>NC_141671.1:118523727-119778727 GCF_028749965.1 Puma concolor | reverse complement strand
CTGCTAGGAACTTACCCAAGGGATACAGGAGTGCTGATTCATAGGGGCACTTGTGTCCCAATGTTTATAGCAGCACTTTCAACAATAGCCTAATTATGGCAAGAGCCTAAATGTCCATCAACTGATGAAAGGATAAAGAAGTTGTGGTTTATATACACAATGGAATACTACTTGGCAATGAGAAAGAACGAAATATGGCCTTTTGTAGCAACGTGGATGGAACTGGAGAGTGTTATGCCAAGTGAAATAAGTCATACAGAGAAAGACAGATACCATATGTTTTCACTCTTATGTGGATCCTGAGAAACTTGACAGAAGTCCATGGGGGAGGGGAAGGAAAAAAAAAAGAAGTTAGAGAGGGAGAGAGCCAAAGCATAAGAGACTCTTAAAAACTGAGAACAAACTGAGGGTGGATGGAGGGTGGAAGGGAGGGGAAAGTGGGTGATGGGCATTGAAGAGGGCACCTGTTGGGATGAGCACTGGGTGTTGTATGGAAACCAATTTGACAATAAATTTCATATTTAAAAAAAGACAAGTGCTGAAGTAAATTATGGAGAAAGTTATGAAATGCTATTGAAGGATATTAAATAAGACCTTAATAAATGGTGAGATACCGTGGTCATTGACCAGAAAACACATTGTCATAACGATGTTGCTCTTTCCCAAATTAATACGTAAAGCAAATTCAGTCCCAATCAGTATCCCCATTAGACTCTTCATAGAAGTTAACAAACTGAATCCATAATTTGCATGGAATGCTAAATATGCAAAAATAATTCTGAAAGGAACTCAAATGAACTGCACTTGCCTTGTCAGATGTCAAAGTTTATTACAAAGCTAAGACAAATAATGTGGTATTGATGCAAGAAGAGACAAATGGATTAATGAACTGAAACAGAGAGCCCAGGGATAAATTCAGATGCATGTGGATACTTGGTACACAAGAATGGGAGGAAAGAAAGAGTGAACTACTCAGCGGATAGTTTCTTGACAGTTGCCTTCATATGTGGAAAAAATCAATTAGACCCCTACAAAAAGCAAATCTAGCTGTATTATAGATCTAAAGGGAAAGCAAAATTAAAACTATTCAAAGAATATACAAAATATCTTCATAATTGGCAATGGAGAAAGTATTTGTTATTCACAAAAACCAAAACAATTAAGAAACATTTTGTAAACGTGCCTACCTTAGATTATGAGACCTTCTAATCCACAGAGACTCCCTTAAAAAGCTAAAACATAAGTGACTGAGTAGGAGAGTGAATTTGCAATCTGAAAAACAAAGAATTCATAACTGGAATGTGTCAGAAAAGGCTAAGTAAAAGAGCATATTTTTCATTAACCAGTCTGGCAAAAATTTAAACATTAGATAATATCAAAAGTTGGTGAGGTCTTGGCAATGATTTTTTTTTATTTGACACCAAAAGCAAAGGCAATGAAAGGAAATGTAAGCAAGTGGGACCACATGAAATTCAAAAGCTTCTGCACAGCAAAGGAAACCATCAGCCAAATGAAAAGCCAAGCTACAGGGACCAGAGGAAACAGGGCCTCTTATAAACTGTCGGTGCAAATGTAAATTGATACGATTACTTTAAGGAGCAATTTGCCTGTAGCCAGTAAAATTAAAAATACTTACACCTACGAGTTCTACTTCTTTTTTTTTTTTTTAGGAGTTCTACTTCTGATATATACCCTTGACACAATGCTACACTTGTGCTAAATTCTTTCATAACAATATTTTTCATAGTGAATCATTGGAAGTAATCTAAAAATGTACCCATCAGGGATAGATAAATAAAATGTGGTATGTTCACAAATTGACGTGCCCCGATACAATAGTTTAAAAGAATGTACTAGATTTAAGCATAATGACATGGGCTGATCTCAAAACAATGCTGAATATCACAGGCAAAAACCCTACTAGTCTGGTACATGCAGTATCATAGCATTGAATGACTGATGTCAATTTTTTTAGAAACCCGAAAACCTTACGTACTTTTACATATTTATGTTTAAATTAAAAAAAAAAAATCTCTTGAAGCCGATTGCCTTTTAGGAGGTAAGGAAAACAGAATTAATTGGGAGCAGTACAGAATGATCAAAGTAACTACTTCATCTGTAATGTTCTATTTTTTTTAAAGGGGGAATATATTCTATGAACGTGCATAGTTGAAATTCATTTTTCAAGCTTGCTATAAAAAGATATGTAATAACTGTAAACATATATGCATATTCATTCACTTAGTGCAATTGTTTTCATGATTTATAGTCCATTCTTGTAATAAAATCAATAGGTACTATTTTTTGGTCGCCTACCACATACTAGGATCTGTACCAGGAGCTTTATATGCATGTCTTTAATCCTACCAGTAAACCTGGGAGTTAAGTAATATTACAGTATTGTGAATGGAAAGAAATGATTCTCTGAGAGGTCAAGCATCTGATCGGCTACATGGTAGGAACTAAGCTTGTAGGATCAGGATTCAAACTCACTTTTGTAAGACTCTCAAGTTCCCACCGCCAATGATTTACATTATGTCATCAACTGACTGTAGCCGACCACTTTCTTTAGCTAATGCAAACACCAGGATCACAGCGTCATCTCAGCAGGAAGCCTTTCTCACAGTCACCTTCCTCTGAACTCTTATTCCTTAGGCCAGTGGGGAACCCATGGCCCCACTTGCTCCTTGCATCCCCTAGTAGTTTATACTCCTGGATTTTCAGCATTCAAGATAAACTTAGCTAGTGTAAGGGCTTGTTAGGAAAATATCCCATTCTGCAGCCCTTAGGATCCTCCCAGACTAGGATGCACCAGCCAGGAGAGAGTGAGAGTGATGAATGAGGCTTTTGTTCAGGCTTGAGCAAGCTGTGAACTGTGCATTACATAACACTGAGATTGATGAGGTGTACCTGGCTTAGATGTGGTCGTCTCTGGAATGTATTTTGCTAAGTTGTGTGCAGAAACATACTAGATTGATGTATATCAAGCTGGGCCTGGACAGGGGTAGTTATGCTTCTAAAACGTCACTCATAAACATTATCATCTGCAACTTTGAAAATGCTAACATAAGGTATTGGGAACGGATTCGGAGGCTGTATCTATCTAGGATAATGTAGTTCTCTCTACCCAACAGGGTGCCAAGTTTGAGAGTCCTCATGACAATGAATTGCAATTGAATGGTACCTCTGATATTGGGCAGTGCACAGTGTGGGCCGTCATCCATGGTGGTCCTGCTGCTGTGTGTCCTAACTGTGCTGACTGCTTCGGTGGCCTCTACTAAGTAAGTCCTGTTCGGCCCTAGCAGTGCCTACATGTGGTCTTTTCATAAATCTGCATCATCTATCGACATGGCCAATACAGTGTCTGTGCACACCTTATTCTGGGCGTTGGCCTTTGTTTCGATGGATGCTCTGGTGATTCACTGTAAAAGCACGTTTGTGAAGTCACCTCCTCGTGTTTCCAAAGTTACCACCTGGATCTCAAACAGGCATGCAATCTTTCAGCATCACATCATTTAAATCCTTCTGCAGGGATAAATTGGATTTATAGCCAATAATTTATTTGCTAATACAATAAGTAATTATTTTATATATTCTCTACTTTTTAAAAAGTGTCTATTTTCAGACAGAGACAGTGCACACAGGCACACAAGCAGGGGAGGGGCAGAGAGAGAACAAGAGAGAGAATTCCAAGCAGGATCCATGCTGTCAGCACAGAGCCCGACATGGGGCTCAATCTCAAAAACTGTGAGATCATCATCTGAGCAGAAATCAAGAATCTTATGCTTACCTGACTGAGCCACCCAGGTGCTCCATTCTCTACCTTTATTCGATGCAGATATTTTTATCTCATACTTCTATCATAGTTGTGCAAAACAAGTGCTGAAATCCACACGGATAGCTCAGATTGCAAAAGTATCCGTCAAAGATGTATGATGCCGAAGGGGATGAGGAGGGAGGCCCTCTTGATTCCTGGATAATAGCAAACCCTTTTTTGTTTGGCTTATGCTTCCGTTTTACAGGTGGTATTTTTCTTGTGCTGTTGGCAAGTTATATCTTAAATCCAATAGACAAATGATTGCTAAGCACTGTCCCAATACTGTAAATTGAAGCATAAGTGATAAGAAACAGGAGTTTTATCATGCAAACATGCAGTCATCGTAATGAACCAGCCCAGACTTGAAAGGCAGGAAGTGCACGACATTCCTAAAATTGTCCTTAGGACAATGATTTTAACTCCATGGACTTTCCTTTCTAGTGTGAGTTGTAGACACTCAAAAAAATCTGCTTTAGAAAATATGAACAAGATAAAGTAAGCCCCAAGGAGAATAAAGTGATCTGATTGCTTATTTAAAAGGTACCTTCACCATGAATGCCATATGGCTTACTTTGGATGGGGCGACCTTACAAATGGACAGTTGTGTGCCTGCCTAGATGTCATTGACAAGACAGCAAAAATGGTGGCACATTTTGTTTACCTGTCCCTTGAATGTGGTGTGTAGAAAACATGAACTGCTTGCTGTCGCCCTTTTATAAACATATCCTCTGATAACGGCATCCCTAGGAGATCACAACAACAAGCTTCTGCACCTGGAATCCGAGGGAGACCATGGTTTCATAGAGCTTTTAAGAATTTCACGCCTCTGGAAGTTGTAAGACAAAGGCCTTTTACTCAGAGTGCTCGTGGGTGACACACAACAGGCTGAATGCAGGAAGCACATATCAATGGCTGATAGAAGCTTTGAGAAATGAAGACCTTTCTCCAGCGGTGACAGGAGGGGTGTGACTGCCCCTGAAACGAGTGCAGAGAAAGAATCTTGTTCTTCGTGCTCTTTGTCCCATTTCCTCGTGTGGCTTCATGCCAGCTGAACTGATCTGAGGATGCCTGGTCTGACCAGACGCTGAAACTCTTCGTGCAAAAGGAACATTAACGGACTTCAAAGAAGTAGATTATCTCTGTCTCTCTTTTAGCTCCCAGGTCCCTAGATAACACCCAGGCAAAGATAATCATTGCTACTCTGAACAGCTCCTACCCTGACCCCATTAAATATGGAAACTACTAGAATGCAGACACAAACATGAATATTGAATCACAGTTACTTTTATAATACCAATAGTTTGGAACACAGAGCAGTTGATAATTAAAATTGGATAGCCCTTTTATATCTCTTATATTGTTTAATCCTAACATCCTATGAAATAAATAAGTCCCATTTTACAGCTGAGAAAAAAGAGTTGCAGCTTAACCCCAATTATATTATAAATAATGGGTGTGAGATTCACACCTGGCATTTCTTTCTTTTTTTTTCATTTTATTTTTTTAGATTTGCATCCAAGTTAGTTAGCATATGGTGCAGCAATGATTTCAGGAGTAGATTCTTTAATGCCCCTTACCCATTTAGCTCATCCCCCCTCCCACACCCCGTCCAGTAACCCTCTGTTCTCCATATTTAAGAGTCTCTTATGTTTCATTCCCCTCCCTGTTTTTATATTATTTTTGCTTCCCCTGCCTTATGTTAATCACACACCTGGCATTTCTGACTGCAAAGCCTGTTGTAGTTTCACTATTTCTTGTTAACTCTATCTTACTGCTCAACATTTAAGTGATTTTTCAAACTACTTTTCAAGTGATATCTTCTTGAACAGATAATGTTTTACTATCACAGTAATAACAATAAATAAGATCTTTTCCCTATTTTGTTTTTAAACTTTGCTTAAAATTGGAAAGCAGGGTGCACTGAAACTTGGATTTTCTAAATTGAGGTAACATCACATGAGCAATTTTGTTTTAAACTGCTTTTCTATCATTTCATCAACTACAGGACATACTAAATTTCCAAAAGTAATTTTTACACTTCATTGAGATTGCTCCTCTCTAAATATAAAAGAGTGAAGTAAAAGGATAAAGCGATATAAAGATCAATAGCTATCCAGCTGTCAATCATCTACCATATGCAACAAAGCTTATGTGAAGGTTACAGATACTATTGTGAATCCTTACAAGAATCCTGTAAGGCACGTTTTATTGACCTCATTTTACAGGTGGTAAAACTGAAGTTCCAAGAGTTAACAAAGGAGAACAGGAGAACATAGTTTTCTTTTTGCACTGCAATTAGTGTGACTGTAGAAATAACATGGTATTCATCGACAAATACTAACCACACAATTGTGTTTGTAACTCTCATTGGATCTTTTGGTGCAGATATGGAAACAGCGAGTCCTAGAATATGCTAGAAATTAAGGAAAAGTGAGTCCACGTTTCACACAGTCCCCTTTCTAGCTGAGAGACAGCTGCTTTTTCTGATGATAAGAGAAGAGGGGGATATATTATTGGAGAACTGAGGTCCAATTCTGGCAGGATGGTGTAATCCTGTTTATCAGATAGACCCTGATGCAATTAACTTCCACTTTAACAAGTATATGAAGTTAGGAGGCCAGGAGCCAGCCAAGGAAAAGTGCCTCTCGCCCATCCTATGATAAAGAAAAAAGGCAAATGACATCTGATATGTACATATTTGACATCTTCAAAGAAAAATAAAACAATGGATAAAATAAATATTCAAAGATATAATTCAAGAGAATTTTCCTGAAATGAAATATTTAAACCTGTATATTGAAATGGTATGCTGTGTTTTGGAGATAGTTGGCCCAGCTCAGTCAATGCAAAAATATATCTTAGGGTGCTTGGGTGGCTCAGTCAGTTAAGCCTCAGACTCTTGATTTTGGCTCAGGTCATGATCTCATGTTTCATGAGATCAAACCCCATGTCAGGCTCTGTGCTGACAGCATGGAACCTGTTTGGGATTCTCTCCCTCTCTCTTGTCCCTCCCCAACTTGTGCACGTGCACATGGTCTCTCTCTCTCTCTCTCTCTCTCTCTCTCTCACACACTCACTCTCTCTCTCTCTCTCTCTCTCTCTCTCTCTAAAAATAAAAATAAGAGTAATATATATCTTAGTGAAGTAATTAGTCCTTAAAGTAACAACAACAACAAAAAGCCTTTGGTCAGCCAAGTGGAAACGATCTTTTCTTAAGAGGAAGAGGAAAATCAGCTAACCACAAAAGAAAACCAGCTGGTTTCTCCACAGCTATATTTAGTGTCAGGGGACAATGGAGTCATTTCTACAAAGTGTGCATCAAGGATTTTATCTTTGAGCAAAATGCCCTTCAACTATAAAGGCTAGACAAAAACAGGTTTTCAATGCAAGGACTCGGATATTGTTCCCATGAGCCCTTCGCAAGGAGTCTACTTGGAAGAAATGTCAACCAACCAAGAAATGACTGGGGAAATCCCAGCAAAATGACTGGCAGTGAGCATTGGAAATATTCAATTATAAGACTAAGTCTAAAGCAAATGTGAGAATCTGAATGTCAGAACAGAATGTAAATACTATTTACAAAATAGAAATAAGATGAAAGGAAAGAGCGAAAGAAGGCAGGTGAACTAAGTTCTGTCTTATCTATAATGGGGATTCAAAGTTTATCTTTTTAAAAACTTTATTTGGGAATAACTTCAAATTTATAAAGTTGCAAAAATAAAAATAGTGCAAAGTACACTCTTACCCAGATTTACCGGTTATAAATATTTCACTCCACTTACTTTATACACACACACACACACACACACACACACACACACACACACACATTGGCCCTTTGTCCCTAAATAAGTAAATTAGTATTTCCTAAGAATAGGGATATTCTCTTACGTAATTACAGTACAGTTATCAACTACATAAGCCTACATTGATAGAGTATTTATTACCTAACCTACCTCTATATCCAGGCTTTGTCAGTGAACCTAAGAATATCATTATGGAGTGTTTTCCCCTCCAATACTAGATGTAGTTAAGGGCCAGGTATTACATTTAACTGTCAGGCTCTTTAGTCTCCTTTAACCTGGAACATTTATATAGCCTTTGTCTTATATGACATTGACATTTTTGAAGAATCTAGCTCCCCCCCACCACCCTTTCTTTCTTTTTCTTTTTCCTTTTTTAGTAGAACATTCCTTAGTTGTGTTTGTCTGATGTTTCCCCACACTTGGATGTAGGTTATGCATTTCCAGCCAGAATACTACAAAGGTGATGTTGTGTTTTCAGGACATCATATCTGGAGGTGTGTGCAGTTCATCTGATGTTAATTCAGCTGATGTTAATTTTGATCATTTGGTCAAGATGTTGTTCATGTTCTCCACCATATGATCACTGTTTTGTTTATTCTCCCTTGCAACTAATAATCAGTCTGTAGAGGAGACACTTTAAAGTTATGCAAATAATGTCCTCTTCACCCAAAGTGTATCTTTTAAAGTCGTCAAATCAAATAATAGAAGTGTGAACATATTTAAAAGTACAGAGTTAAACACTGAGAAAGATAATATAATTGACTAAAATAGAGTGGAGGAGGAGAGGGATGGGAGAGAGGAGAAAAAACAATATTGCTCACAGTAATAGAAATTGTATAAAGCCTAAAGATAGTATATACAATTATAATTACAAATGAAACCGCTAGAATCAAAATATGTCTTTCAATATACCAGAACTCTTTTTTAAAATTAAATCTAAGCTAACCAAATAGACTACATAACGAAATACTTTGATAAGACTGTATAAACAAACCAAAAAATGACAAAACTAAAACAATACATAGCTGTCATATCTCTTTGTAAAAAAAAAAGAAAAAGAAAAGTCTCACTCACCTATGAAAAGAAACAGGTTTTCAGAGGGAGCCACAAAGCAGTATCTAACTCTCTGTTCTCTGCAAGGGGTACTTAAAACAAATGGAAGGTGTTTGAATAATTTTAAATGGACAAATATATGTAAAGAAAACGCAACCTAATAAATCCCAGACCGAGTAACGTAAGTATGAGATAGCCAACAGTACAAAGATAAATACTGAGCAAGATAATACCAATGACTACGACAGGGAGAGAAGGTGAGGGGTGAGAGAAGAGAGGGAGAAGAAATATCAGGTCGCAGTCCT
The DNA here is from genome assembly GCF_028749965.1 of Puma concolor. Classification (NCBI taxonomy): domain Eukaryota; kingdom Metazoa; phylum Chordata; class Mammalia; order Carnivora; family Felidae; genus Puma; species Puma concolor. The sequence continues at coordinate 119,769,746 of NC_141671.1, read as the reverse complement.
AGTATCAGACAGACTGGACTTCCACCCAAAGACCATTTAGTAAGTCAGTGCTAAGGTGTGTAACTTACCGTGAAGATGGAAATTCCAGAGGAGTAACATTCACAAGGTAGAATTTGCAGAGATACAAAACATAATAGAAATACAATAGTGCCAGGGGACTTTAATTCACTTCTCTTCATCTAGGGCAGATCAAATATACAAAACAAAAAATACAGGGAAGAACTAACGCCAGACTGAAAAAAATATTTATTAACAATATTAATAATTAATAATGAGATACAGTTAATAGAAAGATTTAATTGATATATTAAAAACTTTTTTAAGTACCCATGGTAAAGACTCAGAAATTAAAATATGTTAAACAATCTGTAAAAATACTGATAAGTTCCAAAAAACAGAAATAGCCATTTTTCTAGAAAAATACAATCAAATCAAATTAATGGCAAAATCATTAAAAAGGCCCTTTCAATTCGGAAAACAAAAATTGCAGAGTATCTAGAAAAAAATAATAACGAAAACGGTATAGGTATATCCGCCCTAAAGAATATGTTTAAATAAGTGATGAGAGGAAAATATATTGGCTTGTATATTTATATTAATACAAGTGAAAGAACAGAAAGAAAGAAATTGAGCACCTGACTAAAAGGGTTCGCAAAAGAAAAAGCAAAATAAGATAAGCGAAGCAAAAGGAAAGAATTCTTAAGGGCAAAAGCAAAAATATAGGGGTTAGAAAACAGAAAAACAGCAGGATCAGTAAGCAAATCCAAAGCTGCTCCTTTGGGGGGGAAAAGACCAAATTATATAAACCACTGACTAAACCAACCAAGAAAAAATGGAGAGGGCACAAAACACTCAGATAAGATATGTTACAAGGAGCCCCACCCTGGTGCAACCATCTTCTTTTATACAAATCAGTGTGTTTAGGTTTTTTTTTTTTTTTTCTTATGTGATTAGTTTTGGCAAATAATATAATTCTAGAAAAGTATCCACTGCATCAAGGTTTCCATATTTATTTGTATCATTGTGAGGAATACAGTCTTTCACAATACCTTCAATTGATTAGGATATACTGTATTACCTGAAAGAAGAAAAGTATAGCACAAAGGTTCATGATTTATCTAATAGGATGTTGAATGGCACTGGTCTGTGTTTGAATTTCATTTAAAGCCCGAAGGGTGAACGCAGTAATTACCCAGGCACAGCAGGACCTAACCCATTAAACAGCAGCAAACTCAGGCCTGCTGCATCAGCACAGCCCTCTATGTAAACAGAAATCTCAAGATATTTGAAGAGTCGTAGATTGGAGAGCCGCGGGGCTTTCCCCCTGGGATGTGAAAGGACGCCTTCTACCATCCACCCCCAACCCACAAGAAGGTGGGCTCTAAAACAACTGCTCAGAATTGGGCACGGGGCATAGAACCAACATTGTACCTTGTGCCGATCTATTCTCTGCTTCTTGGATGAGAAAGGGATCAGAGTAGTAACATGGCAGTGGGAATTTCCCCCACTGTTGGCATGCCAGAATGAACCATGTGGACACTGCAGAAAGCAGCCAGTCTTGGGCCATCTTGCTAATAGCCTCTCAAGGCCACAGGTCACTGGGTGAAGACATTACTGCAGCAACAGCTCCAGGTGTAAGCTGCCCAGGCAGGAAGAGGCAAGAGCAGATGTCTTAGGCCAGTGAGGACCAGAATCACACTGGACCCCCTAGAGGAGTTCCAAGCAGAAGCTGGAGAGAAGACCATGTGCCTTCTAAACTCCTGGTCCTCAGGTGGTGGCCTGGCTGGGCCTGGGGCTGGAGGAGGTGAGTGTTAAGTTGGACTGAAGTTTTGAATCAGCTGAACCAGGTTGGGCCTTTTATATCTAAAATGATGGAAAACCTATGGTTCCTGCTGAGAGGTGTCTTTAAGGGGCAAGAAAGAGGGCCATCCTATAGCTCTTTTGGGTGCAGTGATTGGAAAGGAAAATAAAGCAATTTTTGGCTGAACTTTCCCAAGTTTAGGCTGTTCCATGACGCATCTGAGGTAAAATCTGGGGGCAGGTTATTGTGAACATGGACACCCCAGACCTTTTGCTTTTAGAAACTGTTGGATTCAATCTGGTGGTTTATAGCTTAGCATAAACTGATCTATGTTTTAACATCTGCAGAAAAATGAAACATTAATGAGATTGATGTGCAATATGCCTAAGACATTCTTTTGCTTTGAAGTATGTGGAATTCACAATTAGCAAATCCTGTTTTGAACTAATCAACCCATGTCCTACATCACGATTTTGTAGTGTATTTAAGATGAGCCTATGTTGCATATGAATATCTCAGACCGTATTTCCTACTTACGAATTTTTTCCTTTCATATACAGAACATGTATTTGTCCTAGAAAGGATTTTAAAGTAAGAAAAAATAATGCTGGTTGCTTCTTACTATAGCAGTAGCTACACCTGTAATGTGAATTATGCAGATGTGTTCCCTGGTAGGGGCCACTCCACTGGTCAGATGGGAGATATCCAGAAACATGTACTCATAATCAATAACCAGAGCTCCCGGCCTGCTCCTGTGTGGCCTCTGCCATTACCATAAGTGTAATCACTGCCTCCCTTTGAAACAGAAACTTCTGGCAGCGGAGCTCACAAGCAGTGAGCAGTAACCCCCTCCCCTCTCTTTCCTAATCCACTTCGGGAGAGCAGACAGAAGCTGTGTTTTACTTGCTTGAGCTAAAAATAACGCATTTGTAAGTTTTGTTACCATGACTCAATCCTTCAAGGCAAAGGTAAAATAAAATTATACTTCCTGAGGGTGAAATTGCATAGGTGGAGGCAGGCAGGTGTGGAAAGCCATCTTCCCTTAAGCTGCCATGCATGGTTCTTCTGACTGAACACAATGTAGATCACAGCCTTTGGTAAAAGTATCACCCCTGCCACTTGCCAGCTGGTACTTGTATCAGACTCCCAGCCTAGCTCCCCCCAGGTAGGAAAAGCAAGGAAGAGAAAGGAAATACCAGCATCAAAACCTCTTCTACATAGGAAAATAGGAACCAACAGAAGGAGTTTAATGAAGGGTATGGGTGGCATAGGTGATGGAGTCTGGGAAGCCACCTGGGGCATAATCAGACTCAGGCCCTACAACTAAGGCTGAGAAGGCAGAGGGAGGAGATGGTGTTGCCACAAGGGTGACCAATTGTTGGGTTTGCCCAGAACTTTGTTTTCGCACTGAAAGCCCTGCGTCCAAGAAAACCTTCAGTCCTAGACAAACCTACATGGTTGGTCACTCTCATTACCATAGCCCAAGACAGTGGCCTACAGAAGCTAGAACCCCAGTGGCCTGCATAGTAGGTGCTAGAGCCACGGAGGGGTTTCAGCAGTGGCCAGAGAAACTGTCAGATAAGGAGGGGGTGGGGGGTAAGAGATACCCTGCCTTCTTCCTAATCCCCACCCTCTAGTTTCCCATTGGCGACTCCCATTGGCTAAACCTAGCTGCCAATTAGCTGACAAGGGAGCCTGGAAAGGCAGCCTTTCTCTCCTCAGATGGGAGCTGCACAAGGAAAGCCTGAAGGGATCTGAGGGCAGACAGGCCCACGCTTGGTCCGACGACAGACAGAGGACAGATTACTTCACCTGAGATTGGGCTTCCCTGTCTGTGCAGTGGTGAAGCAGTAGGTGGCTGTGAGAAATGAAGGAGAGATGCACAGTGCCCAGTACACAACTGGGACATTGCAGGCATTTGATATATGGTAGAATGGTGGGAAAATAGTTTGAAATAGCAGCCATTGGTTTTTACACTGGAATTTCTTTTTTTTGTCCTTCATAGTTCAGGGGACAGATGGACAGGGGAAGTAACCTTGAGTGTTTTCCTGGCTTTTGCTTTCCACAGTTTAGGTCTTTGGGCTGTGGAAAGACGAGGCAAAATGAGAACACAGGTTTCTGTAGGGTACAGACTTCGTCTTTGTGGACCCAATGCCAAACCCTGAGATTTGATAAAGATTCTTCAGCAAAGGATTAAAAGATTGAAAGAGAGACAGTAACTGCGTCTCTCTCTGGTGGGCACTACATTCAAGGACCCTGTGGCTTCCTTCTGGCCAGAGCCTCAAGTAGACATCAGAACCTGCGTAGGATTCTGGTGTTCTCCCCCAGGCTGGGGCCCCAGGAAGATGGCAAGGTTCAGGGAGACAGGAAGTGTCTGCATGGTGAATGATAGGCTCTTTCCAGCTATCCCATCACCCCACAGGGCTCACACACAGCAGAGGGGGTGTAAACCTGAAGAGGCAGGCAGATAGGGACAGAATACTTCAATAGCAGCATGAATGAATGCTTACCCACATGTTTTTCTCCCTGGATTCTAGTGAAAAGCTTTTAAACTAGAGATTGTAGGAAGAAAGCCCTGGGGGACTCTGACAATAAACACATCAATGTACTCACAAATAATTTGTAATTTATGGGGAGCCAGGCTAGACTGGGGTTCGATTTTCAGGGGCATCTGTTAGCTTTCGTTCTCAGTCTCTGCATCCAGGCTCAGCCAGTCAGTATATTAAAAACCCTGCGTGATGGCTTCGGTAGGAGGCACATAGTCTCAGGCTAAAAACACTCTTGGTTTTTAGCTATCAGGAAGTAGATTATTTTCTGATTGCATGGGCGTTCCTATGAAGTGCTGGTGTGGGGCCAGAGAATGGAATCAACATAGAAGATGTTGAAGTAGAAAAGGAGAAAATAAGGTCTAGGTGACAATATTTGGACTCTGGAATCAAGCTATACTTGAAACTGGTTCTCTTCTTGGACCTCCATTTAGTTGAGCCAATGAATATCTTTTTTGTTTAAGTCCATTACTGTTGGCTTTTCTGCCTCTTGTATGTTGATGAGTCCTAAGTGATACACTGTTCAACCAATTCATTTACTGCCCCATGTGACCTTGGGTAAGTTACTCAAACTCTGAGCCTGTTTCCTCTGGAGGATTAAATGCAGTAATATATGGAGCACCCTCAATTCCTGGGTGTTCAACAAGTGTTACAGTTTTGCCTAGTGTTCAAAAAGCTCGGGGCTAAGCACCTGGGCCCCAATCCTAATCCTGTCACTTACTAGCTGTGTGCTCTTGGGCAGGTTGCTTGCCCTCTCTGTGCCTTAGCTCTTCCATAAACATGGGATAGCATTAGTATCTACCTCATAGGTGTGTTCTGTGGGTCCAATTAGTTCATTCTTGTTCAAGGCTTAAAATGGCGCCCAGCACATAGTCAGAACTCAAAAAGCACGGTTGCTCTGGCTGCATATGGTTAGCATGGGGTCTTTGATGTACTAGGCACTTGATTAAGTAATTGTTATGTTAAATGATGAGAAGGTTTGGTGATGTAGTGAATAGGCACTAAGTCCAAGAAGAACTTGGCTCATGCCCCAGCTCTGCTACTCACCTGATCCTTGACCTTTTATAAGTCGCTTAAATTATCTGGATCTCAGATATCTAAGCTATTATTACTCCTCTCTCTTAATGTAAACTCTCTTCTTTGGAAAACTCAGCTCTTTGTCTCTTAATATGGGTGCGTTCTTGGTAGACATGTTATGAAATGGGATCATTTTAGAACTACTGATGAAACAACAGTGCCCAACCTGGCAGATCTTTAAAATCACAGGTAGAACTTTTAAAATAACAGATTCCAGGGCCCACCACCATACATCCTTGTTGAGTTGGCAGTGGATGGGGCCCAGAAATCTGTATTTTAAAACAATTTCTCGGGGGCGCCTGGGTGGCTCAGTGGATTGAGTATCCGACTTTGGCTCAGGTCACGATCTCGTGGTTCGTGGGTTTGAGCCCCGCGTCAGGCTCTGTGCTGACAGCTCAGAGCCTGGAGCCTGCCTCAGATTCTGTGTCTCCCTCTGTCACTGCCCCTCCCCCACTTGTGCTCTGTCTCTCTCTCTCTCTCTCTCTCAAAAATAAATAAACATTAGGGGCGCCTGGGTGGCGCAGTCGGTTAAGCGTCCGACTTCAGCCAGGTCATGATCTCGCGGTCCGTGAGTTCGAGCCCCGCGTCGGGCTCTGGGCTGATGGCTCAGAGCCTGGAGCCTGCTTCCGATTCTGTGTCTCCCTCTCTCTCTGCCCCTCCCCCGTTCATGCTCTGTCTCTCTCTCTGTCCCAAAAATAAATAAACGTTGAAAAAAAAAAATTAAAAAAAAAAATAAATAAACATTAAAAAAAATTTTAAACAGTTTCTCAGATGATACCGATTATCATCTAGGATTAGAAACTATTGTACAAAGGGGCTTGGTAATTCAATGGCGAGTCTGAATTCAGTAATAGCTTTTAAATTAAAAATATTAATTTAAGGATAAGTATTTTAGATAAACGTTTTTATGCATACATAGTTGGAGGAGACTCTATTAGCTCTGGAACAAGGCAGAGATTATGGAGTTTAATCCATTTATTCACAAATCATGTGTTTTCCAAATTCCTTGATGTTTCTGGATTTCAGAGATTTGCTCAAGGCCATACCTTTTATGAAACAGCTAAAATTAGGTACTGGGTCCTGAGTTCCCCTTTTTCCCCCCCATACTACCACTGCAACAGGACATTTGCATGAGACATGCTCTCTGCCTCAAGAAAGAAAAGGCAAGACTTCAAGGCCACTTTCTGAACATCGTTCTTAGTTCTTTGGTTTCAGCGAAGATGGAGAACAAGAATATTGCCTTTGTTTTCCTCTTGTATTCTTTTCTAAACTCAAGTATGAGTCACTAGTCTGGGAAGGGAAGGAGGCTAAGAATTCCTGAACTCTGATTCTCTAATGTAATTTGAAACCTCTGAGGGCTACAGAGCCAGGAGACACTGAGCCTATGGGGAAGATCCTGTTAGGACAACTTTCCTGTGGCACAGAGGGGGCTTCTCTGAATGCTGATTCTGCTCTGTTGGCAGGCTTCAGAAATATCCATCTGCCATGGACTATTTAATTTTCACACATATTTCACTTGTTCCTGGGGGCAGGAAATGGATGAATAATCCTTCTTTTAATGTGTCAAGCAAAACAGATCCCTCAGTCCTGGTCTTATTCATTCAAATACCAAATTTGTTTTCTTAATAAAAAATTGTACTTATTTTGTTTTGTTTTGTTTTTGGTTTCAACATATCACTTTATGTCTTTTTAATATGAAATTTACTGTCAAATTGGTTTCCATACAACGCCCAATGCTCATCCCAACAGGTACCTTCTTTAATACCCATCACCCACTCTCCCCTCCCTCCCACTCCCCATCAACCCTCTGTTTATTCTTAGTTTTTAAGAGTCTCTTATGGTTTAGCTCTCTCCCTCTCTAACTTTTTTTTTCCTTCCCCTCCGCCATGGTCTTCTGTTAAGTTTCTCAGGATCCACATAAGAGTGAAAACATATGGTATCTGTCTTTCTCTGTATGACTTATTTCACTTAGCATAACACTCTCTAGTTCCATCCACGTTGCTACAAAAGGCAGTATTTCATTCTTTCTCATTGCCAAGTAGTATTCCATTGTGTATATAAACCACAATTTCTCTATCCATTCATCAGTTGATGGACATTTAGGCTCTTTCCATAATTAGGCTATTGTTGAGAGTGCTGCTGTAAACATTGGGGTACAAGTGTCCCTGTGCATCAGTACTCCTGTATCCCTCGGGTAAATTCCTAGAAGTGCTGTTGAAGATTGTACTTATTTTGAAAATAACTTTATCAGGTCTTTTTGGAATGTACACATAGCATTCTATTCCAGGATTTGTAATATATTCTTCTTCATCAATAATAACACTCTTAATGAGATCATCAAGCAAACCTTTTATTACTAAAAGCCTACTGATATTTCATACACACTGTCTGAAAAATGATTCCATTTAGACATAATTTATTTTAGCTATGTCTTTGCATTTGATTTCAGTTGTAATTACTAAAGCTGCCATCTAATTCCGTGTATTGTTTTTGCTTCTATAATGAGGAAGCTTACTTAACTAGGAGAGCAGTGACAGAGTTCTTTAGACTAGTTAATAACCTCTGCAGGAAATATTAATCAGCATAATACAGACATTAATCTGAATAAAATCTTTTAATAATTTTCAAGGATAATTTGGTTTTATGAAAGGAATCTGAGAAGATTATATGCCTACAGGGCACTTTTGTCTTGCACAAATAACACGTATTAAATGTAATGCTTTTAATACAACTTTTTATGCAAACCTTTCCCAAAACAGTAGAGTCCTAAAAAGAAAATGAGAGTCAGAAGATCAAAGTTAATGTCCACTTATAACAGACTGAGCTTTCTTTTTTTTTTTTATTTAAAAAAAAATTTTTTTTTCAACGTTTATTTATTTTTGGGACAGAGAGAGACAGAGCATGAACGGGGGAGGGGCAGAGAGAGAGGGAGACACAGAATCGGAAACAGGCTCCAGGCTCCGAGCCATCAGCCCAGAGCCTGACGCGGGGCTCGAACTCACGGACCACGAGATCGTGACCTGGCTGAAGTCGGACGCTTAACCGACTGCGCCACCCAGGCGCCCCCAGACTGAGCTTTCTAAAGCAGATTAACCTCTTTGGAACTCAGTTCCCTCATTTTTTTTTTTATAAGGGGAAAAATAATCATGCATATTTTAATGCCAATATAAGGATTAAGTGGTATAATTTAGGTGAAACTCCTCTGTAAAACTCTACACATGTTAAAGATTATAATCACTCTGTAAAATTTCATAAGCAATTTTGGATTCCATGAAGATAAGAGGTTTCTCATCCTTTTGCAACAATCATTATTATCCCAATAATGACCTGATCCATTGTGCTTTTTGTAATCCCAAAGTTGGTTCATAATGTCTTTTTGATTTTATCTTTAGTTTGCTCAGCTGTCTGATAGGGCGAATTTTAGTTTCTTCGTTTTATAGGAGAAGAGACAAGATGAAACATTTAGTTAGGGACCAGTTTTGTCTTCTCAATTAAAGTCCAATCCGAGACTTTTGCCTCACGGTCCTGTGCCCTTTTGTGGAGATCCCCTCTCTGGGGAGCTAGTGGATTTTACTAGCATCCTCCTCCGAGTGATTTCCTCAGTGCAGAGATAAGAAGAAGAGAAAGCGGGACTATCTGCTTTCTGGGTGTGCAGAAGTGTCTTAGGACATGGGGTGGCCAGAGGCAGGAAGACAAGTCAGCAGTCCTTGGTACTGCTGTCCCCTGCCCCTGGTGAGTCAGGCATCGCTGGAACCACCAGACCCAAGAGAGCCGGGAGTCTGCACTGCATGGAGTTACAGTACGTAGTCTGCTGGAAGATTGATATAAGGCAAATAAAAAGGAATTGTGGCAGCATACCATGTTGCTTTGCCTATCTGGCAAGACCCTCCCTATATCACAACCTCACTGGTAGCAGCACACAACTATTAGTTACATTGAGGAGCCTCTGGAAGCTGGGAGTTCACAAGTGGCTTCTATCCCTGGTCAGGCACAGGACCAAAGCAGATCCACGGGCTTTGGATTCTGGGTTTGGATGCTTTGCCGATGCTGTGGCAAAGTTACAAAAGGTAGAGAAGGTTAAGGGCAATGTCGCTGGAGGAGATGAAGTGGGGATCTTGGTCAGCACTGATTATAGAAAGAAGGCAGAAGTCCCGGTATTTCTAAGAGTAGCGTTTTATATTAGTGTTCTCCAGAGAAAAACAACCAATAGGATATATATGAGATTTACTATGGGAATTGGCTCATGTGATAATGGAGGCAGAGAACTCTCACAGTTTATCATCAGCAAGCTGGAGAACTAGGGAAGCCAGTGGTGTAATTCAGTCCCAGTCTGAAGACCCAAGAACCAGGAGCTCTGATGGCCACGGGCAGGAAGAGATGGGAATCCCAGATCAAAGAGAAAGAACGTGTGTTTGTTCGATTTGGCCCCTCAACAAATTGGACGATGCCCACCCACGTGGGCTAGGGTGGATCTTCTTTACTCAATCTACTGATTTAAATCTCTTCCTGAAATATCCTCATGCACACACCCAGAAATAATGTCTTCCCGGCTAGAGGGGTTTGTGGTCATCAGATCATGGGAGACTTGTGTCTCAGATTAAGCAAATTCATCTGCTTCTCATTTTACCAGAGCATAAGAATCAGTAAAAGTTCTTAATAGTTCCTTTGAGAACATTACTGGCCATGTCTTGTTACTCAGTGGGTTAGGAGAAGGAGAGAGTCCTCCCAAATGAACCCATCCTGTCTGTTGGCACCCTCATGACCATCGTCTCCAGCAGGACAGGCTGGTTGTCCTGGGTTTCCCATGTGATGATGAGTCATGGTGCTTGCTACAGATTAATACGTCAAAAATACCCGGCATAGCCTTATTCTATTGAGATTTTTTTTTTTTTACTCCCTAAACCTTCAAATGGATCAGTCTGTTTATCTGACTGAAGAATACTGGGATACCAGAAGAATACTGGAATACCAGAATACCAGAAGAAACTGGCTTAACAAATCCTTAGTGGCTCTGTTAGGGAGCACTTGCTAATGTTGCTTTTTCATCCAGGTGCTAAGACAACAAAGTGGTCACCGCACTGATATGAGTCAGATATTAACAGTGGCGTCCTTTGTTTTTATGAGAAGTGAAACGTTTCTCCTGGTGTCGCTAGGTAACAGAAGAGCTCTGGAATTTTTCACTCTACGGGCAGAATCCCTCTTTCCACCTATTTATAGCCATAGATTTAAGTTATTCACGGTGAAAAGATTTTGGTGCAGAGTCTAGACAAGAAGTCCTGTGTCTGTTTTACTATATGTTGAATGTAGGTCTTTGGCAAATCAACTTTACTGAATTCTGCCTCAGTTTTCTTATTGGTAAAATGAAGAATTCTAGAAGAACTTAGGGGCGCCTGGCTGGCTCACTCAGTAGAGCAGGCAACTCTTGATCTCAGGGTTGTGAACTCAGGCCCTACACTGGGCATGGAGCCTACTTAAAAAAATAATAAAAAATGTAAAAAACAGCACTAAAAAAATATAAGACAGGCACCTGGGTGACTAAGTTGGTTAAGTGTCTGACTCTTGATTTCAGCTCAGGCCATGATCTCAGGGTCATGAGATTGAGCCCCAGGTAAACCTCCAGGATGGGCATGGAGCCTGCTTAAGATTCTCTCTCTCCCTCTCCCTCTGCCCTTCCCCATTTGCACGCACATGCTCTCTTTCTCTCTCTCTCTGAAAAAAAAAAAAAAAAAAAAAAAAAACCTCATAGACAGACTGGTATTAATATACCCATTACACAGATGATTTAGCAATGCTCATTTAAAAAAATTAAAATAAATTAAAAAAATTAAAGTGAAGCTGCCCTTCTTTTACTCACTCAGCAAACATTTATTCAGTCTTTACTATGGCATGTTTATTATATGTTTATTAGGCACAACACTAATCCCTGGGGATACAAAGATGAGAAAATGACAGTCTTTGCCCTCAAACTGTCTAGTATGTAGTAGGAGAATAAAAAAATAAATTCCTAACTGCTCTACAGTACATTTAGTGATATGTTGGGATAAAGTTCAGGGCACTATGGAAATGTGAAATTAAGGCATCAAAACATTGAGGTTATTGTCTTGTTGTAACACCAACATCAAGTAAAAACATGTATGGAGGCTGTATTAAAAGGAATAAGAGAAAGGCTTCCTGGGTTTAAATCCTACACTTAAGGCAAATTCTTCTGCACCTTGTTTTCATACCTGTAAAACTGAGAAAGAAACTGGCCTGTCTCATAAGTTTGCTGGAAATAATAAAATAAGTCAATGAAGGCTAGATGTTTACATAGGCAACTTATATTCTTTATTTACTTTAATTTAAAAAATTCCAATACCTCCTTAAAGTCTCTCAAAGGAGGACAAAAATGGCTTTTAGCTTTAATTTCAGTTGTCTTTAGTACATGTTGCTGGTTCAAATTTAGAAGTCTATCTCATTTCTCTCTATTCACCAGTAGGAACCCTGAGAAGATGCAAGGCTGACTGTGAAAATGGTGCTCTTCACAATATCACCATTGGTCTTGGGTCTGTACCTCTAAATTGAAGAAAGCAGTTAAGTCCTTAACCAAATGGTATGGCCAGGAGCTTCAGTACCTGGTAAAGTTTACATTTGAAGCTCTAAACAGGGGATCCCATTTGTTGTTAAAATCCTTTCTACCACATCATGCAGATGAAAGTGTTTTCCTTCCCTGGATTGTGTATGTAGGTGACCTTCTCCTTATTATTCTCTTTTTTAATAACATTTTTAAAAATTTTTTAAGTTCTTTAATTTATTTATTTTGAGAGAGACAGAGAGAACACAAGTGGGGGAAAGGACAGAGAGAGGGACAATCCCAAGCAGGCCCTGTGCAGTCAGCACAGAGCCTGATGCGGGGCTCCAAACTCACAAAACCATGAGATCACAAAACCATGAGCTCATGACCTCAGCCGAAATCAAGAGTCAGCTGCTTAATTGACTGAGCCACCCAGGAGCCCCTCTCCTTATTGTAATTTAATGGCTCTCTATTTTGTTGGATTTTGATATAACACATGGTCTATCAGCTGTGTAAGATACAAAGGCTATTGTCCAAGGAAAAGGAAATCTCCAGGACCAACTGCATAAATGGGAATGTATAGTTATTTAATCCTACTTAATAAGGCCTTCAAAACCATTAGGTTTTTATAGCTGTACCTCTGTTTCATATCAAGAATTAGCTCTCAACCATAGGAGACATTCTGTCTTTCTGCAGATGAGACACCTAAATCCCATTGAAAAAGCGCTTCTCTGTAGATGCTTTAAATGTAAACTTCCAGATCTGTCCTTTCTGGATTCCCATCAGCCCTTTATCAGCTACCTACACACAGATGTCCCCTATGATTCATTATTTCCTTTTTCTATAAATAGCATTCTCTTTTTCATCATCCTTGCTGTCCTCCTATCTCAAAATAGCAACTTTTACTAATGAATGATAAACCCATTTTAAAGATGAGGAAATTGGATCCCAGAGAGAGTGTGACTATTGCTCATGAATTTAGTGTTCAGTGTTTTCTCTACCACCCTTTCTGACTATGGTGATCTGTCAATCTCTCATGATATCTGACACTTTTCCAGTATTTTTCCTTGTGTTAATGATGTTTCTACAGAGAGAAAGAAGTCAAAATTCACAGTAAATACCAGGTAAAGTGTGACTAGTTCTATCTGATACCAAGACATTAATTATATTAACTGTAGAAATCATGACAGCATGATAAAAGTTCAGGGATAAGCAAATAAATAAATGGAATTGTTTACGTCAGGGAACGGAATCATATAAATATGGCATTACCAAGCAGTGAGGAAAGGGTTAAAAGAAGTAACCTTGTAAAAATTAGGTTCCATTTGAATAGAATGTAAACTTGGATTCCTATTTCAAATAGTGCCCATAAACAAATTCCAAGTGGATTTAAAGATGTGGATTTTTAGACGGATCTAAATGTGAAAAATGAAAATTTTAAATCAACAAGTGTTGGAGATATCTCCGCGATCTTAGGCTGGAGAAGAAGTTTTTTTAAAAAATACCCAAACATAAAGACTAAGACAAATATTAAAATTCAAAACTTCTTTACGACAAAGACATCATAAACACTGTTTAAAGATAAATAATAAATGAGCAGAAGACATTTCCACACATTGACCCCATAAAAGAATAATATCAGACTACATATTTTTGAAATTAAAAACCAATATGAAATAAACACAACCCAACAGAAAAATGAGCAAAATATATGAATGACCAATTCATAAAAAAGAAAGCACAAAAGGCCAATAAGCAGATGCAAAGATAACCAACGTCTCTATTGAGCAAGGAAATGCAAATTAAAACCACAATGCGATATAATCTCACACTCCTCAGAGTGCAAAAACTTTTAAAGCCTATCAGCCCGGGATTTGGCAGGGATGTGGAGCCCTTAGCACCTTTATGCATCACGAACGAGCAACGAGGGTCTCAACTGGCACACAGACTTTGGACAGCACTTTAACATCTAGTTAAGTAGGAGATGCACTTACCCTCAGCTCAACAACACTTACATTCCTGAGACTATACCATGGAGAAATTCTTGCATCTATACACAAGAAAACGTACACCAATGTTTACAGCAGCATGGTTTGTATGGCAAAAATTGGAAATATCGTATAAAAGACTCTTAACAGAAGATCAGGTCACTATATTGTGATGTCTTGACAGGCCAGAATATTGTGCGGCAATGCAAATAAATAAGGTAGACATAATTAACATAGTAACATAATAAGCAATAACCCTCCCAACTGTAATATTGAGTAAAAAAGGATACCTTGCAAAATACATAAGACGTATATAACATTTATATGGTTTAAGACATGTAAAATAGTAAAATATAATGCCTTTGAGATACACATATAATCATAAGGAAGTGATAAAATCACACAAAAAATGCTGAAATATGAGATATCAAAATTAAAGTTGATTTGGTGGGAAATGGGATGGGATCTTAGAGTGTTATGTGGAGAAATTTCAACAATGTTGGTAATGCTATTTTCTTTAACTGAATTATGAACATGTTGAAATATTTTCATAACTTTTTTAACCAGAGGGAAGACACATGAGTACAAATAACTTTTACTGGGTACATCATAAGTAGTCGGTAATGTGCTACCTGTTTTTACGTGTATTATTTCATTCAATTCTCATAGCTGTTTCTCTCATAAACTCATGAATCAGAAGGAAAACATTCTACATACATTCTGAAATACATTCCACATTGCCAGGAATGGAATAAAATATCAATGTATTGGGCAATAAGAGTCATGGGTTCCATCTAACCCTCGACACCAACTAGCTCTGTGGCCTTAAACAAGTTACTTAAACTCTTTGGGCCTCTGTTTCCTCATGAATAGAGAGTTGACCTACATATGTGCTTAAACCCTCCCATAATTGTTTTGTGAGTTAGGTAATTGATATTAATAATTGTATTATCTCCCAGATATATTTTAGTAAAACAAATCAGAGAGGAAATAATTTATAGAAACTTTCAGGTGAGACTGGTAACTTACAAGTATCAAATGACTGGCATGAATACTAGAGCGAGAGTATAATCTGATAAAATATGCCTATTGTAAAATATGTTTTAAAAAAAAGACTCTTCTTAAATATAGAGTAGAAAAACTATTCCTACATGAACTGACTCAGGTTCTAATTAAGCAGATTTTGTAGTGTCAGATTCTTTTTACTGCACTCCATTATTGTACAGTAAAACTGAATTAATTAGCACAATTATTTAAGAATTTGTCATTATGGTTATCCTATTTTAAAGAGAAATGGAATTTAAAAGAACTTAATTCACATGACCCCATCACCACAAAGCAAGAAATCTCTATAGAATGTCTTTAAGAAACAGCCAATTATCTCTCCCTCTAATTATTACTTAATGTATTTTTTTTCTATTTTTTCCCTTATTAAAATTTTGTGACACAGCTATGGGGTATACACAAGCACAGATCTTAGAAATATCCATGAGGAATACTTCTGCAGAATCTTAGCGTCTCCAAACAAAACACCAGTATCCCGGCTACCAAGAGAAAAGGACTGGCAGATTCTTATGCATGAGCTCTCCTACTTTTAGACTTCAGCCAACTCCAGAGGTACTATTGTAAATACCTCATTATCCCAAATAGGCCAGATGCAACACAGTTTAGTAGAGTGTGGTTTCTTTACAACATTTTGATAAGTATGATATCCAGAAAAAAACATCCTGACCCTCATGGAGCTCTGAGAAAGGAAACAAAGTAATATAGGAAACTCACATTCACTGAGAGCTGATTGCCTTTGCATAAGAGAAGACACTTGTACATTCTATTGCATCTCATCAAACTATCTCAACAACACAGCGAGGGAGGTCATCTCAGAGTTAACTAAAAAAATCAAAAGTTAATATCTAAAATAAAATAACAAAGACTTTTAAAACAAAGAGATAAGCATTTGCAACCAAATCAGGCACATAAAAACAAAACAAAAACAAAAAAGTGGTACCATTAGGATCAATAAGAGTATAACTTACAACCATAAATCTTCAATGGTTCAAGTCTACTATAGCACGATGAAACATACAATGCACAAGAAAGCTACAAAACTTCGCAACGTTATACAGCAAGCAATAAAGCAGCAATGTCAAAACTCTCAAAAATTCAAGATTTGATGAAATCAAAACAATAATACAGAATTTAATAATCTTTTGCAGAAATTGGCAAAGCTTGTAGCCAAAAATATGTGTGGTTTTGGAGAATTTGAATGAATTTACTGAACTAAACATAATCGGTGTAAAGGTACTTACAGAATTTTATATCCTACATACATATACATTATTCTCTCATGCCCATCGAGCATTCATAAAAGTAAAGTACATACTAACCTAGAGAGAAACTTCAGTGCATTTCTTAAGGCTGAGATATTATAAAAACATTCTCTGATAAAATGTAGTAAAATTATAAATCAATAAGAAAAATATAAACACAGAAATTAAAACCAAGACAGAAATTGAAAAACTAACTTCTGGGAGAAAAAAATAAATAAAAAATAACAATTTACCTAAAAGCAACTAAAAGGATAAAACTTTTCCCACAACTGTCTGGTCAACTCATCCTCGACAAAACGGGAAAGGATATCCAATGGAAAAAAGACAGTCTCTGCAACAAATGGTGTTGGGAAAACTAGACAGCAAAATGCAGAAGAATGAAACCGGACCACTTTCTTACACCATACACAAAAATAAATTCAAAATGTCTGAAAGACCTAAATGTGAGACAGGAAACCATCAAATCTTAGAGGAGAACACAGGCAGTAACCTCTTTCTTTGACCTCGGCCTGAGCAACTTCTTACTAGACGCGTCTCCAGAGGCAAGGGAAACAAAAGCAAAAATGAACTATTCGGACTTGGTCAAGATAAAAAGCTTCTGCACAGTGAAGGTGACAATCAACAAAACTAATAGACAGCCTACAGAATAGGAGAAGATATTTGCAAATGACATATCAGATAAAGGGTTAGTATCCAAAATCTGTAAAGGACTTATCAAACTCAACACTGCCTTCCCCCCTCCCCCCAAAAAAACAACCCAGTTAAGAAACGGGCAGAAGACATGAATAGACATTTTTCCATAGAAGACATCCAGATGGCTAACAGACACATGAAAAGATGTTCAACATTACTCATCATCAGGGAAATACAAATCAAAACCACAGTGAGACACCACCTCCCATCTGTCAAAATGGCTAAAATTAACAACACAAGAAACAACAGGTGTTAGCAAGGATGTGGAGAAAGGAAGCCCTCTTGCACTGTTGGTGGGAATGCAAACTGGTGCAGCCACTCTGGAAAACAGTATGGAGGTTCCTCAAAAAGTTAAAAATAGAACTATCCTATGATCCAGCAATTGCAATACTAGGTATTTACCCAAAGGATACAAAAATACAGATTCAATAGGGTACATGCTCCCCAATGTTTATAGCAGCATTATCAACAATAGCCAAACTATGGAAAGAGCCCAAATGTCCAACCACTAATGAATGGATAAAGAAGATGTGGTATTCATCAAAGAGAATGAAATCTTGCCATTTGCAACGGCATGGATGGAGCTAGAATGTATTATGTTACGCTAAATTAGTCAGTCAGAGAAAGACAAATATCATTTGATTTCACTCATATGTGGAGTTTAAGAAACAAAACAGATGAACATATGGAAGTGGGGAGGAAACAAAAAAGAGATAGGGAACCAAACTATAAGAGATTCTTTACAATAGAGAACAAACTGAGGGTTGATGGAGGGAGGTGGGTGGGGGGTGGGCTAGATGGGTGATGGGTACTAAGGAGGGCACTTGTTAGAATGAGCACTGGTTGTTGTATGTAAGTGATGAATCCCTGAATTCTACTCCTGAAATCAATATTACACTATATATTAACTAACTAGAATTTAAATAAACATTTGAAAAGAAAACAAAAAGGATAAAAGTCTGAAAAATCAATGTCAAGAAGTGAGAACTCCAATGCCTTCAGGGGCCAAGCAAAGAGATAAAGGTGTGAAACGTTTTGTTATGAGACAATGGAGACTGAAGGGGATAGATACCAGATTCAAGGAAGTCAAACCTTAGAAAGAAAAATGAAATAAGAATTAACAAAATGGAAAGTAAGAGCAAGGGAGGGAGGGATAGAAGAGACAAGAAGAAGAGAGAGGAGGCAGAGAGAGAGAGAGAGAGACTGAGAGAAGAAAAGAGAGAAAAAAAGGAAAGAAGGAAAATAGAATAGAGAAGTAAATGGGAACCAAATAAAACACACTTGTGGTTAGTCAATTTTTAACACCTATTTTATTAAATATAAATGAGAATAAAAATAAGACAAAAAAAGTAAGGTGATAAGTTCCATAAATATTGTTGGAATAACTTGGAAGAAAATAAATCTAGAGCTCCACCTTACACCACATATAAAGTGATTTCCCCATCAAATAAAAACTACATGTAGAACATATAAGCAGGGAAACAATCATAGGAGAATACCAGCCCAGGTTGGGTATACATAACATTCCTAAATAAAAGAAGAAATCCATGGACCAACAGGGAAACATATTGATAGTTTTTATATATAAGCATTTACAATTTCTATGTGGTAAAAGATTACTTAAGAATCAAATTCAGATAGTGTGAGAGAAAACACTCTTTTAAAAAGAGAAAAACCCTAAAGTTTAAGTTGCTTCTAGAAATTAATGAAAAATAGCAACATATAAAACTGAGTAAAGAATAAAAACAAGACAGTTCACAGAAAAGGAATTATAGATCGACAATAAATATATTAAAAGATGCTTGCCAAACTAGAAGTCAGGGACACATAAATTTCAAAAAATGCCTTATCATTTGTAATTCACCAGATTGGCAAAAATTAAAAAGATTGACGCTATTGAGGACAGGCAAAGATGTTGGGGAAATGGGTATTCTCTTTTGTACTTAGTGAGATTGTTAATTTGTTCATAGCAGTTTGGAAAATAATTCTTGCATAATTTATTAAAATTGAAATGTGCATAACATCTAAGTCATTTCTAGAAATATTTATGATAGAAATACACACAGGACTATACAATAACGTATGTACCAAAATGTTTATTAATTCGTTGCTTGTCATAGCAAAAAAGAAAAACAGAAACAAACTAAATATCCATCAACAGGTCATAGATAAGCAAATTATGACATATCTGGACTCTAAAATACTCTACTGTTAAGTGAAATAAATTCAAAGGAGACCACAAGTCAAGACGTATGGTTTCATTTTCATTTTTTCTCTCTGTACCTTTTATATGATTATTTGAGCACTGAAACAACATGTTAATGTGTTAGCATAAGTTACCTCTGGAGGATGGGATTGGAATAGGGAGACACTTAAGTTTTTAATATTGTCACATTATTTGAAATGTTATAACAATCATGCAACTTAGATTACTTTCATATTTTTAAGCTAGTTTTTAAAATGTTTATGTATTTATTTTGAGAGAGAGAGAGAGAGAGAGCATGAGCAGGAGGGGCAGGGGGAGGGGCAGAGAGAGAGGGAGAGAGAGAATCGCAAGCAGGCTCTGAGCTGCCAGCATGGAGCCTGACATGGGGCTTGATCTCAGGAACCAGGGGATCTTGACCTGAGCCGAAGTCAAGAGTTAGACACTTAACTGACTGAACCAACCTGGTGCCCCAGAAGTTAGTATACAATGCCAATTCATATCTTATGATCATGAGAATTATGTCTTTAGGAGTAATCTCTACCTGTGTCAGTTTTCCAGGACTGCCATAACATTTCACAAGTTCTTCCATTTAGACACCAATGGGAGGGTCGGGCAAAGTTCATATCCCTTCTACCATGCCATGTATGAGGTGAGACTTCATGTTACATCCAGACTTCAAATCCCAGCAATCTTTGCAACTCAAGTGACAAGATATCTCTCCTGCATTCTCGACTTTGATTTCCTCCTCAGGTTTGAGTTATGTGGAACCCTGTGAGCTTTCTTGTGTAAAGAAGTTTTGAGACAAGGCATGAAGGAAATGTGGTCTCTAGGGCTACTTGGCTTGTGTCAAGATCCAATGAGGAGGGTCTGCAAACGGTGTAGAGTGGCTTTGAGGAAAGAGAAGAAAGAGAAGGGCATTTAGTTTTGTCTATTGTTTTAGTGTTTGTCTATTTTTGAGAGAGAGATGGACAGAGCATGAGCGGGGAGGGGCAGAGAGAGAGGGAGACAGAATCTGAAGCAGGCTCCAGAATCTGAGCTATCCTCACAGAGCCCTACATGGGGCTTGAACTCAGGAGCCATGAGATCATGACCTGAGCCAAAGCCAGATACTTAACCAACTGAGCCACCCAGGCACCCTGAAAAGGGCATTTCTTAAAGCCCATCTCAGAAGACTTCACTTAGCATAGGGAAGATTGGGGGTTGGGTGAGTGCCTGGGCAACAGGTATGGGCACTGGGTGGGGCAGCTCAGCACAGGGATGGCATGATGGAGTCTGCTGGGATCTGAAGTTCCAGTACTGGGGTTACAAACCTCCCCAAAATGCTCTCATAGGAAGCATAGTCCTGGCTTGGCAGAGATGGGCCACTTGGTTGGGGTGATACACCATCCGCGTACCTTGGTACTCCTCTGCATGCCAACAGTCTGGGACTTAGACACACGTTGAGGTGGAAGAGAAGTGACCCATACCCTGCCAACATGAAATATGGAGGCTCAGAGTCAAAAATGAAGTTGACTTATGGAAAATGGAGGAAGTAATATTTCTTAAATACTCATTCTTGAGATTTATACCTGCCACGGTTATTGTGTCTCCTCTCAGGGTGGTGGTGAGGGCTTAAGAGAATGTCCTTTTTTCCCCTGATATTGAGAAAAGTATTCCCTCTTCTCTTGACAGATAAAAGCTTCAGGACTAGATGTGGAATTAAGCCAGCGAGTGTCTTTTTTCCTCTCTAGTTCCTGGAAAAGAATGAAGAGTTCTCACTCTGCTTCTAAGAAAACCTTCCTTTAATGGATAAATTGAAAGAAAAAAATATTTAGCTCTGAGGTTGACAGGGATTTTGCAATGTGAAACTGCAGATAATAAATGAGATCTCTATTCTAGTTTTTAAACAGTTTTTAAAGTGATTTCAAAGGTAGAGGGAATCTAACTGTGTTTTCACTCCAAGGAAAATTCATCTCCTCTGCATTGCAGTCGGGTGATAAAGACCACATCCAATGTAGGAAACATCATTTCAGAGGTTCCCAGGGCTGAGCACACAAGCAAAGCTAAGACCTGTCTCCTTGTCCTGCCCTTCATTGTTAATTTCTTTGAACCTAAGTGAAGGGTCTGATATCTAACTCTCCTGAATTTCATATAGTTGATTTAAATGTATTCATTCAATACACTTTTATCCAGCACTATTGCAGGTACCAGTAAGAAAGCAAATATTTTGAGTGTCAGTCAATGTTGTCTTATGAAAGTTTTGTAGCAAATCTATATTATGAACCTGCAAAACAAAGATTATAATAATAACTACCTGAATGTGCTGGTCTGAATATTAAATGAAATTCATCTAAACCACTAGAGAAGCTGGATTAGAGTAGATGCTAAACAAATATTGTTACTATTTTTGTTTTTTGTGTTTTATTTGCCTTTTTTTCTGATTATAGAAGATATTCTTATAGAAAAATACAAAACTTTCTAAAGAAGAAAATGAAACCTTATAATGGAGGGATATGTGATTTTCTTCCTTTATATTTAAATACATTGCCTGGAATTATAATATCATGTATAGAGTTTTATCCTATTCTATTAAATATATAACAAGCATATTCTCATATTTATTAACCATTTGATGAAAAAATCCTTAATATCTGTGTGATATAATGATATCCATGTGCCAGAATCTATTTAGCTATTCTCCTACTGATAGATTTTGGGGTTGTTCTCACTTTTGCATCATTATTATGATTTTTTTTTATTATGTGTAAACATCTTTGTGTTTTGCCTGGATTTCTGCTTATTTCCTTAGGAAAAAAATTCTGTAAGTAGAATTACTGGGCCAGAGGTAATCATCATTTTTAAGTCTGATATGCCCCTCCCCTACTGGCACACCCACACGTACACACGCTCTCTCTCTCCATCTCTCAAAATAAGTAAACATCTTTTTTTTTTTTCAAGTTTCAGCCCTGTCAATTTTTGCAGCCAAGTTTCATGAGAAATTTATGCTCTCATTGGAACTTTATCTGACCCTACCTTTCCCACAATGGAGAACCAATTATATTTTTCTTTCCTCTTTTCAAGTGTTACTTAGTAGTTACTCGTTTTAATTTGCATGTCTTTGGTAGTGAATTGGATGCTTTTTCTTAGTCATTGCTGCTTTTTATATAAATTACTTATTTGTGTCCTTGGCTGATTTTCTACTTGGGATTTTTGTGGTATCTTAGAATTCTTTGTGTATTAAGGATAGCAGCTCATGTCCGTTTGCAACACAAATCTTTTCCCCTCTCATACACTTTTTTGTTTGTTTGTTTTGGTCTTTTAGGTTTATGACCGTTTTTGACATCAAGACTTTTAACTTTTAAGTAGGTGAATCTATTGACCCTCTCTTCATGAATGTTTTAAATGTTCTATGCATTTATAAAAGCAGATAAATATTCACTTAAATTTTCTTCATTTTGTGGTTTTCCTTTTTAAATTCAACTCCTTTAAATCCTCTGGAATTTATTGAGGGGTATGATATGAATAAGGGTCTTATTTGATATTTTCTTCCAAATAGCCATTTTCCCCAGTATCATTTATTGGCTAAAACAATTGCTCCTAATTGATTTACAATGTCTTCCTTTATTTTAAAGCTTGTCTAAATATTAGGACATGTTTCTGTTTTATTTTATCCCATTGTTGAGATGATTTTATATCTTGATTCTGTCACAGAGCCTCTAAGCTAGCTTTTCTAGTCTGGCTCAGAACCTTATTAGCTACACATGCCTTCTGTCGTCCAAGGAAAATATCTAATAAGCAAAACCATGTGGCATAACATCAGGTCCCTCCCTTCAGGTTGACAGAAACCCATTTATCAATACTTTTCAGACAAAGGCCTTTAATCAGCTAAAAATTCCTTTGTTTTATGTGCTTCTGTGCTTATAACAGCTTTATTAAATATCCATTACTGCTTAAGTCTTTACTGAGCCAGACACTGCACCAAAATGAAAGTACTCTGTAAATAATGAGTTTCTCTCAAATACCAGTGTAAAAATTCTTACACAACTGTTAACTATTTGTGATAATGTCTGCACAATATTATGTCTCCCCTTTTAAGCATATTTTCTGATTATAAATGAATATTAATAGTTAATATTTATTAAATAGTTTGTAAATATGTGCAAAATATAGGGAAGTGTCAAAAAATGAAATTAACCACAACCTTAGTACTTAGAGGGGGAAAAACTGTTGATAATATTTTGGTGTATTTTCAGGCTTTTGTACAAAAGTTATATACATTTTTAAATAATGTTCATTTTCTGATTATGACAATAAGAAATTTTCTCTGTAGAAAAGACTATAAAGAATAAAGAGAAAAAAAATCATTTCAAAACTCATAACACAATTTTATTCCTGCTTTTATTTATTAATTATACATTCTACTATATGCATTCAAATATTTTTCTACATTAAAAACTGTAAATATCACACTAGTTTGCATTATATTTAAAGATTTCTCTATTGCTTAACATTTAGGGTCTTCCAAATTTTCCTGCTTTAAACAATGTACAAAAAATATCTTTGAACATAAAAGGTTTTCATTAGTTTCTTTCAATTCATGTTATTTATTGGGATAATTTCTTGGAAATGGGTTGCTACCATTATCCTAAATAAGACACATTTATTGCTAAATTGCTTTCCAGAAAGGTCATATCCTCTCCTTTCTATAGTTTCATAAAATATCATTAGTATGTATTTTTTTGTAATGTATATTTCTTGGTAAATAGAGACATTTACCTATCTCCAGGCTTCTCTTTGTTGTTCTCAAAAGATTTTACATTTAAGCAATCACAGTTATAAGTTCCTTTATTTCATTAGGATCTAAAGACTTCAGAAGACCAGTGCTTGTAAAAATATGAATCACCTGGGGATCTTATTAAAATGCAGATCCTAACTCAAGAGATCTACGGTGGGGCCAAGAGTCTGTGTCTCCGAAAAGCTTCCAGGGGATGTGCCTGTGTGGTTGATCTCTAGGTCACTGCAAAGTATCCAGATGCCTTGTTACTGTGTTATGAAATCTTGGGCTGCACTTCCTTCCTATGTTTATCTTACCTTTGAAGTTTGAAAATTATTTTTCTTGATGGAAGAGACCTAAGCAAAAGAGGAGGGGGGTGGGGAAGGAGGAGAGATGGAGCGGAGAAGGCTGTTTTCCGACTGTTCTATGTTAAAATTATGCCACATGACGTACGATGTGACCCTCTCCTGTCCATGGTCTGAACACCTTTTCATCCTTAGTATTATAATGGATTGCAGCTCATTTTATTGAATCTCACTAACTTAATTGCCGTTTCCCCCCTTTGTCCTCATCTTTGTCTTTGTCTTTTGCCATTTCTGAGTGTGTCCACAGCTGTGAGCCATCACACTGGTGTTTTAAAAGTCCTCACATAACCTGCCTCACTGTACCATCAGAATTTAGCTTTATAGAACCCCCACCCCCAAATATCTTGAGCAATCTTAATCTTTTGTTTTTCAATGTTTATTTGTTTATTTTGAAAGAGAGAGGGGGAGAGAACAAGCAGGGGAGGGGCAGAGACAGAGAGGGAGAGAGAGAATCCCAAGCAGGCACCACGTCTAGCACAGAGCCCACTTGGGGCTCAGTCTCACAACTGTGAGATTCATGACCTGAGCCGAAATCAAGAGTCGGCCACTTAACCAACTGAGCCACCCAAGTGCCCCATGAGCTATCTTCTTTTTCCTCTATCCATGTCCTCTCACCTTTCCGTCCCCTCTTGGCTGTTGGAAATCCACTTTTATAAGTTCCAGCAAAATATATAGATTTTATACGGAGACTTTTCCCTTCTTTGGCTCATGCAACCCCTAAGCTAGGCATAGTCACCTACTTCCAAATGTCTATCTCTTGCATGGATCTTCCCTATGGAGATTGGTCAAAATTGGGAAGCAACCTTGTGAAAATGTATGTGAAGGAAATGGCTTTGCACAATGTCACATCTTTGATGTATTATCTTGTATCCTGGAGAGTGAGGCCTTCCCCTGGTTCCTTCCTTAGTCTTGGAATTCTCAGCAAGGCAAGTAAAAATTATTAGTCTGCTTTTAACAGAAGAGACTTTCATAAGCCAAATAGTTGAAATCCCTTTCTGTGCAACATCTTACCTCCACATCAGCTCTGTGGCTTGTGTTAGGAAGGCATACATCTTTGCTATATCACTTCTATTTCTATTTCTAACCTCATGCTTCTGTCTCTGTACCTATAAAAAATATGTGAATCATTTTTTCACATACAGTGCTAAATATTTATCCTTTTTAACAAGTCTGTTTATTTAGAGTCATAAAATTCTGTTGTCATATTTATGGAATAGACACTAATAGGTCCATATTCCTATAGATGTGCATTTAACTCTTTGTGTTCGTGTTTCTAGTTTACTTTGTTATCCACACATAGTGGATGCTTACAGACTGTGCATAGAGACTGTTCCCACATGCTTCATAAAATTACTTCAAAGCACTGAGTCAGAAGCTGCAGAGGCGATCTAAGGATATTGATGTGCAAATGACATTGAGCCACATATTGGGATTTTTGAAAAGAAGCCTAAATAAATGATACACAAGAACAGCGTTCAGATTTATGTGAAAGCCCTAACACTCAACCTGCTTTTGGAAACAAAACCCATCTCTATCAAAGGGTCAAGAAAAACATTGTGTGCTTGAATTATTCATTTCAGATCTAAAACATTTTAAAAACATTTTTAATGTTTATCTTTTTTTTTTTTTAAAGAGAGAGAGACAGAGCACAAACAGGGGAGGAGCAGTGAGAGAGATGGAGACACAGAACCCGAAGCAGGTTCCATTCTGTCAGCACAAAGCCCTACGCAGGGTTTGAACTCACGATCTGTGAGATCATGACCTGAGCTGAAGTTGGACTCTTAACTGAGTAAGTCACCCAGGCACCCGGCTCTAAGGTACTTTGTAATGATGGTAGACATGTAAAGAATTATAGAGTTCTATTGAATCACTTGTGCATCAATTTACTAGCAACATTGAGATTTTATATACATCAAGAGGCTCTTGAAATGTAAACGTTATACGTAAACTGGTCGCAAAATTCATATTGCTTATTTCAAATATAGCATCGATGCAGTTCTAGTCATTAAGGAGATTGAGGTGTCTATCTAAACTTGCTTTTTGCCTTCTCCACCAATAGCTTTAAAGCCTGCGGAACCTAGAATTTGATATCTTTACTGATTGTTGAAAATTGTCCTCTTAGTCTCTGGGTAAATGGTAGCTTTTATGTTGCTGCCTGAGGATAATTGAGAGTAGAGTGAGAAAACAGACCAGAATAGCTGGTGAATATCTCAGATTATTAATTCATAGTATTTGTAGAATAGGAAAAATGTCATGTTCTACTGGCTGGGTCTGCATAGACAAATCCTGAGATCATATTCCTAACAGTGAACTGAAGAGTTGGAAGGTGAAAAATGCCAATATCCCCCCACAATGTAAAGTTTATGCAGTGGTTTTTAATGGGGGATGGGGTGGAATTTTTGCAATGTCCGGAGACACTTTTGTTTATCCTAACCTGGTGGGCAAGATTGCTACTGGCATTGAACAAGCAGAGGCCAGGGGTGCTGCTAAACATCCAGTAATGCACAGGACAGCTCCTCACAACAAAGAATTATCTGGCCCCAAATGTCAATAGTGCTGATACTGAGAGACCATGATTAACAAGATATTTGCTCAAACGAGGTACATGTCTTAATTGTGTTTTTATTGATTTGGTCATGGGAATAAAGTCAATAGGAAAAACATGAATTATTATCATTTGTTAAATTTATTTAACTTGTTTAGGAATGTATAAGATGGAGAACCCATATCTTAGAAAAATGTGCTCAGTTTCTGACCTTGCCATTTTTTTTTAAATGAATGGTGCTTGCCCTGTGCTGTGGCAAACTAATCAGGTAAAAATAAATTTACGTAGACTAATAAAACATTACGGTTGCCTCAATATCACACAGGACAAAATGGAATTTGGCCATGATTTAGTTAATGTGACTAATATGGATAATAAGCAAGACGCTTCAAGGTCCCAGTGGAACATTTGTCCTGAATTATCTGGGTTGACTGTCCCCTCTTATTATGAGAACTGAAAAAGAGCCAAATCTTCTCTCCATGCAAAGCAGGCATGAACTAGATGATTCAGTGTACCAGGGTGTAGGCAGGAGAGATAATTAACTAGGTATATTATTGTTGTTAGCTAAGAATGTAACTTAAAATAAGAAAAACAGAACTGAGCAGGGAAACATGACAGAATACTCCATTTATTATTGTGTGCTAAGAGATGATACTTTGTAAAACTGGCAGTTCATTTTTCCAAATTCTTCTGCGCAAGCTCAACACAGTTCCTTTTAAAATATGGAACAGGGATGAGGTATAGAGAGAGTTTGTAGGTACATTAACTTTGCAGCTGTGGTCTGACTACTTTTGACGTCGTGTTTATGCGATAAAGGACGGGCTTCTTTACACTGCCGCTTTCAATTTTTTTTTTTTTTGAGTGTTTAGCAACATGAGTTGATAGTAATTTATTAGTTGTCTGTGGGTAGGAGAAATGAAATATCTTATAAATTTGGCAGATAGCTCTGAATAATTTTGGTAAGATATACATTTTATACCTTACAACAAAATTTTAACATGTTAAAAATGTGAGTGCCCCGGGGTGCCTGGCTGGCTTAGTCGGTAGACCATGATACTCCTGATACTGGGTCTTAAGTTCAAGCCTCACGTTGGGTGTGGAGGTTACGTAAAAAAAATAAAATCTTTTAAAAATAAAAGTGAGTGCCCCTCGAAAATACCCTTACGTGTTAGAAAACTCAGTAACACCGAACATTTAATAAGTATAATGAATTAAAACATTTCTTATACTATCTTCAGTTGGTTAGGATATATTTTTCGTAGCTATTTTTCTTCAGTTCATGAAGATCTGTTCACCAACTCACCTTGAATAAAAATCCAGGTAAAAAGCAAATTCCTATGGTTGTGCTTCAAATCAGGAGAGTACAGTTGAGTTTATACACTAAGCTTATGCTCCAAACCTATAGCAAGTGATAGATAAAATAGAAAACCAAAAAATGCATGTCTAGGCTCAAAAACAAGATGAAGAGCTTCGTGAAGCAGAAGCTGCCCCCAAATCAACCATTGGCATTCTGGGATCTGGTTCCAAAGGCCAGCGGTGGTGGCCAGGAGTTTCATCCCTGCCAGGTAAAGGAAGCCAGACTTCTCCACAAGATGAGGGATTGGAGAGAGGCTTGCCATGCGAAGCCATGGGCCCAGGTACAGCTCTCTGACCCACGAAATGAGAATACACAAATGTTGCTGAACTGCCTCCTGGCTCTTCAACTTTATGGGAAGCTGAGGACCCAGGGAAGTGGCCCCAAGCAAACTGTAACTTCACGATCATAAGCTAACACAATCCATCAGCTGGTTTGGGGGGCCTGCCTTTGCTATGTCCCCAATATGGTTGCAGCATAGAGGTCCCCAAACATCATTACAAGTCCTTGTTTTGGAGTAGGAGCCCAAAAATGCCAAGTGGGAGCAATAAAAAAACTTGTAAGTAGAGAAAAGAGAGCTCAGATTTGTGTGTGTTGGGGGAGGGGCAGCTGTTAGTGAGGAGACTTGAGAAAATATGCGAGTGGAAAAGTGGGGGAGGAACGGGGGTGGAGAGGAAGGGGGACATCACAAATCTTTCACTTCAAATAAGCATTTAAAACAACATTCCAAACATGTGAATGAATAAAATGATAAGGGGCACTAACAACGAAAATAATCAGAACGTGAATTCACGACCTGTAATATTAAATGTGTTTAGAATGCTTTTTCAGAGAGATAAAGAATATGTAATTCCTGTTTTGAATTGAATCTTGTTTGGGGATGATTATAGATTCACATTCGGGTGTAAGAAATGATGCAGAAAGATCCCATGTGCCCTTTACCCTGTGTCCCCAATGGTGACATCTTGCATAAACAATAGTGCAATATTACGACTACCCTACTGCCATTGATAAAGGCAGACACAGAAGACTTTCATCATCTCAAGGCCTCCTTTTGTTGCACTTTTATAGCCACCTCCAATTCCTTCTCAATATCCTTGATTCCCCATTCTTAACCCCTAGCAACCACTACCTGTTCTGTATTTCTTTTTTTTTTTTTTTTTTAATGTTTCTTTATTTATTTGCGGGGGGGGGGCAGAGAGAGAGAGAGAAAGGGAGGGAGAATCTCAAGCAGACTCCACACTGTCCACACAGAGCCCAACACGGGGCTCGATCCTACAAACTGAGATCATGACCTGAGCCAAAATCAAGGGTCGGACGCTCAACTGATGGAGCTGCCCACGCACCGCTGTTCTGCATTCCTACATTCTATAATTTTGTCATTTCAAGGATGTTATATAAATGAAACTGTCCAACATGTCAGCTTTTGGGACTGGCTTTTATCACTCAGCATCATTCTCTGGAGATCCTTCCTGGATACTGCATTTATGAATGGTCTGTTTTTGTTTGTTGCTAAATAATATTCCATTGTATGGATAGCCACAGTTTAACCATTCATCTGTTGAAGGACATCTGGTGGTTTTTAGTTTGCGCCTATTTCAAATAAAGTTTCTGTAAACATTCATGCATATGTTTTTGTATGAAAAAGAGGTTTTTTCCCCTAGAATAAATGCCCAGCTATACAATTCCTAGGTCATATGGTAGTTGCTTGTTTAGTTTTTAAGAAACTAATAAACAGTTTTTCAGAGTGGCTGTACCATTTTATATTCCTACCAACAGTGTACAAATGATCAAGTTTCTTACATCTTCCCTGACTTTGGTGTTGTCACTACTTTTAGCCATTTCGATAAGTATTTAGTGATACCTCGTTGTGGTTTTTATTTACATTTCTCTAATGGATTTTTATGTGCTTATTACTGTTTTTATATCCTGTGTCCTGGAATGTCTGTCCATATCCCTTGTCCATTTTCTAATGAGATTGCTTTTTTACTATTGAGTTTTGAGGGTCCCCTATATATTCTAGATGGTAGTCCTTTGTCAGATATGTGATTTGTAAAATATTCTTCCAGTCTTGGGGTACCTGGGTGGCACAAAGGATTAAGCATCCAACTCTTGATTTCAGCTCAGATCGTGATTTCATGGTTGTGAGATTGAGCCCCGTGTCAGGCTCCACTCTGAGCGTGGGGTTTGCTTGGGATTCTCTCTCTTCCTCTCCCTCTGCACCTCCCTCATTTGTTCTCTCTCTCTCTCTCTCTCTCTCAAAAATAAAGAAACTTAAAAAAAACATTCTTCTAGTCTTTAATTTGACTTTTTATCCTCTTCACATGGTTTTTCACAGACAAAAATTATTAATTTTGATGGAATCCTGTTCGTCAATTATCCCTTTTATGAATCATGCTTTTGGTGTTAAGCCAAGAAGAGGTGTGTGGACTGCTGAGTGGTGGTAAAAATCCTCACCCTCCACTAGATTCCTCCAACACCACTCCAGTGGAGAGGCGGAGGGAGACCTCTTTACTGCCAGGTGGGCGTTGAAGTCTAGGCTTCCCACGTGGTCTCCATTGACACTGCATGGGGACAGATGTCACTGCTGCCCAATTAGAATGAGCCCTATTTCTCTGACACTATGTCAGCATG
The DNA here is from genome assembly GCF_028749965.1 of Puma concolor. Lineage (NCBI taxonomy): Eukaryota > Metazoa > Chordata > Mammalia > Carnivora > Felidae > Puma > Puma concolor. Next base: position 119,738,907 of record NC_141671.1, on the reverse strand, counting down.
GTCCTTGTAGCCTGGCAAGGATGGACATCAAAGGCTTCCAACTCAGCCTTTGTGGGTATGAATGGGAGGGAGCCACAGTTTTTCCCATGGTGTTTGGCTGGAGAAGAACAGTTAGCGTCTAAAAGTGTTCTGTCTTGCGAGGCCGCCCATTTTCTGATTATTTGGCTTGAGAGAGCAGGCTTGCCTTGGGACTTTGGTATCTGGATTGCTGACTTCTTCAGCTTAAGTCCGATGTATTTGAGGCAAAACAAACAAACAAACAAACAAAAAACAGAGAAACTCACTACATTGCTGTTCCTTGCATTTCGAGATCTCTAGCTGATCTGCCTTATTCACTCCATCTTTTAGAGTTCTAATACATTGTTTATTATTATTTTTTAAATATAATGTCCAGAGATTTTAGTAGTGCTTAGCAGCAAGAAAGGGAAAAGTGTGACAACCCCATCTTCTTGGAAACAGAAGTCTGTAACTTCTATTTTAATCTAAGAAAGTTTGAATCAAAATCATCAGGAGTAGAACTAGTCCTGATAGATGTCAAAAAGGACAGATTATACCTATTAGAAATAAAATGATAGTCATAATCACTTTTAGTTCCTGTTTAGGATACAGAGAGCTGAAGGAGACATTGCTCCTACCATAATATATCACAGTAACAACACCACCAACAAAAAGCTTGAACAGACTCCAAGTTTATGACTTTTCTTGAAACTCTCAGAGATCTGAGGTCACAGTGCAACTGAGTGGCCCAAAATTTAAGGAAAGATAGGACCTGTAGGGAGAAATGGATGCTTCACTTGCGGTGGAAGTATCTGGAAAATGGTAAAAAGAATTCAGCTAGGGGCACCTGGGTGGCTCAGTCAGTTAAGAGTCTGACTTCAGTTCAGGTCATGATCTCATGGTTCATGGGTTTGAGCCCCACAACAGGCTCTGTGCTAACAGTTCAGAGCCTGGAGCCTGCTTCAGATTCTGTGTCTTCCTCTCTCTCTGCCTCTCCCCTGCTTGTTCTCTCTCTCTCTCTCTCTCTCTCTCTCTCTCTCAAAACAAAACACCTTAAATATATATACATATATATATATATATGTATATATATAACAAAACACCATATATATATATACATATATATACATATATATATATACATATATATGTATATATACGTATATATACATATATATGTATATATACGTATATATACATATATATATATATATATATATATAAAGAATTCAGCTAAAAGATGATGTTGACTTTTTTGTCCAAGGTTGTTTCTGTATCTATTGCGATGACCCAACAGTATTACTTCTTTAGCCTGCCAGTGTGGTAAATTATGCTGATTTTTCAGATTTGAAACCAGCTCTACATTCACAGGATAGGAATGGTTGTGAAGCATTATCCTTGCAATGTATCATTGGATTGGATTTGCTGATGTTTTGTGGAGGATTTTTGTGTCTACATTCATGAGGGATGCTAGTCTATAGCTTTCTTCTTTCCGATATCTATCTCTGGTTTAGCTATCATAATTCTGATTTCTTAAAATGAGTTGAAAAGTATTCCATTCTCTAGTATTATATGGACAATATAATACAATATAAAATTGATATTTCTTTCTTAATTATTTGAGAACATTCACTAATGAAATATTTTTAAAAAAAAACAAGATCTAGTAACATGTTGTATTCAAGGAACATGATTAAGTATATGTGAAAACAATTTGAAATGTGAATACTAAGAAATAAGATACCAGCAAAAGGAAATTGGAGTAGACATATTGCCGTCTGACATAACAGTATTCAAGACAAAAAGTATTGTGAGGAACAACATACAGCCATATACTGCTAAGAATGAAAAAGAATAAAAACAATAGAATAAGCAGATACTATTACCATAAGTAGATATGTACGTAACAGTAGAACCAGTCACCCAGAGAACTAATAATTGACAGAATAGCAGGGAGAAGTAAAGTAACTACCAATTTTAGTTGGAAATTTTTTACATGTCTCCCACCTTCATCAAAGTGATACAAAGATCTGAATGTATAAATAATCCAATTACTAATAAGCTAAAAAACTAGCTATATAATAGGACACTAGATAATAGGACTCTAGAAACATATTAAGTATTACATCCAACAAATAAATTAATACACTTTTTTTGAGCACACATAGAGAATCTCTCTCTCTCTGCCCCTGCTTACGTTTACTCTCTCTCTAAAAAAAAAAAAAAAAAAAGAGAGAGAGAAAGAAAAAGAAAAAAGAAAAAAAAAGCACTAAGAATTCAGTTAATGCAACCAGAAAAAAAGAGTTGAGCAAAATCAAAGAAACAAGAAAAAAGAAATAAAGAGAAGGACAGGTATATGTGAAATAAATAAAAAATTGAAGAGAATAATGAAAACAGTTCTTTGAAAAGATTGATTAAATACATAGAGCTTAAGACAGACTTTTTAAAAAAAATTTGTGTTTATTTTTGAGAGAGACAGACAGAGTGTGAGTGGGGGAGGGGCAGAGAGAAAGGGAGACAGAATTCAGAGCAGCCCCCAGGCTCTGAGCAAGCTGTCAGCCCAGAGCCTGACGCAGGGCTTGAACTCACGAACTGCGAGACCATGACCTGAGCCCAAGCCCAAGGCTTAACCAGCTGAGCCACCCGGACGTCCCAGGACAGACTTCTTAAGGGAACAAACCAAGGTTAAATTAGATAAATTACAAAATAAGTTGAAACAATTACAGATAAAGAGTTTTAAAATAACTTTTTAAAGCAAATAACTGTATGCCAATAAAACTGAAAATTATTACAAAACATACATATTTATGAAGAAAAACAAAATGCCAGAAATTAGCACAAAAAAGAAATAGAAAATTTGAACAGATAAACGAGTGCTGAAAAAATAGAAACTGTCATCAAAAAACGACCTTTGTGCTTTGGAGCCACACCGTATAGGGAAGAGAGAGTATGGGATAAAGAGGAAGGATGATGGCCTTATTGCTTTGTCAGACAAAGAAGGCTACAGCACACTGTGGCCTTCAAAACCTGCTTGGCTTCTGAGAGGAAGTGGGGGTGCTGTGGCTACAGGGAGATACAGTATCTAGCCGATTTTGACAGGAGTTGTATACAGTTACCAGCCTTCTTCCACCTGTCTTTGGTGTGGGACCCAGTTCCTGAAACAAAACGCTAAGAAGGTGGGGGGTGGGGGGGGTGCAGAAGAGAGGAAAAAGATCCCTTTAAAATTGATCTTCCATCATTCAATACCTGAAACCAATTTTATCATATATGCTAACTAACTAGAAATTTAAATAAAAACTTGAAAAGAAGTTGAGCTTTGTTGAAACATTAGTGCAGCCATTTTGATTTTTGTTTAAATGTATGCTTTTAAGGGGTTTCAAAATGGCTGTTTTAATTTTTTAAATGTCATCTTTTTTTTTTTACATTTTTTAAAGTGTTTATTTATTTTTGAGAGAGAGGCAGAACACAAGCAAGGGAGAGGCAGAGAGAGACAGAGACACAGAATCTGAAGCAGGCTCCAGGCTCTGAGCTGTCAGCACAGAGCCAGACGCAGGGCTCAAACTCAGGAACTGTGAGATCATCACCTGAGCTGAAGTCAGAGGCCTAACCAACTGAGCCACCCAGGTGCCCTTAAAAGATACCATCTTAAAAAGCTACAAGCTATTTTGAGATTCTACCAAATTCAAGGAATAAATAAACTTTTACAAATGTTTGTAGGAAATAGAGAAAGGGCACTTCCTGACTTACTTCTTGATGATGGTATAACTTGATTTCAAAATCACAGAAGGGCAACACAAGAAAAGAAACTATGGGCTCATTTTGCTAATGAACGCAGATGAAAAAATTCCAAATAAAGTATCAACTAACTGAAACAAATAGTTATAGCACAACGATATTACAAAAATACCATAGCACAAGCAATGGGCTTTAGCACATAAATGCAAGAATGATTGAATATAAGAAAAAACATCAATGTAATTCTTCACTTTAGTCAATTGGAGGAGATATAACGTGGTTTCTTACTAAAAGTGGAAAAATTATTTGATAAAGTCTAATGTCTAATTATGATTACATCTTATCAAACTAGAAATAGAAGAAAATTTCTCGAATTTAGTAAGGATTATGAACCAAATGCCTATGGCAAACACTATGTCAAATGTCACAGAATCCAAGTCAGACATCAGTTGTGTGACTCAACAATATTTTATATTTCAATGACAAAGAAAATTACATGCTGTCTCTGGCTGCTTTCTCACCACACAGCAATAGGGACCTTAGGTGGCCTGCAAACCCTAAAATATTTACTATCTGGCCCTTTATTGAAAACGTTTGGTAACTGCTGGTCTAGACCATAAAGAAACTACAAATCCACAAAATTAAGTCAAGAGCCTAACTAGAAAAATGAACTTCTGCCAAGTCATACAATAGGCAAACAACAAAAAGGCGAACCAAGCGGTTACAGAGCAATTGTAGAAAAGCTCAGACTTATTAGTAATTTGAGAAAATAAGTTCAAACCAAAAAAAGAAATTACATTTGTCAGTTTGACTAAATTTTATTTAAAGCCATTATCATAAACAGAATGGGTGGGTGGGGGGGGGGTAGTTATTCTATTAACCTGACTCAGATTCTTATTTGGCTGGATTTTGCTTTATGATATACCTTGCCTACAGTTCCTATAAGGACGTTAATATGAAAAAAGAAAAGTAGATTTGTTTTAATTACCAATTTAAGAATTAAGAAAGCCCCACAGAATCCAAATTCTAAGAGCACACTTCCTTATCAGATTAACATAACCCCTAGTGATTTGTAAATCTGTCAGAACTGATTTTGCAAACCTGAATAGCTAAATGAACGTTGAGATGACAAAATTCTATTTGAATTCTTGTCAACAAAATACCAGACAAATGTTTTGGTAAAGAACCAATGTGCATATATTTTCAGAGATGAAAGTCTTTTAATTATGGACTTAATCCACCTGCTAAAACTTTTTATGAGTGTTGTTCCCCACCTCCACCTCGCCCTACCCACCATCACCCACTCGTACCATATTGCTCTACTCTATAATAGGAAGGACATTTTTTATTCAATCTGAGAATGATCAAGATGCTATTGCCTGTATGCTCTTATATCATCTCTGTAAACCATAAGTAAAATTATAGTGCAAGGACAAAACTCTGTGCTATTAGATGATTCACTCATTCATGCATACCATGTGCATTTACTTTGTGCCAATCAAGTGCCAGGCACTTGACATATAAAAGGAGTCCCTGCCCTCAAAAAAAAATATAATCTAGTTAACCAACAATTACAATATGATCTGTAAGTTCTCAGAGAGGAATGTAAACTGGATATTACTGAAGCACAGGATAGAAACATCTGGTCCAGCCAGATGTTGAGAAGGGAGAGTACCAAAGGAAGAGTCTTAGAAAAAGTGATGCTTGAATTGGTTGAGACCTGAAAAGTGTGGAGTTGGCCCTGCCACTCACTAGGGTCTAGGAAATGGGGAGATGAGTCAGTGACAGCGAGAGATAAATAAATACATTCAGTTAATGAATATTTAGCTAAATGTGTACGTAACTTATGTTAAGATCTCCACAAGTCAGGTAATGGTTAGTACGTATCATTATCATATAAAAATGACAGTGTATATCATATATTTGGGAGGGGAAGTGTCTCTCTACCACCAGTGGAATGCACCCAATTATCTTACACATGAAACCTCCTTAAGGAGGCTATTTCCAAACTTTCTCAGGAACCCATCGCAAGACTTAAACCTTTGTTATTGAGGACCCTTTTCCCAATACCAAATTTTATAAACAAAGGAAAATATTAAGGACTTAAGCACCAAGGACAACAACAAATGCCTTAGACCTTTCCGATGTGTTGAGAGTTATTTTTAACCTGTGTTGGAAACACTTTGGAAGATTAAGGACTACTTGGGCGGAGGTCATATATATGTGAAAAATAGCTATAACTGCAGTCCTATGAAGATTAATTCTAACTGAAGTCTTAATCACATGTATTGCATTTGTTGGTTTTCTCTTTGAGATAACTCTCTACTCAATGATAATTTGATTACGAATAAAGTGGGGAAACACTGATGCTTTCATGTTTCAGTTGCTAAAGTTGATCATGCTTTGAACTAGTTTAAAAACTCAGAATATGGACCATCATTTCCTTCCCATTCTTTTGCTATTTCAGTAGATGTTACCTCTTCCCACCTACTTGCTCAATCTAAAACCATGAAAGTGATTCCTGATTCTTCTCTTGTCTTCCTCTCCTTCCCCTATGCTCTCACCGCCCCCCCCCAACTCTGCAAATGGCAACGTACATATTTACACATACAACTAATACATGAGCATGCCCAGGTGTTTCTATGACTAAAATATACTTTAGTTCTGCTTATTTATCTCTACTATCCCCTCTCACATGGGCTACTATGATAACTGCCTTCCTGTTTTACTGTTTAAATTTCCTCTTCTTCCAATCCAGTCTCCATACTCTAGGTTGTGTCTTTTTAAAAAAATCTCCCACAAGTGGGAGACGGGTGGAGAGAGGAGACACAGAATCCGAAGCAGGCTGCAGGCTCTGAGCTGTCAGCCCAGAGCCCAAAGTGGGCCTCAAACTCGTGAACCATAAGATCATGACCTGAGCTGAAGTCAGACACTTAATCGACTGAGCCACCCAGGCAACCCTCTAGATTGTGTCTTTTAAAAATAGAAATTATGTTACTTCTTGACTTAACTCTTTCTGGGGTTTTCTATTGCACTGATGGTAAATCCAGTCATCTTACCTTGATGAAAAAGCCCTAAATAATCTGGTACCTGCTTATTTTTGCATTGCTTTTCCACTGGTTCACTGTAGTCAATTCACATGCCTGCTTTCAGTTACTTGAAATACCAAGTGTTTCTGGCCCTTAAATATGTAGTTCCCTTTGTCTGGAAAGTTCTTGTCCTGTATCTGCATGGCTGGCTTCTTCTAATTATTTCTGTCCCAGCTTCCACATCACCTCCTGAGTCTGTACTGACAACTCTACCAGAGAATCTGCCTCCTGGCCCCTGTTCCTCTCCATTTCAAGGTCTTTTGTTTCCCTCATAACCTGTCAGTCACATTTTGTAATTATTCATTTTTTGTTGATACGTTAACTGACTTGGTATTGTAAGATTCATGAAGGCAGAGACTATATTTAATTCACTGCTGCATATCATAGTAGTGGACTCAATACAAACTTGCTGAGTGAATAAATGAGTGACTCAGTTGATGAATGAACCCATGTTCTTTACTTGGCATGTACTGGTAATGAAAACTATGGGCTAAAATGTCTATTAAGTTAATCTATCATGCACACCTGTGTGGGGCAAAAGAGCCTAAATAGCGAGAAAGGTGTTGAATAAAGGAAAGGTGCTCAACAATGTTAGTGCTATTCCCCAGGAGGCCTGGAATTTATTTTTAGCATCGAAATTTTAAGTAAAAAAGTAGAAGCATGAAGAATAGAGCTGAAGAGAAATAAAATGCTATGCTCTTCTTTCAATTATATAAACCAAATACTCTAATTTGGAACAAACTAACGGCTGAAATGGAATTGGCAGCCATGTTTCAGAGAGCCTAGCTATCAAATGAATTGTCTAGAAAGTTTTAAATTCCCCCTGTGGATGGTGACAGTGCCTACATCTTTTTAATTTTAGTTGTCATATTCACTGCCTTCAGGCTTGAAAACAGAAGTACCGTAAGATGCCTATCAATTAGGAGGTAGAGAAGATGTGTAACACAATGGAAACTGAGGAAGATGTCAGGTGTTTAAAGCTTAGGAAATGAAAGCCCTGTGTAGCCAAATAAAAACAGTGGGACGAGCTGCAAGTTTTCAGAGAAGTTGGCATGACCAGAAGTAAAACGTGGATGTGGAACAATTGCCCTTTTTTGGGCCATTGAGCTCCTTAACGAAACAAAAGTGATGACCCCAGGAAAAATTGCCACAACGTTAAAGCTTAGAAACCTATTTAGGTTTCTTGCAACCTGCTTAGGCTTCTGAAGAATATACAGAAAGGAGACAAAAAGATACTCTCAACACCAATGGCTTTCAGTGCATTTTGCTTAAACAAAAACTAGTCTTGTTTTGAAGAATTTGTCTGTTTCTGTCTGTTTATATTTTAGGGACAGAGGAAGAGAGTGTGAGTAAAGGAGAGGAGCAGAGAGAGAGAGAAAGAGAGAGAGAGAGAATCTCAAGCAGGGTCCATGCTTAGCTTGGAGACCAACCTAGGGCTCGATCCCATGACCCTGGGATCATGACCTGAGCCAAAATCAAGAGTTGGATACTCAACCACCTGAGCCACCCAGGTGCCCTTATATCTGGTAATTTAAAATAATTGATCTCAAGTCTTTACATATTTTTACTGTCTTTACTGGTTATTTAGCACTAAAACATGCTTAAGAGTAAGGAAAGATATGAAAATCAACATTTTAAATTCTACTCCTGGCCAAGACTGAGTAACAAAGACAGCACTTAACCTCCTGCCATGAAAACTTAGATTGACATATATATATATATGCGACAACTGTTTTCGAACATTGATTATGTTGGCATCATAGTACTGTGATCCCTGAGAGAAGGAAATGAGGTGAACCCTGTGATTGCGCTGTTTTCTCCCTGGAACCAATTGTAAGATTATAAAAGTAGAGAACATAGCCCAGCGGTCCCAATGAGTTAAGGAGAGAGAAATGAGAGTTCAAGGAGGTTGCAGGATCTGTTGATGGTGGAAAACAGAGCACCGAAAAGGAGAAAGCAACATAGATAATGAGCTCAGAACTCTAAATGGAGATCCACTTGAGTTTTTCCTGAGGAATTGGCCCTAGATGCATAGGAGTAAGACTCCACAAGACTAGGCAAAGAATGATCAGGAAGTTGTATGGTGAACATTCCCAGGGCTCACACAGGGAGGAGAAATGCTTAAGCTCTGGTCATGTTAGTAACAGAAGTTAACTGTCCTTGGAGGAAATGATACCATAGACCGAACCCAGGCCTTAAAGAGATCAAACTGATCCCGAAGTCACTTCACCACCTGCAAAAACAAAGCTAATACTTTGTAAAAAAGACCATAATCCAAGTACTCGGTAGCATGTTTACAATTTTGAGTATCAAAAAAAAATTATTAAACACATCAAGAAGCCGGAAAATGTGACCTTTGCCAATAGAAAAATAAGTCAGAAGAATCAATGCCAGAGATGGTGGGCTTAGCAATGAAGAATATTAAAACAGGTATAACTATGCTCAAAGATTTAAAGGAGATAAAAACATAATGAAGAGAGAACTGCAAGATATAAGAAAGAACCAATAACATGATACAAATGTACTTAATGGTACTGAACTGTACTCTTAAAAATAGCTAAAAGGGTAAATTTTATATTGTGTATATTTTCCTACAATGAAAAAGGAAAAGAACCAAAATGGCTTTAAGAAAAGAAATACATAGTATCCGAAATTAACATTGCATTGGGTGGGGATTAACAGATGAGTATATATTGCAAATAGCAACAACGACAACAAATTTTGAAGGCATAGTAATAGAATCTTTCCAAAATAAATCACTGGGAGAAAAAAGAAAAAAAATTAACTGAGTCTCAGTGACATGAGGGATAATATCAAGCGGTCTGAAATATGTGTAACTGGAATCCCAGAAGTAAGAGAGAGAGAGAGACAGAGAAGAGGGAACAGAAAATATATTTTAAAAATAATGGCTAAAATGTTTTCAAATTTGACAAAAAGCATAAACCCACAGTACAAAAAAATCTAATACTCCGAATTTAAAACAATCTCTCCACTACCCCAATAATAAAGAGAAAATCCTGAAGAGTCAGAAGGAAAAAGGCATGTTATGTATATAGGAACAAGAAAGAATGGTTTCAGATTAATCAGGCTCCATGCAAGTTAGGAGATGATGGGCTAATATCTTTAAAGTGCTGAAAGAAGTAAAGACTGTTGACTTAAATTTCTGTAGCCAGTGCAAATATCCTGCAAAAAACATAGCGTCATTTGAAAGTTTTTAAGATAAACAGAAGCTGATAAAATTCACTGATAGCATAACTTCACTACAATAAATAGTAAAGGAAGTTCTTCAGGTGAAAAAAAAAAAAAAAAAAAAGATCCAGACGGAAACTTAGATCTACACAAAGAAATGAAGAGTGCCATAAATAGTGAATATGTGAGTAAATATACTACCCAGGACTTTTCTCATTTAAAAATTACTTTGAAAGGTAATTAGGGGCACCTGGGTGGCTCAGTTAGTTAAGCATCCAACTCTTGATTTCAGCTCAGATCATGATCTCATCATTCGTGAGATTGAGCCCTGCCTTGGGCTCCACGCTGACAGTGTGGAACCTGCATGGGATTCTCTGTCTCCCTTTCTCTCTCTGCCTCTCCCCTGCTCGTGCGCATGCTCCCTCTCTCTTAAAATAAATAAACTTGAAAAAAAAAAAGAAATATAATTAGGAATTGAAAATCAAAATGACAATTTATTGTGGATTTTTATAACATATTTAGATGTAAAATGTGTGTCAGCAATAGCACAAAGGATAGAGGACCACTCTATGTGAATTAATATGATACTGAAAGCAGATTGTGGTATGTTAAAGATGTATATGTTGACCCTTCAAACACTAAAAATACAAAGCAAATAGTAGCTAATATCTAATATAAGAGATAAAGAATCATAAAAATATTCAAATAAAAAGAAGATAAGAAAAGAAAAACAACAGAGAACAGATAAGAAAAATAGAAAACAAATAGCAAGTTGGTGGATTTGAACCCAAACATATCAATAACTATGCTAAATGTAATTTGTCTAAACACTCTAATTAGAGTCAGAAATGATCAAACTGGGGAAAAAAAAGAGCCAACTATATACATATGTGTACAACGTATTTGCCTTTTTAAAGCAACATGAAATGGCACCTAGGTGGCTCCATAGGTTAAGTGTCTGACTTCGGCTCAGGTCATGATCTCACGGTTCCTGGATTCGAGCCCCGCGTCTGGCTCTGTGCTGACAGCTCAGAGCCTGGAGCCTCTTTCTCTGCTCCTGCCCCATTCATGCTCTGTGTCTCAAAAATAAATTAAAAAGTTAAAAAAAAAAAATAAAGCAACATTAAGAAAATAAAAAGGCAATCCACAGATTGGGAGGAAATATTTGTAATACCTATTTCTAATTTTTTTTAATGTTTATTTATTTTTGAGAGATACACAGACAGGATGCAGGTGGGTTAGGGGCAGAGAGAGAGACACAGAATCGGAAGCAGGCTCCAGACTGTCAGCACAGAGCCCGACACAGGGCTTGAACTCACGAGCTGTGATCTCACGACCTGAGCTAAAGTCGGACGCTTAACTGACTGAGCCACCCTGGCGCCCCTGTAATACCTATTTCTGACAAAAGACAGGTCCAAAAAATTGAATAGACATTTTCATTTTATTTATTTGTTTTTTAAAGCTTATTTTTTTTTTTTTGAGAGAGTGAGAGACAGAGAGAGAAGGACGATTTTATTTGTATCCAGACTTAATTTAAACACTCTAATTTCCTAAATCATTTCTATTTTTGTCACTTGACAAATTTCAGGATTATTATTTAGAGTTTTCAGTGCTAATTTCCATATTCGTATCTCTTTATAAACAAACTTCTCTCCTACTCAGATAAATCTGAAGAAGCAAAGTTGTATCATAAAAACAAGACATATTTTGCCCACTAGATATGTCAAAAAGTAGGGTGAAATATATTTGTTTACATAGTCACGTGATAGAACTCCTATAGCACCAGCTTTAAGGCGGTCTAGGGCCTCAGGCAGAGAAAGGTTAAAAACTAGGAAATGAATGGGGCTGGGGTTGGGGCCAAGTAGTAGGTTCCACCCAAGGACAAGCCTTCAATAGAATAGTAACTTGATGTGTAGCTTGATAGGCATTGTGATGGTTAATTTTATGTGTTAATTTCACTGGGCCATAGGATGCCTAGATCTCTAAACATTATTTTTGAAAGTGTCTGTGAGGCAGTTTCTGAAGAGATTAGCATCTGAATCGATGGGCTGAGTGCTCCCTTGTGTGGGTGGGCACCATCCAATCCTATAGAACAAAAAGGCTAAGGGAGGTTGAAATCACTCTCTACCTGACTAGTTCAGCTGGGACATCAATCTTCTGCCCTTGGTGCGACTGGTTCTCAGACTTTCAGATTCAGGTTGGAATCCATATCATTGGTTCTCCAGCTCATAAGGTTTTAAACTGACTTTCCTGGGTTTCCAGCTCGCAGACAGCAGGTTGTGGGATTTGTCAATCTCATGATTGTGTGAGCTAATTTGCTTGTAATAAATCTCTATTGATTCTGTTTTTCTGGAGATCCCTGACTAACACAGGCAAGCAGGACCCGAAGGTCCACAAGAGGCTTAGGACAAAGAGATTATTTCTAGATCTACCTGCTGGTAAGAATAGGACTGGTAGACAGAAGCTAGACAGGGCTGACTGTAGGTCAAGGGGAGCGAATGAGATCAAGCAGGGGCTGACACCCGAAGTAATGCTGTTATGCCCAGAATTCATGATCCCCAAAGACCACTAGGGAGCCGAGTCCGATGCAAAAGCAAAGAGCCTTTATTCGAGCTAGCTCGAGCTCAATCCCCTACCTGCACCAACGCAGCGGTGAGATACCAGGGAAAGAGAGCGAGTTTCAAAAGGACAAAGGTTTTATTGGGGCCTGGGGGCAGTTGGTGAGGTAATGGCTATGGCCTCAGCCGATTGGCTGGGGAAGGGTCCTGGGGAAGGGTCGAGTCCTGTTAGGCAGGTGAGGGGGGGTTACTCAAGGGGAGGAGGTGTGGTCAAGGTGAAGGACACAGAACAAGATGGAGTCGGCTGGCGTAGGCCCGCCCTTTCAATGCAAGCTCTATTCTGACATTTAGGGCATCCCAATTTGGGAAAAGTAGAGTAGCAATGTCATCTGGAATATTTGCAGCCTTTTCTGGAAGCATATTGTTAGGCAGCATCATTTTTGGGTCAGCAAGTACTAGTCGGGCTGGTCTTTCTGCTGTGTGGAGAAAAAGGGAAGAAAAATAACACTTATTGCATGTATTACGAGCCATCTATGGGCACTTTGCCTATATTTCATTTTATCCCTACTTACTGTCCACATTTTCATAAATAGGAAATCATGAAACCGAAGCTCAGAAAAATTGTCATTGCTTAAGCTCACACATTAAGTCATTAGAGTTAAAAATTAAAACTCAGATCTGTCTCCCTCCAAACACTGTGTTCTTTGTCCAACTTTGCAAGGCTAGGAAGTCATTTTTGTCAGAACGTCAAAAATTGGTAAGATTTTCACAGACAGATTCATACTAATCAAATTTACAGGAGATGGATTCATTTGAGAAGTTGTAATTTATAAATATGCCAGAAATAAAAGTGACAAGGAAGACTCGAATGCTTAAATCAAAAATTTAGTGCACTCTCTCACTAAGTTGAAAAGTTACCTAGGAAGCAAACCAATATTCAAAATATTGCTTGGTCGGTATAAATCAGAAACAAATGACTGCCATGATCTTTAGTATAGGTGCCTCCTTTAAGATAGATGGAGGCGGTCCTCCTCACTTGGGAATAGGTTGTCATGGTAGCGTCCCTTGGTCAGATCTCCTCTTCAGTGGGCAGAGCGGAGTACCTATCACCACCATCATATTATTACATACACACATCACGTGAAAACAATTCTGTTTCAGAATCACATTCATTCATTTAATATATACTGTGTATCTCTAATGGCCATTCTGTTGTCTTTAGGAATAAAGTAAATCAAAATAAAGTCCCTGCTTTTTTTTTTTTTTTTTTCAACGTTTTTATTTATTTATGGGACAGACAGAGACAAGCATGAACGGGGGAGGGGCAGAGAGAGAGGGAGACACAGAATCGGAAACAGGCTCCAGGCTCCGAGCCATCAGCCCAGAGCCTGACGCGGGGCTCGAACTCACGGACCGTGAGATCGTGACCTGGCTGAAGTCGGAGGCTTAACCGACTGCGCCACCCAGGCGCCCCATAAAGTCCCTGCTTTTGAAGGAGGGAGTGTTAAAAACCAGAACCAAGGAAATTAAAGCATTGACTTAGCTACAGCTTTAGATGCAAATAGAATTGTTTTTACAAAGTGATTTTCCATAAAGCTCTTCTCCACAAATCACTGCACTTTAAAAAGCGGGGAATAGCTTGCTCTATCCCAGTCTGTCACCTATGTAAGGTAAATGAATGGCTGAAGAAGACTGATTCCTCTAAAAGCCAGCAGTTCTCAGAGAATTTTTATCTTGTAACATCTGTACGTGTTCCTGTAACCACTCTTAATGCACGGGTGAATTCTTCGAAGGTTTACTAAATCTCTGAAGAAGCCCCCTGTAAGCAAGAAATTGCAGGAGCGTTTCTTATACTCACACAACAAATGCCATCAGCTCTGAGTGCTATCTGGTCCTGGGAGGCTACTGGCTTGGTTCCCAACTACCTTTTATGCTTAGACCTTTCTGAGACACTGACTTCACAGCAGTTAATGTCAATGAAAATGCTTCCATAAGTTCACACCGGGTGATCTGGGGCTTTCATGTGGCACTGGTATCCTTCTCTTCCCTAAGAGGGCTCCATAACCTTGATTCAGTCTTATTTACCTTTTATTCTAGGATTGTGTTGCATAAAATAACAGTGGACTGATGGCTGAAAATTGGAACTCATGATTCAATAAGAATTTTGATCAAAACGCCCCTTATAAAAGAATTTATCCTCAGTAGGAAAGCGGCCTTTGCTCTCTGCTCCCCAATCCCTGCCAAAATGAAATTTAGAAGACCTAATCTTTGATATAATAGAAAATTCTTGCTTCTGCTAGTGATTAGGTAGATTTGATACAGAATAAAAAATCAGTTTCCGCCTTCACGTAGTTTTCATTCAAGACTGAGTGGCATACAGCTTATACACGCACTGATCAATGCCGCAGTCTTGTCTTGGGGGGATGGGCCAAATTCTTCCTCTTCTAACAATTCTTTTTTTTTTTTTTTAATTTTTTCAACGTTTTTTATTTATTTTTGGGACAGAGAGAGACAGAGCATGAACGGGGGAGGGGCAGAGAGAGAGAGGGAGACACAGAATCGGAAGCAGGCTCCGGGCTCCGAGCCATCAGCCCAGAGCCCGACGCGGGGCTCGAACTCACGGACCGCGAGATCGTGACCTGGCTGAAGTCGGTCGCTTAACCGACTGCGCCACCCAGGCGCCCCTCTTCCTCTTCTATTAACTACCTGCGTGAAAGCTCCGTTACTATAGAGGCAGTAAGCAGGGGGGTTGAGCGTGCAGCATCTACAGCCAGACTGCAGGCTTTAAATCCTAGCATGGCATTTACTAGCTGAGTAATCATGAACAAGTTACTTAACCTCCTCATGCTTGAATTGCCTTATTTGTATAAAACAAGCATCTTAGTCCATTCAGGTTATCCAACAGAATACCATAGATTGAGTGGCTGAAACAACAAACATTTTTATTTCTCACAGCTCTGGAGGCTGGAGAGTTCAGGATCAAGGTGACAACAGATTCTGTGTTTGGCGAGGGCCTGCTTCCTGGTTCACAGACAGCCATCTTCTCACCGTGTCTTCCCGTGGTGGAAGGAGCGAGGGAGTGCTCTTGGCCTCTCTTTTACAAGGGCACAAATCCCACTCATGAGCGAATCACCTCCCAAAGGTCCCCACCTCCAAATACCAACACACTGGGGATGAGTTTTTAGCATATGAATTTGGCAGCATTGGTGGGAGTGGGGGAAGAATGCATCAATGTATGGCAGAAAGATAATAATAGTACATGCATCATGACAATTGCTACAAGGGTTAAAGCAGTTATTACACATAAAATCCTTAGGACAGTGCCTGGCAAAGAAGATGTGCTCAATAAATGTCAAAGTGGTGGCTGATTCAGTCACACTCATTGGCTTTTACTCCTCTTCTGCCTAACTTCCCTCTTCCCTCACACTTGCTTCCCTGGGATTGTACTCCCCTAATAAAACTCTAGAAGATACCCATTGCCTGAGGTTTGCTTTCTGGAGGTTGGGCAGGATGACCTCGCAGATTCCTTAACACTAAAAACCACACGTTGTGGTGCAGAGAGTGAACTGCAGTCAGAAGATCTAGTTTTATGTCCTGGTTTTAACAATGACCTTGAGTTATCCATTTAACCTCCTCAAAATTTGTTCCTGTTTTTGTTGTTTTTGTTTGTTTGTTTTTCTGTTTTTGGTAAATCCTCATTTACCAAATGTATTTGATTCGATGAAAAGCAACTTTCTCCACGAAATGATTAAAATGATCAACTAGGATATCTACATGAAAACAGTGTGAGACTGCAGAGTTTTGTGAATCTGTGTCTGTTGGGGAGCAGTCCTTATCTCTTCCCCTTTATATTTGCGTAACCAGGGACTTTCACCCCTTCACCCACAAGGGGTGAGTACTGTGGGAAGACCTCATTTGGCCTCTTATTCCTCCTCCCCATAGGAAACAGAATGAGTTAGGTTTTGGGCGGGTGGGGCACACGACTCAGGCGTGGCAGGCCCTTTTGCTCTCAGGCATCTCCATGAAATCAGACAAGGTGCCTACTCATTTATTCTAGCCCTCCTCTTACCGTCCTGCTATTCTGGTACCATAAGTACATCTATTCCCCCACATGTATAGGCCTATTATTGTTTACTCTCTCCCTGTCCTGTCAGTGACTGGGTACATGCTTGCCACAGGTTAGAATAAACACGTGTACTTGGTGTCTACCCTTCAAGTTCAACTGTCCTCATAGCCAGAACCCGAGACTTAGGGGGAAGAAAATCCCATTAGTCTAAACTACATGACTACCACAGTTTACAGAAGCCTAGGGGTGAACAGTAATTAATGAAGCAGACACCGTGTGAGCCTATTCTCTATTTGATTGGAAGAGGGGTGTTTCTTCCTGGTCCCACTAGATCCCTAACCTCTAGCAATATCTTTAACAAGGGATTTACACTATCCCCAAATATTTATCACTTTTATTCTTTTTGCCGATGCTAACTCTTCAAAAAGGAAGAGTTAATTTGGAAATATGAGTTCAGAATAATTTTCCCTTTGAGAATAGAATGAAAGAAAAAAAATCTGTTTAGAGGGCTAGATATAAAAACTTTTCACAAGAAACAGACCTTACCTGCATTGAACTATATTTAGATGGAAAGCCAGCTGGCCACTGTCCAATTGTGTCTCCATGTTCTGCTCAGAACTTAGCCTACTCTGTCAGCTCAACAAAATATACCATGAGCAGTAAACATTGCTTATTTCATATGGGTTTTGACTGTTAGCAACAACAGTTCTAAAAATAATCACTCAGTATACTTCACAGAATATCTGTAGGATGGGAAAAGTGTTTAAAACACTTATGACAAAAGATTGAAACCAGCACACCACGGCTATCTCAAACTAATCAGAAAGGCTGCTGTCTCATTAGTGGGACTAGTTTTAGTTCACAATGTTAGGTATAAAAGTTACATATTCTAAGAGATTTGTATTATTCCGACTGAGCTAAGGTGAAACTGTATTTTCCAGAATGCCCTTCTCTGAATAGTCCCATGTTCCATGGACCACAAAAGATGGTTTGCATGACATCTGGTAGCAGAAATGAGGCAGCCGCCATATTCTCTTACATTCGGTGATACAGCGAACCAAACTCCCTCATATTATCACTTACCTGCTGGCTCTGCTTGTGGGTGTGGCACAGGTGGCATTGGCCATGTAGCCCCTCCAGGTCCTGCCAGATCCTCCTTCAACTTCCCTGACTTCTGGGCCAGGTGCATGTTTAGCTCCTCTAGAACACTCAGCAAAGTCAGAAGCTTAGAGCCAGTGAGAGATCAACAGTTTCTAGTCCATATTATGGGGTCCAGGATTTCTTCCTACTTCTTGTCTTCACATTCATTTTCCTTTCCCAGTGGTCTCAAACTCTAGCACCAGTTGTAAAGACAACAACCTTACCTACCTAGACTGTTTAACAATTTCCCACAAATACGTAAGGTCAAAATTTTTAAATAAATCCTAACGGTGCTGCTTCTCTGACAGAAACTTAACTAATACACATTTTGGTACTGGAAGGGTTTCCCCAGAACAGAACCTTAAGGGTAGGTTCTCTGAGTTGGCTGTACATTATCTGGAATTGATTCACCTATATGATTAGATTTGGAGTCATTAATTACCATGTTCCCAGTGATAACAGCTAATGAAGCACAGCAATGAGCTTAGGCTCATGGAATTTGCTGGTCTGATAACATTCCTTATCACCCTGAAGTAGCTGGCCTGAAAGAATGATGGAATGGCTTGTTGAAGACTCAGTTATGGATGGCAATGCCAAGGCTGGGGCAATATCCTCATTTTTTTCTATAGCCATTTCCCTCATAGCTAGGATCCACAGGTCTAGGAATCAAAGGGCCAGAAGTGGGATAGCTCCTCTCACTAGAGATAAACTAGTGGAAGTTTTGCTTCCTGTACTCCTGTCTTAGGACTTTGGTCATCTTAGACATTCTGGTTTCCAAGTAAGGATGCTTCCCTCAGAAGACTCAGCGGTGGTTCCACAAAACTGAAAGTCGAGATTGCTATCTACCTCTTGATGTAACTTGTGTCAGAAAATCACCAGGCAAAGAATGGGGTTAGAGTATTGGCTGGGATACTTGATCCTAACGAATAAGGGGAAATTAGGCTGTTTCTTCACCATGGGAGAAGGGAGGAGTATGTCTGGGATGGAAGAGATCCCACAAGGCACCTCTTAGTATTCCTATCTGTGACTAGTTCAGTGGAAAACTATATCAACTCAATCCTGCAAGGACTGCTAAAGACTAGACTATTCAGGAATGGCTTGGTTATCCCACTAGGCAAGGAACCATAGCTATCTGAAGTGCTTTCTGAGGCAAAAGGAATTGTGGAGAGGTAAATGGTAGTTCTAGTCATCAACTATGACTACATGACTGGTTATAGAAACAAAGCATGTAATAGTTTAAACATTTCATTTTGATATAAATATATAATATTTATTATTCCCTGTCCCATGTTTCTAGTATACAACATAAGATAGTTAGTAGGAGCTAACTTTATATGTCAATATTTAAGTTACAGGATATCCAGGGGAGAGTGTGACTCACCTAGAACAGGAATGAACATCACTTAAAGATGGGTAAATAGATTCAATTTCTTTGCAGAGGAAGGTTATCATGTTTTCAGTTATATGAGGGGACTGTTGCATTTTGCTGAAGAGAAGCTTGGTCTTGTCTGTATTTGTACATTAAGTATGGTTACAGGACGTAGTTATAGATGGCAAATTGACAATGGGTAGAATGTAGATTTATGTTGTGCCGACTTAGCTAAATTGAGACTATACCTTCTAGAATTCCTTTCCTTGCATGAGTCCCAAAATCAATTTTGTGCAAGATTAGAAGGCAGAAGAGGCCACCATATTCCTTCAATTCTCAGAAAGTAGGTGCAGAGGCACCAGGAGCAATTGTATATTATACACATTGGTGCTTATCTGCTGGTTCACCTGGTTAGCATGAGGCGACAATGGTCATGTACCTGTTCCAGCTTCTGCTCTATTCTTGTTTACCTTCTCTGACTCCTAAGCCAGGTGTGTATTTGTGTCATAAAAGAACACTTTCTCATTAATTTGGAGGCTTGAGGGTGGTGAGCAAGAAATACAGTTTCCAGTTTATCATGAATTTCAGTTTGTGCTTCTGGGTCCCATTTTGCCTTCTCTCTACCCCTCGCTTTATATTCTTTCCCCTTCCCAACTATCTGCTCTACTGGACTTCAGATTTTAGCACAGATCCAAGAAAAGCAGTTTTACTTTGACTGTTTAGTCAGTTCTCATAATTGTGCAAAGTCAAATATATCTATATAATCACCAGATGTATATGTGTGTGTGCATATATATATATATATATGCAGAGATACATAAATAAACACAAACATAGCATACACACATAAATAAAACCATCAGCATCTAGCATAACACTTGGTAATAGACACTCAAAACACGTATGTTGAACTCAAACAGCAAATTGAATAGAATTGAAAAGATGGTATGAACATACATAACATTTTAAACAATACAAGTTTGGGGGCACCTGGGTGGCTCAGTCAGTTGAGCCTCTGACTTCGGCTGAGGTCATGATCTCATGGTTCATGAGTTCGAGTCCTGTGTTGGGCTCTGTGCTGACAGCTCAGAGCCTGGAGCCTGCTTCAGATGCTGTGTCTCCCTCTCTCTCTCTCCTCCCCCATTTGCACTCTGTCTCTCTCTCTCTCTAAAATAAATAAACATTTAAAAAATACAAGTTTACTATCTCACAGTTCTGTAGGTCAGAAGTCTGGTGGGCTTGGCTGATTTTTTATAAGGCTGAAACCAAGGTATAGCCAGCCTGAGATGTTATCTGGAGGCTATGGAAGAAAACTTGCTTCCAGGCTCATTCAGGTTGTTGGCAGAATTCAGTTCTGTCTAAGGTCCCTGTTTCTTTGTTGGCTATAGACTGGGGATTGTTGTCAGCCTATGTTCATTGCCTTTGCATCTTCAAAGCCAGCAACCTTATGTTGACTCCTTCTCATGCTTCCAGTCTTCTGCTTCATCTTCCCTGCCTCCAACTGGAGAAAGTTTTGTGCTTAACAGGGCCCATGTGATTATACTGGGCTCACCTGGATAATCCAGGACCCTCTTTTTATCTTAAGGTCAGCTGATTAGGAACCTTAATTATATGTACAGAACCCCTTCATAGTAGTATGTAGAATAGTGTATGATTGAATAACTAAGTAATGGGAATCTTGGGGGGATATATTTGTAATTCACCCACCATAATGTGCAGTCATATTTGATCATAATCTTTGAGCTTAAAGAACAAAACAAAGACTAAGGAAGAAGACCAAGACGAGTCATAGGCAGACTCACATGCTCCGCTGCAGCATAGAGCCCTTAATCTGCAAATAATTGAATGGATTTTAGTAGGGAGTTCAGGGTTTTGTTTTAGTTGAATTTCAGGTTGCAAAAGAGAAGGCTGGAGATAGTTGTTAAAGGTCAAGAGTAAAGATGGGCCAGAACTATGAGGGTGATAATGGAAATTAACAAAGAGTAATGCATTCCAGAAGTATCTAGAAAGTAAAATTGCTAGGAATTTGGATGCTGAGGGTAAGGATTAAGGATAGGGAGTGCTCTCAGATAATTTCTAAGCTTCTGTGTGGAAGAGGCATAGTGGTGGTACTGAGACATGAAATACAAGGAAGCAAACAGGTCTTAGAGGGTATGGGAAGGGAATGAGAGCTTCCATTTGGGATCTACTGTACTTGAGATTTATGAGAGAAATACAAATCTGTGCATGTGTGCATGTGGAGATTTTGTTTTTTGGTTTTGTTGTTGTTGTTGTTGTTGTTGTTTTTTACATGGCTATAGGGTAACAGCAAAGAACAAGGGAGCAGATTCATTGTAGCACTCAAAACTATAGTCACTTGGAAATAACCAGACCAAAAAAAAAAAAAAAAAAAAAAAAAAGACAATCCCTCCTAAAATTAGCTTGTACAATCCCTCCTAAAATTAGCTTGTACAAATCTCATACAGATTATTGACTGACCCTTTGTGACTGTCAATGCTCGATCAATTAGTGGGTTTCAGAGATTTGGTGATGCAAATTTCATCCGACTACAATATCAAACTGTGTTCAGGTCTGTTCTGCTTTCTGACATTCTTGGAGAATGAGTAGCTGCTCACAACTTAAATATACAGGCAATGGAAGTTAAAGGAGAGAAGAAGAGTTACTCAGTAGCTAAAGAAATGGGCCGTTCCTCTCAATTTGCCACATCCACCCCAGCTTCAGGACGCACATGTTTTTGTTTTCTGGCTTCAAGGGTGTTACATGTAAAGAAACACAGAAACTTGGCAAGGAAATTTAGACACAAGCTACACAGCTTGAGTCCCTGGTAGGAGAACTAGAAAATTAAAAAGTGGCTGTAAAACCTTGCTGCCATTACCCATGAGAGATTTTGCTGAAGCAAAAAGTTAATGGCAGTGGTCAAACTCAACCTTCTCCAAACCAGCGGTTACCCATGTTGATAAAACTGAGTCTATAAAGCATGACGTGTTTAATATATTTTTAGGAATTATAATAGAAAGTAAAAGTAATTTCATTAAAAATATAATTGTAATATGAATTAATCGTGTTGCAGGTCCTGGACTTTCCTGCATGGAAAGTTACAGGCATGGTCAGAAACTTCAATTTTCCTGCATGTGCATCCTAAAAAATGCAATTTTGTGCATTTTGATAACTCAGAATCAATTGGGCCATTTTGACAAAGGACTAATCTTGTAAGGACTGTCTCGTCTTAAGTATATATTTTTCAGAAAGTTAAATATAGCAAAACTCTCAGTTATATATGGCACACACCATCACCCACATGAACCGTATCAAAGGCCTTTGTGTCCACAGTCTCCAGTTAACCTCAAACTTCACACGTGGCTCATTCTCTTCATCCTCGGAGAGGTAAACTCAACACTTCTTTGTACTTTTTCTCATCTGTATTCTTTTTTTTGAATGACTCTTGGAAAAATTTCATTTCCATTACAAGTAACCAACAAGGAAGAGCTTTGCCCTGGACCAAAAGTGGGGAGTGATCTGCTGAATTAAACATAAAATCATGAAGTGTTTTCACAGCTTGTGAGGACAGTTTGTGTCGTTTGCCCGGTAATTGTAGGGCTGATGACGTGCAGAGATGAGGGTCCTCAGCCATGTGTGGGCTCATTCTTTACCAGCTCCTCATTAGCACTGCCACCACCCTGGCTTCAGCTCTCATTAGCTCTCACCTGGGCTGTCTAATAGCCTTCTACTGGTTTCCTCCAAATCAGTCCCCTCCTGAACCTCTGCTTTCGAAATATCCTTGCGAGATTCGTTGTCTTTAAGCACTGTGCTGATTATGTCACAGCTCTGCTCAGAAGCTTTAATGTCCCCCCCTTCCCCCCACCACCGCCTCGGTGCGGATCAGGCTAAACCCAAGCTCCTCTGTGGCTATTGAAAGGCCCTTTAGAGCACTTTCCCCCTTCTCCTTCCGGCCTTCTCATTTCTCCTCCTTCACCTTTCCTGCAACTGTCAACTAGACTCTATCTTCTTCCTCTTCGTTGAACCCCCGCTCCTTTATTGCTTCCTTAACTGTGCTATTTCTTCCACAACAATTGACATATGAACATGTTTATGCCGTTTAAAAAAATTTTTTTTTAATATTTATTTATTTTTGAGAGAGAGAGAGAGAGAGACCGAGCGCTAGCGGGGGAGGGGCAGAGAGAGAAGGAGACACAATTAGAAGCAGGCTCCAGGCTCTGAGCTGTCAGCACGGTGCCCAATGTGGGGCTTGAACCCACAAACTGTGAGATCATGACCTGAGCTGAAGTCAGATGCTTAACCTACTGAGCTACCCAGGTGCCCCATATGCCATTTTTTGTCAAAAAAAAAAAAAAAAAAAAAGTGCCAGTCATGCAAAGCCTCTCTCAATTCTGTCCTTTTTCATTAAGATTTTTTTCTAACCATTTGCTTCCCCTTCTTGAGCTAGAGAACTATTCATGCATCTTTCATGGC
Source organism: Puma concolor (assembly GCF_028749965.1). Lineage (NCBI taxonomy): Eukaryota > Metazoa > Chordata > Mammalia > Carnivora > Felidae > Puma > Puma concolor. Next base: position 119,715,294 of record NC_141671.1, on the reverse strand, counting down.
ATTTATCTTCTTCTGCTTTATATTATAGCTATTTTTTTCTTCCAAAACAATCTGTCTCAATTTCTTTCATCTGTGTTCCCTTTGGGGGGAAAAAACCCCAATACCTCATTTTAGTATTTTTGGGATTTCAAAAGAAATGAATTATCATGACCAATAAAGAAATCAAAATATTATAGTATTATACTATAGTTATAGTATTGACTATGCTATTTAAAACTGTAATGGCCCCTTGGGGCGCCTGGGTGGCGCAGTCGGTTAAGCGTCCGACTTCAGCCAGGTCAGGATCTCGCGGTCCGGGAGTTTGAGCCCCGCGTCGGGCTCTGGGCTGATGGCTCGGAGCCTGGAGCCTGTTTCCGATTCTGTGTCTCCTCTCTCTCTGCCCCTCCCCCGTTCATGCTCTGTCTCTCTCTGTCCCAGAAATAAATAAACGTTGAAAAAAAAAAATTAAAAAAAATAAAAAATAAAAAATAAAACTGTAATGGCCCCAACAGAATGTATTCATCAGTTGATAATTGCAAGTCCATTGATTATACTGGAAATGTAAATAAAAACTAAGTACAGTATGTATATCCTGATAAGCGCACAATAGTAAGACAGTGCATAAAATAGCTATTTTTATGATTGTAATGAGCTCCTTGAGAACAGGATTGTCAACTGTCAGTTGCAATATTCACAACTGGCTGGTCCATTAAATGGTATGATTTTTACTTCATGGCACATTTAAGATCATGAGTTCTCAACAAGGACAATCAGTAGTAACAATCTTCTCCACATTTTTTATGGCACGGCTAATGGGCTTAAAGAATAAATGGAACAGTGGCCAAAGGGAGACAATGTATGTTAAGACACTGTGGGTGGCAAAGTACTGAGAAGTTGACTCTGGGCATTTCTAGACATCACTGTGTGTAAAGAATCAGATTGTTTTCACACTGAAAGAAAGATACAAGATACTCTGATTGATAGTTCAGCAAATCAGACAAATACCTATTTCAGAACTTTAAGTTGTTCTACCATAATTGCCAATGTGTCATCTCAGAGCTTGGATAGGACATATGTCACATGATTCAAGTAACTTCTTGAACCTACACAAGAGAAAACATTTCAATGTTTCTGATTCAGTGATCTTAAATGGGGGTTGTATAACAAAAGCACAAATTAATAATGTCAAACATCCATTTCAACTTAGTAAAAAATCATGTATGGTTAAATATTTATGAGCTTAGAATCACCCAAACAGGACTCTTCTAAAGTTTTCAGTTATAATTATTAGAAAAGAAGGCTTAGAAATTGAGCCAACATCAAAAGATAAAGTTGAAAATTGAACTCAATCACCTCTGTTAAGAAAAACAAAAAAAGCTACAAGCCTTTTCTTGTCAGATGACTTAGAAGGATATAATCCAGAAAAGCATGGTCACACCCCAGTATGTCATTAAATGCTGATGAAAACACCACAAACATTCCAGGAAACATTTCATTGTCCCTTAACATTAATTTTATTATTTGTTACTAAAAACACAAACTACATTCTATAACAAATGAGGCAAACCATCTAAGCATACCCTTTATATCACTGCAGACACTGGCATGATTGGGGAGCTGGATAAAGAACTAGGAGTTCAGGGGTGCCTGGGTGGCTCAGTCCGTTAAACATCTGACTCTTAGTTTTGGCTCAGGTCATGATCTCACAGTTTGTGGGATCAAGCCCCACGTAGGGCTCTGCACTGACAGTATGGAGCCTGCTTGGGATTCTTTCCCTCCTTCTCTCTGTTCCCCTCCCCCACGGTCATTCACACATGATCTCTCTCACATGCACAAAATAGATAAACTTAAAAGAACTAGGAGTTCAAAGCAACACATATACTTGGTTTTGAGTCTTTAAAAAAAAAAAAACCAAAAAACTGAGTCCTCTACATCATTTGTTACTCCCTTATCTTTAAACTACAAAATAGGGGCACCTGGGTGGCTCAGTCAGTTAAGCATCCAACTTCCGCTCAGGTCATGATCTCGCGGTCCGTGAGTTCGAGCCCCACGTCGGGCTCTGTGCTGACAGATCAGAGCCTGGAGCCTGTTTCAGATTCTGTGTCTCCCTCTCTCTGACCCTCCCCAGTTCATGCTCTGTCTCTCTCTGTCTCAAAAATAAATAAACGTTAAAAAAAAAAAAATGTTAAAAATAAATAAATAAATAAATAAACTACAAAATAGTACAACAAATAATTTTCATTTACTTAATGGAGGCTTTTAAGCAAATATCTAAGTAAGCGCCCAGGAACGTTGCAATGTATTGCCTGTATTCATGCTCTGTTGGCACAGCCTCCAGCAGTGGCTGATGCCTTTGTGACAACAGGCTGAGTTCATAACAAGAGCCTTCCTCCTATGCTCTGCTGATAGACCATCACAAGGTCTCTGGGTGAACTTCAAGTAGGGAAACCTAGTCTGGAGCGCAAAATCAAGGAAGGCTTCCAAAGGGAGGAGACCTGTGAGCTGAGAGCTCAGTAATGAATAGGGCTGGGGGAGGGGAGGCAGTGAAGAATGTTCCCACTGAGGAGCAAGAGCAAGGAGCAGAAGAGCCTGAAAGGAACCTGGTTGGGAGGCCGGGAGTGACAAAGACTCTCCTTGACCAAACTTTGGTCAGGCTCCTCTGAGCCCTCTTCTTGACCTTGCCCCCTGCCCTCTATCCCCATCATTGGCCTGCCTAGCCCGGTTTTAACAAAAATTCTGCTAAGTCAGCTGAGAAAGAATCTCTCACTTTTGATATCTGATCACCCTGGTCTACCTTCAGCAAGAATCCTGTGAAATCAGTTTAGCAGAACCACCCCGCCTTGATGTCTCCTCTTAGAAATTTTCCATCACTGACCTCTTCATGCTGCTCACTGCCTATAAACTCCCACTGTCCTTGTTGTATTGGGAGTGGGGCCAGCTCTTTCTCTCCTATTGCAATAGTCCTGAACAACGCCTTCCTTACCATTTTAACAAGTCTCAGATCACTGTTTTCTTTAACAGGAGTAGAGAGCAAGGTGTCGGGGGAGATGAGAATGAGGGCGTGATGAAATAAATTTCTAGGCCCCAGATGGAACTGTTCCTGCCGAGGGTGCCACGTCAGCAAGCTGAAACTTAGATAACTCTTGTGTCCCTGCTTGTCCTTTTGCATCTATCTGCTTGATGAGAAATGCAGTGTATCTGGTCAGCCGATGCCCAAATGCCAAGCCAACTCTGGGCTCTATACTTATTTCCTGGTTTCTTATTCATTTTCTATTTTTTCTATCCCTTGTTCCTTACTCTTTATCCTATAACAACTTCCTGCCTTCCACCCCATTTTGCAGTTCTCTGGACCATTGGGAACAGAGACCACCCATTAATATGAAGTGTTAACACCACCCAAATTGCCTTCTTTAATCATTCCCAGCAGGGGGAAGAAGCAGAGGGTAAGGGAGTTGGGAGAGGCAGACAGGACAGATCAGGCAGGGACCCCCAGGCCACATTAAAGATTTTGGTTTCTGTTAAAAGAGCGCATAAAGGTATTGAAAAGTTTAAAGATACACAGAGACGTGAGCAGATTTGCATTTTTGAAAGATCATTTTGGCCTTTTACAAAGAGCACCAATACCAGTTTAAAAATTCTTTCCAATATGTAAAGGGACACGAAAGAAAAATGAACTCATTTGTACATATACAACATGGCACCACCAGAGGCCACGTCTCCGCAGGGATTTGAAATCTCCAGTCAGGCCACAGCTTAGTGCGCCTCAAGTCCACCTGCAGCTAAAAGACGTTAGCTGTGATTGGCATGACCAATTTGCTCAGGATACGTCGTGTGGGGGTATTTGTAGTGACGCCAGCACCCCATCTGAGATTGCTGCGGGGCTCTGAGGAAAAGGCTTACTGGTAGCACAATCTATACCCCCGTTTCATTAAGATATGATGAAACTAAGATGTTATTTTGAGAAAGCTCCTAACTAACTGCAAGTTGAGTATCCGGTGTTGCAGAGGTTGGAAGGCGAAGTATAACAACCCAGTGAAACCATTGCAGGCCATTAACACTTCAGGCAAAATTGATTCACTGAGGTTAGCAGAATAAGAGGAGGGGCTGAAAAAAATAGAAGGGGTAAGTCTCAGGTGAAGAAACGTCTAAGGCGTTCCACATTGTGAAACCATGTACAGGTAGGAGAGGGGACAAGAGTGTGCAGGTATCCAGAGTAAGAGCCGGATAGCCTTGACAATGCACCCTAGAGAGGAAAGGAAACCAGAGTCCCTAAGAACAAGGTAAAAAGTGTGATGTGCAATCTGTCAGCTGTACAGGATGGCATGGCTCCATGTGACTGATTCATCAGGGACTGTGAATGTCTTAGAGAAACTGAATTATCTCACTCCATTCTAGAATGTTACCTCATCTTTTGTTTGTTGGGACAAATAAACTCAGTGGGAAGCATGCTTCCCTTCTGCTTTTCAGAACAGCACTCTCAAGTACATTGTCTTGATGTTTGGAAATGGCTTCAAAAACACAAGTATGCCCCCTTATTACAAATTAGACTCACTAACAACTTTGTTTTCCTCTGATTAAAAAAAAGGTAGCTCCTTACATTTTGCTCTAGATTTGCCCATCCTCTGCTGAATTGTGGGATGTTGCTCTTCCATTCACGGTCAGTTCATTCGCTAGAATTTTCCAGCGTGAAGATTAAGCAAGCATCTGGAGGGGAGCATTTTGCTTCACAATGGGGCTGCCAGCTCTTTTAAGATCAGATCTTTTTAGGGTTTGGTTATGGTATGTTATCTTGCTCCATAAATGTTTGAAAATAGGATTGCAATTTGACAGGTGGGAACATGATTCGTGTCTGACAATGCTTTTCAAATAAGCAATGGAGGCATTTTAAGAAACCGAGCTGGATGCACTTACGTACTCTCCTCTGTATGACTAACTGTGATAACGACAATAAACAAAAGAACTTGCGGTCCTGTAGGTACAAGCCAATATTCTATTATAACAGCTAGAAAGCACAGTCGCTTCTAACCTGTTATATAAAAATGGGCTGCAATCAAGGCCCTCCTGGTGTAGTCATCACACAGACACAGGTATTTTTAAAAGGTGGGGAAGTAGGCAAGAGGAACAACGTCCCATGAATTTTTTTCCCTCCCACCACTTTTTCTGTGGGTGGCAATCAGCGGTGGATATTATGTGGCAATTGACCTTTATATAAATGAATGAGCATTAGTCTGGAGCATCGATTGGTAAGAATTCTGCTTTCATTAAGCAGTAAGACTTGTGGCTTGCTATTTGGGTCAGAAAAGGTTGACGCAATTAGAGTTTTAATTAGAAACATGCTAGCCTTAATGACCTGTTTGTCACTTTTGTTTGATGTTGGTGGAAATGGTCTTACTTTTGATTCACAGTCCCTCTTTCCACCTCCAATCTACCCCCTATGGCCAATTAAATTGCTTGAACTAAAACTTAGAACATTTAGTATTGGAAAATCACCTTAATAGTGGAAAGAAAGAGATTGTCACAGGCTAAGAACATAAGTAATTATGCTATGGACTTCAGAAAACCATCTCTTTTTCTAGGAAGTGTCTACTCAGGAGCATCTGAGGTGTCCTTTTATGGCCCCCAGCAGATAGATGATGCCGTTGACTTGCACAAAATGAAGCCAGTTCCATTCCCGTCCCCTAATCTCCAAATGCAGCAGTTTACTTCTCCAACAGCCTCTCTGCAGCCCAAGCTACCGATATACCCCATGCCCACCACCCTGGCATGGGCTCAATCCCACCCGGTGCATCAGGTGATCTGTGCAGGTAGTAGGATGCCCAGGACAGCGAAGCCCAGACAGCCTGTGACATAGCAAACTCCCAGGGGAAAGAAACTGTCCTTTTCATCTGTGTGCCCTCAACACACACACACACACACACACACACACACACACACACACATCCTGCCCTAGGGTTTACCACATCACCAAGCACATTGAAATGCCTAACGAATGGTTATAGATTGACTGACTGGTATGATGGACCAGGGAAGGTCTTCGTATTCCCCAGTACCACACAAAATAATCTGTCATTTGAGGGACATTCTGTAATAAGAGATGAAATGACTTGTGTTCAGGTGGTATTTTGAAAAAGTTCTCTAAACTCCAAATGACTTGAATAAAATAATGTCAAGTCATCAGCATTCATTATTAAAGTTTGTCATTGTTACTGTGTGTCCATGCTAACCACTCCACAAATATTTAGATCCCGACCCTGTCCCAAGGGGACATTTGCTCTTACTCCTATTCTGTAAATGCAGATAGTTATTACTCTGCCCAGCTGAGTTTGTATAAGACCACATGAACAGTAAGTAGCCAAATCCTACAGCCCTACTCCAAGGCCGGGCCTCCTAAACCTTACTTTATATTCACAAGTTCATTTATGAACTAAGGTGCACGAGAAGCAGCCCATGTTCCTGAGGAAATAGGACAGAGAACATGTGTCAAGAGCGGAGCAGGAGAGGCCCAGGACAAGGAGAGTGAGAGAGACAGGGCAGGGTGGCCTGGGGCATCTGTGGAAGAGAGTCGGGTACAGGGACAAGAAGTCCTCCGAAACAAACCTGCCTGGGTCTTACTTGAAACCTCCAAAGTGTCCATTGATGGATGAATGGATAAAGAAAAGGTGGTGTGTACATATACAATGGAGTATTATTCAGCCATAAAAAAGAAGGAAATCCTGCCTTTGGCAACAACAAGGATGGACAATGAGGGTGTTATGCTAAGTGAAATAAGTCAGACAGAAAAAGATAAATACTGTATGTTCTCACTTATATGTTGAATCTAAAAAAAGCTGAACTCCTAGAAATAGATGATAGAATTGTGGAGGCTGGGGGTTGGGGGTGGGGGTGGGGAAATGTGCAGATGTTGGTCAACAGGTGCAAACTCCCAGCTATAAGATAAATAAAATCTGGGTGTCTAATGCACAGCGTGGTAATTACCATCAATGCGGCATTCTATACTTGAAGGTTAAGAGAGTAGATCATAAATGTTATCACCACACGCACACACACACACACACACACACACACACCACAAATTGTAATTATGTGAGGGGATAGAGGTATTAACTAACTTTATTGTGGTAATCATATTGCAGTGTATACTTGTATTTATTCATCACAATGTATGCCCTAAACTTACTTATGTTATATGTGAATAATGTCTCAGTAAAGCTAGAAAACAAAATTCCAAAAAGCTTTACATTAAATATTTCCTAATCTAAAAAATAAAAAAATAAAGCTCTCTAAGGTCAACCCCGGACATTGCTTGGAATTGCTAGCTTTCAGATCTGCATCATTCAGATTAAGTTTTCAGAAGGGAAAAAGTTTTGTGTATTTGTTTTCTACTGTTACTGTAAGAAATTCCCACAAACTCAGTGTCTTCAAACAACACAAATTTACCATCTTATAGTTCTGAAGGTAAGAGGTCTTAAAATCAAGGTGCTGTCATATTTCTATTTCTTCTGGGGGCTCCAGGGGACAGAATACATTTGCATGCCTTTTCTAGCTTCTTGAGGACGTCTGTACTCCTTGGCTCATGACCCCATTCTTCCTCTTTAAAGCCAGAAGCATAGGCATCTTCCAATCTCTTTCCTTACCTCTATTGTCATGTGGCTTTTTTTCTGAATTTGACCCTCTTGTCTCTTTATTATAAAGACCCTTATTACATTGGGCTCATGCAGATAACCTACCTAGGAAGTAATCCATCCCAAGACCCTTCATCTAAGATATTTAATCACATCTGCAAAGTTTCCTTTACCAAGTAAGGTAACATGTTCATAGGTTCTGAGAATTAGGGTGTAGACATCTTTGGGGTGCCATTATTCAGCATACTGTAGTCAGTAAAAATCCAAAGTGCTATAAATCCAATCTCCTGTCTGACTGGCAAAAGTCACAAAGACTGGAAGTCATGTGTGCTGTTGAGCATGTGCAGAGTTAAGAATTGTCCCACACACTAACAAGAAGTGATGAATAGAGGGGAGCAATTATTATCAAACATTTCAAAACTTGTACTTGCTTTTAACCAAAAATTTTATTTTATTTTTTATTATTTCTTTTAACGTTTATTTTGACAGAGAGAGAGAGAGAGAGAGAGAGAGAGAGAGAGAGAGAAAGTGAGCAGGAGAGGGGCAGAGAGAGAGGGAGACACAGAATCTGAAGAAGGCTCCAGGCTCTGAGCTGTCAGCACAGAGCCTGATGCAGGGCTCGAACTCACAAACTGTGAGATCATGACCTGAGCTGAAGTCAGACACTTAATCAGTTGAGCCACCCAGAAGCCCTTTAACCAACAACTTTAAAAACACATGTTCCTCCAATTGTTCTGCTGTTTTTCCCTGCTGTGTGCAAGGAAGGGAAGGAAGAGGAGGGAAGGACGTGCCCACCACTCCCAGGAGGAGCCATGTCCTTGTTTTGCCCCACCACCCGCCATGGCTTTGTGGCTTTACCTTGCTTTTGCTACAAAGCAGCCGCATTCACTCTGCAGTTCTGTTTGTGACTGTTCTTGCTCTCACTCTAGGTATATAAAATCTGCTGCTTGAATAATGGCGCTGAGGCATCGTGATCTAAACTTACTTGTCCCCTTTTCCACTTTAAGCCGTGCAAGTAAGAGCCCTGTTTTAACACTGTTCACAGACTTCATGTGTATGAGTTAGACTATTTGGCTACAAGCAATAGGACACCCAAAGCTTAAACCAATCAGGAATCTGTCCTACCCAATGAGGAGTCTGGTGCTTGTTAAGCTGGCCAATAGCTCAGAGAGATGCCATTGAGGCCCAGATTCCTACTCGCTACTTCCCCTTCCTTAGCAGGTGGCCTTGGCCTCATGGTGGCAAGAGGGCCACTGCACCTCTCAGTGTTGAGTCCATGTTGCAAGGGGAAGGAAGTGAGCCAAAGGACAGACGAGGTTCCTTTTTCTATAATGTGCCTTTTCTATAATGTGTTCCCAGTGCTCTTCTCAGGGACTCCTGCCTCAATATCACTGGCCAGACTGGGTCATGTTGTCAGCCCAGATACCAAAAAGCCTGGGGGTGCAGGGGGCTCCTGGGGGGCTCAGTCGATTAAGCAACCGACTTCAGCTCAGGTCATGATCTCACAGTTAGTGAGTTCAAGCCACGTGACAGGCTATGCGTTGACAGCTCAGAGCCTGGAGCCTGCTTCAGGTTTTGTGTCTCTCCCTCTCTCTGCCCCCTCCCCCCAAAGAGATAAATAGTAAACATTAAAAAAAAAAAAAGCCTGGGAAGGTGAGTGTGGTAGCTTTCTGGATTCTCCTAGTGGAGGAAAAGAAGGAAGGCAGGGGTTGTGAACAGATGTGGGGATAACCCACAGCATCTGCACCAGCATGCTCCAGAAGTGCCTTAGAGGGAACTCTGGGTTCTTGAACCGAAAGAAATCTTTATTATCTGAGACGGAGCTAAGTTTGTCTCATGCCGAAGGCTACTCTGCCTGCATCGTGGATGCCTCCCAAAAGTTAATTTTTTATAAAGATTGCCACAGTATCTCGAAATCTGTCAGAATTACAATTCTGTGATTTAAGAAAAAGTAGAGTCTATCTATACCAGTGCACTATCCCTAATTAAATTGTATTTATACCATTATTATATATCTTGCACTATAAAAAATGTGATTTACCAAGTGCTTCAGTTGGTTACTAAAAACGCTTCAGATTTTATCCAGATTTACTCTCTTTTTTCGCAGGTGGGGTAGTGGCGACGTGATGTTCTCAGGGTTACCCAGTCAGCCATTGTCGCAGAGGCGCTGGTGTCCAGAGCACCTTCTCCTACCCCGAGCTGCTGGATGGTCAGCCCCACGAGACAGCAGGTGGGAAGCGTAGAGAGCTGCGCCCTTCCCCAGGGGCCCTGCCCAGGGAGCTGCACAATCTCAGGCTTTCCTTTCATCCCCAGAAAATAATTCTATGCCGCCACTGCTGTTTCGATCAACACACATTCTATTTATACTTTTTATAAATGCAAATTTGATTTTAAGGGGGAACATTTCTAATCTGGAAGTGAGGAAATTCCAGAGTCTGTGTGTCTGTCTTAATGATGGCTAGAATATACTCCATGGACCACTTGTTAAACATATAAATAGGAACATCTTGAGATGAATGTTTATTTTTCAATGCCAAAGATGCTAATGTCTGCAGTGAACCACAAAATTAATACACATGATTTTGCTAAGTAACGTTGCCATAGTAACTTTAGATTCCGGATCAACTTTGAGGTTGTCATACACTCATAAATTTTTTATCCTAAAACACTTTTCTATTGATTTTTTTTAAGGAAAGTGAAATTCAGTACCTATGTGATATGCCATCTAGCTTTCTGTGGGATATTAAACTAAATAATCATAATTGTTCTCTATTTTATTAAAATAATGCTCCAAGTAGTGTCAAAGTACTAATCACTGCTTTGACACATCCTTTTTTAAAAAAGTTTATTTGAGAAACAGAGAGAGAGCGAGAGAGTGAGCGGGGGAGGGGCAGAGAGAGAGAGGGAGAGAGAGAATCCAAGCAGGCTCTGTGGTGTCAGTGTAGAGCCCCACACAGGGCCCGATCTCACAAACTGCATGATCATGACATGAGCCGAAATCAAGATCTGGATGCCTAACCTACTGAGCCACCCAGGTGCCCCCATCCTTCCTTCCTTTTTTTTTTTTTTTCCTAAAGTAAACTGATTTAAAGTCAATAATTTAAAATACGGCTCTAGTCATTGTTAAATAAAAATTCGACCAAGTAAATAAGCTGGGACCTATTCCCATGTCTGCCAATGCAGCTGTGTGGCTTCGATGGTGATCTTGACTTAATGTCTCTGGGCTTTAGTTTCCACATCTGTAAATGAGGTTGATGGACTAGATTACCTTGGTGATACTCACAGTACCAAAGAGAAATACCAAAGAGAACGTCTGATTTGCATACTTTGGTTTTGAACACTGTTCTCACTGTATCAGTTCAGGAGCCTCCAAGAATTATGTGCCAATAGCTTTACTACAGGAATTAGACCCTTCACAGTTTGGGGTGGGTGGGGGAATGCCCTGAGGAACTGATGGCCTCACAGGGGAGGTGGAAGATCCATGGGGTGCCTGACCAGGCCCTTTGAGAAGGAAAACTCATGCAGGCACAGAAGGGGTCACCAAGAGGGAGCTGGTGGAGAAGCCTACCGGAGAAGTGTATGGGTCCATAGCTCTGTGTCTGGGTTTACGGCTTGGGGCTACAGGGTCAGCAGGGTGAGAAGTCGGGAGGAATGGCTGAAAACTGGCCCCTGCTGGCACATCTGGCCCCACGATCTGTGGAGAGGGAGTTGCTGCCTCATTCTGCCTTCCAGATCTTGCCCAAGGTTCTCTTCCAGCCAATTCCAACCAGGAACCGCTCAAGGATGGGATTGTAGGAAGCATAGCTGCAGCGTAAGTCAGTTGGTAGTAGAACAATTTAATACAAACACAGCCCAACAAAGGGGTGGGATGTTTGTTCTGATTCTCTTGCCCTATTTATTCAATTTTTCTATATTCTGTGCATCTTTGGAAATAGTCTCAGAACCTTGGTGCAGAAAATTAGGGAAGGAACACTTTGAAAGAAGTATGACCATGAAAACACTGAGGATTTAGGGACCACGTGGACAATCTTAAAGCCAAGCTTTGGTCTAGAATTAACCTGACTGCCTGCTCACACCAGCACCCCACCCTCCTCACAGATGCCCGGGCTGTGGGAGGGAAGAGTGGGAGGTTCTGCAGAAATGGGACACAGAGCCAGAAGGGAAGGGGAGGCCGTGGGAGGAAGTAGCAGGTGGAGATACGGGATCGAGAAAGTGGGAGAGAGGAGTTCGGGAAAAGGGGAATAGGAGGTAATAGGAAGGACAGGAGTTTGGAGGAAGCACAAAGAACAATGAAAGCCTGGGAAACAAAACTAAATGCACGTGTGGTTGATCATAAGAATTACTTTGGGAACTTTTGTTTTTCGTTATACTGAAATATTTTAGATATCCCAAGGAATGCAAATAACATTTCTTTAAAAGTTGATCATGATAATGTATCATATACCCACACCCAGCTTAAGAAAAAGAATATTGCCCACTGTTTAAGCTTCCTGGGTGCCAGTTCCAGACCACCTGTCTTGCCCTGGGAAGGGAACTTCTTTTTTTCCTTTATTCTTATCTCTTTTTATTTTATTTTTTTACTGTTAGAATCTGCATTTTAAAAAATTTATATTCATGTTAGTTAACAAACAGTGTAGTCTTGGCTTCAGAGTAGAACCCAGTAATTCATCTCTTGCATATGACACAAGGTGCTCATCCCAAAAAGTGCCCTCCTTGATACCCATCACCCATTTAACCCACCCCCCACCCACCTCCCCTCCAGCAACCCTCAGTTTGTTCTCTGTATTTAAGAGTCTCTTATGGTTTGCTTCCTTCTCTGTTTTTATCTTATTTTTCCTTCCCTTCCCCTATGTTTATCTGTTGAGTTTCTCAAAGTCTACATATGATATCTGTTTTTCTGTGACTGATTCATTTCGCTCAGCATAATACCCTCCAATTCCATCCACTGTGTTGGCAAATGGCAAGATTTCATTCTTTTTCATTACCGAGTAGTATTCCATGGTGTGTGTGTGTGTGTGTGTGTGTGTGTGTGTATACACCACATCTTAATCCATTCATCAGTTGATGGAAGTTTCGGCTCTTCTGGAAAGATAACTTCCATCCTGTACTTAGAGTACAGAAACATGAAGTTGCTTTTAAGTTTGCAAAGGAGATTAACTGATAGGAGTAAAAGGAGAGTGGATGGGGTTCATTGAGTAATTTTTGTTTCTTGGGTGAACACCCCACTGAGTTTCTGTGTATTCTGACCATGACCTGGCTTCATGGCTCTTCAGAGGCCACCTGGCTACTCTGACTCCAGTATGTTACTCCAATGTCTTTTGCATTTTTTCTCTAGGCAAACTCCAGTCCTATGGTTATTACATCTGAACGAGCAGAGTAACCTCATCTGTGGAGAGATGCTTTCTACAAATTATAGGCATAAACTGACACCGTTCTTGTATACAGAAATGCAGTACCTAATAGCCCCGTTGAAGGCTGTTACCTTGTAAGTGATAAATTAACAGAATCTTCCTATACAGAGGGATATTGTTCTGTTGCCTCTTCTGGGACTTCTAGATTGGTCTCTTTGGGGCCTTTTAGCTTTGCAGGTCCTAAGCAGCCAATAAATAGAAGTGGCTCATAAGGAAGGGCTTGTAGGCGGGCGAGGAGGAAGTACGTACACAGCAGAGAGAAGGAAGGTGGAGACAGCTGAGGCTGTGGCTCCTTGAGGAAGAGAATGTTTCATCCAATTTTGACTCCTTCCCTGTGTCTTACACTTTGCCTGGCACAGAACCATTTGTTGAATTGTTGAGTTGGAATGAGACATACATAATTGGTCAGCAGAGCCTCCACAGCTTTCTAGTTTAACCGTGCTTTTCTATCATCTACTTTGATTCCAACTCCACTGTTTCTGAACTGCAAGTGGAATTGAAATCCACAGAGAAATCTCTCCAGCACCAGTGCGTCTGCCAAATGCAGTGGTGACTCAGGAGTGGCCACGTGGCAGCCAGTCGGCCTTCAAGCCTGTGAACAAATTGCCTCCAAAGGGTCAGTTGTGAGCCAGCATTTTCCATCCTGCATCTTTGTACCCAGGTTGTCAAAATGCTCCATAGTAAACTCTTGAGACAGAGTGGCTGCGGGTTGGGGTGAGTGGCGAGCAGGGGCCATGCACAGGCTTGACTGCAATCTAAAGGCAGAAGGGCACCTGGACGGTTCAGTCTGTTGAGTGTCCGACTTTGGCTCAGGTCACCATCTCACAGTTCGTGGTTTTGAGCCCCACATGGGCCTCTGCACTGACAGTGTGGAGCCTGCTTGGGATCCTCTGTCCCCCTCCATCTCATCCTTCCCCCGCCTGTCTCTCAAAAATAAACCTAAAGGCAGAATGTTCTCAGTTTTGGACCCATATCTGAAGAGGTCAGTTATGACTATAGGGAAGGTTTTGTCAACCTTAACACCATTGTCATTTGGAATCAGGAGATTCTCTCTCATTGGGGCGGGGGGGTGGGGGGGAGTCCTGTGCATTGTAGCACATCCAGTGGCATCTTTGACCTCTGCCCATTGGGAGCACCACCCCCCCCCCCCCCCGCCGCGACCACCACCAAATTGTGACAATTAAAAACACCTTCAGGCATTGTCTCTGGGGGGCAAATTCACCTCCAATAGAGAATGTGTCTGCCACAGTTTCTCTCAAAATATTATTCTAACCCTGTAGCAGAAACACCTAGTATGTTCATTAAACTACACGGTCCTAGAGGCCATTACATATTTACTGGGATGATAACATCTGAGTGTTTGATGAATGTCCTGAGAAATTCTTTTTTTTTTATTTAAAAAAATTTTTTTTAATGTTTTATTTATTTTTGAGAAGGAGAGAGACAGAGCATGAATGGGGGAGGGTCAGAGAGAGAGGGAGACACAGAATCTGAAGCAGGCTCCAGGCTCTGAGCTGTCAGCACAGAGCCTGATGCAGGGCTCAAACTCACGGACCGTGAGATCATGACCTGAGCCAAAGTCGGACGCTTAACCGACTGAGCCACCCAGGCGCCCCTGTCCTGAGAAATTCTTATATACATGAAGCTTGCAGTCATGGTCTTCACTAATACTTGAAGTAAGGATCTTTACAAATAATCCAATAATGTGTGGCCTGTAAGTAAAACTATTTTAATGAATTTCCTTCAAATGCAAGATTTTGTTTGAGAAAGCATTTCCATGTTCTGAAGGATAGGACCTGTTGCTATCATAACCAACTCTTGCATAGTTCATTAACATCAATTTTCCCAAATAAAGTATAGCCATCTACCTGGCATTGACATTCCTTACTGCACTAATCGATGTCCCTTCTGCTCTACTTGGTCCAATGGCCTGTGAGCCCCACCAGTGGATGTCCATGTGGGCTGGGGCAGAGAAAGTTCCTGTTATTATGCAAACATATTACTTGGTAGAGGAAACTCTTTAAAACTTGGAACCACTCAGGGCACCTGGGTGGCTCAGTTGGTTAAGCGTCCGACTTCAACTCAGGTCATGATCTTGGTTTGTGAGTTCAAGCCCCACACTGGGATCTCTGCTGTCACTGCAGGGCCCACTTTGGAAACTCTGTCCCATTCCCTTTTTGCCCCTCCCCGTTTGTGCTCTCTCCCTTGGTCTCTCTCAAAAATAAATAAAAACATTAAAAAAATAAAAATAATTTAAAAAAACCCCACTTGGTACCACTTAGTTTTAAGGTTAGTCCCAGCATGCTGCATGGAGGAATGGGAAACAGACATTTCCATTTACATGAGGGAGAAGATGTTGTCTGAGTTTTGAATATAAAGTAAATTTTGTTTTGTTTTTGTTTGAACTGGACAATTGCTTAAGATGCTGCTTGTGGAAGCAGCTTCAGTCTCAACATTCTTGGATTTGGGGGCGGGGGGGCTGGATGCTATATGCCTGGTTAATTTGGAAGAGAGGCTTAGTCACCAGAGTCCTGGGTGTGGTAGTTACAGGGAATGTGATCCCTTTGGGACGTTCCTCTGGACACCAGAAGGTTAAAGTTGCCCAATAAGATGTGGAAGAACTGAAAGAACTGGAAGACTAAAAATTAACAGAGGCTGCTTTACAATTTTTCTTAAGGCCGACTGCCAGTAACAACAGCTAACATGTGCGATGCACTCCCTGCACGTCTAATGGTCATTATCTCGTTTAATCTTCTCAACAGCCCTAGGAGGAAGGTACTCCTCCTACCCTTTATTGCAGATGAGAAAACTGAAGTTTAGAGGCAGACCCATGCCAGAACACAGATGTCTCTTTAACCCATGCTCCTACCTCCACATGATGGGCTGAGTAGGTTCCTGACAATTTGACTTGGAAAACACCCTCTAGGGACGAAGGTTCACAGTCTTCTGTGATCTGGCAGTGAATCTACGCTATGAACATGGCTTTGAGTTCCACGATGTGGGCTTCTGTTATATCAGCGTCCTATCTGCAGAGCTGTCCCAAGGGTGAAGGAAGATCTGGGAGGAATGCAATGTAGTCAGCTGGGCTGCCTCTTCACCACCCCCCACCCCCCAGTGGTAGGTTGGGAGGGCCCGGCATCCGAGAGACTGTGGGCAAGCAGGCAGTTCTCCCAGCTGGTGCAGATGTGAACTGGAGCCCTTTAAACAAGCCAGAGTCCTTCAATTTCTTTTCCTGCACTCTGCCCTTCTGCTGCATACTCTTCCTAAGACCTTCTCTTCCATCTGACTTAATTCACCTAAGAACGTAAGGGAGACAGGGCGCCTGGGTGCCTCAGTCAGTTGATTAAGCATCTGACTTCGGGTCAGGTCATGATCTCGCAGTTCTTGAGTTCGAGCCCCACGTTGGACTCTGTGCTGACAGCTCAGAGCCTGGAGCCTGCTTCGGATTCTGTGTCTCCCTCTCTCTCTGTTCCATCCCTGCTCACACTCAGTCTCTCTCTCTCTCTCTCTCTCTCTTAAAAATAAATAATTAAAAAAAATAAAGAATAAAAGGGTGGCAAGGAGGATGATTCCAAAAGATGTTTCCCATCTCTGCAGCCCCAAGGGAAGACGAGGCTCTAGAAATCTGCAGAGCCTCTAGAGGAGGCTGTTGGATGCTGTGGGGGACAGAGAATTTCAGGGTCGAAAGGAAGGTAGCTGTCAGAGCCGAATGTGCTAAGAGAAGCAGCAGCAAGCTTGCTTTATTCAAAGCAGGAAACAAAGAGAAAACACATGGTATTCTGTTCCAACCATAGAATTTTAATGTCCAGTCAAGGATATTCAGATTAGAGTTTACTTGTATTGGTCTACTCTGTGTTTCCATGATGCCGTCCTCTTTGATGCCTTTTTTTTTTTTTTAACGTTTATTTACTTTTGAGACAGAGAGAGACAGAGCATGAATGGGGGGAGGGTCAGAGAGAGAGAGAGACACAGAATCGGAAGCAGGCTCCAGGCTCTGAGCCGTCAGCACAGAGCCCGATGCGGGGCTCGAACTCGTGAACCACAAGATCATGACCTGAGCCGAAGTCAGACACCAAACTGACTGAGCCACCCAGGCGCCCCATGATGCCTTTTAACGACTTTGTTTTTGCTCTCCCTTCTCATTTGGTCTCAAAAACATGATGCCTCTGGAGGCAGGACCTCAGGCAATGACAATGTGACCTTTACAGTTACCAGGACACTGTATTACCCGGTATCCTATTTGCGCCCCTCCCTCCCAAATTCAAGTTCCTGAAGTCACGCAGAAAATGTCCTTCAGAATGTAAAATTGAGCTATCTTTGTTCTCAAAGCATATCATGCCCCCACAGTAGGACATGCCCTCAAGAGAGCCGGCACTTGGCCTGAGGGCTGGCCACAGACAGAGCTACTGGAGAACAGTGCCACCTTTTCTTTCTTTCTGCTCAAGGTCATCCTGTAAGCCACCTGCAAACCTAAGATGCTGTGATCGAGAGCTTTTCTTGCACTTACTTCAGGGCCTCGCTGCTTCAGGCTGGTGCACTTATATTCATTCCGGGGGAGAACCTGGCTCCAACTGGGTCACTTAACACCTCTTTTTCCTGTGCAGGGGGCAAGTCAGTGGAGAGGGTGAGGCTTTCATTCCAAGACTGTTGCATCCTGTACCTTGTAAGCGCTCCACACCAACAACCAAGAAGTGTCTTCGTGCCCCTGTTGTGGGGACAGAGAACTAAATAGCTGTTACACAATGAGAAAAATGCTTGAAGGGGGATAAAGGAAATGGAACTTGGAAATAAAGGAACCGCAGGAAATGACTCGCTCTCCACCAAGAAAGAGAGAAAGAGAGAGGGCTGTCAGGAAACCCGGATTTCCATTCACTCAGTGGAGAGCAGTCATCATCAGGAACCCAGACTCCATAGCTTGCTTTCAGAAAATAATTTGGTCTTAAAGAATCACATCAATTTATTATAAAGAACAAGTTTAAATAAATTTTATTTTAAATAAAATACACTATTATAAATAAATTTATTATAAATTATGAATAATTTAGACATTATTTATTTTAATGTCTTCCCCTGGGGGAGTGTCCACTCTCTGAATAGCCACCTCAAAGATAAAGTGCTCCCCTTAAGAGAACTGAGCTAATTACACTGATGTCTAGTTGAAATGATTCCTTTTATCATGATGACAGTGGACTTTGAAATCAGTCTGAGATTCAATGGGGATTTTCCTCATTACGAGCACAAAAATGACAGAGAAGCATACCTAATTACTGTGTCCCAATGCTGGTAGTGTTTTTATGTCCTTGCCCCTCAACCACTTTATATTGGAAGAATTGAAAGAAATACATAGAAGACTTAATTGCTGACTTTCAAATTTTGGAGGAAGAGTCAGGATGGGGATTCAGTCTGGGTAATTAGTTATTGTCACATCTGGAGATACTCACTGTCTCTGAATTAAGGAATAAAGTAGAAAAGGTTCAAAAGTTTGGATAGGTGCATCCTGAGATTGTTCTTTGTTTAAACCGGCCCTTTGACTAGAAATAAGGTTTCTCCTTCCCTCCTCTTGCAGTGTATCCTGAGCATACGGAGGGTGAGGTTCCCCTCCTGGGTGCCCGGCTTCCCTAAAGTTTGTCTCTGCAACCAGCAGGCATCAGATGTCAACACTTGCAAACTTTGTGGGGCAGCTGTCATCAGAGAACAGGGTAGGAGTCCCCAGTGCCCACAGCTGTGTGGCCCTTCTAAATGGCCAAGCTGCAAATGGTGACTTCGCTCTCTGTCCTCACACTTTCTCGGCTCTATCCCTGCTCTCGGCTTTCCCTGCTCCTGTCCCAGGGATGCTAAAAGCGGGTTTTTAAGAGGACAATGTTGTATTCTGTGGTACCATTCTAACCCTTGGCAATGGAAAAAGATGCGGCCAATTTTGTGCATCGTGGTGATGGAAGATGCCTACATGGCATTTTTTTTTTTTAAGTCTAAGAGAGCTAGCATAAATTTATTAACCTAATAGGTCAGCTGGATATTTTAGAAGACATTCAGGATGGAAAGAACTTGAAGAAACGTGACAGGGATACAAACACTATTAATCCAAAGGGCGGAGAACCTGTAGTTTTGCCTCAGGCCATATTTCAGAAAAGGCTTTCTTCCACATTTAAATCTACTAAGGTGTAAGACAGCCTGCTCATTTTTATCGTTCAGGAGACTTTGTAGGAAAATCTTATACCTGGTACAATACTTATTACTTCTGATGAGGACAGGAAAGGTTGGAGACTTCTCATTTACAATCCACCCTTGAATATTGTTAATTTTGGAGAAATTCGGAAAGTTTAATTCATTGTCACTTGGTCTTGAGTGATATCTCTGGTTTGGATAATACATAAAGTCATATTTAATATTTATTTTCTTTTTCCTTGGAGGAATTATAGCTAGACCGCCTCAGTCTATTTCCACATAAATATGGTAGTAATACATTAGATATGTTTAAAATTATTATGAAAATTTGGATGCAAATACCAGGAGCTCCTTTAGTCAGCAAAAGCCATTTGGACCTTAAAGCCTGGTAACCTGGAACCAAAGGACAGGATTGGCTCCGAACACCTTTCTAATTCAACTGTGTGAATACGGATTCATATTAACGCCTGGAAGTAGGGAACCAGTTTCCTAACATCAGCAATGAGAAATTTATGACTGAAACTTAACATTTCAGGATTATTCAGCCCTCCCAACCATTAGAGACCAGCCAGGGCTGTGGCGTAAAAATAAATATTATAGTTGCCATAGAAACTGAATCACCTTGGAGATGATTAATACCAGCAGAGCTAACAGCAGAGGTTGCCATCACACCATTTCTGGCCAAATTAATCATGAAACCAAAGAGCAGCAAACACTTTTATAAAGGCACATGAGCCCAAATCCTCTTTTCTAGACCATTTAAGAACTATTATCCAGTTTTGTTCTCTGTGCAGAAGGAAGTCTCCTAGTAAATAGTTACATTTTCATTTACTGAGCGACTTTTTACTAGCTCAGCTGTAGGGTTGTTGAATGACTTTTCGATGGTGCAGGAATGAAGGTTTAACGAGGAAGGTCCACCTTGTAAAGGAACGCTCTTCAGCAATTTTTTTTTTCCATTTTTTTCCTTTTGCTGTGAATCTTCCTCTTTTGAGAATCTGGGGACTCTAGATGATCATAATCTTTGAGGTTTTGATTGTGGCTTTTACAAAGTTTGCTTTGGTTAAGAGAGCTTTGTCAAACCATCAATACCTGATGATGTTATCAAGATAGTCTATTATTGAACAGGGAGTAATTGTTATTGTTTAAACAAAAGAGTTCTTAATGGAATGTAGAGACAAGAAACAAATTTTTGTTACCTCGCATGGTTGGTTGGTGATCCGGCTGTTCAACAGAGCCTGTTCCAGTCACATAGTTCTCTCAGAAATTTTAGTATCAGAGAAAAAAATAATAGTAGAAGTAATTGTGGGTTTTTTTTTTCAGGTAAAGGGGTTACATTATAAAAATATTGAAAATTGATCATGTCAAAAATGATTGTCTTCATGCCTGTAACTAATTTATAATATTTCCTCCTGGACAAAGTGGTTTTATTATAGATGTATTAATAATGATGAGTAACATGACTTCTGTAGCAGAAAATTCCAGCAATCTCAGAGGTTTAATTCAATAAGTATTATTTCTCAATGCAAACTTGACAGCCCGCTTATCACAAAAAAGGGCTACAGAGCTCATGTGCCTCCTAAAAGGATCCAATGAGAAGTACACAATACCATCTATCAAATGTTCTTGCCAAAAAACCTCACTAATCAAATGATCCATACACAGGACATATGAAGCAGAAAACCTTGTCAAATAACACCAGAGGGATGCAATCTGCTAAATCCAGAATATGGAGAATAATAGAGACAAACGGTCCGGTTTTTTTCAATAAAGAAATCACAAGGATCGGGGGGCAGGGAGGGAGAGGAATTTAAAGATTAAAAGTGACTTAAGAAATATTAATCAATTGTAATGTGTGGACCTTAGTTGGATCCTAATATGAAAAAAATGAAATGACTAGGAAAGTTTTAACACCAACTGAGTATTTGATAACGTTAAGAAATTAATGTTAGCGGTGCCTGGGTCCAACTTCGGCTCAGGTCATGATCTCACGGTTCGTGGGTTCGATTCCCATGCTAGGCTCTGTGCTGTCAGTGTGGAACCTGCTTCCAATACTCTGTCTCCCTGTCTCTCTGCCCCCTTCCTGCTCATGTGCACATTCTCTCTCTCTCAAAAATAAATAAACATTTAAAAAAAAAAGAGAAATTCATGTTAATTTTTTTTTTTTTTTGCTGTGATGATGGCATTGAAATTAAATTAAGATTAAAAAAGACTCTTTTAGGGGTAAGTGCTGAAACATTTACAGATGAAATGGTATGTCTGGGATCTGCTCCAAAATAATTCAGTGGGAAGTGATAGGCAGTAGAAGTGCAACCTTCACCTTTTTGCTTTTTTAAACTCTCAGCAACAACAGAGATTTTGCTAATTAGTATAATGATATTAGAAAGGATCTTCCATTGTTTGTTTACTTATTTCTTTAAAAAATTAAAAAAAATTTTTTAATTTATTGTTAACGGGGGGAGAGAGAGAGAGAGAGACAGAGCATGGGCGGGGGAGGGGCAGAGAGAGAGGGAGACAGAACCAGAAGCAGGCTCCAGGCTCTGAGCCATCAGCACAGAGTCTGATGCAGGGCTCGAACCCACAAACCGCCAGATCAAGACCTAAGCTGAAGTCAGCTGCTTAACTGACTGAGCCACCCAGGACCCTTTATTGTTAATATCAGTGGCTTTCTAAAAGCAAAATGGGTGAGAGATGGGCTGTCACTTGTGACATCCATAGTGTTTAAGACAAGAGGATTGGGTTCAGTGGTTTGGAGTTATCTCTACACGAGTATGAACAGATTTAATTTAAAAGTGCTGGGATCCCTTTTATTTCCTTATTCATCTTTCACCCTCAAAGATGGGGCCTGAGATTTTATTCCCAAATTGTTCTACATCCAGACGTTGGTTCAGAGGGTTCTAGATGTAACCTTTTATCATAACTGAATCCTGACTCCAGATCAGTGATTCTGAAAGTATGTTGTCAGGACCTCCAGGAGCCCCCAAGACCTGAAACAGGTTTCAAGCTCAAATTTTTTTTTTTTCTAACCTTTATTTATTTTTCAGAGAGAGACAGAGTGCGAGTAGGGGAGGAGCAGAGAGAGAGGGAGACACAGAATCCAAAGCAGGCTCCAGGCCCTGAGCTGTCAGCACAGAGCCCGGCGCAGGGCTTGAACTCACAAACCGTGAGATCATGACCTGAGCTGAAGTCAGACACTCAACCGACTGAGCAACCCAGGCGCCCCTCTCAAATCATTTTTCTAAGAATAAGGTTAGAAAGGTGGCTTTTCTCACTCTGGTTCCCTTAAATGTGTACAGTGGAGTTTTCCAGAACCGCATGATATGTGAAAATATCATTGCTCTGAAAGCTAATGGAATGTGTTTTAATTTTTTAAAGTTCTCAGTTTTATTTTCCAATACAATAAATACCTATAGATAGAAAATACAAAAACAAAATCTCTTTGGAGTCTTCAATAAATTTTAAGAGTGTGAAGAGTTCCTGAGCCCCCAAAAGTTTGAGAACCCCTACTTTAGATTGTTATCATGTGTGTTCTGAGTAAAACTGTCATGCAGGGTGTTGATGGGGTTCAGGACATATTACTCCAAAATATGGCACCTTGGCATATTGAATATTTTAGGCTGAACGAGTCTGAGAAAACAGCAGAAGCAGGAAAGCCACGATGATCTCCCCTCCACATTTGCTTTTCTTTCCTGAAAGCAGGAGATAAATCTCCCTGTATCAGGAGGAAGACATTCTTATCACCAGAGAAGGGGATTTAGGGCCAGAAAAGCTATATAAACAAATCTTGTTACTTCTCCATTTACTACCTGTAGCCCAAAACCCCTTGTCTTGTCAATTCTTCACAAATTTATTGTTTCTTCGGCTAAAAGGTATAAAATTTCCTGCTTTGCTCACTTCTTCAGCCCTTCTCTTGTGAAGGCTCCCATGTACATGGAAGATTTTAATAAACTTTGTATTCTTTCTCCTGTCACTCTTTCTTTGTCAGTTTCGTTTTTAGACCCCACCAGAAACTCGAAGAAGGTCAAGGAAAAATTTTTTTTCTTCCTCTTCAGTGTAATAGAAGCACATACATTTTTGGAGAATTAGGACTTTATCCAGCTTGCAGAACAAAACTATTTTACTCCCACTTGCTAATAAAAGTCTCTATTGTTACGAGACTCGCCTTCATTACAGCCTAGCAGCAAGAGACTAGCTGCACCGATCTGTAACTATTGGTGAGTATTATAATCCATCAAAAGAACTTAATGGTTATTTGTGCCCCCATTGACTTAGTCGATTTGTACCAGTAATGAAAACCATAAAGCATGTGCTCGGGAGACTTGGGAAGTTGGAGGAAGGGGCCGGTATAGAGGGAATGTAGAGGTTTTAGGTGTAGAGGTTCTAGCACGTGATATGGGTCTTAGGCTCTTCCATTCCCAGCAGTTCCTGTAATATCTCTCTGGCAGCCAAGCCAGCTCTGGTTTTCTCTTCTGGAGAAAGGAGTTTCCAGACGCAGACTAGAGCCTGAGAGGTATACTTTCTCCCTGCCCCACCTACTTGCAAAGACTGGGATGATTGACTGGGGAACAAAGATACTCACTCCACAGTTAGAGATAAAAGGCAAAAATCAAAGTGTAATCAATTACTTGATTAACAAGCATGAATGAGCATTTGAGATCTTTCTTGTTGGGAGCTCAGGGGAGGGAGGAAGTTGCTCCCAAAAAGCCATGTGTAGAGATAGGAAGAGGACAGTATGAAGGCTGAATTGCTAATAGGTGTATATTAAAAATGTCCTAGGGTCAGGGGCGCCTGGGTGGCGCAGTTGGTTAAGCGTCCGACTTCAGCCAGGTCACGATCTCGCGGTCCGGGAGTTCGAGCCCCGCGTCAGGCTCTGGGCTGATGGCTCAGAGCCTGGAGCCTGTTTCCGATTCTGTGTCTCCCTCTCTCTCTGCCCCTCCCCCATTCATGCTCTGTCTCTCTCTGTTCCAAAAAAAATAAAATAAATGTTGAAAAAAAAAATTTAAAACAAACAAAAAAAAAATGTCCTAGGGTCTCCTGTGGGCTGGGTCCAGTACACCTCCTGCCTGGGTGCTTTTTTAAGTGTAGCTGCCAATCTGTTTCTCAAGGTTTGAGAAGACTTCATTTTAGCCTAGGGGACTTTCTTCTTCTTTTTTTAATGATAAAAAAAAGTTTTAGTTCTTGGAAGATCTGTCACTGAGAAAGCAAGAAGCTTAGAATATATGCAAATCCATTCAATGATAGGTGAAATGGGGGAGCCTGGGTGGCTCAGTCAGTTGAGCATCTGACTATTGATTTCAGCTTGAGTCATGATCCCAGAGTTGTGGGGTCCAGCCACATGCTGGGCTTTACGCTGGGCATGGAGTCTGCTTGAGATTCTCTCTTTCTCTCTCTCTCTCTTCCCCTCCCTCCCTCTGCACTTCTCCCCTGCTCATGCAGGGAGAGAAGTGCACTCTCTCTAATAAAAAAAAAAAAAAATGATAGGTGAAATGACTTAATAATTTTTGAGTTTCTGTATCATCTGAGAAACTGTCTTTTAAAAATGTTTGCTTTACTCTTCCTGGCCTCATTCAACCTCTTCATTCTTAGTGCAAGCATTCTCCTTCCTCATCCCTTCCCTCATACTGTCAACAAGGATGCGCAGGGCTAGGGCAGTCCAGGGAGGCAGGTAGGTGACTGGCCAGAGTAGATGGTTAGTGCCCAGAACAAGGTGCAAGCTAACAGTGATGGCACAGTGGCTATGCCCACATTGTGAAGGGGGATTTAACTGTTTGAACTTTACCAACTCCTCAAAGGACAAACAATGTCTTATTGGGTTTTGTTTTCATGGCACTTAGACAATGCCGGGTACACAATGATCTTTCGAAAAGTGAGTGTTACATTGGCCATCTATGGGTGGGATCATGGGGGACCTTTCGTTTTCTAAATTATGCAGTTCCATTTTGTTGACATGTGTTTGGTTTTTAAATAGTGACCACACATTATTTCCACTACCACTAATAATCATGAAATAATATCACTGAAGAAAGTCCTGAAAGCAAAGTGAAGCAACAGCTTGGGGTGTCAAATCAAAAGGAAAAACCGAGACAGGGTTGAGAGGTTAAATAGACAGGGGACAGTTAATGGCAGGGAGAGCAAGAGAGGAAGATGGGAAAGACAGAGTCTAGGAAGAGCCAGCATCCATTGTCCAGAAGAGGCAAGACACAGGTGAAGGTTCAAGCTATCCCTTGGGGAGCTGCGGGAGGGACAGAGTGTGGAAGAGGGTGACCATAAACCTTTCTCAGTGTGTTTCTCTTATGCTTAGGGTCCTCACCAATGCCCTAAGACCTAGCTCCTTGGCCTGCCTTTTTAAAAAGATCCTGCTAATCTGAACCCCATGTTCCTTTCCATTTATCTCCTGTTCATCTCCAATTCAAACTCAGTACTCTAGGAAGGGCTTTTGTACAGCAGGCTTTACTTCTCCATGATTCTAGGTCTTTTTAATTTTTTCTTCATTTTTTTAATGTTCATTCTTGAGAGAGAGAGCACTAGCAGAGGAGGGGCAGAGAGAGAGGCAGACACAGAATCCAAAGCAGGCTCCAGGCTCCTAGCTGTCCACACAGAGCCTGCTGTGGGTCTTGAGCCCACGAACCGTGAGATCATGACCTGACCTTAACCGACTGAGCCGCCCAGGAGCCCCTGCCTGATTCTACGTCTTAACCTGAGCTGCAATTTCTCTCTAAGAGACTGTTCCTGAAATATTTCCCTGATTCACACCAACCCTTCAAGATCTAGTTCAAGTTGTTTCACTTTAGAGAGCATTACTTCCTTTTTGATGTGTTTTCAGTGTGTCAAAGATGGTGCAGGTGTCACGGAGGGTTCCCAGCGCCACAGACAGAAGTCACATGGGCGTGCACGAGATGCTTAACAATCTTTTAAAGAATCTATTTCTTTACCTTAGTTAATAAAATAAATAATGGCAGGATTTTATTTTCTCACTTAACTTGGAAGAGTGGATATTTGCATCTTAAATTTCTATTTTCCTACTCTGTTGGTTATCTGCTGTTAGCGCACAGGTATAAAATTTCACTAAGAGCAAGTTTCTATTTCAGGTTTCCATCTAGGAAATGAAGGTAATTTGCATGCTCAGGTAATGTTGGGATTCCTGGGAGACGTGAGCATGGGAAGATGTGCTATACCAGTCACAAGACCTTGGTAATGAAATGTACCTTGCAACTCTAAAGAAATGCTAACTGAAGGTAATCATTTCGACTCACAGATTCATGAAATTGTAAGATTATGTACACATGTACACATGGGTAACTGTTTCATTGATGAAATAAATTTCAGATAGGCGATGGGCCTTAAAGATTAAAAGCAAATATAAGGGACAGAAAGATGATACAAAGTTAATGTTTCAAAAAGGTCACTGACCAACTCTGTAAGTTCCGAATTCCTTTTGCAGTTCAGAAGTAGCTTTTCTGTGTTCTTTGCTTTTAAAAAGATATATACAGCTTTTGAAATTACTTTCTTATTCATTCTAGGATCAAGAGTACCACTGGATTAATTTCACCTTTACCTTCCTGCAATTGGTTTATAGACCAGTCTATGCCTTCAACTTTTATAACCAGCCACATACGTTTTCCCCTTCTTACCACAGAGATTTTTGCAAATGGACCCATAAGTGTAGGACAATGAAATACCGCCTATATTTTTCATCATGAACTAAAAAGTAAATTCTATGAATATCCATTAGGAGTTCAGTATGTTCCAACATTGTGCAAGACCCTGAGGCATCTTGATAAATAAATTTTAAATCTGGAAGAATAGAAATATCAAGCAGAGAGTCTACAACAAACATGTTTAAATCAATTCTTGGATTTCCTGGACTTTTCGGTGCCCAAATTATTCATATTGTGTAAAACACCAAAATTGACAATAATCTCCATTCTGCACAAAAGTCAACCCTTGGTTGACTGTGGGAGCAGTCAACAGAAATAACACATAAAAAGTATATACTTAGAAATACCCACATCGCACCTTCTCAGATATTCTCCCTTTTCTTCCATTGCGAGCCTGTGGCAGCGTTACCATCATGTTGCAGATGGTCAATACTCAATTCTAGGTCTCCTTTAGCCTAGCAAGCAGAGACCATAGCCATAAAATTGTGTTAACAAAGTAAATAATGGCATATACAAGTAAAAAAAGAATTTGAAAGAGAAGAACTCGAAGGATTCACAGATGAAATACTAAACATTTAAATATTTGATAGCCAGCTGCACTTTTAGGACTAGATATTTTTGGTATGAGTTTGTAGACATACAATAATTTTGTGTCAGAATTTCTTAGCGTGTATCATTGCCAGAACTCAAGCGTGAGAAAAGAATGGCTTCTATTAAATTTGCTTTGTTAAGGTGCTAAATATCTCGCGAGCCAGCATAAAACACAATGCGGCGTTTACACACCAGAGTGTATTTCACTTAGGTTGGTTCATCAGAGAATTTTTTTCCCGTGAGTTGGTAATGAGCATGCTGTACTGTAAGGGATGTTAATTATCACTTATACTAGATATGATCCAGGTTCTAAATGCCCTTTGATTCTTGCTCATCTATATTTTATTTGATCCTCTTAAGGTCCTGAGACAGCAATAGACTATAATAACAAACACAAAATGCAAGAGCCTTTGCAAGATATTTCCTTAACTCTTCAATTGACTGGGAAGTTCGTTTGACTTTGCAGCCTATTAACATTGTAAATGATAAACCCCATTTGGAATTGGAAGCCCTTTAGAGAAAGTTTACCGAATGAACACGGAAGTCATTTGAGTGTAGAAAGAAAGTGACTTCACTTTTTAAAATAATAATCTGTGGGGCGCCTGGGTGGCGCAGTCGGTTAAGCGTCCGACTTCAGCCAGGTCACGATCTCGCGGTCCGTAAGTTCGAGCCCCGCGTCGGGCTCTGGGCTGATGGCTCGGAGCCTGGAGCCTGTTTCCGATTCTGTGTCTCCCTCTCTCTCTGCCCCTCCCCCGTTCATGCTCTGTCTCTCTCTGTCCCAAAAATAAACGTTGAAAAAAAAAAAATAATAATAATAATCTGTGACCAGCTTTGAGCTATTGATGGCTCAATATTTGATGACTTCAAATTAGAGATTAATTCACAAACCCTTATGGTGACTGACAAAAATGAGCTGGAAAATAAACACTGATAGTATCTATTAAAATGTATGTTTAAGTCAAGTAAGGATATTTTCTCACTGCTTCAATGATTAAAAATTATAAGCTTGGTTTTATTCCAAAATAAAGTGTAAAGGAAATGCCTTTTGCTGTGCATGGGTTTTCAATAAGCATTAAAAACATATGGTATCCTCTCCTCTTTATCCCTCAAATCTCCCCCACTCCTTCCTTCCCTCCTCCTTGGCTTCCTGCCTTGCTTCTTGCACATGTGGTTTCTTGAATATGGATGCAAATGACTCATTTTAGTTTCATAAATCTTGTTCAAAGACAATATAATGGCTCAGACAGGCATAATGGCATACTTTTCATGGCAGAGTTACATAATTAATATATTAAAACACAGGAAATCAATGTGTAAAATCAATGCTAAAAAGTCCCGTTCCAAACTCTGTGCCTTGTCTAATGTCTGCCCCAAGCATATCACCCCCTGCACCCCCTGCACATCCTTCTAAGATGTGATGAAAGTTTCAATACTACATTTTCTGCCTCACATTTTAGATACTTTTCCCTTTACCAGTCCTAATAAACTCAAAATCTATTCACCAGATTTTGAACATGTTTTCTTAAAAACTTTAAAAAAAACAAAAACAAAAACAAAAACCTGGCTTGATTTTGTAATTGATGTAGACACTGGGAATCAATAGTCCAAGATTCAGATCCTGGTTCTGCCACTAACTTGTATGTCCCCCTGGGTGTCAGCTCCAATGTTCTTAATGCTCCTAAATTCCAGGCTTTTATGTTTCCATTAGCAAGTATTCAGTCTTTTGTACCACAAATATCATGGCCTTATTGTCTAGATTATAAGTAATTGCAACGCAAACAAAATCTCTAAATTTAATTTATAGTATGTGTGCTCTATACTATGTGTGAACACATACTCCTGGAGACAAAATTTTTACTATTTGGTGATGAGAAAGAACTAGAAAAGTACTAGAAGTCTCAAAGGAGTCAGTGGTGAATTAAAAGGGAGGAGCAAAAAATAAAAGTAGATTTCTCAATCATTTCTGTAATAAAGTAACTATTGAACCAGCCAGTTGTAAAGGAAGCAATACAAATACTCAAAATTTAAGATTATGGTGAAAACTGACTTGATGCCTGAGAACGACAAGACCTGTCTAGAGTATCTCGTATCCTTTTTATTACTTATTTTCTCTTTTCTCACAGTCAACAGAAGGAAAAATATACATGGAAATCAGTTTACCAATTTACCAGTTTACCAGTTTATCAGTTTTAAGAATAGGAATTGACTTGCCAACGTTTAACGGCTGAGTGATCTAATTCTGTCACTTTTATGAACGCTGTTCTTGGACAGACCAGCTTTTTAAATTCTATCTCGAGATGGCATCAATGAGTAAAAGGCACTTCAGTGAAGTTGGCCTTTTTCCCTTTTGTGCCATCATCCTGAAAGAAACTGCATATAGAAAGAAATATAGAAAGAAGCCAACTGAATTACTTCAGTTTGAATTCAGATCACAAAAGACTTAGATCATTAAATGGGGATCTGATCCAATATCAAGGCGATTATTATTATTGATATTAGGTCTAACATGGGATTAGATACAGCATAGGGGAAGGGTAAAAGGGCAATTCTTTGGCAGTAAGTGAAAATAATCCATGTATGGCCACTCTAATTCAGAAAATGGTGATTAAGATCTTTGAACAATCTAAATACCATAGCAGTTGGATGCATGTATATCATTACTATAGGTAAAGTTTTGGTAAACAGATGGATCTTTTTAAAATTTATTTTACTTTTTTTAGTCATTCATGGCATGTTTCCATAAATTAAAAAGGGTTAAATTTGAACTGCTAAGACATGTAATTAAAAATTTATCTTTAGGAGATTGTTAATTGCTAGTACAAGATCCATTTTGATGCAAAGCTGTGCTAAAACAATGCTTCCTTTTTCCTGATATTACCACTGTTTCTTCTAAAATTATATAAACAGAAACACTCATCTGACCCTGAAAACTTTTCAATTGATTGCTGCTCTTAAGCCAAGAGCTTAAGATATGCTTTTATCCAAATATGGGAATATATATATATATATATATATATATATATATATATATATAAAATTTTCTTTCTGGAAGTTTGTACCTCTTAATCCCCTCCCCTCTAGCAACCGCCAGTTTGTTCCCATTATTTATGATCTGTTTCTGGTTTTGTTTGTTTGCTTGCTTGTTTGTTCATTGGTGTTGTTTTTTAGATTCCACATATAAGTGAAATCATATGGTATTTGTCTTTTTCTGTCCAACTTATTTCGCCTAGCATAATACCCTCTGGGTCCATCCGTGATGTCGCAAATGGCAAGATTTCATTCTCTTTTATGGCTAAACCATATTCCATTGGGTCTATAGCCACATCTTCTTTATCCATTCATCTACTGATGGACACTTAAGTTGCTTCTGTATCTTGGCTATTGTGAATAATGTTGCAATAAACATAGGGGTGCATATATCTTTTTGAATTAGTGTTTTCATTTTCCGCCAGGTAAAGACCCAGAAGTGGAATTACGAGATTGTATGGAACTTCCATTTTCAGCCTTTTGAGGAATCCGTATTGTTTTCTATGGTGGTTGCACAAATTTATATTCCCATGAACAGTGCACAAGGGTTCTCTTTTCTCCACTTCCTCACCAGCATTTGTTATTCCTTGTCTTTTTGATACTAGCCAATCTGACAGATGTAATGTGATATTTCATTGTGGTTTTGATTTGCATTTCCCTGATGATTAGTGATGTTGAGCATCTTTTCATGTGTCTGTTGGCCACCTACTTTTTAAAATTATCTATCAAAGTCAATATTTCCTGCTTCAAAGAAGCTCTATCTCTTTTGTCTAAATTGTTATACTTACATTGTCAGTTAAAGTAAATTTAAAGTTGATCATACATCCTGGTTTGGGTCACCTGCTATCACCTGCTTTGCATGCTTTCATCCTGCTTATTAGTCTGCTGACAACTGGTTCACTTTGAAAAAGCTCCTTTGGTTTTGGAGAATGTATTAATTTCCTATGGCTGCTGTAACAAAATATACAAACCTAGTGGATTAAAGTAACGCATATATATTCACTGACCGCTCTGGAGGCCAGAAGTCCAAAATCAGTTTCACTGGGCTAAAGTAAATGTGTCAGCAGGACTGGTTCCTCCAGAGGGCCTAAGGGGAGAATCCATTTCTCTGCTTTTTCCAGTATCTAGAGTTTTGTCCCTTCCATTTCTTGGCTTGTGGCACCTCCCTCCATCTTCAAAGACAGGGTCTTAGCATCCTCTATTTTCTTTCTGGTTTGGTCACATCATTTTCTCTGTGGTCAAATCTTTCTCTGCCTCCTTCTCATGAGGATTCTTGTGATCACATTGGACCCAGCTGAATGATCCAGGATAATCTCCCCCATCTCAAGATCCTTAATGTAGTTAGAGTTACAAATCCATTTTGTCATATAAGGTAATACTCACAGGTTCTGGAGAATGGGACATCAACATTTTTAGAAGGGCTTTATTCATCCTGTCACCAGGAATACACTTGGGCATGGGATGTGTATGGGGTAAAGAAGGTGGGAAAGCTCTTACATAACACTTTCAGACAGTAATAGTAATGCTACATGCTCACTATGTGCCCACCTACGTACCATCCTGGAACCTCTATGAACATCAATCGATTTAATCTATACTAGTCAGAGAGTGGGGCTGGCAGTCAGTTGGTACTCACCAGTGGTCTTGCCTCAGCACTGACAGAAGCCAGAAAGTGGCAGCCAGGTGCAAATCCTGGTACTCTGGGTCCAACATCCAAGAATCTAACCACTCTGCTCTACTGCGGTGCCTGCCCCTCATTATTTAAGAAGCAAACTGCTGCAGAGACA
Organism: Puma concolor; assembly: GCF_028749965.1. NCBI lineage: Eukaryota > Metazoa > Chordata > Mammalia > Carnivora > Felidae > Puma > Puma concolor. The sequence goes on along the minus strand of NC_141671.1, from coordinate 119,683,057 downwards.
GTAACAGGCAGTGGGTCTCCATCCCAGGGCATCAAGAACCCTGAGCCTTAGAGTTAGAGCTTTATTGCTTATGTTCTTACTCATCTCACTTCGTAGTTGGGGAATAAGGCTTGAAATAAGAAATTAATTAAAATTGAATTCAGCGAAATTGAGAGATTGATTTACTCAACACTACACAGCTGGGGTGGTAAAGCCATTGGGGGCATACTGTGTTTTCCTAACCTACTCTAGGGTAAGAATATTCACTAAGCTCCCCTACTTCTCAAAGGGACACCCCTTGGCATTTGTGTTCCCCTCCAAATTCATACGTTGAAATCCTAACCCCTCGTACTTCAGAATGGAATCATATTTGGAGGTAGGTAGAACCTTCAAAAAGGTCATTGAAGTGAAAATAAGGCCCATAGGATAAAGCCCTATTCCAATATGACTGATACTTATAAGAAAAGAGACATAGAGATGTGCATGCAAAGGAAAGGTCATGGGAGGCCATAGTGAAAAGATGGCCTCCTATAAACCAAGGAGATAGGCCTCAAGAGAAACCAAACACCTTGCTTGACCTTGGACTTGTAGCCTCCAGATCTAGCCTCCAATAGAAAATAAATTTCTATTGTTTAAGTCATCCAATTTGTGGTACTCTGTGATGGCAGCCTGAGCAAACTAATACATCTCAGATAGGCCACAGGTCTTAGAAACTCTTTGGGCTAGAGGCAGGTAGCCCAGAGCCAGATACCGGAAGTTTCCCAGAGGAAGAAATGGGAGTTCCTAAGTAATTTTCAATATTTATAAAAGCCTAAAGGAAATGTATAAAATGCACTCTAAAATTCCAAGTACTTTTGGGTAGAATTGTATCAAGTCAATATGGTCACATCCACTGTCTCATATTCATCCGAGGCTTTAAGTAGCAACATGTGTCTGATTAATTTAAGGTAAAGTTAATCATTTAATAAAGTTGATTTGTTTGGGAAATAAACTACTCAGGGTGTTTGATGGAGAGAAGGTTTGAGCAGGAATCATTGCTTTGAGCCCCAATTCCTTTATTTGGATTCTCCAAGACCCATGCTGTTTAATCTTCTTCTAATTGCTACAGCTCTTTCAGGGGGGAACTGAGCAAATTACATGGCTTTAGTCATTTGTCACCTCAGGGGTGTTTACAGCCACTGTTTTCAAACCTGGAAGCATCACTGACATATGCTAGGTGCTATATTTCTGGTTATTTTCCTGAAATTTTAAGTGAAAATGATCCCAAGTATATTAGTCAGGGTTCTCCAGAGAAACTGAACCCATGGGAGATAGATGATTGATAGATAGATAAATGAGAGATATATATATAGTGAGGTTTATTATGAAGCATAAGCTCACATAATTGTGGAGGGCAAGAAACCCCACAATCTGCCATCTTCAAACTACAGAGGCCCAGGAGATCTGATGGTGTAGTTCCAGTCCAAACTGAAGGCCTAAGAACCAGAGGAGATAACGGTATAAACCTCCATCTAAGTCCCAAGGTCTAAGGAGCAGGAGTGCCAATGTCTGAGTTCAGGAGAAGACAGATGTCCCAGCTCAAGCCCAGAGAACAGATTTGCTCTTTCTCTTTTTGTTTTATTCAATTCCTCAACAGAGTAGGTAATGTCCACCTGCACTGGTGGTCTTTCCTCAGGTGACCGATTGAAATGAGAATTTCTGAAAATACCCTCACAAACACACCTAGAAATCTGGGCATCCCTCAGTATAGTCAAGTTGACTCAAAACATCAATCATCACATGAAGAGAATAAATATGAAAATAGCCTAATTCAATAGGTGGATAGACTAGCGCTTTAATCTAATGGAAACAAAATAAGAAAGCCACAGAACCCGACACATATACTAAAGTATCAGGTGCCTTCAGTGGAAGATATTTTGAAAGTTCAAAAAACAGTATTTTAAACAGAATTGTACATTTTATTTAAAAAGCAATAGCAAATGTAGGAAGAACACAAATTTCTATTAAGAACAGAAATTTATTAAATGCTTGATAGTAAAATATTGAGCCCACTCTATTACAATACACAGGCTTGGTGTTCTAACAAGTAACATGGTCTCAAATCAGGGAAGCCCGTGACGCCAACACAAGCTGGAATCGCGGGGAGCTACGAACAGAAATGTATACTCTTTCTCCGCTTCCACAACAGCTGCAATACTGATGCTCAGAAACATTTAGGCATTGGGAAAAACCTGTAAAATTTCCTGAGTATTCCATTAAACAATTCTTAAAGTCACATGTTACCTTAATGGAAAACATAAACATTTTCTAATGGAAACATCCATTTTAGTATTTATTATCTTCAATAACTGAGAACCAAAATCCCCAAAAGGCCTTACATCATAAGAAAATCTTTGGGGTCATCATAAGGCTTTCCTGCACAAGGTAAATTTCAAAGCAATTTTTCAAGGACTAAATTTTCTTGAATCACCAAGCGAGTGAGAGGCAAAGATAAAAAAGAAATGTCAGGGTTAGCTGATTATTTTCCAGATAACAGGATCTAAAAAATATTGAGGGGAAGTGAGGATTTGGGGATGAGTGGATGTTGGATAATAAAAGAGATGGCTAGGAAAGGTACTGAGACTAGTTAGCATTAACTAACCCGTAGTGTATTTTTGTTGATTAGTCAACATTTTCTTCATGTATATAATTATTTCAAGATAGCATGTCTACAAACTAATTGGTTCATTCCTTTTTCAAGTTAGTTGCAAAGAAATTTTGATTCTGAATATCTAAAGTTATAGCTATTAGCATTTTGATATTTACCCCTACAAATCCCTGGCATTCTCAGCCATGGTGCTTGAATACATGGTTTCTTGATAAAATATCACTAAAATAGAAGTAATGCTGAAAAAAAATACTACCTACCTAGAGCTCAGGGTACTGATCACAACCAGCTTAAACAATTCCTATCAATTAGCTCAAGTAGAACTAAACCAGTTTCACGAATTCACATTATTTAGCTCGCCCAGAAACCAGATCTTTTTCCTATTAGATAATTTAACCAATTTTGTAAAAAAGCAATTATTTAGAAAATCACATCTAAGATTTGCACTCATGCTCACTTAGAAGTATATATTGAATCTTGGCCCTAAATTTGGTACTTCTAGTCCACACTTTGGTACCTTACCTCTTCCAAACTGGACACTTCATTCTATGTATATGACCATCAATGAAAGAACTTGAAAGTAAGGAATGCGAGCTTTAATTCAGATGGAAGTGTTCTGTATTCATATTAATAAGAGAGATAATCTTTTCAAAGGAATGGAAAATGTAAAATCATTTGTGATAATATAAAGTGCTGCAATCATATGTAACCCAAACATATAACCATCTCCAGTATAAACAGCCAGGTCTAACACTACACATCATTTGATTAAAAGGGCTTTTAACCAATACTTTAACAAGGAAACACTGGTGAAAATTGTTTTAAAATATGTAGCCTTGTAAAATGATATATTTCTGAACATTAAAATCTCGTTTCAGAAGTTCCCCGCTTTAGGTTGTTACTCAAAAACTCATCATGTTCAAAACTCAAATTATTGTGAGACCTTGAAATCATAAGAAGCTTCTCCTTATTGGTAAAGTCTTTTTTGATTGCAGCTTGGGGTACAAGCAGCCTCTCCATCGGGTCCTCTTTATTCTCTAGTTTCATATATCCTTTGCTGTTGCTCCGATCCAACCGAGGCCAACTTGGGTGTTTTCGTTGTTCTGCCTGGACAGTTAGGGTGGAAGGACCCCGGTCTAAGTCTAAGGATTTTGAATGTGACGAGAGCAAATGTAAAGATGTGTTGGACCCAAATTGTCTTCTAGCAGCCCCAGGAGATAAGAGCTGTCCAGCCCCAGGCCCAAGGGCCACAGAGGACTTGTACTGGCTCGACAGAGACTCCCCGATGGAATGATTCCTGGGGAGCACCATGCTGACTGGCTGGAAGGACTCATTGGCGTTGGGCAAAGGGACCACAAGGGAATCCATCGACAAATTCCTTGACCTACTTTTGAGGTTCTCAGCGTCCTCGGTGATGTTATCTATACTGGGCTCATCAATAACACAGTTATTCAGTTTGATCACAGGCAATGTAAAAGCGCTGATGGACGATGACACAATTGATTTGGTTTCACATTTCTTAGGGCCGCTGGTCTTATCATCAGTGGTTTTGGAAGGAGGTGGATAGAGGCCAAAGACAGACAGAGAGCTGTCAGCAAGCAAAGGTGGCATAAGATGCCCCAAACTCTTATTTTCGTTTAGCGCCAGCTCATCCTCCTCGACAGAGCTGTCCATGCGAAAACTGCTCCTAAAACCTGAGAAAGGGGCAATGGTATTTGCTGCCAGCCTCGAGGCACAGGAGCTCCCATTCTGTTTTACTTCTGTTTCTCCCATCAAACCAGTGTAGATACCATTCATATGCTTTTGCTCCTTGATTCTTAGCGTGTGGATGTCGATGACTGTGGAATAGATATCCCTCATGTGTATGATTTTGGTTTCTTTGTCACGGTTCTCATGAAGAATGGCATTTGCACAAATGAAAATGAAGATGCCAATCCCCATTGTGAAAGGGCCGAGCATTTTCATTTTGTCAGAATGCAAATGTTGCTCAAAGAAGCGAACCACCACGCCGCCTTGGTTCCGAATGACCTGAGTTTCGTTAGTCGACAGTGTCGTCTCAGCATCAATAAAATGTTCTTTCTGGGGCCAATAGCCGAGGACCGCCATTGCGATTCCTACAATGGAGATAAGCACTCCCAGAATGAGAAAAAAACCAGATGGGGAATAAAGCCGGATTTTGCCTCGAACGACTACGACATCGGCCTGTGGCCGACGCCTGACTGGTTTCTTCTCTTGGGCAGTAGGTGATGGGCTGAGGTTGACGTGATGTTGTGATCTGGCAGAGTCTTGCCTTTTCAAGGCAGCCAGGCCAGTTATCACTCCACCGGTTGCTATCATAGCTCAGTCTGTTCTGAAAAGAAGGAAAAAAGATGATAATCCAATAGTTCTGGGGCATGCTCGTCAGTTCAACAATTGTTTAGATATTTGTGCTGTTGTTTCATGATGAAAAGGGGCCATCTTTTGAATTGACATAGTTTGGGGAGAAGTTTTGTTTACTGGATAATGTAAAATTCTGAAGATTTCCTTTTATGGCTGAATTAGTGTTTCTATTATTAATGAAATGTGAGCTCAAAGTATATTTTACTTTGATAATTTTATCACTTATTATATAAAACAGTCCCCTGGTCACAAAGTACTCTCTCTCTCTCTCTCTCATACACACACACACACACACACCATCTTTCATTATCTGTGTAATTTTAAACAAATGGAAAAATTCAGAACACTTAACAGGCCCCAAACCATCAAACCCTAGACTCACAAAGAAAATACATTCCAGCAACTCACGGTTTAAAATCTCCTCTTGTGAAAGTCACCAATGAACTCTTAACTACCACATTTAATTTCTCCCTCTCCATTCTCAACTTCCTTATTTCTCTGTTTCCATGGACACTGCTGACCCCTCCTTCCTTGAAACTCTCTCTTATCCAGTCTTTTATGATCCTAAGTCTGGCTCTTCCCTGACCTCACTCACTATTTCAATTTGGCCATCTTCCCTCACCTACAAGTAGACCACCTTCCCCTGAGAAGCATATCTCTGGCCATCTTCTCTTTATACCCTCCCATGGCATTCATATCCACTCCTACATCTGCCACCATTACCTCTGTGCTAATGAATCCCAAGCCTGTATTTCAGACTGTAGCCTGAGTTCCCATTTCACATCTCTGACTCTCCACTGGGGAACTCATGTACATTCATGCATCGCTAGAAAAGCTTAACTCCCCTTCCACCAGTGTTGCTTGACTTGTCTGACTTCCTTAATGAGGTCACTTCTCAGGTTTTACTCTTCATAAGCATCTTTAACTCCTCCCTTTCTTCTTCCTCTCATCTTCCAATTGGGTTCTAAATCCTAGAAATATTCACAACCTGCTGTCTCTCAATTCTATCCTCCAACTTAATCCTACCCTTCCCAGCCCATGTCAGCTCTAAGTTACTCTTAGTAGACCATTATCATAACTTCCCCACTGGCCTTCCAAACTCCCAATTTCTCTTCCTCCACAGTCAAAATTATACGCTGAGGACAGGTTAATTATCCGATTATTCTCAAACACAGCTCTCAAGTTGTTTAAAGAGTGGAATAATGGATACAACATTCCCCATCACCTACCAGAGTTAAATCTGGGATTTCAGACCTATGGGATTTAACTTTATCTCTAACTGCCCCCTTTCATTTACATAAAGCTAAAACCCAACAATATTCTCCGTAATTGATAGTATACTATTTCTGGGACTTTGTGAATAATTTCTCATTCATCTAGAGTCCCCCTTACCCTCCATGCCACATTTCACGTATTAAATCTGGCTAGTCATCAAAGTTCACATCCCACTACCTTTAGGAAGCCCTCTCTGACTGACTCAGCAAATCCCACACGAGCCATTTCTCAGAGCATTTTAGCAAGTATTCTATAGCAACTGCTGTATTATAATGCCCCTCTTCTTTCACTTGTTGTGGTCAAACATCCTGTTCGATTCATATCCTATTACCAAAAACATTCAATATGACTTGCACATAGACAGTGTTCAAGAAACATTTGCTTAAATGTTCAATAAGAGAGTAATTCTTTTCCTGAGATTTGCTGGCTGGCCATCACACTACTCTACTAACTTTCCTAGTTAAAAATATGAACAAACAAAATTAATACCGAAACAAAAAGCAACATGTTGTGAGTTGGTGAAATATTTGTCATTATTTGTAAGAATAGTTCCCAAGCTGCCAGATCTGGCTGGTAGGAAACAGAGGATATTTTAGGACTCACAAGGTCTCTGGCAAATTTCTGAGAGAGTTTCTTCACCGCATCAAATCTCCTCTTGTGAAACCAAGCTCCCCTTTGGAATTGCTATTTATGATGTCTGAATTGTGTTTAAATAACCAGGGTTGTGGATGATAGCTACACTTTTAGCTAGCTGAACAAGCTGGTGAGGGAAGCCAGCCTTCAATGGAATTATAACCAGGATTAAAATAGTTCAATGTTGAAAGAACGGACTATACTGTAACCCATCGCGCAAGTCTATGAAATTCATCACAGTATACATACTGCAGTTCAGAACTTCTCCCAAACCCTGGCTACCATGGAGCTTAGTGTCGACCTGTGTTTTCTTAATCCCCGAACAGCGTCAAATGTTTGAATAAAATACTTTGATTAGATAGCAGCCATCTAACTCAGTTATTTCCAGGTGGCAGGATAAGGATTTAGTTGGAAATCCTTCTGAAGAGAATGAAAACAAGGGCAAAGGCTTTCATCTGGTTTGAAAGCCACCACCGCGAATGACCGTTCCATACAGAGTCAGCGTCCACCTCCATTTGTTAAAACACGCCTGCGAGCATTGCCACTCTCCATTCCTGAGGCTGACAGAGGAGAGGAGGCTGGAAGAGAAAATCATATTTGAGAAAGATCGATGAGGACAGGAAGGGAGAAAAGAGCGACAGTGAGTGGGCTTTGTGAGAAAGCAAGCAGGTCAGACTAGACAGGAAGAAAAAGCAAGCGCAGGGGCGCCTGGGTGGCGCAGTCGGTTAAGCGTCCGACTTCAGCCAGGTCACGATCTCGCGGTCCGTGAGTTCGAGCCCCGCGTCGGGCTCTGGGCTGATGGCTCAGAGCCTGGAGCCTGTTTCTGATTCTGTGTCTCCCTCTCTCTCTGCCCCTCCCCCGTTCATGCTCTGTCTCTCTCTGTCCCAAAAATAAATAAACGTTGAAAAAAAAAAAAAAATTTAAATAATAAAAAAAAAAAAAAAAAGAAAAAGCAAGCGCAGTTTACATGTGAAAACTTACAGCAAATGGAAGGAGAAAAGGGTCCGGGAGGAGTTTAGAAATAAAGAACCGGGTGGGGGGAAAGGAAAGGATCCCACAGCTTCTTCAGCCAGGCTGCCCTGGCCAGGCACAGACAAGGGCGCCATGACTCTCAAGGATCCGAAGTTCAGGTTGGGCGCCAATGCACTCCGTTAGCAAGCTTCTGTGATAACTGAGCCCCAAAGTGACCCGACAGGAAAGCAGAGGTGCTTAAACATAGCCACTGCTTCAAAGAGCTTAAATCCCAGTGAAGGAGCTAGTCTATCCCCATAAAACAGAATTAACACCCCTAGAATGAACATTTCTATCACGGAGGACCATTACTGCGGCTTCTTGCAGGTGACAGCGTGCTAACTTTCTTTACAGTGAAAAGTCACATGAACAGCATTTCAAGTAAGATCAAGAGAAAACAAGGCTGGAGAACAGAGCCCAGGCTTGTCCCAAGCACACAGCTCACCACTGAAGGAGGAAACCAGGTAAGGCTCGCGAGGAAGGGGAAGGCCAGGTCTTGGAAGGTAGCAAATGTCATTCCCAAGTGCTTCAATATTACATTCATAGGCAACAGGACTGGAGTAAGACACAAACACTGTTGTTACCATCTTAGGAAAATTAGTCTCCAGGCAGAAGCAGTACTGAGGGATGGATACTGGTAACAGCATAACGATGCTAATGGCAATTTTGCAAAAAGAAGCCTTTGGATCTGTAAACCTAGAGGGAAAAAACGCACAGGCCTCCGTACCCCCAAACTGCTATGTCAACTTGGTCTACAGTGTTCAGTGTGGGTGAAAGCAGCTGAAATCTATTTTCTAATTTATTTTGAAAAGCCACACACATCCCTCCACCCCACACTTTGACCACTGTGCGTGTGTTCTCTACCATCCCAGGCCAGGGCGGGGACTTACTTCCTCAAAGATCCAAGTGAAAAATTTCACTACGACGCTGTATTTCATTCTGATCACTTGGGCACAGAGTTTGTGCCTCCCAGTCTCTCTGGATCCACAGCTTTACCTAACTTTTGGAACTTGAAGAAAGCCCTGTGGCATTCCAATAGCGCCCTCCTCCCAGGAAGGGCACTGTCAGTCTGTGTAGATACTCAGTAATTAGTAAACACTGATACCTGCTATATGTTCAGGCCTGAAGAATATAATAATCAGCAACTATCTTTTTGAGAAGGCCTTTTGACTAGTTACAAATAAACCGAACTAGAGGGTCAGCCACACTCACTTTCCGTATTCTCCAAAAAGACATCATGATTTTGTCAGAAGTCAAACTGAAAGACAGATATAATCATCTGTGGACAACCAAACATTAAAAGAAATAGTTGAAGTTAACTTTTAGCTCCATATTAATCAGCCTGTTTTCCATTCCCAGCGTCCAGAAAATCAGCCACAATGTTGCTAGCAATAGCTATTATGAGCCTGTAACTTACACAACGCACCTTCTTCCTCACCATGCAAACCAGGTTCCTGCTAGGCTGTCTCCGGGCCTTCACCGTCTTACCCAATCATTGTGGGTCTCAGAAATCAAACAGTAGGAATTCAGTCTCAGTGGCTACCTTTCTCACTGCAGGTGTAGACTCTGGCACTCACTCATGCACTCTTCTCATCTACTTGCCTGCCTGGGGCTCACCTTTCCTTTGGACCATGTTTATTCTACCCCCTCAACCAAAAGCTCTTTCTCCTTCACTGAGCAGATTCCCACTTTGCACATCATCTATCAACACCACACCATCATGTCTCATCATCAGGCTTAAGCTCTCCTATTCTTGCTCTGATAATCGCTTTAAAAGCCTTGTTGTTGCGGTCCTGTGTCCTTTCGCAAGCTTATGAACATTGTAGAATTCGCTCTCCACGGCATTCATCCACATTTAGGATTCACACCCTCACGGAAGCATTTTCCTGTACTCTTATGTCCTCTTCTGACCACACGGACCGACTATTCCGACCGCACTGTGAGCCTCCCACACCTAAGATATGGCTCCCGACGCACACACACACATACATCTGAGACAATGATAAGTAAGTATTCTTGCAGAGTTGGAAAGACTTTAGATGTTTTGGCTTTTTTTTTTTAATTTTTAATTTAGTTTAAGTAGTCTCCACACCCAGGCTTGAACTCGCAACCCTGAGACTCAAGAGTCGAATGCTCTACTGACTAAGCCAGCCAGGTGCCCCTTAGAGGTCTTTGAATCAGACGTCCTTTCAGGAACGCTGTCTAAAGTCTAACAATGAATTAGCAAAAAAGAATAGGATTGGAATTCAAGGTCTCCGACTCCCAGTCCAATGTCCATTCTTGGTTAAATATTCCGCTTTCTTTTTATGTCATGCTATCCCAGTGCCTCACAGAGTGTCGGGAATGTGATAAACGCTCAGCAAGTTTATCTGTTGACTATGAACTCACTTGATTAATGTCTGCATATTACTGAAATGTGCCAGAGACCAGGAACACCAAGTCAGTAACATTTGGTCCCTGATTTCAATGAGTATGGAGTCAAATCGGAGAGCCGTCAAATATGTATTTAAAAGGAAATGTGGTGCGCCTGGGTGGCTCAGTCGGTTGAGCGTCCAACTTTGGCTCAGGTCATGATCTCAGGGCTTGTGAGTTCAAGCCTTGTGTCAGGATGTGTGCTGACAGCTCAGACCCTGGGGCCTGCTTTGGATTCTTAATGTCTCTCTCTCTACCGCTCCCCTGCTCACACTCTGTCTCTCAATAATAAATAAAACATTAAAAAAAATAATTTTAGGGGCGCCTGGGTGGCTCAGTCGGTTAAGTGTCTGACTTCAGCTCAGGTCATGATCTCACGGTCCGTGAGTTCGAGCCCCGCATTGGGCTCTGTGCTGACAGCTCAGCACCTCGCATTGGGCTCTGTGCTGACAGCTCAGCACCTGGGGCCTGTTTCAGATTCTGTGTCTTCCTCTCTCTCTGACCCTCCCCTGTTCATGCTCTGTCTCTCTCTGTCTCAAAAATAAATAAACATTAAAAAATAATAATAATAATAATTTTAAAGGAAGTGAACTGAGGCACCTGGGTGGCTCAGTCGGTTAAGTGTTCAACTCTTGATTTTGGCTCAAGTCATAATCTCACGGTTCTTGAGTTTGAGCCCTGCACTGGGCTCGGCACTGACAGTGTGGATCCTGCTTGGGATTCTCTGTCTCCCTCTCTTTGCCCCTCCCCTTTTATTCTCTCTCTCTCCCTCCCTTTCTCTCTCAAAATAAATAAATAAGCTTAAAAAACTAAAATGAAATGAACTAATTGTTACGATGGTGTTATACTGAGGAATGCTCTTTCCCACTCGCTGGAGGAATCAGGGGAGGGTCCCAAGAAGCAACAGAATGGAGGCTTAGTGTATCGGTAGGTTTGCCACGCACACGGATTCTAATTCATTTTTGTTCCTCACAAGGTCTGTGCACTATGGTTTTTCTTCATCCTCTCAGCCGAAGTGTGCTTATCATCCCATATATATTTGCTACTGTCTTACTTATATATTTGAATTTTTATTCTTAGCTCAAGGTTTAAAAATTCACCAGAATCTGAGGCTATCTGCCAAAAGAAAGCAAAAATTAATCTGTGCCTTCAGGACCAAACAAAAACATTATATAAAAACCCCACGTGGCATCCACAAATGTGACAGATGGAAATATTTTCTGTTCAGCTAGAACGGTTTTAGGACTTTCTTCCCAATAGAGACATTTTAAACTTTCAGAGTAGGATTTTTAATCTATATCTTTACCAGAGTTGGAAGAGACAATGTCTGTGGGTGACTAATAGTTCAATTATATTAAAGTTTAAAAAATAAGAATAGAGTAGAAATCATTTTTTAATGTGTAGCACAATGGTTTTGCACATGGACACTGGAATCACAGAAACCTGATAGCCATGGAACCTTAGACAAGTTGTTTTAAATTCTTCTTTTTAAAAATTTTTTTCTTTTATGTTTATTTATTTTTGAGAGAGAGAGAGAGAGAGAGACAGAGTGCGAGCAGGAGAGGGCAAAGAGAGAGAGAAGGAGACACAGAATCCGAAGCAGGCTCCAGGCTCCAAGCTCTCAGCACAGAGCCCACCTGACATGGGGCTCGAACTCACGGACCACGAGATCAAGACTTGAGATGAAGTTGGACGCTTAACCAGCTAAGCCACCCAAGCGCCCCGAGTTGTTTTAAATTCTTCTTATCTCAGTTCCACTATCTGTAAGATGGCAAAAACCTTCTTTAATACATACCATATGGTGCACTGGAGGCAGAAGACCTGATGGGAAGGGCTTGAATTCCTCCACACCACTTAATGGCTACAAGTGAGCAACTGACTCAACGTCCTAGAGCTTCAGTTTCCTCACCTGTAAAATGAGGATAACACTGGTTGTTGCAGAACAAAGACAATAATGAATGTGGTGCACAGCTCAGTGTCTGGGAACGAAGGTTCATGTTAGTGACATTAGCTGTGTCTACTATAAGGTCATTTTAAGAATAAAATGAAGCAATGTCTAAAATATTTCCTGTAGCGTTGATTATAGTAAATTCTGAATAAACAACAGCTGTTGTTATTAACTCTTTATTCTCAGTACTATTACCTCTTTCATCGCTCCACTAGGCAAACCAAAATATACTTTAATACATTAAGTTAAATAATTAATGATGGCTTACTGTACACGGAGAGAAAATTACGGCTGCAAGTTTGTACTGGGACGTGGAGTCTAAACCTATCTGAATGCAGACCGTATTTTAGTGGCAGAAGCATTAAAAATTTGGCAGTTGTAAAGAAGAGCTGCATTTCTAGGAGAGAGAGGCAGGTGGGGGTTATAGAAGAATATAAAGCATGCCTTTCTTTTTCATTCTATTTCTTCAGATTTGGAGACCTGTCTTGTGACAAAAAAAAAAAAAAAAAAAAAACCCACAAAAAACCCCAGCAATAATAAAAAATAAAGTAGGAAAGCCCAAACCAGTTCATCTGATGGTTTTACTTATCTTAATGATGCTGTTGAACCTAATGCATGAGTATCGGATCAATTCTGCAACCACCATTCTGTTTCCATTGGGACCCTTGGGCATAAAACGGCCTGAAAATGAAGAGCAATTTGGGGCTTGGGGACACAGGGACTAGAGAATTTGCCATTAGAGGGATATAAAGTGAAAATTGCAAAATATTAATTTTGTGGCAAGAGGTATAAGCTATGATTTTGTACACTATGAAGACCTTTGCTGGTCTGCCTTGGAGAGAAGGGTTTCTTAACATTCAGTATGGTTCTACATCATCATGAATGCTAGAACTGAAGGGAAATACAGAATTTTTTTATAATTAGCAGAATGATACCCAAGTCATTCAATACAAAATACCATTTTATGGTCAAGTACATCCTACACAGGCAGAAAATGCTAGGGACAGAGAATGCGCTTGGAAATCTATACATGTTCTTTGTTACTGATGCCTTCAGAACCCGCCAGCCTGATAAACTGTAAACTATGGGTCCAGATCTCTTATGAACCGTGTAATAATGACATGGAACAACTGCTCTGCGAGGACTAAAAGCCATGAAGCTCACAGAACACAAAAGTCTTCAGGAGGCCAAATAACAGATCCATAATGAGCTTTTAGAAAAAACCCTGCTGAGACCCAGTGGGAGATATTTTCCACAGGAAGAGAAGAAACTAGAAGCCCATTTCCCCCAAAGTAGAAATATGCTTCCTGCCTTGTACCCTAATTCTTCAAACCTGGACAAGCTCTTCCAATGACTGTCACACTCCCTGTTCACTGCAGTTCCAAGCGGGAAGTCGACTCGAAACTGATGTCCAGGAGCTATTGTTAAATGAGTCACAGATTTACTAAAATGCAGGAGATTAGTTGAGATATTTGTGGATCAACAGCGAAAAACATTTAAAACCAACATTTAAGTTGGACTGTGTATACAGATTTCTCTTCTGCAGAAGAACATACACGGTAACTTCACTTAGAGGTACGGTGGCCATGTATTTGGAGACAACATTGGAAAGTGAGACTCCAGCAAGTGTTAATAACCTTTCCACCAATTTTAAATGCCTGGAAAGTCCCAAACACACTGTTGACATTCCTATAGGAAGGAAAGCTGGAGCATGGTAGTAAGTTTCAATTCTACTTGTTTGGCTTTCTAACAATAGCTCATGTAAGTCCACCAGTTTTGTATGTAACACAGCTGGGCCAGAACTGTTAAGGATGCCAAACTTCTTACTTTCTTCTCTACTGCATATTAGCAACCATTTCTCACCAGAGCGAAACAGAGCTGTGTCATCACATGGTAGCTCAAGGCTGCCACGAAGTATTTTTAAAACCCTAGAAAAATATTAGGAAATAATTCAAACCACATCATTTCCACTAGAGAATTTCTTTTTGCCCGTAAGTGAAACCTGAGGAGGACTGCCCTTTAGGCAAGGTAGGAACAGGTGTGAAAGGCAGCCTCATGAGGCAGGGCAAGACCAAACTCCTCACCAGTCACAAAAAGAATGAATGTATTAGACTTCCAATTTAAATTTTTTTTTTCAACGTTTTATTTATTTTTGGGACAGAGAGAGACAGAGCATGAACGGGGGAGGGGCAGAGAGAGAGGGAGACACAGAATCGGAAACAGGCTCCAGGCTCTGAGCCATCAGCCCAGAGCCTGACGCGGGGCTCGAACTCACGGACCGCGAGATCGTGACCTGGCTGAAGTCGGACGCTTAACCGACTGCGCCACCCAGGCGCCCCTAGACTTCCAATTTAAAGAAAGCATTTGTTAGTCTGTCCTCTTCCCCCACCTCTTCATTTGGTAGTTACTTGTACTTAAGGTAACCCAGCAGTACAAAATGAAGAGGAAGTCTCTGGCTTCCCTAGTTTCCCCTTCCCAGAGGTCAGCAGACTGTTGGAGACGTAGGAAGAATGTTTTCTCATTTGGTTTCCTAGAATTGATTTATATGAACTCTTTATATATTGAAGAAATCAGCTCTCTGGTAGTGATATGCCTGGCATATCACTGACACATAACACATTTAGCTTATATTTTTACTTTTTTTATTGTATCTTTTATCAAACAGAATACTCAATTGTATGTTGTCAGCCTTATCAGCATGTTGATTGATGGCTCCATAGAATCATTAGAAAGATCTTCAGTGGAAGATCATGTTAAAAAATTCTCCCATGTTTTAGGGGCACCTGGGTGGCTCAGTCGGTTAGGCAGCTGACTCTTGATCTCAGCTCGGGTCCTAATCTTGAGGTCTGTGGGTTCAAGCCCCACGCCGGGCTCGGCACTGACAGCGTGGAGCCTTCTTGAGATTCTCTTTCTCCCTAGCTCTCTGTCCACCGCCCCCCCAACTTGTGCTTGTGTGTGCTTTCTCTCTTTCTCACAATAAATAAATAAACATTACAAAAAAATCTCCCATGTTTTCTTCTTTTATGTTCTAATTCTCTTACATTTTAATTTCCTCCCGAATCTGGATTTGTGTGTGTGTGTGTGTGTAAGAATACAGATAGGGATCTAACTTGTTTACAGGTAATAAATCTTCCCTCCCTTGCTTTGAAATGCTACTTTCATTGCATACTAATTTCTTATAGTTGTACAAAAACCAAATCCCATATGCATTTGGATCAATATTAAGACTGACCATCCTGTTTCATTACTCTATTAATTTGCCTTATCCAAATTGATTTGATTACTATTCATGTTGTAATACATATTTGGATACCTGATAAGATTATCTTATTCTCATTCAAGTTTCTTGTCTATTCTTACACATTTTACGTTCCTATGAACTTCAGAATTTGATTTTTAAAAATCTGGCACTTTTATTGAGAGCATGCTAGATCTCTAAATAAATACAGGGAGAACTGACACTATTATACCACAGCAACATTTTATTTAAATGTTTTCTTTTATGTCATAGTTTTTTTAAAAAACGTACATCTTTCTCATTTCTTGTTACTTTTTGTGTCTTGGGTATTTTGTCACTGGGTTTCTGTTGTGTATCGGTATGTTTTCTGTCACTATTATTTCTATCTTCAAGTGGTTGTCGTTTGGATGTAGGAAGTCTACTAATTTTTGTGCATTAATTTACTAAGCTGCCCTGCTGAACTTGTTCACTGATTAAAAAAAAAAAAAATATATATATATATATATATTTTAGTTCATTCTCTTAGGTGCCTTAGAAGGACAATTACATCATCCAGATAAAATATTTTTGCCTCCTTTTTCCCAATTTTATTTATTTTTATTTTTTGTAATGTTTTTATTTATTTTTGAGACAGAGAGACAGAGCATGAGCAGGGGAGAGGCAGAGTGAGAGGGAGACACAGAATCCGAAGCAGGCTCTAGGCTCCGAGGTGTCAGCACAGAGCCTGACGCAGGGCTCGAACTCATGGAGTGTGAGATCATGACCTGAGCTGAAATCGGACGCTTAACCAACTGAGCCACCCAGGCGCCCCTCCTCTTTCCCAATTTTAAACCTATGATTGCTATTTTCTTTGGTTATCTGTTTTTTATTTGAGGGGGAGAGAGAGAGAGCGAGCACATGTGCATGTGGAAGGGAAGGGCAGAGGGAAAGAGAGAGGGAATCTTAAGCAGGCTCCATGTTCATCAAGGAG
Organism: Puma concolor; assembly: GCF_028749965.1. NCBI lineage: Eukaryota > Metazoa > Chordata > Mammalia > Carnivora > Felidae > Puma > Puma concolor. The sequence goes on along the minus strand of NC_141671.1, from coordinate 119,666,565 downwards.
CCCAATATGCGGCTCAATCCCATGACCCTGAGATCATGACCTGAGCCGAAATCAAGAGTCAGATGCTCAACCAACTGAGCCACCCAGACGCCCCTAAAATTGCTCTTTTATAACTGTACCGTCTACTACTGTCTGTACTGTCTCTAGAGCAAAGGCAAACAAATAAACAACAGAGAGGTGTGGCCATCCTTGCCTGGCCCCTGGATTTAATGGGAACGCCTACTGTTCACCACTGAAGAAGTACCAGTCAGTGATGGTTTTGTTTAGAGTTTCTACCTAGCATTCCAGTGACAAAATTAATTGTGTCAGAACTGCTGCCGGATAGGGGCATGGAGGAAGTCAAAGGAAAGAGGAGGGGAAGGGGAAAGGGTAGAAAAGAAGGAAGAAGGAAAGGTGGATGCAGTGGAGGAAGAGGAGAAACATGTCCTGGGGCAGAAAATTCTGGATTATTAATGCAGTGTTAACTATCTGAAACCATGAGTCAGTTCTATATATTTTCTTAAAAATCCTTACTTCTGTCCATCTCTTCTGTTAAAAAATAATTATCATAAGGTCAGGAATTGTCTTTCTAGGATTGCTGGGATTATTGAATCATCTACAAATCCTGACTAAATATATTAGCTGAGAGGGGAGACTTGAGAAGGATAAACTGCATACGATTTCAGGAATAGAAAAAAAGAAACTGGAAAGAGTGCTGAGCAGTAAAAATGATTTCAAAGGAGGCTTAACCTAACAACAACAAAAGATGAAACCATGTTTCTAAAAGCACCATACATGCACACCACCGCTTTCTAGAAGGGTAGGGTATTTGGGGATCATCCCTGAGATATTTTTAGCTTCAAATATCTGTTATAATGGTTTGCTTCACTGGTGATTTCCTGCGAGAGATGGCAATCTAGGAAAAAAATGGACAAAAGACATTCATAGTCAAGTCACAGAAGAAAAAGTACAAATGCCCGGTTAGCAAAGGAAAAGAGCAGCTCTACGGCAAAGAGAGAAATGCAGACTAAAGCAATTTCAAAAGTAAAGACAGAACTTCATTTACTAATTGACAAAAAATAAACAGAGGGATTGATTATGTCCTTCACTGGTGAGGTGTAAGAAAATAAACCTTAACAAGCTGTCACTGAGAGGACAAATGGGTCCTTTTCTGTGCTTAGTTTGGGAGTGACTTTCGAACGTTTAAGTGTCCCTTCCCCTTGCCCTCGCCTCCCTGCACCATTTCACTTCTATGACTGCATCCTTTAGAAAGACTTGTACAAGCATCCACGACATGTGCATCCAGAGCGATAGTCATGGCAACAACCTGGAAAAAACTTAAAAGTTCATCGGGAGAAGATTGGCTAAGTCAGCTAGGCTGCGTCTGTATGACAGAATAGTACACAGGTATTTAGAATAATGAGTATGTGCCAATAAGGAAAAATATCTACATCAGATTTTTGAGATTTTTAGAAAGGAAATAGAGACTAAGATCAAGTTTATGTCAAACATAAAGAACGTGTGTTTGGATATGCACTGAAGGGACGCAGAAGGCAACAGGACTGTTCACAGTTCTTATGCGTAACAAGTGGGAACGCTCACTTTATGTATAACCAAATTATTCACTCTTTTGCAAGAAGCATGTATTGCTTTTATTTCATCTCCATTTTGGAACTCTAATTACAGAACAACAACAACAAAAGGACGCTACAGCTTAAAAAATAAGAATAGAAGGCAGAGCAACCTAGTACACATTTGGGTAATGTGGCGGCTTGCTCATTTAAAAACAGGTGTAGGGGCATCTGGGTGGCTCAGTCCGTTGAGCATCCGATTTCGACTCAAGTCATGATCTCACGGTTCATGAGTCTGAACCTGTGTCAGGCTCACTGCTGTCAGCGCAGAGCCCGCTTCAGAATCCCCCGTCCCCCTTTGTCTCTGCCCCTCCCCGACTCATGTTCTCTCTCTCTCTCTCTCTCTCTCAAAAATAAACAAACATTTAAAGAAGGTGTAATTTTGCCTTTGAGGCAAAAACGCAAAACTAGAGAAAACAGAAAATGGCTAAAATCACTAACAAGACGGAATCAGAAATTCAGGAATAAAAGATTTACTCGTGCTACATGCCGAGAAAACAAAGCGCAACATCTACATTTATGGGGTGCAAAGATGAATTAAGAACTTGCATCTGTCTTTAAGAAACTTACAGTCTAGGATATGCTCAAGAACAACGCGCTGCATTGTCAAGCAAATCCTTTATCGGGGTGACTGGCTCGCCTGTGCCTGGGTCATCCTGACTTACTCACATGGCTCCCTGCTGGTCAGAGGGGCTATGGCATTATTCTTTCCCCAAAGCTCAGTCCTCACTGAGGATCTTCAGTTATTCTAACCCCATGACTTTGATTCACTTGTGGAAGTGCGCTTCTGTCTGAGATTAGCCTGTGACTTCAGAATTATTATTCTCATAACGCATGCAGCCACAGAGGCTGGACAGAGTTCTTCAGCCTTCCTTACGAAGGGAACCGGGGCTGGGGCTCCGGAAAGGGTTCTTCCACTTAACCTGATTTACATTCGTCTCCTCACAGAGATGATGGAGCAAGACTGAAATTTATTTAATTTTCAGGCCCTGAAAATTAGATCTCTGTGCGGCCCCCTCCACTGGCCCTGTTTCATCGCTTTACGTGCAGCGCAGCCCTGTGTCTACACAGACCCAGTATCGTCCTCGTCGTCCCTGTTCCAGCTGGGCCTTGTGGCAAGAGTGAGTAGTGGGGCGGGGTCGTAGGAAGGAGATGGTTTCTTGCACTCAAGGGTTACCCCGTGCAAGCCTTTTCCCTGCTTCATCTGAACATAAAGCAGGCATATTTATGTGGACCTTTTCTTCAGGCATTAACATCCCTGGGGCTTATTTAAGATGAGTTCATGCCAAGGTTGAGCCATCCTATAAATTCACATGACTGAAATCGGAGTTTTATTTTTTTTTTTTTTAAATTTTTTTTCAACGTTTTTATTTATTTATGGGACAGACAGAGACAGAGCATGAACGCGGGAGGGGCAGAGAGAGAGAGGGAGACACAGAATCGGAAACAGGCTCCAGGCTCCGAGCCATCAGCCCAGAGCCCGACGCGGGGCTCGAACTCCCGGACCGCGAGATCGTGACCTGGCTGAAGTCGGACGCTTAACCGACTGCGCCACCCAGGCGCCCCTGAAATCGGAGTTTTAAAACATGCCTTCAGTCCTGATGTTTTTTCACCAAAGTCAAATACTAATAGGGTTACAGCGATGAGTTTCTGATGTGTGTGCTTTCTAAACACATACTTAGCATTTGTTTACATTTTTGATCCTCAATGATATCCAACCCACAAACATAATAACTGCTTTAATATTCTAAGTATTTTTTAGACTTGCTGTGGTTCCATGCTAACCCACGGATTTTACCTATAGCCTTTTGGAGATGAATCAAAAATGTGTTGGTTTATTCATATGCTGGCTCATTGAATCCTCACAACTTGAAAAGTAATTATCAACATCCCCTCCTACCAATGAGCTCAGAGTCCAAGAAGATACACATGTTACGTACAAATAACGGTTTTACAGGTCTGCCAACTCGAGTTCTGACTATACAACTCCTGTAGCCTCTTCATTCCTTCCAAACTGGCGGATCCTCAGGAGGAAAATTATGTAGAGGATTGAAGTAACTGCTGAGCTGCTTCAGGCTTCAAAATCCTTTGTTTTAAAGCATTTATTTATAGGGCGTCTGCGTTATTTTTTTTATTACTTTTTGAATGATGAAGAGAAGTCTTCCTTCTTCCTAAATCCATATAAGATAATGAAGTCAAGTAATTAAATAAATCAAATAACATTCCTAATCCTTCCAGAACAATGTTGGTAATTTATTCAGATTTCTAGTTCCTTTTGGAAAGCAGAGAATCTCACTCATCTCTATTTAGCACTGCTTGGGCTGCTTTTAATTCAGATCACCACTTACAATAATTTCAACCTTCTGTGCTCTTTTATCTGAGGGATCCATGCCTGTGATGTCTAACATTTATTTCTGCACTCAGTATGTATCTGTTGAACACCGACTATGTGCCAGAGCTCCGAAGTGAATCTGACATCGCCTGCGCGTTTTATCAGGCTGACAGCCTAGAAACAGGTGGACAAGCAGGTGGTAAGACACATTCTAGGCACGTCATGGAAGCATTCATGGGGTACAGAGAAGGCCAAAAGGAGACGGTGACCGTACAGGGTGGGGATACGGGGAGGGAATGAGCAGGAGAGGTTTCATAAACAAGGTGACCTTCACACTGTCTTCAAAGAAGGGAGGAAGAAAAGCAGAGAGACAGAGAGGGATTCCCAGGAGAGAGAATGGAGGAGAGAGCCGTTAGTATAACATGAATGGACGTGCAGGAATTTAGGCAGGCTGGGGGTTTAGAACTAAGACGCGTAATTTCCTATCGGCAATCTCCAAGCACAAGACAGAATTCAGTGGTAAAATCCCCGAGTCTTACTTGATGGAGATGCCAGTCACCATCCATAGCTCCCCAACCCAGCCCTGCCTGCCCTCAGAAAATAGTTGAGGATTATGCACAACTTCAAAGGTCATTTTAGGATTCGTTTAGATTTAAAAGGAGTAACGTTGACTGACCTAAGCTCTATAGCCTTACTGAGATCAAAGTAAATATGAGTTAAATGGTGACTTTTTCAAAAATGATGAATTCCTCGGGGCGCCTGGCTGGCTCAGTCAGTTGACCACCCAACTTCGGCTCAGGTCATGATCTTGCGGTGAGTTCAAGCCCTGCGTCGGGCTCTGTGCTGACAGCTCAGAGCCTGGAGGCTGCTTCAGATTCTGTGTCTGCCTCTCTCCCATTTGCTTTGTCTCTCTCTCTCTCTAAAATAAAAACATCTAAAAATTTTTTTAAAAAAAATCAATAAAATGATGAATTCCAGAAACAAAGAAAAAACTTTGAATCTTTTCCAAGAAAACAGTGAAGAAGTACAAATTATTTATCTGGAGACTTTGGGGGAAAGTATGAAAACTGAAGGAAGACTGAAAAATTAGAAATGAGAAAGAAACTAGTGCTTGTTGAGCTGTGATATTTTGTTAGGAACTTAACATGCATGATTATATTTAATCTTCGGAAAAATCTGTGAGGGAGAAAAACTGTACCATTTCACTGAAGCTCAGAGAGGGTAAGTAATTTGCTTAATGTCACACAGCCAGGAAGTAGGAGAGCGAGGCTTCAAATCCAGATCTGTTTAGCTCCGAGAACATGTGATTTCTCCTTCAATCATACTGCGCATTTAACAGAACTAGGATGAGGGGAAGGATGAGGCATGATTGGAAACGTTGAGAGAAAACAAGGAGATGAGGGGAAGAAGGAAGAATTTACGCTCATGAATTTGGAATGCAGTGGGGAAAAACAGGTTACTTAAAGAAACAACAAAGTATGTCATTAAAGAAAAAAATGTCATTTAGAGAAAGAAATCATACGCATCTCTGAACTGCACAGCACAATGCCATGCCCTCAATAACTTGCATTTGTTGGTAATGAAAAATGAATTCCATTTCTAACCTTTATAAGAACTCATTTCTGTAAAAACCATCAGAGTTGTATGTGAGAAATAATCGAGTTCCTCAAAAAAACACAAAACATGAAAAAAAAAAACCAACAAAGTACCAAAACTACACTCAATGCATAGATAACATAAAAATCAAATATTCCAAAAAGCAACATTCTTCTATTTAGTTTCTTATGTATCTTATTACTGTGAGGCATACTTATTGGTATTTTGTCTCTTCCCTGCTACAGATGTGACCAAAACTAAGAGAAGGTTATTTAAAAATGACCCCATCACCCTAAACTGATTGAGAATATTTTAAATCCCATCAGGTTAAAGATTTCATTTTTTCCTCTAAAGTATCATATGTGTAAACTAAGGAAATATCAGCAAAGTTTTTTTCTTATTGGTTAGCAATGTTTACATAAAAGCGTTTTCTCTCTTTTTAGAGGGTAATTTGACAATTATACTACCACCATGATTCGACCAACTAATTATGGTACTCTCAAATAAAGAAATAACTAGCAGTCCTCTCAAAAATGTAGAAAAACATTTAATGACAAGAAGAACTGGTCAACAAATATGTTAACTGAATATAAAAAACTCAAAGTGATAAGCACTCTAATTTATTTGGAAAACCTATTTCACACACACACACACACACACACATTCACGGCTGCAAAGCAGATACATGGGTGTCTACAGCCGACTGCCCATCGAGCCACACAAACGCCTCTGTGTAACTAGAGACACACAGAGAAAATACCCGGATAAGCCATTTGGAAAAGAGCTCACTCTAACCATCTAACCAAATACAATTCCTAGTTTGCTCATCTAATAACAAATATTCCAAAGAGAAGATCACTTAAAATCCAGACTTTCATTCCTTCAGGCTCATGTGTGTCTTTATTCTCAAAAGTCAAAGTCAAATTACTTTGTTGTTACACCAAGATCGATTCAAGAGCTACGGCTATGAATTTGCAACTTGACTCGGCCAACCAAATGATAAACTCCTTGTGCAAAATTGCAGACACATTAATTTTACATTCCACCCATATAGCTGATGTAACTTTTTTCAATGATTTCAAAAAAGGCCAACTGGCTAACTAGCTTGATACCAGGAGAATAATGAAAACACTCATAAATTTTTTAAATAGTTGATGAAGGGATCCAATGTCTTTGGCTACAAGGAAGCCATCCCTTTACTATTCTGACCAAATACAGCCTTCCTAAGTGTTGCGTGGGCGGGCAACTCCCTCAGCCTCCCCTCTCTCTATAAGGTCTTCTGGGATGAAATGGTTCCAATCCTTAGGAATTCATAATCCGTAACAAAACAATATTTGCACAGACACATAAAAGAGAACACGAGTTCTCTTAGAATATCAGAAGAGGAATAATTAGGATCATTCCAGCAGTTCAAAAGCAACATGAGAAAATTAAGCAAAACCAGTACCTAAAAAGAAACTAGCACCAGGAAGTCTGGAAGCATCCGGAGGAAGGAGCCCAGGCAGGGCTCAGAGTAACGCCGTTCAAACTACAGCAACATTGCTATAACTTGTGAGTTGGTTGGAAATGCAAGTTCATGGGCCCACTGCCACCTACTGCATCAGCAATCTTAGGGATGGGCCCAGCAATCTGTCTGAACAAGCTCTCCAGGTGATTCTGATGCCTGTTGAAGTTTGAGCCACAGAGATGGAAGAATTTCCTCAAGAGATCCAGCCTCTACTCAGATAAAACACTGGGGAAGGGACAACTGTGTTTCTTCTAAAACAAGATTCTTTTTCAGCAGTGGAAGGAGGTGGGTAAGGGAATGCTATTACTAGAGAAGTAAGGCTCAAGGCAACAGTGTCCAGTGGTGTTGTAGGATCAGGGGACTCCTCTTTGCTCCTCTCCCAGTGGTTATGGCCTGGTCACAAAGGATGGAACAAATGAGGGGGAAGGGAAAGATGATTAGCGTAGAAGTTCAGAATCCTGTGCACTGAGAAAATGCCCCCTTGTGCTCTCTCTATGCCTGAGATTCTCTTAAACGGGGACAATATCTTTGTTGCATATTCATTCTGTTCTTCATTCAGTTGGTGACAACCAAGTTCCAGATGCTGCTGGGGCGTTAGGGACCCAAGACTAAAGGAGAAGAACGAGGACTCTAAAAACTGAGGGCTTATTTTTGTCTGAACGGCTCTGACTATGACCTGACCTGCTCACTATCAACCTAGAAGCAGATTGGCTGTGTTTGCTGCTTAACACAGCACAAGGGAATGTGCAGAAACAGGGCTGCCCTCTCAAAAATAATGTACTTGGCTTTGTAACATGAAATGTATAATTCCAATCCTCTTTGTCCTTAGCAGTTTATAAACCACAAGTTTCCCATCTGGATAGAAAAGAATAACAAACCACTGTCACACCCAAGTCATTTGAGTCATTATGCTATGTCTGTGTATTATACCGAGGTATTTCCGTCACGCAAGGTTATGAAGTTATGCAGCCCTACGTTTTCCCTAGACACAGGCTTTCTTTCAGAAGTTCCATTTTCTTAAGGGACACGACATGCAATGAGCTGAAATAAGCTTCAAGTAATCACTGTTAATAAAGTTTGTAACCAATGTAAGTCAGAACAATCCCTAACATTTACTTAGTTCTTGTAAGGTCCCAAGCATGGTGCTTAGGCTTACATTCACTAACTTAATCCTCCTGACAATCCTAACAGGGCCGGGTGGTGGTCATTTGGACTGTTCACCAATATTCCAATTCTCTTCCCAGGCCCATAAACCCATTATTGGATTGCATTTTCTCAACCCCGTGAATCTAGGCAAGAGAAGTGGCTTGCCTTAGTCACTGAAATATGCGTGAAGAGACATGTGTTCCTTGCTGGCAAAAACCTTTAAGAGCCAGTGCTAATTTGCTATGATCCCTTCTCGTCGCCGTGATGACTGACAACATTCCAGACAAGTCGATCATCTCAGGTTCTCACGTAAGGATGATGTGGAAGCTGCCGGGCAACCCACAGTGGGCATGAATAAGAAATACATCTTCGTTATTTTAAATCATTGAAATGTGGGTGTTGGTTGTTACTGCACATAACCTACTCTGACTGATACAGCTAGGTATTGCTATTATTCCAACATTTTATAAAGAAACTGAGAGAGCCGGGGGCACCTGTGTGGTTCAGTTGGTTGAGCATCAGAGTCTTGGTTTTGGTTCAGTTCATGATCCCAGAGTTCACAAGTTCCAGCCCCACATCAGGCTCTGTGCCGACAGAGCAGAACCTGCTTGGGATTCTGTCTCCCTCTCTCTCTGTCCCTCCCCCATTCACTCTTTATCTCTCTCAAAAGTAAATAAACATTGAAAAAAAACAAAACAAAACAAATTGGGAGCCAGAAAGGCTAAAAATTGATTTAAATGCAGAAGGGTATTGTCACCAAGTAAATATTTTTTCATTTAATGCTTGACCCTCTAGCTTCCAGAGCTGAAGGAAATTCATTAGCTGATTTTTCAAAGATTCAGTCTTGTGGTTCCAGTTCACTTTCCACCAAACTTATGTGATAATATCACATGACTAATAATTGTTCAAAGATTGCCCCCATCTACAGAGATTAAGCATATTGCCCACTGTGACTCAGCTGGTATGTGACCAGAGGAAGGACCCAAACCTAGATCATTCTGACACTAAAACCTGTGATTTTATCACCCTGCTACTTGCTTTTATGGCTAAATGTATCTTGAAAGGACTAAAAGTTCTGGTCCTTAATAAGCTGTAATCTTGAGATAATAATTTAAGGTAAGGCTTCAGGTTTTTATTTGTAAAGCGAGACTATTTACCCTCCCATCCTCAGTAGGTTGCCGTGAGCTAGGTTGGGTTTAAAGGGCCTGTAAAATCAGGGGCGCCTGGGTGGCGCAGTCGGTTAAGCGTCCGACTTCAGCCAGGTCATGATCTCGCGGTCTGTGAGTTCGAGCCCTGCGTCAGGCTCTGGGCTGATGGCTCAGAGCCTGGAGCCTGTTTCCGATTCTGTGTCTCCCCCTCTCTCTGCCCCTCCCCTGTTCATGCTCTGTCTCTCTCTGTCCCAAAAATAAATAAATGTTGAAAAAAAAAATTTATAAAAAAAAAGGGCTTGTAAAATCAGAACAAATCAACACTAAAACGTCAGCCTTGGGACACTCTCTGGGCTTTGTATTCACAAGTTCTACAAAAACAGAACTTTGTATTCACCTTTTTTAACTTTCATTATCAGGGATAAAAGTATTTCTAAAATATAACACTTCATTCCAGGTTCCTCAAACAATATTAAACATAATTTAATTTTCTCTTGATGTCTGAGTTGTTTTGCTGTGTTTTGAATATGACTATTAACGACGACATGGTTTTGTATGATATTCTGAAAGCTTTGTGAAAAGTCAAGGTCTTGCCTTAAGACGTTTATGATCAAAAATGGGAAGAGACTTTTTTTTTAATTTTTTTCACATTTATTCGTTTTTGAGAGACAGAGAGAGATAGCATGAGCAGGGAAGGGGCAGAGAGAGAGGGAGACACAGAATCTGAAGCAGGCTCCAGGCCGTGAGCTGTCGGGGCTTGAACTTGCGAACTGCGAGATCATGACCTGAGCCGAAGTCAGACGCTCAACCGACTGAGCCACCCAGGTGCCCCTGGAAAGAGACTTTTTAAAAGCATAACTGTGTCACTAGGTGAATGTGGTTAGTGTTGTCACGCGAGTAAAGTTGCCCAGAAGTCTGGGGGAGGGGGAGATGAATGATGAATGTGCTGTTGGCTGACATTGCCATTGGGAATCTGGTTACTACAAGTGCTTTTCCCTCTCCAGTTCTTATGTGGGGCTTTGTCCTTAGAAATGAGAGAGCCAGGGGCGCCTGGGTGGCTCAGTCGGTTAAGCGGCCGACTTCGGCTCAGGTCATGATCTCGCGGTCCGTGAGTTCGAGCCCCGCGTCAGGCTCTGTGCTGACAGCTCAGAGCCTGGAGCCTGTTTCGGATTCTGTGTCTCCCTCTCTCTGACCCTCCCCCATTCATGCTCTGTCTCTCTCTGTCTCAAAAATAAATAAACATTGAAAAAATAAATAAATAAAAAACAATAAAGGAAAAAAAAAAAAAAGAAATGAGACAGCCAAATAAATAAGTTGACTGATCTTATGTGCAAATTGAAGGCAAACAAAGTTGGAGTGAAGACTTTGGGTATACATATGCTTTGGGCTTTAGGACATCTATTTACCTTGTTTTTTGACTTTTGGAGGTGTGCTTACTTCCTAGTTTTGCTGTGTTCTTATTAAGTCTGCAAATTTCTAGAGAACATAAAGTTATTATGTTGGATCAGCCTTTATAGGTTAGAAAGTTGTTTAGATATGTTGTAGTATAAGTACAAGAAGGTATTTTCTAGATGTTACATTCTATATACATTCTCATAAAGAAGGCTTTCCACTTGTTCAGGGCTTACCAACATATTTAAGTTTCTTCCCCTGGTGCTCTGTATTCCCACACACTACCAAGTCAATTTGAATCTGAGACACAAGACTATTGAGAATCTTTTTTTTTTTTTTTTGAAGTTTATTTATTTTGAGTGAGTGAAAGAAAACACATGCACAGGGAGGGTCTGAGAGAGAATGAGAGACAGAGAATCCCAAGCAGGCTCTGCACAGTGCAGAGCTCGACACGAGATCATGACCTGAGACGATCATGACCTGAGACGAAACCAAGAGTTGGACGCTAAGCCCACTGAGCCACCAGGCACCCCACTGTTTTTTTTCTAACTTGAATTGTCATAATAATTCAACACCAAAGTAAGTTTCTGGGTGATATTCACATCAGTCTGTTATTCATTCACTCACTCATTTCATTTATTCATTTTCATTCACCCAACAAATATTTACTGACCATTCATTATGTGCCAAGCATTCTGCTAGGAGTCAGGGATAAAATGATGAAATTCAGACTTGATCCTCCCTCCTTGGATCTGTTGAGTGGGGAAGACAGACACTGAACAAATAATTACAAGTGTTACATGTGTTAAAAAGGGAAAATGTAGGATGGCATGGAAGTGAATATCAAGGTGATCTACCTTAGTCTTAAGGAGTCTGAGGACATGACTCTAAGGGTAGAGAAAGGAGGAAAGAACAGCGTGTGCCAGGACTCTGAAATGGTAGAGTACCGCATCTCAAAGAAATGAGCAGAAAGCAATGTGACTTGGGCAAGGGGATGAGGGAAAAGGTAGTAGGGGCAAGATCACGTGAGATTTCATAGATCATATTAAGGGCCATAACTACCTTGGGAGACACATAAGTGGGCTTTAAGCAGAGATAGAACAGGATCAGATTTGCATGATTATAAGATTCCTGCTGCCAGAGGGAAAGGAGATAAAAATGGGATCTAGGAAGACCAGTTAAGAAGCCCTACAGCAATCCAGGTAAGAGATGATGGTGGCTTGAAGCAGGGTGGTGGCCATGGACAGAACTGAGAAAGAGGAATAAAGAGATCTTGGTGTTAAAGCAGATGTGGGAGGTAAGGGAAAGGAAGATGTCAAGATAACGTCCACTTGCTGGCCTGAGCAACTGGATGGATGAAGACACCATTTAGACAAACAAGGAACAAATGAAAAGAAGCTGTTTGCGGGAAAAGTTTAGTTTTGAGTATGTTATTGGTCTCATATTCCTACAGACTTCCTGTTAATTGATTTTATGTACACACACACACACACACACACACAGAGCAATCATATAATCAAAAGTTGAAAATTTATTTTTATTTTTTTAAGTTTATTTATTTTGAGAGAGAGAGAGAGAGAGCACACGCACACATGCACAGGCCAGAGGGGGCAGAGAGAGACAGGGAGAGAGAGAATCAAGCAGGCTCCACGCTCAGTGTGAAACCCAATCCAGGACTCAATCCCATGACTGTGAGATCATGACCTGAACTGGAACCGAGAGTCAGACACTCAACCAAGTGAGCCCATCCAAGTGCCCCAAAAGTTGAAAATTGAATTCACTGATAAAACAAGCATGAGGTTTAATGACTGTGAATCATAATAATGTTGTTTTTCCTTATGAAATAGGCCCCCTGAATCTTTACACTCAAGTCAAAGACTAAATGATAGACGTGATTTTGGAACTGATTTCTGTTTTCCTACAGCATTATTTATTTTTTGACCCGGAAAGAATACCAGCAACAGTTAGTATGGAAAAATTGTCAAACTTATTTACTATTAAAAAAAAAAAAAACCAGCAATAATAACCAAAACAAAACAAAAACAAAAACAGAAAAAAACCCTGCTCCCCCCAAAAAAGTCTTAATAAAAATCAGTGTAATTATGACATTTAAAATGCAAAAAGGAAAAGAAAAAGCAGGGATGTCTATAAAACATTCAGTATATGAAACACTTTGAAACTTTGGAAGAGATGGGAATTCAGAGTATTATTGCTATCAAATTATCTCTAGTCTAGGGGCGCCTGGGTGGCGCAGTCGGTTAAGCGTCCGACTTCAGCCAGGTCACGATCTCGCGGTCCGTGAGTTCGAGCCCCGCGTCGGGCTCTGGGCTGATGGCTCGGAGCCTGGAGCCTGTTTCCGATTCTGTGTCTCCCTCTCTCTCTGCCCCTCGCCCGTTCATGCTCTGTCTCTCTCTGTCCCAAAAATAAATAAATGTTGAAAAAAAAAATTATCTCTAGTCTAATATCCAAATGACTTGTTTCACTAAAGATGATGGTTTTTCTCTAATGATGCTTACAAATACTGTAATAATTCCTTACACATACCTAGCACAGCAACTCATTTACATATCAGATTGCAGTTTTCTTTTAGATAAAAGCACAACCTCAGACACCCTCCAAGAACGATCTTGTGGGAAGGAGGGAAGGCACTAAGGTAGAAGGAAGATCTCTAGAGCAGAGAGGGGTGGGCAGATCTCTCATTAATTTAGAAAACTATCAGGTGCCTGGGTGGCTCAGCCCGTTAGGCGTCCAACTTCGGCTTAGGTCATGAGCTCATGGCTTGTGAGTTCGAGCCTTGCATCGGGCTCTGTGCTGACAGCTCGGAGCCTGGAGCCTGCTTCGGATTCTGTGTGTGTGTGTGTGTGTGTGTGTGTGTGTGTGTGTGTCTCTCTGCCCGTCCCTGCTCACGCTCTGTCTCTCTCTCTCTCTCAAAAATAAATAAAGATTAAAAAAAAAATCTTAGTAAACTAGGACAGTGAGGCTCAAGGGAGTCCCCATGTCCTATCAAAACTTAGGCCTCTGTCATGTTATGGAGTCTTTGGTTCTCTTTTTTTCTGACATATTGTTCTCTTGAAATTATAAACAGCTGCTTTCTTCACCAAGGAACGATGTAATTCATTAATAATGAAGCTTGCTGTCGGCAAGCCAGGCACACAGAATTGAGAACATACTAAATGGTTCATGTCTCCGTGTTCCAATTTTATCTGTTAGTCCCTACAGCACGCATGGGGATTTGGAGGTGAAGGAGGTTTCCTTACTCTTTTGCTCATCTCCCTGACTTGGCACCTCATCAGGCACTGAGCAGAAGAAAACCCTTCTGTTTGGGCCAAACCTTTGTTCTCTCCACCTTCCACAGTCTCTAACCCCGTCTCTCTTCTCTTTCCTCCTTCTTCCTCAGAGGCTAGATTTTCAAGCCCTTGCATGCCATTGAATTCTACTCTGGATGGGGTGGTGGGGATGAGCTCTCAGCTCTCCTGGATACATGATCTACAAAATGATAAAATCTTTATAAGTATCTCCTAGGAGTTAATATATCAAAAGAGTCTCTGACTCTTCCTTTCCTCTGTATTTCATATCTAAAGGTTGGTTTGGAAGTTCAGTATGTCCTTGGCTCCAGAAATACAGTGTGTATGAGCAAGGAAAAATATCCCTCCAGGCACATCAATGTATTTGTTGGCTTAATTGTTTATTATGTTTCTCCTCTAGTAGATCATGAGCACACTTTGTTCACAGATTTCTCGCCTAGGGCTTGATGCAGAGTGTGCTCCTCAATTATTTACTGAATGAAGGTGGAGCCCAGGGCATTGGACTTGGTCGAGTGATGCTACACAGGTCCCTTCTCTGATTTCATGAGGCTGGAAATTCAAGAGAGACAATGCGTGCCCACCCCGTTGTACACTGGACTGTCCCATGTACACGGGAGAAATTATTATAGTACTTACAAACACCATTAATAAAAATTCATCATCTTTCCTGAAGTGAGTCATGTGAAAACTGAACTAGAGATAATTCGGTAACAATAATACTTTGAATTTCCTTCCCCACCCTCCCCAGGATTTCAAAGCGTTTTCTATGCTGAATATTTTATAGACGTTGTGGCTTATTCTCCTTTGTACATTTTCAATGTCACAATTACACTGATTTTTATTAAGACTTTTATTTTGGAAGCAGTTGGATGTGGACTTTTTCTTGTTGTTTTCTTAATAGTACATTAAGGTTAACAACTGTTTCATACTAATTGCCACTGAGATTCTCCTTCAAGTACAAAATAAATAATACTGAAGAACAGAAACTAGTCCCCAAACCACACTCATCAGTAAGCAGGTGGCTCTGGTGTAAAGATTCAAAGGTTCTATTTGGAATAGGGAAGTTAATGATATTCTAGGCAGAGGATGTTCCAAAGCTCTCAGGTAGCAAAAAAATCTGATATGTTCCAAGAACAGAAAGAAGGCCAGGTACTCAGGGCATAGAGAGTAGAGGGGGTGAACAGAGAAAGATAAAAGTGGAGAGAGGGAAAGGGGCTGATCACGCAGCTGTACATAAGAATCATGGGGTTTGTTAAGTGTTATGTGTGTTTAAGCAGGTCAGTGACATGATCTGGTATGCAGATATCACTCTGACAGCTGTAAGGCTAATGAATGAGGATGAGAAGTAGATGAAGGAAGAGAGTTTTGTTCTGTTTTGTTTTTTTCTTTCCTCCTCTTTTCAAAAGAAGAATGCAGGCCTCTCACTCACTGGGCTCCATGTACAGCCAATGGAAGTTTTCTCTTCCCCAGCCCACAGGTGTTTCTTACTCCAGAGGCACCCAGCTTTCCAGGAGGATTGTACTAGGCTCTTCATTTTCAACTTTATCTCATTTTCATCTAGAATGAAGAACTTTAGCCCTCTATGTATCCATTTCTATCTTTTTGCTCTTTTTTCCAAGTAGGTCCTCCTTTGGGGTCCTTCACAGCCAGTGTCTCAGAGCAATATCCTATGCTTTAAACTGGAAAGTCTGGCAGAAACCTTGTGACTGTCATCAGTTGGGCCACAGAACCCCTTGTAATTTGCCTTTGGGAACTATATTGACAAAGGGAGGCCTCGGGCATTTGATGTGCTAGGCAGGATGTGTTTGTGTGTAGGGCCAAAGGTTTTGAGAGGGAGCTGTCCTCACTTCAAGGTCAAGGTGAAATGAAGTTTGACATCTCATTCCCAGCTTTATCCCATTCCCACGCCAACTAGAGTTGAGTCAGGAAATACTGAAAAGAACAGAACCGACCACAGGATGCACTGACCTAGTCTACACAGGGATACAGGAAATGATCCAAGAACATTTCCAGATTTTTGGCTGGGGTCATGGTTGTGCCATGGGACAGGGTATACTGGGAAGAAGATTTGTTCTGGGAAGGGTGGTATTGGTAATCAAGAGTTCAGGTATAGACATGCTGAGTCTGAGATGCCCGTGAGGCATAAAATAAACACAAAATCCAAGGAATGCTTACTTGACATCTCCATTTTGATATCCCACAGGCATGTCAACGACAAAGCTTTCACACAATTGAGTTGAGACAAAAGAACAATCTAAAGTAGAGAGGTTTGAAGGCAGTCAAGATCTGGGCTGCAAATATAAATTTGGGGTCACAGATACACATCCTATGTGCAGAATGGGCACTCCCTTAGGCCTTTTGTCTAATTTCAAAGATCACAGATCTGATGGAATGTAAATGAGGAACTGCTGTTTCTCGATTCTGAAGTTTTCATCATGGATTTCTTTGGACACAAAAATCCTCTGAAGACAACTTACTCCTAAGTAGTTAGTGCACATGTCTATTTTGGAGATGATATGCTATAAATATGTGTTCATTTCTTATTGAATGCAGAATAAATTAAACATCAAAGCTCTTCTGTATTAAGATATGTATCTTTGTATCAAAAAACAAATCTTAAAAAAAATAAATTGACATGAAGATACTTTTCTTTTAATTTTTAAAAAATGTTTATTTATTTATTTTGAGAGAGACAGAGAGTGAGCTGGGGAAGGGCAGAGAGAGAGGGAGACAGAATCCCAAGCAGGCTGCCCACCGTCAGTGCAGAGCCCTGACGTGAGTTCGATGGGGGCTCGAACTCACGAACTGCAAGACCATGACCTGAGCCGAAACCAAGAGTTGGACGCTTAACCAACTGAACCATTCAGGCACCCCAACATGAGGATACTTAAGAAATCATTTCTCTTTGATGGTATGTTCCAGAATCTTGGTTTAAAAAATATGACCATACATCTTCTGAGTTTAGCAAATTATTAGGTTACTTCTACATCAACATTTAAAAATGGTATTGAGCCTCATTCTGCTTCATGAACAATTCACTCCTAAAGCCATTTGGTGAGGTTAAGTAAGGCAGAAATCCACATGGGAGTAGGGAAGCCATGGTGTAACCAAGAATGGGGTGTCAGAGCCTAGCTAGAATGAGGAGGATGTTTGGCTAACCAGGGCATCAAAATCTGAGCAAAGAAGATATCCCCACAGGGAGGGGGTGGGGGATACCCAGGCACAGATTTTCAGAGCCCAAACAGAACAAGGAGCATTTTCACATGGGGCTGTGGCTTAGTGCAGGGTGTCATAGCCTGAGCAAGGGGAGATAGGACTCCCTGTGGGAGTGGGCAAGGTGTCCTGATGTGGGTGCTGAGACCAGAGTAGCACAAAGGAGCAGTGCTATTGCACTGTAGCCCAGCACAGGGAATCAGAGCACAAACAGTGAGGAGAGAGCCCCCCCTAGGGTGGGGTGGGGACAGCAGTGATGACTATTATCTACTGAGAGGGTCTGTGAGCAGTAGCAACACCCTGACAGCAACATACACACCTATCACCCAGATTTTCGTTTCTAAATACCATTCTCCACTAAAAGGAACAAGAGCTCCTGGGAGAAATGGCTAATTTCAGAACTAGGGTAGAGAAAGTGTGTAACATGTGCCCCCCCAAAAGTAAGGAAATGCTCACAATGATGGCTATACGTCGAAAGGACATAGAAGCCAGGTTGAATGAGCTCCCTCTTGCCAAACCTGGAACAACTGAACATCAAAATAAATAATGGTAGTAACAGATTATGACCTATGAAACCATGAGACTGTGATACTATAAACTAACAAATGCATAAACTGTAAGTTTAAAAAGGAACAAGATATTCACATAAATTCAAAGTACCCCCTCACAAAATACTCATTAATTATAAATGGAAAACACTGTGAAACTTTGACTGAAGGGTGGCAGACACCAGATCAAAGTGAACATCATTATCATGAGATGAACTGAACTCATGCACTTGAATGACACAATAAGAATAGAGAACCATGAAAGGATCCTGAGGAAGCCGCAGTGGCATAAAAATTATTTTAAGATACAGGCATTTTGAATTCCTGAAATCCCTAATCTGCCTAAAAGCAGAGGCCCAAAAGAACTTAAAAAAAAAATCCCATTGTCATAAATCCCATCTCTGGAAACAACTCCAATATTCTCTTTCAGACAGAGAAGTTGGTACCACACCCGAACAGATACTGTCGCTTAACCATCATATCTCCCATCTATTCTCCTAAGGGCCCATTTATCAGTCCAGAGTCATTTGTTTTTCCCTATGTGTTCTTTCTCTGCACTTCCCTTCTAAAAAGCCATTAGTTCTCTTAGAAGTACCTATCTGGCCCTCCCTATTCCTTATTAAAATGGGATAGAAGTCTCAAATCTTTACTACTTCTTGGAGTCATATTGCGAACTCCTGTACATCTGTAACTAAATCTATTTTTCTTTCCTCTTACTAACCCATCTTTGTCAGTTTAATTTGCAGGTCTCCATACATTGAACCGAAGAGGATACAAAGTTATTTTTCCTCCTCAACAACTACTTCTTGATACTTCTGCCAAACCTGAATCTAAGAACAAGGAAGCATCATCAGACAAAGTTTTACTGAAAGACATCCCTCAATAACTGGCCTTTCAAGATCATGAAGCCTAGCACAGACCAAAGAAACATTCCAGATAGAAAGAGAGAAAGAGATGTGACCACCGAGTCCAACACATGATTCTGGACCAGATCCTCTCATTATAAAAGACTTTACTGGGCCAACTGGCAAAACTTGAGTGGGGTCTGAGGATCAAATGGTAGTAATGTATAAATATTAATGTTTTGGATCTGATGGTCATATTGTAGTTATGTAGAGAATGTCTTTGTAAGAAATGCCCACTAAGGTACTTGCGTGCCAAGAAGTTATTTTCAAGTGGTTTAGGGAAAAAAGTTCTTTGTACTATATTTGCAAAATGTCCGTAAGCATGAGGTTTAAGAAAAATAAACACTTTGAAATCTGGCGTTGATTTGCCTTAGCACCCCATCCACTCATCCCCACCAAACACAATCAATTACTGGTTTGAAACAAATCTCGAATGCCAATGTGAGGTGCCATATTGATTTTGCCAAACTTCCATTTGACATAAATGTAGTAGCCGCTCTGTACTCCACTGTGGTTTCCCTACAGCTCCAACAATACACTGATAACTTATTGTTAATTAAATAAGAAGGTCATACAGCCCCCAAATTCAATCTTATCAGAATTAAGACATAACTTCATTAACATTTCACTTGGGCTTTTAAAGTAATCATTCTTGTCATGTTTGCTGATGATCATTTGTCTTTGTTTAAACAAGAGATCTGTCACACCGAACAGGGGCAATGTCTCATTCGTGCATGGGTTCTAAATACCGCAAAGTTATGATATCACATGAAATCTTTTCAACAAATAGACTCCTAGCACTAATAAACAGTATCACAGAAATACGAGATTTTTCGTTCCATGGTTCTTTTCACATTTAAACAACGTATTACATATTCTCTTCAAATGAAAATTTACTAGAAAATGCCCACAGTTATAATTAGAGCATTTGGACTTAAAAAAAATGTGTGTTTTTTTAATGGAAAAGTTAATGTTAAAGGCATTGAACATCTTATCACTCCACAGATTTCAAATCCATCTGAATTTTTGTTGGCTTTTTAGCTGTCTCTTACTGAAGAGCTTCTAATGAGTACATTGAGAACAAAGCAGTGCAACCAACACGACGAGGTTGATCATCAGTCCCTTCCTAAGTCCTGGCCCACCCAGAGAATTCTCATTCACAGAGAACTTACAAAGGAGCTATGATCACAGGAACACTTGCAAGTCAGGCCGGGAGATGAGATAAAGCTCAGTTCCACAACTTAACTCAAACAGATTCATTTTAGTTTCGAAAAACATCACAGCTGACCTAGCACTTTATTTTCAATGAATGTAGTATAGAATTTTGCTGTTAGCCTTATTACATGAACTGAAATAAATATGATAGACCTTCTCAAAACTAAAAATTAGCTTACATACTTGTCTGATGTTTGAAGATTATAGCTTACTTTAAGAAGATGATTCACTTAGTGAATTTGTACTAAAACGTGAGAGTGAAGAAGTATCTTTCACTACATAAAGCATGATATTCCAGAGTCAAAACTGCCTCAAAAAAATTACACGGTAGTTTGCTATAATTAATCCTGTCCCCGCCGCCCCGCCCCTCCACGCCCCCCCCCCCCACATGCTAGGTCATAGGCTTTTAAGATGCTGAATTATCTTCCTCTTTTATCTAACCACCTGCCAGTCATGAGATATCAAAATACTTATAAGAATGACAGGCAGGAAAAAAATCGTGTCTGAAGCATTTCCTGTCCATGAGCTCTTTGAACCTGAGCCAATTCTGCCATGATGGGATGTGGGAACTACTTACTAAGTACAACAAAGCAAGGCTGGCAGTTCAGCACTGGTCATCCAGAAGCCCGTCAGATCCCCGGTAGCGGTAATAAACTTGTGCAGAGAAGCCTGGCTCTCCCGGGAGTCCAATCTCTCCTGAGATAATTTAGAGATTACTTCTCACTTCCTACAGCAGTTTATTTCATATAATGGAAAGCATGCTAGCTCAGAAGATAAAACATATAAATAACCACGTGAAGACATACACTAAAATTTAAAAATAGACTTTGAAGCATCAGGTGTCAGTTCCCCTCCTATGGGAAGCAGATGTCAAGACATAATTAGAAATGTTAAGAGATTACTGGGGGAAACCCCCGTGACAGAGGGAATGGGGAGGGTTCAGAACAGGCAGAAGAAGCGTCAGGCCACCATAAACCCTTGGCACCCGTGAAAGGAAAGGGGGAAAGAAGGAGGATCTAATGTGGCTGGCTCTAAGACAGTCTCTTCCAGCACAACCTCAAGCAAAGGCTGCCTACTAGAAGAGTCCTGCGTTGGGCAGACCTGGCCTGGCACCAGTAACCTGCCCTGCTCAGTCATCATTGGGGAGCAGCCAGGGAGGGGAGGCAGATCAGAAGATGTGGCACCTGCAGGCTATTGGCCAACGAACAAGAGGGGCAGGTTCTTTGAAGGGGGATGGGAGCGGTGTACCTCATCAACAGCCTCAAAGGAGAAACACTAAAATTAGGAAATACTACGCATATAATGCCTGTCTTTTCGAGTACTGTGCTACTTGAAAGCCTTTCTGGTTTTTCCCATTCCCACATAATAGCATCCAAACCCCCTCAACAAAGCACACATGTTCTTTCGTGGTCTGGACACTGCTTTTCTGGTCAACTCTATTTCCCACCTCTTCTCCATAAAGCACCCTACCTGTACTCAAGCCACGCATATTTGCTCACGCCCCCCACATGCCTCATGCCATTAAAAAAATTTTTTTTATTGTTAATTCATTTTTGAGAGAGAGAGACAGAGCATGAGTGAAGGGACAGAGAGAGGAGACACAGAATCCGAAGCAGGCTCCAGGCTCTGAGCTGTCATCACAGAGGCCGACGCAGGGCTCGAACTCACGAACCGCGAGATCATGACCTGAGCTGAAGTCGGACGCTTAACCAATTAAGCCACCCAGGTGCCCCTGTCTCACGCCACGTTTGCATCCCTGATTTTTCACATGCTCCTTTCTTTCTTTCCGTCTGTGTCTGATTCCCCAGCCCTGTTGAAGCCACAGTGTCTGCTAAATCCAATCTGGGTTCTGCAGACATTCAAAGCTCAGAGTCAGGAATCATGGAAAACAGGTAAGAAATAGAAGCCTCCAGGGATGCAGAGTGGAGACAGAAGCAGTGACAGAACTAATCACAGGGTGTGGGAAGAGGTCTGTCATAGACCTTCTCTAGCCTCAGGTATAAAGAAAAACCCTTGAAAGGCGCCCCCTCTGGGTAGAAACCTGGAATGTGCTCCTTTTGTGTCCCTCTGGTTAACTTTTGATTCATCCTTCAAGAGCCCCACTGGGTCCTGAAACCTGTGCGATCTGCTTTAGCTGAACATTCAGAGTTCATACCTCCCTCCTTCGGGTCACTACAGTACAGTGCAAAATGGGGCACTTTTGTACCACACTGGGAATGTGGTGTCCATATCTTCCTCCTCACTGCTCTGAACGTCTCAACCACGTCTGACCAATCTTTGTATGTCCATTAAGTACCCAATGCAAGTAGGATAAATGAACTACATTTAGCACAAATGTTAGGATACAGGTGGTATGTAAATAATGCATCCACACAGTGTTTATATAAAAATTAGAAGGACAGAGGATAGAGATTTCATGTTTGATATACAGTCTCTTCAACCTGCTTCAAAAAAGAATGTTTCAAAGTTTGGGAGAGTCAAGCTCCCTATTCATATGAACCTTTCTACCTTTTCTGTTTCTTAAAGGCAATTTGTAATCTGATTTGTAGCATAACTTATTTGTCTACTTTGGCTTTATCTCCTTGAGATTGGATGCAACTTGAGGGCTATATCCCCCATTCATCTCTGGGTTTCTTGCAGCATCGATCAGTGTTTTCAACATAGTAGGCATTTATGATATTGGTCAAATGAATATCTTCATGTACAGAGGTGTAAAGGGACGTGGGTAATTAATGGTAAATTACCGAGATAATTATTTGAACAGAGAAAATTGTGGCAACAGAGATTTGGGTTTTGAACGTACCTAGCGCATTATTTTAATTCTCTTTGCTGAACTTTGCAAACGCAGACGAAATATAGCTCCTAAATATCAACAATTCTGTGGTAAGAGTCTTGCCCAAATAAGAAGTATTCATCCTGCCACCCAGTATGTCTGATAGTTCACAATCTTGATGCCTGAGCCTTATTCCAAAGCGAACTGAATCCCTGAATAAAAGGAAACATTTTTAGATTTTTTTCCAATTAATTTTGCTTCTCATCACTGTTATTCAGAAGGTACTTAAAATATGTTTAAGCATCTTCAGATGCAAGGTCAAGTTTCTCCATCTTCTTTCATCCCCTCAGTTACACAGGCCTAATATGGTCCCACAAAGCTTCCAGAGCACAGTTATAATTCCAGAAGCTTTTTACACTTTGTGAGGGAGGCTTCACCCTATTCATATGAAATGAACGGAACACTACATTAAAACCAGGTACAGTGTGCTCAAAACCAAGAAAACCAGATTATAACTCTTTGAGGCTCACACTAACATTTAGCAGAGGCAAAAAAAGAACGTACCATGAGCTTTATCAAGAAAACCAAAGGAAAGAGTTTAAAAATCACAGAGAGGGGCGCCTGGGTGGCTCAGTTAAACATCCGACTTCGGCTCAGGTCATGATCTCACAGTTTGTGGGTTTGAGCCCCACATCAGGTTCTGTGCTGAGAGCTCAGAGCGTGGAGCCTGCTTCAGATTCTGTGTCTCCCTCTGTCTTTGCCCCTCCCCTGCTTACACTCTGTTTCTCTCTCTCTCAAATAAAACATTAAAAAAAAATTTTTTTTTAAACACAGAGAGGTCAACCATCAAGAGGTCAAATGAAGCCTGAATGGGAGGCTAAGACATAAAGACAGTATGAACCACTCACTCTAAGATTTTTAGTCTTGAAGGAAAGGAGAAAGGCAGAGAAGAAGTTTGAGATGGATGCACAATTAAGAAGAGGGATCTGGTTTTCTGTTCAAGACAGAAGAATGTTGTTTCTGGCAACGAGGCTGACCAAGTGAAACACAGTAAGCAATTTTCAGGGAATAAAAACTGAGAAGTAAGGTTATTTTGTTTGGAATTCAGGACATTATGCATCAGGTGCAGAGTCCACAAGGGTGCACCAGGCAAATGGGAATCAGATGAGAGAAAACTACCTGTTAACATAGATTAATCTCAGAAACATTACAGAGGGTGAAAAAGCTGGTTTCAGAAGACTATATACATTTTTATTCTATTTACAGTTAAAAACATGTGCGGCTAAACAAAAGACCTTTAGGAGAGATACATGCATGGGACAAAACTATAAAGCAAGGAATAAAATACAAAATTCAAGATATTGCTCGGGGGAAGAAGAAGGAGAACACACAAGAGCTTCAGACATATTGGAAAGGATCTTGTTTTAAGATGGCATTTGTTATATGAGTATTCTTTAAGCTGCTCATATATTTTGTATTTCTCCTTTCTATGTGTGGTATGTTGTATATGGTCTTAAAAATCAAATACAAGGACACAAAAGACCAGGCTACGTTATTTGCTAATAAAAAGGAGCCAAGGTGCAAGGTAAGAAATGAAAAGATTTGACAAGACAAGAATAACTCAGGGCGGCAGAGCCCAAGAGGGAAGCAATTTATGGGTTTCTGAGGTGGATGAATTGACCTTGGAGAAGAGGATCATCTCTTCCCGGAAGTCGGAGAATGATAAAAGGATGAAGACAAGCACGGATTAGCTCGAAGTAGACGTGGCTGCTGACTTGGCGAGCCAACACCAGTGAGACGCTGGTAATTTCACATGGGTCCATACAAGATGTGGACAGACGACAGTCCACTGAGGGGCTCACCGTCACAGGTCTGTCGTCTGCACTAGGGAGAAGTGAGTGAGGAGGCCTGCCGTGGGCGGTGAGAGCAGGCACAGGGAGAGGACACGAGGTGCGCCGGAGGGCAGTGGCGTAGCCTGGAAAGTGCACCCAGGGTGGAAACCACAATGGCGTAATGGCACCAACTAGCAAAGCTGTGGCATTTTCTCCAGTGGCCCTGAGCAACCCAGTTGTCAGAGGTGAGGGGTGGGCACACGGACATGAATGCAGGTAATTTCTTACTCTTAGAATGACTCTCCTGCCATGACACAAAGGCAACTAATGGCAAGTGAACTGTAAGAAGAAATCCGAAAACAGCTGCAGTAGTGTGTTTCAGCACTGAGAGCAGCCCTGAAAAGTTTCGGAAATAAGGATTTCATGCAAAAGCAGTAAAATGGGGGCGCCTGGGTGGCTGAGTCGGTTGAGCGTCCGACTTCAGCTCAGATCATGATCTCACATTCCGTGAGTTCGAGCCCCGCGTCAGGCTCTGTGCTGACAGCTCAGAGCCTGGAGCCTGCTTCAGATTCTGTGTCTCCCTCTCTCTCCACTCCTAACCCACTCATGGTCTATCTCTCTGTCTCAAAAATAAATAAAAACATTAAAAAATATTTTTTTAAAAAGCAGTAAAATGAACACTCCACGTCCTTTCACTTAAAAATACAAGTTATCGGGGTGCCTGGGTGGCGCAGTCGGTTAAGCGTCCGACTTCAGCCAGGTCACGATCTCGCGGTCCGTGAGTTCGAGCCCCGTGTCGGGCTCTGGGCTGATGGCTCAGAGCCTGGAGCCTGTTTCCGATTCTGTGTCTCCCTCTCTCTCTGCCCCTCCCCCGTTCATGCTCTGTCTCTCTCTGTCCCAAAAATAAAAAAAAAAAAAAAAAAAACTTTGAAAAAAAAAATACAAGTTATCAAAGGTTATGTATTCCTCATTCAAAATACTGTACTTTTCCAATAACTATCTAAATGATCACCAATGTAAATTAGCAGGAAAACAAATTCCCTTGATGTTAAAAAGAGGGAACTATTTCTGGACACAAGTTATTAAGTAATCACAATAATAAGGAAGAGTTCGTCATCTAGAATTTACTTGTATCTAGAATTTACAGTATCTAGAATTTACTTGGTATGAAACTGCTGTCTTCTTTGGTCATTCGTTCTATCCCAACAACTGGAAAGGAAATCTGTGAGCTGCCGTCATTAATTGTAACATTCCGGTGAATTTTTGTCACATTTATCAACAGCGTTCAAGTTAGTAATTAGTGATCACTAAGGCGGTTGTATGTCAGATACCCCTCAGAAGCGATGGGACCATTAATGTGAGGAGTCCAAGACAGAACTTTCCATGACTGTGCTTTTTCCAGGTGGTTTGTACCTGGTGTGGCTACACCTAGATAGAGAAGCAGAAGCTGTGCTGCCCATGACTGAAAGGATACAAAATGAAGCCCCTGCAGATTCGAAGGATGGAGAGTGGGAAACGGGACTAAGATGTAAAACCTACGGTAGAAGTGCGCGGGAGGACAGAGAAAAGAGGTGAAGAAATGCTCTTGTATACACATAGGTAAGTTAAATATGCAATGTAGTTACATAATAACTTAAAAAGGTATTATGCAAATAAATTTCTAAAAGAAGAAAGGGGTATTTCACTTTATCTAACACGTGTATTTTTTTTAATCTTGTGCATTAATGTGAAGTTTTACATTTATGTTTTTAAATTCAAGTTAGTTAATATGCAGTGTAGTCTTGGTTTCAGGAGTAGAACCCAGCGACTCATCTCTTACATATGACACCCAGTGCTCATCCCAAGTGCCCTCCTTAATATCCATCACCCATTTAGCCCATCCCTCCACCCACCTCCCCTCCAGCGACCCACAGCCTGTTCTTTGTATTTAAGAGCCTCTCATGGTTTGCCTCTCTCTGTTTTTATGTATTTTTTAATACATTTTGTGTAACAAATCTCTGTAAAATGAAATAAATTGTAAACCTAGGATTTATAGAAATTCCTTGAGGTTGTTGTGAGTTGTTTAAGCTGCACACAGCATAGATTTCTCTTTGGCTCCTGCAGTGCATCTCACTGTAAAATATATCCATTTTGAAAAATCTTGGTTATGGGATACGTTAGAGGACAAGAACCAAAGGGAAAGGGGGAAATGCTGGAACTACAGAAAGAGATGCTTAATGAATGTAGTCAACTTCTGGAAGAGAAAAGGAAATATGGAATCCTGAGGTGGCTAAATGAGACTTGGATCCGTCTAGCAGCTGGGGGTCAAGTGGAAAGGAGACCGGAGAAGAGCCGCGCTGGTATGAGGTTGAAACAGACGACACTGCTGAGGCCGTCAGGAAGAAACAGGTCAACTGCAGGCAATTTCATCGGGATCAATAAGCCAAAATCAGTTACAAATTATTTTCTGGAACACAGCAGGTAATGAAATATGTTTACTGAATAACAAACGCAAAAATTAAGTTATTGAAAGTTGAACAGATGCCCAAGTAACGCTCCTAAGTGTAATAAAAAGTTCCTTTGTAGATCTTATCCAATTAATAATGAATCGCCAAGTAATATGTACACAGAACGGCTGACTGTGGGTTTTCTATTTCTTTCGTTTAGATTTAGTCTCAACGTTTTTTTTCCATTTTTTACTGAACTGTGTCCCATTTTCCATGAACAGTATTGTAGTATCTCTACCGGATGCAGAGTGCCTGAATTTTCATTCCTTGAAAACTGCTTGTGTTACACTTTAAAGTTTCATTATTTTTATTATTTTAAGTGTATACATATAACTTTGCCCCCTATATATTCTGAGAAATGTTATTTTTACATAATGTTCCATTTATTTATTATATGAATTACTCATGGCAAGTTAGAATTTTTTTTCTGATCAAAGCTTCACAAATTCCTTCTTTTGAGTAATTTAGTCATAGTAAGAAAGCCAAAAACCATTAAGGTTTTTGGTTTTTTTTTTGAAGAGAAACTATGAATATATAAAATTTAAAATTATTGTAAGGCAAAATCACTGTAGTTAAATTTAGAAAAGAAACTGCAAACAAAGAAAAGCTGCAACATATATGACAGGCAAAGGAATACCCTCCCTACTATGTAAAAAGTTCTTAGAAATCAATGGCTAAAACAACAATAACACCCCACTGGGGGGAAAAATAGGACATAAACAGGCAATTTATAAAAAATTGAAAAAGGTCATTAATACACAAAGAAATGATTCCCTTTCTAGGCATTTATTCCTTCATAAAGTTGGGTATGTGGGATAGGAAAACATTTATGTAAATGTTAAAAGACACAAGACAATGCTCTAAATAGATCAGGTACAAACATATACAACAGAAGTACAAAAAAAAGGGAGATGGAAGCTGTATGAGGTACCAGTTACTTCCAAGAAGGGAGGGCGGAGCACGGGATCTGGTAGGAGACGGCTGTCAATGGTACCCAAAGCATTGTATTTCTTAAAAAGTATTTTTTTTTTAATGGCAAACTGTTAAAATAAATTAAGTTGAAGAAGGGTCCATAAAGTGCCTCCTACTCTGTATATTTTTATATATTTGAACTATTTCACTATTAAACATAAAACATTAACAAATTTAGAAGTCGTTATATGATGATTCTATTTTTGTTCGATGCACTAAGTATATAAATGTGCACGTGTATATACATATTGAATGTGCATATATTTTTATAAATTTTTTAAAATCAGGAAGGCTATGCCCAAAATATGGATAGCTAATTTCTCTAGAGAGAGTTTATTGTTAACTTTTATTTACTTCTTTAAATTTTTCTAATTTATCTGATTTGTTTTTTAGAAATATTATTTTTATAAAACCAACGACCACGACAATCACAAAAACCAATTCCCTCATTTCCTCCTGAGGAATCTGATTCCTTACAACTTTTATCTCACCAATTTGGAATATTTTAGTTTAAAAAAAAAACTGGTCAAAATCCAAAATCCAAACTAAGTCTGAAGAATTTCTCAAAACTCTAAAAAAAATAAGAAAACAAAAATACATAAATTAAAAAGTGGTGCAAAAGATTCTTCTTGAATTTTCTGATCTCCTGTATCACCACCGCTAATATCTGCAAGGCACCCACCATGTGGAAGACACTGCTGGCCCCGTGTCCGTAGATGTAGAAACGACTAAATTAATACATAAAAAGTATGAAAGTGGAGAAATTTTTTTAAGCTGCAGTTGGTATTTTTAAGCCAGAAAAAAAAAAATCACGATTTTGCACACAAGTTCAGACTAAAGTATATCTGATACTTTTCGTTGAAAATAATTCTGACATCAAATGTCCCTTCTCACTATTTAAATATTTACTCGAGGGAGGAAGATGTAGATGTTACAGTGTTAAGTGCTAGCCCTTAACATAAGGGAAACACTTCAAGTTTGATATCCCTGCCCTTTTTAGAAAAGCCATCAAAAAATGATTATGGTTGGGGCACCAGGGTGGCTCAGTCGCTTGAATGTCCAACCCTGGATTTAGGCTCAGGTCATAATCTCATGGTCATGGGATCGAGCCAGCTTAAGGCGTGGAGCCAGCTTCAGATTCTCTCTCTCCCTCTCCCTTTCCCTCTGCCCCTACCTCCTGCTCTCTCTCTCTCAGAAAAATAAATAAATAAATAAATAAATAAATAAATAAACAAATAAATAATAAATGGTCATTGTCTTAAATAATCACACCATTATGTCCTCTATATTTTAATTGCCATTACATGCAGCATTTGCTTTAAATTCAAACTTTGATCCAGCTTGAGTTACGTTCTTGTGGCAAGCCTGTTCTATCATCCTTACCAGCAAAATCTTCTCCTTCTGACCAAGAACTTAGAAGCAATTATTATGAATAGAAATGTAGTTCATTAACCTTTTATGTAAAAAAAAAAAAAAAAGTCACTTCCTAATATCAGGTTTAATAAACAGCTTTTTAAAAATCACTTAATTGAGGGGTGCCTGGGTGGCTCAGTCGGTTAAGTGTCTGACTTTGGCTCAGGTCATGATCTCACAGTCAGTTCGAGCCCTGCAACGGGCTCTGTGCTGACAGCCCGGAGCGTGGAGCCTCCTTCTGATTCTGTGTCTCCCTCTCTCCCTGCCCCTCCCTGCTCATGCTTTGTCTCTTTCTGTATCTCAACAATAAATAAATGTTAAAAAAAATTTTTTTTAAATCACTTAATTGAACTAATAGATTCTCAACCAGAAGCTGAAATATTCTGAGCTACTTTTACTCAGATTAGTTGTTTATATAATCATTCCCTGTGAAGAAACAATTTGGGAGATCCGTTCTTCCTGAGTATGCCTTCACAAATCTGCTATTAATGTTTCAGATAGTATAATAGAACAGACTGTCCAGGGCAGGCAATTGGAACTGCTTTTCCAAGTCTCCAAAATTACAGATTGATTTTGACATGTTTCAGCTGGCTGGCATTTCAACTAAGGTTCCAACCACTTGGGAAAGGGGAAAACTACTGAAATGACCCCTTTTCCAGGCAACTCAATCTAGCTGCAGGAATTATAGCCAATCCATCCAGAATAGCTACATAGCTAGTCAGAATTGTTTGGAGGAGAAACCGGGAGAGGTTCTTACTTTGTTCCACCCTATATGCAGAAAGAACTATGCAGATAAATAACTAGATATATCTAATACAATCTACTGAGTGCCTTGTAAAACTTGTAAAAACATTGCAATGTAGTGGAATGATTCAGAACAAAGAGAAGAGACCAGAATGCTAGTATAGGATCTAGCACGGGCCAGCTGGGTGAGCATGGGCAAATCACTTAAGTATTCCTTGCCTCAATTTCCTCATCTGGGAACAGATCACACTAACTTCTGAATCCTTACCTGCTTACAAGTTTAGGGTTGTGTGATTCAATGTTCACAAAAGGGTCCTCTGACTTTTGCAAGAAGGCCAGCAACTCACGCTCACTATCCTCTATTTGGCCAGTCCTGTAACCTCTATTCCAAAGAGAGAATTTCTAATATCTCATATCCACAGGAAGCTCCAGAATGTAAATTCAGCCTTCACTCCAATACTTTGCACATACCTTTTGACATCTTAACAAATGCATAAAGGATGCCAAAAAATAAATTAGCAAGGGCACTGTCAGCCAGACATGAAGAAATGAGGATAATCTGTGCCAAAAAATGTCCTCCCACATGTAAAGAAACTGGTAATTGGAAGAGGAATCCCCCACCTCCTGGAGCAGACTGTGCAGAGGCGGGGCGCCCGTGCCAACACCCAAACCTTTGCCAGAAGCAGAAGCAGCGTAGGGGGAGAAGAAAGCTCTCCACCCCTGCACTCTGAGTATTTACAGGGATTCGTTCCAGTTCCTGGCAGGAACCCGCTGGCAGAAGAAACCATTCCCTTCTGCAGGAACGGAAGGGAATTTCAATACGATAGTTGTGAAATGGCAAAAAATCATCTCAAGCCCCGATAAAGGTTCCATCTTGCATATCAGCTCAGTATTTCCCTTCAGGTGGTCTCGGATCTTACAGATTCTAGGCTGGGTTTAGCCGAAGGAGGTTGGCTCCCTTTAACACAGAAGAGTCAAGAGCCAAATCTTCCAGGGTTGGTATAAAGTTTTGAGAAACGGACAAATATTGACTTCAAACCCGAACAACTGACTCACAAGTACAGTTTATTGAATCATTAAATACAACCAGGGATGTGATTCATTGCTGTTTCACCTCAACAACAAAGCGCTGTACAAATAATGGGAACGGAAACGCGTTCATTATTCTAATTGAAGAGCAGTGTGTGATACTCAGATCAAAAATGGAAGCAAATCCTTTCTCAAAAGGTGAGGTGAGATTTCAAAAGATAAAACACGGATAGAGATTTTTCAAATCTAATTTATGAAGGCACATATTTGGGCAATGTACAAACATGTTCCTTGTCCAATCAGATCAACACAGTTCTTTACGAAATCATGGGTTAAAATGGTTAGTGATGTTATTAAGTGATTTTGGTCATCTTCGTGCTGAGAAACCTGGGTGTCATGTTTCCCTGCTTTACATTATGGGCCTGGAAAACAATCTTGCTGAAAAACAAGGGCTCTTGAGACTGTTGCTTTTAGCAGCACACTAGCTTAAAAATGCTTAGGCAGAAAATGATAAAATACTGGCACCTTTTGCGGCTGAGACCGTGTGATCTGGGGTCAGCCTGGCGGATTCAATATGATCCTTGATCAGGCTCTTTACATGAAGCTGTTACTGACACTGGAGGCTTGAAACTGATGTAAGATATCTG
Source organism: Puma concolor (assembly GCF_028749965.1). NCBI lineage: Eukaryota > Metazoa > Chordata > Mammalia > Carnivora > Felidae > Puma > Puma concolor. The sequence goes on along the minus strand of NC_141671.1, from coordinate 119,634,752 downwards.
CCTACCACACATCTGCTTCTGATGTCTTAGCTGGTCATTTCTGGTCCCCAGGCAATGTCATGACTCCAGCTGTTGAAAAATTATTTAGTCTCTATTGCCATAACACTAGGTAAGTACCGTTTTAAATAGCACTCTCTTATAAGAATTGATTTATTTTTTTCTTCTGTTGTTTCTCCCTCATGACATCTAGTTCCTTGAAGTTGGGGCAATAAAAGAAGGCGGCATACCTTAATACCCAGAACCCTTGGTATTTCTCCCTCTACTACCTGTTACTAGTAAGCTTATCTTACTCAGCCAGCACTTCTAACTTGATCTCAGCTTTAAGATTCTGTTTTAGATTCTGTATCTATGATCTCCTGGTTCTACCCAATAAAGATACCTGCCTGGTTTCTTCATTTCTAATTGTTGCTGGTTAATTCCATCAACTTACTCTGATTCGATCATTCCTACACGTTTCTAAGTCTATATTGCCCGATTCAATCTTCTGGAATCCTAGCTTCATTTGACTATGAATTGTCATTAAACGCCTACTATGTGTCAAGAAGTGGGCTGCCCATCACAGGAAAACAAAATGAACAGGAAACCAAAATGAACATGATATCGAAATTTCACAATTTAGTGAGGGGCACAATTAAGAAACATAAGTTACGCATGGTAAGTGCTAGAAGATACACCAGCACAGAGCGTTGGCGTGCTAGTAAGCACATGGCGGAAAGTCATCTCAGTGGAGGGTGATCAAGCATTGCTTCTGAGATGAAGAGATGATGGTGCTTTGTCTTAAAGAGATGTTAGTTCAACAGAGAAGAGAGAAGAAAACAAGGAAGGGGGAACAGCCAGCACAAATGCACGGAAGTATGAGGGGCTGGCATGATGGGATCAGAGTTGCTAAAGCATGTCAGGATACTATCCATGGTAAGACTGAACTTTGGGAAGCAGGAGGCAGGTCACAAAGGGCCATCTACATCATGTTCAAGGCTAACCTTCATTATGAAGGCAATGGCAGACACTAAGGAATCTCTCTGTCCAGGAACAAGACAATAGACAGGCCGAAGGTGAAACTAGAGACAGAAAGACCGGTTAACAGGACCAAGGATCAGTGAAGCCACTGCACCAGAAGTGGGCAAGAATGGACCACCTGAATTTAAATGGGAGGCAGGACTAACAAAAGGTAGGGACTTTTTGGATACTAAGAGGGAAATGGTGAGGAAAAGAGTAAGAGACGGCTTTCAGGTAGCTGGTTAAAACATGTTTTTAGACAATAACAACATCTGCCATTTATTAAGCAGAACAGGTATTTTTTTTTTCCCTAGGTGATTTATACACATTATTTCATTTAAGTAATTTGCATACACTGTCTCCTGTAATCCTCACAACAGCCCTGGGAGATCAATATCCACTTGACAGATGAGGAAAATGAGGCAACAAGAGTAGAAATAATCTGCAGAAGGTCACTGAGTCATCAAGCAGCAAAGGAAGATTCTGACTCCAGATCCCTGCACCAGGGCTGGGATGGCTTTGTTCCCTGGGATAAAAAATGCAGAAGGGAGTTGAGAAGGAGCAAGGAAGCAAGATGTGGAGTTCTGTCTTATTATTCACACCAGGTTTCTGGTTTTGAAGTCTGTCAAATACACAAGAAGGGATCTCCAGGGGTTAGAAAACGTGATTCTGGAATTAATAGGGAGGTTCTCAGCTAGAGACACATACTGGGGGGTCTTCAGGGAACAGATGGTTGGAGCCCAGGTGTAGAAGGAGTTTAAGAGAGAGACAGAGGTGCCTTTAATCCCTGCCTGGACTTGGAAGCCTAAAGTCTCAAGTATTCAATCCCAGATTAACATCTACTTTGAGTGGACACACTGCATAATTCTGTCAATAATCAAGGCATGAAGGGGGAAGAAGATCTGAAAAGCAGGCGGTGACATTAATGGCTTCAGGAAAAGAGACCTGAGGTGATGGGGAGTCCTTGCCCTTTTGGTCTAAAAGGAAACAAAAATCCTCTATACGTAAGGGGCCAACCCAATTACTGTTTCCTTCTTTAGGCATCTTTTCTTTTTCCCCCTTCTGTATTTATTGCTCTTCGACCAGCATGGGAACCACGGCTCAGAGAAAGACATGGCACTTCCCGTTGGAGCTGGCAGTCTGGGGGGCAGGTGCACAGACAAACCAATTACCACATTGCAAAGCATGGAATGCTGTAGGTCTGCTGTCGACAGTAGTGTTCAACCAGGGGCAACCTGTGCCCAGAGGACAAGAGGAAATGTCTGGAGACATTTTTTTTTTTGTTTTGTTTTATATACAGAGAAAGAGTGCAAGCAGGGGAGAGGGGCAGGGAGAGACAGACAAAAAGTCCCAAGCAGGCTCCACACTCAGCATGGAACCCAACACTGGACTCAATCCCATGATCCTGGGATCATGACCTGAGTGGGAATCAAGAGACAGATGCTCAACTGACTGATACACGATGCGCTTCTGGAGACATTTTTTATTGTTATAACTTGGAGTGGGACATTACTGACATCTAGTAAGTAGAGGCTACAGATGTGGCTAAACATCTTAAAACACAGAGGATGGTCTCCCACAGCAAAGTATTATCTGGTCCTAATTATCACTAGTGTGGAGGTTGAGGAATCCTGCTGTAATGAAGGAGAGCCCACGAAGACCAGGGCAGAGGAAACCAAACACTCAAGGTTGCCTTGGAGGATCAGAACAACCCCACAAACGTGGGAGCTGATCCAGAAGAAGGAATTTACCAGCAATGAGCCAATATCTGGTGTTAGTGGACATCTGCTTCTTACTGGGCAGTCTTTTCTTTTCACAGTCCTAGTCCATTATCAGCATTTATTAAGCACCTACCATATGCAATGCATTCCCCTCCTGCTATGGAGAAGAGATATTCATGAGAAAGATCGTTTGTCCTTTTAAGTGTATAAAGAATACTAATTCTTGTCAAGCTTTCTCGTATACTTAATTACTGAAACCTTGTAGCAATCCTATGAAGCAGTTAGTACTAATCTTGCTTTGCAAAGTCAGGAACAGTTTATGAGATTAAATGACACTCTTCAGACCACAAAGTGGCAGAGCTGCTCTGAATGCCTCTCTCACGCTCCCCTAGCCTCTGCATGACAGCACCCTACATAATGTGTGCTATCTTTGCATGATACGGTACATGGTGCTGGTCATTTCCAAAACGTGACATATTCAAATTTGCTTTCCAGCTACCGTTAAGAACTTTAGAATGCTTCTTGGTTAAAATTAGATGACTGACAGACTCCTGGGTGGCTCAGTCAGTTGAGGGTCCCACTCTTGATTTTAGTTCAGGTCATGATCCCAGGGTCATAGGATCGATCCCCGCATGTGCTCCTTGCTGAACACGGAGATAGCCTGAGAGTCTTTCTGTCTCTCTCTGCCCCTCTCCTGTGTGGCACGTGCATGCACACATGCTCTCTCTCTCTCTCTCTCTCTCTCTCAAGTGAAAAAATAAAGTTAAAAAAATTAGATGACTGACAGTTAAAATAAAACCTCCAGGACCTAAACAACTGAGATAAAATAAATAAAACTGTATGATGTATAATCATGTCAATCAAGACATGAGATTAAAAAAAACACTTTTTTAATGTTTATTTATTTTTGAGAGCGAGAGAGCCAGATGTGGGGCTCGAACTCACCAGCCATGAGATCATGACCTGAGCCAAAGTCAGATGCTCAACCGACTGAACCACGCAGGTGTGCCAAGACATGAGATTTCTTTCATCAAAGAAAGATTTATAGTCAAAAGTAGTTTGGGGGCTTGTTGCACATTTCATTTGTTCTACTTTTTGAAAATTGATAAAGCATTTAGAGCAATTCTTGGTTGACTAGAACATACAAGAAACCAAAACACTTATTTTTGGCCATTCTTTTTTTTTTTTTTTTTTTTTTTTTTTTTTGGCATTCTTGACAAATGCTTAATGCACTGGAAAGCAGAATACTATTTATTAGTAACTCTTAAGTGTCAATATGAGCCATTTTTATAAAGCAGTTTTTACCCTTCTTAAGTTATGGGTATTAACAAAGAACTGAGTGGAGACCCTGTGGCTTCCTTATAACAATGGAAGCCCATGGAATGAAACCAGCCCATGGAATATTGAACTTTTGTCCCTTACTTAGTACAACTGACCTGGAAATTTTACTCAGAAATTTTTAAATTTTGGGGGCGCCTGGGTGGCTCAGTTAAGCGTCCAACTTCAGCTCAGGTCATGATCTTGTGGTTTGTGGGTTCGAGCCCTGTGTCAGGCTCTGTGCTACAACTCGGAGCCTGGAGCCTGCTTCAGATTCTGTCTCTCTCTCTCTCTCTCTCTCTCTGTCCCTCCCCCCTCATGCTCTGTCTCTCCATCTCTCAAAAATAAGTAAACATTTAAAAAAATTTTTTAATAAATTTTTAAATTTTTGAGATCTGAAAATCAGTAAATCATCAGAATCAACTGATGGTACTAAAATCTGGCTTGTTGAGCTTCTATGTGTAAAATTAATGGTTTCTTACAACTCTGAAGAACTATAGCATTGTTTTCCCCTATCATGTTAAAAAATCTTTGGTTGGGGGCGCCTGGGTGGCTCAGTCGGTTGAGTGTCTGACTTCAGCTCAGGTCATGATCTCACGGTCCGTGAGTTCGAGCCCTGCGTTGGGCTCTGGGCTGATGGCTCAGAGCCTGGAGCCTGCTTCCGATTCTGTGTCTCCCTCTCTCTCTGCCCCTCCCCCGTTCATGCTCTGTCTCTGTCTCAAAAATAAATAAACGTTAAAATAAAAAAAAAAAAAAAATCTTTGGTTGGAGAGCCCTGGGATCCATATTAACACTGTATACTACTTTCAAGTTTATAACAACTTTTGCCCTCAATTTATTTTTTATTTTTTATTTGAGAGAGAGAGTGTGAGTGGGGGAGGGGGGAGAGGGAGGAAGGGAGAGACACAGAGAGACAGAATTCCAAACAGGCTCCATGCTCAGTGCAGAGCTGGATGCAGGGCTAGATCCCACGACCCTGGGATCATGACTCGAGCCAAAATCAAGAGTCAGACACTCAACCAACTAAGCCACTCAAGCGCCCCTCAATTTTTTTTTTCTTATATAATGATAGAGTTGTGGGCTGAGGGAGGTAACATAGTGTCAAAGAGCAAAAGTTCTAGGGACTAACCCCTTACCTGGAAAGCAACCAAAGGTAAGTTCCTTCATTTTTCTAGACTCTTCTTAGATGGAGAATTGTTGCCTCACAGGGCACAGTGAGAATCAAATGAGAAGGCATGAACAAAGTACCTAGCAAAGTACACAGAGTACACACTAACAAACGTTAGGCATATCCTTCACAGAAAGATGAAATTCAAGTTCTAAAGTAGTACCTATGTCACACAGTCCTTTACATTGGAAAAGCCTACCTTTCATAAGAGTCCTAGGCAAGGGAGTTGGCTTGGTGTCCTACAGTTCCTGGTCCTAGTTCTCTTCTGCAGGCTCTGTGTCTTACCCTAAAGGTACAGACACCGAAATAGCTATCCTCCTTGTCATTATTCCCAGTGTGTATCTTGACTGCCCTTCTCAAAATGCGCACTTGGCATTCTGGACAGGGCACAACAGTGGGAACAAGCCCTGGGCTCAGAAAAAGGAGCTGCCCCCCGCCCCAATCTGGTTCCTGTTTCTCCAAGCCTTGCTGCATGATTGAGTCCCAATTCTAAATCTTTGTTTCCTCATCTGTAAAATCAGAGGACTACCCAAATCCAACCATCTATAGTTTCAATCTAAAATTTATTCTAAAGTTATAATTTGTTGAGAGGCAATGAGTGGAACTGGAATATACTAGTATTTTCATATTGTATCTATTTTATTTTTATATGAAACATGTTTTATTTTATATTTATATCAATACATCTTTATCGGATGAATCATGCATTGTTTTTTTCAAAAAAATAAGTTATGCTTGTCTTCTCCTTAAACATAATGATTAGTGTTAAAATTATTGCCATGTAGGGGTGGTGCCTGGTTGCCTCAGGGTGTAGAGCATGTGACTCTTGATCTTGCGGTTGTAGGTTTGAGCCCCACATTGGGTGTAGAGATTACTTAAAAATAAAATCTTTTAAAAAAAAATGATTGGCATTTAGTGATACGCTGAGTGTCACGAGTTAAATGGTTTTATAAAGGCACCCATACCTGCAGCAATTGATGTCATTCATATAAACTGCAATAAATATTTTTCAGTAAGGACATTCAAATGCTTTCTTTTTTCAGTCTTGGTAATTTTAGTGTTTATAACTGAATGATGTGTGTATTTTTAAGTATTATGATTATTTTAAAAATCCGGTATCTACTTACAGATATAAAAATTAATAGTCATCATTTCTGATGACAAGATTGAGAAAGCATGATTACCTAATTATGCCACTCAGTAAAAGAATCAATCATCTTAATCAGAAATAGAAAAGATAAAGATACGTGAATTTTTATTATAAAATACTATACATGAATGAAAACACACTAAGCAAGAAAACACATATCACATCAACAGAAACCTAAGCAATGAGGCGTCTCACCCAGGGGACAGGTCCCATTTTCTCCACGGACAGATACAATACCTTTCTTGATAATTCTTTCTGGGGCTTATCAACTTTCTTTGGAAGCATCTACAGATTGTAGTTTAAGCACATTTCCTTTTTAATTGGTTTTTCCCTAAAGAGGGAGATATCTGATTCTTACACATTTGAAAACCATTAATATAAATAAGGCTTCTCATCTCCAGAATCCTTCCCCATTTTCCAACTTCTTCATCAAGACTTAATGCTCACCTAAAACTTCAACTCCTTCACTTCCCTCCCGATATGTAGATTGCTGAAGTGGACATATTCCCCAAGAGATCTCCACTAGTGGAGAGTATAATAAAGTTACTGAATTTTATTTTATTTTTTTTTTAATTTTTTTTTTCGACGTTTATTTATTTTTGGGACAGAGAGAGACAGAGCATGAATGGGGGAGGGGCAGAGAGAGAGGGAGACACAGAATCGGAAACAGGCTCCAGGCTCTGAGCCATCAGCCCAGAGCCCGACGCGGGGCTCGAACTCACAGACCGTGAGATCGTGACCTGGCTAAAGTCGGACGCTTAACCGACTGCGCCACCCAGGCGCCCCTTAAAGTTACTGAATTTTAAAACTGTACTCTCCTCTTTCCTGAGTGGAACTTGCCTTTCTCTCTTCCACTCCCATACTATCGATTATGAAAACTTTTGCCTGTGAAGCAGAAACTAACTACAAATTTTCAATGCTCTAACATAATGGATCGCCTCCCATTTTTTGCATCCTTTCCTACCGTCACAAAAGGACATAAAAAAGGACCTCCCAGAGAGAAAAAAAAAATGCCAGAAGTGGGACAGGGCTCTACACCAGCCTCGTCGGTGTAAACCTTAGGTCCAGTTGCTCATGTATGACAATTTCAGGGGAAGATACTTATGGGTAAGGAAACTGTGTCATGATTTTTCATCTAGAATTCCCTCTACAGATTTGAGTCCCCATAACTCAACCAGCTGCAAACAAACTTTGGGAAGCCATGTGGTCAAGTCTACATGACTGCACTCAAACTTAAAAGATACAGGTTTCCCATCCTTTTAAAAACCCTATCCAAACAATAACATTCATTCTGCTACTAAGGAGTTATAGGAGTTATCCCAAAGGCCTTTAGTATGGCTATATTACTTTTATTATAAACACAAGAGGATTAGGAGACAGTCACAGACAGGTGATCCCTCATTCTTTCTTTTTAAGCATTCCAGCATCTTTTACCTAACACCTCTGTATAAGAAAGGCGTACTGCCACAAAATGATAGCGTTCTGGAGCATCCTAGGGGCCAAATCCTCTTAGAGTTGATAATTAAAGAAGGGCCCTCTTCCACCTACTCACTTTAATAGCATTAAAGGATTACTGACGAATGAGCTGTGTTGTATGACTGCCTCATCACAGTCAAAGGGATCAGGTTTAGAAATAGGTTCTCCAAGAGGGAGTGCCTGGGCTACTGCAGGGTTATCCATAAAAGGACCTGGCTTTCCAATGCTGCAGGTGAAGAAAAAGGAATACTGCCTTCGGACACAGTTCTAAAATAATGGTATTGTAATGCAAAGCGAACCTGTTTTATTGGAGAACATTCTAAGGTCATTATCTGTTGAGATTACATTTTTACCAGTTTCTTTCTTTCTCTTTCTTTCTTTCCTTCTTTCTTTCTTTCTTTCTTTCTTTCTTTCTTTCTTTCTTTTGGGGGGGGGCGGTTACTGTTGTTGAAAAAAATATTTCAGTGCTCATCACCTAGAGTAGCTATTAAAGACCCAAGGTTTCCTTTCTGTACCAGAAAGCTGGTGCTCGGCAGGGACAGACATTGGGCAGTGCTGCATCTGTGGGCCAGGCGGCTGGGGGGCGGGGGGCACACAAGGTGAAGAGTTTAGAAGCCTTCTCTAATCACCTCCCCACATTCTCTCTACTGGTCTGAAAAGCCCATCGATTCCCCAGGGCCAGTCTTTATGGCTGACAATAACACGGTCTCCTTTAGTAACTCTAAAAGGAAACTGTGCAAGGGGCACCATTAGGGCAATTCTAGCCTCTCTGACAAACAGGAGCTTGGTCCAGGACAGCTCTTAGCTCTGTTGCAAGCAAACTGAGCAGCTAGTCTTTTCCTCAGAGATTTCATACCATTCACATGCGGGCCACACGGACATCTCTCCCCTGTCCATCTCAGCTTGAGTGCACAGGACTGGTCCCTAATGGGGCTCCTGTTCTACTTTGTTAGAGACCATTTCCCTTTCCTGGATGGGGTTGAGATGAGCCAACAGAATGGAAACCACAAAGCTCTTTCAGTACTTCAGATCTTCCCCACCCCCCTCACCCGACGACTGCATGTCAGTTGTGTAAACGCAGACACATACATGTAAGTGAAATAAAGAACACAGGATAACTGGATAACTCAAGTTTAAGACCTAACGCCTCACAAATACACAACTTTTCTCCAGGATATCAGTAAGATTTCAGAAAAAAGGGGGAGTTTCTTCCTCAACTAAAGGATAATTTTCTCAACCGAGCATTTTGCATTTCAAAGCATGGCCAAAGGGCAAAAGGTAGCCCCTAAAAATATGCCTGAAAATCCTTCTTGAAAGTTATTTATAATAATGGGAGATTACATAGCTATGAGTTGGTTGATGCTTAGACTCCTAGAAAAGGTTTTCAAAAAAGAAAGTGGCATGCATGATCACTGGTTGCAAGGCTGTAAGCCTTCTTTTACTCCAAGGGGAACATAATATAACTCTAAAATTAAAGAAGTACAAAGAAATTAACTTTTTTTTCACTTTTTTTTTTTTTTTTTTTTTGACAATGAGCTTCTAATTAAGGGCGTTTTCTTCGGAGGGTTTTGGTGGAGCTGAAGGAACTGGAAGAATCGGAAGCAATCTTATTAAACAGCCTCCTCTACAAAATGATCATAAACTTACTTTTATGGTGAGTGTTTAGCCAGGGTAGGGACCTAGCTTTATTTTGCATTACAATTATTTATTGGAGGAGCTTTGATTTGACAAAATAACACAACTGTTTTATGTAATAAGGTTAACAGAAGAAATGGTCTGCCAAATCCCCAATAATAAACTCTGTTTAGAATGTAAACAAACTCTGTTAGATTACTGGAAGAATAAACAGATTATAAAAATGGCCATAAAAAGCTGCTGAGTCCTCCCTGGGTCTTGGGGGGAATGGGTGTGTTTCTCAACTCACCTCCAGGACAAAGCGTCCCAGCAGGGAGCCCTGGCCCTCCTCTGTCCTTGGGGTGGCTCCAGGAGCCAAGAAATGAAAGTTCTATTATTTTGATCTCTGTAACTTACAATGCCCCCAAAGCACATGCATGGAACACCATGTTAACAATGCAAAACCCCTTTTCTAGATAAAGATTGCTTTTTGCGGGGCACCTGGGTGGCTCAGTCGGTTAAGCATCCAACTTGGGCTCAGGTCATGATCTTGCGCTTTGTGGGTTTGAGCCCCGCATCAGGCTCTGTGCTGACAGCCCAGAGCCTAGAACCTGCTTCGGATTCTGTATTTCCCTCTCTCTTTCCCACTTATGCTTTTCCTTTGTCAAAAATAAATAAATACATTTTTAAAAACCATAAAAAAGACTGCTTTTTTTCTGACTGCTTTCTCCTATATTTATATCCAAAAGATTGTATTAAAAATGACAGAATGGTTTTCTCGTGTTTCCATCAGTGGGTGAGATGCTGCGATAGAAATCCCTTTGCAAAAAGACAATAAGTAAATGTACTCCAAACACAAGCATTTGTGATATGTGAGAAAAAGCAAAAATAATCCTGAACTGTCTGATACACTAAAGCTTCTAACAAGAGGAAAAGAAAAAGACTCCGTCAGAAAACTTCAGGGGAGAGTTATCTGCCCCACCCCCACCCTGGCAAGTTCACTTCAGTGTGATGTGATCATCACTTCAAGTGTTAAGCATGATAGGAAATGCCAAAATACCCGAAGATACATCTGGGAGACATGCTTTTCTTTCCTAAATCAAGAAAATTGCAAAGGAAAACCCTAAATGTCACAGGAGTTATTTCTTTTTATTAATTAAAAACTATAAAAACATAGGTAACAATATCGTGCAGCTTTTTGAAAAGTACGTTAACAAAATCTTTAGTAACATGGCAAATGTTAATAAACAAAAAGAAATACATTCATAAAGGTAAAGTTATTTTATATAAAGCACTGATTAAAAAAACTAATAATGTTCAGAAAGTACTTAAGTGATTTCTTCTTTTTTTCGATTATTTGAATCGAACTACTTTAGGTCCATTGGCTCTTGCAAAGTTTTACTATTTATCAGAACTATTCAGAAAAATTTTTAAAGGGAAAAATAATCATTTGTACTCATAATAAAGACATTACTCAGCACTTTTTGATATTCATTTTTATCTCTATCCCAACCAAATGTGATTTACTAAAACGCTAAAAAATAAAACTGAGGACGCTTAGTGGGTTTCGAGCATGACAGCTCAGAATTTATCGATCAGTATCCTCAGAGAGACGCGGAAAACATTGTCTAGTTCTGATGAGTTCTGATGGCTATGGGGACCAGATTATTAGCCACTGCCAGGCGTTCAAGTGTTCAGCTGTCAATTTTATTAAGATGGCTTCATGGATGTTTCAAAACATCAAAATGAATAAGGCCAAGAAAAGACTGGATTATCTATTGTCATGCAATATTCCCATCTGGCTATGTTTTAGAATGCCAGCATGCCCAGACTCACCGCCTCAGTGTCTCACTCTCCTCAGCATGGCACTGCTGACTTCTTAGCAATCATAAAGAAGAAAATGTCTAAGTATACAGTGGCTCTTCCTCTGAATTAGTTAATACTTTCGGCTTGATAAGAACCTCCGATCAAAGAGCAGCTATACTACAGGCACCTAATAAACCACCCCCCCTCCCAGAACTACTGTCCTAGTTCAACTTAATTTGACAATTCCACAATCTCCTGAGAGGAGTCATAAACACAATAGGACATCACACCTGGCCTTATGGGGTGCACACAATTCATCAGGTGAGAGGGTCTGCTTCCTGTCTGAGGTCAAGTGCCTTGAGGAGCCTGGCCACAGACGAAGAACTTAACAGTAGAAATATGATAGCGCAAACTCAGCAGCCTGAATAGCAGAAACATTCCTGCTTGGTGCATACTCCTTGCCCCTGCCCCAGGCAAGTGGTGGGGGACGTTGCCTGGGCACAGGGACGGGGGTACTTCTTGTGCAGAGACAGCCTTTCTTCAATCCACTGGTCTCCCAAAGGCAAGCGCACAGCTCTCCAACAATACAACTGAAGTAGGCTCTGTTTTTTGATGACATCACTAGTGGTAACACCACTAATAGAAAAAAAAAAAAAAAATTCCCCTTCCAGTCTCCACTTGATTCTTTCTGTTGTCCTGAAAGAGACATTAGGTCCATTTTTACTACTTACACCCCTGCGGTTTGGAGAGACAGAAGGGGGACAAGTCATTCTCAGGGCACTGGCCCGAGCTGCTGGCATGTGCAAAGCACCTTGCAAGTTCTGGAAAATGCATCCAACTCTCCCGAGAGAGGCACAGAAAGAGTCCACAGAAGAGGTGCATTCGAGGTGGATTAGAAGAATGAAGAGTGCTTCCCTCCTCGCTCCCCCAGCCCCTACAAAAATATCACATTCAGGCGGAGCTAACAGTTGCCTCACCCAGAGCAGGTGTACAAAGCAAGGTCATCCTGGTGGAAGTCAAAGGAGAGAAAAGACCACACTGGGCAGTGTCCACTTAGAGTCACACACTCTGCAGGATCTTTAACTTACATGACCTTTTACAACCCGAATAACCCTTCTAAGGAGATCATGTCACATGCTATAGATAAGCAATGTGGGGCTCGGCAAGGTTGAGCGATTTAACCAAGGTCACATAGCTTTTAGGTGGTAAAGCTGAAATTTTCCAGTGATTTTCAAGTTATCCCTAGCAATGGGATTCTTCCCCCCCCCCCACAAATCTCACTTATATCATAAATAGCTCAGATAATCAAAAGCTGGCTATATATTTTAAAAATATCTCTGAAGGAGAGTCACTTGGGCCAGGGAGCCAGACGGCAGTGGTTTCCAGAATGAATGTTCAGAGAGAGCACAGATCAGAGATGGAATCCCACCCAGAGAAACTCCAGGCAGGTCAGTTAGCCAGCCTTTCAAACGATAACCTTTAGTTAGCAATTCCCCAAATCCTATCAGGTAAACCATAGAAAACTAAAGAATAAAAACCAAATAAACCCTCCTGGCCCCTACTTAAATTTTACAAAGACACTCTGACTCTTTCCACAAGCTGCCTTTCAGGTGCGCACCTCAACAGAAGGAAAAGGCTACCTCCCGTTATCTAGGTGTAATATCGCGTGATGATGTTTGTTTGGCAGCTTTGTGACTGCCACTCAATGGACAGCAGTTACCACAGGAATTCGGCTAACATCCTGAGAGCACTGTACTTGGGGAAAAGTTAGTGGAGCTGCCAGCACAGTAACCCAGGGCAGAGAGCGGTTCTTCACGCAACCTCAGTGACCAGCCACACTGGTCCAAGGGCAGGTCGACTTCCACCAACACTCATAAAAGTCCTCTCCGAAAATGGGAGACAGCTCAGCTCCTCTCCTCAAGGGTTATCTTCAGAGATCGTTCTCTAAAAGGCAGATTTTTTTCTTCCTTTCTTTTCTTTTCTTTTTTTTTTTTGTTAGGGGCAAGAAAGAAGATGGATGGATCAGCGAACACAGCAAGGGGTACTTGGCACTGCGCCATTGATGAAGGTCTTACATAACAGATGGACACTTAGGCTGGAATGGATAAAACCATTGCCAACATCCCCTTTCTAAGCATTCAAATAAGAAGTGGAAAAGTACCAAAGGAGATACTAAAGGCTCTCGCTGTCACCAGAGACGCTGAGCAGCACGGTGCTAGCTTCCAAAGGACTCAAAGTCCAGAGAGTTGTTTCATACTTTTCAGTCATAACCTAAGAAAGTACTGGAGACATAATAAGCATTAGTAAGTGCTCTGATAACTTCGTCTCATACATAAGACTATTCCTGAATCTTAGATATTTTAATATAACGACAAATATAAAAACTGAGAAGACTGCATTAGAAGACTTGAGAAAATGTAAAGGAAACGTAGTTAATCAACCTCTAATTTGACAAAGATGATTTTTGATTTTTGCACATTAGTGTCACATACTGTTGGTGACTCTCCACTCTTTTTTCCTTTAGGAAAATACGAACAAGGACGTGATGCTCCCTCAGGGTCCACCACCAGATACTGAATGGACTAAACTAAGCTCCCAAATGGAGAGGCTAAAAGTAACCTCTAATAACAGGTGTCTTTTCTCTTCCATTTTAATGAGCTAAAAATGCATTAGTAATAAGAGCCAGCATAATCCTGAGTCTTCAGCTAGATGTTCAAGCAAGTATCTTGAATTACATAATTTTTTATAGTGTCCTGGAACAAAAAATAGCTTAAGCTCCTATTTGTGGTTTCAAAAACATCTATCGCAAAATTAATATATGACAGGCTTTAAAATATATGCTTTATTAATTTAGAAGTATATGCAAATGCTTTAAAAAGAATAAAGACCTAGTCAAATAGAAGGCAGCAGTGGAGTTGATAAGAGAATAGATTGGTAGTCAGCGCAATAATGAAACTGACCTTCAGATGTGCTACTCAATCCTTATTTTATTGTGAAGAAGTTAACTCGTGCATCTATTCTGTTCTAATTCAATACCAACAACTATGACATGAAATTCAAAAGGAAAACGCTCAGTAATTTCTAAACCCATTTCACCCAAAAGTTTGAAGGCTATGCTACATCTGGGAGATTAAATTGGAGAAAGAAATTGAACCCAGATCTTCAGAAAGTGTTCACTAAGGGACATTTGCAAGCAAAGCTTTACTGCTAATATCATGTACCTTTCATCACTGATATCACAGCCCTGGCTTTCCTTCTACCTCTAGGGCCACTACTTCTTGGTATATTCTCTAACCACCTCTAAACGTAGAAACCCCCAAAGCATGATCCTAAGTCACCTTCTTTGAAGCTCAGAATCTATTCACTCCATGACTTATTACCAATGACATGCTCATTAACCCTCAAATTTATGCTTCCATTCTAAATTTCACATGTGAGCTCCAGACCCATCAGTCCAAACGTCCACTTGCTCTTTTCCCTGGGATGCCTCATGGGTGTCTCAACCGTAATGAGTCCAAAAGTGAACTCATGAACCAAAGTTAGGAAAAGTCTTCCTCACCTATGAAACGATACCACCATCCATCTACTCAGTCATGCTAAAATCCTGACATTTCCTGGACCACAACTTCCCACGTCCTGTCAGTTACCAGTGTTGGCTGATGCTATCTTCAGAACCTGTCCTCACTCTGTCCAGAAATCTCCAACATAACTTCTGCCACCCAGTCTAAGGCTCTGTTGTTTCTTCCTCCATACATTCTTGCCTCCTCTAACACCTTCACCACAAAACAGCCCAAATGGTGTCTAAATGCAAAGCAGTTCATGCATTTCCTCTTTCTTTCAAAGCCTGCCCTTTGGAAGCCAAGTATCCAGCCCTTATCATTTTCCATACAGCACTTCATGATGGCTTTTGCCCAGCTTATAACCTCTCCTTCCACCTTCTCTCCCCTGCTGTGGTCCAGGAACAGGGCTTTCTTTCTGTTCCTTAAAAACATCAAATTCTTTCTCTCCTCCACCTTCATGCACTGTTTCTCTCTCTGGCAAGGCTTCTCTGGACAAGTTCCTCTTGTCTCTAGTCCCATCTTACAAGGTGAATGTTTCCCAGGAAACCCACTGACTCATGACCCTCTCCTCCCAGCTCCTGTATGTTTTCGTGACACTACTCACACTTATCGGCACATCATTATTTAGGATGTAATTTTTTGTGCCCCACTACCAGATGACGATAAGCTCCCTGTCCAGATTTTCTCCCGCACAAGACATAGTCAGTGGCTAGAACATAGTAGGTGCTCTGTGAGTATCTGTTGACCAAACAATGCTGATATTTAAGAAAGTTTTCTGGGTATGCCCCAACCCTCCGACCCTGACAGCCCTAGTAAATATTAGATGGCTAATTTCAGTCCAAATTTCACAGATTTTCTGCTCCTTAACATGCATGTGTCACCCAGGGGCCAAGATTAGGAGGAGACAGACCTGGATTTTAATCTGGTCTCTGCACCTGTGCTTAGTAGGCAGACTTATAAAAAAGTGAACTGCTTTTCCAGACCTCAGATTTCTCACTGTTGTATGAAAAAAACTCCTCATAGCTCTCACACTCTCAATCTGTGAATACACAGTGTTTTCAATCCACAATAAAATTCTGTACACATCCAAAATAAAACATCTCCTATGGGCTTTAGAATCCTCTGGTTATTCTTGCTTCAAGGTCTTTATCAATCTCACTTTCTTTTGATCCCATGATTTCTGAGGACCTTGAATTACAATTCAGACCCATCAGGCAGGGTCTCCAGATGGTGAACGCAGACACCTAGGCCTCCACTCACTGTATATTTCCTTTGGGGACTAGTAATGATGGTGAGGGCTGGGCCCAGCAAAGCCCCCGCTGCAGGTTAGGACTGGCAGATGCTTCCCAAGTCTCTCAGATTGAAATCCAAAGTTCCTTCGTGGTCCCACGGCCCTCCAGTATCCTCTGCTTTGTTCTCCTCGCGCTGGCCTCCTTGCTATTCAAACACTCCAAAGCAGCTCCCACTTGGGAGGCTGCCTGTGCATCGCCTTGTGCTTCCTGTTCCCCCGCCTGGCGCTCTCCTCCCCCAGACATTCAAACGACTACTTTCCTCCCTTCATTCAGGTGTCTGCTTCAAATGCCAGAGGACTTGTCCGTGACGATGCTACACGAGTCCCCATCCCAACTGTTCTCTGTCTGTGGGCCCTGCTTAACTTTTCTTATTCTCTGTCACAATAAATTATAGGTTATTGTCTGTCTCCTCCAACCGGAACGTAGGAGTCCTAAGGAGAGGAGCTTTGTTTCCTGTTAGATATCCAGGGCCTAAAACAGTACATTGTACGCACTCAGAAAATAGGTACTGAATGAATGAATAAAGGAATGAATGAGCGGTGCTCTACAAGAAATCAAGAGGACAGCGGGACTGAAGGTCTCCCATCTACAGCTACAGGGGTCTGTAAAGGTCAGAAAGGAGCAGTGTGATGAGAAAGAGCTTAGGTTGCTGGACCCCAAGGCAGGAGAGCCAATAGGCACCTCCCCCCAAATTGGTACCCACCCCCCACTGAAGAAGAGCGAGCTTGGTTCATGGGGTGGCAGGTGGGGGAGAGTCCCAGGGGCTGCCAGTCAGCAGGTCTCCTGCCAAATTAGCAATGAACTTCTGACAGCTGTGGCAGGAGAACAGCAATCCCCAGGGCAGTACCAGTGGAAGTGAGAGTTAGCCTGCAGGTGGCCCTGTTGCCCGGAGATGGATGGCATGTGCTATCTTTGTCATCTTTTTGTAATCTGTCCTTTAAAAATCACTTAACCAAATTCTGAATTTAAGGCATCTGTGAATTAGTGCACAGTCTCACTCACGATCACCCCTTTCCCGCAAACTTGGACTCAGGGAGACCCGTATATTATCTTCCAAAGCTGTTCCGCGCCCTCTAGTACTCAGCCTTACTGGCGCCCTCTAGACTGTGAACTCCTCCAGAAGAGCCCGTGTGCTCCATGGTGACTGGCACTTAGCCTGCTCTCAAAAAACGTCAGATGACTCAGTAAGTATATTTTGAACTAGATCTCCCCAAAGACACTGAGCTAAACACTCACTAACACACATCACTAATTACATGCTATTATTGTCTTCTATTCAACTATGCAGGCATTGGACTGAGTTAGTTCTGGACAGAAATTAGTTTGAGAATTGGAAGACTCACAAAATAAATAAGGAATCGCCACGTGTCAAGTAAGGTGTGATAAGAACACCGTGCGGACCTTGCAGAAATTTCTGCATATACACCACAGGGGGGAAAGCATGTAAAGAAGATAATTATATCTGTGTATTATATTTTTATTTTCAATATTGCATTTTAGCACTGAATATAATTTTTAAATATTATCAATATTCAGAGTAAAATTAACACTTTACATATTTTCTTTTCTTTTTAAGTCTATTTATTTTGAGAGAGAGAGCATGAGCAGGGGAGGAACAGACAGAGGAGACAGAGGATGCTTATCCGACTGAGCCACCCAGGCGCCCCGTGCACTTTAAATATTTCCAAAGGAATGATTTAGTCTTTTCCTAAAAAGTCTGTGTCTTCAATGTGATTTTATATCTCACAGTAATATTTCTCCCTGACATCAGAGAAGAGCGAATATAATTAACTCAGCCAACATTTCCTGAATGCACACAATATATAAGTCACTATGCCACACAGAGTTAAAAAATACAAGTTTCACATAGCAAAAAAAATGTGCACTGGACTAAGGTGTTTATGTTCTACTGAGAGAGCTATATTTATATTAGTACTTAATATTTTATTTATATTAAACACTCTTTGAAGGTGGATATACTATATACGGAATGTCTTCAGCCATGCAATGATGTATGGTACATCTTGGGTTTCTAACATGAATGTTGTTTTTGCTCCCAACCCCTTACTTTTAATAAACGATCTCAAACATCATGCTCCAAAAGAAAAACCTTCTAATAGCTTCCAAGTACCCTGAGGATAAAGCCTTCCCTCCCCCCAGTATGCAAGGCTGGCTCTTATTATCTTGCGGGTCTCAGCCCAAAAGCCTCAAACACAGAGGTGTCTTTCCTGATCATCTGATCTGCAAAACCCAGGCGCTCTGTTACATCAGACTCCATAGCACTTTCCACATCTGAACCTGCTTTGTTTGTCTCCATCTAGAATGTACCCTCACCACAACCTTGGTTTTGATCCCTCCCCTATCCCCAGCTGCCAGCAAGTATTTATGGAATTAATTATTAATTATTAATTAATTATTACAGAGCTTGAGTTGACTATCCTATCCATCCATGTCTTATCAGGAACCAAACAATAAAAGTATGGGTCATGATTTCCCATGTGGTTTTTTACAATATCATTGTATACGATGCGCCTCACATTTGGCAAAATGGGTCATAAGTATAATTTAGCAGCAACTCCTGAATGAAGCTCACTAAATCATGGTTTGGTGAGTAAATGAATGAAAATAATTATGGTCAAAATAACTGACTGAGATCCATCAAAAAAAAATGGAGTTATAATGCTATAATGTTCTTCTTCGACTTTTAGAAGAAAACCAAAATTATTTTTATTTTAATTGTGTATTATTTTCATAGAAAAATAGCAGTTGTGGAAAGGTTGAAAATGGTACTCAACACCCACCTCAAATTGACTACTCTAGTAAGCTTAACAGTTCTCTTGCAGTCTCAGGCAATGTTTTTGAACAAAACCCCGTACCGAGGTCTAACGAGGATGCAAGTTCCTCCTTCTTATGCAACGAGTCAATGTTCACAACTGCGAGAACTAGATACAATGATTGGGCTGGGTTTTTGTTTTTGTTTTGTTTTGTTTTTGAAAAGGGAGCAAAGTCAGAAGGTTCCGAATTCAAGATCTTTGGCTTATTCGAGAGGAATCGGTGTTTAACAGAGCAGATGTTCTCCAGGGGGAAATCTCAAGCGTTTTCATATTCTAGCTGGGACTTCACATACTGCGTACTGGCTCAACCCGGTCCAGGGTCACCTGCTGGGAACACGGCCATAAACAAAATAGGCACAAGCTTGCCCTCACTTGGCTTACACTCCCTCTGAACAGTGTAGGGACCGGGAACATAATAGTTACAACACCCCCCAGCTATGAGGACCTGGCCACGGAACTATGGAGGCAGAGGACAACCAGGTTCACTCTGCAAAGTGGGGCTCTGGCATTGCAGGTTCTCAACAGTGTGGTCTGAAAAGCACCCTCGCAGGGTGTGCATATTACTGATTTTAAAAAATTATTCACTGGCTAATCTTCTCTCTGTCTTGTGCCTCAATCTGTATAATCAGGAACACGGGTAAATAAAGTTTTAAAACTTGAATGGTTGATCGCAATAGTTTAACAGGTTACATGATCCAAGAGCAGTTTTGACAACAAAGAAACAAAGTCTGCAGTTAAAAAAACACTGTTACTCATTTCGAAATGGTAGCTTTTCTTATTTAAAAATAAATACATGGGGCGCCTGGGTGGCGCAGTCGGTTAAGCGTCCGACTTCAGCCAGGTCACGATCTCGCGGTCCGTGAGTTCGAGCCCCGCGTCGGGCTCTGGGCTGATGGTTCAGAGCCTGGAGCCTGTTTCCGATTCTGTGTCTCCCTCTCTCTCTGCCTCTCCCCCGTTCATGCTCTGTCTCTGTCCCAAAAATAAATAAACGTTGAAAAAAAAAATTAAAAAAAAAATAAAATAAAATAAAGAAATACATAGAACCCTAGTACAGGCATGAACAGGTGGCATTTCCATCCACTGTCAGTCACAAGCTCACCTATTCTGAAAATCAGTTTTGCATTTAGTATCAGGAGTCTTTAAGACATTCATACCTTTTGACCCAGGAATTAATCTCTTCCACAGATCTCGCTTAGAGAAGTAATCTGAAATGTGAACAAAGATTTCATCAAAATGCCATTTATAATGCCAGATATTTGGAAATCACCTAAAGGTCCAATTTTAAGAGCAGTTAATAAATTGTGGTGTGTCCACACAATCAAATATTATGCAGACATGAATTAAGCTTGCCTAGAAGTCGGCAAATGTCTTGGACATAAGGTTAAGCAAAGAGAGCAGGTTGTAACATGTTATTAACTATGGAAACAATTCATTAAAAATGAAGAAGAAAATGCCAAAATATGATGGGTGCTTTGGGGTCATAGGCAAATTTTCTCCCTGATTTTTTATACTTAATGCATTTTCCAAAGTTTTCGTTGGGAGCATCTGTTGCTTTTATGATTAGAAATAATAACATCTCTTAAGAAATGCTAAGTAACTCGACCGTATTACAAATACTGGCACAGTTGTATTCACACAGCGGATCCGATATGTGGCTTGCCAAGTGAGCCCAAATTTGTGCCTCTCCTGTGCCTAAATTTCAGAGAGAGAACACTGAGATTCCTTGGATTCACCCTGCACTTCAGCCCAAAGATGCTGATTCTCAAAAAGGAAAATATTCCTTAGCAGCTGCCAACCTATTGGCACCTCTGTAATTAGCTTACTATTTGCAAAACAGCCTGCTCCTTCTCAGCATTCCCTTCATCGCAGGAGCCTCTAATATTCTTTACCGATTCTGGTTATCTCTGCCAGCTTTATTTCCATGTCCTGTAATCACTCATTTACTTCTGGCTCCATTAGATTATGAAATTCTTGAGACCCTTGTCATCCTGACACCCACAGAATCTAGCTGAGCCCCTAGTAAACAGTGGCATTTAATCAATGTTGTTAAACAAACCATTACAATATAGGAAGAAAATCCACTCAATAACCCCCAAGAGAAACATTCCCTAACAGGACCCTCTTGTGAGGGAAATCTTGGTTGGTGTATGGAATCAGAAACACATTGGGATATAATTTCCAGTTTATGAAAGAGCGGAGCCACCCCCGACATCCAGGAGCTGGCCTGGCGCTTACAACCAGGCCCCGATGTGCTCCTGTCGATGGAAACAATTTCACAGAACGTCAACACCAGACAAGCCAGTCTGTGACCATGACGGTGCAGGACAGGAACAAGGCCATTCTGTAATCATATCTGAACACAAACAAAAACATGGATATTGTCCAAAATGACCAATATCCCTCTAATCTGGCTAATGAGTAACTGCTACTTCCTTGCCAATAATAGTATTAGCCTCTCTCGTCTTGTCTCCTTCTGATAAGATTTATTAAGATACAAAGTCATAGGATTATCCCTGCTTCAATCCAGAGCAAAGCCCTGCTTCTTTAAACCTTCTCCCAAATCACATAACACAAGCTCAAATCTTAAAATCTTATAATTAATTTCTAACACCCTCTTACTGAGACGCCCCGTATCTCCCTATGGTATACCTTCTCCCTTGCTGAAACGAGTTGCAAACCCAACCTGTTCAACCACGGGTCATTCCTGGTGGCCCCTGGCTGGAGAGCACTGATAAATTCTTAATCTTACCTGCAATACTCTCCTCTCATCTCTCTGTTCATACATAGTCATCAGAACTCACTTCCTCCCAGACGCCTCCCTGGATTGGCCTTCTAGGTTTTAGATGGTCCCATTCCTTTTAGTCTCCGTAACATTTGTGTTTAACTGCTACTATTAAGTTTGTATTTCAAAATACTAGCTAACACTGTGGTCTTGATTTCTCTCTGAAAAAATCCTTCTAACTCTAAAATCATATTATTCTATTGTGTTGCTTTAAAAGTTTTATGCATGGTTGTTTTACCTCTGCAGTTCTCACATATGGGCCTAAAACATATTTTTATATACCTTCACATTCCCTTTCCAGTTATCATAGATAGATAGATACATACATACATACATACATACATACACAAAGTCCACTGCACTTAAGATCTACAGTCACGTGTCTAAGCAGTTAAAAGTTTGATCTTGGATTTGTTGGGAAATGACATGATGTCACTCATATTCTATTAGTAAGCAGCTTCATTTAGAGTATCTTCAAGTAGAGACCTTTATAGCTGGTGGGTGCTCCACATACTTACTATATTCAGTATGTGCTAGTGCTCTCTCTCCTGCCCAACCCCCCCATCTCTGCGTGTGTGTGTGTGTGTGTGTGTGTGTGTGTGTATCATATTTCAGGGCAAAGTACCTGTACATATAAAGGTAAATTCAGGCCATGGCAGCTGGCAAAGGTTCCTTCCCTTCAACAGAAATCAGTGACTAAAATTAAGCCTTCCAAACATCTGACTTGCTGACGTATCTGTCCTGCATAAGGATAGAGATCCTGCACCAAGGGGACAAACCTATTGGATTATTAAATTCTCTGCTAAAGCCGGATATAATCCTGCTGGACAACTCCCTTCAGATGACCTGTACCCCGCTCACATTCTGATGACTCAAAGTTCACTCCTGATCTCCTTTCACAACCACATGCCTTGCTGACTTCCCCATTTCTATCACCCAGACTTGACATTGACCTTGCCTGCCAGGGTGGGGATGACTCCCTGAAGATCCAGAATCAGGTCTAGATTCAGACAGAACTGGGTTTCCATGACAGCAACCTCATCCCCAGTGTGGCTCCAGGAGCTCAGGCAGATCATTTAACCTTTCTAAGTCTCTAGCTCCTGGCTCAAAAGAAAAAAAATAAAAAGCCATAATATTTACCTGCCAAGGACTATAATGAAGATTTGGTGAGATTATGTATCTAAGACACATGTCAAATACTCTACAAATGTTAGCTCTTTTTTTTTTTTTTTTTTTTTCCTAATGGTCCCTGACAACTAATAGAATCCTGTTTCCCTCTGAGGACCCACCCAATATATGTTCTTACTGCCTTACATCAGGAAGGGTATTTAAAGCAGAACAGATGGCAGAGCTCCTGTTCTCAGATCAACATTCAAACTCCGGTTGTTGTATTGATCTGCCCACCTGTTCAACTTCCTGATACCACTCCCATCCACTTCCCTTGCTACACCCCAATTCCCAAACCAAGAACCTATGTATGACCTACTCTTGCTTTGGGATTCCTGTCCATTTTGCTGCTAAGCATGGATGTTCTCCACCTTCGCCTGGATAACCTCTATTTCATCCCCTCTGGAACTTCTGTCGCTGTGGTTGCCTGTTAGAAGACTCGACCTTCAATTTAACCTCATCTACAGGATTCTGACCATGGGCTTGAGAGGTAGTATCACACAGTTTATTAAAGCACGGATATTTGTTTTGGACAGCCAGGGTTTGAAAATCCAGTGCTACCACTTAATGACCACATAACCTTGAGCAAGTTATTACGTCCCTAACTTTCGGTTTTCTCACCATGGAGGGATTTTATGAGATTTAAATCACATAATGATTTTAAGGCATATAACACAGGATCTGGCATACAGGTAGGTCCTCAATAAATGTCAGTGCTACACATGTAAAGATTTTGACAGCCGGACTCACAGTGACCACTGGCCTCTTTTCTACATCGTCCAGTTGCCATGAACCTACCCACAATACACAGCCTTTTCACCTGCTGGCCCAGCTGATCATCCTGGTCTGGTCCCTCTTGATCCATTTCATCCCACAAATGCTCTGTCCACACAGATGCTCCTTTATCCTGACATACACCCTTACCATACTCTCATAATGTCACTAACACATGCCAATATATAATTTTATGCCTCCTAAGTGATAACTCTATTCTATGCCTGCTGCCTCCCCTTGGCCCATCTCCCACAACCTCAGAACAACAGTTCTGTGTTCATCACTTCACTGTCCTGTTCAAACTTTTGCTAGATTTATAGTGACGAAAGTAGGGGGTCTCCAATCCCACGATCTCTAGATGACTGGGACTTCTGATAATGAAATCACCAGGCTGGAAATAAAGCACAAGGATATTAACTAAAAGTATATAGAAATGGATAAATGGTAGGCTCCTCATCTGGCAACCACAACCTTTCAGCAAAGTCTAGACATGGAGAGTGTTAGTTCATCACTGGATTTTGTCTTGGCTGGGAGGAAGGTCCCATTTCTGGAATTTGCATGGTCTTGGACATCTGAGTTGCCTCCATGTGTAATATTCACATCACTGTTTAGGGGGTCTGTCCCACAAAAGGAGAGGGCAATTCTCCTCAATAATGTTGTTTTTGATTAGTGGCATCATCAGCTTTAGAGAGGCACAACTGTATGTGATCGTGGGGGAACTGTCCATCATGGTGCCCTTATCAGCCTCCACCCCACCACCAGCACCACATACACAGGATGGGGCACATGACCTAACATATTGCACTCTCTGGTGGATGTGGACTGATTCAGTGACCACCAAAGCAGGGCCAATCAGAGCTCTTCCAGGAAATTTCTATGAATGGGACCTCTAAGAAATAAGACCTCTCTTTTCTATGTCTCAAAAGCCCAAGAATATAGGCTGGGAACTACTGAGAGTCAGCTTTCTAGTACATAGAAGGGGGCCTTGGAATGGAGCTGATCCGGAGACAAGTGGAGCTGAGAAATGGGGGGAGAGAGAAAGGACCCTGACAAAGCCGCGTGAGTCTTTGGGTTCTCACCATGAGTGAAGCAAGGTCCATCTTTGGACTTTCCAGTCACATGAGCCAATAAATCCTTTTTTGCTTAAGCTAGTGAAATATAGGCTCCTCACACAAATAATCAGATGAATGCTGACGAACTCCCTTCACCAGGAACACAGAATGGGGCGGGGCTGGGGGGAACTTGCTCACCCTTGGCGATGCACTTAATGCTTAGGGCAGAGATGAGTGTGCAGCAGGAGGGAACGTATAGACACACATCTTCACATCTTCACACCTTGTTCACATTCTTATGACTCCTATGTAATTTTACCCCCAGTGACAAAGTTTCCAGAGCACAACTTGCTACTAGAACATATCCTATTAGCAGTGCAATGGTCCCCAAATCCCCACCTTTCTATGAGAATTTCCTTTTCCCATCTGCACTCAAAGCTCTTGGAAGAGTCTTATCGATGACCCTGTAATCAAATCCCCAGAATTCCTGCTGGGGAAGGTTAGGTGGGGAGGAAGCACACAGAAATAATCAGACTAAACATCAACAATAAGATTCAAGACATTTCAGGAGGTCTCGAGATCCCATAATCGCAGAAGGCAACCTAAATCCAGAAGGCAACCTAAATTTTTATTCAGAAATTTGCACCTCCACTAAAATCTGACACCAACCTTATCACTCTGTCCCATTAACACAGGGTTTCCAAAGCACGTTCTAACTTCTCCCATCTCTACAATTCTGCAGAAAGGCAATGAGGTGCACTGGTGCAAGCATGCTTTGCAGTATTAGTCCTGGCCTCGGCACCTTTACGCTCTAATTACCTCCTGGGGATGTTGTGAAAAATCAATTGCCATTATTTGCAAAAATTCATGAAAAGCCATCCAAGCAACTAAGCCAACTAAGCAAAAGTTGGTATTTATTATTTTATTACATATTATAAATAACGAAGATAATCAATGATGGGCCAGATGCCAGGCGCCCCTTTACCTTGTATTAGCATCATTATTACCGCTTCCCTGTGCCCAGCGTGGTGTCCAGCTTGTCCTCCCCTGACCCAAACTCTACTCACTGCACCCTTCGCACACTACATTCTGATTTCTCCCTCTCAATTCCACCAGAACCCATCATACAGCATTTTAAAAAGAGGACAGAAGATCATGGTCCAAAGCCCTCGATCTGCGGATAAGGGAATGTGGGGACGAGGGCACACACAGAAGCCCAGAAAAGCCAAGGAACATATCCATGGTCACGTATTCAGCAGCCTGGTCAGGACGACAACTTGGGTTTTCCAACTCCCCATCCAGGGTTCTTTGCAACCCACCGCACTGCTCCCAGTATGCACCAGACCCCCGGTGCTCAAGGACCATGCCAGGTGCTCAGGGATCTGTGACACGCTCTCCAGCCCTCTCCTCACCCGTCTTTGGCTCCCAGAGGAGTCCATCGTCTAGTAGGACACAACAGCTGTCCCTCCATGTTCTCTGAGTGTTTGCGCACGTAACAGACCTTAGCAGACAAAACCTGTCTTAAGTCGTGAAATGGAATGGATACACTTGACAAAACTACACATCATATACTCCTTTATAAAATGAGGGGTCCATCTCACTGCAGAATTGTTTTTTTGGTGTCTACATGTTTGTTTTTTTCCCAAATGTGTTCTGCTTGAGGAAGACTTTCCGTGCTGTCTCCTGCTAAGGGAGAGTTAACAGTCAACAAAATTTATTTTAAAGCTGCCTTCCCTTTTAGACTCTACATTGTGTTTAGTAACTAAAGTGCATTATTAGGAGGACTTATTAATTTATCTTCTACTAATTTTGCTCAAGAAATGTAAAAGGTGACATCTGCTTTTATCTTTGTTCTTATCTATTTTCCTAAGCTAAATATGTATTTTTGTTTCCTTTATGCTGAGAATCTTTACGGGAATGAATGGATTTAAACAATCAGTTCAGCCTCACTCCCCCCTATGTATGAGTAGTTCTCTTCTTCTGCCAATAAGCTATTGCTGAAACCACCCAAGTCTGACTATAGCAATCTAGCCCTTGGAGCACTCAAAAGCTTCACTAAAAATTCCTCCAAGTTAAAATAACAAGTGTAGTCATCCTTCCAAACAGTGATCTTTCCTGAAAAATCCCTTCTGATTATGGGTGCCCTTGGGATACCGCATACCTTTACCTGGACCAGACTCAGGAGCAACAGGTAAAGACTTTCTGTGCCAACCACCTGGAAATCACACAGAGACTTCCCAGGCAACAACTCGCTCCTTCACTGAAGGCTTTCCCAGCCTAGGATACAAAGCTAATTATAACCAGGGTTACAAATTACAGCTAAATCATCCTGTAATTATGAGCTCTCTACTAGGACTTGGTTAGAGAAAATCATTCCTAACACTTCAGTATGCATTTGTAAGAGTAAAAAAAAAATCTCATAATATTAAATTGCTAAAACACTTCCCTATAGTTTCCACTTAAATATTATTTTGTTTAGAAGGACTCCTTCACTTATGCTGTTTGAAAAGCAGGAAACTACAAGCAGTTGCTTCTATATAAACAGCAGAAAAACATAAAAAGTTTCAAAACTGAGCCTACTTTTCACACAATGGTAATATATTCTAGAGTCAGTAGCCAAGTAACAAACTGAAGGTCATTTGATAGTAAGTATTTCTATAATGCAAGTCATGACAAACCATCATAGTGAGTAGCTTTCACAGGAGCTGGGAATATTTAGCATAAAGCCCCTCAGAAAGTGTACCTCAGAAGTTGGTTTCACTGCAAATCCAGAAGAGTTGAATATTCTTACTGACAAATAAGAATAGTTGTCGATTCCTTACATGTATTCTCTATATACAGTTGTCCACGAGTACTTCTGAAGGTCTTCAGAAGAAAGAACAAGGTGAAGAGACACTTTAGTGCAACATTTAGTTCTGAAATACACCGGCTAAGGTGGACTGGGATGACTCCAATTAGTAAATTACATACATGTGAAGCATGTGACTTCCTGGCATTACCAGTGCCTGGTACTGAATAATGAATCCTTTTTTTTTTTTTTTTTTTTTTACAATTATCACACACATACACTTCTCAATCAAAATCTAAGGACAGTACATAGACACAGAGAGCTTGCACCTACACAATGTGAAAGGCTGGCTTGGACAATTCATTACAGCAAAAGAATGATTACTGAAGCAAATCTTGCAAACCCCAAGCTCTTTTTCCTGAGGGCAGACCAAATGACTGCATGGGGAGAAAAGTAATGCTGAATTTGGCAAATAATTGCTTCGCCTCCCCATTTCGCCCAGGTAGATACTACCACATACTGCTTTAGGAAACCTTGACTACACTTTGCTCCTGCCAAGGACTACTATAAATTGCCGCTGTGGACGTCTTCACAGAGAATGCTGACTCTCTGGAACGGAGACAAAGGAGGGTGTAGCTCGGAGAAACCTAGCCAGGCGCTCCAAGGCTCTGGGCTACCGGAGGCTGCTGCCCCGCAAAGCTTCTCTTGCGCTCTCGGCGCTGGGGAGTCCGAAACTGATGGCGGACTTGGTTCCTTTCCCAAACTTCGGGAGACGGTGTTTACCCTAACTCTGGTGGCTGAAGCAGGGGGCGTGGGGGCGAAGAAGCGCCCCGCTAAGGCTGCTGTGGCTGTCCACCCACCTCCCCGCCGCCCGGCAGCACCCTTCCCTTCCCCCTCACCTGTCCTGAGCGCGGGGCCTCAGGGGTCCAGTCGCCTCTCGGGACTCGCACTGCAGGAGCAGTTGGGACGTCGGGCGCCTCCGGAACCAGCGAAGGAGGCGGCGGCGGGCTCGGGGGCGTCAGCGGGAATCTCGGCAGCCGCGGTCAGCCTCGGGCTCCCTCCCCATCCCGGCGGGGCTCGGGCAGCGGACGCGGCGCGGCCACCGAGCGCGGCTGAGTCAGGCGAGGGGGCGGACGGGGGAGGGTGGGGGGCTCCCCTACCCCCGAGCCGGGGGGGCGGCGGCGGCCTCGGGGCGGGGGACGTGCCGCTGCTTGTGCCCGCCGCGGGTCGCGGGGCCGCCGGCCGCCGCCATCGAGCGCAGGAGCCTGAGCGCTCCAGCCCTCGGAGGTCACCGGGTGCGGCGCGCGACTCGCGGCTCAGGCGTCGTCGCCGCCTCCAAGAAAGACAAAAGGGACCCGGGGGCTGGGAGGGGAAAAGTTTTCTGCTAGGCTCCAGACAGATCCCCACCAAACCTCACGCTCCAAGCGCGGAAGAGGCGGGCTGGGGGCTGGGGGGTGGGGGCTGGGAGCTGGGGACTGGGAGCTGGGAGCTGGGGGCTGGGGCGGGGGGCGGGGCTGGCTTCCAGGCGCGTCACAGCACGATCCGGACCCGGGTCCGAGCCAAGCTCGCCGCCGCCCACCACCCGTGGGAACTCCCCCCGCTCTGCTGCCCCCGCTTTCGCAGCCCGCCTCCTCCTTGATGATGCAGACAAGATACGCTCTTCCCCCTCCCAGGTCCCCAGTCCCCCAACGGGTGACCCGGCCGCAAAGTTGCACTTCTGGAGCCGGGATTACCACAGACAAAATCTATCTGTGGGAACAAAATACCCGCTTTCAGGAGCTCTTCTCTGGGCTGGAAGGCCAGAAGGTGGAAACGGACACACCCACCCGTGGGGCGCGCCTCTTGCTGTGGTGGAGCCCCGGGTCCCAGAGCCGAGGTCGGCGCCCCGCCAGTCCTCTGGAGCAATAGGGGAGCCCTTGCGGATTCCCGGTTTTCCTGGAGCAGGCGCTACGGCCCCACGCCCCTCAGACTCTTTCCTATCAGACGCCGCCTGGGCGGGTCGGGGTCCCCCTGGCGGGCTGCTCGGGCGCTGCGCGAGCGGAGCCAAACTGCTCCCACCTGACACTGCGGACGCCCCCTCTGTCTACACCGCCCTAGGGCGTCTAACAGGTCAGTCGCAGGTCGGCCTCCGAAGGGGCTCTGAGAGATGGCTAGGGGGTGAGGGTTATGGGCAGGAAGCCTTGATAAGGGCGAACCGGATGGCTGAAAGCTTTGATGAAAGGTGCTGACGTTGAACTGCAAACATCAAAGTCAGCGAGGGGTACAGGTTACTCCTCCTTGCTCCCAAACGTCCAGTGAGTGGAGATTGCCCTATTCATAGAGTAAAACGATATGGTAATTACCTCCAATCTGGCAGTGGCAGAGTGGTGACTTTATTATATGCAGGTCAATTCAGTAAATAAAGGTTCGTGTAAAACTCTGGGTTACTAGATATTCCAGCCATGACACTGGCATGTGCTGAGCACATCAGCTGCAGCACTGGGAGTGAGGTACGCCCTGTGTGCATCCTGAATATGTTTTAGGGGACGGACTGGAAAGCAAGTATGGGGTTCCCAGGAAGTATATTTGTGTATTTGACATGGGAGGAAAGGGGGAGTGTGGAGAGGGATTCCATGTAACAACTCCACATTTCGGAATTCAGACATAGCAATGAGGAGAGAGACTATAGAAATTGGAGATTTGTGGTTCAATCTTCCCGTCTTAAAGAGTTTGGAGATTGGGCACTTTTAGTAAAAATTTCACAACCAACATGTTAAAAAAACAAAAACAAAAACTGAAGGAGTAGGCAGAGAGGTGAAGAAATAAGCCACACCAATAAACCACTTGTAGTTTCGTTTTTACACCACCTGCAACTAGTAGTAGTCTTTAGCCCACAGCCCCTTGCTTAATTCTCTTGGTTTTCTTACACGTTTTTCAAGGCACCCCGCCAAAGGAGTGTGATTTCACTGGGACTTTCTTCTAGTTGTAGTCTCTATATATTTATGAAACCACATTTTACTATAGAGCTCTTGAGAGTAGACATCTCTTGGTCATGTTCACTAGCTTTCTGGAGAATGAATATCAGGTTCATAGTGTCCATAGAATCATCAAACGTGACATTGCGTGTAATACAAGTGGTGAAACATTTAAAATGGTCATCTAACCATTTTACACATTGGGTACCTGAGCCTTCCTTCCTCAAAGAGGAAGTGATAAGGGCCATGAAAGAAAAAATAATCCGATTCTTATGGCCACAGGTATTGACGATCCCTCATTCCTGAAGTCAGATTTCAGTGATTCAACCAAAAAAGAAGAAGAAGCAGAGATGGACTACATGAGACCACCAAAAAAGAATTATTTACATTTCTTTTAAAAATAATTATTATCTGTCTCAGATAAGACTGAGATTAAATGTTTTATAAAGAGTTATCTACAATTCAGTAGACTAAGCAACTCCCAAGATAATAGTTATAAATCCTTTCCTGGCATTGAGTGCTCAGGGCAAGCTCAGGTAAATTATTTAATCTTTGCTAATGGCCAGTGTCTCTCCATCTGGGGAAAAAAAAAAAGTCCAGTAAGTACAACATGCTGATAATGGATTTTGAATTTAGCTCCATATCTGCCTTTGAAGTAATGGATGGGACTTCTCACCATCAGGCTGCATGGCACTTCACACATAATATTTTTGCACTGTCCTTATGAGATTTGTAAATTTCCACTAGAATAAGCCCATCTTATAAGAAAGAGTGCACAGTGGGAAGAGAGCACTCATCTCTGTAATTCAAGTTCAACTACCTACAAACACTACTAACAGAGGAACTTTGAACCTCATTTCTCCCATTCCTTAAGTAGGAACAAAGTTTTTGTGCAAATTGAATGAAACAACACATATAAGACTCTTCACAGCTGTGACATAGATCCTCAATACATGTTTAACACACACACACACACACACACACACACACACACACACACCCCAAACTTGTTTTAATGTTATTTAACATAGTAAAAAAGAAGACTCTTCCTTTGGAATCAAGAATTAACTTGAGAAAATTTTTGAAATATGAAGATCTACATTTTCATTGCTGGTATACTATAAATGGAAGCCCAATGGATGGCAACAAATTTTTAGTAAATTCATTTTGAAAATATACACTGGAATAAAAAGAGTAAGTATTTTAAGTAGATCATGTAACAAGGCTAAGAAATGGAGTGTTGGAAAGTTTGTGTGATACACCCATTTTCTTTTTCCGTAAATGCAGCCCATAGCATCTCCAGACTTGAGAAGAGGTCCTCAGTCAAAAAAAACTTTTTTTAATCTTCAGTGGAAAACAAATGCAATTGTTTGCTAGATTCTCATCTGAATTATTTCACTCCAGCTGTGAAATAGATTGATAGTCTCAAGGCCCCCAAGGTATCTCTGCTGGAAGCCATAGTTGCTGTTTCAAAGTAAGGGGTAAAAAAAAAGGACAAAGTCAATTAAAGAAAATGAGCTATCTGATTTTATCTTTAAAATTTGGAATTAGGCAGAAGGAATACAGGGGAAAGAAAAAGGTAGCAGAAATACATTTACAAATAAATCTTTAAGGTCATTTTTATTTCACCATGATTTTGAATACCACTCTAGCACATTTTTTAAATTTTTCTTTCTCATTATGGGCAATTGGCTGATAGTTCAGCATATTTAGCAGGAGAAAGATGCTGCTAATTTCATTAAACATGCAAGTGAGAGTACTAACTCCTCTCAAATAGAGGTTTCATAACTTTACAGCAGATACTATTACTTAAATATTTTATAAATTCTGTATTAAGCCCCTTATCTGATGATAATCTGATTAGATTATTTTTCCCTGAGGAACACTAACAGCATATAGATTCAAAATGTCTTTCTTCTAAAGTCCCAATTCTTTCCTTTGTACAGATTTGTACCAAATGTGGGGAAGGATCACTTTATGACTGCTGGCAATCCAGGAAGTACTTTCTCAAAAAAGTTTCTGACTGTGTGTTTTGTTACAAGAATCTTCCCACAGAAGATGGTAGATTTTGCTGAAATAGTGGAAAAGATGGTAATGGTAACCTACCTGTTCCACTGTCCATGGTACTGAACCATTTGGGCCTCAGTGCCTGGCTACTCAAAGTGTGGTCTGAGGATGGGAAACATTGGCATCACTGGAGGTTGTTAGAATAGCAGGATCTTGGGCTCCAGTCCAAACCTACTGAACCATACTCTGCAATTAACGACATCCTCAAATGATCCATCGGCTTATGAAAATTTGAGAAATGCTGCACTAGGACACAGTTCACATTATCTTGTAACTATCCTGGTGCTTTGTTTATATCATCCCTCATTTCAGTCCCTTCCTGAGGCACAGCCCAAATGCTGCCTTTTAAGCTATGTTTTATTTGTTGATGGGAGTGTGGTATTACACAGACATCATACCTTTGGAATCAAGCAACTAGGTTAAAATCTCAACTTGTACTGACCACTCTGAGCTTCATTGTCCTCATTCATGAAGTGTCAGTCATTATAGTATGTCCTTATAATGCCATTTTAAGAATTCAATGATAATAAAATAGTATTTGTAAAGCACTTAGCCTGGCAGGTAGCAAATGTTCAACAAGTCTTTCAATCACCTTGTGAGTGCTACATCCTTTACCAAACAGGGGGGCCCTCTCAGTATCACACTCTTGGACATGGTGAAAATTTATTGTAAAACAATTTAATCTTTAATTTCTGCTCAATAAAATCACAGTACAACCACATTAAATTAGTTAATAAAGTACGATTTTAATACCTAACAAATCTTCTTTTGGTATTCTGTGTCTCCACCCATAATTATGACCTAGAGGAAAGAAGGATATGTTCTTTCTTGACAATTGTGTGAGACTATTCTTATTAAATTAAAGCAAGATGACTTGTTATTTTGAATTGTAAAAATGTTTATAAATATCTGGATGCCTTAATTCTACTACCAACAAAAATCCATACACGTGTACAGCTGACATTGTAAACAGTAACCATTTACACTTATGTATAGTCTCTAATTAAGCCACAATGTTGGTTTAAAAAAATGGAATGCAGTTTAAGATCTTTTTTAAATGTTTATTTATTTCTGAGACAGAGAGAGACAGAGCATGAGTGGGGGAGGGGCAGAGAGAGAGGGAGACACAGAATCCAAAGCAGGCTCCAGACTCTGGGCTGTCAGCACAGAGTCTGACATGAGGCTCGAACTCACAATCTGTGAGATCATGACCTGAGCTAAAGTCGGTCGCTCAACTGACTGAACCACCCAGGCGCCCCTGGAATGCAGTTTAAATTGTGCTATTTAGGATCCCTGGGAATACCCTTTCACACACTTATTTTAAAACATGAGAAAATGTTGACACATTCATTTTTCAAAAGAAATGTCAAATCTGATAATCTGTTCTGTTACAATAGTCATTTAATGAGTTTTGACACTTGGAATCACTGTTCATTGTGCCACTGCTGATCTGAAAACACCTATAAGGTGTTTCTTCTATAAGGGAATGAGCTATAATGAACTTGAGCAGGCCAAATCTTCTTTTAGGCATGATCTTCATTTCTTTAACTTATTGGAAAAAAAGGCTTTGAAATACTTGATATATCATTCCTTTTGGCTCCCTCATTTTTTACTTTATGAACACAAGTTAAGTGCCTGTCTCAGGATCATATAACTAGAGAGTGGTAAGGGCATGACTAGAACTTGGGTCATTTTATTCCTACTTCAGAGTCTATTCAATATTCACTCACATAAAACATGATTCATGTTGGGCTGCCTTAAAGTCAGCTTTAAAGTGATTGTTTGAAAGATTTTAGCATATCCCTGGAAGTAAATGCATTTCCCCAGCTTTACCACATGTCCACACCTAAGGAAACAGGCTTATAATGAAATGTGAATAGAAATTCAGTTTTAGATTGTTCATTCATTAATTCAGAAAGCATTCACATAATGTATTGGACATTATATTTATTTAAAGCCATATAAAAATGAATGAGTCAGAGCCCTTTCCCTCATATTTATTGTGGTCTGGTGTGTTTTTGAACTTTCATAAGAATACAATTGCCATATGAAAAGTGCCCTAATAGGGGTACAAAATGATATAAAGTAGGGTTGTCAGAAATCCTTTGGAGAGCTATAGCTCAAAGGAGATTTCAAAGACATGGGGAGGCCAGATCTTGGTCTTAAAAGAGGAAGAAGCTTCAAAGTGTGGACAGGGGAAACAGAATTCAAAGAAACAGAATTTCTGTGTGTGCAATTTCCAGA
This sequence comes from Puma concolor, assembly GCF_028749965.1. Lineage (NCBI taxonomy): Eukaryota > Metazoa > Chordata > Mammalia > Carnivora > Felidae > Puma > Puma concolor. The sequence continues at coordinate 119,599,990 of NC_141671.1, read as the reverse complement.
GGAGAAAACAGTATGGTACATTCAGAGGAGTGTAGGTAAAGCCAATATGGCAGGAGTGTGGAAATAAGCCAGAGCTATAGAAAGGAATTTGGAGAGAGAGATAGGGACCACCTCACAGAGGGCCTTGCATTCCAGGTTAAGGAGTTCAGATTTTATCCTGGAAAAATTAGGGAATGTTAGAATATTCCTTTGGCAGAAGTGTCAGAGGTTACATGTAAGGGGTGAGACACTCAGAAGCAGACAGGCCAAAACGTTAGAAGATTTTTGTAATAGCCCAGGTGAGGGAAGACGATGGGCTGATTTAGGACATTGGAAGTGATGATGAATTGGAAAAATTCAGAAAACACATATTTTTATTTACACTCTCTAGCACTGGTATTCAATGAGCAGAGCAATGCATACTTTTCTATTCATTCTTCTCCTGCTAAATAAGAAATGAAGACTAAGGGTTCATCGGCGGTTTCCACCATGGTATAATTCTGTGTCCTCAAAAATATCTGATCCATTAAAGAGTTAAAATTCAGGTATATATTGGCGCACTTGGGTGGCTCATCAGTTGTGTCTGACTTCAACTCAGGTCATGATCTCCCGGCTTGTGAATTCGAGCCCCACGTCAGGCTCTATGCTGACAGTTCAGAGACTGGAGCCTACTTCAGATTCTGTGTCTCCCTCTCTCATTCTGTCTCTCTCTCTCTCTCTCTCTCTCAAAAAATATACACATTAAAAAAAATCAGGTATATATAAAAGCAATGGTTTGCATTATTATCCATAGCAACAATACCATAGCGAACCTTCATATAGTACTCACTATGAAGTAGGCATAATTCTAAGCATTCTGAGGGAAGTGAAGTGATTTACACAAGTTAGTAAGCAGAGCCACTGGGCTTATGAGCCATGCAAGCTGATGCCAGAATCTGAGCTCTCAAGAACTGTTAGCTGCTTTTCAATAAAAACTGGAAAGCACCTCTGGGCTCATTAGTAGGAGCAGTCAAATTATGATATGTTCACGCAACGGAATACCATGCAGCGCTAAACAGAAAAGATCCATATCCAGTGATATGGGTAGATTTCAAAGAGATACTGTTAAGTGAAAAAAGAAGGTGTAGACCATCTTGTATAGTGTGATCCCATCTTTGTGAAAGTGTGTGTGTGTGTGTGTGTGTATGTGCGCGCGTGTGTGTAAGACAAGAAGGGATACACATTTTTATTTTATACAATTTCGTTCCTTTATTTTTTTAATAATGACATTGTATTAATTTTTATAGTAACATTTAAAAACTAACAATAACAATCTTGAAGACTTTTCTCTGTAACTGTGGACCTAGAAACAGATGGATCTTACTGATAAATTACAGACTTAGGAAGTTCACGTTCATATTTTCAGACTTTTCTTCAAACTTGGCATATACACACAGCAAATTTAGATTTAAATACCAGATTTGACCTTATAATTTGTCAGCTAAAATACAGAATTTTTCGAATCTTTACTGGAGATGTGCAATTTTTTGAGAGAGAGAGAGCATGCGTGAGCACTAGTGGGGGAGAAGGGTAGATGAAGAGAGAGAGAGAAAGAATCTTAAGCAAGGCCCCCACTGAGCAACTCTTAAATGATTTTAAAAATAGAAAGTGATACATTATTGCTATTAGAGAAATTAACCTTATTAAATGGACTTCTGCTTAATTCAGCATTCCTTTCCTATTGACAAAATAAATCCTCATTCCTCAAATGCATGTCAAATCAGCTCTTTTGTTTTCCTGTGGGCTTCTTCATTAATTATTTAAACAAAGGTTGACATGGGCCAACCAAAAGATCTGAGAACAAAGCTTTTACAATGTTTACCCAAATATACCCATGAACCTCTTTTACAAGGTTTTATAAAGTGTAGAGTATACTAGTAGATTTTCCTTCACAGATTGACCAGTTACCCAATAGAAGATTTGAAATTACTTTTTTAGCCTTGAAAGAAAAGATACACTTGGAATGTTGGAGCTCAAAGAGTTTAACTTGCCCAGAAACTGACCCAACAAATATTATTAGGCCTAGGACAAGGACAGGTCTCCTGTCTTGTTGCTCAGTACCCTCCTATGTAAAAACATTCTCTTGTAAATGGTTACAGTGAGGATACAGGTGCTTTGCCAGGGACTTTTGCAAATCAAGAGATTAATGAAGGCCAGCCTACTGGATCTGCGACGTTACTGGATGATTGAGGAAAGATGCTTTATTGAAATGTAAAGATGGCCTGTAGGAAAATGTGAAAAATCGCAGGGACTTTAAAGACAAAATACAATATAGCAAAGAAATTCTGACTTCCCACCTAATGATTTGACTCATGCCCCAGTTCGTGGCACAGTAGATATAAAGGTAAAAACCCACTTTCCTCAGCAAAAGGAATATTTTGATGAAATTGTTTCTGAATCCCTTGCAAAATTAAGAACATTGAGGGGCTCCTGGGTGGCTCAGGTGGGTAAGCCACAGACTTTTGATTTCAGCTCAGGTCATGATCTCACAGTTCATGAGATCGGGCTCCATGTCAGGTTCTGCCCGGTCAGTGTGGAGCCTGCTCAGGATTCTCTTTCTGCCCCTCTCCTCTAGCACTCTCTCTCTTTCTCTCTCTCTCTCAGAAGCTAAGCAACATTGAGAGGAGCCACTCAGGTTTGAGAACATATGAAATATGAATTAATTACCGAAAACCAGTAGGTATCTGGTTGTCCTCTTATTTCTTCCCTACAGTTTCACAGTCAAAGGAACCTACTAGATCCAGAAAGGGCAAAGGATTGACAGTCGAGCACATTCTGATGAATTGTACCCTTAGGGAAAAAAAGAAGAAAACCAAGAAGGCCTCTGATACCATCTATGGGAAGGTCAGAAACTATAAATTTGTGATAACAACTGTTTGTTCTTTTATTCAATATATTTCTCATGAGTTCCTACTACTAGGAGCCAGGCTTTGTTCTGGGCCAACCGTCTGCACCATTAATGATTTGGATCCCACAGGGGGCAGAAAGTCACTGTAGACAAAGAATAGCAACAGGAAATGGTAAGTTCTGTAAAGAACATAAAGCAGGGGAAGAGGCTGAGAGTGATCCAGTGGAGGACCGTGGCTTTATGTAGAGGTGTCAGTGAAGTCCTCTCTGGGAGCAGATACTTGAGGGGAATATATAAAGGGGATAAGGCAGAGCCTTGACAATATGTGCAGCAGAGGCAGACCAGGTTGAGGGGGCAGCAAATGCAGGAAAACTCTGAGATGGAATATTTTGGGTGTGTTTGGGGACCAACCAGAGGCCAGGATGGCCAGGCAGATGAGGGAGAGGGTGAATGGTGACAGATGAGAGAGGAGAGGAGTCTGGGACTGAGTGTCCAGGGCTCTATAGGACTCAAGCTGCAAATCACACCATTTAAAGTTGTACCCTTATCTCCTATAACAAGCACAATGATAGAAATTGTGACTTGAGGGGCTCTTGACTGGCTCAATCAGTGGAGCATGTGACTCTTGATCTCAGGGTCATGAGTTCAAGTCCCATGTTGGGTGTGGAGCCTACTAAAAATAAATAAATAAATATATATATATATATATATATATATATATATATATATATAAAATTAAAAAGAGAAATTGAAATTTTATTTCTGGACACCCATTTCAAACTATTAAAATGCCAAAATTAATAACCCGAATAAATAAAACAAAAACATACGTGCAGGTGCTTAGGTTCTGGAGGGTCCTTGTCCTCTGCTCGGTTTGAGCAATTGCACCTACACAGAAAAAACTGGTAGCCAAGCAGGGAGCCCAGTATCAGCTTTACAATGGCTATGCAAATACGTTAAGCAAATTCCAAAATGAAGAGCTGTCTAATGAAAGGTGAATTGGAAACACTGCTATAGGCTGAGTCATTCTACTCCCTCTCTCTTCATCACTGGGCCCTCTGTGTCAGGCAGTTGAGCTAGAGCACAGCACTGGCCTTTTTTTTTTTTTTTTTAATTTTTTTTTCAACGTTTATTTATTTTTGAGACAGAGAGAGACAGAGCATGAATGGGGGAGGGTCAGAGAGAGGGAGACACAGAATCTGAAACAGGGTCCAGGCTCTGAGCTGTCAGCACAGAGCCCGACGCGGGGCTCAAACTCACGGACCGTGAGATCATGACCTGAGCCAAAGTCGGCTGCTTAACCGACTGAGCCACCCAGGCACCCCAGCACTGGCCTTTTTAACTGAGAAGGAGTCAAACATTTCAAAGATAAAGGGATGTAGATCAGAGATCCAGAGATCTCTTTAACACAGAGATCCCAAAGGGAGTCGGGAGAGAGTCAAGAAGTATGTACTCCAACACTTTCCTCTTGGCTTTTGCCCACAGAAACGCTAGGAGATGGGAACACACATGATCACACTTACATGTGGAAGCTAGGAAAAACAAAAAAAACAACCTCATGGATATAGAGAACAGACTGGTGGTTGTGGAAGCAGGGGATGGGGTTTGGGACAAATGGGTACAGGAGGTCAAAAGGTGCAAACTCCCACTTATGGAGAAAATAAGTCATGGGACTGTAGTTAATAATACCGTATCACATATTTGAAAGTTACTAAAAGTAGAACTTAAAAATTCTCACCACATTGGGGCACCTGGGTGGCGCAGTCGGTTAAGCGTCCAACTTCAGCCAGGTCACGATCTCGCGGTCCGTGAGTTCGAGCCCCGTGTCGGGCTCTGGGCTGATGGCTCAGAGCCTGGAGCCTATTTCCGATTCTGTGTCTCCCTCTCTCTCTGCCCCTCCTCCATTCATGCTCTGTCTCTCTCTGTCCCAAAAATAAATAAACGTTGGAAAAAAAAATGTTTTAAAAATTCTCACCACAAGAAGAAAAGCTTGTAACCATGTGTGGTGGTGAGTGTTTAGATTTACGGTGGTGATCATTCTGAGATACAAATTCGAATCATTATGTTGTCCACCTGAAACTAATACAATGTTATATTATTCAGTTATACCTCAAAAAAAGCAAACAGAAAAGAAACACGGGAAAAATGAAAGATGTTTTGACTTCCTCTAACATTATAGTTTTTAAACAATTATAAACCAAAAATAGTTAAGCTTTATCATAATCTTTTTGCTGAGGCTCCTTAATTTAAAAAAAAAAAAAAAAAAAAAAGGCTCTACGACTTTCAGAACAAAGACACGTCTGTTCCAGGTGAGCCTCCCTAGAGTAGCATATGCTTTCTCTACTGCTTACAGAAACCGTGAATTTCATTCAAAATAAAGATAAACTCCTCATAATGTTTAATTTCTAGCTCAGTAAGCATGAAGACCTCAGACACACCAGAATGATAAGTTCTTAAAAAGAGAAAATTTCATAGTCTTTAAAAAATATTTTTTTAACATTTATTTATTTTTGAGAGACAGAGAGACAGAGTGTGAGCAGGGAGGGGCAGAGAGAGAGGGAGACAGAATTAGAAGCAGGCTTCAGGCTCTGAGCTGTCAGCACAGAGCCCCATGCGGGGCCCGAACTCAAGGACCTCGAGATCATGACCTGAGCCAAAGTTGGGTGCTTAACTGACGGAGCCACCCAGGTGCCCCCAAAATTTCAGTCTGCAACGACTGTCACTCTAACTGTAGCTAGACTGTCCTTTTCTTGAGTTGGCATTAGCACTGGTGTTGAGAGCCCTTTTGATTGGAGGTAATTTGCAATCCTAAATATGAGAACTGGTGGTTCCTAGTGGCAGAGGTGAAGTTTTATTTATAGTAAGAAAAGTCATAAAGTGAAGAGGTTTCAATTCAAAACCATTTAAATTGTGAGTCACACTTGAGTTTTAAGATATGATAAGTAAAACCGTCAGCCAAAATCATTTTAATGGGCTTTTTACTCATCAAGCCTTAATATCTTTATTCATTAACATAGCTCCTTAAAAAAAATAGCTCCTTGACTTGAATTGACCCCCTCTTTCTTTCATAAAACCACCATATTAATTTTTAATGAAGGAATTTTCTTGCCTAAAAACTTCAGTGGCTGCCCATCACAACAAGATAAATGCAAACTATTAAGCTTGTCTTAACAGCCTGGTTTGTTTCTGACCTCTCTAGACTTATCTATAAACCCTCTCGTGGCACGAATAGAAACTGCTTTATCTGGATGTCCTAACATTCAACTGGGGAGTAGGACAAAATCCTTGACCCTTGATAGACGTTGAGAGTTTTCTAGTTCCAAACAGGAGAACCTGTTTTTCTGTTTTTCCTTCTTGAGCTCCCTATGTTCATATATGAAACCAGGCAGCCTGACTTCTTTTGTACCACTTGGGGACAGCTGACGTATTTTCACTTCCTCACTGTGAGGAGGGGCTTCGAAGGTCAGTTTCTATGTTTCCCCCTTCAGTAAACATGTGCCACGGGCCTGCCGCGTGCCAGGCACGAAGGACTCGCAAGCATTCTGAATGCCCCTGTCTCTGAGGGGGCTTCAGGAGATGTGGATGCTCTCTCTATCCCCACCTCCCCCAGACCAATCTCATTCATAGTTTTGCCTAAGGCTGCCCTAGCCTAAGGAATTCTTATTTGCCAACACAATACAGTTCTATCTGGACTCACCCAACTCTTCCTGTTTTATCCAAACCATTCAGCTCAGCATAAGGAACACCTTCTTGGACAGGAGAAGCTGAGGAGTTGTTTCCACAGCTCTCTGACAGGAAATGCCTCGCTGGATGGAAGCATCTGCTTGATTGAAGACAAAAAGAGATTACAAGTTTTGATACTTCCTTTTTCATGCCTAGGCCCCTTCTCCTAACACTTCTCTCCCTTGAGGGGAGCCCTCTGGCACGCTGCCTCCACCTCCATGCAGGCAGCTAATTGCCTCCCTGTTCTCTTCAGGCTTCTTTCAAATCCCACCCCCCCCCCACACACACACACACACCAAAATGCAATTCAATTCAGCATTTTTTTTATCAAGTACTTAATAACTATTGGGCCACTCGATCATTGCCCCACCTTAAGACGTTTAGAGCAAATTGACTGATTAATTGTATGGAAAACTATTCACATCCCAGATTTAGATCAATGAAACATCCTTTCTTCCTCCATTTTTATACAATTCTGTGCTTCAATATAAACAAGTTGTGTTGAAATTTTGATAGGGGAGATAGAGGGGGTGAGTTAGGCACAGTGAGGGCCAGTGTCCTGAAGTAGCAGAGGAAAATGTCCCAGGCCAAAGTAAATCTTTCTTTCTTCCTTTCCTTCTTTCCTTCCTTCCTTCCTTCCTTCCTTCCTTCCTTCCTTCTTTGAAGAATATGTATAATGGGGAAGGGATGACATCAGGAGGAACGGATTGCCCATCAGACCCAGGGGAAGTTAGAAGCCAGTGTCTCTGGAAAAAATGTTTAAGCATAAAACATTAAGAGAATAAAGTTAGATTACAAATTAGATTCCAGGGGTGCCTGGGTGGCTCAACTGGTTAAGCATCTGACTCTTGATCTCGACTCAGGGCATGATCTCATGGTTCATGGGTTCAAGCCCTGCATTGGGCTCTGTGCTGACAGCACAGGCTTGGGATTCTCTCTCTCCCTTTCTCTCTGCCCCTCCCCTGCTCACACTTGCTTTTTCTCTCTCTCTCTCTTTCTCTCTCAAAAATAAATAGGTAAATAAACGTAAAAAATAACAACAAAATAATTAGATTCCAGGGTTTGGGCGGTGTGCAAAGAGACAGGTGGATAGAGATATATGTGTAGGAAAGGTGCTGGGAAGAAAATAACCAAATGTTAGCCATTGTCCTTACTGGTTGGAGTGGTTAGGGGGGGAATCTTGTTTCCTGTGTATTACCAAGTTTTGTACAGTGAACATTTGTTACTCTGTAATGAGAAAAATAAATTGTTAGTAAGAAACAAAACCCAGAAATATTTTCCATGCTGAGGGTTGCCTGCTGCCTTTGGGGGGGGGGGGGGCGTCTAGCAGGAACCTCTTTCAGGGGACTTATTGGGGTAAAAAAGGTGCCCTTGTCTCTGTGTCAGTGATTTCTCCTCCAGTGGCACCACTGTTCTGTCATTTCTTGTTCATAGCCACTTGTCAGTATTTGTAGCCTCTAGCCCACCCAGCTCACACCGTGCACCCTATCCTTTGCCCTTGGGACTAAGCACTCATAGTCTAACCCCAAGGAGAGAAGATGGGAGCAGTGTAAGAATCTGGACAATCCTGGAGAACTGGGGCTGTACGATACATTTAGCTTTGCTACAGAATTACAGACATGCCTTTTATTATTTAATCATTTCTTCACCCATACATCTGTGTGTTATTTTTATGCTGACCAGTAGTTTCAGACAAAAGTCCCGTGTGACTGGAAAACATCCTCTCCATTCTCTTGGCGATGACTTACAATATGGGTAGTTCACTTAAGATCCTGAGTTGTGGAGATTTGGGGCTGACCTGAGGGACCTCAGGGAGAAGGTCTGAGCTTTCAGTGAAATGAAATCTTTTGTAAGTTAAAAGGCTATTTGAAAACGATTGTAAGATAATGCATCCCTGAAATTGCATTCTATACCAGATCCAATATAAAATTATGCCAAAAACCCAAAAGTACATTAAAAAATCAATGAAAATAATCACAGAAGTAATTAAATTCTATTATCATCTCTACAAAGTTAAGTCGTTTTCTAGAAGTTTCTTAAAATTACTGATTTGACTCCATTCTAGAAGAGTCATGTTTTGTTCCTAGTAATTTTGAATCAAGGCCACCCAATATGGTCTGGATTTTCTAGATTCGCCAGCTATGTGCTTACCAAAACACAGTCAACATTTTCTTTTATATATTATAGATAAAGCCTCTGATAATTTTATAAAATTTTAATGATATTTGTTACTGCTACTTTTCAAGAAAGCTATTTAGCTTCTTACTGTAGGTCCAAAGCAGTCAAAAACCGATTAGAATATTGAGTTCTATATGAAACTTACTATACAATGGAATATTGGGTTAAATAATTTTCCTTTGTTTCTTTTAACAATAGAATCTCACTTTTTATGCTATCGTTAAAGAAAAAAAAATGTGTACATTTCCAATATTCTGGAAGTCCATCAAGACAATATGGTGTTTCATATTTAAAAAAAAAAAAAGAGAAATCCTTGAATAAACAAGAACATACTATGGTTTGCAGAGCCTCTGAAGTGAGTTTTAAAGCTATTAACTTTAATTATAAATGTGATTGTAAGATATTAAAATTAATAGCCCAATTCTTAGCTAAAATTAATTGAAACTGATGCTTAATGCACAGGTTGTTTAGCAATTACATTTTTATGTTTTCACACTAATTTTCCAAAGCTACTGCTCAGCTTATTCGTGGTAGCCAAAAAACAGCTCATTATGAACCCAAAACATTTTTTTCTGTGGTTTGTAAGCAACATCTTGGTGGGGAAAAATAAGACTCTAAATCTCTGGTCCATAGCCATTTTATTTTCTTTGTTGTTATTTATTAGACACAGGTCATTTGAGAATCTGGTAAAAAACAAAACAAAACAAAACAAAAAAACTATAGCTCCTCATCCCAAAAAAAAAGACTAACACCGGGGTGCCTGGGTGGCTCAGTTGGTTAAGCTTCCAACTTTGGCTCAGTTCAAGACCTCACAGCTTGTGAGTTTGAGCCCCGAATCGGGTCCTGGGCTGACAACTGAGAGCCTGGAATCTGCTTCAGATTCTGGGTCTCCCTCTCTCTCTGCTCCGCCCCTGCTTGTGCTCTCTCTCTCTCTCTCAAAAATAAACATTAAAAAATTATAGAAAAATACTAATGCCATCACATCTACAATTTTTTCCTGTGCTTGTAGAGAATTCAGTATTGGCCTGGCATCCTTTCAGACTACCCAATTATTCATAAGCCTGAGGTTAAGCATCCCTGTCCAAAGACCAGGTCAATGTTTCATGTTAAGGTCAAGAGACATGTCTGTGCTTTTGCTTTGTGGGAACTCTTTATTTCCCTGCCAAGTTTAGTCTACTGATAGAATAACAGGAACAGTTTATGAATATCTGAAACTTATTGAACTGAATTTACAAATGTGTCAGGGTGTAGAAAGCACGTAATTACACCTTTTAGTATTTATTTCATCCAGTTAACAGGGTTAGAGAAAGTAGAGAAGACATAGTGAAATGTCATCCTGTGGCCATTTATTTTCTGGAAAGCTTTCAAAGAGCATGTTTCAATGTGCCTAACAGCCTGTTACCTTAACAACAAACTTCCCACTCACAAGGGCTGCCATGATGCACTGATGTCATCCTGCATCAATTCCAAGACATCCTCCAGGTCTTTGCTCGTGGACAAATGTCACAAATATACACAGAGTGTATATTCACTACAAATATCACTCTATCGCCTATGCAATGGAACGTACTGCACTGGAATATCCTCATTCACTTGTATATAATTTAAATGTTATTGGGATGTTTAAGTTGGAGTGGGCTTCATTTAATTTTGAGGCAAGTTAAGCCTGATTATGCTCCATTTCTCATTCAACAAATCTCTGTAGGTTCTTAAATGAGAGAAAACAACAAACCAACCAACCACTAAAACCTGAACTGAAAACAATAAGTAAAACTGGGCCTTCCTACTGTGTCTTTATTTAAAAGTCATTCATGTTTGACCATTTTGCATTGTCCATAGAATAGTCTCAGTTGTCAATTAGCTAAAGAATTCTGATGTCATGTGTTGTGTTAAAAGCAAGATAAAGTAATAGACCATATTGGTTATTATCATGCATCTTCCTTCCTTCCTTCCTTCCTTCCTTCCTTCCTTCCTTCCTTCCCTCCTTTCTTTTTCTTCTTTCTTTCTTTCTTTCTTTCTTTCTTTCTTTCTTTCTTTCTTTCCAGAAAATGTCAAGTGATATCATTTGTCAAATAATAAACATTAATGCTGAGAGTTTATGGACCCTAATGTCAATAAGGCTCAATCATTAGAGGCACCTAAAATCTTATATGGCCCAAGTGTATTGGAAACATTTTAAAGCTTCCGACATCATATTTTGCTTCCAGACAGATGTCACTCAAAGATGACACACCTTGTCTGGCGGTCTGACTCCATCAGAGAAATTAAACATCAAGAGAAAAAAAAAAAAAGGTTCAACAAGACACAAAACTTGAAGCAGTATAACCTTGAACTTTATCATAAAGGATGCCAGACAGCTGAATTCAATAGCAGAAAACCTTACACAAAGGTATTTGCTAAAAACAAATAAAACAAACAAACAAAAACGAACAAAACAAACAAAAAAATAAAAAACAAACAAAAAAATAAAGTCTCAAAATGATATAAATATAAATATGATCAGAATATCAAATTGAATCAGATGTAATAATTTCTTCCTTAAGAGTTTCCAAAAAACTTTTAGGGAATTAAAAGATGAGATTTTGAGAATCCATCCTGATTTTACTTCAATCCTTTTTGTGTTTACTTAATTGATGAGCATTTGTGGTAGGCAGAATAATGTCTCCTCAAAGATGTCCATGCCCCAAACCCCAGAAATGGTGGATATATTGTGTTACATAGCAATGAGGAATTAAATTGTAGATGGAATTAAGGTTGCTAATCAGCTGACCTTGACATGGGGAGATTATCCTGGATTATCCAGGTGGGCTTAATATGATCACCAGAGTTCTTTTAAGTGAAAGAGAAAGGCAAGAGACTCTGAGTCAGGGAGAAATTTGAGGATGCTATGTTACTGGCTTTAAAATGGAGGAAAGGGGCTCCAAAGTCAAGACATGTTGGAAAAGGCAAGGAAACTGAATTTCCTCTAGAGTATCCAGAAGGAACTGCCCTGACGACATCTTGATGTCATCCCAGGGAGACTCACTTTGGACTTCTGACCTCCAGAATTCTAAGATAATAAATTTATATTGTTTAAACCACTAATAGAGCAGTAATAGAAAACAAACATAGTGTTACTGAATGCATAGTATGTAACCACCTCTGCATTATAGATGGGGTACATATTGAGGCATAAGTCATGGTCTGTCAATAAGTTTTGTGGAGGTAAGATTACACATACAAAATGTCTCCTCTGCATATCATGGGGTGAGTTCCATGGGAAAACTTTTACAATATTAAGAATCCTCTGACTTTTAAGGGGCTACCTGAGGAGGATAAACTTCATCATATAAACTGAGAGAAATAGAGTTAGAAATTTATAGAGAATATTTGAATTGGAAAGACCAATACCTTATGTTGAATCAGAACTAATGTCTGGACTACTGACGTTCCTTCTTCTATACCCAACCACCTGTTTCAGAAGCTAACAATGAGAAATAATTCTTAGAAGTCCTATTTTCTCAAAGAGGAGTTTGGAAAGGAGGAAGTGTGATTGTGGATTTATAAGTCCACAGGGACTCAATGCAAGCGGCAGATGGTGAATGGTGGTGGCACTGACAGTCACCACTCCCCAACTCCTGGTTTTCTTCAGGCTGGTCTTCCACTCTTGGCTGGTGCTGGTAAGCATCTAATGGCTAGTAAATGTCTGATTATAACTTACATTCAAGACTGTATAGTTGAGTAACAACACTTTACACAAGCACATGTAAGTACAAACACTGCCCGAGGTGCACTTATGAAGTGGCTGGAAACCGGTCCTGTACAAAGTCCATCACAGGATTGTGCAGCAAGGTGAAAATTCCCCATCTTGCATGGAGGGGTTGAGATTCGAAAGAAGAGCGTATTACATATCCAGATTCTGACATAAGTACAAGGATGTGCTTCTCCCTCTCAAAGGGTCACAGTTTTATAGCAATTAACTTTCCCTTCTGGCACACAGAACCAAGGAATCATCAAAGAATTTGTCAGGTGTCTGGGCACAATATACAGATGTGAGGAAAAGTGATGGCAGGTGCTCTCCCAATATTAGTGTGGGTAGCTGAGTTTTTATGTGCTACGACCAGCATTTTAGAACATGAGTTTTCCAGCTTAAGAGTCAATATATGTGCATTTTAAAGCATTTATAGAACACTACCTACTGTAGCAAGATTGATTACCACATTTTCAGGTAGGAAATGACTACATTATCATAAGTACTTGCTTAGGACTACTACCCATAGCATGTGAAAATACGGTGAATTTCTCCTCTGAATGTTTCTGAATAGAAATCACTATGAGATGCCCATTTTACCTATGGCAAATACTCAAACAGAATCAGTTATCAAAAATTTTACTTCCACTTCCCTGGTATTTCCTCTACTAACTGTAATTAGTATTCCTTCTTCCTCTTTTAGACATACTGGCACGCACTAAGTTGGACCCTAGAATGTGGTATTATAAAGTGATTAAATACGGGCAAATCAGGATTCAAATCCCAGCTCTACCACTGTGTGTGACCCTAGCAATCTGAACTTCACCTGTAAAGCAGGATACTAGAAAATCTCTCACAAGTATTTTCTTGATAATTAAAGAGATAACTCATATAAAGTGCTTGATGCATTGTATTCACTTTCATTTTAATAGCTAATGCAAAGAAATCTACTGACAGAGAATGTGTTTATGTTAGTTTAGACAACCCCAGATTTAATAATGTTGGTTAAGTGAATAAATGAATTAATAATTACGTATCCGATTTGCTTAAGTCTATGACATGTAGTAAGAATGAGTACATTGTTCTTCATTTAGCAGGATACAAGCAGTGCTCTGTCAGGAAGATTCACTAATGGAATTGTCTCCTTGGTGGTGATTGGCTTGAGCTGAGCCGTCACATTCCCTGATGTGTTTGTCCTGGTGACAGGTCATACATATCAGAGAGTTGCTTGGTCAGGGTCCGGGCTGGACTCATCAGTCTTGGCACATTGTTGTCCCTCTCTGGAACGTACCTACCCATAAGGGGAGAGAACTCACAACCTTGGCCTCATTTCCATTCACCCTGGAGCATGACAAATGCCGCTCGTCAACTGCCTGCTGACCACTTGGCTTATCTTTGGGAACAGAAAGCCAGCTTGAGAAAAATGGCAGCTGGGAGCCCGACCCTTTGTTACTGTCAGGCCTTGGCCCATCCTCTGCAGCTCAGAGACAAAGGCGATTGGTGCTACCAAGTGTTTTTGCAAATATTATGAATCTTTTAAACGAAAAGGATTGATTGATAAATGCCATGTCCTCTTCACACTGAGCATGCAGACCACCTGTCCGCTGGTAACACATTTGCCTACTGTTAATAGGGCTTGGTCGTCCATCTTCCACTGCCTTTCTCAGAGGACCACACTAATGGTGCAATCTGAGAGGAACTGCACGGGAAGGAGGGGAACCTGGGATTTCATTCTGGATCTGCACATACTGCCCAGGTGGCTTTGAGCAGGAGGAAGAGACTAGCATTGTTGAACGCCTTCCAGGTACCAGTCGTTGTGTAAGATGCCATGCATGCAAGTAAACTCTTTAAACCTCCTGACAACCCTGTAAGGTAGGTGTAATGATCTTCCTTTTACAGATGAAGAAATTGAATCTCAGAGAGACTATATAGCTGAATAGGAACAGATTTGGTTCTTAATGCTGCTAATTGCAAAGCCTACTTTACTGTGTTGTCTCTGGAACTCAGTCATCTTATCCACCAAAAAGGACATGAAATAGGTGGTAGGCATCCACATTTACCCAACAGAAAGTCACACAAGATCAAGATCCAATGACACATAAGGGCACCTGGATGGCTCAAACATCTCTTGACTTGGGCTCAGGTCAGGATCTCATGACTCATGGGTTGGAGCCCTGCATCGGGCTCTGCGTTGACAGTGCAGAGACTGTTTGGTATTCTCTCTCTCCCTCTCTCTGCCCCTTCCCCACTTGCTCACACACTCTATCTCTCAAAAATAAATAAACCTAAGAAAAATCCAATGCCACAGAGATCACAGCCTTTCCTTTTCTCTTTCTTTTTTTTTTTTAGAAACATTTTCTTTAATAAAAAGTCCATGTACTATATAGAAAGGTTGCAGGATTATTCACTGAGATAGCAATGAGTTTAAATGTGTCTCCCTCCTCCCCTCTCTTCCCACTGCCAATTTTAAGCAGAGCTCAGGGCTGTGCTCCTTCGACTCACAGGATAATTGTGGCCGAATGAAAAGCAGAAGCCACTTGAAATAACAGAATTCTCCTCGTTTTTGTGAAAGCCTCACCTCCTTGATGTCATTAGGATAAGCGCAGCAGGGGTAGAGGAAAGAGGAAGTAGAGCCTGTGAAGTCAACAGAGGGAGGTGGAAAGATTTCAACAGAGAAGGAAAAGAATGGAGTTCTCTGTGCAGGATTCTGAGCACGGTGCCAGGGCAGGGCCCCAAAGAAATGGTAGTTCTGTACAGGGGTCTGGTTGTTTCCTGGCTCCACTGAGGCTGGGTCTCAAGCACAGGCTTCCGAGCCTCCATGTGGCTCGGTACACATGTACCGAGGGCTTAAAGCACAGGGTACATGGGCTTCAAGCTTGAAGATGAGCTGACCACGATGAACTAGAGATGAAGCCTTCCTCCATTTGTCGGCACCACATACACTTCCTGGATTCTTCTGCAGCCTTAATGACTAAGGCTGAGCTTCTCACCTGTCTGACAGTATAGGAGCTGAAAGCAGATTTTCTGTGAATTTAAAATAATAAACAAATGGGATATTTCCTGCCAGCAGAGTTTATAGACTGAATCACACCTGCTCTACAGCATTGGTTGTGACTCAGACATGAGTCAAGTGCGCATGCAAACTTTATTCAAACCCATCTTCCTTTTGTTTCTAATCCCTCAGAAGGCCTCTTTTTCATGGTGTAATTTTAAAGGAATTAAATTTGAGCTACTCAAAACTCTGTATTAAATTATACTCAGCATCCACCAGAGTTGCTAACTGATCCAAGTCTATTTAACAATATAACTGCTAGTAGTCACTCATGAAACAATCATGCAGGAAGGCTTTAGGATGCACTAGATCGTTAGTTTATGCTTATGTCTTTCTATGCACATTTCAACATCTTGGATGCTTCTGAGGAAGAGACAGAACAACCAGATCGGGAAGGAACATATCACAGGCATGTGGATGGTTGTGGTCAAGTTGTTGTTGTTGTTGTTGTTGTTGTTTTTAAAGTTTATTTATGTTGAGAGAGAGAGAGAGCAGGGGAGGAGCAGAGAGAGGGATAGAGAGAGAGAAAATCCCAAGCAGGCTCCACACTGTCAGCGCAGAGCCGGACGCGGGGCTCAAACCCATGAACCATAGATCACGACCTGAGCTGAAGTCAAGAGTTGGACGCTTAACTGAATGAGCCACCCAGGCACCCCCGTTGCGGTCAAGTTCCAATGTCTAGCTCTCGGGCGGGAGGTAGGAGCACAGGCCTTTCCTTTACCATACAAACTTCATAACTTACACATGCATGACAAACACTCTTTGGAATGTATCAAATATACATTAAAATATTTTTAAAAGCTGAAAACCTCTAGCAGGATCCAGGTTATAAACCTAACACATCACCTGTGGCTGTCTTGGACTTTACTGAGAAAATAAACACAGCGATTATATTCCAGTTCACTAAATCTACCAGCTGCTTGCGTCTGACCTTCACTTCCTTCCCTCTCTTTTGCCTCAGTGGGAAAATTGTAGCGTCCCGCTGTATCTGAAGCCTTTCCCCTCCAGCACACCAAGATGTCTCCCCTGTCTCAGTTTGCAACCATGCTGTAGCACCTCTCCCCACCTAAATCAACCACTAACAGCCTCCTGTGACCTCAGGTCCCCCTCAGCTATTTCTCCTTCCCCTACCCCGCAAAACTTCTTTCTAAAAACCTGTCCATCCTCACAGCCTACATTTTCTTATCCTCCAGTTCCTTGTCAGCATACTTGGCTCCAAATCTCCACTCAATCTACTCATGCCAAGATCAGACATGTTCTCATGCTGTCAAACCCACTCACGCCATGATATTTAAAGCATAATCTCAGTCCTGGACTGTGCCAAAAGTGCAAAGAAATACATAGATCCTAAATTGAACAGCAATGAGATTTCTGCTAAACTAAAAGCCTTGCACCGCTCTTGCTCGTGAATGCATACAAGTTTTCGTGTCTGAACGGTACCTGTGATTTCATTTAAGGTGACGCTGATATTTATGGCGATAAAAAAATTAATATTGAACTTAAAAATGGCAAGATCATTGGCTGGCTGGCAGCTCCGTAGGTTAAACGTCCGACTTCGGCTCATGTCATAATCTCGCAGTGCGTGGGTTCGAGCCCCACATCAAGCTCTGTGCTGACAGCTCGGAGCGTGGAGCCTGCTTCAGATTCTGTGTCTACCTCTCACTCTGTCCCTCTCCCACTCACGCGCTCTCTCTCTTTCTCTCTCAAAAATAAATAAACATTAAAAATGTTTATTAGGGGCGCCTGGGTGGCGCAGTCGGTTAAGTGTCCGACTTCAGCCAGGTCACGATCTCGCGGTCCGTGAGTTCGAGCCCCGCGTCGGGCTCTGGGCTGATGGCTCAGAGCCTGGAGCCTGTTTCCGATTCTGTGTCTCCCTCTCTCTCTGCCCCTCCCCCGTTCATGCTCTGTCTCTCTCTGTCCCAAAAATAAATAGACGTTGAAAAAAAAAATAAAAATGTTTATTAAACATTAAACATTAAAAATGGGGTTTTTTTTAATAAAAAAATGGCAAGATCATCATTTAAAACAATAACAAACAAACAGGACCCCCTGACTCCTTGGCAAACTCACCAAGAGGAGAGAATTTGTTTTTTGTGTGCAGGCTGCACCCAGAAACACTAGGTGAGTTTGCATCTGGGCACGTTTTGTGCATGAATTAACATCTTCCTGTTCCAAAAAATTTGCTCCAAAATGTAATATATGTCATTTTAGTTCCAGCTATTTTCAAGAATAATGCTCAGATCTTTTGAGTTTAAAATTTTACTTGATATATTTCAAAGATCGTTTGTTCGACTCTGAGCCTAATGTTTCTGATTAGTTGAGTTTTAACTTACTTTCTTCAAGGAACAAGGGATGGTATCAAAGGGGAAGAAAGCACACAATAAATTGGTGCAGTTAAGTAAGTGCTTCATAATTTGAAAAAGGCTAAGAACAGATCTAAGAATAAATGTTTATATTTTGATGGTAAGGAAGCCAGTTCCAAAAATTATGCTTAAATATTATATAAATGGATACAACCATACAAAAATATAGAATGTCAAGAGTATTCCTCACATACATTTTTAACAGCAAAATTAGCCACACTTAACATACTCATACTAATGGCTTTTGCCAAATTGGGGAAGCAAAATACTAAAAACAAAACACTAAATATAAAGGCCTGGTTTCTAATCTAAAAATAAGAGGGTCAACCTATTTATCTCAAAGGTAACTTCTAACTGAAGCTGTCTACTACTGTAAATCAATATTTTGGAATTCAACTAATCTTTCTTAACTATTATTCTGATATTTAATAACGCTTGGTCAATCTAAAGGATAAAGAAATATTTTAAAGATCCATTTATAGTTAAAGTGTTCTGTCTTTAATCATGCAAGACTATGTTCATAAAAAAAATGTCCCAGGGGTGCCTGGTTGGCTCAGTCAGTGACGCATGTGACTCCTGATCTCAGGGTTATGAGTTCAAGCCCCACATTGGGTGTAGAGATTAGTTAAAAATAAAACCTTTAAGAAAAAAAATGTTCCAAATGTTGAGTCACATTGTATTTATTAAGTCATCCCACATCTCGTGTGCACCATAATATTTTAGCCATTCACTCATTCATTCATTCATTTAAATATCTATTGAGCATATATGCTATATATCCAGCACTTAAAAGACACTAATAAAAGGGAAACACAATGCAGTTTCTTTCTTTTTGCATTATACTCTGGTTGGGAGCAAACTATGACATGGTGTTTACCACGTGACCTATCAGTCTGAGCACTTCTTAAGTGGACTCGTGTTAAGTACTGCAGTAACCCTAAGAGGTTAATACTATTGTCATTCCATGTTACAGATAAAGAAGACGAAACACAGAGAGATTAAGTAATTTGTCCTACATCACACAGCAAGTAAGTGATGGTCCAAAAAAGAAGAACACGGAAATTTTACAACGCAAAATGTTAGTGTGTCTTTGTACACTATTGGGGCAAATACAAATGAAAAGAATGGCAGAAGATAGTCATGTGAAGTGTCTTGTCAGGGATTGGTCTCCCCCCAATAGCATCTCAAAAGGAAACAGGGACTGAGGATTGGTGAGAAGTGAGGCCTGGGGACAGAAAGCCCTTGAAGCTTGCGAGGTACAGCTAGGGAGTCTCGCTTTTGGAAGGGCTGGGAGAGAAGTATCCATTGTCCTACTCCAACACCTTTCTATGTTTTAGATACCTCTAACATCCACCTATCAGAAGAATCATTTAAGAACATAGCCGGCGACACTCTATTTTGACTTTTTATAAAATGCTCCACTGTTAACTACTTGTAAAACAGTTTTATTTTATATGACAATGGCTGTTCACATGGTAGTCATTGTTTGACTTTCCATCCATTATTCCATGAACATTTTCTACTGTGAACTTTTAAATGTCAGAAAAAAGTAATAGCTTTGAGATTCAACTCTATTCCGGTTTTTGTTTATCAGCAAATCACTACCACACTGCCACCTAGTGGCTCTTAGCAGCAGCCTCTGCGATTGACAGAACTTGTAATTTAAGTATCTCCAGGCCAGAATTCTTTAAAATTTCTGTTTTTACATTGGTTGCTTGGAATACACAACTCATTTTAATATATAAATGATATTATGAGTAGGTGTTAGGCTTCCAGCTTGTTCACAAAACCGTCATCCCATAATGTACTTTGAATACTTTCCAGTTGAGTTGATCCATCTGTAGTCACAGTTTCATGGAATCTTCTTGTATCATGTTACATCTTCTTTCTGCTTTTACTGTTCTGATAAATCCATGAGGAGATGCCTGGCGCCCAGTCCTCCACTCCAGCCATGCTGTCTCAACGTATAGTCTGGCCTTAGGCAGAAAAGGAACCTCATGGGAGGTCATTCTCTTTTTCTTAGCCTGCTGCTGATTCCTGAAGCTGTGACTCAACCTTCAGAAGGGCCCAGCCTCTGTCCCCTGCCCCCAGCTTGGGGTGGCCCTCTGTGTATCTCCACCACTTCTGCCCTTGCTGACCCACTTGGATCCCTTCTCTGGCTTTGCCTTGCTGATGACTCAGCTGAATCCTTGTTGATGGGTTCCTGTCGGTGATCCTTATCCTGCTCTTGTGGCGCCATTGACCGAAGAAGTGTTCTTCCCTACTTATTTATCTTTTCCAAATATTTTAAGGGCATGAGGAATTAACACCTTGGTTGCCTGATCATAGGAAGAATGGAACACAGCAGCTTAACGAATTTCTCATTCTTCTGGTTTCCTGTGAAAGCATCTCTCCTTGAATTGAGATTTATATATGTCTATGAGACTATTATAAGCTAAGGAGAACCCATGTTACAGTCGGAACTTTTTTCCAAATTCTATATGAAGGTGTCACGTGTATTCTAAGTATATACTTGTATATTACCACAGTAGAAACTTTCATATACTTCATTGCATTGCCAGTGCCTGGAATAGTACCTAAAACACAGTAGGTCTTCAAGAAATACTTTTAAGAATGTTCCGTAGACTCCTTCTAATTCTTCTTGGGGAGATCTCATGGACTGGCCACCAACGCATCTAACTCTGGACAGTCAACTTTCCCATCAGCATTTCAGGATTCTAGGAAAGGGTTGGACTCTGCCACCGTCTCCCTTCTCCCACTTTCCCAAGGCGGATGGCTGGTGGTAGCTGTGAACTGAAACCAAATAGTGTCTCTTAGGATTTTTCATTAGTCCATATGCATTGAATTCTTAAAATATCACAGACCAGGACTCAGAAGACTCGAACGTGTAGGCTGCTTGGTCATCTGCTGGCTGTGCAAACCAGGGCTACTACTAACTTCCTGAAGCCATTTTCTTATTTATTAACTGAGGATGATAATAATACAGGTTTATAACCTGTATTGGAAGCTGCAATTCCAAAACCCTAAAAACTATGAAAATAAAATGCTTTTTCCTAGCTGTTTTTTTTTTTTTGCATCAGAATCTGATCTGTATGGAATGAACTAATATGAATCTTTTTAAAACTTTTATTTATGCCTCTAGGATTATGAGGCCATCTCCAAGAACCACTTGGATATATTGTTTAATGTATGGTAAAGGCATCAACTTATCTTTCTAAAAACTTAAAAATTCTGAATTCCAAAATCTGGCCCCAGTTTACACACTTTAATAGGACCTATACTTGGACTCAAGCATTTCCTAAAAGGTGCTATGGATCTTTTCCTCTCTCATGAGGTCATTGTAGTTGGTAGGTGTAGTTAATGAATGTTCTCATAGTGCCTGGATGTATTAAGCGCTCAGTGAAGGTAAGCTATTACTTCTAAATTTTAACTTCTTCCCTCCTCCCAGGAAAAGTCTTTCTGGATGGACACAAGCAACTAATGCACTCTCTTCCCAGCAATGTATATTCTTCCCAGAAAACTGCCCCTTGGCACACATACACACACTTTCACACTCACTTTCAAGGGAGCCACAAAGGCCCCCAAAGTCTATCAGGGGACGTCAGATGAGCTCTTTGGGAGCTCATCTCTATGGAATTAAGTAATATCATCTGTGTAATAAGAATCCATTTGCATAATAGATTGTTACTTTTGAATAATTTAAAATTATTTTCCAAACTATTTTATACTACAAAATAATACTATGCCTTATTTTCATAAATACAATTTTTAAGTGTTTGCAGGAATTGAAATACCACAAGATAAGTAAAAAGCATATACAGGTAAGTTACTCCCCAGTGTGGCGTAGGCAGGTAAATGAACCAATCAACTTCTTGTGGACATTACTAGTTCTATTTTTCTAGGATTCTGCTTCTGTTTAACAACTTACATTCATCTGATACATACAACTTTTAAAGTGATTTCACATATGTTATCTCAATAAATCCTCATAAGCCCCTTGAAAGTTAAGACAGATATGATTTTCACTTTACAGAAGTGATTTCAGAAGAGCCAGATGATTTATATTTGAGGTCACATAACTGGATCTCCAAATGTCTAATCTATTTCACTGGTTCTTATGGCAATAATTCTCATGTATATCTTCTTCATCTCTAAGTTTTCATTGACATTGTAAACTACATTTGCACTTTACTTCTTACATATACATATATGTATATATACACATATATACACATGTGTATATATATGTATATATACACATATATACACATATATACACATATATATACATATATATATACATATATATGTGTATATGTGTGTATATATACATATATGTGTGTGTGTGTGTGTGTGTGTTTGGTTTGTGTATTATTTTTACATTATTGTAATACATATATTTATAGAAAATATAGGTTCTATGTATTTTAATACATCTACATCTAGATCTGGATATATAGTTTTGACATACTATCATGTATCTATGACGTTTTCTTCCTCCTCCCACATCTTCCATTGACTTTCCATCTTAGCACATTCAGGTTGCACAATACGCTATCATAAGCCAACAGGTGTTGTGAAAATCAAGGGCAAGAACACCATATTATTGCTCAATGTTTGTTAGCTTGAAAGCACCATATACTATCTAATTTTAGCAGAAATCTTGTGGTCTGTCATATATTGGGCTTCAAATAAGTTATAACGCAATGGAAATATGGATTTATATTTAAGGAACATGTGCTGACCAAAATTTTTCAAAGTGCTAGTATCCAAAAAGCACTGAGCATTTCTAGAAGTAACTGGAGAGCATTTTGTCACATGTGGCTGTAACTGGAGAAAGCTCAAAAGAAGTCAAATGCCAAATGGAAATTTGACTCATTAGACATGTAGTTCATTTTAGCTATGATGTTTGTACAATTTCTCTACTGAGAGAGATTTACTCCTGAGGGATCTGGTAATTTTCCCAGAGCCAAATATTTATTTGTGAAGAATTTTCACTTGTCATTTTCTTAATTATTGAATTTAAATTCAATATCCTTTTTTGGTTACTTATGGCTAAATCCCACCTGATCCCCAAAAGTCACGAGCTGGGCTTTCTCTCAACAATAAGAAAAGTTACACGAGAGCAAGTCTGACTATTACCTAAATCACACTTTCAGATTGCATTCCGATTTCAGATTGTTAATATTTGGGGGAGCAGCCAAGCGGGTCCTCTGACTAGAATATTAATAACAACAATAAACAAAAAAAAATATCTAAATGCTTCAAGGGGTTTAAATCTTCTAAGCTATTTGGTTCATTGCCAACGTTATTTTCAAAATAGAGAGCAAGTCTACTGTAAGCATATATTGCTTTGATTTTGTGGGTAAAATAAAGGCTTATGATCTTTTTATTTTCAAGTGAGGAATCATAACCTAACGTGGTATATACTTGGCATTTGTAAAAGGTTTTAATAAATAGTGTCTTGCTCAATATTTCAGAGTCTCTTAAGGCCTATATTTTCTACCTTAAATGTTGTTTTTATTGAACAGGTGAAAACAAAGTGTAACAATTGGGGCTTTAGGCAAAAAAAATATATTTTTTTGAAATATGAATAGAATGTATTTTATACCTTCCGATTTCTTCATTTTTAACCAAAATCATAACATACTGTTATTCCCTTTCTACTCTCCCTTTTACCAAAGGCTAATTTCAAAGAAGCAGCTGGGAATTCTGGTTATACACAGCAGATTAAACACACATGTTTATTGTTGCTCCTCTGTAACACTCCAGAATGAAAATAGATAGAGAAAAGGGCCCAGATCTCCAAGAACAAAGAGAATGGGGGAACAGATAACAGCCGATGAAAGATGTCAACAGAACCTTGGACTCAGGAAAGCAGATGGGTGAATAGTAATCGATTCAGCAGATCAGAGACAACGAACTGCGAGCTTGCAGGAGACAGCTGCTTAGTCTGCCAAACCTCAGAAAGACTCAACTCTTAGGGACAGTAGACATTTCTGAAAACGGAGCTTCAGAGTAAGGCTGCAAATGGCAGGATAGGTTGAAAGTCCATGTGAGGGTCGGTTCCCCCTGCAGGCGCCTCCCCCACCACCAGAAACCTGGCCCACCTCTCCCCTGTTGAAGAGATTTATCTTTAGAGAGATATACAGGTGAAAACGTAGAGTGGGCTCATACCAGTGAGTGGCAATGCCGAAAATAAAAGAGTTAAATAGAATCTCCCAGCTGAATGGTCAGACTCTCGAGGGCCTAATTTGCCTCCCAGATTGCTTACAGCTGGGCTTTTATTTTCCAGGCAAGAGACAGAAGGATTCCTTAGGGTAGTCAGTGGTTTGGCAATGTTTTGAGACATGTTTGGTGCTGGCATCTAGTGGGTAGAAGCCAGGGATCCTACAATCGCACAGAGCAGCCCCACACAACAAAGAATTATCTGGCACAAAATGTCAAGAGTGCCAAGGTGGAGAAACTGTGCTCAGGCACTGATTTTAGGTGTGGTCCCCAGACCAACGGCATCTGCGTCACCTGGAAACCTGATAAAAATACAAATTCTCCCAGGTCTCTCTCCAGACCTACTGAATCACAAACTTGGAGTTGGGGGGGGGGGGCAGTGCGGTGAGGCTCAGCTCTCTGTTTTAAGGCTTCCAAGTGATTCAGATGCAGCTGTAGTGTGAGAACTACCATTCTAAGAAAACTGCAACCCAAGGGAAAAGTCCTAGAGATGCTGAGTGCTGTTGATCCTCCAAGGCAAAAGTTTGTCACAGCCTCAGTATTCTCATCACGTGTAAACCCAGTTCCCACCCGTGAGAGTACCATCAGCTTGTTAGTGCCTTACTCTTAAAAAAGAACCAACAGCCAGATAAGTCACCAGGTTGTTAAGAAAATTAGAAATCAAAACAAGCAAATGATATACATGTGTGTGTATGTGTACACATGCACATACATATACTGAAGTCCTATAATTAATATCTCCGACAAAATAAGGTGGGTTTCAAAAACAAGGCACAGAATCAGAGCAGAGGACTCAAAATTAGGACCCAAACTGCATCAAGAATAACTTGACACTGGGTCCCAGAGTCAACAGAGTAACATTACTTCGCTCTCTTCTATCTAAGGACTGGGTTGGTCCCAGACACTCATTAGTAAGTGGTGTTATTAGTTATGGCTTCTCTCTTTCTGGCTCTGCTTCTGCCATCCATCCTAACTCTGGTTTTAGTCCTTCAGTCTGGGGAGTGGGGAGGAATGAAGAGAAAGAACATTCCCTGGGCTCAATGGAGGTTTTAAGCAGGCTCCTTCCTCCTTGGGTACTTCCTCACGTTCATCAGAGGCCCCTCTCCTAATGGGGATGGAATCTGTTCCTCCACTTACCACACTACTCCTGGTTCCTGGTTCTCCAGTTGTCCAAAGAGAAGCCCTATCCTTTGGAAGTTCCTCAAGGACAGGATTTTATGCTTTTCTGGCTCACCTTGGCTCTTCTTCCCTGTCCCTTTCCAACATGGCTGTCATCTGGCCACAGAAAACCCTTACATATCCTTTGTCCTGATAAACTCAGGTGCACTGGACTACCTCAAAGCAGTCAGCTCCATTCTGCTGCAAAGATTTCTTAAGCTTTCTCAGGTTGATTCAACACCAAACAGAGCTCTCTGAGCCATCCCCTTGCTCAGTAAGTGTGGGGAGGTCAGCCCCCATCATCCCTGTGTGTTTTGGTACGGATGGGGACTCACAGTATAATAACTCTATCCCTCTAAAAATTTCTTATAGATACCCCTTTTTCTTCCTGCTCCCAACTCTTTTACATGTGAAGGTGGCAAAGAAGTTTAAAAATGTGGAATCAGTTCTCAAGTATTTCCTTGGATAGTTCTGCACATAAAGATTTGCCTCAGTCATTCTGATGTCTGACATCTATTGTATTGATGGTTGAAAATGAATGCAGGCACAAACCTACTCATACCATTATACATATAGAAGAAAATGGGGAGCTCGAGCAAAGATGTATATGGTAAGCCAGCACCCCAAAATAAATGAAATAATCCCCTCCTGCAACTCTGGGCCATAACTTCCGCCATTTTCCTTGGCTAAAGACTGAGTAGTTTCCTCTTATAAAAATTCAGTCACGATGGGCAGAGAAAAAGGACCTAAGGCTGGATGCCCCATAAAACTGAATCAGCACAGCCAATCTGTGACCAAATCCAGATCTTAGGATAAGAAATTTATATTCAGCGAAGCATTTCCTTTTATGAATATTTGACCCCATTCAATGGGATATTTCCAATTCAGAATGTAAGAGATGAATCAGAAAAAAAAAAAAAAAAGACTAAGAGAAAGCAGTAGTACTATGGCCATCTTTACAAATTTTATTTTCAATACTTCAGTACTCCCCTTGCTCTAAATCTCAGCCAACTTAAAAAAAAAGTGTAGGATCACCAGCTTGGGGAAGACTCTCCCGTCAGTGTTTTGTTTTGTTCTGTTTTGGGAAGGCTCAAAATACTGGTCTGTGGGCTTACAATACTATGAGAGTGGCTGCAGGAACATCCTGGGCAGGACAGAGGGCGCCTTGGCCCTTGGCTGGGCACGTAACTTCTCTGGACCCCAGTTCCCTCATCGCTCTTAAAATGCATCTTCAATACAATTTAGATGATCTCGAAACAACCTTCCAGCCCTAACATGTTGTAATTCTGGCCATATAAATAAAACACTATTTTTGGTAGCTGGATGAATAAAGGTGATATTCACAGTAGAAAAACCTCAGTTATAATAAAAGGTTCAAGTCAAATAATTCTAACATCACTTCTGAAAGTATGGAAAATGCAAAAATGGGTAGGAGGTCAATCCTGTTTGCTTCTTTGATCAGTTTCCTTTTCATCATTTTTTAAATTTTTTAAAAGTGTTTATTCATTTTTTTTTTTTTTTGAGAGAGAGAGAGACAGAGAGAGCGCAAGTGGGAGAGGGGCAGAGAGAGAGAGGGAGACACAGAATCTGAAGCAGGCCCCAGGCTCTGGGCTGTCAGCACATAGCCCAATATGGGTCTCAAACTCACAAATGGAAAGACCATGAAGCTGAAGTTAGATGCTTAACCGACTGAGCTACCCAGGTGCCCCAGATCAGTTTTCCTTTTTAAATGGAGCTCCTCTCTGTTAGCTACATGATTTGGTGGGAGAAGTGAGATGATGCACAGAACTGTGGTTCTTTGTCAGGGCTCCCTGGATCTACTTCAGTCATTACTCACTCCAGAGCTGCTCAGCCTGGGGTCAAATATCCAAGGTATGCTTTGCTAATACCGAGCTTTGGGTTTACCACTGATGGACTCTCCCTTCTCAACCCCCAGGGGAAGAATATTAGTTATGATTTTAGTTAATTTTTTGAAGATCTAAATCTGGTAAATCCAGCATATTGCTGTGGTTATTGAATGCCTCACACTTGGATCTATCCATTCAATGCAGTAGAAAAAAAATCATGGCTATGTTAATAGATACACATTTGCAATCAGTCTTCAGCTCATTATTTTTGCAATATAATTCAGAGCCTTAAGTCTCTAAGATATGCAATCTATAACCGTAGGGCTTGGGAATTTACAGGTGTTAAATTATCTGCACAGAGCACATTTACTGTAATTTTGAATTCAATAGAAGTACATTATTTATTGCCAGGAAAAATTATAGCATTAAAATAGAATAGAAAAACTATAACATTCAAGGAAATTGTGTTCCCTAGCTCATAACCAGAGCTATATATATGCATAGTGTATTGAAATTTTGTTATAACATGGTATCTTGTGCCTTGCTTTTTAAAGAAAAGGAATTTAGGTATTTTTATTAACAAAAAGTATTTTTAGAAGACAGAGATAATTAACCTTGGAAAGCAATTCATTTCTTTGGTCAATGAAGAAATAAAATACACAAAGTATTTCTATTAATATAAATTCTATCCATGAAGGGTTCTAAAACTTTAGATGCGAAATGAAGTATTCTCAAAAGACAATCTAAGATTGTCTAAGATGACATTTATCCTACTGATACTGCAATATTTATGAAGATACAGAGGCAATTATGGTGATGATGTTTTACATTCTTTGAAACAATTGAAACACATCAAAATGGAATCAGTGACTCAAATGGATAGGCATGCTAGGAAATTCTGGGAGAATATTATTCTCTAATATAAGAACAGAGAAACCATGGATACCCTATTCTTACTGTCATTTTTTTTTTTGTGGTTTGTGTGTGTGTATTTGTGTGTGTGTGTGTGTGTGTGTGTGTGTGTGTGTGTGTGGTGTTTTGGGGGTGTTTTTTTTATGTGTCTGCATCCCACTTAGGGTTTTGCTTTAGGACATGAGGTTATGCTCAGAAAAGGGGTATTATCTTAATTGAATAACAGAATTACCTGCAATTTTGTAAATCGGAGAAAGTTTTTTTTCCCCTTCTTATGATATTATTAAGTGGTTGCTTTCTGAGCCAGAAGGAGAGAACTGGTAAGGCTGAAGAATACGATTAAAAGGAGTAAGGGAAGGAGCTTTTATATCCCCACGGCATGGGAGCATAGAGGACAGTCAAGGACTTTGGTCATCACATGTAATGGCAGTGAAATGATCTGGATTCTGACTCCCCACACTCAGCACAATAATTTTGCCCCGAGTCTCTCAGGTTTCCCTTATGCCTCTGGCAGGGGGCCAGGAGGCTCCTACTTCTTAGTGACTTTTATGCCTCTCGCTCCTCTTTTTTAATTCCACTGCTTAGTGGTGGGTGTATGAGCTATGGCTCAGCTATGTCGGAGGGCCACACCTGTATCCCTCGGTCCGATTCATTTGCTCCATGGCTTCTGATGTCAATGATTTTTAAAAGCACCGGCATTGACCTTGCAGCTCCAATATTACAAGCAACAACAACGAGAGGAATACATCCAAAAACAATAGCTACCATTTCTTGAGCATTGTTTGTGTGCCGGCCACAGTGCTGAGTACAGTATCATCTTATCTGATGACCCCAACAACCCTACAAAGTGGGGAACAATATTCTCACGTTTCAGGTAGGGAAACCAAAACTTTCTGAAAAGCACACAACAAACTAGAGCTGGATTACAAACGAGAATTGAGAACCTCACATCTAAGCTCTTGTCCTTTATAGTCTACTTCCCAACATCATAAGAAATAATATTTTCTGACAGTTTACAACATGCCAACCATGATATCAAGTATGCTACATGCATTTTCCCTTTTGGAACTCAATGCTTGAAATACTGTGGTCCTTTTTCAGTGAACTTGGAGAAGGCTGTCTTCCCACAGAGGTCAAAATTATATTATAAGACTGCTGACGTAGCCGAGGGTTAACACCAGAGATGAGACTAGGAGTCTTGGTTTTGCTACTTACTAACTTCGTAAAGTTACTTAAAGTCTCTAAACCTATTTTTACCACTAAAATAAAGATAATAATTGTATCTGTTTCCCGAGTTATTAAGATAATTAAGAATTATAACCTACAAAGAACAGTGTATACTCATATAATTCTCTCAATAAATGTTGGGTATTTTAATATTAATATTGGGTATTTTTTCACCTGAAAGGTGGCCTCATAAATCTCTCTCTCAAGTCTCTTGGGACATCTTTTCTTGGAGCTAGATCAAAAAGCAATTGTGAATTCATATCTAGGAAGCATTTTTAGCACCTTGATTTGCCTCTATATCAAAGTAACTTCACTTCCCAGAAGAGGAATTTTTGCCTTGACTTGGGGTAGATTTTATCATTTCCTTGCTCTAGAGTCTTAATCTTGTTATCTAGGACCTACCCCTAGCCCCAGAATTTATTCCACTGATATCTTTCAGAAGGTCTGATGAGACGCCATCAAAATTGGAGTTTTGGAATCTCTCCAGGTTGGTCAAAGACCCTAGGGTTGGTTTACAGATGAGGTTTCTCTCCTGGACTTTTCCTACAAACAAACAATGAATATAAAGTAACATGGATCTTTGGATTTGCCAAACCAAGGAGGTTGAGATGGAATGGGGGCCTCTTGACCTCTCTGGGATTTATAGACACCTAGAAATCTTCTGGGACTGTATTTTAATATTCTGAGAGAGTCCTTCAAGAATTTGTTGGTCATGTATTCCAGTTACAGTTTTGATCAAGACTCACACAGAGCTGAGCCAAGCACACCCAAACAAAGTAAAAACGAAACAAAACATTATTTGATCAGAGAGGCCAAATAGAGAACAGAATATGCAAGAATACTCCCAAGAATTTATCATATATGTAATCCTATCAAATTGTATATGCTCTCTAAAAACTTAAATTTAAATTTAAATATTGGATGGGATGTCCTTGGGCTACATCTGAGATGGAATTCTTCTGCCTCATGCTTAGCCACTCATGGAAATGTGAAAAGACATTATGAAAGTACAGGTCTTGGGGGACCTGGGTGGCTCAGTCGGTTAAGCTTCTGACTTCAGCTCAGGTCATGGTCTCACGGTTTGTGAGTTCGAGCACTGCATTGGGGTCTCTCTGTCAGCACAGAGCCTGCTTCAGATCCTCTGTCCCCCTCTCTCTCTGCCCCTCCCCCACTGGTTCTCTCTCTCTCTCTCTCTCTCTCTCTCTCTCTCTCTCTCTCTCTTTCAAAAATAAATAAACTTTTTAAAAAAGTACAGATCTTAATTGGCAATGTAGAAACTGACTTTGCAAAAGTCTACTTTTAAAACAACAACCTCATATTTGATAGATGCTCAACTTTTTCAGGCTAGCATCTATCTACGCATATAAAAAATGATTAGAATGAAATGAAATAAAATACTGATTGGCCTGCTATACTTTGTAACCAAAGCTCTTTAAAAACTTACTCTAACTTGTGGACATAATCACTAACAGCCAATTGACCTAAATTAATTCTGTAGTAAAATCCTGTAAAAATGCAGTTATTCGGTTTTCAAAAACAGATTCTCTGTTTCTCCACAGTTTGTGCAACAATCCAACTAAATATTAAACCCATTTCTCCTTTATTAAATTGTAAACCTGGGTCAATGCCATAATTCCTCTCTTAAAGAATATTTGAATTATAGTTTTAATAAGGCGTGAGAAAAATACTTATTTTCACAGTTAATGAATATTTTTTGGCAATTACCAAAAAAAAAAAAAAAAAAAAAAAAAAGAGAGAGAGAGAGAGAGAGAAAGAAAGAAAAAGAAAGCTCAACTCCAAGCCAATCCAATACTCAGAACAGAACCAGATATATAATTTGCAGGGCCCAATGCAAAAAGAAAATGTGGGGTCCCTTTTCAAAAATTATGAAGAATTTCAAGTCAATGACAGCAGAGCAATAAAACAAAACTGGGTCCTTCTTTGTGTGAGGCCCCAAGCAGCTCACTGCATGAGTCTCCTGAGCGTAAAGCCAGCCCTGCTCACAGCTGCATCCAGCTTATATATGGTCTCTCACATTTAGTGACCACTTCCTTTTCCACGGTATGTGCAAGTCTCCACTGTATGTAAAGTTTGTGCCTTCAGAGTTAATAAATACTACAGGATGTTTTAGATCCAAGAAAGTGTGTTTAGAGACACAGAAAAAATACAAGGAAAAAAGTATTAAAATAATTCAAACAAGTTAGGAGACAGAGAGAATGAAATAGACAGGAAGTCAGAATAATAGATCATGCCAGTCCTTTGCCACACTATAGGAATAGAACCCCAGTAGTCAAGCAGTTGTTCAAACTTCAATCAGTAGTTCAAAATCTTTACTAGAAAACACCAGGCCCAGATGGCTTATTATCAGCTGTGTCTACCAAATATTCAGTGAACAAACAGTTTCATGCTCATGAAATCTTCCAGAGAATAGAAAAAGAAAGAACATTCCCTGGCTCATTTATGAAGTCAGCATAAAGCTTGATACCTGTGATGGATGATGTTTGCCCTCTGCTCTGCACTTGTCCTCTGTACTTTTTTCTATACGTCTGGGGTCAGAAGCCTGCAAACTCTATCTTGCCATCTCGCCATCTGGCTTCCTGTTAATTTCTATTAATGTGAGGCACTGACAAGAGTCTGGAAAATCAGAAGAGCGGTGAGATGATTTGTTTCTCATTTCTAGCAGCTCCTCCAGCAGCTACCTCTTTGGCCATGTTAAGTCTAATTACTGCTCAGTTGGCTCCCTTCCACCTGGAAACGTCAGAATCAGGGCAGACATAAGTACTAGGTAACTTTTAGTTTCTCTAGCCTTCATTACCTTCATTGGGTAACTAGTCCTTCTGTGCTCTTCTAACTCATCCAATAATTTTGTCACTAATTTCATTCTATATATTAAGTGTCTTTTTGCAATATCTCCAATTATCTTATATTTTCCTGCTTGGATACTCACTTATTCAGTACTTAAGTCATCCAAGAATACTTTTAGAAAGAATTAAATATATTTGTGTAAGTGCAAAAACTCTAAATAAAATATTAGCAAATTAATTTATCAATGTATCAAAAAAAAGATACTATGTGATTGCCAAGTTGTGTTTATTCCAAGTTTCAAAATTGTTTGAATACTGTTGGATCAACCAACATATTTCCCACCAATAATACTTGACAGGCAAAAAGCCATATGGTCTTCTTTATAGACTCAGGGAAAGTATTACCAGAATTAAGTAACCATTTATGATTAAAATTCTTATATAATTAGGAATAGAAGGGGATTCCATAGCCTGATAAAGAAAATCTGCAACAATTTATAGCTATCACTTTTCTTAGTGCCAAAATGCTATGAGCATTATCATTGGGATCAAGAAAAAACACAATGATTCCACTATCACAATATCTAACATTTCTTTGGAGATTATAGTCAGGGAAGTAAGGCAAGAAAAAAATAAGTAAAAGGATAGAGTGTTGGAAATTAAGAATCAATACTGTAATTACTTAGATAATCTATTACATAGATTACATAAATGAAATAGTTGATTGCCTCAATTGAAAACCCAAGAAATATTTTAAAAATCATATTTAAAACAGCAAAAAAAAGAAAATGCTGTTTTACTACTTACAGTCTCAACCAAAAAAAAAAAAAAAACCATCATAAAATGTGTGAGTACTTTGTAGAAAAATAAAATATTATTGAAAGATATTTTTTAAATACCTAAATAAATAGATCTGTATACCATATTCTTGGAAAGATTCAATATAATAAAAATATATAAATCAACTTTTATCTCATTAACAAAGTTTGAGTAGAATTCTAATTAGAAGTTCATTATGATTTGTTTGTGTGGAACTTGGCAAGGCAATTTTATACACTGAAGATCAAAGAGTCCTGAGAAGGGCCAAAATTCTTCTGAAGCAAAATAATAAATTGGGGAGATCTGCTTTAACTGCAGTAAAAAATTAAAGCTCTCCTAATTAAGATATAAATGTGATATTAGCATAGAGAGCAAGAATTTGGTCAAGGAACTAAAGATAGAGCTTCCACAGCTAACCCACACATTTACAGAAACTTGATTTATGAACAAATCTGGCATTTCAGATAAGAGGGGAAGTGAGAGAGTATTCAAGAATGTTGATAGAATAATTGTTTAACCACACAGGAGAAAAGAAAATTGATATGTACCTCATACAATACAGAAAAATCAATCCCAAGAGGTCTAAAAAATCAAATTTTAAAGAGAAAACATTAAAATGTTCTGGAGAAATATGTTTAGACACTCAAGTTAGAATTATTAAAGGAAAACAGATGACAAACTTTAAAGGAAAAAGATTGATGTATTCAACTGCTTTAAAACAAAGTCTTGTGTTAATCCAAACATTTGTAAAAGATGAAAGACCTGACAGAAACGCGAAGAATACACTTACAGCACATATAACTAATAAGAATTAAAATCTAGAATGTATTCAGGACACAAGTGACATGATTTTATTAATGGTTTTAAAAGCTCACCACACTGGGGTGCCTGGGTGTCTCAGTTGAGCATCTGACTCTTGATTTTGGGTCAGGTCATGATCTCACAGATCATGAGTTCACGCCCCATATCTGGCTCCATGCTGACAGTGAAGAGCCTGCTTGGGATTCCCTCTCTCTCTCTCTCTCTCTCTCTCTCTCCCTCTCCACCCCCCCCCCCACCAAATAAATAAATAAACTTAAAAAAAAAAACAAAAAAACAGAACTCACCAGACCACTGTTTGTTCAATAAATTCTATAGGTGCAAAATGAAAAGTGGGAGAGTAGTTAAGAGACAAGTTAGGTATGAGTAACAATGGGAACATGGACTGGAATAGTAGTGGAGAAAAGAGAGATAGGCAGATTCTACATGTGTTTTTGCATGTATGGCCAATAGAACTTGCTAACAAATTGTATGTTTTGAAAAAAAATTATATTTTGATTCCATATTTGATTCTAATTTAATTTTTGCCTTGATCAATTAAATAAATGAGGTTCTATAAATAAATACTTTTATTTCTATTTATGGAGATGCCAGAGGAAGGAAAATTTAGGATTGAAGAGAAATCAAGAGTTGCCTTTTGGTCATGTGAACTCTGAGTTGTCTATTAGATACCTACGTGGAAATGTTGGCTCCCTTAAAATAGACATCATCAGCTGCTTTAGCTCAGAACTCAATAGAGATATCAAGTTAAAGGATTATTTTGAAGGTCATTGGCCATATTTGGTGGGAGAGTATTAATTTTTTTTTTTCCTTTGGGCTGTGACCTGAAATAGAGAAGGTTGTGACCTTTGACTTTTGGGAGAAAAGCAAAGAGGACCCCTATTTGGAAGAGACAACACACTGCCCCAGATACTAAAGGCCGAAAAAGTACTAAAAACAACAATGTCCAGTAACGTCTCCCAACAAAAGTACTCAGTGGATTGTCTCCAGGAACAATAATACATGATAGTCAGTATTACGTTATTCTCCCAAGTTGTAGTCTTCTAATGTCTTCACTGACTTGCCTGTGTGTGGGATAATTAAGCTTGCTGTTATGACCATAACGAGGGCCAAGCAGGAGAACGAATCAGCTGCAAACTGGAGAATTAGGTATAACGCAATAAGGGGCAGCCAGTGAAGAGCACAGAACACCATTTCATAGCAGCTTACAATGGCATGATTGTAGCCAATATCCATTTTCTACCCTGAGGCTGTGGGGAGGAAGCACTGGTTAATCACTGGTTAATATGAGCCAATTACATTAATCCCATCTCCCTTGCTTATTGATGGTGTAAATACCTAAGCCAGTTTACACCAATGAGAAGTGAGGAGAGTTTTGTTGGAGTATTGACTCTTGAGAGAAAGTTATAACAAGTCAACCTTCTTCTCCCTAGACTTGAAAAGGGAACTCTGTAGTTCCAGTTGTTACTAACCACCATTTTATGACCACAAAGAAAATGTGGGCTAAAGCTGATCCAGGGGATATAGTACGAAAAGACAGAAGGAACCCAGTCCTTCTCATCAACCAACTTAGAAGCATAGCCTTGCCCTGGAACTACTCTGATGTGAGTCAGTACTGCCTTATTTTACAAGCTCTTTGTGGGTCAAATTCCATGCTAGTTAAACCGAAGACATTTTATTTTTTTTTTTTTAATTTTTTTTTTTTTTCAACATTTATTTTTTATTTTTGGGACAGAGAGAGACAGAGCATGAACGGGGGAGGGGCAGAGAGAGAGGGAGACACAGAATCGGAAACAGGCTCCAGGCTCTGAGCCATCAGCCCAGAGCCCGACGCGGGGCTCGAACTCACGGACCGCGAGATCGTGACCTGGCTGAAGTCGGACGCTTAACCGACTGCGCCACCCAGGCGCCCCTAAACCGAAGACATTTTAACTGATACGAATGTTGATACACAACAATCATAAGTATTTATGGGAAAATTGAACATTCTAGGAGCTAACAAATATTAAAGGAAGGAAATCCAAGAACGAGATGAACTATCTGCAGAAATTCTAGATGAATGATTGGACTGCAGTTTTTTTTGGATCCTGAAGAGAAAGTTGATGCTAGGTAAAGGACTTGGGGACATTTGGGGACATCCATGATACTCAATAGTGTACAAACTTCTGCAGAACCCCAAATCAAGGAGTCATATAATTTTGAGACCATCCTAATAGTCATATGGAAAAATAAATCATTGGAAAAATGAAAAGAAATCCTTAGAATTAGAAGTCTTAATAAATACGTAATAATAATGATTAATATGTTCTTCAGTTGAATTCAATGAAAGAACAAAAAGGAATATTAACTTTTTACCTTGGTACTTAATCATTAATCGTTTTTTCTGAAGAGGGTAAAGAGCTTCACAAATAAGATAAACACTAACAACTGGAGACTGAATAGAATTCTTTCTAAAAAATTACACACAGTAACTGTTCAGGCATAGCTTTTCTTAGATTAGTCTGAAATACTCTTAAAAAAGTTTACTGAGAATTCTATGAAGTAATTTTCAGAGTTGTGTAGAATGTTTAAAGCTTTTGAAGTCTAGTATGTATATTATATGACATCGTTAGGCTAATCATATATTTTCTTAAATAATCAGTTTCCTTAAAATATATATACATATAACTACAATTTAAAAATGAATAGTTTACTCTTGCTTACCAGCTCTGCAAATCCATATCCCTCAGTGTCGACTGACACTCCCAAAGAAATGTCTTGGGAGTGAAATCTGTGTTCCTTACAGAACATGAATGACCACTTACTTAAATTAAAGGAACCCAAAGGTTGTCTGCCCTCTTCTGGTCAATCTTGAAGTTAAAGCAGGCTTGGCTCCCCATTGCTATAAACTCTCATGCACAGAACCCAAGCATGAGCTTCTCTCTTTGCTCATCTAGCATAAGACTTAGGAAAATCAAAGTCAGTCCCTACCTGGAAAATTTTAGAGACCTAAAAGACAAATTCCGAAGTCTTTTGTAGCATGAAGCACTAAAAACAAAGTTTGATTATAAAGTGGCCTAGACTGCCCCTAAACTTGAAGATACAGCAAACTCACTTCTGACAATAAAATAGTCCTCATTAAATTAATACGTTGATATCACATGTTAATCCTGTCTCTTTAGAGAATGGCTTTTAAAAAGTGTTGTTTATGGAAACATCACAATTCTGAGGCTATTCTTGGGACTATAATATAACTAAAGAAAACCATACCCTACTTACAGGTATTGTGACCTGCCAGAAAAACATGGTCATACGGTTATCTGTGAAAAAAAGTAATTGTTTGAAGGATAAGATTTTTCAATCTTTGTCTAAGGAAATGGGCAATGTATCTGTAAGATACCTGTATCCTAATGACTACAGTGATGCTATATATTCTGGGCCAAGGATATTTGTGAGCTTTTTTTCAATAGCTTAGATCAAAGATGACAGATACATAGGATGCGTGGCTTACAGAAGAAACCTTGGGCAGATGTAAGACACAGCATTCCTTCTCACAGGCCTCCAATGTTGTTTCAAAATACTTTTCAACCCGGGGCGCCTGGGTGGCGCAGTCGGTTAAGCGTCCGACTTCAGCCAGGTCACGATCTCACGGTCCGTGAGTTCGAGCCCCGCATCGGGCTCTGGGCTGATGGCTCAGAGCCTGGAGCCTGTTTCCGATTCTGTGTCTCCCTCTCTCTCTGCCCCTCCCCCGTTCATGCTCTGTCTCTCTCTGTCCCAAAAATAAATAAACGTTGAAAAAAAAATTTAAAAAAAAAAAAAAAAATACTTTTCAACCCAGCACCTCAAGCATATAAAGTGGGGATATAATATAAAACCAAACTGTTCCCCTACCACAGATGCAACAGTCTGATTCCTTTTGCCCTAACTGTGGACTCCAAACATAATTTTATTTTTTTTATTTTTTTTCAATATATGAAATTTATTGTCAAATTGGTTTCCATACAATACCCAGTGCTCATCCCAAAAGGTGCCCTCCTCAATACCCATCCCCCACCCTCCCCTCCCTCCCACCCCCCATCAACCCTCAGTTTGTTCTCAGTTTTTAAGAGTCTCTTATGCTTTGGCTCTCTCCCACTCTAACCTCTTTTTTTTTTTTCCTTCCCCTCCCCCATGGGTTTCTGTTAAGTTTCTCAGGATCCACATAAGAGTGAAAACATATGGTATCTGTCTTTCTCTGTATGGCTTATTTCACTTAGCATAACACTCTCCAGTTCCATCCACGTTGCTACAAAGGGCCATATTTCGTTCTTTCTCATCGCCACGTAGTACTCCATTGTGTATATAAACCACAATTTCTTTATCCATTCATCAGTTGATGGACATTTAGGCTCTTCCCATAATTTGGCTATTGTTGAGAGTGCTGCTATAAACATTGGGGTACAAGTGCCCCTATGCATCAGTACTCCTGTATCCCTTGGGTAAATTCCTAGCAGTGCTATTGCTGGGTCATAGGGTAGGCCTATTTTTAATTTTTTGAGGAACCTCCACACTGTTTTCCAGAGTGGCTGCACCAATTTGCATTCCCACCAACAGTGCAAGAGGGTTCCCGTTTCTCCACATCCTCTCCAGTCCAAACATAATTTTAAATACTCTTTCAGGTTTTCAAGACTTTGATACCAGGAGAGGGCAGTACTGTAGATTAATCCTTGGATAGAAACAGCCTCCAGTGTAAATGAATAAACAGACATTCTGAATTATATGGCAATCATTTATGAGCTTGATTCATAAGAGTTGTTTCCGAGAACTGAGTTGAATAAGGACCTGGTGAAATTGAGGTTCTAAACATGGAAAAGCCAAGATCTAGCCCCTGGGTCAGAGTGGGCCTGCCAACTCACTGTCAAACCATGAGAGCCCCCCTTGGTGGCCAGTTCATCTCACCCATGTAAAATGCAGCAAAAAATAACATTCTATTCATAATTTAGTAAATTCATTTTAACGTTTTATATCAAAAGCTGATAAGTTTGGAGACAAAAAAATAATAAAGTTCACCTGATTTTAAAATTTTGAATTCCTTTCTTAATTTCTCTTTTCTTTCCCTAAGCTAAATTACTCTTCATATGAACAGAACTGTTGCAGAGACACATTAAGAACCCACAGATCATCCCACATGTATTTATTTAAATAGGATTGAGAACTCATTAAGTCTACACTTATGTGACTAAAGGAAAGCCCACAGTTAATTAAACAACTCTGAAAAGCCAATAAGCGTTGGAAATGGTAAAATCACATGAGTATTAGCAGATAATATCACATATCAACAAATTGTTTTAGATGGTACTGATATGTACAGGTGCAGAGAAGTAAACTCTAACCCTCTGAGAGTATGACAAAAAATTAATGAATAACTTTGCATGATATTAAGGATCCGTCACCAAGGCACTGCCCACAAAGCAGCGAGACCTCTTAGCTGACAGATGGCTAACTAATTTGCTGGTTCTCTATTAAACTATAGAGTAAACCATGAGCCTGAATAGTAAGGCTTAACAACCGTCTTAAAAAGTTCAGTTGTTTTCAATATTTATGGCATGAATATTTTGTAAACCAAACATCAGAATGAAAGGTCTGTGGGGCACCTGGGTGGCTCAGTTGGTTGAACGTCGATTTTTTTCGTTTTTGCTCAGGTCATGATCCCAGGGCCATGGGATGGAGCCCCGCATCGAGCTCCATGCTGAGTATGGAGCCTGCTTAAGTTTCTCTCTCTCTTTCCCTCTCTCTTCCTCTGAGCCTTTCCCTCCCTTGTGCTCTCTATCTCTCTAAAAAAAGGGGGGGGGGGGCAGAATATTGGCATTGTGATAGTAAATCCAGGATGATTGGTTACTACCTGAACCCTGAGGGGAAGGAAAACAACAGGACTAATAACCTTAAAAATGTATTTCCCATGGAAAACTTTTGTATTGTTATATTTCCAGATTTTAAAACAGTGATAATAACAATCACCAGAATTTTCTGCACATTTACTCTGTGCTACCCTATTCTGAACACATGACATGATTCACCTAATCTCAAAATAACTCTGGGAGATGGCTTGTTAGATGAGGAGAC
This sequence comes from Puma concolor, assembly GCF_028749965.1. Taxonomy (NCBI): domain Eukaryota; kingdom Metazoa; phylum Chordata; class Mammalia; order Carnivora; family Felidae; genus Puma; species Puma concolor. The sequence continues at coordinate 119,560,183 of NC_141671.1, read as the reverse complement.
TGAATCACAGAGTGGGTACATAGGATACAGGGAGGCTCAAGGGAGTTTCCCAAAAGGCAGAGCTAGAATTAAATCTAGGCAGCCTAACTCAAGAGTCAAGTATTAATCATCATGCTGTATTATAATGGTTAATTTGATGTATCAGTTTGGCTAGGCAAGTTATTTGTTAAAACACCAGTCTAGATGTTGCTATGAAGATATTTTTTACATGTGACCTAACATTTAAACCAATAGACTTTAAGTAAAGCAAACTATCCCCTATAATGTGGGTGGGCCTTATCCAATCCATCAAAGGCCTTAAGAGCACAAAGACTTGAGGTTTCCCCAGGAAAAAGGAATTCTACCTCAAAACTGCAACATAGAAACCCTGCGTGAGTTTCTAGCCAGCAGGTATGGGACTTAAGACCTCAGCATCAACTCTTCCTTGAATTTCCAGACGATTAGCCTACTCTACAGATATCAGACCTGGCAGCCTTCAGAACTGCATGAACCAATTCTTCAAAAAACAAATCTCTCTTTCTCTCTGTCTGTCTTATAGAAATTCCTCTCTTCTGGAAATTTCACTGTCTATATCTCAGTTACTATGGAGAACATTGATTAATTCATATATATTAGTATAACCTGAAGGTTCTCTTTTATAACATTTTTAAATTTAATCCTTGCTATATAACCTTATTCTCTAGGTAAAACAAGTTATTATTGACATATTAGAGATAAAGAAAATGAGAACGGATTATTTATCTAAATCATAGCATTAGTAAGGAATAAAGCCTGAACTAAAATGTGAGTTGAAGATTGCAAGATCTGCCAGCAGATGTGTTATGTTTGGCTACAGATGTGTTACATTTCTGTAGGGATTTCAGTTTGCCACCACCTACCTAGGTCTTCTGACTCTGTGGTCTAAAAATATTTCCTCTACCTCACACTACCTCTCAGATAAACAAGTACATTTCTCAGATAATTCAAACAAACAGGAAGAAGAGAACATTGAATCAAAAGCTTTAGGTGAATTCTGCCTCTGGCCACTTTCTGGGGCATGGTATGCAAAACAGGCAACAATGCAGAAAATAGAATCAAACAATCAACATCTTCATTCATTCATTCCAATATTTATGGAGTGCCTATTGCCCAGTATGTAGGTTTGTCCTTTGAAAGATGGCAAAAGGAGGGTGTTAATAGTGAGTCACAGAGCAGGGGTTCTATACTAAAAGCCTATATAGTTTTTCTAACATTTAAATTAATCCCAACAATTGTATCCTTCTCTTTAAGCCGATACACCATGTCGCCTTTGCATCACTCTAAATTTTAATATTTATTATATGCATGATGGTAAAGGCAAACGATAGCAAGTTTGTCAAACAAGCAGACCACAGCTGAGATTAGTTGGGTCTAATAGACGGAATAAGTAGGGTACATCGTGGTTAACTGAAGAGTGGTGTTTTCCAGCAGAAAGTAAAGAACAGTACTGTGTAAACGCTTATAAAGATGTCATCTTAAGCAAAGTGAAATGGCTGTGCAAGGAGTATTTATTAAGGAGACTGTACTACTCATAAGATTGTGATTAGTTCTGCTCAGCAATTTGATTCTATTTCATTTGGCAACTCACCCTCTCACTTCAAGTGAATTTTGCAGACCTTATCTACTGTCTTCCAAACTTCAATCCCTTCTTTCCATCCCAGAAGATCTCATTCTACTTCACAGAGAAATAGAAGACATCTGATAGGAACTCCCCGACCACCCATATGGGTACCCATTGTTATTTCCCATTTACAATGGAGGAGCTGACTCTCCTTCCACCTAGGGCCAAACCTTCACCTGGTTCTTTGGCTTCCATTTTGTGATGGTGAAATTTGTATGTCAGCTTGGTTTGTCTATAGTTTGGGGTCAAATGCCAATGCTGTGAAAGTGATTTTTTAGAAGTGATTAGAACTTAAATGAGTAGACTTTGAGTAAAAATAGATTATCTTCCACAATGTGGTGAACCTCACCAATGGAAGTTAAAGGCCTTAAGAGAAATGACTGAGGTCTCCAGATAAGAAAGAAATTATGCCTCTAGACTCAAGACTAGACCATCAACTCTTGCCAGAATTTCTAGGTGCCAGCCTGCCCTGCATATTTCAAACTTGAAAAACCCCACAATCCCATGAGTTAAAACCTTAACATCTCTCTCTCTCTCTCTCTCTCTCTCTCTCTCTCTCGCTGTCTCTCTGTGTCTCTCCTCCTCTCATCTTTCCTATTTCATTCGGCTTCTGACTAATACACATCCCCTTATATTTTCTACAAAATGTCCTTTATAAAAATAATAATAGTTATATAACACACTGGCTTCTCATAGCTGGAAGGTTCTGCCATCCAAAGCTGAAAACATCATGACTTCAGCACACCTGTAATTTTCAGCTTCAAGGGGATTTTTCCCTTCAAGGGAATCCCTGTCTTCCCCTTTGCTTACTTCTCTCTCTTGTACATTCTACATTCTCTTGGCTTTTATTTTTTATTTTTTATTTTTTTTTTTAAAGAATTTTTTTTTTCAACGTTTATTTATTTTTCGGACAGAGAGAGACAGAGCATGAACGGGGGAGGGGCAGAGAGAAAGGGAGACACAGAATCGGAAACAGGCTCCAGGTTCTGAGCCATCAGCCCAGAGCCCGACGCGGGGCTCGAACTCACGGACCGTGAGATCGTGACCTGGCTGAAGTCGGACGCTTAACCGACTGCGCCACCCAGGCGCCCCCATTCTCTTGGCTTTTAAATAAGATCAAGCTATCAAGTCAAAAAAATAGAATATGAATTTCCATAGCATCCTCAAATCACCATCTTATTCTCTTTTCTGCTTCACACTTTTGATAGTTGTTCATTCTATTTTGCTTTTTGTGCCTCTCATTCATATATATGTTCAATGAATGAAAAAATGGATGAATGGAGAGTGTTCTGGATGCAAAAATTCTAGACACTTGAGACTATCAAAAATATAACAATATAAAAATTACTCCTTAAATAAGGTATAATATGATACGATATGATATGATATAATATAATATAGTATAATATAATATAATATAATATAATATAATATAATATAATAATGCCATGTGATAGTTATAAGCAAGGAAGTATGGGGACAAAGCATCAAACAGGGGAGATTCTTCAGAAATTTTTTCTAGAAAGAGATAAAACTTAGATAAAGATCACTGTAGTAAAGGATATATTCCAAAAGCTCATTTAGGAGACAGAAGAAAAAATTAGAGCCACTCAAGTAGATAGATGCGAAGTGAGGCAACCACAAACACTTCTGGATGGAGTCAAAAGTAGGGGAAGACAGAAATTTTTAAAGAGAGAAAACTAAGCATAAATCTAGTTTTACGGAGAGGCTGATGAAGGAGAAAATTTAAAGAAAGTTATGAGGTGACAAGAAGAGTAGAAAAAAAACTATATTTATACACACACACATACACACACACATATGCCAAGAGTTAACGTATAGAAAATAGTTTCAAAGGAAATAGTTCCAGCAGACGCTGGATTATCATGTGTTAAGGAAGAGGGAAAGGGTTGGAAGCAACGAATACTATGTCTTCTTTCAACGAGTAGGGACCCAAGCAGGACTTCTACATCCCCATGATGCTTCGCTCTTCCCCATCCCGTATCCGCCAATCACTATTCCTCTTGCGGATGCCTCCCATCTTGATTCCTCTTTTCCCTTCCTACACCTACCTCTCTCCTACCTGAATTTGTCTCCTTGACTCCCATTTCTCCTCCCTGCAGGCCCTTCAGTGTGAATGATGAATGAGGAGGAGAAAACAGCAGGTAACACAGGAGGGACAGTGTAGCTTGAAAGAAAGAGCCTGAGAGTGTGGCCTCCGGAATTGAACAAACCTGGTTCTGATCTTGAGTAAATTGTTTCAGATTCATGGGCCTCAGTTTCTTCATCCATAAAACATAGACAATACCTTCTTTATTGGCTTGATATAAGGTTCAAATGAAATAACGTCTGTTATACAGACAGCTATATGCACTCAAGGTGCTCCATCATTTTTATTATGATACCAAACTAATGTTCCTAAAACACTGCCTTTATTATTTTACATCTGTGACCAAAAGCTTTCAAGGACCTGCTATTTCTTACCATTTAAATGTAAATTTCTTTCTCCCAGACTGATCTTCTGGGCCAAGAACCTGTCTCAGTCATCTTTGCAACCCCAGTGAACAGCTTAATTCATTTATTCAACACAACCTTCCTTTATCTGGAAAATAGACCGACTTGTTCAATTGCACTAGGATAGACTAAGATGCTTTTGGAATCAAGTAGCAGAAAATATAAGTAGCAGTAACTTTACGAAATAGATGCCTATCTCCAATAACAAATTCTAGAGGCAGTGAGTTTCCAGATTTCCAAGAGAATATATGATGTCAAATTCTTTCTCTTCTTCTCAGTATGAGCCTCAGTATGTTGGCTTTTCATCCTCAGGCTTGCTCCCTCATGGTTCCAAAATGGGCACTGTAACTTTGGGTATCACAGGACCTCCTATGACCACCTTCAAAGCAGGAAGTATTGAGGCCAAGAAACAAAAAAGCTTTCCTTATTTGTCTCCTTTCTATCTTATCAGTGAGGCTGCTTTTCTGGATTTCATTTGCTTGTTTTTCTTCCTCTCAATTTGCTACTAAATGTTCAAAAGCCCCAGAGCTCTAATGGCTTTCTTTGCTACTTACTCTCCTTGGTGACTTTATACATTCTCATGCTTTGAAAAGATATATGTAGACAACCGCCAACTTTATATTTCAGTCCAAATCTCACCTCTGAGCATCATGTTCATATATTCAATTCATATCTGCACTTGCCGTCCTACTATACATAATCTTTTTCTTTTTTTTTTTTTTTTAATTTTTTTTTTTAACGTTTATTTATTTATTTTTGGGACAGAGAGAGACAGAGCATGAACGGGGGAGGGGCAGAGAGAGAGGGAGACACAGAATCGGAAACAGGCTCCAGGCTCCGAGCCATCAGCCCAGAGCCCGACGCGGGGCTCGAACTCACGGACCGCAAGATCGTGACCTGGCTGAAGTCGGACGCTTAACCGACTGCGCCACCCAGGCGCCCCTACATAATCTTTTTCAACTTCCTTTTGTCATTCTGCATCATGTTTTTCAGAATTATCTATGTTATTTATGAGACCTTTTCCAGTTTTAACTGTTGAATACTAATCCAAAGTGGAAATAAAGCAGTTTTGCTCTCTGTTTCCTTGACCTGGGACAATTTCTACTTTTTGCTCTTTCAAACAGAGCTGCAGATAAAGAATTTAACATGTCTGCTTGATCTACTATTATGGAATAAGGAGCATTTCCTTCCCAGGGTAATTGTTGATTTGTTCACTTCTTCAATTGTGTAAAATGCTCTGTCTGGATGTTGTTGGAGGCATATACATCTGAAATGGTATTACTTAGTTATGACTTGAACCTTAGAACAGTGTGCAGTTACTATCTGTAACCCTAATAATGCTTTTCCCTCAATGTGTGTTTTTCATATTAATAGAGTTACACTAGCTTGCTTATGATTATTATTTACCTGGCGATTTTTCTCTTCCCCTTACAGTGAATTATTTTGTGTCATGATGTTTATGTTCCTATATAAAGAAAGTTTTGCTGGATGTTTAAAACTCAATTTATAGCCTCTGTTCTTCAACTGTAGAATTTTGTCCATTGACATTTCTTGTGATTACTAAAATTTTTAGATTTCTCTCTTTTTTCTCTCTTCTTGCTTTCTCTTTAAAAGTGATTATGTTGAAATTGCTAACATATATTCTAACCTTCTCCTAAACGATAATTACCCAGATTCTTTATTTAATGCGGTTGGTATTTGGAGTTTTATTATATCTTGGGATTTTTTTTTTGTTACTTAAATTAATAGCCACTGAGACACAGCTTTGTTATTATTCTACATAAGAACTGCTTCTTTATATTGACCCATAGTTTTACTAATTTCTTTGCTTACCATTGATACTTGAAGTCTGTATTTCTTCCTGGATTTTTCTTTACTTACATCCTTTAAAATATTTTTATTCATCATTTATCTGAGAGTAGTAAATCCTCTGAGTTCTGTCTAAAATGTGTTGTTTAACCTTCCTTTTTAAATGACAGTTTGCTACTTTATTCTAGATTAACAGTTACTTTCTACTTAGTGTAACTATTGGTTTTTTATTTCTACAATTTCTATTTATTCTTTTACAAATGTACATTTTTTCAGTGTCTTATTGTTTTCTTATAATTTATCCACATTTTATGTGTTATCCATTTTGGACATTTTACAGATTCTACTAGAGAGTTCCGGGAGCTGAAATTCTTAGGGTTCCACTCCTCCTGCTTGTTGAGTCTGGCGGCTTTTGCTCATGATGAATTGTCTCCCCCTAGCACAGATTGAGGGTTGCCTCTCCGGCAGTTTTGCATTTGTTTCTTGCACATGCCCCAAGGGTATCACCCTGCTGGGTCCAATCTTTATGCAAACTTCTTTCTTTCAAGATTTCTGGGCTTTGTGAAAAGTATTATTTTGAACCCTAACCCTTCATGAAACACAACATTAGGAGTTGGATTCACAGAAAATGGTCTTTTGTTCCAGCCTCCTTGTCTTCTACACCAATGCATGGATTTATTAAAGAATTTTTTCCCTGAGGGGTTCCCTGGGATTTAGGGCTTTTAGGGTCCCATATTTATTCAAGTTCTCAATTTCAACCCCTTCCTCTTTTGAATACAAAGCTCCAATTTCCTTCCCTGTTAGAATGATAAACTCCCGAGCCTCTGATTACAGAAACCGAGGATACTGCAGGACAGCCACAGTAGCTCTTGGTCTCACATCTCTCTGCCACCAGAGCAGTCTGTTTGCTCTTCCTTATATGCTCAACTATGCATTTAAAAGTATGCATTTAAGAGAGTTTTTAAAATAGGGGTGCCTGGGTGGCTCAGTCAGTTGATTTTAGCTCAGGTCATGATCTCAGGGTTTGTGGCATCAAGCCCTGCTTTGGGCCCTTGTGCTGACAGCACAGAGCCTGCTTGAGCCTCTCTCTCTGCCCCTCCTCACTCATGTGCATGCACCCTCTCTTTCTCACCCTCTCAAAACAATTAAATAAACATTAAAAAATAATAATAATAAATAAACATTAACGAAAAAGATTTTTAAATTAAAAAAAAACTTTTTAAATAACATACGTCTAGCACTTAATAGGTGCTGGTAGTAGGAGAATTTCTGCTTCTCTTTGTTCTCCATTTGTTATATCTCTACTACTGTAATCTCTGTAAGGCTAGAAAACAAGGCCATTTCCCTAGTTATAGAAGCCAACTTTAGGGCAAAAAGCAAGATCGAGCCTGTGTGTGTGTGTGTGTGTGTGTGTGTGTGCATACAAGTATGGCTTGGGTGAATGTGTTAGGTGTATAAAAATAGGCCTCAGTCAGGGAAGACTTTTCTGCAGAACTGTGTCTTGAAGGAAGAAAGAGAGTTTGCTAGAGAGGCACAGTAAGTCTGTTCCAGGCAGAAGCCACAGCACATGCAAATGCTCAAGGACATAAGGGAACATAGATTATTTGGAGATCTGTGAATGGACCTGTAGGTCCATTCAATGGGACCACAAATGGAATGCGGACAAATGGTCAATGTGTAGGACTGGATGATAGAAACCCACTTTAATTCCATGGTAAGAAGCTTAGATTTTATCTGAAAGACAACTGAAAGCCCTTGAAGCTTTCAAGCAAAAGAATGACATGATCTGATTTCCTCTATACAATGTCAATATGAGGAATAGATGCAGGGAGACAGGAGATCCTTGCACTAATCTATATGTCTGATTCTCCATGCTACAGAGGGTCATCTAGGGACAGGGGATGTCAGGGTATTGAGAGAGGGTGGAAATGCAAAGAAAGAGTCCCACACATAGATACCTGATACCATGACACAAAAGCCAAAAGAAGGATCAGGAGGTCTGGGCAGAGGGTTTGAAGTTCAAGAGAGTCAGAAGAGAATTCATGAGGGTGTCCAAAACTGGATTAGAGGCCAGTAACCGAGTTTGGTGAAGGTGCAGAGAAATCTGGGCCAGGAAGATACAGACCGAATTAGATTAAATGGTGAGAACAAGGATGAGAGTTTGATGCTATCAGTTATGGGATGTTCTGCTAAGTAATGGTAAAGCTTTTAGATATGTCCATTTTCCCTGGTTCATATAACAGGTGGACATGCTTCCTTCTTCGTGTTACTCTCTTTCTTATTGAGTCCCTGTTTCATCAGCATCACTGAAAATTCATTCTTAAATACAATCAACAATAAAAAGAATGAGAAAACATAATGATATGTAGATCATGCATTACACTGCTTTGACTAGAGAGAAATAACTCTTTAACGTAGCTATAGCTGTATCTCCGCGGGTACAGAGATGGAAATATCATGTGGGGCAAGGTGGCAGTATTCCCGCCGGAAGAAACAATCTGGGCTGTCTTGATTTCCCATTTTTCTCTGTAAGAGGAATCTGGCAAACCCCTAGATGCCTGGCAGGTGTTTATCACTCTATTCCTCCTCCAAAAGGAGGGAAACAGCGGGACGATGTGATATTCCAAATTTAAAACAAAACCCACTTTATCCCAGATGATGAGCTCTAACTGGTCTTGCTCCAGGGAGGCAACTGCTTTTATCTAGCTTTTGTGTTCTTTTGGGAAACGCAAGCTGTGTCTCCCCTATCTTGGCAGCAATGCATCTCTATCCCTAATTAAATACCCACAGTGGTGCATGCCTGATTAGCCCTGTAATTTTTTAAAAAAGGAGAAATCATAATTTTATACTGTAAAGTCAATATGGTAGAGACTTGCCCTTTTTCTGTCAGTTTGAATGGTGGTGATACCCATTGTGCCGAATTATGTTAGGCTACATTTTTAGTGCAAACAGTTATAGCCAAGTATATTATTGTGCATATTATAATTATCAAAGAGATGCTTGATGGTCATGGAGATGGATGATTATAGAATCTTTATAGAATAATAAGGAAAGACGTCAAAGATAAGCCAAGAGGATAAATACTATACGATTACAATTACTGTCCCAAGGAGTTTGCAATCTGCAATACGATGTTCCAAATAACTACAATATAGAACACCGTGTGATAGGTGTCAAAATGGGAGCATGAACAATTGCCGAATCAGTACAGAATCCAAGTTAGGACACACTAAATTAGAGGGGCAGGAAGAAAATTCATGTACAAATTTGATTAGGTAACTGAGAACAGAGCTCAGATGAGAGGCTGGTGTTGGAGGCTAGATTTGGCAGTTGCCCATCTAAAAGTGATATTTTGAAGCTGTGAGAGTAAATATGAGTGCCAAGGAGAAGCAGGTAAAAAAGCAGAAGGGAACCCCAAGATGTGAACCTTCTGGAAGGTGCTCCTAGAAGGCACAGGAAGAGGAGCCAGTCAGGAAAGGAGGTTTGGGAATGGTGAGAAGGGAAAGAGGTGTGAGATTGTGTGCTGTCATCAAAGGCAAGGGAAATGAGAGTGTCAAGGTGGATGGAAAGCCTGCGATGCAAAATGCTTGTGAAGTTTCATAACTTGGTCTTGATGAGGCTGGTTATGATCTGCAAGAGAATAGCTTCAGTAAATAGGAAGAGAAAAGGAAGATTATGGTGGGTTGAGTAGTAAATGGGAAATTGGAAAGAGGAAGCCACTGATGAAAACCAATACCTCACAAAAGAGAACATTTGAGGAGTCTGGTGATAAGAAAGGAGGAAATGCAAAAATGGCTCAAAGGGCCAATGGGTCTGAGAGTAAGATTTGTTAGTTTGTTTTGACTGGTGTGGTTTTATTTTTAACTTAGGGGAGATAATTTTGGTTCACAGCTATAGATGAGTCAACAAAGGAGAGATTTATCTATCTATCTATCTATCTATCTATCTATCTATTTATCTATCAATCATCTATTTATTTATTTTTAAATGTTTATTTATTCATTTTGAGAGGTGGGAAGAGGCAGAGAGAGAGGAAAAGCAAGAATCCTGAGCAGGCTCCGCACTGTCAAGGTAGAACTCTATGTGGGGCTTGAATCCATGAACTGTGAGACCATGATCTGAGCCAAAATCAAGTCAGATGTTTAACTGACTGAGCCACCCAGGAGCCCCAGAAGAGAGAGATTTAAATTTGAGAAGGAAGGAGAGAATAAAGTAGGGTCCCTGAGAGATGGACTCATATAATAATAAATGGTGCTTTTTAGTTAGTGCTTGCTGTATGCCACGTAGAATGCTAGAAACCTTACATATATTAAATAATGTAATCTTTACAACAAACACAACTAAAGAGGTATTGTCAAACTCATTTTATGATGTAGGAAACTGAGACTCACAATGATAAGGTAACTTGCGATGGCCATATAGCAAGTTCTTAGTGGTGGGGCTAGGAAGTAAGTCAGATCTAACTGGACTCTTGTACTCATTCTCCAACCCCTGTGCTAGGTTGATCCTAACGAGGCAGAATATTCAGTAGAATTGCAAGGAATGTAATCATGTCTATATTTTCCCATCTTCTTTCTAATCGGTGATGCTAAGTTCAGCGCGTGTAGTGGGCATTACTATGGTTCGCCAACAGTCAGCCCTCCTTCCTCCCTAGGCACATGGAGAACTACACATACCAGTCCCGTTGCTGGGCAGGGCTATGAGAAAAGTCCAAGCAGATGAATTGGGGAAAAAAGTAAGCCATCACTTTTGGGCTGAGGCAGTGAAAAGCATGATTCTCCTATTTCACCATTCTGCCATGGTGCCAGTTGTGGAGGAAGGTCTTAAATTGAGCTTGTAGAGCCAAAAGATTGAAATAGACTACATCACTCATTTGCGGTGTGGCTCTGAAGAGCCCGCCAGGAGCTGCAGTGAACTTTGTGTGAACCAAAAATATTCCTATATCATGTGAACCCACTAATGCTCAGGGATGGCTTGTTACCATGTTATCAACCAAACTTACGCTACAGCACAACTGAGGAGGAACACCCAATCTATCTCTGGGACCTTCATTAAAACGTTCTTGAAATAGGCAATGATCATTTATTCCGAAAGATGGACAGGGGTTACATAGGCAACAGAATAAATAGAACAAGAAGAACAAGCAAAGGGTATACCATAGATGGAGGAACAAGATGGCCTGTTCAGAGAAGAATGTGGAGGGTCATTTGGTGTCAATGGACATTGTCTTTATCATAAAATAAATGTGTATACACACCTGGTTCTTGTTCTATGCCATTTATTTCATTTATTTGTGTCCAGACTTGTTTGAGCAACATATTTGTTTCACTATGATAGCTTTACGATACATTTAATACCTGTTATGAGACATTCTTTCTTATTATTTCACTTACTATTTAACTATACTTTTTCATTTCTTCTTTGAGAGGAACTTTAGGAGCTAAAATCTGTAAATTGATAAAAGCTTTCTACTTGTATTATTTTCTTACTCTTGCCGTAACAAATCACCATAAAGTTAGTGACTTAAAAAAAACATGAATTTGAGAAGCCTGGATGGCTCAGTTGGTTAAGGGTCTGACCCTTAATTTCAACTCATGATCTCGTGGTTTGTGGGATCAAGCCCCACGTTGGGCTTGAGATTTTCTCTCTTCTTCCCTCTTTGCCCTCCCTAGCTCACATTCTCTCTCAAAATAAATATTTAAAATAAATAAAATAACATAAATTTGTTATTTCACCATTCTTAAGGTCAGAATTCTGCAATCAGTTTCAGTGAGCTAAAATCAAGGCATCAGCAGGCCTGAATTCCTTCAGGAAGCTGTGGGCAGAGTTTGTTTTCTCATCTTTTCCATCTTCCAGAGGCCACCTATACTCCTTGGCATCTGGCCCTTTATTCCAGCTTCAAAGAATACCAGCCCAATCTCTGCTTCTGTCCTCACTCCCATTCTGATCCCCCTGCTTCTTTCTTATAAGGACCTTTGTCATTACATCGATCCCACCCAGATAATCCAGAATAATCTTCCCATCTTAAAATTCTTAATTTAATCACATTGCGAAGTCGCTTTTACCACGTAAAGTAACATAGTTGCACATTCTGGGAACAAAGATGTGGACATCACCGGGGGGGGGGGGGGGGGGGGGGGGGGGAGGGGGGGTGGTCAGTACTCAGCCTACCACAATACTAGATAGATAGATAGACAGATAGGTAGATTTCTGAACTCTTTGGGCTTTATCTGAATATTTTGGTCAAGATTTTAAAACCTAGACTTGACAGAGTAAGCCGGTAAAATATCTTTTTATTGCTCTTTATACATGGCTTATCATCATATCAGTGCTATATAATACACTGACAGTGGGACCTGGGCCTATTGAAAAAACACAAAAAGCCAGCAAGCAAGCCTTTGCATTCCATGGTGAGAATTACTTTATCCAAACTCAAACATGCCCACTTGCCTTGATGCACAGTGAGCCAATGTCTGAGACATCAGTTTTGAAGCCAAGAAAACATTTATTAGAAGCACAGCCCGATAAGGAGGCAGGGGATCACTCCCAAAACTGCCTTCCCCTGCTGACTTTAGGGGAGGCTTATATACATGAGAGGAGGGGAAGGGGGTTCTCGAAACCTTGAAACAATCTGGAGGTCAGCATTCTTCCAGACAACGAGGCATTATTTGGGACCTGGTATAATCAGATTAGATACGTCAAAACAAATGCTACCATCAGTAGGTTTCTACAATCAGTGAGGGTAAACAGGGAACAGGGGCAAAAAAGACAAACTTAGCGATTGATTAAGCTTGAAGTTAAGAGATGCATAAAACATAATTTGGTTAGGGAACAAAACAACACGAAGTTAAGTTAATAATGCAACTAATACAACTATAGTTCAAAATAGGTCCAGGAATCAAGCATCTGGCCTTAGTACTACATGGAGATAAGTGTGGTATAGAGACATCTTCCACTTACAGGAAATATGGGAACAGAGAAATAAGGAAATGACACCTACAAGGGAGCAAAGAGACAAATACAGAAAGAAAAGCATCCTTGAGCAGGGTTTCTCACCTGGGGATCTTGTGAAAATGCAGCTTCTGATTCAGCTGGTCTGGGGTAGGACCTGAAATTCTACATATCAGATAAGCTTCCTGGTGATGCTACGACTACTGGCCAGTAGACAATATTTTGAGAAGCAAGAGTCCAACTTGATTTATCCAACAAGTTAATGGTATGAAGAAAAAAGGCAAGGTGGGAGAGGTAAGAAACTGAATTTAAGAATCTCAGGAGAGGGGCACCTGGGTGGCTCAGGGTGGTTAAGTGTCCAGCTTTGGCTCAGGTCATGATCTTACAGTTCGTGGGTTCGAGCCCTGTGCCGGCCTATGCACCGACAGTATGGAGGCTGTTTGGGATTCTCTCTCTCTATCCCTCTCCCTCTCTCTGCCCTTCCCCCATTCTTTCTCTCTCTCTTAAGATAGATAAATAAACTTAGAAAAAAAAAAAGGATCTCAAGAGACACCGCAATCAAATGTAATGAGTACTACTTGTTTGGATCCTGATTTGAACAAATGAACTGTTAAAAAAACAATGAGACAATTGGATACTTTGATTCTGAAATGGGTTTTAATATGATAAAGATGGCATTTCAAAATAGAGAAAAGATAGATTATTTAATAAACAAAAATTGGATAATGGGCAGCCGTCTGGAAAATAAATATAAATGTACCTTTCCCTCACTCTTTTCACAAAAATAAATTACAGGAGGATCAAAGCTTAAAGCATAACAAGGGAATTATTTATAATCTTGGAAAAAATAGGACTTTTTAAAGACAAATACAAAACTCAATAAACTGTGAAGAGAAGGATGGATGAATGTGTCCATGTAAAATTTTAAAATTCTGCTCAGGGGGGAAAAACCCACAAACAAAATCAAACACAAATGACAAAAACTGAAAGAATATTTGCAATATATATGACAGGCTAAAGGTTATTTTCTAAATATATGAAGATCTTTTCCAACCCAAGTAATAAAAAACAAAATTCAATAGAAACTGGAGGAAAGAACATGAACAAAAAAGTCTTAAAACATAAGAAAAGATGCTCATTCGTAATCTTAAAAAATGGTCATTAAAATAAGAAACTATTTTAACCCAATCAAATTTGTAAGCATCAAGTAGTTTGATAGTACACGGTATTAGTGAGTTAGTGGGGAAACAGGAATTCTCATAGACTATTGACAGGAACAAATTATCCTCTTTGGCTGGTAATTTGGTAGTATCTAACAATACTTAAAATGCTCATGATATTTGACTTAGCAATTCCACTTTTAGGAATTTTTGATGGATACGTTCATACAGATGGTCTAAGGAATATGTGCATGAATATTTCTTGCAGTGTTATTTATTTAAAAAAAAAACACCCCAAGAACATCTTAAGATCCATTAGTAAAAGACTGGTCAAAGAAATTATTATTTATTCATACAATGGAATGTTATGTAGCTATTAAAGTGAGTAAGATAAGCTTATGTATTAATGTATCTACGAGATCATATGAGGGCCATATGGAAATATTTGGGGGAGGGACTTTGTGAAAAAATGATTTTTAGACTATCCATGGTTTGTATTTGCAAGTGATCACATCTTGGTTTAGGTGTAACTACATAGGCAGATTCTTTAACCCTCTTACTTAAAATCCTTGGGAGGAATGCTCAAAGTTGAAACAGAAAGAGGAGGTTGCTTCAGACCAAAAAATTCCCAGAAAACATGAGATCTTGAGACAATCTATATGTTTGCCTCATAGTTTCATGGGAACTATTAAAATATCCAACTATACCTCCAGGCTTTACAGGTGTAGAATTAACTGGGAGTCCAAGAATATTTATGGAACCAGTAATATTTGGTGCTCATTTGCATATTATATAGAGTGTTAACATGTCTTAAAGGAGATATACTTTAAAGTAATTTGGGGGCACCTGGGTGGCTCAGTCGGTTGAGCATCTGACTTCAGCTCCGGTCATGGTTTCACGGTTCGTGAGTTCGAGCCCCACCTTGGGCTCTGTGCTGACAGCTCGGAGTCTGGAGCCTGCTTCAGATAGTGTGTCTCTATCTCTTTGTGCCTCCCCAGCTCTCTCTCTCTCTCTCAAAAATAAATGAATATTTTTAAAAATTAAGTAATTTTAATTTAACTTTAAAGGCAGTACCACATGCATAATTCACGGAATGATTTGCATTTTGTTATGAAATGATATTAACGCTTTGAAGAAGAGTTGTTTTAATAATCAGATAATAATCACAATTACAGGCTATTCTGAACAAAATGGAAACTGTGTTTTGTATACTGTCCAGGTTGTTCTAGTTGTTAAAAATTTTTTTTCTGTGCATCACAGTGATAAAGTTGAATCTCAAGATCACCAAGATATCTGTAAATAGAGAAACCTATGCTTTGAAGGCACTAATAGAAGTAATCCATCCTATCCTACCCAGCTGTTTCCATTTAGGACCACAAATAAACCTTCAAAACCACAGGGCAGATCATTTGTTTCTCAAAGACTAGGACTTTTCTCACAGAGTTTAATATGTAATCTTGCTCATAATATGTGCTCCATAAATACCAGAATTGATTAACTATTTGAGGAGACTCGATCAAGTGGAAAGACTTTGGTTTTCAGAGTGAGACAGACTGGACCCCAATTCTGGCTCTTGTACACACTGGCTGTGGTGATTTAGAACAAGCTGGATTTCTCTTCTCTGGATAAACTCTCTTTCCCCAGGCTTCGCCAACTTTTTTTCTGTGCCATTTTGGGCACAAATGAAATTTCATTAACAAGAATCACTCAAATTTCACTGGCTCATTTTTCCCACCAGCAAACTTTATAACCTCAGTGTCCTGTACAGTTCTCCCTACGTGTTTCCGGAAACGCTTAAGGGATGGCACATACCAGGTTGATCCTTCTGGACGCCGCCTTGCTCCATGGGCACTGCAGCTCTGCATTGGGCCCTACTGCTCCCCTGAGCATCAGTCCTGCTTCTGTCTGCTCTGAGCACCTCAGCAACACTGTGATCCCACCCAGGTTAGTAAGTCCCCTGTGCATACTCTCCCTGCTACCACTCCATCTCTGGTCCCAGCAGCAACCTCTGCTGCCCGCCCCCCACCCCAGGTGCCATTCTGGACAATGGTGCTCAGGGGCTCAAAGCTGCTTGGTGACCTGTAACAAAGTATTCTCCAGAGCAGTACTCTCTTTTTAGAGTCCCCCCAAACGTGATGCTTTTGTGTGCCGGTGACAAAGTTCTTTCCTTCTCTCTTTCTTTCTTTTTTTCCTTCCTTCTTCCCCACCTCCCCCCATTCCTCCATTCTTTTTCTAATTTACAGATCCCCTGCTTTCTGTAAGACTAAGGCTTCAACAGAGGCTGTGCTAGAAGTTAGTCTCAAGTGGTGAATCTCATATTGGATTCAGAATTACTTTTCCTCTTCTAACTAACAACAGTTGACCATTGAAGAATGTGGGGATGAGGTTAGGGGTGCTAACTCCCATGCAGTCAAAAAACTCCATGTATAATTTTTGACTCCCCCAAATCCTAACTACTAATAGCTTACTATTGACCAGAAGACTTACTGGTAACATAGTCAATACACATTATATTTTATGTAATATATAATATGTACTTATAATAAAGGAAGCTACAGAAAAGAATATCATTACAAAATCATAAGGAAGAGAAAATACATTTGCAGTACTGTACATATTTTTACTGCAAAAAAAAATCTGTGTATAAGCGAAACTGCTCAGTTCAAATCTATGTTGCTCAAAGGTCAATTGTATTTATTCCAGGTTCAGTTCTATATGCTTGGCTTCTCCTTCCTTTAGAAAATTGTTTCAGAGCACACTTTAGCCTCCATTAAAATAGAACTGTGTTGGTCCATATAATGAGTTTGTCATATATTCCAAATATGATTGTAGACAGCCTATGCTCAAAGTGAAATCCTTAGTAAGCACAGAATGCATAGAGTGATACCCACATCATGAGACTGTTGTAATGTTTTAAAATATTCTCAATAGGGTTGTTGAAATTTTAAAACAATTACAGAGACATTGAAAACAGTCAATGAATGTTGCCTAGTGGTAACTCATAGTAGTAACAGTAGTATATAGTACTTTTTATTATATTTGTATGGCCCATTTGAGGTGATATTACTATCTTATTTATGTTCAATATAAATTTCTTTTGATAACATTTTTAAAAGTACTTCTATTGGTGATATTTAGTTTCTTTTATTGCATCCCTTTCTATAATAACTTATCGAATAACTAGGAAAATAATAACTGTGTTCATCTGCATTTGATTTTAAGAACTTTTAAGAGAGTTACTTTTGATCCAAAATTGTAACAAAACTTTAACTGTAAATTCTTAGCTATGACTAAATTTAAAAGTAAGCTGTTTGATTTGAAAAATGAAAACAATTGCATGGGAATTTAATTAATTAATTAATAAATATATACAAAGTGCTATCTTCCCAGCACTAAACTACTCAAAGAGAAATGAAAGAAGGAAACAATCAGCAAAACTAAAAGGCAACCGACAGAATGGGAGAAGATATTTGCAAACAACATATCAGATAAAGGGTTAGTATCCAAAATCTATAAAGAACTTATCAAACTCAACACCCAAAAAACAAATAATCCAGTGAAGAAATGGGCAAAAGACATGAATAGACACTTCTCCAAAGAAGACATCCAGATGGCCAACCGACACATGAAAAAATGTTCAACATCAGTCATCATTAGGGACATACAAATCAAAACCACAATGAGATACCACCTTACACCTGTCAGAATGGCTAACATGAACAATTCAGGCAATAACAGATGTTGGCAAGGATGTGGAGAAAGAGGATCTCTTTTGCATTGTTGGTAGGAATGCAAGCTGGTGCAGCCACTCTGGAAAACAGTATGGAGGTTCTTCAAAAAGGTAAAAATAGAACTACCCTATGACCCAGCAATTGCACTAGCAGACATTTATCCAAGGGATACAGGTGTGCTGTTTCAAAGGGACACATGCTCTCCCATGTTTATAGCAGCACTATCAACAATAGCCAAAGTATGGAAAGAGCCCAAATGTCCATTGATGGATGAACAGATAAAGAAGATGTGGTATATATATACAATGGAGGGTACTATGCTAAGTGAAATTAGTCAGAGAAAGACAAATATCATATGACTTCACTCATACGAGGACTTTAAGAGAAAAAACAGATGAACATATGGAAGGAAAACAAACAAGGAAGGGAACAAAACATAAGAGACTCATAAATATGGAGAACAAACAGAGGGTTACTGAAGGGGATGTGGGAGGCGGGATGGGCTAAATGGGTAAGGGGCACTAAGGAATCTACTCCTGAAATCATTGTTGCACTATATGCTAACTAACCTGGATGTAAATTAAAAAAAATAAAATTAACAAAAAAAGAAACATAAAAAAAGAGAGAAATGAAATAATTAAAACACCTGAGGCCAGAATAGATATAACTAAATTTAAAAATTAAAAAATAATTATAACTACCCACATGGTAATTACAAAAACTGCAATAGTGAATACATAGTATGATGAGTAGCATAGTATGAATTAGTAGCATATAGCTTTGTGGAGAGACTAGAATTAGCGAAGAAATCAATGAATGAATGCAACCAGTGAGAAGCACGAAGCATGCTTCCCATGAAGCATGGGATTATGGAAAGTGTTTTGGCTAAAGATTCAGGAGATTTGCTCTCTGGATCTGATTACAACTTTATCCATTTAGTGAGACTTTCAAAAAATGACCTAACCTCTATTTTAGTCTCTCTTGTTATTATCTCCATTGTTTTCATTATAAAAGTGGGGTACCTCAATTTAAAATGAGGAGTTGCACAAAATTATTTAAGAGTATTTTCACACAATGGAATATTACTCAGCAATCAAAAAGAATGAAACCTTGCCATTTGCAGCAACGTGGAAGGAGCTAGAATATATTATGCTAAGTACAATAAGTCAGTCAGATAAAGGTGAATACCAAATGGTTTTACTCAAATGTGGAATTTAAGAAACAAAACAGATGAACGTATGGGAAGGGGGAGGCGAGAAGAGAAGAAACAAACCACAGAGACTCTTAATGATAGACAACAAACTGAGGATTGATGGAGAGATAGGTAGGAGATGGGCTAGATGGGTGATGGGCACTAGGGAGAGCACTTGATGTGATGAGCACTGGGTGTTGTATGTAAGTGTATGTAAGCACTGAATTCTACTCCTGAAACCAATATTTCACTGTATGTTAACTAACTAGAATTTAAATTAAAAATAAGTAAATAAATAATTTAAAAACTAGAGTATTTTCACAGCCTTAAAAATTCTGTAACTCTGGGGGCACGTGGGTGGTTCAGTTGGTTAAACATCCAACTTAGGCTCAGTTCATGATCTCACAGTTCATGAGTTTGAGTACCACACCGGGCTCTCTGCTATCAGCACAGAGCCTGCTTTGGACTCCCTGACCCCTGTTCTCTCTGCCCCTCCCCTGCTCACACTCTTTCTCTCTCTCTCAAAAATAAATAAACATTAAAAAATTCTATAATTATGATTTCAGTAGGTTGGAATCATGCAGAATTTATTTTTGGACCATGATGAAATTAAAATGAAACTTGAGAACAGAAAGATAATAGAAAATGGCCAAATGTTTGCTAATTAAGCAACATATTTGTAAATAGTCCATTGGTCAAAGAAGTAATCACAGTGAAAATTAGGAAATACATGAGTTGCAACTAAAATGTCACCAGGAGGAAATCTTACAGCACTAATTGCTTATATTAGAATGGAGGGAAGGTCTCAAATAAACAATAAGAGTTCCCACCTTAATAGAGAAGAAAAAGAACAAAATAAACCCAAAGCAAACAAAAGGAGGGATATAATAAAGTTAAGAGCTGAAATTATTTAAATTGAAAACAGGACAACAATAGAGAAAATAATGTAAACAAAACGCTGGTTCTTTTAAAAAGTCAATAAACTGATAAACTTTTATCAAGATGACGAAATAAAACGAGAGAAGGCACAAATCACCAATACCAGGATTGAAACCAAGGATGTCACTACCAATCCTCAGCCATTAAAAGGTGGTAAGACAATACTACAAACAACTTGATAATCACAAATTCAACAACCTAATAGAAATGTACCAAGTTCTAAAAAAACATGAACTATAAAACTCAACCAACATTAAATATATAATCTGAAAAGTTCTGTGATCATTCAAAAGTGAAGTTATAGTTTTTTTTTTTTTTAATTTTTTTTTTTCAACGTTTATTTATTTTTGGGACAGAGAGAGACAGAGCATGAACGGGGGAGGGGCAGAGAGAGAGGGAGACACAGAATCGGAAACAGGCTCCAGGCTCTGAGCCATCAGCCCAGAGCCCGACGCGGGGCTCGAACTCACGGACCGCGAGATCGTGACCTGGCTGAAGTTGGATGCTTAACCGACTGCGCCACCCAGGCGCCCTTTAGCTCTTTTTTTTTTTTAATTTTTTTTTTGAAGTTATAGTTTTTAAAAGCTCTCAGGAAAGGAATCTCTAGCCCCAGATGGTGTCACCAGAGAATTCTAGCAAACATTTACAGAATTAACACCAATTTTACACAATCTCTTCCAGAAAATAGAAGAGGAGGAAAACTTCCAAACTTATTTTATGAGACCACTATTACCCTGATACCAAAACCAGACAAGGACAGTATAATAAGAGAAAACTCTCGCCAATATTTCTTGTAAACTTATATGTAAAGATCTCCAACAAAATATTAACATGTTGAATCCAACAATGTATAAAAGGAACTATGTGCCGTGGCCAAGAAGGAATTACTCCAGGTATGCAAGACTGGATTCAACATTTGAAAATCAATCAATGTAACTTACTGTATCAACAGGCCAGAAGGAAAATCATATGATTATATCAATTGACACTGAGAAAGTGTTTGACGAAATAAAACACCCACTCATGAGAAAAATTCTCAAAGAGTTAGGAATAGGGGGAAATTTTAAATATTCAGGGAGAAAAAAGTGAAAAGTAAAAGGATAGGAAAGAATGAAAACAATGAATAATAAGAAAGCTGGCATGCCTCTATTAATATCAAAGTAGATGGGGTACCTAGGTGGCTCAGTTGGTTAAACATCTGACTCTTGGTTTCAGCTCAGGTCATGATCTCACAGTTTGTGGGTTGAAGCCTCACATGGGTCTTTGCACTGGCAGCAAGGAGCCTGCTTGGGGTTCTCTCTCTCCTTCTCTGCCCCTTCCCTGCTCAGTCTCTCTCTCTCAAAATAAATAAATAAACATTAAAAAAAGAATATTAAAGTAGATCAAAAGACATATACAAGAATGCTCAAAACAGCTTTATCATAACAGGCAAAAACTAGAAACCCCACATGACCATTAAGAGCCAAATGAAAAAATAAATTGCTATGTTTATATTCAATGAAATTCCAACAATAATAATTTAAAAAAACAAAGTACTACAATGCAATAACATGTATGAACGTGAACAAGCAATCATGTGTATTTCTACAAGCAACATAGGTGAAACTCACAGAAATAAGTGCATAGATTGTACGATTCCATTTATGTGAAGTTCAGAAAGAAGCAAAACTACTTAGTCTGTGATCATACAAAGTCAGAATAATGGTCCCATCAGGGGTAGCAGCAGTAAGGGGCACAAGGGATTCCCCTAGATAGCTGGACATGTTCTGCATCTTGATCTGAGTGCTGGGTTGCTGGGTATGTATATTATATTAAAATTCATCAAGCTGTATCCTCTATTTTTTTTAATGTGTATTTATTTTTGAAAGGGAGACAGAGTATGAGCAGTGGAGGGACAGAGAGACAGGAAGACACAGAATGAGAAGCAGGCTCCAGGCTCTGAGCTGTCAGCACAGATCCCCACACGGGGCTCAAAGTCGTGGACCACGAGATCATGACCTGAGCCGAGGTGGGATGCCTAACTGACTGAGCCACCCAGACGCCCCAACTGCACACTTTAAATGTATACATTTTGCTCTGGGTATGACTTCAATAAGAATACTGTAAAAGTTGGTAGGATTTTGTAAATTAAAAATTTAATAATTCTATAACATTTTGAATAAATTAGGTATGAATGATTATTAGAAAGTTTTATCCAAGGGGTGCCTGGGTGGCTCAGTCAATTGAGCATCAGACTTCTGCTCAGGTCTTGATCTCATGGTTCGTAAGTTTGAGCCCTGCATTGGTCTCTGTGCTGACAGCTTGGAGCCTGGAGCCTGGTTCAGATCCTGGGTCTCTCTTTCTCTCCCTGCCTTTCCCCCACTCACACTCTGTCTCTCTCTCAAAAATAAATAAAGGTTAAAAAATTTAAAAAAAAAAGTTTGATCCAACTGGAGGTAGAGTTGTGTTGAGAGGTGGTGGGAATGGTAGTTGAGGTGTATAAAATACTGTTTTTCTTAATCTGTCAGCAGTTAAATTAGTCTTCTAATTTATTTTATTTATTTTTTTTAATTTTTTTTAAGTTTATTTATTTTTGACAGAGGCAGAGTGCGAGCATGAGCTGGGGAGGGGCAGAGAGAGAGGAAAACACAGAATCCGAAGCAGGCTCCAGGCTCCGAGCTGTCAGCACGAAGCCTGACGCGGGGCTCGAACTCACAAACTGCGAGATCATGACCTGAGCTGAAGTCGGATGCTCAACCGACTGAGCCACCCAGGTGCCCCACTTCTAATTTATTTTAAAAAATAGACTAAATGACTGGCAACTATTTATATCAACCCAATTTCTCTATTAGTCTTAAAGTACTTTAGATGAAGCCAATGCAGCTGTGGGAACTTGCACACTAGAACAAAGAAAAAAAAAATTAGAGAATTATTTACAGAGCAGCTATCTCCAAAAAAAAAAAAAAAATGTGAGCTGGCCAAATAATGCTTTTTGAGTACTTGTAAAATACCTTTGTTTTGAGCCATTTCATAAAGCTAAATTAAACATCTTACAGCGTGATAGAAAAACCAGCCCATCCATTTAATGACATCTGCATCAACTGGAAGATCTGGTTGGGTGTTTAAAATAAATTTGAAATGAGAAATGTTTAGCTTTGTATTCCAATCCTGTTTCATTCATTGCATGGGGGATAGAGCATAGGGAGTAACATCTGTCTCCACGATCACTGGAAGAGGAGTGTGCCTATAGACAAAGCATGCAATCATAAACAGAAAGTCAGGGGACCAAGACTCCCCTGGTCTATAAATGGAATGGCACGAAGCAGTAAAAACCAGAGGGACACGAGCAAGATTTAAAAAGAAATGAGAGCAGGCAAAGAAAGATTCTACAAAAAATGATAATGACATACAGATCTCCAGAACTGATTCACCTTGCAACTTTGTCTCCTTTGGCTCCCCTTCCAGCCCTGGGAACTATTATCCTGTTCTCTGGTTTTATCAGTTTGAGTATTTAAAAAAATTTTTTTAAATGTTTATTATTTATTTTTAAGAGAGAGAGAGAGACGGAGAGTGAGCAGAGGAAGGCAGAGAGAGAGGGAGACACAGAATCTGAATCAGTCTTCAGGCTCTGAGCTGTCAGCACAGAGCCCGATGCGGGGCTCAAACTCACAAACAATGAGATCATGACCTGAGCCGAAGTCGAACGCTTAACCGACTGAGCCACCCAGGCACCCCTTTAATTTTTTTAAAGTAAGCTCTGCCCCCACTGTGGGGCTTGAACTCATGACTCCGAGATCAAGAGTCACTTGCTCTACCAACTGAGCCGGCCAGTTGCCCTTCAGGTGGAGTATTTTAAATTCCTCATAAAAGCAGGATTATGCAGTGAGCCTATAGTTAAAAATACTGTACTGTATACTTAAAATTCGCTAAGAGGGTAGATTCTAACATACTTGCTCTTACAGCAAAAGGAAAAAATATTGTAAATAAATATATACAGACATAAGACAGAAGGAAACTTTGGAGGTGATGGATGAGTTTAGGGCCTTGGTTGTGGTGATGGCCTCACAGGCGTGCCGTTTTTTCCAAACTCGTCAGGCTGTACAAATTAAATATGTACAGCTTTTTGTATGCCAGCCTTGCCTCTAAAAAGTGGCTTAAAACATGAAAATGGGTGCTCATGAGAAAAAACAGTCCTTCATCTTTACACGACAGCCAATAGCGAAGATTTAGTGCAGTCATCACTGGTCTTGAAAGATTTCTGAAGTACAATTATAAATTATTGTCTTGGATTCCAGTGTAAAGGGCATATAACGGTTTAAACAGCAAATTCTTCTTTGTTATCGTGTTACAGCTACTAGCTACGAAAGAGAAGCTGGTGTAAGGATCTCATTCCCGATTGTGCCTGCTTGATGTCGACGCTTCGCCCTCATGGCTGCAAAATGGCCACCAGAGCCCCAAACATGTAGACACGAATGTGGCTGAGAACATAGAACTACTTTCTACTATGCATCGTTTTTTTGGTTTTGTTTGTTTGTTTGTTTGTTTGTTTGTTTGTTTTTGTTGAAGTAGAAAACCTTTCCTGGAAGGTTCCCAGCCGATTCCTACTCAGTCCCCTGGACTAGGATTATGGCACACGTCCATGTCCTTTGCAAGAGGGGTATCTGATATTGTCAGCCTTACTCGTCAGAGGAAAACTCTAGATAAGGAACTGTTGGGTGTATGACGAGTGATGACTGCTACACTCTCTCTGTAAAAACTGGAGGAGGGGGTGAGTGAAAGAACACAGTGGAACTGGTGAGCACGGGTATGGTATCTCCCAGAATTTGTTAGAATCCTGGCTCTGTACCATATCCTAGTTCTGTGAGCTTAGGCTAGCCATTCTGATCCTTAGTTTGCTCATACATAAAAAGAATAAATAATGCATAAGTCACAAAATTTTTAGTAACAAAGGATATACAGGCCTTGGGTGGTGCCTGATCCATAGAACACACTCGATAAATGAGGCTCATTATTATAGTAAAGCAGTTCTATTAGCGCATGACTATTACTAACAGGGTAGGGTTTCTGTCCAATTATACATTTCAATGCTTTCTTCTTCCTTATAGGTTCGCCTTCACATTCTTTTATTTCCTCATTTCTAGGGCAAATGTTTTTATAGACTGTTATGCATTAACTTGTTTAATGATATAGAAAAATGTCTATAAACTAAGATCAGTTGATAAGTACAAAGATCAAGAATGGCAAAGCATGGCAAAATATTTGTGCTAGAAATTAAAAGCCTCATTTTACTAAGAGGGGACCTAATACATAGTAGGCATTTAATAACCTCAAGTGAATGAGTCAAGTCCAGTAGGCGAAGTAAGTTTTCTATGGCTGCTAGCAGCTAGATATTGCAGTTCAAGAAGAATGATGGCCTTGAACAAAACACTGATTTAACATGGGTAATGTTATTAATTGGCTTCTGGTGTACACATGGTGGCATGAATTCAAAATTCTTCCCTTTTGCTCCTGGAAATCGCCTTAGAGCTTCAATCCACATTGCTTTATTTTTTTAATTTTTTAAATGAAACTGGGAGAAACTAAAATTTCCAGATTTTAAAGTAGAGGTAAGTGTTACTGAGAGTAGCTGAGGTTGAACAGGGAGATCAAGAAGTGTAAAGAAAGAAGTGGAGAGAAGATATCACACAAGGGGCAAGGAAACTCAGTACCTTCAGGTCAGAAGGGCCAGAGAGTTTTACTTCTTAAAGACAAAAGTCACCGACTGAAAGGCTATAGCTGTTGACAGGAGATCCCTGAACCCTTTTGGTTTTGAGGATCAGAAGAGGCAGAGAAAAATGGCACATTCACACAGGCAGCCATGTTTTCAGGAAGCAATCTGTCTCTAAGGCAGTGGAAGAAAGACAGACTTTATACTGATTAATATGACTTTCTCCATTGTGTGGGGGAAACAAAGGCAATATAGCTTATGCTGGTGTGATGGGTGGGTATATACAAAATATGGTGTATTAATACATGGAATATTATGTGGTCATAGAAAGGAATGAAGTACTGATCCATGCTACACTATGGGTGAACCATGATAATGCTTTAAGGGAAAGAAGTCAGACACAAAAGACCACATACTGTATGATTCCATTTATGTGAAATGTCCAGAGTAGGCAAATCCAGAGATAGAAGGTAGCTTAGTGGTTGTCTGTGGCTGGGCAATGGGGAGAGAGGAATGGGGAGTGGCCAGTAATACATGTGCAGTTTCTTTTGTGTTCTAAAATCTATGTGTGGTGATGGTAACACAACTCTGTGAGTAGACCCCAAACCACTGTACTATACACTTAAATGGGTGAATTTCATGTTATATGAAATTTATCTCCATAAAGGTGCGAAAGAGGGAGGCTTTTATGTAGTGGGTATCACTGCTTCTATAGCTTTTCCTCACCCGTCTCTCCCCAGTCATTTTGCGCTGGACCAGGGGTAAAGGCATTTGGTGGACTCTCTGTCGATAGCTTAGAGCAGGATGGGGGAAGCCTGGGAAGGTGTCAGATGGTTTACATCACTATGTCCAAAAGCAGTGTCACTTCTGTATCTGCCTTTGTAAATACCTTTCTAGGCTCGCGCCTCTTTGATTTCAAATCTTAGCCAAACCTGTCTCAGTGTGGTGTTGGTGATTCTAATCTGCACCCATAGTTGTAGGTACATGTTGTAGAGCAGTCTGAGGACTCATGTGCATCTCCATCCCCCCCACACCCCCATGGCCCATTACTTCACCCCCAGGAGCGCCATGTTGCTTAGTACCAAACCCCAACCAGAGTTGGGCGATGTAAGTTGGAAGCCCTCCTTTACACTCGGACCACAGAGCTTGTATCTGGACTTCTTTTCAGAGTTTATGGGTCTCAGTGAAACCGTTTTGAACATGAAATGACCAGAGACGTTTTTTGTGTTTTTTTTGTTTGTTTTTTTTTTTTCCTGGGTAACCTTCAGTGTTCTATAAAATTCTACTCAGAGGTATAACCTCTCTGGGATCGCTTCTTTGATAACGGACTTTCCCTGAAACTGGTCCTCCTGGACACCTTCAAATCAATGGTTCTCCATGTCCCACAGTCCATGGGCTTACAATATGGGTCAAGACTCATAATTTTTTGAAATTAGTATAGACTACGTCACGTATCTTTTGAGCTTATCATATTACTGCCTAGTCAGCGTGTCCCCTCTATTGCTTTCTCACTTTTGTTCCTTCGCCCTGTCTAATAGGATCAAAACATATACCTTAAGGTACAGGTGGGTCTGCTGCACATACATGTGCACGAACCGCTGAAAGTACAGATGCTGGGGTCGCAAGACTCCAGCCGTGCTCAGGACGTTCACAGCTGCAAAATGATAAGCTAGAGTAAAAGCATCATTGAACCTCTCTTCAGAGGCCCCAGACACCACTCCTCATAAATGAGGTTCTGATGTATTAAAAAACAAGTCAAAGCAAAGTTATTGAAAAAAATCTGTTTTTACCAGAAAAAGACAAATGGCTTTGGAAGAGATACGATTTGGGCAATTAGAGGATGTAATATTAAAGTCATGAAGACAAGGAAGACCTAAATCCAGGGCCTCATGTCCAAATCACACTATTAGCTAGGCCCTAACCTTTTTATTTCCTTTCCTGGGGCATCAGATAACCAGCATGATCCAGACATGGCTGTAAGGCATGCATCTGGTCCCTGCCCAAGCTGTATCACCAAGTGTTCCAGGAAAGGGAAGGAGGTCTGCAAGGACAGATATATGAACAATTAGCTCCTGGATGAGTTTTATTTTGTCTTCTTATTGTTGTTAATGTTCATCTATTTATTTTTGCAAGAGAGAGAAAGCAAGTGGAGGAGAGGCAGAGAGAGAGGGAGAGAGACAATCCCAAGCAGGCTCCACACTATCAGCAGAGAGCCCCACACAGGGCTTGATCTCATGAACCCTGAGATCATGACCTGAGCCAAAATCAAGATTTAGCGTCCCAATTTATCTTTTCAAAAGTCCCCAGTACAATCTGGTTTTTAAAATCCAAGAGGCGCTTGGGTGGCTCAGTCAGTTAAGTGCCCGACTCTTGGTTTAAGCTCAGGTAATGATCTCACAGGTTCTTGAATTTGAGCCCTGTGTTGGGCTCCGCAATGACAAAGCAGGGCCTGCTTGGGATTCTCTCTCTCTCCTCTCCCCCATCCATGCTCTATCTCTTTCAAAATAAATAAATAAACTAGTGTATACGTATATGTATACATATATATGTATATACACGTATATACATATATATATATATGTACACACACACACATACACATACATATATATAAAATCTGGTGTTGAGGGCTCAGTCGGTTAAGCATCTAACTCTTTATTTTGGCTCAAGTCATGATCTCACAGTTTGTGGGATTCAGCCCCATGTCGGGCTCTGTGTAGACAGCATGGAGCCTGCTTGGGATTCTCTCTCTCCTTCTCTTTCTGCCCCTCGCCTGCTCCCATTCTCTCTAAATAAGTAAATAAATAAAGTTATAAAAAATCTGGTATTAGTTCTATCTCAGATGCTCTGTGAGCCAGACATAGATGATATCTTTGTCCTTGAGGGCTGGTTTTAATCAAATTTTACCCTGATGGCCACCTAATAACTTAAAATTTCCTGATGCTCCAGGATTAAGAGCAGGATTCATTGCTAAGGCTTCTAGAAGGCATCTTAGCCAAACAGCTTATTAATGAAGCCCAGATTCTTTCTCTAAACCCTTCACTCCCTTACCCCCTCCCCCAAGGAGAGGCTGGCTTATTACTGCAGAGTTCTGTCCATTGGTCGAGTCAACCTTAATCTCTCAGTGCCAAATACTGCCACGCTTGGAGTCTCTTCCTTGCCTTTTCTTCTGTAGTGTGTCCCTGCCGGGCCCTTGGTGATGAACAGGCTGAGCGTGGGACAGACAGAAGCAGTGGGTAGGCCGGCATCCCCTGGTGAGAAGTCATGTACTTCCTGTGTATACCTCAGACACCCAACATTTTCCTTGTTAACAAAGTGGCCCCAACTCCTCTCCGTTGATTTTGTTTCCACACATTTTGTAACTATCAGGGGTATTCGTGAGATGTAAGAAGAGATTAAGACGTTGAAGAGGAAGAACCTGAGGGGAGATGATTCCCTGCAGGACAACTTTGATCCAGGCATTAGGTGGTCACTTGTTGGGACCACTGCTATGGCGTTTGAATAAATTTTAAAATACTGTCTTTTTTGTTAATAAAGGCAAAAAAGCAAACAAATCAAAGCCTTCAGATTGCATCATAAAAGATACCTAAAACAAAATGGTTCGTAGCAGTTCAAAATAACATGGTAACCAAAAGCATACCAAAACGAACACTAACAAAGTGAAAACCTATCTACGAATCTTAATGTCAGCCAGGTTGAAATATGGCCAAGATATTAAATTATGAAGGACAGTTGATAATACTACAGGACTTACTTCCTGCTAAATATACTATGAATTCTTTTGAATCAAATACTATAGCAGCAACAATCATAAAAGAAATGAGATACAAGCAGAAATGTACAGACACACTCCAGAGATAGACAATCGTGATGCACCCACTCATACTACGATAGATACAGTGGTCAACAAATAAGTAGAGGCATGGAAATGCTGAAGAGGCTAGAAGTTATTCTTCAGGTACTAGCCAAATATTTCTATAAAAAGAAACTTATCAACTACACTGTTATCCTGAGGTGTATTTCATACAAGAAAGATGAGATACATACCTGACTTTGTTGTTGTTCTCTTATTTACCAGTTTTCAAAACATTGGGTTGTTCCCTCAGCATCTTCTAAAGGTGACTGACTCCCTGGGGTTTTCTTTGTCATTAAGAATTTTTGGTTTTAGGGGCACCTGGGTGCCTCAGCCCATTAAGTGCCTGATTTCAACTAAGGTTATGATCTCTCAGTCGGTGAGTTTGAGCCCCGTGTTGGGCTCCGTACTGACAGCTCAGAGCCTGGATCCTGCTTTGGATTCTGTGTCTCCCTCTCTGTCTGTCCCTCCCCTGCTTGCACTCTGTCTCTCTTCTCTCAAAAATAAATACACATTAAAAAAAAAAAGAATTTATGGTTTTAATTATACTTGATGTGTTTCAATCCATTCTAGGTATTATTCATAGTAATGTTCAAATTGCCTCATCTTTGTTCATTGGGAGCATTTTCAGGCTGATTCCTGAGTCCTTCTGATAGGACAACAATAATTTTTAATAGCTCCTTCAATTTCTGATATGATAGGATGACTCAGGCTCATTTTATTCACTTCATGCCCTAGGCTGGGAGTCAGTCATTTCCTCAAGGAGAACTGGTTCCTTTGGAAATAGTTTGTATGTACGTATGTATGTATTTTTATTTTGAGACAGACAGAGACAGCACAAGTGGGGGAGGGGCAGAAAGAGAGGAGAGAGAGAATCCCAGGCTGACTCCCTACTACCAGGGCAGAGCCCGATGCGGGGCTCAAACCCACGAAGCCAATGAGATCATGATTTGAACTGAAAACAAGAGTTGAACACTTAGCCAGCTGAACCACCCAGGTGCCCCATTTTGGAAATCATTCTTAGAGGTAATAATCTGGGTTCTAGGAGTGCTCAATGTTTCTAAGCCTTTACAGTGGTCAAAATTATATGTAAATATAATAAATTGTGAGTTCATAATGGAACTTCTCACTCAAATTTATAAGTAGAGGGGTTTTACTTAACCTTTCCAATCTCATGTTTTTATCTGCTCTCTCTCACACTTGAAATCCTATTTTCCAACAGCAACATAGTCACCCATTTAGTAGAAACATAATGGTCTTTTAAAAAAAACCAATGCCAACACTGCCAATAAAGATATGATTACTGAAAACAGTTTATACATTATCCTTCTTTTAAATTTTTTTGTTCTTAGAGCATCTCCACTAGTGGTGGATATACTGTATGGTCAAATCAAGGCGTTTGGTTTTTGTTTTTGTTTTGAGAGAGAGAGGGCACAAGTGAGTGAACGGCAGAGAAAGAGAGAAAGAGAGAGAGAATCCCACGAGGGTCAGAGAGAGAGACAGAAAGAGAGAGAGAAGTGGGGTTCACTCGACGTGGGGATCACGTTTTACCCCATGCGGGGCTCGTGCTCACCTGAAGCAAGGCTCAAGCTCACTCAATGCGGGGCTCAAACTCACAAACCATGAGGTCATGACCTGAACCAAAGTGAGATGCCTAACTGACTGAGCCAACCAGGCACCCTCCAGTTAAGGTGTTTTAAAGCCATATGAAATAATTCCACTGTGTGTAGTTATGCAACCAACTTGACATACTATTGTGTTCCTTTGTTTCATTTTGTTTTGAGTTTTTAGGGATGGCTTAAATTTTTTTTTTATTTTGTTTCATAATTACATAACATAATTACATGGTTTCAAAGTTAAATCTACAAAACATAGTATATATGTACTTAAAATACTTCTGTGTATAATGATTTCTTGTGTAGTTTCTAGAAGCTTAGCCTTGATCATGGTTCTCCAAAACTCTCAGTGGTTCCATAAGCCACTGAATGTTTTTTTTAAAAAAAAACCTCTTTTTCGGGGCACCTGGGTGGCTCAGTCGGTTGAGCGTCTGACTTTGGCTCAGGTCATGATCTCACTGTTTGTGGGTTCGAGCCCTGCGTCGGGCTCCGTGCTGACAGCTCAGAGCCTGGAGCCTGTTTCGGATTCTGTGTCTCCCTCTCTCTCTGCCCTCCCTCCCTCGCTCGCGCTCTGTCTCTCTCTGTCTCAAAAATAAATAAACATTAAAAATAAATTAAAAATAAAAACCTCTTTTTCTGCTTAGTCGACTAGAATTGACTTCTGTTGCTTGCAACCAAAAACCTCGCCTGACATTGGGGAATGGCGGTTGGGAGAGCAACCAGCTCCATTTGCGATTGATTCGTACTTCCCTGAGACTAACTCTGCTCGAACAAAATCTCCGTAGGTGTCGGTACGGAGAGTTATTCAAGGGCCTATTACACCTTTACCACCCTCCTACCTTGTCCTGGATTCATGTAACTAGGGGATCCCACTCAAGTGATTTGCCACAAAACAGAAAGAAATGTTTCAGGATAACTTTGAACTCCACCTCTGGAGTCCAGACACGGGAGACGCTGGACTAAGTTTGAGGTATTCACCTCACTTGTCTCCTTATATAATTCCTGCCTCACTCTATCAGGTACCGTTTTACACACATTTTAAGAGGTTCATCATATTCCCCAAGGCTTCCTCATGGCTCTGCTCCAAAGGAAGGCTGAGAAGCCTATATTCATCAAGAGTCTTCTCTTACTGTGTAGTTGTGCCCTTCCTCCTGGCAGGTGACAGTGACCTCCGATCTAAACAGAATACCACTTGCTTGCTTCAAGTCCAGTGTTAAGTCTGAACTGAGACGTTACCACAGAGAAGCTGTGAGAGAAGCACCTTCTCTCATCTATACTTAGGAACACATGGTACACTGAAAAAAGAGGGGAAGGTTGGAACACTATGCATTGGATCTGATGGAGAAATATACAGATGTTATTATCAAAATGGCATTACTTTCTCTTTCCATGCTAAGAGTCCTGCACATCTCTAGGCATTTCTGATCACAGTGTATATTTTCTACTTGTTCTTTGCTAACAGAAACACTTTTTAACTACTCTTCAAGTTACTCTAGCAGCTTCCACACAACCTTAGTTTTTATAGAAAATGCCTATGCCTGGGCGCCTGGGTGGCTCAGTCGGTCGGGCGTCGGACTTCAGCTCAGGTCATGATCTCACAGCTGGTGGGTTCGAGCCCCGTGTCTGGCTCTGTGCTGACAGCTCAGAGCCTGGAGCCTGTTTCGGATTCTGTATCTCCCTCTCTCTCTCTCTCTGCCCCTTCCCCATTGGCACTCTCTTTGTCTCTTAAAAATAAATAAATATTACAAAAAGAAATTTAAAAAAAGACAAAGAAAACGCCTATGCCTTAGGTGTAATTCCCAATGTTCTGTGGATTATTTTCCTGGAGGCATTCGTAGGCATGCACCCAAACCATTCCAAAATCACATGGATTTGGGAACTTCTCGGAAGACTTTGTTCACCCTGTATGGGAATTTACACATCCCTGGAGCACGTCAGAGCATTTCAGTCACAATGCTGCCTTCCAAGCACGTATGCTAACATTCTTCATATCAGCGCCCCCCTAGAAACTGGTGTGGATGTAAAAATAGCGAATGTTTACTGAGGACTCACAAGGTGCCAAGCACAGTTCTGTAGCTTCATTCTACACCATCATCTTGGTTATTCACAACAATCCTATAAAATTGGTACTATTTTACAGATGAAAAAACTGGGGCACAGAGACATTAAATAATTTACTTAGTACTATATAACTGAGTGTACATTATATCGTAAATGAGGGAGCCGAGAATCCATCGTAGACATAATGACTTTTGAGGCCATTCTTAACTGCTACACTTGCTGCCTTCCAAAGGAAAATGCTACCAGAGAGCATCTCAATCATTTCTATGTTTTTATGACACATCTTATGAGGTCAGTGAGGCTTCAAATTGTCTGTTGTACAGAAGGTTTATCCTTTGTCAAAGGCATGAAATATTTCCCTCTGAATCAAATCATCCAATAAAACTAAATTTGCAACCAAATTAAAATATACTTCCAATGTATTAGGAGCAAATTTAACAGCCTCATTTATACAGGAAAGAACCACTATTCGAAATCTATCTCCTATTTTGCATTTGCAAACTGATTAAAATTTTGTTAGTCATTTATCTAATGAGAATTTCATGGTTACCTACTCTTTTTATCTAAGGTCATAAACAAAGAATCCAAAATCAAGTTGCAGACAATATATATTCATGAGACTGTTAGAGAATAAAACAACATTACAAGTAGCAGCAGATGAATTTTTAAAATTCTTATTACACCGTGAGTGGTGTAGTTTGTGAGTATGTGTGTGTGTGTGTGTGTGTGTGTGCGCGCGCGTGTATTTGTATGTATGTACCACGGACAGGAGACAACTTGCTCCCCAATTATTGGACCTTGGAGGAAATTACTAAGATTCATTGAGCCTCATGGTCTTTATTTTTTTTTTTTAATTTTTTTTTTCAACGTTTATTTATTTTTGGGACAGAGAGAGACAGAGCATGAACGGGCGAGGGGCAGAGAGAGAGGGAGACACAGAATCGGAAACAGGCTCCAGGCTCTGAGCCATCAGCCCAGAGCCCGACGCGGGGCTCGAACTCATGGACCACGAGATCGTGACCTGGCTGAAGTCGGACGCTTAACCGACTGCGCCACCCAGGCGCCCCAAGCCTCATGGTCTTTAAAAGAATTAGTGGGCTTATTTAATGTCAAGAACATAGTCCGTATTTTCCAAGGTTGAAAGAGTCCAGAATTTGGTAAGAACTCAGTTCAAATCTTGGTTCTATACTTACCAGTTTCATGACTTTGTACTAATCATTAAAACCTGCTGAGCCTAAGTTTCTTAACCTGAAAAAAAAAAAAAATGAGGATACTACCTATCTTGTAAATAGTTCAGATTAAGTGAGGTAATGTATGTAAAGTACACAGCATCTCACATGATAAATGTCAGTTCCAATGTTCTGTTCCCCTCTGTCTTGTATTCTCTTGTCATCTCTTAGAAAGGAGTGGGGTACAGGTTGGAGGCAGAGGGGCCTCCTACTTGGGAGAAACCTTTGCCTCTGAAGAAACCCAGCCAAGCTTGGTGGGCTCAGAGAAGAGGAAGCAGAAAGCAGAGACCTCAGGTTCTAAAGTTTAAGGAAGAGAGGAAAAGAGGGCTTTAAAATGTCTCTCCACATATCCAACCCAACTCACCAGGACAGCAAAGTAGTTCGGGATTCAAGTGGAGACATAATGTGTCCCTTCCCATGGGGGGAGCTGTGAAGCAAAAAGAGGTTCCTGAAATTGCAGGAAGGAATAACTGGTGGGGAGGCGATTGTTCTTTACCTCTGTGATGAGACGGAACCACAAATGCCTCAGTGCCACGGTACTGAGATACCCCAGGCCCTGAAGGAGCCCCGCTGGTGCCATACTGACAGCCTGCTGTGTTTTGCCCCTGACCTATCACCCCAAAGTGCCTGACACCAGCTCAGGGGAGGCTTGCTTAGCCACCAGAGGTAAGCGTGTCACCCAAGATGAAGGAAAACTATCTCCACCGCATTTTCCCATATTTTACTCCTCACAGTGTGTAGTCCGTGTCCTTATGCCTCAGCTTCCTGATTTGGACAGATGGAGTGAGTGCTCTTTGTGGGGGGTGGGGGGGGGGGGTGGAGGGGGCGCAGCTCCAGGCATTATTCTGCAAGCCCTTCCCGGAAACTCAGCCTGGAGACTGTGCTTCCCAGATCTTTACTGACCCAGCTCCTTCTTGTTATTCCTGGATAGACAGGAGTCCTCATTTGCTTGTCATTCTCTCTCAGAATGCCTGTTTCATTTATTTTATTTTTTTTATTTTTTTATTTTATTTTTTTTTTTAATTTTTTTTTTCAACGTTTTTATTTATTTTTGGGACAGAGAGAGACAGAGCATGAACGGGGGAGGGGCAGAGAGAGAGGGAGACACAGAATCGGAAACAGGCTCCAGGCTCCGAGCCATCAGGCCAGAGCCTGACGCGGGGCTCGAACTCACGGACCGCGAGATCGTGACCTGGCTGAAGTCGGACGCTCAACCGACTGCGCCACCCAGGCGCCCCGCATTTATTTTATAACACTTTTTACTATTCAAAATATCTTCTATTATTTGTTTGCTTATTTATGAGTATCCTTTCCCCCACCTGAAAGCAAGCTCTAGCAAAACAGGGACTTTGCCTACTGCAGGCCAAATCTGGCCTGGTTGTTTTGTTTTTTGTTTTTTGGTTTTTTTGTTTTTTTTTTTTTTTTTTTTTTTTGTAAATAAAGCTTTATTGAAGTACATCCATACACATTTATTGACACATCATCTGTTGGAGTTTTGTGCCCCAACAGCAGCATTGAGTGGTTGAGAGAGATAACCGTCTGGCCCAGAAAGCCTAAAATTTTCATTTTCTGGCTCTTTATAGAAAAAGTTTGCTGTCTTGTAGTTTGGTTCATTGTTCTTGCAATAGAACAGTGCTTGGTAGAGAACTGGCGCTGATTAATATTTGATGAATAAATAAATAAGCACTAGACAGAGAAGTGAGGGCACCTGCTTCAGGGAAAAACTTTCCCCTTGGTAGGCTTCAGATGCTGTTGCATCGAAAGGTCACAGTAATGTAAGCAGCTGAAGAATCAGAGCAGATACGGTTTACATTTCTTTTTAAAGCTATTTTCCACTGTTTTCTATAGTTGTTGGTGGTGGTTTGGTAGGAATCAAGACTAAAGTTCCGATTATATTTTCAGAGCTACATTAAAAATCACTGGATTCGATCCAGGAATATATCAGGCTCATTAAGCAGAATTATTTTCCTGTAGCTAAAGTTATTTTAAAAGATAATGTATATCCATTATTGAAAATGTAGAAGAGGAAAAAATTACCTCGATCCCATTTCTCAAAGGACAGATGCGGACGGCATCAATGCTTTCCTTTGCAGTCTTTATCCCAAATGTGAGAAGTTTTTCAAAGTTGTATTTATATTGATATGAACATTTTTCTGCTTTGATTTTCAATTTATTTTTTTTAATTTTTTTTAACGTTTATTCATTTTTTGAGACAGAGAGAGACAGAGCATGAATGGGGGAAGGTCAGAGAGAGAGGGAGACACAGAATCTGAAACAGGCTCCAGGCTCTGAGCTGCCAGCACAGAGCCCTACACGGGGCTCGAACTCACAGACCTTGAGATCATGCCCTGAGCCGAAGTCGGACGCCCAACTGACTGAGCCACCCAGGCGCCCCTGATTTTCAATTTAAAATTAAAAATATTTTTGTGCGGCATTACTGAGGGTTCATTGGTTGTGAGCCTCAGGACCAAAGAAACAGGGCTTAAGTAAAAAATGAAATGCATTAGAAAGAACGGGGGTAGCAAATAGAATCAAAGGGAAATTTGTGTCG
This sequence comes from Puma concolor, assembly GCF_028749965.1. Classification (NCBI taxonomy): domain Eukaryota; kingdom Metazoa; phylum Chordata; class Mammalia; order Carnivora; family Felidae; genus Puma; species Puma concolor. Next base: position 119,523,252 of record NC_141671.1, on the reverse strand, counting down.
CAGGACAGGGTCTTCAAGCTGCAGCTGACTCTAGTCTTGTGTCACTCTGATCAATGTTCCAATTCTAGACCAATAGAATCTGACTGGCCCAGCAGGCGTTCTAAGGCCCCTTCCCACTCTCCCAGACCTGCCAGGACGCCTGGCTGTCTTTATTGACAGTTCACCAAGGGTGAATACAATAGGAAAAAGGAAGTGTGCCCCCAAGACTCCGAGGTGATGCTACCAAAAGAAGAGAAAGGGCTTGCAGACAGACAGATGTCCACTGTACGATGTTGTTATACATCTTCATGAATAAGTTTCTTTTTTTTTTATGGGATGCTTTATTGGAAAGTTATTGTCTGTTATCGTGAATTCTTTGCAAATGGTTAGTTTTTTTTGTTTTGTTTTGTTTTTAAGTAATCTCTGCACCCATCATGGGGGGCTCGAACTCACAACCCTGAGATCAGGAGTAGCACGCTCTACCAACTAAGCCTGCCTGGCGCCCCACTCTTCACAAATAAGTTTAGACTACTTTTGAAATTGATGTGAGAATCAATGACTTAAAATGCTAGAAAGAATTTTCCTTTGCCTCTGAGCCCACAGATGTCTCTGATCACTCACCTCTCTGAGCGTTATAGCTTATGCCAGGTAGTCCTTCTCTGACCCTCTTTGGCCACGTGATTATTTTGTTAAGACACTTTGGGACACTGTTCATTAGGTGCGAGTTGTAGTGCCTGTTATACCAGCTAGCGTCATCAGCATCCAAGTCCCAGGGCTCTGGAAGAGTCCCTGCGTCCTATAGTATGAGTGGAAGAACACACTGTTTGGGGGAAGAGGAAACTTCAGGAGCCCAGATCAGCAAGAGAAGACAATGCAGAGAGAATCTCTTTCTCCTCCCATTTCCTCATGGAGAGGCACGCTAAGGCCAGGCGCTGTGCTGGTAACACAGGCAGCGTGGGATTGCAGTGCAGGAGAATAACTCTGCCTTCGTACAGAGCAAATGTGAGAACGGCTTTTATAGAGAAGGCGTTTGCACGCTAATTGCATTCAGGGTGACAACTGCCCAGCACCAGAGGAAGCCAGTCGTGCTCTGGGGAGCAAACTAGGGTACAACCCCTCCTATTAAGCAAATGGGCCCCTGGTCCCAGCTAGCTCGTCATATAGCCAGTCTGACAGTCAGTATGTAAGGTGTCATGTTGTACTTTTTTCAGGTCCAGGGCCCAAATGTTTGCTTTGTGCAAAGAAGAGAGGAGAAGTTCAGAGCAAAATTTCCCCCTCAAAACTTAAACCAACCTTTGCATATACATGTGTGGTTTTTCCCTTAGACAGTGGGATGTGCTGGCTGGTAGCATGTTTTTCTGCCACTAACCGTGAGACCTCAGACAAGTCAGGCTCTCTTTCCTTCTGTCTGTCTGTCTCTGCCACGTAATCTCACCTATAGTAGAAGTTAGTTGGACTTGATAAATCTTAGGCCCCTTTTGATCTTAACTCCTTTAAATCTGTAGCTCTGTGATGGACAAACCCTGAAATACCTCCACTGGCTAAGTTTTCTTTTCCTTCCTTTTCTTTTTTGTTAATCTTTATTTATTTATTTTGAGAGAGAGTGTGTGCACACACAAGCAGGAGAGGGGCAGAGAGAGAGGGAGAGAGAGACTATCATGCAGGCTCCATCGGGAGCCCGATGTGGGGCTGGAACTCACTACCAAGAGATCCCAACCTGAGCCAGTATCAAGAGTCAGTCGCTTAACTGACTCAGCCACCCAGGCGCCCCTAAGTTTTCTTTAATTATGTAATATTTAAAATTTTCTTTCTAGAGTTTTACATTAAATCAGTCTAGTCTTAGAATAGCTTATACCGGGGGCGCCTGGGTAGCTCAGTCGGTTGAGTGACCGACTTTGGCTCAGGTCATGATCTCACAGTCCGTGAGTTCGAGCCCCGCGTCGGGCTCTGTGCTGACAGCTCGGAGCCTGGAGCCTGCTTCCGATTCTGTGTCTCCCTCTCTCTCTGTCCCTCCCAACTCATGCTCTGTCTCTCTCTGTCTCAGAAATAAATAAACATTTAAAAAATATTTTTTTTAAAAAGAATAGCTTATAACGTACCTCAGTGCACCTACTGACAGATACTTGCTGTAGCTGGTTTATGGCTTTTGCTCATCTCTCAGTCATGGTGACAAAACAAACCCTGCAACACTCCACACCACCGAGCAATAAGGTGAAAAGGGCGAGACAGTGGGAATCAGGACATAGAAGGCTGCAAGGGAGCTGTGCAGCTTCAGGACAGTCTCGGACATCATCTGCTAGGGGTTTCCCAGCCACTCTCCTCTGCCTCCTACTACCTGAGAAACCGAGGGGAGAACGTTCCTCACATTGACCTCCAGCTCACACCTCTTCCTGGCCCAGACACCACGGATCAGTCATGAGCTCCCTGCGTCCACAGGGGCATGAGGACGGCACCTGCTCAGGTTCCCCTCCAGCCCATGTCCTTCCCTAGAGTCCTCTTACAACCTTGTAGTCCTTAGAGCGAGTTTGTGTGTGTGCCTTTTTCCTATCTTTTGCTCTTTCTTCACAAATTTCCTGTTGTTTTTTTTTTTTTTTTAAATGTTCATTTATTTTTGAGAGAGAGACACACAGAGTGTCAGCGGACGAAGGTCAGAGAGAGAGGGAGACACAGAATCTGAAGCAGGCTCCAGGCTCCGAGCTGTCAGCCCAGAGCCCGACGCGGGGCTCGAACTCACGGACAGTGAGATCATGACCTGAGCCGAAGTCGGCCGCTTAACCGACTGAGCCACCCAGGCGCCCCCCTGTTGGGTTTTTTAAAAAAGAGTTTAACATGGTCTCTGGCTTTTGTGCCTCTTTACTCACATTAATTATTTTAGTTAAAGAACTGATTTGATGGAACCAAAAGTAGTTATTTTTTATTTCCAAGCATCATTACACACTATCTTTTATAAGGAGATAAGAAGAAACACCTACCTTAAATACTTTTATAAGGAGAGAAGAAATACTGATGTAATAAACTACCTGCCATCTTCCAAAAATATTTCCATTTTTAATATCAATTATTTGCCTAAACTGTCAACTTTGATCACATTAACATTGAGTCTCTAATTTGAAGACTGTTAGGCTTTTGTTTCTGTGCATATGGTTTTAGCTGAATAAGATTAATTTGAAAAAATACTGAGATTGTTGACAATTTGGTTGTATATATATATATATATATATGTGTGTGTAAAATATAGTCATATATATGACTATAGTGGACTTTATGCTATAAAACAAAATTAAAAAGTGGTGATTTAGAATGTTTTGCACCTTTAATGCTAATTAATTCCCATTGTGACCTATATGGGAAAAATCAACTAAACTGGGATTTCTTTTTTTTTTTTTTAAAGCTTTATAGACTTGGAATCGAAACTTATTACATAAATGTTTCTATGCACTTAACTGCATTCCATGTAATGAGCATTTTTACAAAAGTTAAATCCTCTAATCTTCACAACTAATAAACCTGAAATATGACCCAAATCAATGTTTTGTGGGTTGTGTTTGCTTTTATAGGTAGTGCCTTGTAGGGATCAGAATCAGATCTTGGTTCAAGACATGTATTAGTTGTTTGTGTTGGAAAAGTGTTTTACCTCTCTGAACTTTGCCTTTCTTGTCTACACGATCAAGATGACAGCATTGATTTCAAAGGATTATGGTAAAGTGTAAATGCGTATGTATGTGAAGCATCTGGCAATCAATAATGCCGTTATTCTTGTTGCTTAGCTACTAGTCATTTTTAAAGCAGTCCAAAAGTCTGACCCCCATCAAAACATATCTGTATCATTTCTATCCCGTGTATGGTCACTGGTAAAAGTAGGCAATTCAGAGCCACTCAGAAATTTACATCGACCCCCATTCACCCAAGTACTAAATGCCAAGTGCTTGGTGACACAGTAGGGAGGCCAGAATAAGGAACAGCAAGGAAAGAATGATACACAGGGCTGGTGCAGTACAACAGGGCGGGAGGTGATCTAACAACATGCCACTAATACCCGTATCTAAAAGTAATTTGCGGGGCGCCTGGGTGGCTCAGTCGGTTAGGCGGCTGACTTCGGCTCAGGTCATGATCTCGCAGTCCATGAGTTCCAACCCCGCGTTGGGCTCTGTGCTGACAGCTCTGAGCCTGGAACCTGTTTCAGATTCTGTGTCTCCCTCTTTCTCTGACCGCCCCCCCCCCCCCCGCCCCGTTCATGCTCTGTCTCTCTCTGTCTCAAAAATAAATAAACGTTACAAAAAATTTTTTTAAGTAAGTAAATAAATAAATAAATAAATAAATAATAAAAGTAATTTGGATAATAATAGCACAAGCTACCAGTGAGAAATTTCACGTCAAACAGAGTAGTAGACTCTTGGCATACATTATTTTACTTTATCCTCACTAACCACACCTCTTGACCTCAATAGTCCATATCAACAGATTATTGCTGAACTGCTAGGGATAGAAACATTGAAAAAAATCAATATAGGTTATTTTTTATTTAATGGGATACGTGTTAGCCGGGAACTATAATAAAACCATAGTAAAATTAAGAATTATGATGAAGATTTCTTATATTAATATTGAATTTATTTGATTCGCCTTGTTATTAGGACTGGATAAAACTGGGCAATATTTTTTTCAATCTCGATATTAATACTAACGGCTGAATCTTCTCTTAGTCAAATTCTTGTTTGTGTCCATATCAAATTTATACAAGGGAAAAGTCCTCCAGAATAACATCACATCAAAAAAAAAAAAATCACAAGACTTAAAAAATACATAAAAGGTATCAGGCTACCATTATTGGTTATGTAAATGAGAACACCAATGTGTTGATCCAATAAAATAGGTAACCAAAAGTACTGATTTCATGTAACCCAGCCATAATGCTTGGGGTAATTTTTATTTTTTTATTTTATTTTATTTTTTTAGGAAGATAATTTCTTTCTTTCTTTCTTTTTTACTGGTTATCCTTTTATTTTTTTTTTCAATATATGAAATTTATTGTCAAATTGGTTTCCATACAACACCCAGTGCTCATCCCAAAAGGTGCCCTCCTCAATACCCATCACCCACCCTCCCCGCTTTAAGAGTCTCTTATGCTTTGGCTCCCCCCGAATCTAACCTTTTTTTTTTTTTTTTTTCCTTCCCCTCCCCCATGGGTTTCTGTTAAGTTTCTCAGGATCCACATAAGAGTGAAAACATATGGTATCTGTCTTTCTCTGTATGGCTTATTTCACTTAGCATAACACTCTCCAGTTCCATCCACGTTGCTATAAAGGGCCATATTTCATTCTTTCTCATTGGGGTAATTTTTAAAGGCAATCATTTTCTTGGTTTCTTCTTAGCTGTAATTTGTTTAGGGTGGGGAAAGAGACCTGAGATCTAACTTCTACTTTCTAGATTTCCGGCAGGTCCCCTATTTTCAGGTCTATGTCTGCCTTCCAAGAGAAACTCCAGTTTCTAACCTGCCTCTCTTCTGCCATGTCCAGAAGCTGGCTCTTGCTGTCCTCTCGTCCTAACACACAAACACTGCAGACACTTCGATTCTGATTCCTCTCCTCCCCAAAGTCGGTTGCCATTCACTGCACGTCTCCATCCTTCAGAATGTGTGAGCGAGCATATCCTCTGTCCTCTACCGTCTACTTTTCTGTTCTCTTTGATCTCCTGAGTTTAAGCCTGTTTCTTTACTTACTATTAGTTTTTGAGTGTTCCAAAGGCAGCAAAGGTTAACACAGATGTGTAATCTACCATATTTAATTCAAAGTTTGCAACATAACGTTTACAATTAAATAGTTAAAAATGGTTTGCTATTGCATTAAATTTATAAATAATTTGCTTACATAGACTTAGAGAAATGAAATCAATGCATTCATTTAAAACCCCATAGTATATGTGACTAATCACTGATTTTGAGCATTTTGGAAGTATAATTAAAACCCCACAATTTGGGGCAGCTGGGTGGCTCAGTCAGTTAAGCGTCAGACTCTTGATTTCAGCGCAGGTCATGACTTCAGGGTGGTGAGATGAAGCCCTGCATCGGGCTCTGCATTGACAGTGCAGAGCCTGTTTCATGGTCTCGCTTCCTCCCTGAGCACCACCCTCAAAAAAAATCGCATAATTTAAAAATTGTTTATATTATGTGTATTAGAGTTTGACCTCTGAGTTTGAAAGCCAGCAACTTTACTTATTGGCTATTAAGCTATTTACAAATCTACATCTCAACTGCAAAATGAACATAATAATAGTTGATAATTATATGAGATAATGCCTATAAATCATTACGCTGTTCCTACAACCTAGACATTTCTCAATAAATGGTATCCTTATTACTGTTACCATTATTAATTACGAACTGAAAAAAAATAGGCTCAACTGCATAATTTGAACTTTAACCAAATTTACATTTACTTATGTTACAGACTTTTTCAAATACCATGGAGTAATTACTTTTTTCTTTAATTTTTGAGGAAACTGACTTAGATTCATTTAGAATGTTCTCTGTTTGGGAGTCTAAAGGCATGTAGTTTTAGCTGTATCTTTTGTAAACCGCGGGACACAGTCCTGGTGAAAAATCTTCCTTTTAATTTTTTTGACTACTGATATTTTGTGTTCATTCTAACAGTGACCTTATACTTAACAGATCTCAGTTTTAGATCAATGAATAGGAATTTAAGAGAAAGATTATATCATTAAAGAAGCCACTATTAAATTCAAAACTCACCACAATGTGCAAGCCCAGTAGGAAATCAAATTACTGTTTTCAAACTCAATACAAACACTTGGAATTGGTTTGTAAAAAGCATTTGTAAAAATATCAGCCTTATATTAAGGTTGAATAATGAGAGTACTGAAAGTTAGAAAGCGTGCATAGAAATTGCCTTTTGTGGCATCATATACATTGTTGCCAGGCATAAATATATACATACCTTGCCAACAGGAGCTCATTTAACTATTAAAGAAAAACATTGGTATTTCCATATTTATTATAATAAAGGCAAAGTAGAAATCCAATTTGTTATTTTAAGAACTATAATTTCTACATTTATTTTCTTTAATTTTTTTTTTAACATTTATTTATTATTGAGAGACAGAGACAGAGCGTGAGCAGGGGAGGGGCAGAGAGAGTGGGAGACACTGAATCTGAAGCAGGCTCCAGGCTCTGAGCTGTCAGCACAGAGCCCGATGCGGGGCTCGAACTCACAAACTGTGAGATCATGACCTGAGCCAAAGTCGGACGCTCAACCGACTGAGTCACCCAGGCGCCCCTCCATTTCTTTTTAAAGCTTACTGAAATTTCAGGGGCACCTGGGTGGCTCAGTCGGTGGTTAAGCATCCGACTTTGGTTCAGGTCATGATCTCACGGCTGGTGAGTTCGGAGCCCCATGTTGGGCTCTGCGCTGACAGCCTGGAAACTGCTTTGGATTCTGTGTCTCCCTCTCTCTCTCTCTGCCCTCCCTTGCTCACATTCTGTCTTTCTCTCTCAAAAATAAGTAAACATTAAAAAAATTGTTTTTAAACTTACTGAAATTTCAAACAGTTTAGAAAAATATACACAGACAAGAAAAACAAGCTTTCAGGCCCATTAGAGTGAGTGAATCTGAGACGTGGATCACCCCTTCTCATCTAGGATAAGAGAACAAGGAGGAGGGTAGAATCCAAGCAGGGTTCTCCTGTGTGATCAAGAACAACCACCTTCTACTTTAGGTCACATCCGTTATGCAGATTTGGTAGTAGTCAGGGACATGAAACTTTTGGGGTGATGGAAATATTTTCTTGATTATGGTGATGGTTTCATTCATATACATATACATATACATATACATATACATATATCTATAGAGTATACCTCTCTCTAATGTGTGTATATGTATACATATAGTGACATACACTCATAGACGTATGTGTGTGTGTGTGAAAATCCACCAAGTGGTGCTCTTTAAATATGTGTGGTTTATTAATTAAACTTTAAGAAACATCAATTGATTTAATAAATAATTTAGTAAATATCAATTAAGCTTTAATAAAGTTGCTTTTAAAAAACCTCTTTGATACTGGGAGGAAAGAGTCAGACGATCTAATAGAGGAATATGAGCTTCACATAACAATAAATACAAATGCATCTTGAACTATGAAGAAATGATTATACGTATACGAGAAATACAAATTAAGCCTCAGCTAACTACAACACGACAGTGACAAAATTCCCACAATTTGGCAACACACAATGGTAAGAAAGGGTGAGGGTGAGGAACCACTCTCCCACATTGCTAAGAGAAATTTAAAAAAATGACAAAACCCTATGAAGGGCAATTTGGTAATTTCTCCCAAAATTTCTAACAAAATGACATGCATTTAATTTTGATCCAGCAATCATTCTCTGGGGAATATATTCAACAGATTCCTTTGCTCACAATAAATGTATGCCATTTATACATTAATATTATACACATAATTAGTAATTATATAAAGTGCAACATTGTTATCCATTAGCAAGAGTTTGGGAACAGCCCATGTGAATGAATCACTATGACACCGACCAATGAAACAATGGTGCTACATGGCTGTGGAAAAGAATAAGGATGCTCTCTGCTGTGACAGGGAAGTATTTCCAAAACTTATTTTTAATGAAAATAGCAAGGTATTTGATGTACTGTTTCTACCAAAATAAGGATACATAAGATTATATATCTGCATACAAAAATAACGAAAGAGTAGAATAAAATAAACAAGGTCACTTGCCGAAAGGGGGAATTTGGTAGAGGGAGACAAGAATGGGAACAAAAGATTTCTCTGTATTTCTTTTAAAATTATTTCAATTTTTAGGGGCGCCTGGGTGGCGCAGTCGGTTAAGCGTCCGACTTCAACCAGGTCACGATCTCGCGGTCTGTGAGTTCGAGCCCCGCGTCGGGCTCTGGGCTGATGGCTCAGAGCCTGGAGCCTGTTTCCGATTCTGTGTCTCCCTCTCTCTCTGCCCCTCCCCCGTTCATGCTCTGTCTCTCTCTGTCCCAAAAATAAATAAACGTTGGAAAAAAAAAATTAAAAAAAAAAATTATTTCAATTTTTAAGTGGATGCATTTCTAATTCAAAAATATTAGAGTATGTTTCTTATTTATCTAAAACCAAAAAACACCCTGGCCAGCCTTTTAATGTCATATGTTTGTCACATGGATTTGTCAGTAAGCAGGGCACATTGTCTGATCAGCAATGGTCCAAAATCTGCATCATTGCAATCTCCAATGGAAGATTTCTTTCCCAAAGAAACTCTAAGAATTTAGGTATTTTGAGGAACATATCTGCATTTCTATCTAAATGTAATTAAACATCAAAACTTATTTCCAAAAAACCTATCAAATTATCCTAAAATGACCCTATGAATGAATGGGGTGTATTCATGTTACAGAAGATATCCATGAAGATATACACGATATACATAGAGGATATGTATATAAAGATATACATATCTTTTCATGCTATAAAAAGATTACCCACAAACCCCATTAAAAAAAAGTTAATGTTTTTATTTTTAAGAGGAGGGGGAGGGGCAGAGAGAGAGAGAGAAACAGAATCCGAAGCAGGCTCCAGGCTCCAAGCTGTCAGCACAGAGCCCAATGTGGGTCTCGAACCCACAAACGGTGAGCCAAATTTGGATGGTTGACCAACTGAACCACCCAGGTGCCCCAAACCCCGCTTTTTAAAGGTAAGTAATTTGGTCTTAACTGCAGAAGCAATTAGCTTATACCAGGGAGTAATGTTCCATAAAATTAATTTTTTAAATAAAGTTGAAATAAAAATACATTAAAAAATCAAATTAAATTTTGAAAAGTTTAAAATAAAATAAAGGATTTTTTACACCTCAAGCACTAGATTAATCTTGTATTCAGCAAGTCAGCTTCCTAGTGATAGCAATCAAGTGATTCTACTTCAGTGTTTTGATTAAAAAAGAAAACCCAGCAACCCCCAAAGGCCAAGGTCACCTTTCAGCCAGTCTCGCCTTTTAAAGTGATTCCTTCCTACGAAATGGCTGTTGAATAGAAACTCAAGCAGATGCTTGACATTTATCCTTCCACTCAACTCGGAATCCTTGATGGCCTCATTTACTTTTCTTTCATATCGCTGGATTACTGGGAGGACGGGGTGAAGCTTTCATTAGTCTGAAAATTAAATCAAGTCATTTCCATTTTGAGCTTGAAATTTAAAGCGTCAATGATCGTTAACAATCAAGTCAGAGAGTTAAGGTTGTCTAATAATCAGGGACTTTATACAAGATGACAAATCCATTTAGGGACAATTTCCCTTTCTAGCAGCTCTCACAGTGCAAATCAAAACTCCTAAGCAGCCTGTGTCATCTCCACAGTAGGCCAAAATTAACTGAGAATAATTTTTTTTTGTACAGGAAACGTTTTATATATTTTTTTAATGTTTATATATTTATTTTGAGAAAAAGAGAGAGAGAGAGCACAAGCAGGAGAGGGGCAGAAAGAGGGAAGGAGAGAGAGAATCCCAAGAAGGCTCCACACTGTTGGCACAGAGCCTGGCGAGGGGCTGGAACTCACAAACCGTGAGATCATGACCTGAGCCAAAATTAAGAGTCAGATGCTTAACCGACAGAACCACCCAGGTGCCTCAAATTGATAACAATTTTTGTGCTGACATGGCTCCTAGCCCCCAAGAGACAAGTGGCCCCCGGATGATGTGTGAAGGTAAATGCCTCATTAACTCAGCTGATACCTCAGTTTGATTTTAGAAATGAATCGACAGAATTTGGCTGCAGGGGTTTGTTCTTCGGAAAGAAGTCAGACGGAAGGAAAAGTTCCTATTTTGCTCTCTCCTCTTTCTGTTTCTCTTCTTGTCTGTTTTCTCCTTTGGATGCAGAGAAGCGAAGTCAAAATTGGGCAGTGGAACATAAAAGACGGCTGTCGCATCTCCCCAGCCCTGCCGCCGGGTCAGTCAGCCGGAGTGCTGTTGCACAATCAGATCATTTGGGGGAGTCTATGAAGAGTTCCATGACTAGGGTCTGCAGTCGACTGTGGTTGAGTTCTCCTTATGTTATTTCCTTTTTAGGTTTTGAAACCCAAAGCTTCCCAAGTGACCAGAGGGAATGAGGGCACGGGGCCCACACACCATGCTTTATGTCCACAGCGATTGCGGGTCTCATGGACTCACTGTACTCTACTCCAATGACTATCAGGATCATAAAGGACCCAGCTGACCTTTGTCCTTGGAGGATAACTTCTAAGCCCTTGGAATTTGCCAAGTGATAGAATTGTCTTTGTTGTGTTTCAGTCAGGAAGCCTGCCTGTGTAATGAAACCTCAATAAAACTCTGGCTGAAGATTGAGTGAAACTCTCTGGTTGGCAATACACTGAGTATTGTCACTCCTAGATACTGAGAGGGGACCATGTCCTGAGAGTGTGGCAGAAGCTTTGCTTCGATGTATCTCTTCTTTGGGCTGTTGCTAATGTGTATCCCTTCCCTTTACGATAATAAAACTGATAGTACATAGCACTTTCAGTGAGTTCTGTGAGTCTTCCTAGTGAAATATTGAACCCAAAATGGTGGTGGGACCTCCGTGTTTGCAGTTGGCTGGTCAGAAGGGAGGGTACCTCTGAGGACCTCTACCTACACGACTGGTTCTGAAGTGAGGTCAGTTCTGTGGAGGTCTGACAAATGCACCGTTCTGAACCTTCCAGCCACGCCTGCCTTTGCCTGTCAGAAACTTAGCACCATAAGCTCAGCTTGTGTCACAGGAAATGCCCTGAGACATGTGTCACACCTGAAATGCCCTCTTTGTCTTCCCACTTGCCAGCCGTTCTGGTGAGCATCTTGGAAGATATTCCAGTTTGTCGTAAACCAAGTGGGCACACTTAGGAAATAGCGCTCCATGCCATTATTAAAAACACAATTAATAAAATAATCATAGGGGCTCCTGGGTGGCTCAGTCGGTTAAACTCCTGACACTTGATTTTGGCTCCGGTCATGATCTCACAGTTTGCCCATCTCATGATGGGCTCCACAAGGAGCCTGCTTGGGATTCTTTGTCTCCCTCTCTCTCTCTGCCCCTCCCCCACTTGCACTCTCTTGGTCTCTCTCAAAATAAATAAATGTTGAAATAAATGAATAAGATAATCATAAGTGCTGAGGGCCAACATTTGCTAGTTGCTTTTTGTGCACTATCACCGTCTTATGAACAGGCACAGTTCCCTTCCTTTTTACAGAAGAGGAAACTGAGACTCAGGTTATATAATTTGCCCAAGGTCATACATCCAGAGAAAGGAAAGGCCAAGCTTTAAACCTTGTCTGTCTGACTCCACTACTTGAACTCTCAGGCTGAATGCTTTCTGATCATAGTGTCTCCAATCATTCCCACAGGAAGGTATATTTCTGGAACCTAACCGCACTCAGTTTCAGTTTCAGTTTTTCTTTTTTTTTTTTTTTTCAACGTTTTTATTTATTTTTTTGGGACAGAGAGAGACAGAGCATGAACGGGGTAGGAGCAGAGAGAGAGGGAGACATAGAATCGGAAACAGGCTCCAGGTTCCGAGCCATCAGCCCAGAGCCTGACGCGGGGCTCGAACTCATGAACCGCGAGATCGTGACCTGGCTGAAGTCGTACGCTTAACCGACTGAGCCACCCAGGCGCCCCAGTTTCAGTTTTTCAAGAAGCAGTTCCTGAGGGAACTCGGGTACAAGGAGACACTAGGAGAGAGGTGGAGAGATGAATCAGGGCAGGTAAGACAGCCCGTAACATGGGCTAACTAGCCTGTCACCACAAAGGTAATAGAACTGGATCCTGCCTGGCAACTCTTGAAGTTGGAGTACAACTTCTGAGATACCCACAGAGGTTGTCCCCGACCTCACAGGGGTATTTTGACACCAAATCCTGTCAGTCCATTGTTAAGAACGTTCCATTCCAGCCTTCCCTGGGCATCATGGGATCTAATTGTAAACAGAGCCCATGGGCAGTGGAAGAGAGCCTTCCCTCCATTGGAGTGGTCACACTTGAGAGGTTCTGGGGCGTGCTGACAACTTGAGTGGCCCCTTTCTCATGGTTAAGGGTTCAGTGACACAGAAAGGGTCTACCTGTGCTGTCCAACACAGTAGTCAGGAGCCACATGGAACTATGTAAAATTAAGTAAAATTAGATAAAATTAAAAATTCATTTTCTCAACCACATTTCATATGTTTGTCAATCATATGTGGTTAGGGACTACTACATTGGAGAGTACAAATATAGAACATTTGCAGTAATGATAAAAGTTCTATTGTTCTGCACTAGTCTGTGCTGTTATGTAAGAGGGTTTGGGGAATATCCCTTCTAGGAAGTAATTTAGCAACACACACACACACACACACACACACACACACACATATAAAACCTTGTAATTGTTTTTGTTATTATTATTATTATTATTTTATCTTAGAGTGAGAGCTAGAGTGAGTGGGGGGGAGGGGCAGAAGGAGAGAGAGAGAGAGAGAGAGAGAGAGAGAGAGAGATAGAGAAACACTCAGCATGGAGCCCAACATGGGGCTCAATCCCATGACCCTGGGACTGTGACCTGAGCCAAAATCAAGAGTCGCACTCTCAACTGACTGAGCCCCCCAGGTGCCCCAGTTGTTTATACCTTTGACTGACCAACCCTAATTGGTCAAGGAACTAATCCTTGAACTATCTATGAGCCATCTATGAACAAAGATGTTCACTGTAGCATTATTTCTAATAACACATACATACAAAACCAGAAACAATTTAAATACCCAACATTTGGGGTGGGCTAATTAGATTGTGCTTCCATAAGTTGAAATGCTACCCATTAAAAATTAGATTTTAAAAAGTCAAATGAAGTGGAGAAATTCTTTTGGTATTGAAAGAGCAGACCTAGGCCCGCTGACTAGTGACTATGTCCCCAACATGGCCGCAGAAAGAAGTTCCTGCTCAAACCTCAGAACACGCCTCCTCCCCTTAAGTAACTTACCGATTGATGCATTCTTCCGAAGTCTGAGGTGGGAGGAAGGGGAGTGTGAGAGGCGTGGAAAGTGTGAGTAGAAGAGGGAGGGCTTCTCTCAGGTAGGGGCCAGAGACAGGAGCCTTCAACCCTGTCTAGGCTTAGAATGACCCGGCAGCGTTTTACCCCTCCCCAAACCAATTAATCAGAGTCTCTGGGAATGGTGTTTGGTGCTAGGTATTTATATAGCACAGCAAGGCTGACAGCCAATGGTTAATAGGTGACCAGTGAGAAACGTTCTGTATACACTGAGGCCAAACATGTTAGAGATCCTCAGACAGTGGTTCTTAAACTTCAGGTGCATCAGAATCTCTTGGAAGACTTGTTCAAACACAGATTGCTGAGCCCCACCCCCAGAGTTTCTGATTCAGTAGGTCTGTGACCACCAGGCTCAACATTTGCATTTTTAACAAGTTCCAGGTGATGCTGATAATTGCTGATCTGGAACCACACTTTGGCAGCCAATCAGCTGAGTCCACGACCCTTCCCCACCCAATCGGGTAAGGCCATGATCCCTATAAAACCTTTGTGTTTTGAAACTCGCTCTCTCTCCCTGGTATCCCACCGCTGCATCGGTGCAGGTAGGGAATTGAGCTCGAGCTACCTCGAATAAAGGCTCTTTTGCTTTTGCATTGGACTCGGCTCCCTGGTGGTCTTTGGGGATCACGAATTCTGGGCATAACAGTATCAGGAGAAATGACAGAAGTAAAAAATAAAAATAACCGTGCACTATATTAAAACATTTATTACACAGTTTAAATATTTTTATCACTTACATATTTTACATATTTCCTATACCGATCATGTTACCCCTACAGTCATAGATAAAATTTTAAAAAGTACCCACATACACAAAATTTTTGAAGTCTTTGAAATCTTTATTTTCTTATCTAAGTCACTGATAATGCTCTTGAATGGATCATGAGTATGGGCTGAATTGAGAAGTGAGACACTGAAGATCTCCCCCCCAAGTTCTTACCAGAATTTTTCAGGTTTGATTATTCAACCAATTTTAAATATTCCTATCTTAGTACCTAATCCATATTTCTTTATCTTGACCACAAGATGGTAACAAGACTTCCTTAACCAGGACTGAACTTGTTTGTTCATTGAATTTATTCAGCAAACATTTGTGGGGGAGCCATCCTCCCTCAAGCAGGCAGGGTCCCCCAGGTGTGCAAACAAACAAGAGGCAGACAAACATCTGTCCAAGCTGTAAGCTCAGCAGATGCCGCATCCTGGGCATGAGTAGGACAGCCCAACAGTCTCCCTGTCCCTTGTCCCCTGTCCCTGCTTGGTTCCAGCCTACTGAATGTTCCCACCAGAAAGTCCTCTGGGTTGTGACACAAATGCTCTAAGTGCAAAGAGTGTCAATATAATAGTGTTCTCCTGACGGGCTCAAAGGAACAGCTTCAGCATTTAGGTTCTCAGGATCTCTTCAGGGAACTTGGAGGAAATAAATCTGCGTCCTTTTTTTAAGCTATTTAATCAACAATGTTCTGCATCACAGCTTATACTACGTGCGCAAGAATACCATACCATCGAGTCTTTCTTTATTTTAGACTTCACTTCTTAAACACAATGACACGATAGCATTTGTACAAGCAGGTACTTGTCTGATGAATCACAAGTAGAAAAAAAAGAACTTCTCCAAGTATGAAACTTGCCTCCATTTCAGAGTCTACAGTAAATCTGTTTGATAGCCATTAACACTGTCACTGTGCTGAGGTTTGCTGACTCTTTTGCTTTGAACGCCTCCCCTACCAGCTACGCAATTCATTTACTCATAAAGAGCTATGCAGTGTACCAGCTAGGCAGTTTACTAGCTATGAATTTGGCCATAAGGAGCTCTTCATGTACTCATCGTTGATTGATGGCTTGGTCTGTGCCAGGCATAGTAGTGAGTGCTAGAACTATAAAGTTGGATAAGATACAATCCCTAGCCTCAAAGACGTTATAGTGGAGAAAGCCCAGGTTTATAATCAAACAGTCATATTTCTCTGTGATGAACGTCATAGCAGAACCATAACATGATGCCATGGTGCACTGAACTCATGTTCTGCCACCCCTGGTCTCTCTTAACACCTAGAACTTAATTAATTTTTTAAATAGTGTCCACACTAGGTATAAATCTGAGTCCAATAAATCAACAGTGTCATATATCAATTTGTCATTTTTTCATAGCAGTTATATATCAGTCTCTGAGTCCCTGTTCCACAAGAGTAAGGAGAAAGATAAGCAAGCTCAGTTCTTCCTAAATTTCCCCCACTCTTATTCCCTAGGGCTCTGTAATCGATACCACGACAGGGGCATTGCTAAAGTACTAAGGTTGGATGGTGGGAGAGAGGTGACATCTGGCGTTTGGTTATTGGACACACAGTTTTCCATCAAAATATCCACTGTCTTGTTGACACGGTCCTTGGGTCCAGAGGCTCACTACTACATCTGGGCTGTGCTTAAGCACAGGAAACTTGACCTTAGCCTCCCAGGTTCCCATCTGTGCCGATCACAGCATAGCATTGCTATCTCAGGTGTTGCTGTCTCCCAGAGGTGCTATTGAGAAGGCACAGGTACCTCCTTGGAGGACCCTCTAGCCTGAAAAAGTCCTCCTGCCTTTCTGTCTAGAAAGATACTCTCTCTAGGCCCAAGGAGGACCGTGGAGCACGGCCTTGTGTTTATAATAACCAGAAACACCACACTCATTTCTGGTTTCTGTGCTGCTGTTTCTCCCCAGTGACAACAAGCCCAGAGTCTACTTGGGAAAGGGGTGGCAGTGAGGAGGAACAGTCCCAGACACATATGGGAATACTCTGCTGAGTACTGCCAGCTCACACTCCCACTGGCAGGCCTCCAGGAGAGCCTCCCTTGAGCTGACTGCCTACAGCCAAGAGGAGCCTTAAAAAGGAGATGCTTCCACGGCAGTTCTTCCTTGCTTCTGGATGTTGGTTCTGTCTGCCTCGCTTTATACTGTCCCTTCTCAGCCCTGAAGCACATCGCAATTACGGGGGAACTTAAAAAAATACTGATGCCTGTGATCCCCCTTCCAGAAATTCTCATTTAATCGGACTGTCATGGAAGCTGGCCACTGGTTTATTATTTTAAGCTCCTCAGAGATGAGCATTCAGCCAGAGGTAACCACTGGACCCTTGCTGCACCCATCCCATCCTGGTTCCCCCAAGATCCATCTTGCTATCCCGGCCCTTTGCTTATCAAACTTTTCACATTACAGCATGCAGAGAAGTGTGTGTGTGTGTGTGTGTGTGTGTGTGTGTGTGTGCATGCATGTGCACAATAGCCTAAGTAAACAAAACCACCTAAAGCCTCTGTAACCTAGAAGAGGTTCTAGTACACCATAGGGAGGGATGTAGTTCTTATCACCTGTCAATGGGTGGGAGGCAACCAGTGTGCCCACTGGGGTTGGGCAAGTCTGGATTAAGATAGGCATCCGTCCCTCGGGCGCCTGGGTGGCTCAGTCAGTTGAGCATCCGACTTCGGCTCAGGTCATGATCTCGCTGTTCCTGAGCTCAAGCCCCACGTCGAGCTCTGTGCTGACAGCTCAGGGCCTGGAGCCTGCTTCGGATTCTGTGTCTCCCTCTCTCTGCTCCTTCCCCGCTCATGCTCTGTCTCCCTCTGTCTCTCAAAAATGAATAAACGTTAAAAAAAAAATTAAAGATAGTCATCTGCCCCTCAGTACACAACCTGTATATAATTCCCCTCAAAGCATATTCACATGTGTATTATACATGTGTCTCTGAATTGGGATATTTGCTCAATAACCTTTGAGGTCCTGCTTTGTGTCACTAGCACTCAGCACAGGGAATGCAAAGATGAAAAGACTGTTGTCATCATGCAAGGGCTTCTAGTCTCTATTAGGATGAAGGTGTCTTATAGGCCAGTATCATTCAATACTTTACTGAGCCCAGTGAAAAGTGCATTCTCATTCAATTAGCTGTGTGTCCTTGGGCAAGTCACTTAGCATTTCTAAGGCTCTCTTTTTCTCATCTAGGAAATGAAAGGATTTTGGCAGATCTGGAAGATCCATTTAAGCTCTCCATGTCTACTGATGATGTAGCAGGAAATCTGAATTTGTTGAATAATTCCTCTGACTTCTATAACCATGAAAATCAGCTTATTAAAGCAGGGATCTGAACAGATATTTGTACAATCATGTTAATATTGGCATGATTTACAACAGTCAAAAGGTGGGAACAACCCAAATGTCCAAGTGGATGGATAAACAAAATGCCATATAAACATACAAAGGAATATTATCCAGACTTAAAAAGGAAGAAGATTCTCAGGGATATAGGAGAGCTGTTTCAAAGGGACACATGCACCACAATGTGTATAGCAGAACTATCAACAATAGCCAAAGTATGGAAAGAGCCCAAATGTCCATCAATGGATGAATGGATAAAGAAGATGTGGTTTATACATATATACATTGGAATATTACTTGGCAATCAAAAAGAATGAAATCTTGCCATTTGCAACTACGTGGATGGAACTGGAGGGTATTATGCTAAGCAAAATTAGTCAGAGAAAGACAAATACCATATCACTTCACTCATATGAGGACTTTAAGACACAGAACTGATGAACATAAGGGAAGGGAAGCAAAAATAATATAAAAACAGGGAGGGGGACAAAACATAAGAGACTCTTAAATATGGAAAACGAACAGAGGGCTCCTGGAGGGGTTGTGAGAGAGCAAATGGACTAAATGGGTAAGGGGCACTAAGGAATCTACTCCTGAAATCATTGTTGCACTATATGCTAACTAATTTGGATATAAATTTTAAAAAAATTAAAATAAAAGATGGAAACAATTATCCCCCTCCCCCCCCCCAAAAGACTAGCTTTGTATGAATGAAAAGTTTGAACATCCCTGCCTTGTCTTCAGAAAAACCAAGGGCTGACTGAAGGAGGAACATTTGTCATTCGGTACCAATCTTGTAGGAGAACTAAGGGTCCCTTGGCTTTCTCATCCCCACATGTCCCGTGCGTGGTTTGAGTTCCACTGCATTAAGAAGATCCACCACCTTTGTGTCTTTTCCTGCCAGAAAGAGTCTCCAAAGTCAGACTGATATTCTGTGTCACAGTTGAACAGAGCCCAGCTGGACCCACAAGCTGAGCCTTAAGGGAGGGTGCTATAATTCACTGTCATGTGCTCTAACAGATGAGTGGCTCTGAAGAAACAGTCTAATAACCACAATATTTTAGTAACAGAAGACCTTGCCCTCATTCAGAACTACAAAACAAGCAATTCTCACCTGTGCTATCACATGCACATTGAACTATGTAATAAATAGTTCACTACGCCAGTGTCTATGCTCAATAAAGGTTTGTGCATTTTCCTTCCAGAATGTACTTACCAAGAAAACAAAAGCCCCAACCCACGAGGACTTTGCATTTTTATTTACTTATTTATTTATTTATTTATTTTTAATGTTTATATATATTTGAGAGAGAGCGAGACAGAGATTGAGAGGGGGCGGGGCAGAGAGATGGAGGCACAATCGGAAACAGGCTCCAGACTCTGAGCCGCAGTGCCTGGAGCAGGGCTGAACCCACAACCAGTGAGGTCTTGACCTGAGCAGAAGTCCCACGCTTAACCCACTGAGCCACCCACGCTCCTCCCCCACCCGTGAGGGCTTTCTTAGACACAAAGCTTTGAGTCCTTGACTTTTGAATCAACACCTAAATTCTACTCTGTGTGTTATCATCTCTGCCTGAAACTTGCTATGGCAAGTGTTTTTCTGATCAGTATAATTTCTTCTAGGAGTTACAAAAATGTTAATAAGGAATTAAACATATTCAAGGAGATGTCACTGTGCACATACACTTACATACAGACTTACATGGGTATATCATTTTTTACCTTTTATTTTTAAAACCCTAACTCTCCTGAAAATAAAAGAAAAATTCTTCATTGAGAAAATGTTGAGAGTCATAAATTAGAAAACAAAATGCATTAAACCACTTTTACCTTTTGCTACACATTTTCCCAGTCTTTGAGCTACCTGTGTATTTAGTTATATTTTTACTTCATAGTTCCTAGTATTATATTATTATAAATTATATTATAATTTATATATGATATAATATACTTATATATATTATATTGTATTATAAACTTACATTCACTTATATTTCATGACTTTCTCTGTATTGCTATTTCTCTAAAACATGATCTTTAATTACTGCATAGTATCCCATTTTAAATACAAGTTACCATAATTCAGTAGTCAATCCTATTTCTGGAAACTTAGTATGTCCAATTTCTTTGCTATTCTCACTATTGCCAGGGTGCCCATCTTTGTCCTCTTTTCTGGTAATGTCCTCAGGGTAAATTCTTAGAAATGTTATTTTGGGGTCAAAATGTAGGAGTATTTTGATGATTTTTTATTTATCTTAGTAGCCTTAAGGTTGGAGAAATTGGGATTCAAAGCCACTCTTTCCATTTACAAGCTATGGGACTTTAAGGCGAATTACTTCTATACATTACGTCTATAAATGACTTCAGCAGTTTCATCTGTAAAATGGGAATAATACAACAGAATTAGTTGTAGCAATTTATACTTCCCTGAGCGATATGTATGAGAAAGTTAGATCTCACACTCTTGCTAATCTATTTTTTTTCTTAATTTTTACCTTTTCCAGTAAATTAAAATTAAACTTAATCATTTTTATTGTAAGAATGTTGAGTATTTTTAGGTTTTTAATTATTTAAAATTTTGCCCATTAGTTGCCCATTCCTATTTTGTATTGGCGTATTTAACTTTCTTTTAATGTTTTTATTTAAATTTCAGTTGGTTAACATAGTGTAATATTGGTGTACAATTTAGTGATTCGACACTTCCATAAAAACATTATATTCCTTATAATTATATATTACATATGTATACATAACATTTTTACTTTTTGGTAGCCAAATCTATCTTTTATTTTTATTTTATAATCCTACTTTAGATTATTATAATTCTATTTTATTTAAATTTTATATTTAATTATTTAACTAGGAGCAATTTATCTGGGAGGTTAATCAAACTAATGAAAACATAGCAATAAGTCAGAATCCCCGCACTTTGGGGACTTTTGAGTCACAAACACCCAGGTCTTTTGGTCTTTGGGTCAAATTTATGGTTTATCCTTGCTTCTGCCTAGTTGACTGTCAGAGCTAATGGGTCAGCAACACAGACTGTGATCTTCTGGGTTCTTGCTAGAGATGCAAACTGTGAGCTCTGGCTGTTAACTTGTAACAGAAGCTGTTACCTTGTAACTGAAAGCACTGGCTAGTCTGAAGATGTCAGTTCTTTCAGAATTAATTTATGAATTCCAATCAATGTTCAAACACTGTCATATGTTTTTACTTAACCATGGTACTAGTGTTTATCTGGAAGGACAAGTGGGCAAAAAGAGATAGAAATTCTTGGCAAAAGGTTCGCATTCCCCGATATTCAAAATTCCTACAGAATTACAATAAATGTAGAAGCACAGTGCTGGAGGGGCGCCTGGGTGAATTAGTCGGTTAAGCGCCTGGCTCTTGCTTTTGGTTCAGGAATATACAACCAAGTCAATGGCTTCCTCAAGCTTAAGTGTACCTGTAAACTGAGAGCTCAGTATTCCCAGCTCTCCAGTGATCTTTCAGACCTTGCCTGCTATTATTTCTTTCCATGCGTTGTCCACTCACAGGTCCCAAGACATGACTTGTTTTGGCTATTTACTTGTAGCGTATTCTATTGATTCCACCTTCTCTGCCTCCTTCACCATCTAAACTGTACTTTTTGTTCAGATTCCAAATTAAGATTCATTCAATCCATTTCCAGAGAGCGGGGAAATCTAGCCTATAATGCTTTCCGCGGCACTATCATAATTGGCTCTCGATTCTATCCTGCTTACAGACACGTCTTATGTTCTTGTGCTTGGTGGGGCTTCTAACTTCTTTATCACCATTCACCCTGCTCTGAGCTCTCTAGGCAGTAACCATTTTGATGACTAAGGCAGGCTATGTATTCCAGTTTTCATACCTTCTGGTCTGGTGATGGCTGGAATGAACAATGGCACAGAGTGGATGAGACGTTCTGCTTCACTGGAGTTCAGTGGTGTCATTTCTTCATGCCATGGCAAGGCTCCACTGACGGAGTTGCCTGGACACTGCCCCAGGTGACTGCCATATACCTGTTTTTGTTCCTCCACCTTCCTTCTTTTTCATGAACGGGATCTGATTTTTTGCTAAATGGCTTGCTCCTTCAAGTACAGCCACAGTAAGAGATGTTCTTTGCCAGAGCAGTATGAGATGTTGATCCAGGAGAGGACTTAGGCCACCAGCAAAGCTTTTAAAAATCCTTTCATGGGGGCACCTGGGTGGCTCAGTCGTTTAAGCGTCTAACTCTTGATCGCGGCTCATCTCATGATCTCACAATTCGTGGGATGGAGCCCGCATCAGGGTCAGTGCTGACGGCTCGAAGCCTGTTTGGGATTCTCTCTCTCCCTCTTTCTCTGCCCCTCCCCAGCTCATGCGTGCTCTGTCTCTCACACACACAAAATAAATAAATAAAACTTAAAAAAAACATTCAAAAAATCTTTTTATTGCCTCAGCTCTGGGCCTCTGGGAAAATAAAAGGAAGAGTGCAAACGGCAAGAAAAATGAAACGTTTTCATATTTTCTTTAAAAGTGCTTATTTGTGGTTGATGCTGTTATATGCCACATCACTCTTGACCACCACATTCACGGCAGTTTGCACTATCTTCCTCTGGAGCTTTAACAAATTTATTAAATAAAACTTGCCTTTAGGCTGCTTTAGCTTACCTCTTCCTGGCTTTAATTAGATGTGATCCTGTAATATTTAATGGAAATTTATTTTATTAAAGTATAATCTAATCGAATAATGAAAATAGTTTGACCAGAGTACTCACACATAATGTTGTCTTACTCTTTCTTTATTATCGTGCCTTAAAATATTTAGTGATAACACTTGCCTCACATTATGAAATTTTTTCAGATGTTTCTGAAACTGCTGGATATGCAGTTAAGCGGCTGGATACATGTTTTCTCATTTGACGTATCTTCTATTCCCTTATGATGTCTAAGATCATAAATAATACACCATTGTTTATGTGAGAGGAAGTTGCAAGGTTGCTACTTAAAGATGTTACATTGTTGCCAAAGAGATATTATTTTCTTAAATATTTAGAAAAACTAATGATCAAAAACTATACTTTAATCAGAGGATGTACGTAAGAGATTATAATTTGAGAACTGTTTTGTTTTTCCCAGAGGTAGAATTAGGTAAATATCGGGGAATTTACACATATGAGAAGATTTCCAAGTACTTAGTGTATTTTCCTTTTTTTTTTTTTTTTTCCATTGATAGCCATCAATGGACAGTGCCTTCTGCTTGGCATACCTTTTAATCTTGGAGTTTAGAGAATTGTGGGTTTTTTCCTTTCCTTTTCTATTTTTTTTTTAAAGTCTTACTCTTCACAAGGAAGTCAGAAGTGTGACAAGAAGGTGTGATTTTTAATTTACACTAGAGTCTCGCAAATAATGACTTTTCACACCGAGCTAGTGCTGCTTAGCCTAGGGGAGGAGCTTTGTGGCTACTGTTGTCTTAGCAAATTAAATCCACTGCTGTAATTCAGCAAGACATCCTTCTATATTTAACCCTTGTTTTCGGCTTTGCAGCTCGGTGTTTGCGAATGCTTATTACTTTGTAGTGGACTTGTCTTCTAGGAAATGGATTTTGAAGGCTGTTACCTTTTCAGATTGTGCGGAGTATGAAAGGTAAACATGTTTGTTTTCCCTTTCCACCATGCTAACTGCGATGTTGGAAATTATAACTGATTCAAATGCACAAACATGAAAAATACAATAATAACAATTTTGAGAACTTCTAGCGATAAAATTGACATGCATGATCTAATAAAAATTTCTATCTTTCCTTAAGGCTCCAATTTCTCTAAGAGAAGCTT
Organism: Puma concolor; assembly: GCF_028749965.1. Lineage (NCBI taxonomy): Eukaryota > Metazoa > Chordata > Mammalia > Carnivora > Felidae > Puma > Puma concolor. Next base: position 119,499,268 of record NC_141671.1, on the reverse strand, counting down.
TGTCCTGTCTTTATAGAAGACCCAGGGTCTTACTGAACACCTACCTCATTTAGATCAAGAGTTAAAATAGGAAGTAATGTTAAAAGATGAAAAGTTTTAAGTTTTTTCAGTTCCTCCCCAGTCCATTTAAAGTAATTTGGATTGAATTATAAAACACAGGGAATGAGCTGTTAAGAGAAATTTTAAAAAATTATTGAAATTGCTATACTTTTATGAGGTTTCCTACGCAGTTGCAGAAGAAGAGTGGCCTGTAAAAATAACTGAACAGTAAAGGAACATAACTTGCAAACTTTGTATGCACACACTCATTTCTGATTATGAACGCACTTAGTTATTTTCCCACTTTGAATTTGCCCGACACAATTTTTTTTTTAAGTTTTCCATCAATGTGCTCATTTTTCCTAGTTATCTTACCAAGCATAAAGTTCTAGCACTGAATAGAATATAGAAGAGTATTAATGGAAGGAAGGAAAGAAACATTCAGATTTTTCTGAGAAATCTGGCTTCTACTTCCTCCTCCTGCTAAAACAAAGTCCTCTGAAACACTACAAGCTAGCTCTCTTTCCTAGCTGGGAACATCAAGGGGTTAAACAATCTTGGTTTACTAAGAATCTTGTCAGGCTTTTATCTGATCCTTCCTCCCTGCCTCCCCTGCCCACCCCTTTTGTAAATGTCAACCACTTCCTGATGAGCCTAGTAGTGGTGAATTTCACACCTTTCTTTTCTTTGTGAAGAAACCTGGGTGTTAATGGTACAGGATTGGGTACCATTGTACGGCTTTGGCTGTCTGTTAGTAAAGCTGAGGGATGCCTGTGGAAAAAAAGTAGGAGAAGGTGAAGAAATTTGAGAAATGAGACTAGGAAATAGGTTCAAACCAGTCTCATTTTTTTAAAAGAGTATTTGTTTTATTAGTAACTTTTAGATGTGTATTCGGAAAAGAGTAATTTTCAAGAAGCTTAGTATTGAGAGTTTAAGAGTCTGGCAGAGGGAGGAGCTGAGATTAGAGAGCTGATTGGAAAACAAAATAAAAATAAAAGAACAACAATCAGAGAGAAAAACTGAAGAATCCTTCTCTGACCTTTTATTCTACAGGTGTATTTACAGGACACAGCAATGGAAGCTTGGTCAGTTGATCAGGTCTGCAGTTGGTTGGTGGAGAAAAACTTAGGAGAGCTAGTTCGTAGGTTTCAAGGTGAGTTGTTTACACTTTGAAAAAATCTTAACACAGCAGCCTAAATATTGAGTGTCCTCTATTAACTGCTAATTACTATATTTCCTAATGCATGTGAATGGGGGTGTGGAGTCCTTGCAGTAGGGAATTTTCTTTTCTCTACTGACCGTGGTAGAGTTTGCATTTGACCTAGCATCCAGAGGAGAATGTAGTATTTCAAAAAGAGCTCAAATAAAACAAAGAATTAAGAGTTAAAATACATATTTGATATATGCATTTGGCAATTGCTTGTATCTTTAATGCAGCATGTGTTCTGTTTGGTGTGGGATTTACAAGTTTTGGATATTGCCTGGGTGGTACTAGAAGAATGATTCTCTGAAAGATTTTTTTTTTCCTTATAAAAACAATGCCTGTTGCAGAGAAATTGGAAGGGGCAGGCCTTAATGTGGAAGTAAAAAGTGTTATCGCGACTCCATGTTCTGAGACTTTCCTAGGAGCAGAGAGCAACTGGGAATGATGCGGTATCAGTGTTCTATCTTTGTAAAAATAGAGATAATTTTGTAACTTCAGAGGACAGGTTTAGAGGATCCTTTTAACCTTGTTCAGAGTGCTGTGTGTTATTACAATGCTTTACCAGGCAAGCGTGCAGAAACATTTTTTTTTCTTTTTCCCAGAAGAAGAAATAAGTGGGGCTGCTCTTCTAGCACTTAATGATCGGATGGTTCAGCAACTGGTAAAGAAAATTGGGCACCAGGCTGTTCTGATGGATTTAATTAAAAAATATAAGCAGAAGAGTCAAAGACTGGAGCCCCCTGGAAGCCCTAGAGAAACAGCCCCTCTCCAGCGAGCAAAAGCTGTCTCACCGTAAGTCTGGTCCTGAATGACCTTCGTGTTGAGGCTGTGCTTTCCCCAAGCACAACGTTTGGGGTTTAAAACTCTGAAAACTGGGACCATTTTCAGCTAGATGGTGTGTACAGTATTTCTAATATCTGCATCAAGGACACTTTCACAAAGTTTTATGAATCAAGATACTTTTTTTTTTTTAATGCACCACTTTTAAACACTGACTCCAGTTGTTAGGGAAGTCCTGTAAACCGGGCGTTCCTATACAGAAGGCTCTGTAGCAGGTGGTTGAAGTGTCCATACAGCAGGAGTGCGAATGGACTCCTGAAGCTTGGGTCTTAAAATCAGGTTTGGGGAAAGGTATCTCTTACTGTTCCTTTGCTTTTCCCCAAACTTGTTTATTTATTTATGTATTTATTTATTTGCCAAGGATTTCTTATAGTGACTAATTTATAATCTCCTCTAGAGGCTTGCGCGGTATAATTTGCTAAAGACTCTTGCCACAATGAGTTTTCTAATTTCTCCCTAGAATGCTAAATGCTAAGATCACATCCCACAAAAATTATGTAGAAAAAATTGTGGTGCCTTTGAAGTTCAAGGATGGTTTTGTTTGTTTGTTTGTTTGTTTTTATCACTGACTAATGCAGTGAAAAGGAATGATAGCAGGAATTACAAAATTAAGATGTTCACTTTACAAATCTATGCCCCAGGATCATTTCAAGCATTCTGACTTGTTTTTTTTTCCCCCATATTTTGAGACTTTTTGCAGTTTCTAGTATTAAATAATTATTCATTAATTTTTAACAGAAGATTATGATGTTGATGAATACCAGTCTATGTCTTTAGTTTTTCATATCGTATCTATAATAATATGTATTCCTGTCTTGTTCTTTGTTAGAGAATACAATGTTAGGGAGACGTGGCCTAAGTAATTTTATTTCTAGAATATTTGGTTATTTGGAACATGGAGGGGAAAAGGTAGTCTTGAAGGAATGGTCCACGATCAGCCTGAAGATTCTACCATCTGATTTATTTGAAGGATTTCTCTTAAACGTTCTTTTGACATATCTATGTAAAATCACACTCATCAATATGTGACTTTTGATGAAGTTCCCATTGTATGCTTCTATTCCTTTCCAGCAAAGCGTGGGTGTGAACCTCAAACAGCTCTCAAAGTAATTCCAAGCATTCTTGGATGAGTTGGACTTTTGAGCTGGAAGTTCCCTTCAGTTGATTGGAATCTTGATACTGCTTTAGGCACAGCTTGGAAGAAAACAGACAGCCTTGTTTCCACTGCAAATCAGTTTACAGTGTTCTCTAGTAAATGAGAACTAGCAGGACTTCCAGGAAATCTGGGCTTAATTCCTGGTTCTACCACTGCCTTGCATTAAGTTAAATGTTGATACTCCTGTTGCTTCTTCTGTAGGTTGTGAAAAGTAATTCAGTACCTAACTTCATGTTAATTCACTGATGTTGGTTGTAACCTAAGCTTTGAGAAAATCTTTCCTCCTTCAAATAGTCTCATTTCTTTGTTAACCTGGTTAAGGAAGCCAGTTTCAAATATTGCCAAGACTTGGAACACTGGTAGTCCAGGAATTTTTGAGTGGGGGCTTTCACTCTACCCAGGAAATAGCTTATTCACTTTAAGTATTGGTTAAATTAATCTGGTACAAAACCACAGTTGCTGGCGGGGTTATTGGTTATATTTGGTTAAACGCTTATTGGCTATATTTGGTTATTGTCAAATATGTTGTCATTTGACAAATGTATTATCACATGGGAATCATGATAATGAAGAGTGGCATGAGAATATGCTATTTAATTAAACCCTTTCAGGAAGTGCTAAATAAAGAAAGGAACTTGGTGCAGTAGAAAGAACCCTAAAGCTGGGTATCAAAACACTTGATTTCAAACCTCTCTTCTGATGATAGCTACTCCTCTAAACTTGGAGATTTGCTTGGCTTTTTTAATTTTAATTTTTATTTTTTTGGAGTAAAGATTTTTTTTAATATGAAATTTATTGTCAAATTGGTTTCCATACAACACCCAGTGCTCATCCCAACAGGTGCCGTCCTCAGTACCCATCACCCACCCACCCCCTCCCACCCCCCATCAACCCTCAGTTTGTTCTCAGTTTTTAAGAGTCTCTTATAGTTTGGCTCCCTCCCTCTCTAACTTTTTTTTTCCTTCCCCTCCCTCATAGTCTTCTGTTAAGTTTCTCAGGATCCACATAAGAGTGAAAACATATGGTATCTGTCTCTCTCTGTATGACTTATTTCACTTAGCATAACACTCTTTCCAGTTCCATCCATGTGCCTACAAAAGGCCAGATTTCATTCTTTCTCATTGCCACGTAGTATTCCATTGTGTATATAAACCACAATTTCTTTATCCATTCATCAGTTGATGGACATTTAGGCTCTTCCCATAATTTGGCTATTGTTGACAGTGCTGCTATAAACATGCTTGGCTTTTTTTAGATTCAACTGCAAAATGAAGTGGGCAGAATGAATAATGCTTAAGACTCCTTCTAAAGAGTCTATAGTGGCATTCTATATTGGAGATTGCAGATGGGTATCGATGTGAGTGCAGATTTCTTTTAGTGGCTAATGGTTGTCTAGTATATTTTGAAAAGTATTTGTAGGCCACATCTGGAAAGGATATTTGGCATCCTATTTAGATGTGAGCAAATCATAGGAATATGTACTAGGTAGGAGTATTTACAGTTGCTCTTTGGTTGTTGTTCTTGTTGGAGCTGGTAGAAGAATCACAGGCCGCCGGAAAGTTCGAAAACCGAGCTCAGCTCCCGGCTCTGCTATTCAGTAGCTTGTGTTGGTGAGCAACTTGCTTCTCCTTCTGGGCTTCAGTTGTATCACCCATAAAGTGAGGGAGTTAGTGGACTGTGGTTTGAAAGGTGTTACATTTCACAGATAATACACGATCTCCCAAAATGGCAGAGAGTGGAGAAGTAATCGGATGGAGTTAATCACATTTTTTTTTTTTGCAGGCTAAGGATATTAACCCATAAGGATATGTTCAGTTATCGCCATCATTTCAAAGAGGACTAGATTGCCGTAAGACCATTTATAAATATGACCAGTTGGTGAGAAAAGCACTGGGAAGTGGCATCAGCTTACCTCCTGGCGCCTATGAACCACTGCGTGAGATGACTCCAGTGCTCCCGTGTTACTTTTATTTTTTATTTTTTTCCGTTCTCTTAGTCATACCCCCAACGTGGAGCTTGGAGGTGGACACAGATGAAGGTGTCGTTATGGGCTGTCTTCTACCCTCCGAGCTGCCATGAGATCCAGTGGTTGTGGCTCCCGTTGAACAGCTCCTAACCCAACTCTTCTTTCTTGGTGACAGGGATGAACAGTCCTCTAGCCCAGCCAACTGTGGGAAGCACACACCATCTTTCTATCCAGCTGAAAACCTTGATAATGGACTAATTGACCAAAGAGTACTGAAACAGAGGTGGGGTTGCTAACTTCTAAACATTTTAAAGCCAAATGATAATATTTGTCTTTATATTTTGAGATTTCATCTGTTTCGATGTATTTCGAAAGCGGAAACTTTTCGTTTTGCTGCAAGGGAATCTTTTATCAAGTGATGAAGAGATTTGGTAAAAGGTGACGATGAAAATTTATGAGCTTTATATTGAAAAAGTGAAGTTTTGAGATGATACCAAGCATCTTTCAAGTACATGTTAAGGAGAAAGAAGATTTCTCTGTCATAAACTGGGGTGATTGGCAATAGCCACGAAAACGGAATTTAGTGAATCGTGTCCTCTAGCGTATGCCTTTTGTGGAGTCTTTGTTTTGGCTCTGAATTTTGTAGTTGTGGTTGTTTTTAACTTTACTGCTCTTGATGGAGACACTGCTTTGGTAAACACTTCCTTATATTCCTACGTTGGATTTTATGTGGTAGTGTATTTCAATATATGGGCTACGTTGGAACAAAGTAGAGAACTAGACCCAGGAATATGAAAGTCAGACAAAGTTCTGGGGGCAGTTGCAGGTAAGATGTGGTGCAAAAGTCATGATAGCTTATACAGCATTTCCGGTTCCTGGCCTATGTGGTTCATGCACTAGTCGTGATGCATATGGTTTTCAGCCACCGACCAGCAAATGTTTTCCTTTAAATGTACTGTCATTGAAGGGAGAAGATGTCAACTTGCGTAGGAGAATACTCAGGCAATAATCAAGCCAAGGTGTGGCCCTTTATAGTTTTCACAAAACTTTTACATTACTAACTTCTTTAGTCCACAGCAGTCTTGCAGGGTGGTCGTTAGTCTCTCTTTTTTGTAAATCAATAAAACTGAGGTTTAGAGAAGTCAAGAGGCTTCTGGAGAGTTTTCCCTAATATGCTATTCTCACCTCAGGCAGGATCTAGGGCCATCAGGGCAGGACCTCAGGGGACGAAGGGCTGCAGTCTCAGACCTCAGGTGCCCGGTCCCAGTAATTCCTCAAAGGCAGGAAAAAGCTGCACCTTTGATCAGGAGCACTTGCAAAATGGGCCTCGGATCTGGGGTGGCCTCTCTGTCCTCTTTCCTTCTTCACCGTCTTCAACCTTGCGTCCCATCCCTGGGCACAGAGACCCCAGCTCCTGAAGATCTCTCAGCGTTAGGGCCCATCGCCTCCTGTCTGGGGTGGTGAACAAGAAGGTGGAAGGCAATGACCTAGGTGAGACTTAGTCCCGATGGTCTTCCTATGGTTCAGAAGATGTAAATCCATTTTAAAGGTGGCTTCATTCTCCTGCTTTCTGCTCATGGGTGCTTGTTGATTTCAAGGGCTTTCCTTTGATGTGGCTCTGGGTGTATGGAATAAGCCATGAGTTCTCAACTACTCTTTCCGTTAGCTTTAGCCCCCAAAAGCAGCAGCCAGTCCCTTCTGTAACTGTTCAGGTGTGAGTAGAGAGAAGAGGAGAGATGATTAGACCCAGTAGTGCGACCCTAGTACCACGGTGAATCAGTATACAAATCTGCACGATGGGAATAATAACAATAATACTTTCTTCATGGTACTTTTGTGAGAACCATCATCTAACCATGGATAAAGCCTGCCAAGTGCTGAGCACAGTGGAAACACATGGGAAGTACTCAGTGTAGCACTATCACCGCTCCGGGAGCACTGTTCCAGGTGGTATTGCCACTTGCCATAGGACTTTTCTCTCCCTACTTGCTGCCAGTGGGAGGTGAGGACACAACCTTTTATGGGTTCTGTAGGTCTTTTCTCTTTTTCTAGGCCTTCTCGTGACATTTCATCCTCGTAATGGTTCTGTGATACCTGCAGGGCATGATGATTATTGCCATTTTTTTCACACGGTTGGTCAAAGGAAAACTTCCTGGACCTCATGGTAATTCTCATTCTTCATAGAACTTGGCAAGGGGGAGAAAAAAACAGACTGGCTGAGAAATGGAAAGAAATAGGAGGGTTTGGAAACCAGAGCCAATATTCCTAGACCTTTCTCTGTAATCAGTAAGTGTCTCCTAAGCTATGTGACTGCCCCTCACTATCCACAAGCACCTCAGAGCTACATATGTTCAAAAAATGAACTCGTGTCCCCTGCCTTAGTATGTATTTGAGTGCAAGAGACACAAAGCCACTCAAACTAACATAAGACAAGGGGGGTTTATTGTAATAAAAACATTTCACAACACACAGAGGCAAAACATGTAAATTCTCTGGGCCTGGAGGAAGCTGTCCTTGCACTCACGGAGCCATGCGATGGCCATCTCTGTCTCTGTTCTGCTTTCCTTGTCTGCCTCATTCCCTTGCTTCTCCCTAGGAGGGTGGATTTATCCTACTACTCATGGCTGCTCTGCCGTGTGCAGACTGGCTGGCATATGAGTACCTTGCCATAGCACTGACTCCACATTAAATGCTCCCTGAAAACAGCTCAGGTTATCCTAGTCAACCGATTCGGTCTTTCAGTGTTGCTTAGTTCGGTACCCAGGGAAGGGAAACTAAGGGGTCCAGCATGGATCAGCTGTCTCCTCTTGGGCAATCAGTTGTGTTGTGGGTAGAGACAGATTAAAGACAATGTACCTAGTTTAAATATGTTCCCTCCAGTTCTGCCCTTTATCTAGAGCCGTGCCTGGCATGGCACAGATTTTCTCCCTTCCCACAGCCTATCTCAGACAGGGGCTCCATCATCCAGCTCCATATCAAGGGAGCCACCCTTGATACCTTCCTTCTGACCATCTGCCTAGCATGTTATTCATTCAACAGGGGTTGATTAAGGGCTGTTGCATGGCTTTTGTATCAGGCTGTGTTGTTCCCTTCCCTTCCCTACCTGCTCATCTTTGAAGATTCTGCTCAAAATCCCTCTTTTAGAAGAACCTTCCATTTTGTTATTCCAGGCCGGGCAAAGAGCCCTGCATCTGTGTAGTATCCTCTATGTGTCTCTTGCTTGACTTTTAAAAGTAGTTAACGGAACTGGTCGCTTTAAAGTCTTTATTCTCTCATTAGACTGAAAGCACCTTCTGGGCAAAGACCATGCCTTATTTGTCGTTATAAACAGCGCTGGCACAGTCCTTGGCACACAGAGTCTACGTAGGAGTTTTTAAATTGAACTGAGGGTATGTATGATCCAGCGAAAGACTGAATGTATCTTCGTGGGGCAGGATAAATGTTTGAATAACGTCAATTTCTTTTGTGATCTGTTGATACAATTCATACTAAATATGCTGACTTTTTCACAGGGTTCAACTCCAGGAGTTTATAAGCCACTTACACATAACAGGCTAGAAAGATTACATTGTTTGGCTCGGAGGCTTTCGTGAAGCCACGTGCTTTTAAGAGACAGGGAGGGACAGTGGAACAAGTGCCCACTTTGGGCATGCACCTGCTCTGGAATCCTGCCTCCACTTGCTTGCCAGGTGGTCTCGGCACAACAGAGGGTGGGAACATCCACCTGCATGTGTAGTTCGTGAGGTCCAAATGGGATAACATATTCAAGTACCTGGCATCTATTAACACACCGTACAAGGTGGCTGTCGTTCTTGTGATATTTTTTCCATGAACACGTGCTTTCCACTCAGATTATTTGCAAACAAGAAGAAAAAGAAGGCTCCAGAGTCAAGCTGTTCACCTGACCTTGGCTAAGTCTCTACTAGAGATGTGTGTGTCCCAGGGAAACACTAGGGTGCGGTGACGTAGTGCAGGTTTTTCTGGTGATAGGTGATACCACGCTCTTTCCTGAATTGCTTAAATGCGCGTCTTTGATGTAAGGAAAGGATTATGAGGATCCATCTTAGATGTGACCCTTTGGAAAGAGATTTTTTTTTCAATGCCGTCCTTTGTTTTTCATTTGTACAATTTGCTTCCCTTTTAGTACTTAATAAGGCATGAAATCAAATAAAGAGGTAGAGGTTTCTTAAATGTTACTTTAAAAACACTTTGCTTAAACTTTAAGCATATGTGTGCAGATGTTTTGCTTCTCCCTTAGGTCATAATTATAAATTAGTCATGGTTTCAAGTGTATTTAAAAATCATCTTAATGATTTTTTCCTTGGTCTACATTTCCTTGGAAATGCTCAGTGATCTTACCCATCTGCCTAAGCTCAGTAAAGCAAAGGGCAGTGGGTCCACACTTGATGTGTCGTCCGCCGGCTCTATCATTCAGCTCAGATAAGGACACCACGGTCATATGTGCCTCTTATCCAGTGCGCAAAAAAAAAAAAAAAAAAAAAAAAAAAGGAGGTTCAATGAAGCGCACCAAAGACAACAGGTGATAAATCGTCCCACGTCAGTGGAGCGAGGACCCTTCAGAGGGAAATGCAGGATCGCACCATCTCCCACCACAAGGTGTATAGAATCTGTACCTAAAGCATCTGTGCTTTGTAAGTATTACATTCTAACTTTAGTCCTTAATTGGAGACTCCCACAGTGCACTGAGACAGTAAATGCTATGAGGAGTCCTATAGACAGAAAACTCATTTCACTTTGTTTGACCCAGAATTCTTTCTCCGTGCAACATCTGTTAATATTACAAAAAACACCTTAGGAAATACGGACTTAAAGATTTCTTAGCTAAGCCAGCGTTCATTTCATATGTAAATATTTCTGTGCCAGGTACTTTGTTTAGGCACTGAGGATACAGTAGTGAACAAGGCAGACCAAACCTCCTATCCCACAGTCTAATGGAGAAGAAAAGTAAAAAAAAAAAAAAAGTGACACTACATTATAATATATTTCAGTGCTATGGAGACCAATAATACAAAGGAAAGGGAGGGGTAGATAGAGAGTGAGTGGTGTGAGTGTGTGTGCGTGTGTGTGTGCACCCGTGTATTCAGGAACGTTCTATCTCAGCACTTTCAGGGAAGTCTTTTGACTTTGACCAGGTGATGCTGGAGCAGAGACTCAAATGAAGCGAGGGATACTGGCTCACTAAGCTAGAACTTGGTGAGTTTCCTTCAGTGGAGGATATCTGGGCTCAGCCAAACAAGAACTACAGAATCAGGGGAAATTGGGCTGTCACATTGATAAATAATTCTCCGACTCCTGCGCATTCCCATTAAATCTAATATGAAGTCTTTAGAGAGCTAAAGTAAGCTTGAGTTCTAATCTTTTTTCCCTCTTTGTTCAGTCCAAAAGTTACTGAATATACATCATGAGCTAGGTGTTAGGTAGACTGTGGGTGAGGTGGAGGGCAATTTAGTCCTTACCTAGGGGACCTCCGAGTCTAGTAGGCAAGAGATATGGAAGCTAATAACTGCAATATTGGGAAAGGGATGGAGAAGTAGAAATTCACAGGGTACAGAAATACCACAAAAGAGGGAGAAATAGGACTTTCAGGGAAGTGAGTATGGAGAAGCCCTCTGTGGGGATTTTGGACGCTGACTAGAAACTTATCTAAAGCAAAATAGGGCAGGAAAGGAAAAGGACATTCAGAGCGAAGCAAACAGCATGCACCAAGGTACAAACACCTGAAATCGTATAGGGACTTCTGTGGAGTCGGTAGTTTTGGACAGTGAGAGGTAGCAGTGGAGACAATGGAGTTGGTGGAGGTGGTAAGAGGTGCCATTCAAGAGGTAAGGAGGTTCCGGGCTGTGTCCATGAGCAGAGCAACTGTATATTAGGTTAACCTGCAAGATTTAAGCAAAATATATCAGCGCCCTAGACCACTGCTTCTCAAGCTCTTCTGTACTTGAAAATCACCTGGGCGTTTTGTTAAAATGCAGATTCTGATTTATTTTATTTATTTATTTTTTTTTTTTTTAATTTTTTTTTTCAATGTTTATTTATTTTTGGGACAGAGAGAGACAGAGCATGAACGGGGGAGGGGCAGAGAGAGAGGGAGACACAGAATCGGAAACAGGCTCCAGGCTCTGAGCCATCAGCCCAGAGCCTGACGCGGGGCTCGAACTCACGGACCGCGAGATCGTGACCTGGCTGAAGTCGGACGCTTAACCGACTGCGCCACCCAGGCGCCCCCAGATTCTGATTTAATAGGTCAGGAGTGTTGACTGAGAGTCAACATTTCCAATAAGTTTCCAGGGAATGCCAGTGCGAGAGCCACTCTTGAGTAGCAAAGCACTAGACCAACAAGAATTTCTGGTGACGATTTGGGGCACCTACGTGGCTCAGTAGGCTAAGCGTCTGACTCTTAGTTTCAGCTTAGGTCATCATTTTACAGTTGAAGCCCCATTTGGGCTTCATGCTGACAGCACAGAGTCTGCTTGGGATTCTCTCTCTCCTTTGTCTCTGCCCCTCCCCTGCTTGCTCTGTCTCTCTCTAAAAAAAGAAAAAAAAAAAGAAGAATTTCTGGTGATGTACAATAAGCTAAATGTTTGTGTCCCCCCACATTTCATATGCTGAAACTCCAATCCCAATGTGATAGTATTTGGAAGTGGGGCTTTGGGAGGTAGTTAGGTCATGAAGGTGAATCCCATCTCATGGATGGGATTAGTGCTCTTGTAAGAAGAAGCCAGAGAACTTTCTGGCTCTCCTTCCACCATGTGAGGACAAGAAGACTGCCTTCTGTAAACCAGGAAAAGGGAAATCACCAAGAACCAAGCTGTGCCAGCACCCTGATCTCACACTTCCAGCCTCCTGAGCTGGGAGACATAAATGTTTGTTGTTTAAGCCGCCCAGTCTAATTTGTGACAGCAGCCCAAACAAAGACAGAGTGGGACCTGTACATCAGTATTTTTTAAAGTTACACACCCAATTCTAATATATAATGAGAACTGAAAACTACTGCTATGGATTACAGGGGTGTTTCATCATGTATTGAGGCAGTGATGTAGAGAAGGGACTGGAGAAGCATGAGAGAAGGAAGATGCTAGGGTGAAGTTTAAGCAAGAGATGGTGACGGTCCAAACTAAGACAGTGGTAATAGAGAAAATGATATTTAAATAGAAAATCAAGAGGACTTGATTAATTAATGCAGGTGGAGGGAAGAGTCTTGCTAGGTGGTAAGTTTTTCCTTGTATTTCAGAGCCTGAAATAATGGTGGTGCCATATCCAAATTATGGCAGAATTGCATCGTGAAGGAGATACTTAACAGTTTATTCAATAGAATTCAATGGAGTGAAGAAAAATAGATAAGTCCAGAGCTTCTTCTCACTACTTTACATATTAACATTACATGGAAGTACACACCTGATGGGAGTGAGCCTGAACGCCTGTTCAATAACACAGCCTGTCAAAGAGAGGGACTCACTATCTTTGTTCAGAATTGTCTACATTCCTCAGTGAGCCACTGAATGCCCTGAACTACTGTGACAGTCAGTGATAAATCAGGTTACCTGAATCCTTACAAATGTAAAACTGTGATCTTTATGAAGCTCCATAGTAGAGGAATTGGCCAACCCCAGGCTAGATGAGCAGGTGAACAGGGCTGCTGGGAGAAGACCAAGTCACTAAAGGTCTTGCCCAAGAGGCACATGAAACAAGCACTCTGATCAGATTTGAGAAGTGAAATTTGCACAATACTCTGCACACCGCACCCCCCCCACCCCAAAAAAAGATGCTGTAAGGACATGACATATATTGTTCTCTGGGAGGTCCAGATCCAAAGGTCTAGTCGTATGAAGGTGGATTTTTTAAAAAGCTGCCCTGGATCCACTCAATCCTAAGTGATCATATTTTGACACTTCTAAACTACAAAATAGTAGTACTGAACCACTTTGCAACAACTAAGTAGGTAATGTCTCATTAATTTTGCTTATGTATGAAAGAGAAACAAAAATGAAAAAGGGACTCACGCATGATAGCTCTGAGACCTATTTATGGTTTTTGTGACTATCATGCTAGTAAGCATAAATATTGAAAGTATAAGCTAGAAGTTCCTGGATTTTTGTAGGGCTGCCAATAGCAAGAGGAATTGGATAATAGGAAGACGTAAAATAATTATTTATATTGGCTTCTTTTTGTGATTAGTCAAGGCCCCAAAGGCTCCTGGGTCTTTGACACTCACACTGGCAGCCAAAGACAGGGAGAATTTGAGAGGAGTGTGTCTACACTACAGCACATGCCTGATGCCATTCACATCTCTACCCCCTTTTTGTATCTGAGTATGTGTTCACACATGCACTTCAGAAACTAAATTCTTCTGGAAGACTCACGGATTAAATGGCAGATGTGAAAGCCTGTCACTATAAAACATAAATTAAAAGCAAATATCAAAATGCTGAGAGTGTGGAGCAAGCTTTTTCTGAATTAGTGGTAGGTACCATCATTTCTGGCAACAAAACAACATTTCCGTCACAGTCCATGTATGTCTTGCAGTGACACTGTTCACTGTTTTCAGAGGTGGCGTCTCACTTTGCTCATTGGCATGTGCCTCTTTAGAGAGTTTTGCCAAACTTTTTGTTCATCTTGTGTTCTTAGCAGTGGAAAGTCTTGCCTAGGTAAAGTAAAGCAGGCAATTGCCAGAGTACTGGCATAGAACACAGAGCAATATTTCTGTTTAACTTGTAGTTAGGTCAAGTTTGATCATTATTTTGAATACATATATTGTAACATCCTTTTCTTTTCTAGGCTAAAGTGATAGCAGTTTCTTTAAACAGATATCTAAGCTGCTATAGCTTCCTCCCTCTTCTTCTATGTTCCAAAAACATTTAAGCTTTTAGATGTTGCTGTGGTTACATGCATTTAGTTTCAGAGTTGATCATGTAACACTGGGCTTGCCAATCTATACCATTCTCAGTGGATAAAGTCTGTAAGTTTGGGTGAGGAGAAGAAGAAAATGAAAATGAGATCTCAAAATAAAATGGTTTGTGGGACACAATCTTTCAGTCCAGTCCCTGGAAAGCATTGCAATTGTCACAACTTTCTCTTCCCATGATGGCAGTACTACCCCTGTGCTACTTCAGATGTGAAGACCAAGCCCTTTGGCCTGAATGGCCATTCTTCACAGCCACGTGATCCAGTTGTCCTTGGTTCTTTTTTCTGGAGGACCAGAAAGCTATACTATTTTATAAAATTAGAAAAGCATCACAGTCCCTGAAGTAGTAGATTATCTCTAAATAGATGCTCCTGGAGAAAGGTGCCATTTGTTCTCTGAAGTTTAAGATAGCAGGGATGATACATGAAATGACTATGGCTCCAGAAGTCAACCAGGATTCAGATGAGTGTGATGGGAAGTCTGCCCCTGGTTCTGTAGCGAAGCCACATGGGATGCAGCTGAAGCTTGGTGAGACACTGAGAAAGTTCCTTTTTGGGAGGCTTTACTGGGGGGGGTGGGGAGAGGACATTGATCATTTTGCAATTCTCCCCAGCCAGTCTAATTCTTGGATACCTTTTGTGCATACAGAAGACTCCACTCCAATCCCAGATCTGCCTCTCTAGCATTTGGGTCCCACTGGTTTGCATATCTCAAACATAAGGACTTAGTGATGTGGCACTTCTTTTTGCTGGCACATTGGCTTGATGCCTTGCTAGTCAATGGTTCTTTTGAGGTAGGTGGGCTGTTTTTAATATAGCGGAACTCTCCTTCTGGAAAGATGGCGATTTTATGTGTGAAAACAAAAATGTATGGAACTAAAGACCGTCTTTATCTGTCATAGAATATTACATTTAATATTTTATATCTCTTTCAAATGTTCCTAAATCTTTTACATTTTTGTTACAAACTGTTCCACTCAGCAAATTCATAGGGAAATCAAAACAGATGAGGAGCCAAGACTTAGCTCAGTACCCATGGGGCCAACATTGGACGAGGCCATGTGGGGGATTCAGATAAGGGAGACCACCTGAGAGCCAGGAGAATGGAGGAGAGTTCACCAGAAGTGCTTAAGATGAGCCTAGGAGTATGAGGAAAGCTCAGGGATTTCTGGGTGAGAGAAGCAACTACTGATACATGTATGGGGTGTTCTGCAGATATAGAAGGCTTGATTTTTGGCTGGATCTGAGAATTCACATTGGATAATAGCTGATAAGATAGCACAAAATTGGACCATGTTATGAATTGTCCTAAGTATTAAGTATGATGAATTCAAATTTGGGATGTTAAGAAGTTACACACCATGAATTTTGTTTTTGTTTATAGAATCTAAAAACCTTATCACCTGCTTTATTTGTGGAGATAAGTAAAGGGAGAATGGGAAAATTTCTTTAAATATGAGAGTCCACTAAATTGGAAGCAAAAGCTTTGGACTCTTAAGGTGTTTTAATTCACAAAGAAATGCTGACACTTTTTGGTCTGGAGGTTCAAGAGTTTACAGTCTCCCTAAAGCAAGAGTGTCTGCTTTCATGGGGATAAAATAACTGCCAACACTCAATGGCTCTAAATGGGGTTTTTATTGCAGGGAATAGTTCCAGGTTTTTCCTTCCAAACATACATTTTTTACATTCAAATATGTTAATAAATCAGTTATTTTCCTCTTCTTGGAGAGTTCCAGGAACCCACAGGGCTGATAACTTAAGAATAGGCCCGCCTCAGGCTGCCCTTAGAAATAAGACTATTCTCAGCAAGACCAGATACTGGAGATGCTCTTGGTCGAAGAGATAAACACAGCACATTGGGTCCCTGATGGCCTATCTACCGTGTTCAATGCATAGTACATGATGGCTAGGGACAGGAGAATCCTGAATCACCCATGTCACTCAACATGTGGGTTACCTTGTAAGGAAGAAGGAAGATTATCATGCCTATAACAACTGGGAAAAGGGTGAAGTTCACATGATGAATCACAAAAGGCAAAACATCTAGTACAGTCAGGTCTCACAGGCAAAGTTTCAGCTTTCCCATACACTTGGTCTTTAAACTATGGGACTTGTAGATTTGCAGTGAAACTTCCACAGTGGCTTCTGTCTAATCCCAGCAATCTTTCAATACCTGAGGTTTTTTTTAAATTCCTTAACACATTGGGAATAGTCCCTAGAAATGTTGGATTCTTGAGTGTTTGGACTGCATGTGGCTTATATGTGATGTGCAGTTATCAGATCACATCACATGATATACAGTTATCAGATCACGTAAACCCAGAGACAGCTGAGCTCCTCTGTAGATTCCAGTCATAGAAACAAAGGTAACCAGTGAGTGTTTCTTCAGAATAAACTGCTCCAAAAGATAACAGTTGAAGTGGTAGCCCAAGTGTTCATCAAATTAAGGCAAAATTTGTTATATGATTAGGACAAACATAGGAGGCCAGCAACAGTCCACTCTCCATGCAATATGTTTCTTGTCAAGCTCTGTTTTTTGTTTATACATCTTGTTTGTCTTCTCTCTAGAGACAGTAGTCCTGGGTATCCGCTTTATTATCATGGCAGGGCAACTGAGTCCTAGGAAGGGCTTCTCCATAGGAACCCGGGAGCCTGGCAAGCTACAGAGAGATGTTACTTTTGAATAGCCTCATTGACAGCTTTCTTAAGGTGTCCTGACCTCAGATAGACAGGTATGAATTGGCATAGTTTGATATGGTCATTCAATCAGACCAGGATCCAGGGGCCTAGAACTTGAGTTGCTTCTTTTTCTTGGGCATAGTTACCGTGTCAATCAAGACTGGTTTAATGTACTGGGTACCTGGGTTATGTCTTGGGTCAAAGAGCACTTGGAAGTCATTAGCCAGCTCTTTCTGGCTCTTCTACAGATTGACATGACGATACCAGTGTTTATGTAAAATTAGATAGAAGGTCAAAAGGAGAAGGTTTTATGACTCTCTAAGGGGATAAAATATGGCAACATGGAATTTAAAAAGTGAACTATTACCCTATTTTTTTTCAATCTATTTTCTCCTTATGTTTTTTGGACTGGATTATTTCTACTGTTCTGCCTTCAAGCTCACTCTATATAGAGTATATAATATATAACCTCCATTCTACTGTTAATCCTGGCTAGTACATTTTTTTTATTTCAAATTTTGTAATTTTCTCTCCTAAAATTTCTGTTTGGTTCTTTTTAATAATTTCTATTTCACTGCTAAAATGTCCTACTATTTAAATCATTCAAGCACATTTTCCTCTAAGTCACTGAACATTGTTATGCTAGCTATTTTAAAGTCCTCATCAACATCTGGATTATCTCAACATCATACTCCGTTAATTGCATTTACTCTTGAAAATGAGTCACACTTTTCTGGGACTTTGTTTATGTCACATAATTTTGGATTATATCCTAGACATTGTGAATGTTACAGTGTGGAGACTTTTGATTCTGGCTTATTCACCTGAAGAGTGTTGATTGTTGGTTAGTTTGTTTTAGCAAAACAACAAAATTTGTTGGGCTCACATTTAAAACTGTCTCTTGGGGATCGGCTCAAATCCAAGTTTAGTTCTCTTATTTGCAATGGAGCTATGCACATGTGTGGTTCCAGATCAGCCAAAGATTTGGACCGTTTAGACACAGAATTTGTAGTTCCCTCTCATTAGATGTTTCCTTTCTGAGACTCTCCTCTCCTTTTCCAGAGATGAGGTTGCCCAGACTCTGCCCACTAATTCAGCAGTCCAGAAAGATGGTGGGTTTGCTCTTAGAGTTTTAGCAGCCCTGCCTGAGGCCTGCCTTCAGGCCAAAAGTCATAAAAAGGAAATTCATTCCATGTCTTCTTTTTTTTTTCCAAGTGTAGACTCCTCTTCAGAATCTGCCTGTTTTTTTTTCTACTTGCTAGTGTTTTCATTCATTTTTGTTTGCTTGTTTATTTGCTTTTGTATTTTGTCTAGTGCTAATAGTTATTATTCGAGGGATAGCTGGTTCAGTGTGAGCTAATTAGGCCATTCCAGAAGCAGAACTCTGCTGGTCAATTGCTGAAGTAGCCCACATTTGAATGCCTGGGTAAATGTAGTAACATGAACAATGGAGAGAAGTAGGCAAATACAAGAGATAAGATATAGGGAAATTTTCATGATACCCAGATGTAAAGAATTAAGATGAAAAAGACAGTGAAGTGTTAAGTCTGAGTTGCTAAGGGAAAGCAATACAATGAAAGAAACATGGAAATTGGAATGGTGTCTTAGCCCAGCTGCCATAATTAAATAGACTGGGTGGTTTAAAAAACAAATTTGTTTCTTACATTCTGGGGGCTGGAAAGTCCAAGATCAAGGTGTCAGCCAATTTCTGGTGAGAGCTGTCTTCCTGGCTTGCAAATGGCCAATATGATGGAGAAAGAGAGTGTGCTCCCTGATGTCTCTTCTTATAAGAACACTAATCCTATATATCAGGGGCTCATTTAACCTTAATTATTTCTATAAAAGTCCTCTCACCACAGCGTCATTGGGAATTAGGGCTTCAATTGTATGAATGTTGGTGGGAGAGACACAATTCAGTCTACAGTAAATGGAAAACTGGTTTTGAAATGAAACGATTATAAATCATTTTGGACATGTTGAGTATGAAATGAATAATGTACAAGTTGCTGGAGATGGAGGGCAAAGCATGGAAAAGAGATTATTGAGTTCTTGGAGAAACAGGAAGACGGGAAGCAAGTAAAATAGCATATAGGAAAATGAGAACGAAAACAGGACTGTGAAAAAGTGGTCAATTGTACTACATGTGGTTAGAAAGATCTGAAAAAGCCATTGCCTGAAGGTCCTGAATTTGTAAATTAGGAAATCATTATCAATTTTCAAGGAGGCAGTCTTAATAAAGAGATTGGGAGGAGGTTAATGTGCAAGAGATTAAGGAAAGGCATGATGGGAGTGATATGAGGGACATATTGGGAGCATAAATGGTGTGTTGGATTACCAGGGTAGCAAATGCAGTGAGGAACCCTGAAAGGTTAGATATATTGTTGAGACCAAAGTGAATTCAGCCCTGCTCAGATAACCACTCCTTTCAGTTGACCACATTCATCCTCCCATCAAAGTCGTTGTGCATTAACTCTACTAAGCAAAATTATATATATTGGAGATAAAAGAAATGGTCCCTGTCCCCGGATAACACATACGCCTTTTTGGTCACTTCCAAGGCTCAGTCTCTGTCTTCTGTGCATTGAAATTTTTCCTTAGAGAGCTGGAGCTCAACTTGACCTGTTCTTAATACAGCTATCTTCCTTCCCATAGGTGAGCCCCCTACTGTCTGCAAAATTAGATGATTTTTCACCCCAAAGTTAAACAACATTTCAAAACCAATGAATGTTCTTTCATGAGAACCTCATTTCATAATTTTTTAAAATTAATGCATATTGCAGTGATGATATTGCCATTTATCAAATGTGTCAACTTAATTGGAAGCGTTTTTTATTACAAAATAAACTCTACATATAAACTCTTTAGTGCAATAGACTTTGATTCACTTAGACTGGGATCAATCCTAGCCACTAACATTGTCTTAAAAGTCTTATAAGCTTTTCAGTTGATTTTATTGCATACCCAGGATTGAGATCCGTTGGATCAGAGGTCTTTTGTGGTGTTTTGTTGACAAGCCCTGGCACTGAGGTGGGGATAGAAGTATTAGTGTCCGCTCAGTTTGGGATTGCTTTCTGCTCTTTGCACTTGCTTTAGGATGACTTCCACTGGTATTCTGCTCAACTCTGCCTCAATGAAGATATTACGAATAATCTTAACCTCACAGTAAAGATTTTTTTTTTTTTTTGGTTCAATGAAAATATCATTTTATGAATGGGAAACGATTGTGCCGTTATCTGCTTCTAAATTAAAGTGTGTTTTTCTTTTTTCTTTTTTCTTTTTATTTTATAAAAATGTTTATTTACTTAATTTGAGAGACAGAGACACACACTTGTGCACTCACACAGAAGTGAGGGAGGGGCAGAAGAGACAGGGAGAGAGAGTGTCTGGGCTGACGCTATCAGCCCAGAGACCAACTCAGAGCTCAATCCCATGAACCACAGGATCATGACCTGAGCCGAAACCAAGAGTCAGACGCTTAACTGACTGAGCCACCCAGGTGCCCCTAGAGTGTATGTTAAATTTCTGATGAGTCCCTTTACTTGTGTAATACTTGTCTGGATTTGTATTAGATCGCATAACTTGTATTCCCCTCACTTCCAGAATACCTTGTTAAATCGCTTCAATGTAAAGGAAACAAAATGATGCCTCTGATTTTGCCTAAGAATGCTATTAAAAGCAAGCTGTAATACCTAGCTTCGATAGATCTTGCATATACCTAGCGACAATTAGGGCATTTGACAAAAATAATACCGTGGTATATAGTCCCTACCCTTATTTTGAAGAAAAGACTCATACCGAAAAATATATATAGAACAAGAAGATAAAAATTGTAGCAAGCCTTATCTGCTAGCATTGGAATCCTGAAGCTACCCTCTGATGCAGTACTAAACAAGAGATTGCAACCTGAAAAGCCCAAAGACGTCATGCAGCTACTTCAGCTACCAGAAACTCCTGGGGCAAAGGAGATAGAACGTACTGAAACCAAGTTTAACACCTGCACAGTTACAGCACCTTTTAAAAACTTAGGGAAGGCACAAAATACAGCAAACAAAACTTGCCTTTCTTTACACTCTTGGTCTGAGTGGGTAAGGGAGAGATCATGGGGAAAAGAAACAAGTTGTTACAATAGGAAAGGAAATCAGGATTATAGAAGAGTAATTGGCATACCATAGACACCCCCCCTCCACTCCCCCAGTTACTTTGGGTTAAATGATTGAATGAAATGAGAGAAAAACATACTGGAAATAGTTTGGGCTGAAGCACAAATGTCATCTGGGAATTGCCTGTTGCTGCGTTGGATCAAGTATTAAATTATCCATGTGCTTATTTCTGCCGGGACATATTTTCACCACTGATACAGGACTGCCAAAGAGGGGAAACAAGCAGGGAGCTTATCATGAAAAGAGAGGACAGTGCTTTCTCCTCTATTCTTTGTCCCCCATGCTTCGTTATAGCTCATGCACTTTTATAATATATGACCTCACATTCTAAAGGAAGCCCGGCCTTTCAAAACTCATCAGAAGTTTGTTTGGACTGCTAAGGATTCCATGGGCGTGCCAGAAAATAAATCTACTTAGGCTGATTCAGGAAATCCTTCTGTTCTTTGTCTTCTACTTGGCTCGCCTCTCCTACTTCACTTCCATCCCAAAGCAAGCCTATTGCCCCTGATAAGTTGTGTGGAAATTTTCCTATAGATTCTTCTTTTTACACACTTAATGTTCAGTTACTGACTTGAGGGTTTTCAAGTGGTTCTCATATTTAATTCTATAAATAACTTTATTGGAGTATCGTTTACGTAACATGAAGTTCATCTATTTAAAATATACAGCTCAGTTAACTCTAGCACATTTGTACAGGTGCACAGTCATTGCCACAATCCATTTTGGAACACTTCCATCCCCCTGAATAACTCCCCTTGCGCCCCTCTGCCGTCAGTCCCCACTCCAACCTGCAGCCCCCAGTAAACACTGATGAGCTTGATTTGGTTTCTGTAGCTATAGTTTTCTGTAGCCTTTTGTACAAACTTCATCTGAATGTAAGTATCTGACATGTACTTTTAATTCAGAAACTACGCTTACCTTATTAGAATAGCCAAAGACTGGGGTGCCTCAGCCAACTCTTGATTTTGGCTCAGGTCATAATCCCAAGGTTGTGGGACTGAGTCCCTGTCGGGCTCTGTGCTGAGTGTGGAGCCTGCTTAAGATTCTCTCTCTCTCTCTCTCTCTCTCTCCTCTACCCTTTTCATCAGCTCACTCTTCCTCTCTCTAAAAAGAAAAAAATAAATAAAATTAAATTAAAAAATAAAAATAGATTTAAAAAGTAGCCAAAGACCAACTAAATTAAGTGGATCCTGTATTTCACTATAAACAGTAACAGAATAAATTAATTAGAAGAACTTTCTTAATCAGGCACCAAGACTTTATTTGTGTGCCTCTTTTGCTTTGCTGAGTTGCAGCTTACTCTCTTTTAGTTGGTATCTTGTTCAATTTTGAGCCATGCATCACATATCTTCAAGATATATGGTTCAATCTTCTTTCCAACTTTAGGCTTTATTCTACAGTCTATTTTATTAAGATATTTTTCCCCCAGAACTACAAATTATTTATGTGTGTGCAAAGGGAAAGAAAACAGAGATAGCTAATGAGCCCTCCCAGACATTTGTGGATAGATGAACGGGTGTGAGAAGGATTGATTAATTCCACATTTCTTGGGATGTAGAGAATTCATAAGTTGCATCTATTTGAAATAGAATTTCACTCTGTGTGTTTTTATTTAACAGAAGGAATGTGAAACATGTTGTAGCAAGGAATAAAGCATTGCAATGGACTAAGTCGTATGTTTTACCAGAGTTTCCCTATGATGTCAAGTGCATGTTAGCAGAACAAAAGTGTCCCGATCACAGCATGAGGATAAGGATCATTGAGTTTCTCCAGGCCGACATGACTAAGTATCTGGAAGGCTCACTGTGAGTAATAATAGGCCAGACTTCGTGCTCTGGGAGAGGGTCTGTTTTCGGAGTAGAGTAGAATTCATTTGGAACCAATTTTCCTTAGATTTTGGATGACATATTAGTAATAAGTCCAACATTGCCCAATATTTGAATGTCTACATTGTTATACAGAAGGATTGGAAGAAAAGTGAGTATAATTTGGACTCATAGGAGGGAAATTGGGCTGCTTGAAGTGAAAAATGTCCTTCTTGTTGCACTGAACAGGTATCCCAGCACCCAGCAATACAATGACGTGGTCAACGCCTTGCTGCAAGCCCACCCTTTCTTGGACGAGGATGGCTGTGGCTTTGTAAGTGACCACATGGGGCCCTTCCATCCATCTCAACCCATCTTAAAATAATAGCTTTGTACTGTCCAGTCATTGTATGCCCCATTTCCCCCTCCCTCCGTCTCTGTCTGTCCATCTGTGTCTGTGTCTGTTTCTCTTTCTCTGTCTTTTCTGGCTAGTTGTCTCTATTTTGGTCTCTCTCTGATTCTGTTCCTTTGGCTCTGTCTCATTCTGTCAGTCCCTGTTTTTTTTCTTAGCTTTGGTCTCTCTCTCTCTCTCTGTCTTTCTCTCTCTCACCCTCCCTCCCTCCCTCCCCCACCTCTCTGTCTGGCTCTGCTCTCTTTTAAAACCTTCTGTATCTCTCTTGTGTTCCTTTGCCTTTTTATTTTTAATCTTTATTTATTTATTTTGATAATAATACTTGTAACCCATATTCTCATTTCTCCAATTATTTCAAAAAGTGTTTTTAAATGGAGTTTTTAAGTGTTTATTTCTGAGAGAGCAAAAGAGAGAGAGGGAGAGTGAACACAGGAGGGACAGAGAGAGATGCAGAGAGAGAATCTTAAACAGGGTATGCACTGTCAGTGCAGAACCCAATGCAGGGCTGGATCCTGTGAACCTTGAGATCATAATCTGAGTCTAAATCAAAAGTTGGATGCTTAATCAACTAAGCCACCCAGATGCCCCCCCCCCCACTTTGTCTTCTTTAAAAAAAAAATAGACTTTTTGATCAGTTTTAGGTTTACAGCAAGAGGAAGGTACAGAGATCTCTCATGTAGCCCTGCCCCCACATGTATAGCCTCCCTCCCATTATGAATATCCCCCACAAGGGTGGTACATTTACTACAATGGGTGAATCTATATTGATGCATCATTATCACCCAAGTCCGTAGTTTACATTAGGATTCATGCTCATGGCTGTACATTCTAAAGGTTTGAACAAATACATAATGACACGTACCCATCATCACTGTATCTTACAGAGTATTTTCACGGACCTAAAAATCCCCTGTGCTCCACCTGTTCCTCCCTTCCACATCCACTTCCTTTGTCTTCTTTGTCTCTCCATCAGCATCTTTCTGTCTCTTCCTCAAAACATGTGTAATGTGGAGTCTCTAGGAAGGGTCTTTAAGGGATATAATACCCAAGTGGCACCTGGGTGGCTCAGTCAGTTGAGCGTCCAGCTCTTGATTTCAGCTCAGATCATGATCTTGGGGTTGTGGGATTGAGCCCCATGTCAGGATCTGTGCTGGGTATGGAGCCTGCTTGGGATTCTTTCTTTCTTTCTTTCTTTCTTTCTTTCTTTCTTTCTCTCTCTCTCTCTCTCTGTCTCTCTCTCCCTCTCTCTCTCTGCCCCTTCCCTGCTTGTGTTCTCTCTCTCGAAATGAATAATCTAAAAACTACATTAAAAAGTAAAATGTTTTTTAAAAAAAGAGAGATGTAATACCCCAAAAGAGAAGGATGTGGGGTGCCTGGGTGGCTCAGTCAGTTAAGCATCCTACCTCTGCTCAGGTCATGATCTCGCGGTCTGTGAGTTCGAGCCCTGCTTCGGGCTGTGTGCTGTCAGCTCAGAGCCTGGAGCCTGTTTCAGATTCTGTGTCTCCCTCTCTCTCTGCTCCTCCCCTGATCACGCTGTGTCTCTGTCTTTCAAAAATGAATAAATATTAAAAAAAAAAATTTAAAAAAGAGAGAAGGATGTGACACCTATACCAGGGCTATCATCACTAGAAGGAAGTGCCTTCCTTCCTCCTTTCCTTCCTTCTATTTTCTTCCTGTATTTTCAAGAAATGTTTATTATGTGGGGATAGAATCAGAATTTTCTGAGTGGGAGAGTGCCATATATATTCTTTTTACCATCCAGTCTCAGGAAAGAGATTGGATTCCATGTCTGGAACTAGTAACTATCGAAGCCCAGACTGGAATTGAGGTATTTTTGGTTCTCGTATGACATCCTTTCTAAAGTAAGCTGCTGCATATAAAAACATACTGCAAAATAAACCTAATTTTCTCTAAAAAAAAAAACTCTATACAAAAAACCCAAAAAACTACAAAGAAAACAAACCCAGAGTCCTAACATTGATAATCACACTGATGTGGCTAACAAAATTGATTCTAAGAATGTCTCCTATACTCAAGTATACTATCTGCTGATGAATCAGTGTTACTGTGCATAGAGCTAGTTGCATTTTTAGAAATAATTTAAATATGCTGTTTGAATAAATTATATATTCACAGAGTTCAAAATTCAAAAGCTACAGCAGGCTATGAATGGAAAAGTCTCCCTCCCACCTCTTGTCTTCCCCCTAATTTTCCTCCCCAGAAGTAACTAATGCTATCAAAGATTCCATCCAGAGAATATTTGCATTCATGTAAGCAAATATATATTTATCTATTTACATTTTGACCTTTAGTTTCATGATTATGAAAGTGAGTCAAATAGAAAGTAATGAATAATGCTTACTTCAATTTTGTGTGCATTTTAGCCACCTCCATCCCCAGTGGCATTAATGAAAGATGGTTAACTGATATGGAGACCTGAAAAATTGCTTAGCATGTTACAGCCCATGTTTGCTTAGCATGTACAGCCCATGCTACATAGAATGAAAGGGGAAACTCTGGTGCATGGTAGATATTTACCCAAATTCTCCCTGCAAGTGTGCGTGAGGTTATGTTTCTAATGTTACAGTGGAAGACAGAAATTTTCTGAGAATGTGAATGTGTGTGTGTGTGTGTGTGTGTGTGTGTGTGTGTGTGTTTGAGAGAGAGTGAGGGAGAGAGAGTGAGCACAAGTGAGCAAGCTCTTTGTCATTTTTAGGGCTAACTTTATTTGCAACTTTTTATTTTCCTAAGTCCAGACAGAAGTTGAAAGAATGCTACAATGGGCACCCATATACCCTTTTATCTAGATCAAGGTTTCTTAACCTTGGTAGTACTTATATTTTAGGCTGGATAATTCTTTGTGGTGGGGGCTGTCCTCTGCACTGTAGGTTAGTTAGCAGTATCCCTGAGTAGCCCCACCCACTCACCCAAACCATTATGACAACAGCAGTGTCTCCAAACATTGCCATGTGCATTCTGGGAAGAGGACAAAATCCTGATAATTAAGAATCACTGGGGCGGCTGGGTGGCTCAGTTGGTTGAGCCTCCAACCCTTGATTTCGGCTCAGGTCGTGATTCCAGGGTTGTGACTGAGCCTTTGAGCCCCATGTTGAGCAATGGGTTGAGTGCAGAGCCTGCTTGGGATTCTCTCTCTCTCTCTCTCTCTCTCTCACCCTCTTCCTTGTGTACTCTCTCTCTCTCTCTACAAAGAAAAAGAAATTCTTTTAAAAAGAATCACTGATTTAGACTCAGTAAGTGTTAATATTTTGCCACATTTATTTTTCTTGTCTCATATTTCTTTATTTGTTTTGGCTGGGCATTTGGAAACAAAAAACAAGTTTCAGACACCATTCCTAAATACTTCAGCATGTATCTTGTAAGGATACGGATGATCTCCTCTACAAGAACGATACCATTTTTATACCTAAGAAAATTAGCAATAATTGCATAATATGATATAATAATTACATAATAATATATATAACCCATATTCCCATTTCTCCAATTATTCCAAAATATGTTTTTGGAATGGATTTTTTACTATAAAATCTAGTCAAGGATTATTCATTGCATTTGTTTATTATGTCTTTTTAATTTCTTTTTTTAAAATGTTTTTTAAATTTATTTTTGAGAGAGAGAGAGAGGGAGAGAGCATGAGCAGAGGAGGGGCATAGACAGAAACACAGAATCCGAAGCAGGCTCCAGGCTCTGAGCTGTCAGCACAGAGTCAGACGTGGGGCTCGAACTCATGAACTGCGAAATCATGACCTGAGCCGAAGTTGGCCACCTAACTGACTGAGCCACCCTGGCGCCCCTTTAATTTCTTTTTTCTAATTTCTTTTATTTTTTTCCCTGATACTTATTTTTTGGACAAGTCTAGTCCAGTTGCCATGTAAGATGTTTCATATTCTAAGTTTGTCTGAAAGTTTCCTAAACATTATATCTGGGTTTAAAATGTGGAGCCAAAACCTGCTGGTGATGCCAGGGACTATTTCATGTACTAGATCGGGTGCCCATAATGTCAGGACTATTTTAAAAAAATTTTTTAATGTTTATTTATTTTTGAGAGAGACGGAGACAGACTGTGAGCAGGGGAGGGGCAGAGAGAAAGGGAGACAGAATCCGGAGCAGGCTCCAGGCTCTGAGTTGTCAGCACAGAGCCTAATGTGGGGCTCAAACTCACAAACCGCCAGATCATGACCTGAGCTGAAGTCAGACGCTTAACTGACTGAGCCACCCAGGCGCCCCCAGGACTATTTTTTATTTCAGAAGAATTAAAGGAGAGCTATATCCATATAGCTCTTTCCACTCTACTGTCTGCCCCCCCCCCCCGCCACAGCCCCCAGGTGGAAGAGTATTGGCTAAGGAGGATGATTATTCAGTGACGTGGGATTTTCTACTGAGGCATCTGTGTAAGGAACTCATGGTGCCAGCCATGTATATGATATTATGTATATACATATATGATATTATGCAATTATTGCTCATTTTCTTAGGTATAAAAATGGTAGATGCTCAGTAAATACTTGCCAATTTGTCTTTTCCCTGTTCCTATCAGACAGTTAATAAGAAGAGAGGGGAGAGGCTGGGAAAAAGAAATTGGCAATTGAAAAACATCCTGGGGGCGCCTGGGTGGCTCAGTCAGTTAAGTGTCCGACTTTGTCTCAGGTCATGATCTCAAGGTTGTGAGTTTGAGCCTCGCATCAGGCTCTGTGCTGACAGCTCAGAGCCCAGAGCCTGCTTCAGATTCTGTGTCTCCCTCTCTCTCTGCCCCTGCCCTGCTCGTGCTCTAAAATAAATAAACATTAAAAAAAAATTTAAAAACCAAAAAAAAAAGAAAAAAATCCTAACAGTTGAGTGCTATAATACTTCCCACCACATCAGCAGGTTTAGAAGGACTTCAGAGCTGTAGGAAACATGAGGGGAAAAGTGTGTTTGCATTATTTCATATTTTAAGGCTAAGAAGAATATAAACTATCCATTATTTCTGTGCTGTTGTAAAACAGTGGTGGCTGAGGGCAGACCCACAAGCTTGTGGGAGGTGATGAAGAGTCTCTGACTCATACATAGCTAGGAGCTTAATCAGAGTCAAAGCTGTCGGCTGACCTCAACCCACAGCACTCCTCTCCAGGGCTTGGAAGGTTTTATGAACAAACGGCACTTTACTTTACAAATAACTTCCATGAGTAGCTATTCATTTCAGTCTCCCAAAGCCCAGTGCAGTTTACGGCACCGGTCTGGTTGTTCTATTTTATAGCTGTGGAAACTAAGACAAAGGTTACTTGCTGACGGGTTTCTTGGCTAATACACACGAGGCCTAGACCCTGGGCCCTCCCAATGGAAGTCTTTCTTCTGAAGGATAGGGAATAACCCATAGAAACTTAAGCCAGGGAACAAGGAATGGCAAAATCTAAGTGCTAGCCACGCTACTAATGTGATTTCAGTGGCATTCCCATTTGCCCGTGAGGAAACAGAGCTTAGAAAATGTGCCCAAAGTCACCCAGTCTTGGGCCTATTCAAGCATAGTGCACTGCCGGAAGTCAAGGGCTTAGAAGCAGCCTTGAGGTTCAGGTTTTAAGTGTTGGGCTACTCCTCATGCACTAAGTTCCTCACCAAGCAAGGCCAAAACTCTGAGTCTTGCTTCTAGTCTGTTCCTTCGACACCTGGGTCCCTCTGCATCACCGAGGACTGACGCAAGGTGTCCAATATTTGTAGTTTCAAGATGCATCAGGCACTGTGCTGG
Organism: Puma concolor; assembly: GCF_028749965.1. Taxonomy (NCBI): domain Eukaryota; kingdom Metazoa; phylum Chordata; class Mammalia; order Carnivora; family Felidae; genus Puma; species Puma concolor. Next base: position 119,470,342 of record NC_141671.1, on the reverse strand, counting down.
GCTTGGTGGGCAAAGCAGACGTGAACCTGGCTTTGTGTGCTTACAGCCTAATGGAAGGAAAGGAAAGAGAGAAGGAAGGAAGGAGGGAGGGAAGGAAGAAGAGAAGGAAGGGGGGAAAGTAAAGAGAGGAAGAATGAAAAGAACAGAACAGAAAAGCGTCACAAAGATGAAGGTAAGGCCCCAGTGTGGTAAGTGTGGACAAGCAAAGGTGAGAGCTGATGACCAAGGGAAATGAGCTTCTAGGGCCTGAGAGGTCTCCATAAAGAAGTGATGGCTGAGCTGAGATCTGGAGGCAGAGCAGGGTTAACTAGATACTAGCAGGGTCAGGGAGGACAGGGATAGAGCTTTCCAGGCCAAAATCAAAGGCCCAGCAGAGGAAGAGCATGTTGGCTCGTTGAGAAAGCCCAGTTGTGTCCCTCAGCTGTTGCCCATGTCTTTGATCTCCCAAACACTGCACATGGCAGACAGATTCTCTCAGAGCTCAGATCTGAACATCTGCTTTCTCCCTCAATGTGGCCTAGGAGGACTTCTTAGCCTGGCTTTGCAGCTGGATTACCTATAAAGCCTTGAAAAATACAGACATCCAGGCTCCACTCTGACCTACTGAATCAGAATCTCTAGGGTCTGGGCCAGCAGCATTAGTGTCCTTGGGAACCTGTAAGAAATGCAGATTCTTACATACCCTGACATACCAAACCACAGACTCTGAAAGACTAGCCCAGCAACGTGTGTGTGTGTGTGTGTGTGTGTGTGTGTGTGTGTGTGTGTTTATTTTGAGAGGGGTGGGGGAAGAGCGAGCATGAGTGGGAGAGGGGCACAGAGAAAGGGAGAGAAAGATAGTTCCAAGCAGGCTCTGCACTGTCAGGACAGAGCCCGACATGGGGCTTGATCGCAAGAACCGTGAGAAATCATGACTTGAGCTGAAATCAAGAGTCAGACACTTAACCGTCTGAGCCACCCAGGTGCCCCAGCAACCTGTGCCATCCTGGAATTGAGATTCGGGTTAAAGTTTGAGAACCATTGCTTTAGAGGAAGAACCCAGGACAAAAGTTCCCTATGAGATGCCGATGTAACCTGTCCACTGACAGGGGTTTGAAAAGATCTGGTTCTGGATTACCGTGAAGCTCCTTTATGGGGTGACCGTGCCTTTTAGGATTGAGCTCACTTCTCTCTCTTGCCTTATTTCCTAGCCTATTCTCTGCCATTCCCCATGGTGACCTCTGCTTCCCGGTCATGCATAGCTCTTGGCAGCTTTCCAAATGGCACGAGCTATCCCTCTGTCCACTGCACAGGCTGCTTCCTCTGCCTGGAACTTCTATCTACCCCTTACCGGGCATCCCACCTGCTGTCTCCAACCCCCTGGTGTAGTTTTCTGACACTGAGATCTAAACCTCAGCTCACATGTGCCTCCTACAGGAAGGTTTCTGTGGTCTCCTAGCACAATGTAAGATAATGCTGTCTCTTCCCCTGTTATAACACTGTTCACTCTGAATTGAAATTACTCATCCCTCTGCTAGGCTGAATGCTGTGTCTGCCTGAGCCCTCCTCTCTCCCAGGGAAGAAACCTGGTCTTTGTGTTTGAAAGAGCACATGCTCCACAAATATCTGGGGAATGAATGCCAATAGTATTCACCAATGTGAATTTCAAGGGATGACAGAAAAAATGTTTAAGAAAATGCATCAATTCATATCTGCATAAGCCAGTATCAGTTCTTTCTTCAAACCCAGTGGAAAAGTGGCATGTGTCGTGGAGACAGCAAAGTATGGTAGAAAACATCCAATTTGGGGCGCCTGGGTGGCTCAGTTGGTTAAACATTTGACTTCGGCTCGGGTCATGATCTCACAGTTCGTGCTCTGCATTGGGCTCTGCATTGACAGCTCAGAGGCTGGAGCCCGCTTCACATTCTGTGTGTCTCTCTCTGCCCCTCCCCTGCTTGTGTGCTCTTTCTCAAAAAATAAACAAACATTAAAAAAATATTTAAAAGAATGAAAAATCAGAAATAAATCCATTTAGTTCATTATTAAAAAAAAAAGAAAACATCCAATTTTGGGAATTAGAAAACCCCAGTGTGGCATTGGGGGATATATTATTATTTTTTCGACTCTGTTTCTTTAGTTATAATTTAGAGATTATAATTTTTATGGCAATATCACAAGATTGTTGTGAAGATAAATGGAAGGATAGTTCTATTAATTTTACTATTGTGAGGTGAAAAGAGTTGCAAACCCAAGAGTGACAAAGACTGTATTGTTTATGTGGGATTATTCCAATCTCCTTGAAGAGTAACTGTCTTGTTTTGTTAATTTATGCAGTTTTTGTGGAAACGAGCTCTCAAAGATCGCTTTAAATATGTTCGAAGACCCATAGAAGATGATGAACAGGTGGTGAGAAATAAATGTAAATTTGGACACCGAAGAGGCCAGACCAAGAAATTTCTTCCTGATACAAACTCTGATGAGATTAAAATTGTCCGGATAAAAGTAAGATTGGATATTTAAATATTCTGTTTATTTGTTGACTGGTGATTAAGGATACTAAGTAACAGCATCTACGATCACTAAAACAAAATCAGATATTCTTTTTGAAAATTGGAGGTAGGGAAATCTGTTCTGTGTGACTAATAATATGAATGATAATATTTCCAAAAGAGGGCTTCTAAAAACAGTTTGAGCAGAGTGTGTTATTCATCATCTCATGTTTATTCTTTCGCAACCTTCGAAAAACCTGGAAACGCCCTTATGTTCTGGGTCTTTGAAACATTTCTCTTCCTCTCATCATAAAATATATCTTATGTTCCGGCTGTTCTTATGGTTACAGACGGTTTTAAAGACTCATCTCATGGGGTAGCCTCTATCCCCAAGGTTTCAGGGAGGAAGGTAGGCCACGTGCATGGATATAAACCCCATCTGGCTCTTCCCTTGCCCAGAGAGTCCCCTGTGCCAACCCTGCAGTGCCCCAGGCCTAAGGGCCAGGCAGCGCCTGTAGATCTATCCCTCAGCAGGGGGTTTTGCTGTAAGTAATGTGCATGCAGGTCCTAATTATTGAGATCCTATAAATATCCCTACCTCAGGGCCCCCAAATATGGTCAAGAACAAAAAATGGTCCCTGCTAATAAAGTGAATGAACTCCTTAAGGAAGGATGTCCAAACTACCAAGTATAGAAGAAGTCAAATCCCATGGTGGCCAATTGTGTTTCCACCCCAATCCAACATGAATATGTAATCCTTACTCTTCGCCACAGATGCATTGATGTTAGTGATTGTACTTGGTGTAAATATTCCATTTTCGTTCTTAGCTGGTATATTTATTTGATCGAACTAGAGTAGCCGATCTTGGTTGTCTCAGTTTTATTACTACTACCTGTAAGCTCCAGGGAGCAGGAATATTTTTAAACATGTTTTGCAAAACATTCATCCCCACATCATAAAAAAGAAAAAAAAATAGATGAAGGTGTGTACATTTTAAATATCTTATAATTTTCAGTAAGATTTCCAAGTCATAGGCCAGTTAAGATAATAAAACTTCTATGCCTGCTCTTCAACGAAAAGACAGGTGAAAGGTAAAGATTTAGTGGTGTAACTTTTTAGAAGTTTTGACTGCAATATTCCAGTTATAAACAATACTCATGATAGAGGCACCTGGGTGGCTCAGTCGGTTGAGCATCCGACTTCAGCTCAGGTCATGATCTCATGGTTCATGAGTTCAAGCCCCACATTGGGCTCACTGCTGTCAGCCTGTCAGCGCGGAGCCTGCTTTGGATCCTGTGCCCCCCTCTCTCTGCCCCTCCCTCGCTTGCACTTTCCCCACCAAAATAAATAATTATTTCTAAAAAAACAAATAAATAAATAATACTCATGATAACACAGAATTAGATTTATTTTAATTAGATTTAATTTTATCCTCTTAAAAATAAAAAGTCACTTTGTAAAGGGACATAATTATGTTACACATAGATTGGCTTTTTCACAAAATTTGATTTTCAGTATACGAAAAATAGAGCTCCTTTCGAAATAAATTAAAGGTCTGCAAATTCAGTTTTCCTTTTTGTTCTATGATGCACGGCCTACCAAAATTCAATGGAATGAATTAATGTTAAATCGGAAGATGAGCAATTGTCGCTAGCACTGGAACTCAAGGGCACATTCGGGGAGTCAGGGATCACACAAACCAAATGGCAGCTCCTCTCTTTTGTTGACACATCATCACTGAACCAATCTCTACACTTCTCTTTCAGTTCCCTCTCAACACTTCATGTGATGACACCCTTCGCGAATCTTCCCTTCTTTTCTCCTCCCCCAGGCCCCCAAGACAAGCCTGAATCCTCAGATGAATCCTGCTAAGATCCATGCAGGGGATTTTGCTACAACACACACACACACACACACACACACACACACACACACACACACACCAACACAGATGAATGTACCAGGGTCCGAGATGAGTTAAGTTACAACAGGATTTCGTTTTGACCTTCCTACCAGCCAGCTGGGGCAAAAAGAGATTCTAAAGTGGTCATTGTTCACACCTGAAGACACAGTGTTTTTTCTGACAAACATATCTAATCGGTCAAGATTTACTTTTCTCCTTCTTACAAATGGAGCCACAGATGACTGATTCTTTCTAAGACTGTAACATCCGTGTCTGTGACCTGCTGTTTTCTAAAGCCCAAACCTTTAAGGAATGGGAGAAATTTTACACTCGAATATTACAGAAACAGTGTGCTTCTGTATTTTTTACCCCGAACAGTGATTAAGCAAATGGAAAAACCCTAAGAAGAATGGAAAGAGGGGCGCCTGGGTGGTGCAGTCGGTTAAGCGTAGCGTCCGACTTCAGCCAGGTCACGATCTCGCGGTCCGTGAGTTCGAGCCCCGCGTCGGGCTCTGGGCTGATGGCTCAGAGCCTGGAGCCTGCTTCCGATTCTGTGTCTCCCTCTCTCTCTGCCCCTCCCCCGTTCATGCTCTGTCTCTCTCTGTCCCAAAAATAAATAAATGTTGGGAAAAAAAAAATTTAAAAAAAAAAAAAAGAAGAATGGAAAGATAAATCCACTGAATATACCACTTATCTCGTGGAATTTTATACTTCAGATAAATTGCCTAAATTACTTCCCATCTCCAGCTTGAACTTCTGATAGCTCCTTTTCAATATCTTTAAGATTTCTGAAAATTAAAGGCATTTGGATTAAGATACTTTGGTAACTTTCACATCTTTTAAACTCTCTTGCCCGGACATAATATTTCCATAATACAGAAAACAGTTATTTCCTGTGCGACAGAGCTGGAAAATGCTGATGGATGCAAGAAGTCAGGAGTCAGGCTATTTTCTCAAGGGCAGGGAAGTGGGTTTGGATGAAATAGAGGAAGGTTTTGGAAAGGAATAAAGGAGAGGAAGAGATTTTCATTTGCTTTGTTTCATTTCTGTTATTTCTCTTTTGATGGTTGGGAGAAATTTACAAAGAACTGAAGGTAGATGTCTCTGTGAAGGAAGGTGGTTTTCTTAACTTTGTCTCATGGGCTTCTGCAGATAACCCAGGCCACTGCTGAGTTTGTTTGGGTCTGAGTATTGGCCACAGACGTTTTATCCCTAACTTTCCTCCCATCCCAATCTCCCAGGCCAGTTTAGTGCTGCTTAAACTACACTATGAAACCCAGAGCATCCACAGTGTTAAAGTATCCACCCATGAGTCCTGAATATACCCAGGTTGCTCATATTCTGCTGCTAAGACTTATCACCACGTTGTATGGATGGCTGTACTTGTGAGAATCCCAGACTATGTTTTCAGACCAATCCTACAAAATATTGCACGTTTTGCAATGTTTAAAAATCTTTTCCCAACCCCATGACCTCATGTCGCGGCTGCTTGTATGGTCATGAAGCCAAACTCAACAGCTGTGTTATCGCTCTTACACATCTGACTTTTAATTTTAGGTCTAAGCAATTTGCAGCCCTGTGAATTGATAAATCTATTTCCTTTGCTTAATTGTCTTTGACTATACTTTGTCTTATGTTTATAAACAGAGGTATAATTAGATTCTCAAAATGGCAGACTTAACTGAGTAATTACATAAGTTGCTGACATCTTGTTTAAATGACGACGACACTGGCTTTAAAAGCTTACACGAATTGGGGCACCTGGGTGGCTCAGTCAGTTAGGCATCTGACTTTGGCTCGGATCATGGTCTCGCAGTTTGTGAGTTTGAGCCCCGCATCTGGCTCTTGTGCGGACAGCCTGGAGCCTGCTTTGGATTCTGTGTCTCCCTTTCTCTCTGCCCCTCCCCTGCTCGTGTTCTGTCTCTCAAAAATAAATAAATGTTTAAAAAATTTTTTTAAAGCTTACATGAATTGTATAGAGCTGTGTGGCAGGGTAGTGGAATTTTACCTTGTAGTATTTGGGTGTGTGTGAAAAATCTCAGGTGTAAATTAGAGTTGAGGGAGTCAAACTCAGTTCATGGTGTATCATGGTCATTGTCCTGTGTAAGCCTCGCTCTTGTTCTGTACATTTCTTTGTGTTCTCCTCCCTATCTGCTCTTCCCTCACTTCTGCCCTTGGGCCACCAGTCCAGAGCGTTCCGTATGCATCTTTTTATCTGTAAGTATTCCAGTTGGGTTTATATATATATATGACTTAATGTAAATGGTATTCTAGACTTCATTCTTGTTTCACTTTTTTCACTAATACTCTCTGAGACTCTTTCACATTAGTGTATTCTAGCCCATGATTGCAGTGATTATAACGTACTGCTTACCTCAAGCCCTGTTCCTCCCCCACCAGGAGCTGTGTGGTAGGGAACACCGTCATACATGTCTGCTTCTGGCCCTACCTGTGTGTTACTTCTCTGGGTTGTGTACCCCGAAGTGGAGCTGATGGGGTGGAGGGTGTGAATTTACTGCATTTGACCACTTCCTTGCCAGATGACTTTGTCTTGTTACCACAGCCATGCATCCCCTTGTATTCCTGCCAACCCCTGGCATTATTCAGCCTTCTAAACTTTGCCAAGTCTAAGAAGCATCAAGGGTAATCTCATTCTTGCCGTGATTTGCATTTCCCTGCAAAATTAATGAGTCTGAGCATCTCCCCACATGTTTGTTAGCCTTGTGAATTTCTTCTTTTAGAAAATTCTCTTTAGATCCATTGCCCATTTTTTACACGAGTTAGCATCTTTTTCTTGTTAACTTGTAGGAAGCAGTCTTTCCCGTGCCCTAAGCCACAAAGACGTTCTCCTGCTCTTTGGTCTATTAAATTTATTGTTTTCACTTTCATGTTCAGACCTTTAAGTCATCTGGAGTCCATCTTCTGTACACTATTAAGTAGGGATCGCCACATAATGAGCCGCTTTCTCAATACCAATTAAAAAACAATCCATCCTTTTCTTATCGGTTTATGGTGACACTTTTATTGTATATTAAGTTCCCAAATAGACATGGGTATGTTCTGGGCACTATCTCTTTATTCCATTAGTCTATCAGTCTGTTTTTAATGCCATTGCCACATTACATTTGATGACTTAGTGTTTATTACTTAGTATCGTTTAATGCTTAGTGTCCAGACATTTTTTGTTCCCTGTGGAAGATGTGTTGGGTCAGGGGAGTCCCTCGGTAGAGAGGTTTCTGATCAAATTCATCCTCATTTTTCAGAATAAGGGGAAGGACAGGAGATCCTTCTCTCGGGAACCAGTCCCTGGGACTCCTCTGTCATATCTGCCCTCCCACAGGAGAACTAGAGCCTGGGCTAGTGGTGCCACATTCAAGTGGGAAGTCTGGGCCAAAAGAAGGTTCTGGGCATCTGTCAGCACAGGCAGCTCTGGGATAAGCTCTGTCTTGCTCACGGGGAAAGCCTTCTGTGACATGATGGGGATTCCCGGCTGGAGGAACCCTGCTCCTGTCTTCCTGGGATGGAGGTAGTGGTGGCATCTGATCTGCCTGAGGCACTGGGTGTGGATCCTTACACGGTCACAGCCTGATGCTCGTCCTTTCTCGAAATCCCTACACCAGAGGATTTCTTGGCGGTCCTCTTGGGCCTCTGCCAAATGCCCCGTTTGAGACACTGGGATGTCAATAAACTTTCAAAATGCTTCAATTCTTCTTTACCGCTTTTTTGACCAATGCATGCATTTCCTTTTAGTAAGTAATTGGGGTTTCTTTCAGCCAACAGAGCCCTCAAACTATTATAAACTTTTCTCATGGGATATAAGCAACTTTGATAATAGCCAATGCTTCTTTCAAAATTTCTTAAAAAAAAAAATGGCTTCCCTCTTTCCGGTGTCCAGTTCTTTACCTTTATGGCTGATCTTTTCGTTTACTTTGAAAATCTTCTCCTCTATCTTTGTGAGGTAGATTAACTCTAAATTGGATAGTTGGTGAAATTTTATTTTGTGTTCTTGAAGCAGGATAGAAAGGACTCTGAAGTTTCTACAGGAGCTTTGCTTCTCTCTTTCTAATTTTTTTAAAATTGCAATGAAGTTTTCTCAGTTTGGGAATTTTTAATGTGATCTTTAAGTGCATAAATTATTTTATCTTTGTTAGTTAATTTAACCTGCTTTTAGTTTCTTTTTAATAGTTTTCAATAAATAACTTAATTCTATAAATCACTTTCTTCAAAACTCCCTTCAATATCATCTTCTAGGGGTCCTCATTTTATGATGTACTTGTTATATCCCGTTCCGAGTCCTTACAATCCATGTTATCTTCTCCAGGAATAGCAGCAGTTCTAGACTTCTAGTCCCTCATTTATCATCTGCTTATTGTGGTTCTGTTCATTACTGAAACTGGGGTATTGAAGTCTCCAACTTTTATGATTACTGACTTGTCTCTTTCTCCCCTCAATTCTGTCAGTTTTTACCACATGAGTTTTGGGACTCGGTTATTAGGGGTATATCAGTTTATAATTGTTGTATCTTCCCAATGGGTTGGCTTTCTTCCCATTAAAAAATATCCTCCTGGGGCGCCTGGGTGGCGCAGTCGGTTAAGCGTCCGACTTCAGCCAGGTCACGATCTCGCGGTCCGGGAGTTCGAGCCCCGCGTCGGGCTCTGGGCTGATGGCTCAGAGCCTGGAGCCTGTTTCCGATTCTGTGTCTCCCTCTCTCTCTGCCCCTCCCCCGTTCATGCTCTGTCTCTCTCTGTCCCAAAAATAAATAAACGTTGAAAAATATCCTCCTTTGACTCTAGGAACAATTTTTGTCTCAAAGTTTATTTAGTCTGATATTAGTAGCCATTCCCTCTCTCTTTCAGTTTCTGTTTGCATGTTATACCTTTGCCCATATTTTATCTTTAAGCAATTTGTGTCATTAAATCTCAATTAAGTCTCTAGTAGATGAGATGTAGTTGGATCATTTTTACAATCTTGTCTGCCAATCATTAAATATAGCTGCTGATAAGATAGAATTTGTGTCTCCTGTTTTGATATTTGTGTTTTATTCATCATCTGTTGTTATTTTATTCTTTTCAAAAAAATTTTAGGGGCACCTGTGTGGCTCAGTCAGTTAAGCGGCTGACTTCAGCTCAGGTCATGATCTCACGTTGTGTGGGTTTGAGCCCCGTGTTGGGCTCTGGGCTGACAGCTTGGAGCCTGGAGCCTGGAGCCTGCTTCAGATTCTGTGTCTCCCTCTCTCTCTCTGCCCCTCCCCCACTCACACTCTGTCTCTCTCTCTCTCTCTCTCAAAATATAAATATTTTAAAAAATTAAAAAAAAAATTTTTTTGATGTTTATTTATTTTTGAGAGAGAGGGCAGAATGTGAGCAGGGAAGGGGCAGAAAGAGAGGGAGACACAGAATCTGAAGCAGGCTCCAGGCTCCAAGCTGTCAGCACAGAGCCCAACGCGGGGCTTGAACTCACTAACTGTGAGATCATGACCTAAGCCAAAGTCAGATGCTTAACCGACGGAGCTACCCAGGTGCCTCCATTATTTCATTCTTTAATTACTGCCTTCTTTTGTGTTAAGTAAACATTCTCTAGTGTAATAATTTAATTTCCCTTCTTGTTTACTTTAGTGTATATACATTTTTAGTTATTTCCTTAGTGGTTTCCCGGAGAAATAGAACTAACATCTTAAATTTCAATAATCTAGTTCGGATTAATATCAATTTAATTATAATAGCATATAAATCTTTGTCCCTATATGGTTCCATCCTTCTCCCCTTTTGTGCTGTTATTGTCACATAAATAACATTTTATACATTGTATGCCCAATCACATGGGTTTATAATTACAGCTTCATGCAATTGTCTTTAAATTAAGATAGGAGAAAGGGTTACAAACAGAAAATGCATTTATACTCTCTTTTATGTTTATGACCTTTACCAATGTTCTATTTTTTCATGTGGATTTAAGTCATAGCCTAATGTTCTTCCATTTTTCTGCTAGTGACCAATTCTCTCAGTTTTTATTTTTTTGGGGAATGTCTTAAATCTCTCCTTCATATTTGAAAGGTGTTCTGCTGAATATAGAATTCTTGTAGTTTATTGTTTTCTGGTTTGAGTATTGGATGTTCTGATATCTCAGTTAAGTGGTTTTGACTGTAGCCAACAGAAAATCCTTTCTAAAACCAGCCCATATTATAAGGACAGCTACACTCTCACATTATAAAAAACTCAGAGGTAGAGGAGGGCGGGCATTATGACTGCTCACCATTTTAACCATCTTGTCTCCTCCAGACATTCAGCACGATTGTTGCTTCTCCACTCCCTTGAAATCAGGAAATCAGGTGTGGCCACGAGACTGACTTTAACCAAGGAATATGAGTAGAAGTGACATGTTCGTGGACGATCCAGTGTGCAGTGCCCCTCTCCTCCCTTTTTCTTTATGTGCAATGCCTAACAACATTCTAGGTGGTAGATCCAGGTCCTTGGGTGAGGAGGATGACGAGTTGGGCCCCAATATGGACATATCACAGGAGTAACAAATAAACTTCTGTTGCTTTAAGGTTCGGCCGCTGTTAGGCACAGCAGCATAACTGTGCCTATCCTGAGTGATCTCGGGGGCTCCCAGCACAGAATGTTAGGCTTTGGATCCACATCTCAGTGATTCTCTCTGTGTTGGCTTCATGAAGTGACAGGCATTTTTGAGGATCCAGCTGATCCTGCCATCCTTCCCAGGGATTTCATAGTCTGTATCTTTGTTCTATATCCGGATTTCAGAGATCTATGAGAAGTATTACCATATGTCATAATAAAAGTGCTTACAACATAGGGAAATTTTGCTTTATGTAAAAAGTACCTAGTTTTCACATATTCAGTGAATCCATTTGGAGATTCTTTCTAGTTCCTCAATACAGAGCAGATCATCTCCATTGTGACCTTGTTAAGGGCATTTCTCAGAGTCTGAAACATGGAGGAAACAAAGTAATATTGCCCCATCTGATGTGGAATATCCTATCAAACATGTCTTGGCAGTTTCTTTCAAGAGATTAACCTGTGCTTTTTATTTATTTATTTATTTATTTATTTATTTATTTATTTATTTATTTTAAATATGAAATTTATTGTCAAATTGGTTTCCATACAACACCCAGTGCTCATCCCAACAGGTGCCCTCCTCAGTGCCCATCACCCACCCCCCCTCCCTCCCACCCCCCATCAACCTGCAGTTTGTTCTGTTTTTAAGAGTCTCTTATGTTTTGGCTCCCTCCCTCTCTAACCTCTTTTTTTTTCCTTCCCCTCCCCCATGGTCTTCTGTTAAGGTTTTCAAGATGCACATAAGAGTGAACACATATGGTATGTGTCTTTCTCTGTATGACTTATTTCACTTAGCATAACACTCTTTCCAGTTCCATCCACGTGGCTACAAAGGCCATATTTCATTCTTTGTCATTGCCAAGTAGTATTCCATTGTGTATATAAACCACAATTTCTTTATCCATTCATCAGTTGATGGACATTTAGGCTCTTCCCATAATTTGGCTATTGTTGAAAGTGCTGCTATAAACATTGGGGTACAAGTGCCGCTATGCATCAGCTATCCTGTATCCCTTGGGTAAATTCCTAGCAGTGCTACTGCTGGGTCATGGGGTAGATCTATTTTTAATTTTTTGAGGAACCTCCATACTGTTTTCCAGAGTGGCTGCACCAGTTTGCATTCCCACTAACAGTGCAAGAGCGTTCCCGTTTCTCCACATCCTCGCCAGCATCTACAGTCTCCTGATTTGTTCATTTTAGCCATTCTGACTGGCGTGAGGTGGTATCTGAGTGTGGTTTTGATTTGTATTTCCCTGATGAGGAGTGACGTTGGGCATCTTTACATGTGTCTGTTAGCCATCTGGATGCCTTCTTTAGAGGACTGTCTATTCATGTTTTCTGCCCATTTCTTCACTGGATTATTTGTGTTTTGGGTGTGGAGTTTGGTGAGCTCTTTATAGATTTTGGATACTAGCCCTTTGTCCGATATGTCATTCGCAAATATCTTTTCCCATTCCGTTGGTTGCCTTTTAGTTTTGTTGATTGTTTCCTTTGCAGTGCTGAAGCTTTTTATCTTCATGGGGTCCCAATAGTTCATTTTTGCTTTTAATTCCCTTGCCTTTGGGGATGTGTCAAGTAAGAAATTGCTGTGGGTGAGGTCAGAGAAGTTTTTTCCTGCTTTCTCCTCTACGGTTTTGATTGTTTCCTGTCTCACATTGAGGTCCTTTTATCCATTTTGAGTTTATTTTTGTGAATGGTGTAAGAAAGTGGTCTAGTTTCATCCTTCTGCATGTTGCTGTCCAGTTCTCCCAGCACCAATTGTTAAAGAGACTGTCTTTTTTCCATTGGATGTTCTTTCCTGCTTTGTCAAAGATGAGTTGGCCATACGTTTGTGGGTCTAGTTCTGGGGTTTCTATTCTATTCCATTGGTCTATGTGTCTGTTTTTGTGCCAATACCATGCTGTCTTGATGATTACAGCTTTGTAGTAGAGACTAAAGTCTGGGATTGTGATGCTTCCTGCTTTGGTCTTCGTCAGTATTACTTTGGCTATTCGGGGCTTTTTGTGGTTCCATACATATTTTAGGATTGCTTTTTCTAGCTTCGAGAAGAATGCTGGTGCAATTTTGATTGGGATTGCATTGAATGTGTAGATAGCTTTGGGTAGTATTGACATTTTAACAATATTTATTCTTCCAACCCATGAGCACGGAATGTCTTTCCATTTCTTTATATCTTCTTCAATTTCCTTCATAAGCTTTCTATAGTTTTCAGCATACAGATCTTTTACATCTTTGGTTAGGTTTATTCCTAGGTATTTTATGCTTCTTGGTGCAATTGTGAATGGGATCAGTTTCTTTATTTGTCTTTCTGTTGCTTCATTGTTAGTGTATAAGAATGCAACTGATTTCTGTACATTGATTTTGTATCCTGCGACTTTGCCGAATTCATGTATCAGTTCTAGCAGACTTTTGGTGGAGTCTATCGGGTTTTCCATGTATAATATCATGTCATCTGCAAAAAGTGAAAGCTTGACTTCATCATTGCCAATTTTAATGCCTTTGATTTCCTTTTGTTGTCTGATTGCTGATGCTAGAACTTCCAACACTATGTTAAACAACAGCGGTGAGAGTGGACATCCCTGCCGTGTTCCTGATCTCAGGGAGAAAGCTCTCAGTTTTTCCCCATTGAGGATGATATTAGCTGTGGGCTTTTCATAAATGGCTTTTATGATGTTTACGTATGTTCCTTCTACCCCGACTTTCTCGAGGGTTTTTATTAAGAAAGGATGCTGAATTTTGTCAAAGGCTTTTTCTGCATCGATTGACAGGATCATATGGTTCTTATCTTTTCTTTTATTAATGTGATGTATCACATTAATTGATTTGTGAATGTTGAACCAGCCCTGCATCCCAGGAATGAATCCCACTTGATCATGGTATATAATTTTTTTTATATGCTGTTGAATTCTATTTGCTAGTATCTTATTGAGAATTTTTGCATCCTTATTCATCAGGGATATTGGCCTGTAGTTCTCTTTTTTTGCTGGGTCTCTGTCTGGTTTAGGAATCAAAGTAATGCTGGCTTCATAGAATGAGTCTGGAAGTTTTCCTTCCCTTTCTATTTTTTTGGAACAGCTTGAGAAGGATAGGTATTATCTCTGCTTTAAATGTCTGGTAGAATTCCCCTGGGAAGCCATCTGGTCCTGGACTCTTATTTGTTGGGAGATTTTTGATAACTGATTCAATTTCTTCACCAGTTATGGGTCTGTTCAAGCTTTCTATTTCTTCCTGTTTGAATTTTGGAAGTGTGTGGGTGCTTAGAAGCTTGTCCATTTCTTCCAGGTTGTCCAGTTTGTTGGCATATAATTTTTCATAGTATTCCCTGATAATTGCTTGTATTTCTGAGGGATTCGTTGTAATAATTCCATTTTCATTCATGATTTTATCTATTTGGGTCATCTCCCTTTTCTTTTTGAGAAGCCTGGCTAGAGGTTTATCAATTTTGTTTATTTTTTCAAAAAACCAACTCTTGGTTTCCTTGATCTGCTCTACAGTTTTTTTAGATTCTATATTGTTTATTTCTGCTCCAATCTTTATTATTTCTCTTCTCTGCTGGGTTTGGGGTGTCTTTGCTGTTCTGCTTCTATTTCCTTTAGGTGTGCTGTTAGATTTTGTATTTGGGATTTTTCTTGTTTCTTGAGATAGGCCTGGATTGCAATGTATTTTCCTCTCAGGACTGCCTTCACTGCATCCCAAAGCATTTGGATTGTTGTATTTTCATTTTCATTTATTTCCATATATTTTTTAATTTCTTCTCTAATTGCCTGGTTGACCCATTCATTCTTTTTTTTTTTTTTTTTTTTTTTCAATGTTTATTTATTTTTGGGGCAGAGAGAGACAGAGCATGAACGGGGGAGGGGCAGAGAGAGAGGGAGACACAGAATCGGAAACAGGCTCCAGGCTCCGAGCCATCAGCCCAGAGCCTGACGCGGGGCTCGAACTCACGGACCGCGAGATCGTGACCTGGCTGAAGTCGGACGCTTAACCGACTGCGCCACCCAGGCGCCCCGACCCATTCATTCTTTAGTAGGGTGTTCTTTAACCTCTATGCTTTTGGAGGTTTTCCAGACTTTTTCCTGTGGTTTATTTCAAGCTTCATAGCATTGTGGTCTGAAAGTATGCATGGTATGATCTCAATTCTTGTATACTTATGAAGGGCTGTTTCGTGACCCAGTATATGATCTATTTTGGAGAATGTTCCATGTGCACTTGAGAAGAAAGTATATTCTGTTGCTTTGGGATGCAGAGTTATAAATATCTGTCAAGTCCATCTGATCCAATGTATCATTCAGGGCCCTTGTTTCTTTATTGATCTTGTGTCTAGATGATCTATCCATTGTTGTAAGTGGAGTATTGAAGTCCCCTGCAATTACCACATTCTTATCAATAAGGTTGCTAATGTTTGTGATTAATTGTTTTATATATTGGGGGCTCCCGTATTTGGCGCATAGACATTTATAATTGTTAGCTCTTCCTTATGGATGGAACCTGTAATTACTATATAATGCCCTTCTTCATCTCTTGTTACAGCCTTTAATTTAAAGTCTAGTTTGTCTGATATAAGTATGGCTATTCCAGCTTTCTTTTGACTTCCAGTAGCATGACAGTTCTTCATCCCTCACTTTCTTTTTTTTTTTTTTTTTTTAAATTTTTTTGTTTTTCAACGTTTATTTATTTTTGGGACAGAGAGAGACAGAGCATGAACGGGGGAGGAGCAGAGAGAGACGGAGACACAGAATCGGAAACAGGCTCCAGGCTCTGAGCCATCAGCCCAGAGCCCGATGCGGGGCTCGAACTCACGGACCACAAGATCGTGACCTGGCTGAAGTCGGACACTTAACCGACTGCGCCACCCAGGCGCCCCTCTTCATCCCTCACTTTCAATCTGAAGGTGTCCTCAGGTCTAAAATGAGTCTCTTGTAGTCAGCAAATAGATGGGTCTTATTTGTTTATCATTTGGATACCCTATGTCTTTTGTTTGGAGCATTTAGTCCATTTACATTCAGTGTTATTATTGAAAGAGGGGTTTAGAGTCATGGTGATGTCTGTAGCTTTAATGCTTATAGTGACGTCTCTGGTACTTTGTGGTCCTTGCAACATTTCACTCACAGAGTCCCCCTTAGGATCTCTTGTAGGGCAGGTTTAGTGGTGATGAATTCCTTCAATTTTTGTTTGGGAAAATCTTTATCTCTCCTATTCTGAATGACAGACTTGCTGGATAAAGGATAAAGGCTGCATTTTTTTTTTTTTTTTTTCTGTTCATCACATTGAAGATTTCCTGCCATTCCTTTCTGGCCTGCCAAGTTTCAGTAGATAGATCTGTCACTAGTCTTATTGGTCTCCCTTTATATGTTTGAGTGTGTTTATCCCTAGCTGCTTTCAGAATTTTCTCTTTATCCTTGTATTTTGCCAGTTTCACTATGATATGTCATGCAGAAGACTGATTCAAGTTACGTCTAAAGGGAGTTCTCTGTGCTTCTTGGATTTAAATGCCTTTTCTTTCCCCAGATCAGGGAAGTTCTCAGCTATGATTTGTTCAATCTCTCTCTCTTTCCCTCTCTCTCTTTCCTCTCTCTCTTCCTCTTCTGGAATTCCTATTATATGGATATTGTTCCATTTCATTGCATCACTTAGCTCTCTAATTCTCCCCTCATACTCCTGGATTTTTTTAATCTCTCTTTTTCTCAGCTTCTTCTTTTTCCATAATTTCACTTCTAATTCCCCTATTCTCTCCTCTGCCTCTTCAATCCGACATGTGGTCGCCTCCATTTTATTTTGCACCTCATTTATAGCATTTTTTTAGCTCCTCATGAGTATTTCTTAGTCCGTTGATCTCTGTAGCAATAGATTCTCTGCTGTCCTGTATACTTTTTTCAAGCCCAGCGATTAATTTTATGACTATTATTCTAAATTCTTGTTCCATTATGTTGCTTAAATCGGTTTTGATCAATTCGTTAGCTGTCGCTACTTCCTGGAGTTTCTTTTGAGGAGAATTCTTCTGTTTCATCATTTTTAGTAGTTCCTGTGGTAGCTCCAAACTGCAGGGCACTTCCCCTGTGCTGTCTGGAGTAACTTGTGTTGGTGGGCAGGGCTGCAGTCAGACCCGATGTCTGCTCCCAGCCCACCGTTGGGGCCACAGTCAGACTGGTGTGTACTTTATCTTCCCCTCTCCCAGGGGCAGGACTCACTGTGGAGTGGTGTGGCCCCTGTCTGGGCTACTTGCACACTGACAGGCTTGTGGTGCTGCTTGGATGGGATCTGGTATATTAGATGGGGTGGATCCGCAAGGTGCGCAGAGGCGGAAGGGACAGGCTTAGCTAGCTTTGCCTATGGTGGTCCCCTGCAGGAGGGGCCCTGCAGCACTGGGAGGGAGGCAGACCTGTCAGAGGGATGGATCCACAGAAGCACAGTGTTGGGCGTTTGTGCAGTGCAAGTTCGGTGACGGGAACTGATTCCCTTTGGCATTTCGGCTGGGGGGGTTGGAGAGGGAAATGGTACTTGCCAGCGCCTTTGTTCCCCCACTGAGCTGAGCTCTGTCCTCCGGGGCTCAACAACTCTCCCTCCCGTTGTCCTCTAGCCCTTCTGCTCTCTGAGCAGAGCTGTTGACTTTTAACATTCCAGATGTTAAGTCCCGCTGGCTGTCAGAACTCACAGAGTCTGGCCCCTCTGCTTTTGTAAGCCCAACTCGGGGGCTCTGCCTTGCCCAGTGGGCTGCCCCACCCCCCTTCCCCCCCCCACCCCCCACCCCCCCCACCCCCCATCCCCCCCTCCCTCCCGTCAGTCCGTGTAGCACGCACCGCCTCTCAGCCCTTCCTACCCTCTTCTGTGTGCCTCTCATCTGCGCTTGGCTCCAGAGAGTCCGTTCTGCTAGACTTCCGGCGGTTTTCTGGGTTATTTAGGCAGATGTGGGTGGAATCTAAGGGATCAGCAGGACGACGTGAGCCCAGCATCCTCCTATGCCACCATCTTCTTCTATAGTTTGCTTTTTATTTTTTTAATGTTTATTTAATGTTTATTGTGTGTGTGTGTGTGTGTGTGTGTGTATGTGTGTGTGGGGGGGGGGGGGGAGAAAGGGCGGGGGAGGGGCAGAGAGAGAGGAAGAGAGAGAATCCCAAGCAGGCTCCATGCTGTGAGCATAGAGCCCAATGCAGGGCTCAATCTCACAAACCCTGAGATCATGACTGGAGCCGAAACCAAGAGTTGGATGCTTAATCAACTGAGCCACTCAGGCGCCCCAACTTGTTCTTTTTTAAGAAAAACTGCATGATGTGCAGGACAGTGACGCGGGGTTTTAATAAATCTTGTAGGGTGTCCTTATGTCCTAAAGTCCTCCAAACAGTTGCCAAGTAAATCAATCAATCAACAAACTTCCGGGTGTTCAATTACTAACACTATATTTATAATTCATTTCTATCTTAAAACCTTTTCTTTTCCCCCTTATTGGGTATACATGTACTTCATAGCTTTCAAAGTCATGAAGTCGTTTTGTGTGTTAGCTTTCCTTGGCTTAGAAGTGAAATGGAATCGGAAGTTATGCAGAAACTACTGACAGCCAAATGCTAAGAATATCTAGTTAGGTTTCTTTGGGTTTCTTTTATGGCATTTACTGTTTGCTTCTTACTGCACCTGACGCATGATGACTTATTGAACAAATACTAATCATTTTTATAGGCTTTTGCACAGATGTTTCTCTCATGGTGCAAAACTGAGCAAAACAGCCAAAGTCGAAGAAAAATGTTGACAGTTAATTGCATTCTGTATATAATGCAATTACCGCCATCAGCAGGTGGCAAATGCACTAATAATGTGAAGTTTTACAAGTCAGCTGTGCAATTGGAAGTACAGGGCAAAGTTGCTGCCATTTCTCTGCTGGTTGACTGAGCCACACGACTGAATGCCAAGCAAAGAGACTGTTCAAGTTACCTAGAGAAGCATCATTTCCAAAGCCAATTTGTTCACAATGGAACTGAAAACAGGGATGAGTGGAATTTGATATGAAGAAAACCCTAACATCTAGCCATAGCACTGTCCAGCAGAAATACCGTAGGGACCACATATGTAATTTAAAATTTTCTAGTAGCCACGTCAAAAAAAAAAAAAAAAAGTAAAAAGAAGCGGATGGAATTGTTATACTAGTATATTTTATGTAATGCAATGTATCCACAGATTTATCATTTCAACATATAATCATAGTGAAAACTTGTTAATGAGATGTTTACTTATTTTTGTAGACGAAGTCTTTGAAAGTCAGTGTTTCAAAGCATACATTTCAGTGTGGACTAGCCACATTTCAAGTGCTCAGTAGCCTCTTGGGGCCACCAGACTGGAACACTCAGGCAAACACACCCTTACAGGAATTGGAAGGTGAGGTGACACTCTATAGGGAACACCATAGCTACCGGGGAACATGACCACCTATTTGCTAATGATGTTCAGAGCTACAGCCCCAAATCTTAGGTATAGCACCTTTACATAGTGCCTTTAAGTCGATTTTTTAAAAAATCTCTTTTAATGTTTATTTATTTTTGAGAGACAGACAGAGTGCAAACAGGGGAGGGGTAGAGAGAGAGGTGGGGGAGACACAGTCTGAAGCAGGCTTCAGGCTCTGAACTGTCAGCACAGAGCTGGACGCGGGGCTCAAACCCTGGACAGGGGAGATCATGACCTGAGCCAAAGTTGGACGCTTAACCGGCTGAGCCACCCAGGCGCCCCTAAAGTAGATTTTTTAATGATGTACTTACAAGAATTATTAAGTTTATATAACAAGATACTTTCTTTGTAAACCTACTCAGATTGCAGGATGCAGAACAAAATTATGTTTAGTAAAAGTTGAAGTGAGTTTTTATGCATCTCTGGACGGAAAGAGTTAAAATTACATCTTAAAGCACTCTGTCTTACTACTTCAAAAGCAGTCTCAAGTTTCCATCCATAGCTAACTTAGAAATACTGTCCTTGGGGCACCTTGGGTGGCTCAGTCGGTTGAGCTTCTGACTTTGGCTCAGGTCAAAATTGCATGGTTCCTGAGTTCGGCCTCACGTCGGCTGATTGCTGTCAGCACAGAGCCCACTTCGGATCCTCTGCCTCCCTCTATCTCTGCCTCTCCCTTGCTTGCACTCTCTCTCTCAAAAATAAATAAAACACTAAGAGAGAAGAAAAGAAATCCTGTCCTTATTTCCGTTCCAGGTGTCAGCTTAGGTAAATGAGCTCTTTGCTATTCTTCCCAACTCCCTAGGAGCTGTAGGGCTGTAGGTGACTGTGGCTGGTATTGGAGTGGAGTTGCCGGGACTGGTGTGGCAAAGGAGGTGTGGCACAAGTTCATTATCCAATTTGTTTGGAGCCAACTCATGTTCTGGTCAATTTACTCTGATTCTGCTGAAGTCACAAGTCCAACACATGACCGCTACGCTTCCCTTCAATGTATTGCTTGGCCAGGTGCGATCCGTTCCCTGCTTCGTGACTTTCCATTAACTTCCTGAGCACGTCCCCCCGCCCCCCACTATCTCTGCCTGCCGAGACAGACACCTAGCAGCCAATTCCTCGGCTGCTGTTCTGGACGATCCAGACTTTTCTCATTCACTGGTTCCCTCTTGCCAATGTGGACTGCCAAGGAAACCAGCCTGTTAGTACAAGGCCATCCATCTTTTCAGAGATGTAGGGGCTACACTAAGACAGGACCCCTGGCACCTGGCCATCCACGTGCTTGAGAAAGTCACTTCCCCTTTGATAGCCCCAGTTTGCTGTGAAGCTAGCCCCAGTTTGCTCATCAGTGAAGTGAGAAGCACGGGGCAGATGATTTCTAGGTTCCTTCCGGCTCAAACAATACATCATCATTAAAAGGTGAAATTTTAAATTCCGATACAGCCCGCTCTTCCTTTGAATAAGGTACTCCAGTCTAGGATATGCCCTCCCAACATTATGTTAGCCCAATCAGGTAGGAGCTTTCTAGAAACTCTACTTTCTGTAACATTTCATGGATCGGGTGCGGGTGTTAGGGGAACACAGGACATTATGTGTATACTTGTCTGTAAATGTTGATATTAGCAGGGGCGCCTGGGTGGCTCAGTTGGTTGAGCATCCAACTTTGGCTCAGGTCATGATCTGGTGGTTTGTGACTTTGAGCCCCATGTCGGACTCTGTGCTAACAGCTCAGAGCCCAGAACCTGCTTCAGATTCTGTGTCTCCTTCTCTCTCTGCCCGTCTGACTTGTGCTCTGTCTCTCTCTGTCTCTCAAAAATAAATGTAAAAAAAAATTTCTTTAATGTCGATATTAGCAATTATAGAACTTCTACATTTGAATAAAAAGAAAGCTGTTTATAGAGTTAAAATTTTTTCCTGTGCTTTTTAAAAATGAGGATTCTTTCTATTTAAAAACTTGTCATCATAGGCATTTGAGACTTACAGAAGAATATGCACAGCATTATGTATAATTTATGAGAGAAAATAAACACCACGAGGCCAAGGTTCCGCTTTAAAATTGGAACACTGTCTATACACCTTCGTATCTGCCTTTCTCTCCTCTCCCACCACTCACTTTTCTCACCCCACTGCCCTGTACTTTGAATGTTATCATTCGCCTGTTTTTGAAATCTATGTTTTGTATATGATGCCACATATGCAAGGTATCTTATGTTATTTAGTTTTGCTTCTTTTTGCAGTTTACACAATGATACGGAAACAGTATATCATCCACAACTTCTCTCTCACTCAATATATTATTGTCTCTGGGATTCATCCAAGCGCAGTTTACTTGTATAGTTCATTCTTTTTATATTGGCCTAAAAATCTACTATGATAGCAAAATACAATTTATTTGGCTATTCTTTTTTTTAAACGCTTATTTATTTTGAGAGAGAGAGAGAGAGATCGAGAGAAAAGAGAATGAACACAAGTTGGGGAGGGCAGAGAGAGAGGGAGAGAGAATCCCAAGAAGATTCCCCAGTGTCAGAGCAGAGCTCAACGAGGGGCTCGAATATTATCAATGCCAATAATTATATGTACATCATTCTGAGTTTTCTCTAAAATGGTCAAATCGCATCATCTATGAATGACAATTTTGTTTCTATCTTTCCAATTTCTACGCCTTTTGTTTCTCTTTCTTACTGTACTATTCTGGCTAGGATCTCTAGTAAAAGGCTGATAAAGAGTAGAGTAGAGCATCTTTATCTACTTTCTGATTTTTAGGAAAATTCTTTTAACATTTCATTAAAAATGTGAGCCCTTGGGGCGCCTGGGTGGCTCAGTCGGTTGAGCGTCGGACTTTGGCTCAGGTCACGATCTCGTGGTCCGTGAGTTCGAGCCCCGCGTCCGGCTCTGGGCTGATGGCTCAGAGCCTGGAGCCTGCTTCCGATTCTGTGTCTCCCTCTCTCTCTGCCCCTCCCCCGTTCATGCTCTGTCTCTCTCTGTCCCAAAAATAAATAAACGTTGAAAAAAAAATTTTTTTTTAAATATCTCTTATTTCGATGAAAGGTTTCTTTAATTTTAAAGGGGTGTTGAATTTTATACAGACATTTTTCTGCATTGTTTGAAAAGTGGTCATTTAAAAAACCTTAATGGGTTAATGCAGTATATGATATTTACACATATTTATATAATCCAAGTTAATTATAGCACTGTCAATAGGCCACATTTCTCAAAACCTATTTCTTTTTGGTCCAAATCTTTCTATCACAGTGGTCCTAAAATTCAGATTTCACTATGAAAAGTATGTGAAATGTAACGGATAAGTCAATCATACCTCCTTTTAGTTTACACAGTCCCTTAGTAATGTCAGACGATTGTACTTCTGGAAATAAACTGAAGTGAGTTGTTTCCTGTTCCCAATATTCATAATTTTGTTCATGGATGAAACTGACTTACAGTTTTCCTCTTATAGTGATTTTTTTTCAGGTTTGGGGATTCATAGAATGGGTTGGAATCCTTCATAGAATTCCTTTTGTTTCCCCCCAAATTCCTGAAAAAAATTGCATAAATTTGGAACACTCTGTTTTGAAAGTTTAGCAGAATTTGTCTATAAAACCTTCAGGTCTTGGCAAATTCTTTGTGGAAAGACTTATGTTTTCCAGTTAAATTTATGTAACACTATAGGAATTTCTTTTTGGTAAATTATACTTATCTAGAGGTTTATTCACATGGTTTATCTTGCAAATCATCCTCTGTTCATAGAAAGTGGGTCTACCTAAAGATTTCCTAATGTTCTTGGAAGAGCCTTTATGTAGATACATTTTAGGTGATTTTTTTGTTGTTTTCATTTTTACAGGTGACATCTGCTCACATTCTGGTCAGCTAGACAGTTTATCAACTTGTTAATTCAAATGCAGTTCAGCCAACTGTCACTTCAACAAATTTTTCTAGAAACACTTTTTGGCTCCTCAAACTGTCTTAGACTTTTTTTTTTTTTAATTTTTTTTTTAACATTTATTTATTTTTAAGACAGAGAGAGACAGAGCATGAACGGGGGAGGGGCAGAGAGAGAGGGAGACACAGAATCGGAAACAGGCTCCAGGCTCTGAGCCATCAGCCCAGAGCCGGACGCGGGGCTCGAACTCACGGACCGCGAGATCGTGACCTGAGACGAAGTCGGACGCTCAACCCACTGAGCCACCCAGGCGCCCCTGTCTTAGACTTTTAATAAGGATATGTGGGGTACTTCTTAGCCACCCCACCCCACCCAATATACTCAAATTTATAGTAAATATAATTGATAGTTTGATGATTTAGCATCACAAAATACCTACTGTTATTATTTTGAATTTGGATTTTATGGCATGGTGGTGCAGCTATAAAAAGGCATTTAAAAACAAAAAAAATACATGGGGCGCCTGGGTGGCTCAGTCAGTTAAGCGTCCGACTTCGGCTCAGGTCACAGTCTCGCGGTCCGCGAGTTCGAGCCCCGTGTCGGGCTCTGGGCTGATGGCTCAGAGCCTGGAGCCTGCTTCCAATTCTGTGTTTCCCTCTCTCTCTGCCCCTCCCCCGTTCATGCTGTGTATCTCTCTGTCTCAAAAATAAATAAACGTTAAGAAAAAAAAAATTAAAAAAAAAAACAAAAATACAAACAACAGCAACAACAAAACCTTAATTTAAAATCTGTTTTTCTTTTAATATTTTGTCTTCTGAAATTTATATGAGTAGAAATAAAAAAAAAATTCCTGTTAAGTGTGAACCTTCTGGATAATCTAGGTTTCCACGTAAAGGCTATGTAGAAAATGAAGTTAACTCTTAGATCTGTCAAGAGAACAGATTATAGTCCCATAAGTAATGAACTATCTGATTTGTTAAAGACTGTCCACTTGTTAACCACATTCAAGGCCACATGTAACCACAAGTGGTAACACTCACCTTAGGAGTGCATTAAGAGTGTGCAATAACAGCCTATAATTCTGAAGTGTTAAACTGCCACTTGAAAAATGGAGCATATTGATATTTTGAAAATATTTTGCAGGAAGAAACTGTTTGTTTAGATTCTGAGGCAGATGAACATATTAACTGGTTCCAGCAAGAATATATGAAGACAGAAAAGGACTGGGGAGAAATCGATAAGAGAATGAGCCGGACTTTGGAAATAAGAAGAAAGTTGATTAGCAGCAGAACACCTCTGAAGGACATTCTTAAAATGTTTCCTTTCTTAAAGTGCCCTTATCAGGTATCTTTATTTGCTTATAACACCTTCTGATTTTAATGTCCAAATTGATTTTTCTCTTTTCTTTTGGAGTGTAACAGAACTATGTAGCAAGATGGTGGGTGTGAATCTTGGTAGGGTGTGTAAGGCTCCACAGGCTACAACTAGGACCATTACAACTAGGTAAGAATTTCTGGAACATGCACTGCCTGCCTTCAGCTTCAAAGATCTCTCTGTCATTACACATATTGTGGAGGCTGGGAGACCACTACTTAGGGCTATTTTGACAGTGTGAAACATTTTCCCTTTGCACTTATTTATTTATTTAAAAAAAAATCTTAATGCATTTTATTTTTTAATGGTTTCAGGAATAAAATTTAGAGATTCATCACTTACATATAACACCCTTTGCATGCAGTTAGACAATCAAGAAAGTTTACTAAGGAACTGTTAATATGCAGCTTTGCCCAATATCTATTTCCTTTATGATTCCCAATAATTTCATAAAATGGTTTTAAAATACATAAAGTTTAATAGGTAACTCCAATAACCTTCCATTTAGTTTACCTAAGGTGGCCATTAAAGGGTCCTATTACAATTTTAGTGTAATTTTATCTGTAGTACATAATGAAAGATTCACCCAAGATTTTAGCCAGTATTATTTAAGAGTAATAGCCAGGAGGCTTTGGCTATTAGAAGAGTATGCCAGATTGACAACCTGCATATTGTTTTAAATCAAAACCATTTCCAACTGAGAGCCTATAAACTTCTTAAATGTAAGCAGCATATTTTAAACATCTTCGTATGAGTTCTCCAAGTGCCCAGCAGAACAGTCTCCATGCAATACAAATGAAAAGTTGATTTTTTTGAATGCTGTGTGAATTAGTGGATGATTGGTGTCTCGGTCTGTTTGGGTTGCTATAACAAAACACCGTAGACTAGATGGCTTATGAACAGCAGAAATTTACTCCCCATTGTCCTGCAGGTGGGGTGATCCAAGATGAAGGCTCTGGTAGATTTGGTGTCTGATGAGACCCTGCTTTCTGGTTCATGGATGGCATTCTCTAGCTTCTCTAACTTCACGTGGCTGAAGGGGCAATCTGGCTCTCTGGGGTCTCTTCTGTAAGGATGGGAATCACATTCATGAAGGCTGCATCCTCCTAACCAGGCCCTTCTCAAAGGCCTCACCTCTTAATACCATCACACTGAGCATTAGGTTTAACATAAGAATTTGTGGGGTGGGGGATAAATATTCAGTCCGTAGCAGTTGGTAAGGCTGCTGTGGACGCTGGAGTTGCAGCCTTACGGGCCTTCACTGGAGTGCAGCCTGCGCAGGTTTGTGATTAAAATACCTAAGCTATGGTTCAGCATCCTTTCAAAGAACGATAGATGAGAGTGAGTCTGAGTGGGGAGTGGACAGTGGATTTTAGACCTGAGACGGTCTCTCATGCTTTGTCTTAAGTCTCTTTTTCTCCCAACCCTTCAGGCACTTCACCCTTTATATCCAAAATATGGATTGGGATATGGTTTTTGTAATGACTGTACTACTTAATGAATAAAGTTGACTATTTTTTCAAACAAAAGAGTTGAACAGGGGGCGCCTGGGGGGCTGAGTCGGTTAAGCATCTGATGTCAGCTTAGGTCATGATCTCATGGTTCATGGGTTTGAGCCCCGTGTAGGGCTCTGCGCTGACAGCTCAGAGCCTGGAGACTGCTTCAGATTCTACGTCTCCCTCTCTCTCTCTGCCCCTCCCCTGCTCGCACTCTGTCTCTCTCGCTCAAAAATAAATATTAAAAAAAAAAAAAAAGAGTTGAACATTTTAGCTTTCTTCAGGGAGTACCTCCCAAACTAAGCCTTGTGTGGCCAGCTGGGATTTACAAAATTTGTAAAACCCTTGCTCTGCTTCCTAAAATAAAAGCAAACTTAACCTTACTTACAAATACCCAGTTAATGAAAAGTCCCTATAGCCAGACAGCTGCTCCTGCTCCAAACTATTCCCACCACTTGTTGCTACTGATACTACCATTGTGTAGTGCTATGAGCTTAGGGAGCTTATGGCACAGGTATGGCTGAAGAGAAGTGGCCAGTGTAGGACACTGGACCAAGGAGTTTACATGGACCCTTCATCACCATCTGCACTCATCAATCTCCTCTTTCAAGAGAAAGTGGGATGCTAGTTAGACACTAAGATTTCAGCCCTTGGTCTGCTCATTGCTACAGAGGTATTATGGCTCTAAAATTTCTCACTGAACAAAGTGAGGATATATACCTTTGCAAAAATGTGTGCGTGTGCACACACACACACATACACACATCTGCATCTGCTTATGTATCTATACATAAGTATTAAACACCATGAGTTCACATTTATGCCTTCAATTCCAACCCAAACCACAGGGCTTATTCTAACCTACCCTCTTTCCATACATTCTAACTCTCTTCCACAGTGAGAAACCTGACACCTATTACCCTCAATGTATTTACTTATTTCTATTGATCAGTCTTCAAGTTCATGAACCTTTTCTTTGCATTTTCCAGTATGCATTTCCTTAACCAGTGATGTTTCCATTTCAGTAAATGTTATTTTCAGTTCTGAATTTCAATTTGGTTCTTTTTTGATTTATATCCCATTTCTCTGCTGAGATGCTCCACGCCATGATATGAAATTCGCTGGTCTTACCATGTTCCCCACCATCCTAGCTTAGTGCTCCACCGAGGGCTGGCTGGTAACAGACCCTAATGGGCATTCCAGTTTTCTGATAACTACTTCTGGGCCAAATTTTTGGGCAACTGATGATCTACCAAAATGTTCAAGAAATGAACATTTGTGGGTAGTATGTAACTATTCTTTACAGAGTTTTAGGGAGAGTGATGATTACATTAATTCCTACTAGTGTGAATGATGATAAATGGTCTTATAATGCCACTCTGTCAAAAAAAAAAAAAAAAGCGGGGAGGTGGCAGCGGTGGTGGAATTCTCAGAGGGAGAGTACTTAGGCAGTGGCAGGAAAAGGTGATGTTGAGTAAAGGGGTTTCCATATAGGTAAACTGGTTTTGCTGTCACTTTGTAGTCAGATCTCCTACACTTACTATTCACCACTTACTCTTGTTTCTAAAGCTCTTCCCTTTCCCTTTAGAATGCTATGGTTAGGTATTTTTTGAAGGTTTGCTTCCTAAAATCTAACAATTTTCTTATTTTGCCTCTTGTTGGGTACTGCCTAAAGAAAGACCCTAGAATCTTAGCTGATCAAATAGCCAAAATATGCATACAGAAGTTGGAGCCCTCATTTAGTTGAGCCTGCATGCAAAGTTTTAATTCTATGGGCATAGAAATTTGCCATATCCATTATTTATCTTTTCCTATTTACTTCAGCCTTGCTTTCTTTTTTCCTCCTGTCATTACGTCTTTATTTCTCCACTAAAGCTACTCATATATCTTGTATAGATTTTAAACTAGCACTCAAAGTTCAATAAAATCCTAACGAGTTATTTACTTCCTTACAGTCAGTACATTAGCTTTTCTTGTGGTCTTCTTCTTCTTTTTTCTAGATGTTCAGAGAATTCCAGCTTCTTACAAGAACAGATATTTATAAGAAAACAAGGCACATTTTGGAATCCTATTC
Organism: Puma concolor; assembly: GCF_028749965.1. Classification (NCBI taxonomy): domain Eukaryota; kingdom Metazoa; phylum Chordata; class Mammalia; order Carnivora; family Felidae; genus Puma; species Puma concolor. The sequence continues at coordinate 119,442,153 of NC_141671.1, read as the reverse complement.
GGAAAATATACTGACTTCTTTTTCAGTGGTGCACAATCCAATCAATATTGCATTGCAAGAAAAACTGAAACAGCACACAGATGAAGACATGTTGAAACGTTAGTAAACCTGGGGGTGGGGCAATCTAGTCAGTTACCTGTTTAATTCAGGATAGAGAAGCTCTGTTTTGGAAATAAGTAATTCAGTGAAACAACACACAGGATAGAAAAAAGAACTTCTCAAATAGGAGGAGCCTAGGTACAGAATTAAAAGTACACTTGAGGGGCGCCTGGGTAGCTCAGTCGGTTAAGCATCTGACTTTAGTTCAGGTCATGATCTCGCGGTCCATGGGTTTGAGCCCTGCATCGGACTCTGTGCTGACAGCTCAGAGCCTGGAGGCTGCTTTGGATTCTAGGTCTCCCTCTCTCTCTGCCCCTCCCCCACTCATGCTCTGTCTCTTTCTCTCTCAAAAATGAATAAACATTAAAAAATAATTTTTAGGGGCGCCTGGGTGGCGCAGTCGGTTAAGCGTCCGACTTCAGCCAGGTCACGATCTCACGGTCCATGAGTTCGAGCCCCGCGTCAGGCTCTGGGCTGATGGCTCGGAGCCTGGAGCCTGTTTCCAATTCTGTGTCTCCCTCTCTCTCTGCCCCTCCCCCGTTCGTGCTCTGTCTCTGTCTGTCCCATAAATAAATAAAAACGTTGAAAAAAAAAATTAAAAAAAAATATTTTTTAAAAAAAGTACACTTGATTTGGTAAAATCCTATTTAGGGAACCAGTAACCTGTTAATTTCATAATACAATCACAAGGTAAAGCATGCTAAAATCTTCCTGGGTGATGGACAGAGAGTACAGGACTCTGATCTTCTCCTGGCCATGATCTGGAGAGCGGGAAATGAGACGTAGATGTTTATTCGAAAAGGATGTTGGTTAAATGCTTGTGAAACACTGGTTCAAGAAGACTGGTTTGTTCTCTGTAGAAGCAAATGATTAAAAAAAAAAATCCACATTTTAAGACTGGCTTTGCTTATAATTGGCAAAAGCTTATTTTTACTTGGACTTTAAGCATGTTTACTTTGGCAGATATGAAGATGACAGCCACATGTTTGCTCCTACCAGATGTTTTTGGGGACGATCCCAGTCTTTTTGTCATCGTGAATGAGAAGGTATGTAGTATGTCAATGATTGGGCTTGACAGTTCAGGTCTTCATGTGATCATTTATTCGAATGCAGGGTGGTGGCCCCTTTTAAAGTATGGTTTTGTCATATTTACCAATACGCTGCACAGCAACAAGCTCATTTATTGTAACACCACGGTTAAATTGAGGCACCTTTATGACTTAGCGATTTTCCATATCACAGAGTGGTGACTCCATTATCTATTTTTTTTCAGGTGCAAGTGTCCACACCCGTGTTAGAAGTCAAGAACCCTTTCAACACTGATGTCTGTGAATTTTCTTTGTATTTAGAAAAAGAGAAGCTCACGAAGGTGGATGACTGTGTTACGGCCTTGGCTGCTCTCATAGCTGCCTTCCATGTATTTGGAGTTGAGTGTCCAAGAGGACTGTCCCAAACCCTCAACTTCCTAGAGACGTTGATTTTTGACATGCACAGTCCCCATTTTCCTTCTATGAAAGAAAAGGAAAAGGAAATAGCGTTTCGACACCCACTTACCTAATGTGAGGCCAAATATTGCATCAGAATTGATTTCTAGGGAAACCTAAAACTTTGCAAAAAATTGTTTTGACTTAGGGTTATGGTAGAGGTAGGTATTATCTTGTGTCAAAGGATGCAAATGAATTTCAGTACCTTCTTTCTATATAGTTAGACACTTGAAATTCTTTGTGAAATTCTGTAATAAAATACTATTTAAGAGCGGTTTCTTTTGATTCGAGTTCTAAGAAATTCCATAGCCCAAGCTACACTTTTTTTTTTTTAATTTTTTTTTAACGTTTATTTATTCTTGAGACAGAGACAGAGCATGAACAGGGGAGGGTCAGAGAGAGAGGGAGACACAGAATCTGAAACAGGCCCCAGGCTCTGAGCTGTCAGCACAGAGCCTGACGCGGGGCTCGAACTCACAGACTGTGAGATCATGACCCGAGCTGAAGTCGGACGCTCGGGGCGCCTGGGTGGCGCAGTCGGTTAAGCGTCCGACTTCAGCCAGGTCACGATCTCACGGTCCGTGAGTTCGAGCCCCGCGTCAGGCTCTGGGCTGATGGCTCAGAGCCTGGAGCCTGTTTCCGATTCTGTGTCTCCCTCTCTCTCTGCCCCTCCCCCGTTCATGCTCTGTCTCTCTCTGTCCCAAAAATAAATAAAACGTTGAAGTCGGACGCTCAACCGACTGAGCCACCCAGGCGCCCCCCCGAAGCTACACTTTCAAGGGGGCATTAGTTTTTGAAAGGCCCTACGTTTCAGATACACTCAAGTCCTTCAGATTAGGGTATGACATCTTACCCTTCGCTCAGTGTGCCCAACTTTGGAAGACTTAATGCTCAGGAGCTGTACATTTGTGGCCCGTGGGCGCATACTCCCCACTTCTTTCCCCCTGCTGACCTGCCTGGCTCCAGGCATTTTGGTTTCCTTCGACCACGTGTGTTGAGAACCAAGGCTCTTCTTACTGCTTGCTGAGCTCACTGGCACGGGTCCTGATCACCTGTGACCTGTGTAGCCTTCCACTGCTCCCCTCTCTTGACATGTAGTGATGGCCCTGTTCTGGTCTCCTCAAAGTTTCTCCTTTTCTCTGGCTTTGACCTCTGGTGTTGGTGTCTGTCCTGGCTGCCGCTCAGGTTTGTCTGGGTCTATAATATGGACCTGGCCTTTCTCCGCCAGGACCTCTTGGGCACCAGTTTCTGGACTCGCTCTCCTGCCCGTCTCAGAAGTCCAGGTCCTGGTTCCTCATCCATCCAGCCCAGAGTCCCATGTTATAATTCCATTTGTTCTGTTCCTAAAGATGGTGCATAAGTAAGTACTTCTTAGGTCTGGCAAGACTTGCTGTACTCTTTTCAAGTACTTTATAAGGAAAAATGATAACACTACTGTTTCAAGGTGCCTGCCCCTTGACTATCATTACCACAGTATCATCATAACCTATCAGTTTTGACAGAACAGATTGATTCAGAGACTGAAGAGATCTAAGTGTGCTAATACTTGGCAATGTGATGAGCATTTCTGGGGTTACTTCATCAAATTATTTTTTTTAAAGCTTAAGAAGGGGTTTGTATGAATTACTCAAAAAATATTTTTATGACCTACATCTCTGGAAATACATTTATTCTGCAAATATTTATTCTAATATCTTTTTCTGTATAAGTTCTATTTATTACAATGCTTAAGTCAGTGAGACAGAAGATGAAATTTCAATCAGCTGCTCCCCTTTACGATGACTGTTGACTAACTGCTTCCATGAGACTGGACAGGCAGAGGACCAATTTGATAGATGTCATTTTCACATAAACTAATCCCTATTCCATGGTTTCCACTTATTCCATTTCACTGGAATGTGCCTTTAGTTCCTTACGAACTTTATTTCCCTAAACCTCCCCCCCCCACCTTTTTTAGTTTCACAAGCTGTCTTATTCTTCCTCTCCCAAATGAATTTACCAAATTCTTAAAGATTCCTTTCCTTAGGAGCACACAGTGTCTGTGGCTAAAGGTCAATGAAAACTTCTCTTTGTCTCCACAGGCTGGGGAAGACAGGTAGGGGGTGGAGCCACAGGAACACTGCAGTGAGGTCTGACAGACATGAGCTGACCATGAGGGCAAATCCACATTAAGCTTTATTGTCTGTTTCATTGGTACATCGATCCCCAGTGCCCAGCATGACCTTGCCACTTGGTAAATTTTCATATTGCTTCACTAACACAACCCTATTTTCTTTGGAGCCTGGGTCTACTGAATCTAGAAGTTGCAAAATGGCAGCCCGTGGTCATATTTCAACCTGCAGACGGGTCTCATTTGGTTTACACAGTGAAATTTTTTAATGTCCTTAGATGGGAAGGCCCTATCAATTTCTACATTCCCTATCCCTTTGTTTGCTTTAGCCCAAGCCTGTGTCTCTCACTTCAGGGACCTCCCTGTCATCATGGTCCTATTTCCTGTGTGAAACCTTAGACTACATCCCAGGGAAGGAATGGTGAAAAGGTTTCCCCTACTTGAGGTACACTGTTCCACCTAAGGATGCTTAGAAGCCTTGCCTCTAACATATAAAACCTGCTGCTTAGAATGAATATTTTAAATAACACTTAAAATTCTCTTTGTTAAAACATGCTTTAAATGAGAAAGAAAAAAATCCCCAATAGGTGTGAAACCTACTTAACCAAACAACTTATTTACTTAGGTACTTATTTATTGTCATTCTTTGCATCATCTGGGACATAACTTGACAACTTTGAATCCTGCAAATACATCCCCCATAGCTTTGTAATGCCCAAATCTTTGACACTGTTCCTGCTCTCATGTGTCAGACAAGCTTTCTAAAAAAAAAAATAAAAAAAAAAAAAAAAAATCATACATGTGTAAAAAAAGTATCTGCAATTAAGATTTTATTTCATTCGTGTCAGATATAACAAGTGCAACTTGAATGTACAAATTCTGAACAAAACAAAACAAAAAAACCAACAACGAAAAACTTATTGTAGCAAATTCATGCAAAGAAATAAAAGGGAGGCTGCAGATACCATGGCCTTTTGAATGCTGACAAATGCAAAGGACCAGCGGGGGACGTCCCAGGAAGTCCCACATCAGAAAAAATGAGAGCAAGGAAGGAGAGAGGTGGAACTTGCCCCAGAATTCAGACAGCATGCTATGAACTGACTACTGACTTTTATCTTGGCCCTTGAATAAATGGCCAATCCTAGAAGTAGACATTGTCTCCAAAGGCTAATAATTTACCTTTTGTGTTGGAAAGGCAGTGTCACGAAAGAAACACTACAGCTAGCAGTTTATGGATAATCCAGGGCTTTCATTTAAAGTGCATCTGTACATTTACAGAACTTAGGGGAACTGTTCTACAGAGAATCTTTCCAAAACGGAGGTTCTTGAATAACTGCTTTGGGAAACCCCCTCCTGGATCTGTGAGCATTTACAATCTTTGTGCTGACTGGTGTTGCTCTCTCACACTCCGCCCTTTCACTAAAATCCACATACTCTCTCTTCGGCCAACTCTAAGAAAACCTTTGGGTCTGGAGGAAGAAGATCTGGGACAGAGCTCTTTATGGATTAGTGTTTCCATCAACAGATGAGCCCTTCGGCCCCTGAAAAGCACTACAGTTACGTCATGGACAATCGGAGAGAAGCTTAAGATCATCTCATAAATAGTTCAAGATCCTTACAAACAAGCCCTCCCCCACCCCGCCCCCAATATAATTGCATATTCCTTGGATACCACTGGACTCTTGTAGATACACAGGGCACCACAATGTAGAAGCCTGGATGCCATTCAAATACATCACCTAATTTATTTATATATTTTATTTTTCAATTCCATTATTTATATACACGTTTTTGGTAATTATAGTAATGATGCTGGTGAAAGTAATTTAACATTTCATAATGCGTGCAAAAGTAAAAACACTGATTTAGAGAAAAGTAATTTTTTACATCTATTCAGCCCCAACAGATTATGACAAGCAGTTAGGCAATATCATGACTTGCAAAGTTATACTTAGCATAATGTTGCAGTTCAAAATATGGCACAGAATTAACAATACAGGTAACAGTCCCACTGGCTAAACTTGGCCAGGTCTTGACTAATTTGGTTTAAGTTGAAGTTGGATTATATAAAAAGGTTTCTGAAAGTACTGAAAAAGAAACCGTGTACATGAAAGAGGACTCAACAATGTTTACAAAATGCCAAAAGTTCTTATCCTGACCCCCCCTTTACCATAAATAATTAATGAAGTTCCCTTTCCCTCCCACCCCTCCCCCAGCCTCAAAAAGATTTACAAAGATAAATTTAGCTCAGTGAACAGAACCAAAGGATGAGTGCTCTTAGACAGTACCTGGTTAAAAGCTGAAGCACTTTCATAAGGATTCATATATATTGTCTCTTGAGGAATATAAATAATCTGATAGCGTTGCTCTTTTGAGTTTGGGAGACTTCTCGCTTAGGAGTTAGAACTGTCCTTGTGCTTTGAATAAAACATGAGCTTTAAAGCAGAAAGCTGATGGTATTCAAAATTCACCATCTTCAAAGTTCATTGTGAGAGTTCTTCTCTGCAGCTTTGAACATCAGGATAGAATTGAAAATTTTGAGAGCAGGTCCCAACTTAATGCTCATAATTTTAACAATGTCTGTTTGGGTCATGAGCAGAAAGGCTTCTCCATCAATTTGCTAAAAGGGGAGGAACAGACAAAAAGATTATGAATCGATCAGATGTAGTGTTGGGCAAATATCCAAAGTTAAGTTACCAGCTGTCCTCTGCGGAGCAGACGAGAGTTCATGTGTGCAAACATTTCCTGGTTGATGAACCTTTCTTATCTACAATAACCAAACTGGAAGCAATGTGGACTGGAAGCAAACATAAAACTCGGTCCTCTGAAAAATCAGCCCACAGGAAAATGGAAGGTGCCCGTATTTTCCTGGGATTGCTCTGACTTAGGCAATGAGTCCACAGGAATTTGGATAAATCTGGGGTGACTCAGATCCAGTTCCCATTATGGTAGATTTTAAATGCGAGTTAAGCACACAAATGTTTGTGGATATAAACAAAGGAATTCAGGCAAACATGTCAGCTGTGTGCTAACATTTTTTTTTATTAGCTTTCCCCAGTGAAGGAAAAAAAAAAAAAACAGTGATAACATTCATTTTTAGAGTGGCTACAACCATTCTTTGTATGCAGAAAAAAAAGGAGTTACTAACAAGGGCAATCAACAGTGTAGATGGAGACAGAGGAAATGAAGGTGATGAACGTGGTGTGGAGAGCTGTAGACTGGGTGACCACAAGAAACATCCTTCCTCCCCCTGGGTCTCTTCCAAGACTAAACTTCTGTGCTTCTACCAGAACTAAACTTCTGGTTTAGTGGGCAGAACAAAAGAATAGTCTTTTTTGTAAAAATTTTCAGGTTTGGGGACATTCTACCACCTTCAAAAACAATCATTCATTTCTCTTTCGGTTTTTCCGTTTTACACCACAAGTGAAAGAAAAGTAAAACACACTTTTGCTCTCTGCCTCAGAGTACATCACAAACCTTGACAGCAATGTACTGTTTTGGGTTGATGGTGTCTGTCCCAAATTCACCTGCTGAAGTCCTAACAGGGCCCTAAGAAGCTCAGAACGTGACCTTATTTGGAAACAGGGTCACTGCAGGTGCAATCGGTTAAGATGAGATCATGCTGGAGTAGGGTGATCCAAGATGATGGAAGTCCGTAAAAAAAAGAGGACATCTGGAGCCAGAGGCAGACACGTATAGAGGGAAGACACTGTGAGGAAAAGGTTTAACAGCATCTCCAAGTCAAGGAGGGCGGCCTGGAACAGAGGTTTTCCTCCGACCTCAGAAGGAAGCTATCCTGATGACAACCTTGCCTTCTTGCCTTCTTCAGACCTCCAGCCTCCAGAACTGGGAGACAATACATTTCTCTTGTCTAAACTGCTGGTTTGTGGTTCTTTGTTATGGCAGCCTCAGCAAACTCATATCACTCTAAATTCTGTAGACAGTTTACTAAATAAAGGCTGAAACAATTAAGCCGCTGTTTAAGATTTTCCTCTTTCCTCCAATAACAAAGCAAACCTGTAAATCCTTTTAACCAGTACCAGGGTCATCTTATGCAACTTCAAGCAGTGATTGTTTGGAAGAAGTTTCCCAATTTTCAGCAAGGAAGCATCTTAGTGTCTGTCATACCCTAGAAGGAAAGGCACTCCCACGTAAATTTCCGAATGAAGACAAGTTCAGTGGCAGATAAGAGAAATGTTCTGTTGCTTCTTGGGGAGCATTTGCTCTGGTCTCATTTGCTTGTGCTCTGACAGTCCTCGGGTCAAACGAGGCCAAGCAGAGAGGCAGATCTATTAACACTTCACTCAACCAAGGCAGACCTTAGTAGCATAAACGGTCTGATCGAAGTCTTCTAAGTCATTAATGAAAAGGTCAACTAACACACCGGTTCCCAAGGAGCTCATTGCAAAGACGGAATTGTTTATTACAACCTCGGGCCCTACTGAGTCTCTTGAGATTATATAAGAGTTTAACATGACAGATGACTGATGAAAAGAAACATTTAGAGAATGGCAAGGCTGGAACCTGAAAGCTAGGAGTGGGGTGAGAAGGTGAAGTTTTGGTAGATTATTTTTAAGGTTACACTGGAAAGAAAAAGTCAGCTTGAGGCGGGTGCCAGCCAGTATATTTCACACAGGCTGCTCCAACGTGTGACCATATGGACAAGCCTCATTTGGAAGGAAGTAAACTAAATTTGAGAAAGCACTTTCTAAGCACAGTGATCACCGCAGTGTAATACTGGGTTTGCTTCTGTTTGCCTTTGTGATGTATATAAACTGCTCTAACTCCAGAGATTAGAGATTAAGTATCTCGCTAATGGCCCAAAACTCTGAAGGAGGGTTTGGAACTCAGGCAGGATTCTGGCCTTCCATTTCATTATTCTTTCCAGCACTCCTGGTTCTGCTCCCCATGTTTTAACTCTGCGAATCACAGTGACATGCTGTTTGCGTGTCTTTCTCAGAGGGTAAAGGTATGAACGTGCTCACTCAACACACTTATTAAACACCTATCACATTCCAGACACTCTTCTTGGGCCTGTGCATACAGCAAAGAATAAAAGAGATATATAAGCAAAACCAAGCAAATGAGTAAACCAAAACTCCCTGTGAAGTTTATGGTCTAGTAGTGGAAGAGAGACTGTAATCAAAAAGTATGATAGGTAAGCAAATTAATTAGTAACGAACTGACAGTAATAAATTCTAAAAGGTGATCAGTGCTATGAAGAAAACCTCTGGGTGGGGAGGTGGCTGCACAGCAGGGGCAAGGATGGATGACTGAGAAGGTGGCATCTGAGCAGAGGGAGCACGGCATGTGAACGTCTGGGGGAACAGCATCCCAGGCAGGGCAGACACAGAAGGCGCCTGGACAATACGAAGAATGGCAAGGAGGTCAGTGTGTGCAACAAACAGGGTAAGCCAAGGATGGAGCAAGCCGAGGTCAGGAGGTTCTCGCCTCTCTAGAGGTCACGGCAGGCCCTTGTGAGGATTTTTGCTTTTATTCTGCTTTATTTACTGGAAGGCTACGAATGGAAGAGTGACATGATTTGACTTATTTTGAGCAGGATCATTCTGGGTAGGCTGGGAACAGACTGTAGAAGAGCAAAATTAGAAGCAGGGAGACTGGTTAGGACGTTACAGTGTTGATCCAGGTGAGTGAGGATAGGGGCTCAGAGCATAGTGGCAGTGATGAAGGCAGAGACACAGCCAGAATCCCTGTATGTTTCCAAAATACGCCCAATAGGATTTTCAACAGATTAGATGCAGAATGTGTAAGAGAAAGTGACATCAAGCATGGTTCAAATCATAGCCCGTCCTAACACCTGTACTTTGCCTCTTAGAGATGACTTACCAGGGTTTAGTTAGATTTCTTTTATGGTTTACTTCTAGGCCTTAAAACCAACACCTGCTGACCTTGTGAGACATGAATTTCACAGGAATTTATAGGATGAATAAATAAAGGAATGAAGGACTATGCAAACAATCACTGTCTCGCTCCTCACAAAGAGGATCTGGCTTTGAGAACACTGTTGCTCTGTTATTTAGTTTCAGTAAGATTCAAGTTCAGGTTCAAATATGTTCTTTCTTTGAATACATTTTTCTACGCCATGAAAGCATATTCAAAGAAAGAACATATCTGAACTTGAATCTTACTGAAACTAAATAACAGAGCAAATCCATATGGATTGTCTAGATATCAACAGAACAAAAAACAGTTCTAATATAGATGTACTATAAACTTATTTTAAAAAATGTTTTATTATCTCAGGTAACAACTACATGACTTTTTTTTTTTTTTTCCACAGAAAGAACAACAGCTCCCTGCAGATGTCTAAATCTGTTCAGGGACTGAAAATTAACTGAGTGTGATCCACGAAGAACTTAGAATTTAGGAGTGAAGGAAAGAAACTCAAAATCTGAACAACTATCAATTAAAGACCAACTAGAAAGAAGATGAAACATTCCTGAAACAAGAACATAAATCAGAAAAAAAGGATGCTGAAAATCAGATCCTTGTATACTTTAGCAGGCTTCCGTCTAAAACAAAATAATACTAATAGTATAATGATGCTGACGATGCCTGGATCCTTAGCTGTCTTGATACTCTTGCCAGGCTCTTTTTTTTTTTTTTAATTTTTAATGTTTATTTACTTTTGAGACAGAGACAGAGCATGAGCAGGGGAGGGGCAGAGAGAGAGGGAGGCACAGAATCTGAAGCAGGCTCCAGGTTCCGAGCTGTCAGCACACAGCCCGACACGGGGCTCGAACTCACGAACCACGAGATCATGACCTGAGCCAAAGTCGGACGCTTAACCGGCTGAGCCACCCAGGCTCATCTTGCAAGGCTCTTAATTGAAAGTATGCTATTCTTAGCAGCTGAGGCTACACAGAGGCAAAGAAGGCATATATACCTATAACTATAGAAAAACCTTCTGAGATTACTTCGGTCTTCTTTCGACCTTCTGGTAGCCAAGATGAGAGTGAAAACAGACTGCTCTGCTTGGAGGCGCTGACAGGCTAGGGGCTTATTTTTAAAGGGCTCTAGTGAGAACAGAGTCTGCTATACTCAAATAGCATTACATGCACGGTAGTTAAAGCCAATTTCTTTTTTGTTTTAATGTTCAATATAGGTCATAACATTATTAAGCATCTCTTATCTTGATGTTTTGGGCAGGCAGAGGATAAACTAATCTCCCAAATGCAGACGGTAATGACTATCAGTTATTATAAACATTACTGAGATAGGTATAAGATCTAAGGGGTTGTTTTAGCAGTAACAGTAATATTTAGTATAACATTAAATGAATTTAATCATGGTGTTGTTAAAGTGATGTTTGAAAATAAAATAATGGGAACTAATTTCACTGTATTAAAAACAAAATGTTGCTTATCTCTCTCTTTGGTTTCTTTCTGTGCTATAAGAAAATGCATGCTATTAAGGTTTTTGTGTGTGGTTTGTTTTTTAGGAACGGGTCTGGTGCTATTGCTGTGGAGCATCATAAAATGGTACAAACACTTCTGTTACATCCGATCTCATAGAAAGACATCTGTGTACAAATGACGAATGCTGCTTGTTAGACAACGCCATGCCAATCTGTCAATTTCAACACCAGCGCTCTCTTCCCTCCTCTCCCAATTCAAAACATCTAACCGTTCACTGCATTTCAGTGGGACACTTACTTCATCTTTAAATACCTTTCCGTGTTCTTCACAGCCAGGTAAGCTTTGTATGAATTCTGACACCTGTCAAAAATAAGGTAACAATTCCAGTTGAAAACAGAAGCCCGAATCTAAGTGCTACAGGTTCAAAATGTTTAACCTGCATGCGTTAGTTGTTTCTCTCAGAACAATTTCTTCCCTTTCAGGAAGAGAGACTAAGCCCCACACACATTCACTGTATCTGCTCCTGAAGCCAGAATTGCTATATCCAGTTCCTGGCAGACAAAGAAAATGAAATATACCTCATCTGTGCTCCATTTGGAAACTTTACTGGCAGGAATTCCAGCTACGGTGGGGAGAAGTTTGCTCTGCTGCTCCCAGCGCAAGGGCAGACATGGAATTGGTGATTTAAAGGACAGAAAGACAGCTGACCGGCGCTGTGCTTGTTGTAGGCTAGGTTCTTCCCGGGCACCTGCTGGATTGAAACAAACCGGAACTCACGCTCTGAAAAGGCGCAAAGACAGCCCCAAGTGCCAGGTGTCTCCCCCAAATAATGAGTTGGTGGGCGGCACCTACTTAAAGCATGCTTCCTTTCAACATTATTGCCAGTGAACAATTACACTCTCCTTTGTCCTTACAGAAGGTTAGGTCACGGTAAGAAACAACCTGTAAATTCAACTTACACGTTTGCCACATTACCCTTTATGGAAGATGTGTCACGTTAACAATGTTGCCTCTTTAATGTCTCATGAAAGATACTTGCCTCCCAGCTTTAGTGGCAAGGAAAAGGACTATCCAAGCCTCAGGAAATGGTTTTGTGTCCCTTTCAGTTGTGGATGTCCTAAAAGTAACCACCAAATTGTACATGCTCGAGTCCAGCCACTGTGGTTACCCTGTGTTACTAGACCTGTTCTTTCCTTTTAGCTCAGCCCTGGTTTCATCTTTCAATTTCTGTTTACCAATCCCATTGGCTTTTTAAATAGCCTACTTAATTTTTTTAAAGGGATATGAAATTATTGCAATAAAAATAAAACAGAAAGGCAAATGCTTTTGTCATTCTTGTATTTGTGAAGATCAAAATTAAAGCTACAGAATATTCCATTCATCTGCCAGATCTTCTGAATCCAAACATATTTACTGCTGCTCTCCTAAAACAGCCATTTCTTAGCAAATGATTTTATGTCACTGGGACTTCTAAAGTTTGTCAGTAATTCTCTCAAGATCCTTTAGAAAAGAAAACTTCTGAAAACTACTTACTCAAAGCCCATCAGAAGAAAGGCTCCTCCTCTACATTTACTCTCCTCCACCCCTACACCATCTCAGTTACAATGCTACTTCAATTTCGGGGCACCTGCGTGGCTCAGTCAGTTAAGCATCTGACTTTGGCTCAGGTCATGATCTTGCAGTTCACGAGTTTGAGCCCCACATCAGGCTCTGTGCTGACAGCTCAGAGCCTGGAGCCTGCTTTGGATTCTGTGTCTCCCTCTCTCTCTCTGCCCCTTCCCCTCTCACACTCTGTCTCTCTCTTTCTCTCAAAAATAAATAAACATTAAAAACAATGAAAAAAACAAAAACAATGCAACTTCAATTCCACCACAAGTTTTTGCCAAATGGTTACCCAGTTTAGGCTTTTGTGTCACTGAGACTATTTCAAACTGGCTTGTATCTCTAAGATTATTTTAAGGTTTTTTTTTTTTTTTTGAAGAGTAAGCTTTACAGAAAAGTAGACAAATCGTTAAGTGTACAGCTCAAAGAATTTTCACAAAGTGAACACACCAATGTACCTAACACCAGGATCAAGAAACAACATGGCGGCACACCCAGAGCCTCCTGTGTCCCCTTCTAATTACACCCCGGCCAGCAAGGGCGACAACCACCTTCCTGACTTCTAACACCACAGGTTCTTTACCCTGCTTCTGAATTACACTCAGACGAAAATCTTGGCGTTTCTGGCTTCTTTCTCTCAACAGCATTGATTATGAGATTCTTCCATATTGCTCGTTGAATGTGCTCTTTGCTGCATGGTTTTTCAATAGTTATGAACATTCCACAAGTAACTGGGAGTTAATGGACATTTTAGTTGTTTTTAATTTTGGGCTATTACCAACAGTGTTGCTTTGAACATTACCTGTACCAGTCTTTTCTTGGACACATGTATGATTTCTGTTGTGTATGTGTATGTGTATATGTGTATGTAGTGCGTGCGTGTGTGTGTGTAATATATATATACAAATTCTGCCAGTTTTCCAAAAACAGTTATGCAATATGTATCCACTAACAGTGTAAGGGGGTTACAAATGCTTTCCATCTTCAATAACATGTGGTATTGCCTATCTTTTTACACTTTAACCATTTTGGTGAATTTGTTGTGGTATCACATGTGGTTATAATTGCAGTTGCCTGATAACTAATGAAGTTGACAATCTTTTCCTATGCTTATTGGCCATATGGAGAACCTCCTTTGTGAATTATTTATGTTTTATGCCTGTTTTTTCCATTGGGCCATCTTGCCTTATTTCTTACTGATTTGTAGAAGATACACACACACACACACACACACACACACACACACACACACACACACTCTGGATAGGAATCCTTTGTTGGAAATAGGTATTACGACAATCCTTTGTTGGAAATTAGGTGTAAGTGAAGTTTAACTTACTTTTTTTCTTTTATGGTTAGTGCTTTTTGTAGGTCTACTGAAGAAATCTTTGCTTACCTCAAGGTCCTAAAGTTAGTCTCCTCTGTTTTTCCCTAAGTACTTTATGTTTTACCTTTCACTTGAAATTTCAATCCACCTGAAATTTATCTTGGCATGGTATGAGATAAGGATTGGCATTCCTAATGTATTTTTCCACATGGATTTCTAATTGCCCAAACATGATTTTAATGAAAAGACCACCCTGTTCCCACTGTACCACAGTGCCAGCTTTAACATAAATACGTGTCTTCAGATCCTCTCTTCTGTCCCACTGGTCTCTTTACACCAACCTACAGGTTTTAATTACTATCACTTGATAAGTGTCCTGATGTCTGTGATCTAGGTCTTTTTCAAGACTGCCACAGCTATCTTTAGCTCTCTGCACCTCCATATAAAATTTAGGGTAAGCTTGTGGGAAAAAAAAAACCCGCTAGGATTTAAATGGAGATTACCACTAAATACAGACCAATCTGGTTTTGAAAAACGACTTCTTCACAATATCCAGTCTTCCAATCCAAGAACAGGGTATTTCGCTCCATTGCTTTGGAACTTCTTTATGACTTCTCTTTTATCTTTTGTCATTTTCATGTAGAGGTCTTGCTCATCTTCCGTTAATTTTATTCCTCTGTATCTCAAGTTTTCAGTTTCTTAAAAATTTTTTTCTTATTGTTCTATTGTGGCTCCTCAAAAACTTTTAAACTAGCCTAATCTGAATTTTGAATTGCTCTATTAGAAAGGAACTTAGAACTATTTTAAAAAAAAATCTATCTGGGGCGCCTGGGTGGCGCAGTCGGTTGAGCGTCCGACTTCAGCCAGGTCACGATCTCGCGGTCCGTGAGTTCGAGCCCCGCGTCGGGCTCTGGGCTGATGGCTCAGAGCCTGGAGCCTGTTTCTGATTCTGTGTCTCCCTCTCTCTCTGCCCCTCCCCCGTTCATGCTCTGTCTCTCTCTGTCCCAAAAATAAATAAACGTTGAAAAAAAAATTTAAAAAAAAATCTATCTTACTGAAGCTAACAGCCACTGGTCCTCGCTCTCTACCTGAGTTGAGCTCATATAGAAAAATCTACCCGCTCCACATGAATATATATATATTATATAATTATATGTATATATGTGTGTGTGTGTGTGTGTGTGTGTATTCTTTTTAAATTTCCCAGAGTTCAAGATGCTTTTGTTTAGCATATATAAATACAGGGTAACTTAAAAACATTGCTTAATCTCAGACATTCCCAAGAGTTCAGCTAATTATTTGAAATATAATATTTGTGCATCTTTCATGAGGCAGGCTACTGTGAAATGGTAAGATTTCCAGTTCCACACCAGAGTAAAACCGTAGAGCCTACTCTATGGTTTGTGCTCTGATTGCTTGCCACATAAGTGTCGGTCTTTTCCAAAGCGATACATTTATTATATAACTGTTTCTATTCTATTAACACTTGCCACTGTTCCCTCCTTCACCGCAGCTCCATTCTATTTGCTGCTAAAGTTGTCTTATTCGTGGTTCATTTCTAATGTTACTACATTATTATTCTTTAGAAAAACAACGGAGCCATTCTTAAAGAAATGACTAAAAACCATAAAGCTCCCCTATTTCTGGTTGCTCCTGCATGTCTTTGAAGCAGATAATATAAACAGGTCTAGACACATACATCATTCTAAACCTAAAACCAACTTTGCATCTTTCACTTAAGACTTTCCTTCCTTTTGCTGATTCTTTCAGGCTGATTGATGTCCTGAGGCCCAATGGTGTTTTCCAATGAATGAGGCAAAACTAGTGTTTACCAGCTATATAGAACGTTCCATCTCTTCTGAAAATAACAGTGTGTTAGCTATGATCCCTGTCCCAAAAAGAGAGAAACAACTTTACTTAAGTGAATGTGTATCTGAGTCCTTGAATGGCACACAAATATGACTCCAGGTTTTCATTTTAACATGCGATCAGACTGAAATAAATGTGAAAGACTTTGGCTCAAGTAGGCGGCCCAGTGCCAAGAGTAAGGAAGAGGAGGTTTGAACGTGCACAATGTGCTCCAGAAAACGAAGCCCTTGTTCCAGAAGACATTTCTGCTACCACCATTTTATCACTAGGGTCATATTTCTTACCGCCCTCCTCTCAAACTATTTATCTGCATGAAAAATAACACTTTTACAAGAGTTTTCTGTATGTTTGAAGTTCCCTGAAATGAAACGTTCCCAAAGGCATACGATCTAACGTCCTTCTCCCCCTCCCCTTTGGTTTTGTGCTTCCACAGTTCTTCAGGGCTACTCAATTCTATACCACTGGGCACAGAACTGCCCGGGGATGATTTCCAAGTCTATTTCTCACTAATCCTTGCAAAAGTAAAATATTATGAGGAAAGGTTATACTTTGTTTAGAAATTGTCTAAATGGCTTTTATTGTTTTATGACTATCAAGGATATGTATTTCTGGTATAATCTCAGAAAGTGAAGGAAGGATGAACAGGGAGGTGCCTGGCTCAGTCAGAAAAGCATGCGACTCTTGATCTTGGGGTCGTGAGTTCGAGCCCCATGTTGGGCACAGAGACTACTTAAGTCAATAATTTTTTTTTTTTTAATTTGGGATTTAACAAATTATTTTTTAGCACCTGGGTGGTTCAGTCAGCTAAACATCCGACTCTTGATGTCAGTTCAGGTCATGATTTCATGGTTTGTGGGATTGAGCCCTGTGTCAGGCTCTGTGTCAGCATGGAGCCTTCTTAGGATTCTCTGTCTCCCTCTCTCTGACCCTCCCCTGCTTGCTCGCTCTCTCTCTCAAAATAAATAAATATTTAAAAAATAAAAAAAATAATAAAATAAATATTAAAAAAAAAAAAAAAGAATTGAAAAGGGGCACCTGGTTGGCTCAGTTGGTTGAGCGTCTGACTTTGGCTCAGGTCATGATCTCGCAGTTCATGAGTTCCAGCCCCACATCGTGCTCTGTGCTGACAGCTCAGAGCCTGGAGCCTGTTTAGGATTCTGTGTCTCCCTCTCTCTCTGCCCCTCCCCTACTGGTGCTCTGTCTCCCACTCTCTCTCAAAAATAAATATTAAAAAAAAAAAAAAAAGAAATAAGGAGTATTCTCAACAAAAATAAACAGGATACTGAATATCTTCAAAGTGGCTCTTAGGAAGGTAAGGCCACCAATATCTCCCCTCCAATGAAAAGCAACATCTTTTTTCTTTCTTCAAAAAATGTTTCCATTCTAGTTTTCTTAGAATATACATAAATTAGGACAGAAATATTTAAGCAAATGTAAGGTAAAAATTTTTTAAGCTGGCTGAAAATGCCTAAATTACTATAGAGTAGTAATTTTAATTTGTCCTGATCCTTGGTCCAATAATTGATACATTTTATTTGCAGAACTGGGGTGTCATCCTCAAAAGTAGCAAGGTAAGGGGCGCCTGGGTGGCGCAGTCGGTTAAGCGTCCGACTTCAGCCAGGTCACTATCTCGCGGTCCGTGAGTTCGAGCCCCGCGTCGGGCTCTGGGCTGATGGCTCAGAGCCTGGAGCCTGTTTCCGATTCTGTGTCTCCCTCTCTCTCTGCCCCTCCCCTGTTCATGCTCTGTCTCTCTCTGTCCCAAAAATAAATAAACGTTGAAAAAAAAAATTAAAAAAAAAAAAAGTAGCAAGGTAAGAATTAAGAGAAATCTTATGGTACATTAAAATGAGAAACATAGTTCAAGGCAGAGATAAATAACAATATTCACTATGTTCATGAACAAATCAATCTACTCTCATATTCAATCAAATGATCGCTATTTTCTCTTCTTTTTATTTATTATTATTATTTTTTTAAGTGAAACATGTATATATGTATGAGAATCAGATTGAGACAGACACTGAAGACCTCCTGGTCATGTAGAGGAGGCATTAGGACCAGAATGTTCCATCAGAAAAGAGGCAAAAGGAGAAGATTTTGTAATGCCAAATTTGAAGAGTGAAACGTAGGCAGAAATCACACAAGGGCCAGCTGCAAGTAGCTGTCAGTCTTAGAACACAGCAGCACGAAGATTCCTGACTCAACGAGCCATAGACATTGCACAGTACGGGGCTGTACTGTTAGGATCTCCAAGTACACTGTAATGTCAAACATTCACTCCCTGCACAGGACCTGCACCCCCAAGGTCAGCAGGATGCTGTGCGTCAGCAAGATCGCACCTTTTGGTGAGCCAGAAGGATGCTTTCCGTTCTCATCATCACCATCACGTGAAGTAACTACAAAACACTCAGCTCTGATGAACCTGGGGCAAGTCTTTTCTCTCACTTGAAACAGGTTCCCTGTGAGTTACTATCCTTTGACTCGACGATTCCCAGTCTCAGAGTTCATCGTAAGGACCTAATTAAGTGTAAATGTTAGCCAATCCTCTGTAAGAAAGTCACTATGGAGGTTCTCTGCTGGGTACATAATTATATCCAGAATGAAGACTACGTGTCCCAGTCACTCTTGTGGCCAGATGCGGTCACGTGACTAATGGGATATAAACAGAAGTGGTGTCTGCAACATGTTGGAAATGCCGTTAAAGAATGAGAGCCCGGTAAGGGCGCCCACTACTACTTCCGTGCACTGACCCTCCTTCCGCCTGGACACAGCGGTGGTGAATGACTAGCTCTCCAGAACCACTTCTGACCAACATATGGCCTTGGGAGTAGACACTCTGCAGGACGGAACAACAAAACTGGATGGAGCCTGATTTCCCAGTGCTGTTGAGCACCATGAAGTCTTGGCCCACCTACCTCTGAACTTGCTCTATGTGAGACAGAAATAAGCAGCTCTTACTGGACAGAAGTCGCTTATGAGTGTTTTTTGGTTTTTTTTTTTTTTACATTTATTTATTTTTGAGACAGAGAGAGAGCATGAACAAGGGAGGGTCAGAGAAAGAGGGAGACACAGAATCTGAAACAGGCTCCAGGCTCTGAGCCATCAGCACAGAGCCCGATGCGGGGCTTGAACCCATGGACCGTGAGATCATGACCCGAGCCGAAGTCAGACGCTTAACCAACTGAGCCACCCAGGCGCCCCTGCTTATGAGTGTTTTATGTCACACTCACACACAGACCTAATCCTAATCAAGACTAAGGTTTATTACTCCAACACTGTCTTATAACAGTGAGAGAGGGGAAACTCCTAGCCTAGATACCCAACAGAGAGGGGTTCATTAAATGATGCTATATTTATCCACCGAGGAAATAGTTGATATTATCTTTTAATTAGTATAAATATTTATGTGAAAATGGTTGGGATATTATAAAGTTAAAAAAACACAGGTTGTAAAGCAGTTTGTATATTACTTCAGATATAAAATGCCCCGCAAAATAGATACCAAAATTCAGGAAATTTTGGTATCTTGGAAAATAAAATCACAGGTGATTTTGGTTTTCTTTTTAATTCCCTGTATTTGCTAGTTATTCCATAATAAACATGTTATTTTGATAATGAAAGTTATATAAAACCAGAAGCTGGTAATAAATAAACTAAAAAAAAAGTAACAAAAACCAGAAGCTACTTTGGTGACTTGGAAAGCAATTTACTGCCTTTTGGGGAAAGTACTGTGAAAACATCATCAATTGCTGGGCTTCCTTAATATCAGAAATAAGAAAATGTTACGTGGCCGTGGTGCCAGAGAAATAACTTGGTGAATTAATGGTTTTACTGTGATTGCATCTGTCTAGACAATTATCAAATGAGGAATATTTTCCATAGGTTGCTACCCGGAGAATGGAAAGAAAGGCCTGCCTCTACTATTCACGTCACAATTTACTATATGGAAATCATATTCAGCACTTACACTGTATCAGAAACTGTGAAAAGTCTGCCAATACGGCATATCTAGCAGACTTTCTTTCTTTTTAAAAAAAAAAAAAAAATGTTTATTTCTTTTGAGAGAGAGGGAGAGAGCTAGGGAGCCCGAGTAGAGGAGGGGCAGAGAGGGAGAGAGGGAATCCTAAGCCCCGATATGGGGCTCAGTCTCACGAACTGTGAGACCATGACCTGAGCCGAATTCAAGAGTCAGGTGCTTGGCCGACTGAGCCACCCACGTGCCCCACCTTGCAGACTTCCCTGAAATGGAGTTTAGTAAATAATAATGTAGTTGCCCAAAGTAGGAACTTGCAACGACAAATTTGCCCACCATGTCTCTCCTCTCAATTCTGGTTGAGGGCACAGCCAAAGCCTTGCTTTGGCTTAAGGTAGGAAAAAGTGAAGTGAAAGATTAATCCTTGTAAGAAGACCTTCCTGATAAAGGTGATCCTGAAAGAAATATCCTCCGATGTTTCACATAGAATCAAGACAATAAATCTTCAGTACGGGAACATCATCTAAACCAGCCATGAAGTCTCCCAGTAGAAACAGACTACTTTCCACTATGGTGTCCTCCCCACCACAGAGTGTGAGAACCTGCTTCCTACAGGACCGTTCCATTAAGACCCAGTAGAACCACTATATGGTGGGCTGGAGAAAGGAAGTACTCATGCTCTCTGCTACTTTCAGACTCGGCTACTTGCTATACTCTGAGTGGGGTTCCTCCTACTTCCAACTCTGCAGATGCTAAATTGACAAGCCAACAGCATAAGCTACCACTGACCTGTTGCTTGACTCATCCCTATTCCTTTAAGCCAGCGACAGAAGTTGAGACCAAAATCTCCAAATGCTTTGCTTCATTTTAGTTTCAAAACCGTGCTAGGAGGTAACTACCCGTGAGGTGAGGAACGATCCCAAAGCCACCCTGTGAGAGAGTGGCAGCGTGGATCTTTCGCCTCCTAGGGTTATAGTCAAGAGGGTGAGTTTAAGAGTCTGATAAATGTGGATTCAAATTCCTGCTCTGCCACTGGCGAGCTCTATCTTGGTGAAATCAAGGTAACAGGATCGCTGTGAGGATTACATGATATTTTTAAAATGCTTATCCCGATGTCTGGCAAATAGTAAAGTCCGCAAATGAGAGAAATTATTCCTATCTTGAAAGAAAGGCATATCGTGGAGAGTGCATTTGACATAAAAAGCAAAAATGAAAAGGAGGCAATATGCTTTCAGGCTAATATTCCATGAGTCTATAATGCTCTTAATTGTGAAAAGAATATGGCCAGACAAAAGAAATGAAATACATCTGTCAACTCCCCCGCCCCCCATTTTTTTTTAATGGAGTTACTAACTGATGACTGAATATAAAAAGATGAACAACAGCAGTGATTGGGTAAGATAAATGGATCATAGCATCAAGGAATGGAGGTAAAATTAGCTCCAAGATACTTAATTCGGGCATGAAAGATACTTAAGGGTCATTTCAAGGTTAACAACCAAAATAAAAAACCAACTGCTATGGAAGCAAAAAGCAAGGCTGATTTTTTATGGGAGAATCTAGTACATTACATTACAAAATAGAATTCAACTCTTTCTGCATTATCAGCAGCCCAAGAGAAAGAATACTTGCAGGAGAGAAAACAAAACTGCACCTTTCCCAGGATTACAAGAGTTTAAACATGAAGGCCAATTTATAGAATCCTTTATTAAAGGTCTTTACTACAATGATGGGAATGAATTATTAAAAAAGATAGAAGTTTAAAAAAAAGGAAAAAAGTGATAAATTATATTCAGTGAAAGTCCCCAAAGGTCAAATTCAGTTGCATAGTGAGAATCATAAAAAAATAAAAGAGCTCAGGGATGCCTAGTTGGTTAAGCATCTGACACCTGATATCAGCTCAGGTCATGATCACCCACAGTCGTGGGATCAAGCCCTGCGTCGAGCTCTGTGCTGAGCCTAGAGCCTATTTGAGATTGTCTATCTTCCCCCTCCCACTTGTGCTTGTTCTCTATCCAAATAAAATCAACTTAAAAAAAAACAAATGGGCTTATAATTACACATATTGCAAGGAATTAACCTGAGTTAACTGAAGAAACAGGGTGGGAGGATTTTTTTAGGAGGAAGTTTTTTTTTTTTAAATATCAATTTGCTCCCAGACTCCAAATAAAATAGTTCTCATGGACCTACTGAGTCTTAAATCCTGTTGCCGTTATAAAGAAACTTAAGGTGGCTTTTTTTCAGTCTCCTCTATCCTAAATAATACACAAACTGCACTGGGCTCTCTCCTATCCCTTGCACCACCCCCCAGACAGGCTAGATTTCGGAAAGGCTCCTTCCGCCACTGGAGGGATGTGATTGGGAATGACTGCTGGTGAGCATCTATGAGGTTCAAGAATGTAGACCCGGGGTGGGGTATAGCTACCTGACCTCTGGGCTCATGTTTGAAAGAAGAATTCTACTGGTACCCAAATGGGAGTGTCGTAAGTGTTCTTCACAAAAGACCTGGGAAAAATTCTCTGGATTCAAAGACGTTAAAATAGGGAACAATCACCATGGGGCCTCTGACAAAAACATCGGAAGAGGAGCACTGATTTATTTGACAGAGGAATTTCATGATTTTAGTGAAGCACAAGGGGATATGACCCCTACAAAACAAAAAAAGGCTATGAAAGGGAACAAGTCAATGTAGCAAATTAAAGGGAAATAAAAACTGCCACTGCTAAAATTCATGTTAAAGGCAGTAAGCAGTAGACTTGATAGAGCAAGAAGCTGAGTAAGATATTTCAACTTGAGAAACATGAGTAGAACATCAAAAAATATTTGTTATTAAAATACTTCCATATTGGTTGGTAGAGTGCCCCCTTCCAGCCCCCAATGCAGCCATGTCCTTATTGGACTTCCGAAAGATCCAGCAACTAAGCATAACTCTTGGTATAGTGGAGAGCTTCCAGAACTCTCCTCCAGAACTAAGATCAGTGTTGATGCTAATTGTCTTGTGCAAAAACCAATGGTTAAATATTTTGAACACAAATATAATCCCTTGGTTCTAACTCAAGAATAAATGGTATTACCAGTCAACAGAGAGAAAACATAGAGCATAAGTAATAACCAAAATTAGAACTGAAAGAAGTTCCTGGATTTAAAGACCAGCTGATAATCACAACATGATTTCACTATAGATGGAATTAGTTTTATGAAAGTTTTATATAAAATGTTTCAAAAATTTGATAATGAAGGAAAGATAGCAAGTTCATTTTAAGAGGCTAAAAATGGATGAGATATTAATAGTCAAATCTCACTTAGGAACATATGAGCAAAATTTCTCAAAGTGGGATGCCTGGGTGGCTCAGTCGGTTAAGCATCTGACTCTCGACTTTGGTTCAGGTCACGATCTCACAGTTTGTGAGACTGAGCCCTGAGTTGTGCTCTGCTCTGGCAGCATGGAGCCTGAGATTCTCTCTCTTCTTCTCCTTCTGCCCCTTGCTTTTGTTCTCTCTCTCAAAATAAATAAATAAACTTAAAAAAAATTCTCAAATCAACTTATTTTATCAGGCCCCTTTTCTTTTACTAATAAAAAATAAGATCGTAAATAACATATGCATATTGCACTGTAGCTTTTGTAGGTGAGAGCAATAATTAAGAGCTATATGTGAACCCTAGTAGTGTTTCTGGAAAGAATAAAACAGAAAAACTCAGGCAATTCAAATAGAGAAAAACAGGACGAAAATCTACAAAGTTTGAAAAGATAAAGAGAGATCACCATGCGTATCATATGTTAATCGAGACAAATTCTCTATTAGAGAAAAATAATTCTCCAGACTCTTTCCAGAAAACAATTGTTAAAATCAGCTCAGCAAATCAAATAAAAAGTTAATTCAATCACCAAGTTAGGAAGAGACTGAAGAGCTTATTAAATTATTACTCTCTCCAAAAGTTCAGAGCCTAAGATTCTATTATGAATCTATCTGAATTTTCAATGAGACAATTCCATGCAATAAACAGTCATCGCAATACTATTGCCCTCCTACCAGCGGCAGCAGCAGCTGATGCATTTAATCCTCATGACAACCCAATGATGTGGCTACTATTACTACATTAACTTTACAAAGGAGGAAAGTGAAACAGAGAGCCAGCCACACAGCCAGTAAGTGGTGGAGCCCTGACAGCAATTAAGGCTGTGCTCCTAACCGCCAACCACAAGGAAAGACAAACCTTTGTTCCAGAATCCAATATACCTTGATGACACAACCCTCACAAAGTAAATGTTTTTCTTCCTTTCTAAGTGGCCAGAAACATTTAAAATAATCAAATACTTGCATAGTGCTTACTATGTGCCAGGCACTGTTTGAAGCGAGTTGCAAATGCACTTAATTGTCATGACAAGTGGGAGGGAGTTACCATCATTATTATCCTTTTGGGTAGATAAACAGGGAGGGGGACAAAACAGAAGAGACTCTAAATAAGGAGAACAAACAGAGGGTTACTGGAGGGGTTGTGGGAGGGGGGATGGGCTATATGGGTAAGGGGCACTAAGGAATCTACTCCTGAAATCATTGTTGCACTACATGCTAACTAACTTGGATGTAAATAGAAAGAAAGAAAGAAAGAAAGAAAGAAAGAAAGAAAGAAAGAAAGAAAGAAAGAAAGAAAGAAAGAAAGAAAAGAAAGAAAGAAAGAAAGAAAGAAAGAAAGAAAGAAAGAAAGAAAGAAAGAAAGAAAGAAAGAAAAGAAAAGAAAAATGTTTTGAAAAATATGGCCAAGGTCACGATCTCGCGGTCCGTGAGTTCGAGCCCCGCGTCAGGCTCTGGGCTGATGGCTCGGAGCCTGGAGCCTGTTTCCGATTCTGTGTCTCCCTCTCTCTCTGCCCCTCCCCCATTCATGCTCTGTCTCTCTCTGTCCCAAAAATAAAATAAACATTAGAAAAATATGGCCACATAGAAGAGTGAGAAAGAGTCATTAAGCTCCAATATTTAATCCTGGGTCCATCTTAGTGTCTGTTTTTTGAATTAAGGACTACATGTGTTTATTGAATTGGTTAATTACCAACAATAAATTAAAAAAAAAAAAAAAGAAACTGTTGAACTGATTTTCACTGCAGATTTCACTGAAACTCAATGGTGGAACCAGGATTCAGAGAGACAGAAACTACTGCTCCTAGAAGATGGTAGATGCAGGCAGGAGTGCCACGACAGACATCTCTGAGATAAGCATAAGAAGAGTTTGAATGTTAAGCGTGTGAATGTATGGAAACAACAGAGATTTGTTTAGAATTGGACTTTTTTGTTTTTAGCTGGCTCAAACTGCACTCCTATTTGGTTGGGAACCTTTGATTTGTCATCATGACTTGCTAATAAATGAGCTGAGAAAGTTTAAAAAAAAAAAAAGAAAAGAAAAGAAAAGCAGAAGCACTGAGAGGTTTTCAGTGAAATGTCCACAATCGCGCAGCTAGCAGGTAGCAGGGCAGGGATTCAAACTCTGGCCGTTGGTAGGGTTTGTATATAGGGCTACATTAAACACACCAGAACATGCTGAAGACAGCAGAGACGGAACTTTTAAATTAATCAAAAATTACTGCCTTCTAAAAATCAGACATGGAAATCAAAGCATCACTTATGGAATAGGACACGGTGGGCAAACAGTCATTAGGTGCCATTCTCAAATCTTACATAATAATCTAAAGCAAAAAATACACATGAAATGCAAAGTCCCCAGGGACAATCATTAAACTCACAGTCAGGCTAACACTTTCTCATAAAAAATAATAATTTTGTGTAAATTATAAATACAATCTATACTATGACTAACAGTCATTATGATTTCATTACTTAGTTAAGCCATCATTATGTCCTTTTAGCAAAGATGTAAGACAAATCACTTTCTCCAATATGACCTAAAATATTTGTTCAAATGATTTTCTTTTCATTTTGTGGTATTAGATTAAGACCATATTAATTCCATTTGGATTTCAATACACATTCTAAGATCAGCTTTAAGCATATGAAGCAAATGACATCAACAATCCCAATAGAAATATATGACAAGAACCAAATGTAGTATTACCCAAAGTTTATATATAATATATATTGTACAGTATGTGAGAGAAGCTGTAAATACAGATCACAGATGAATCCATATCATTATAAATTACATACAACAGTTGACCCTTGAGCAATGCAGGGGTTAAGGACACTTACCCCTGGATAGCCAAAAATCTGTGTATAACTTTTTTTTTTAATTTGTGTATAACTTTTGATTCCCCCTGCCCCACAATTTAACTGTTAATAGCCTATTGTTGACTAGAAGCCTTATCAATAACCTAACCAGTTGATTAACACATATTTTGTATATTATATGTATCTAATACTATATTCTTATAATAAAGTAATCTAGATAAAAGAATATGTTATTAACAAAATCATAAAGAAGAGAAAATACATTTACAGGACTGTACCGTATTTACTAAGAAAAAAATCTGTGTATACATGGACCCACATAGTTCAAACCCATGTTGTTCAAGGTCAACTGTCTACCCTGAACAGTAAACTTTTATAGCCTGTGATAACACAACAAATCAACTAAATGAAGTTTATCTTTAATATAAAAGTGACTGCTATATTCCACTAGATTCTGATGAGTATTCATAGTAATATGCATCCCTAATACAAGATGATTATGGCTACCTCTGGCTTCATGTGATGTCCTCATTTCACTTTCTGTTCTCTCTTCAAAGTCTTCTTTGACATCATCAGGATGCTGGTCTCTGAAAAAAAATAGGTGTTCAGCACTGCATCTCACCAATTGTCTTTCTTAATTTAAAAACAAACATTACCACTACTGTGAGAAAGGATTTTTAGTTCTACTAAGATGTAACTCCTACTAATAACATCTATAAATATCCATTTTCTTCATTACCAATTTTCATTTACTGTTCTGAAAAGAGATTTTTAAAGCTAAGAACGGTATTAAGGTGAACTATGTTACGTGTTAGCAAATGTAGCTACTGAATAATTCAACTTCAAATTGGGGCATGTTTTCATGAAGAGTTTCACTGGTTACCGAACTACAATTTAAGGAAAGAAAATATTTTGAAACCCCTACCATTTAATCAAGTAGCATACAAACTACCTTAGCTCTGGGATTTGGGATTGACACTGAGACTGGCCCAGGAGAAGCAAACTCAATTCTGGGAAGCTCTTCCTGGCTTAACCACGTCAAATGTGTAGGCTGTATTGATTCCGACTCTTTCTGACCAGGAATGACCTGATGCTAATCTAAACATGCCAACAATGCTGTAAAATGGAATGGAATCATTACAATCTTAATTCAGAGCTTTATCCTTAAATCAGGGACAAAAATGGCGTTAAAGGGAACTAAGCACAGACTAACTCTATTTTCTTTAAAGCTAAATTTGAAGTATTTGAAATTTTTCAACCTAATCTATTCCATTCTCAGAGTTCAAAATATATCCCACTCTCCAATTTCCTGGAACTATCTAGGCTATGATACCTGGTTTACACACTTTAATGCTTTATAATACTCTATATTTATGTCGTATTGTTTCTTATGTATTGTTACCTTTATAAATATATCCTGAGTTTCTTAAAGACCCTGATCATACTTCTGTTAAGTTTTAATTAAGAAAAAGGCAAATACACACGAAACCAAATGTCCCAACAAAATATAAAGAAGTTGTATTGTCTTAATTAAAAAGGCACTAATTTCATTCTCTAGCTGAACGGTGATAACACAATGATGCTAACACACTGTAAGTCTGCAATAAATACATGTTCCCTACTTCTTAGAAAGATCATTTCCAGTGACACATGTAAAATTTCATTGAGATCTGAACTCCCTGGCTAAGTTCATACTAAAAACAACTTATCACAAATGCTAAAGAATACTGCTTATTTGAGAATGGGGAAGAATTACTGTTATTACAAAATAAAAAAAAATCTTTTTCCAAGAGTAATAGAATTAAAAGACAAAGAGGCTCTTATTCCATAAAAGTTGGGAGAGGAGGTGTATCACTGATGATTGCAGATAGGACATTAACTGAAATGATAATAGAAAAGTTTGCCTTCTCTGTAAAGACTGTGCTAAAGTTATACTTGGTAATTAGAACATGCCAAAGTCAGCTTACTATGCTTAAATTAGCTTATGTGATCTTCTAAACTTGTTTTATGCTAAATTAGAAATAATATTATTTGAGTCCATAAATCTATCCCACTAGCTATCTATTGTGACCACTGAAAAAAGTTGTTTGTGGATAACTATATTAATATTTATTAGGAAGAAAATCATACAGTGCCGTGGCATAGTTTAAAATTGGCATTTTTCAAAGTAATAAAAAAAATCCCAATTACATTATTGTAGATTTCCTAAAAGTTTTAACGAATGGTTTGTGAAAGGAAAAAAAGAAAAAAAAAATAAGACAAACATCTTTGTCTTTAGCCTTTGAGGTCAAAGGTTAACATTAAGTCTCAGAATTTTCTGAATAATTCAGCTTTCATGATCAGAATTGCCCACTAATGATAGTTTTACATTTTTGTGGTTTCAATAAAGCACAGTTTTCCTTAAAGTAAATTTTATTAAAATAAAGTTATAAGACTTAAGTATGAAGAAAGTTCTGTTGTATTCTTATGCCCAAATACAATGCCAATGATTTATTTTATGAAACGTAAGAAAAGGACCATTTTCTAGAAGAGAATAGAGAGAGAAAAAGAAAATAAGACCTTTGACCCAAAATATTTCTTCATGCCTGGATCTGCCATAATCCATCCCAACAGAAGCAAAATGGAAGCTATCTATTTTCTTACATCATTTATGTTGCTTCATTATAGAAGGATGTTCGCTTTCCACTTTCCCTACTTTAACTCATAATATTTCATTGAATTGAACCTATATAAAACTTGGGAATATATAAACATGAATATTTATCTTTACCAAACACAGTTCAAATAAAGGACTGTAGAAGAAACGTTCACTGGATGTTTTTATTTCTACTTAATATGTTGATTCTGCTAATTCCTTAAAATTAAAAATGACTAAAAGTCCCTTGGGGGTTCTACATGATATTTCATTTAGCTAGAAAGTTGGAGGGGTGGGGCAGTGGGGTCATCTGAGCAGTCTACTAGAACAAGCATTATAAAATAAATGGATGAACAGAACCACTGAAGTAAACAGAACCCTAATTAAGCACAGCCAGAAATGAAGAAGTTAAAAATAAGAAAAATTTTAAGAACATACTATGTACCAAAGGCTGGCTGAGCTCTTTCTATGTCCAATATTTCATAACAATCATTGTAAGAAGGTTCTGTTAACATTATAACCACTGAAACTTAAAGAAGTCAATGCCAAATCTGTAGAGCAAGTATCATACCAGGTCTTACTGACACTAAAATCCACAATTAAATTCAATTACCTTGAAGTAGAGTCAAGGTTTCTACCCTTGCATTTTTCCAGAATACAGTACATCAGTCTCCTACTGACAATGTCAGGCATGAAGATCTTATTCTTATTTTTTTTGTATTTTATTTAAAATAAAAATTGGTTTCTCAGTTGGGCAACCAGTATTTCTCTCTCCTACAAGGTTAGGATTTTCATTGCTAATTCTGACTGACTAGGTGCTGTGATGGAGCTCTTTCTCTGTGCAAAAATGAAATCCTTGATCTAGGATTCAGTTTCCTAAGCACAAAGTTATTCTAGCTGTACAGGTCTTCCAATTATGGACAAAGTACTTCCACAGTAGAACATCCACGCTCTGTGATAACACCATAATACTCTCTGGAATGTTGTACAAGATATGCTTCTTGACAGATTTTCTTCAAAAAAAAGACGACCAAAAATATTTTTATGCTGTATTTTAATACCACTGTTTTGCTCTACATAAAAACTCCTCTATTTTCTCCTCTTGATCAACACTTTCTATTGCCAACAGTTTTATTCAGGAAGGAGGTACAAGCTGATTGGGCATGGGGGTAGTGAATCGTAACACGGAGAAAGCGTGGGTACATGTATGGTCTTTGGAAGTGGACAGGCTTGGCTGCAATTTTAGCTGTGCTACTTAATTCTAAACCATCTCTAGCAAGTTCCTGAACTTCCCTACTTCTCAGCTGCACCAACTGTAAAATGAGGAAAATCCATCCTTGTCCTCATAGGCATTTTAAGGACTCAATAAATGGACAGAAAGTGCTGCACACACAGCAGCTTCCACTATTGACTAATTACTTCTATTTGGTGATAAAATTATCTACTGTCACTTGTTTTCTTTAAGTAACCTGTTTGCTTCAAGTTTTAAACTAGCTTTTAGAGTAACAGTTACCACCCAGACAGCAGCCAGACTGCCTGGGTTGTAATTCAGGTCTGCTATTTAGGTCTGTAGTAATCCAGTAATCCAGTAATCCAGTAACAGACTGTAATCCAGGTCTGTTACTGTTATTTACTGTTAGTTGTGTAATCTGCAACCAAGAGAGGTTCTATGTTTTGTAGAATGGGTGTCTAATAATAGCACCTACCCCACGTGAGGTGCTAGGAAGAGTAAGTGAGCTAACGTAGGTTCAAAACACCTAGAAAAGTACCTGGAATACAGCAATTTCTCTTGAGATTTTAGAACTGTGGAGAACCCATATATTTCAACATTTCTTTAGCTTGAACTGAAATACAATCATAGGTAAAACCCTACTCAAGAACACTCTTTAGGCTTTTAATTAAGACAGTGGAATCCACTCAAGTGAAAAAATGTATTCTTTATGAGTCAGCATCCTCTTTTTCTCTGTAATTAACGTGTCATGCTTTAGCCGTCTTACTATCTTACTCTAAATATGCTTTGTAGTCATATATTAGCAAAACAAACATCAGAAGGGTAAATACACAGTAAGAGGATGGCATGTGAATGCAAATAGCTGTATTTCTAGTTTGTTTATTTTTCATTTAAAAACAATCCCTAGCCAATTATGCCTGTCAGTCCCCAGTAAGTTAAAAAAAAAAACAATATTGAAAAAAATGTGAACCGATGATTTTGCTTCAATTCAGGGATTTCAGCCATCTCTCTAAATCCAGCAGGAGTCTGGTTTGGCTCCTAGCTTGAAATAACCCCGCCTTCTCTCTCCGCAGAGTTTATTCTAGTCGCACAGGGGTTTTGTTAGAGCTGAAAAGTACCTGTACTCCCCAGTAAGAGAGGAGACACAAGGAAAGTAGCAAGGGCTATAAAAAATGTAGGGATTTCTATTTCGGACGTGAAAAGGAGGTCTCTTTGCATGCCCCCAGCATTCTTCTGCTTTTTTTAAATTTCTGGACCTAGGTCACTCACAGGTAAAAAAATCAGAGAAAGAGAATCTTAGGGTTTGTACTTTAGAGGACTCCTAAGAGTACTTGAACGGTCTCCAAATGCCTCCTACAATTGAAGAAGCGAGTGTGCGTGCACAGCTTCAGGACAAAGAGGTTACCATCTTCAACTCAGAAAAGGTGGCAAATAAAACCAGCGGGATTAAAACTTTTATGTCTATGGTTAAGATTTGAGTAAAGAGTCTTTATTTTACTTTAGGTTTCTTTATTTGGGGGGGGGGTGTAGGGGCAGAGAAAGAGGGAGACAGAATCCCAAGCAGGCTCCACACTGTCATCACAAATGGTAAGATCATGACCTGAGCCAGAGATATGACCTGAGCCGAAATCAAGAGCTGGACACTTAACTGACTGAGCTGAGCCACCCAAGTGCCCCAAATAGTCTTTAAAATTAAGTTCCTTTTGGGATGCCTGGGTGGCTCAGTCAGTTAAGCATCCAACTTTGGCTCAGGTCATGATCTCGTGGTTTGTGAGTTCTAGCCCCACATGGGGCTCTGTGCTGACAGCTCAGAGCCTAGAGCCTGCTTCACATTCTGTGTCTCCCTCTCTCTCTGCCCCTCCCCTGCTCACACTCTGTGTCTCTCTCAAAAATAAATAAACATTAATTTTAAATAAATAAATAAATAAATAAATAAATTTAAGTTCTTTTTGAGATTATACATTAGCAGTGGTTTTTTTTTTAATTTAAACTTATTTATTTACTTTTATTTAAATCCAAGTTAGTTAATATACAGTGTAATCATGATTTCAGGAATAGAATTTAGTGATTCATCGCTTAAACATAACACCCAGTGCTCATCCCAACAAGTTCCCTCCTTACTGCTCATCCTTCCACCCAATACCCTGCTAGAAACACTCAGTTTCTTCTCTGTATTTAAGATACCCTTATAGTTTGTCTCCCTCTCTGTTTTTATTTTTGCTTCCCTTCCCCTATGTTCATCTGTTTTGTTTCTTAAACTCCACATATGAGTGAAATCATATATTTGTCTTTCTCTGACTGACTTATTTCTCTTAGCATAATACACTCTAGCTCCATCCAATGGCAAGATTTCATTCCTTCTGAGATGATACATTAGCAGCTGTTTTAATAGTGTTTTCATAAAACATGGCCTAAGAGAGGTAAACATGGTCTACTATTTATCTAATGACTAAAAATAAAACATTTTGATTAATAAGCCTATTAAATTATTATTTAGCATAAGGAACATATGTTGGTGAAGAAAAGTAATAGAAGGAGTCAATACAGTGGATGTTACCAAAATGCCAAGGAAAAATCCTCCAGAAAACAATTCAGCAATCATCAATCAATCAATCAATCAATCCTCTTATGAAATGAAAAGCCCTAACCAGTAAGGTGAGCATTATGGAATAAAGACCCTGTATTATAGGAAGAGCAAGCCTACGTTACTTTCATGTCGCCATAGAAAAGAGAACAGATTTCATTGTTTTTCCACTATATGTAAAAGAGTTTCCTGAGTCAGGAATCAATGCCATTCGAGGAGATAAAATGAGACCCTGTTACACTACTGTTCCAGCAACTTCGCAGGCATACAACAATGACACAGTCAAACACCTTACACTTTGAATGGCTGCCCTGGCATCGCAGTGGTTGGCACTAACAACTGTGAGTGTTTTAACCCAAAATGAGCTTCTCTCTGGTGCGCACTCACAACTGCACGGATTTGACTCAGATGTCCAAGAGCTGGAATACTTTTGAACTTCCACAGCTCCTGCTCCACATCTGGTAAAGCCCATTGACTGAAAGGGGAAACAGGCTTTCCGTAGCCAGGTAATGGTAAGTCACCAAAAGGACTCTCTCCAGTTGCTGACGCCAAACCCTCAGGCTCAGAAAGTCTCAGAAAGCAAAACAAAGTTCGTAAAGATTCCTAATCGGCATTTGTCATCTTTTAGAACTTTTGGCTCCAAATTGATGCTATTCTCCTTGATCTTGCGGTTCTGCAAAGTAAAGAGATTTTTATATGCTTATTGTCTCACGTTTATGTCAGCTTGTTTCCCCGCCTGTATAACGAAGCGCTCCTCAGCGACAGACTAGCTCTTGGCGTGACTCGTAAACCTGATTCAGCCTCGAAACAGAAATCAGATTAACAGTTGCAACTCCTGCAACTGCTCAATGTAATTCTGAGTAGAAACGCTGGTCCTACAATTTGAGAACCCATTTTAATGGCCTATAATGAACTGAACAGACTGAAGTTTTTCAGGGGATTTAGGTTAGCGATAGGCATTTGCCTTGCAAGGTAACACAAGCATTTGGCAGATATTTAAGGCATGCTTTATTATGTTTCTGGGGTTATGTCTAAGCAGGCTTAAACAACACGGGAGCTTGAAACATTCCATGATTTTTAATAGAGATAGCACCTAATTTAGAAAGGCAATTACAAGCAGCTGCAGAACAGATTTCATGAGAATAAGCCATGTGGGATAGATGCCGATGTTCCCCAATTGGCAACATGCTGAATTATTACTCCAGAGAAAGGTGTTTATCTTCAGTAATAATTCTCAAAACCTAGTATATCGATCACTTGCACCCATCTCCTGGGTGTGCGTGTTAAAAATGAACTGGGACTGGCACCTTACATTTCCTGAATTAGCATCTCTAGAGGTGATCATTCGAAAGCTGCATTTTAACAAACATCTGATGATTCTGATGCAAAACGAAGTTTGAAACCCATAGGTTTTATGAAGATCCAGAGAGATGTACACATACTTTTACCGAGCGGTAGACGTGCAGGTTACGGTTACCAGTCCTCAGGCAAGGTCCGCCATGGACTGGGAGGCCCCTGCCTCACCATCTGGCTGCCAGGAGTGCTGTGAGGGCAGAGATGAGGTGCTGCCCACCCCCTGGCCCCCGCAGCGAGGAAAACCTCTTCCCACTGAAAACACGAGACACAACACACTCCTCACACTTCTGATGAACCAACATACAACTGAAAAGGACTGCAGACTCCCCACGCTGGGAATGCACTCATAACCCAACCATCCATTTGACGAACTGCTACAGGAAAATGGGCCTAAATATTCAGCGTGCCTACAAAAGGACTCAAGGTGATGCCATCTTAATGTGGGGCAGAGCTTCCCAGCTCGGATACCGTGAATCCCTGAGAACAAGTGCTCTGAGTTCTACAAGTTCCCTGTAGCCCTCCCAAAAGCCAAGGCCACCATCTGGTCATCCAGAGGCAGCCCCGTTCACTCCCTTGGTGCGCCATACAAAAGCGTCGTCACTTCTGTGGTATTTTCTACACGAGGCAGGAGTTAAAACGACAACAGTGTTGGAAGCACTGCCTCATTCGTAAAAGAGTGCCAGTATGTATTTGGGGGATTCATCTCATCATTTAATAATCAGCCCACAGAAATCTGGTGCGGGAATCTAACAAAGTTGAGAATGCAAGTGTTTCACCAGAACAAAAAACATTACACAGCTATTGCCTTTTAGGTCATAAAACTGGTAAGTCTCCTTTGAAGGCTGGTGGATGATTCAAGGTCACCCTGCATCCTTACTGTGTGCCAGGTGGTGTGCTTGGTGCTGAGGATATCTCAGGACCAGAGAAGACGTGGACTCTGCCCTTGTGGAGCTTACTGTCAAGCAAAGCACGCAGACTCAGAAGTATTGACACAAACTGTCTACAACATCGGGATGTGTGCTGTGAAGGTATGTGATGAGGAACGTGAACTACTCTAGAAGAGCAGACAAAGCTTCCCCGAGGAAATGACAGTGAACCTGAAGCCTGCAAAACGAGAGACCAGCTAGGAGATGGCAGGCACGGAGACTCTAGGCAGAGAGAAAGGATGTCTGAGAACCAAGGTGGTTGAAGCGTTAAGTTTAAAAAGGAGCCTGGCAGAGAGAAGGCTGGAGAGCTGGGCACGGGCCAGACAACACAGGACCTTGCAGGCCACGTTCAGAATTAGGGTCTCAATTTCAGGAGTAATGGGAAGTCACTGAAAGTGTCAAGCAGGGAGACAGACTTCCAAAGAATTGTTTTAAACGCAGACTCTTAGGCTCTAGCCCGGAAGATTCTTCATGGGCTGACCTGGGCTCCCAAATCTGAATTCTGAGGAGGTCTCTGGGAATCTGATGCAAAGTCTAGAAGCTACTGCTGTGGAACGAGTCATCTATGGGCCCAGCCTGAGCAGACAGCCTGTGAAATAGCCCTTAAAAGAACAGTTATGGGGCACCTGGGTGGCTCAGGGGGTTGAGTGTCCAACTTTGGCTCAGGTCATGATCTTGCAGTTCATGAGTTCGAGCCCCACATTGGGTTCACTGCTGTCAGCCTGTCAGCCAAGAGCCTGCTGCAGATCCTCTCTCCCACCCCCACTTGCACTCACCCCTAAATAAATAAATAAATAAATAAATAAATAAATAATAAAGGTTATTGCACGAAAGGAACACATGTTCCTCACATTATTAATTTATCTGGCCTTGTTATGTCAGCTTCCAGATCAAAAGCAATGCCAGCAGAGCACTCATTCTGGTGACCCTCTGGCATCCGAAACGGGTGAATGGAATGGCGGAGCAGATGTTGTCAGGACAGTCGTGCTGGGGGAATCGCCGTGTGCTCCCTCCCCCGGCAGCCTCACTCTGCGGCTGGAGGTAACCAGGGCTTAAATAGCTCAGCTCCTCCATCCCTATGCTGGGAAGACTCGATGTGTGCTTTACACGGACGCCCAGAGTGTTCGCAGCAGGCCCGCGTTCCTGCTGTCTCCAAGCCGTCATCGGTAACACGACAAGGCTTTCACTGCCCGTCTTCCTTTCTCCATCTCACTTCCTCACTCCCCTCCTGATGTCTGCCTCACCTCCCAAATAAACCACATGCAACCGAATCTTTGTCTCAGGGTCATCTTCTAGGCATGCAAACGGTCTCCCGCTGGGAGTGCATTTAAAAGTGCACTTAAAAGAAAAAATACAGTGCAGTCTGGCTACAAAATTTAGTGAATTATTACAAAGGATGCAAAGAAAATGTGTTAAAACCTGAATAAAAAGTTCCATCCATGTGAGCGACAAATATGGGAAAAGAAGAGAGAACATAATCTGGTATTAAGAGAATCGTCTTGAATGCCATATTCAAAGTTTAACCTAGGAATGTCAAAGAAATGGCCAGCCTTTCTTTTACTCTTTTACAGTTCTTATACCGTGCAGCAAGTAAGTAACCTATTCTTCTTGCAACATGAATACAAACTAACATTTACTGAGGGCTTACTACTTACTAATACTTACTAGTACTTACTAGAACTACTTACTAGTTCTTAGCATTGCACAGCTCACTGTTTCATCCCTAAATCCAGGTTAAAGAAATCACAATCCAAAAACTTTATATTTACTTTTAAAATGAAAAAAATATATTAAATATGTTCATACAGATTCACTTACAGCCAAGAAGCCAGCTAACTTTTACCCTGTTAATTCTACCTTAAATCAACCACCCTCAAGCCACGAGATATACTTTTTGTTAACAACTTTTCTTTTATTAACACCTACTATATGTTGCCGTCTCATGACCATTTGTATCTAAAATACCAAGTGCCATTCTGATTGCTGGGAGAACTAGTGACTGCCTGCAGTAGGAAAAACCAAAATAATCTGAAGCCAATTTTTTCAAGAATTTTAAAGAAGAAATTTAAAAATTTAAACAAGTAAATAAATCTGTGTTATTTTGAAACATGTTGTTTTTTCAAACATGCATAATGAAGCATTTAGGTTGAAATATCAAAATGTCTGCAAGCATCTCTTAAAAACACTTCTGCATAAAAAATACAGTGAGAAGAAAATCTTGGTCAAAAATGTTCACCTCAAAACCTAAGGGGCCATTTTGATTGTGTCCCTCACGTTTCCTTTGACTGCATGTAACTAATCCAATCTCTCAGGTCACTTCTACTTATGAAAAAAATAAAATAAAAATAGTAAATCTGGGAGGAGAAAGACATGAAGAAATCTGAACAAAGTCTCTAAAATCATGAGTAACGGAACACTCATTTACCACAGCCTGGCACCCAACAACGAAAGCAGACAACCTAAAGAAATTAATCTGAAGACACGTAAGTGTAAGTGTTCATTCACACAAAGTAATGGCAGGTCAGAATTCGCAGACTCAAAAGACAGTATGGGTTAAAAATCCATGACATGGAAGAGTATTTAGATACGAAACATGTCATAGGTTATATACAGAAAACTAAAAACGCCTCAGGTGATTCCATGAAGAACCATGAGCGCACCTCACACAAGACAGGTCACTGGAATGGTCAGATCCACTTTGATGGTTTTGACGTGACTTCTGAGTTAGAAAAAGACCCCAGAAAACCAGCCCAGGAAGATTCTGCTGGGAGGAGACTCTGGTCCTCGGAATCTGGCCTGGAGCCCAGTCGGTCAGCGAAAAGCCTGTGAGCTAGGCCTGCGGGCACTTCGGAGTATTCTGCTGATATTTTAAACATTACCTTGGCTTCTGAAATCTAAACACTAGGTACTTTCACCACCTTGTGAGTCAGAATCAATGAACTCTGTATCTGTAATTGTTACTATATGAATTCGTACTTTATTTGTCTTAAAGTTCCTTATATATGATATGATCTCACTTTGGAGTGCGGGGTTGGGTAAAATGAGTTTATGTTTCATTAATCATGGATTTAAGGGTAAAAACAAAAAATCCTCTTCTTGTTATTAATTAATTAGCTCCCCCCCCCCGCCATCCAGAGGATAAAATTGCTTTCTCTAAGAATACTGAGACTTCAAATGCCATTACTCCAACAGCACTGCTGTGAATTTAGAATCAGATTTATTAATTAAAATGTCCACCTATATCTATCATCTATAAGAATGGAAGTTACAAACTATTTCAATAAAAAACTACATAGCCTTAGGTTTTAAAATACTCCATAAAAGAAACTTCCAAAACCTAAGTACTAAGGCATATCTTTTCACTAATCTGCTTTGTTTTTTTTAAGTAGTGTCCTCAGTTAATGTAAAGGCACAGACCTTACTTAGAGCTTAAAACATACAAACTCAACTCTACAAGTGAAATCAAAACTAAATGCCTGAGCTTATACAGTTGACCCTTTAACAACATGGGTTTGAACTAAGCAGGTCCACTTATACATTTTTTTTTTTTACAATAAATATACATACACTACTATAAATGTATTTTCTCTTATTTATGATTTTCTTATTGACATTTTCTTTTCTCTAGCTTAGTTTATTATAAGCATACCATATATGATACATATAACATATGAAATACGTGTTAATGAACTGCTTACATAACTGGCTAGGCTTTCGGTCAACAGTAAACAGTAGGCTATTAGTAGTTCAGTTTCTTTGGGACTCACAGGTTATACTTGGATTTTCAACTGTGTGGGGGAAGGGGTCAGTGCCCCATGTCATTCAAGGGTCAACTGTACTACAATTAACATCTTAATAATTAAAAGCAATAACATATATGCGAGTACTTGGCATGGGCATGAAAAAGAACACCCATTTTTCACAAAAAATCGGACATCTTCCTCATAAAGGATGGCTCTATATACCGATCGGTTCATTCAGAAACATGAACTGGCATGAAGTAAAATGACTGGAATTTCTAAACTTCTAACACCCCCAAAGTGTGACTAAAAGATGAATAAATAAGAAAGCCTGTCTGATTTACATATGCTTGTATCAACTCTCCATTTTTTTTTAAGTCCAATCACTTATCTCCACCATTTTACATGAAATGAAATGCATTTTCAATAATGCCCAAGAAAAGATAACCACAGAATACACAGCATCTGAGATAGAAAACCTCTTTCAACCAGAGTACTTCTAAACATCACTAATATTATCACTTTAATTACCTGATTTCAGGAGATGAAGAGATTTCATTTGTGTCTGCCCTTTTATTTCTTGGAAATGATGGACTAGCCGGAGGCATCTCACCACTTAAGCGGTCTGGGAAAATTCGGTCTTTATTCAAATTGATTTCTGAATAGGGACAGTTGGCAGCACTAAAATATTAAAAGAAAAGCACATTCTTAGAACATCCATTAGAACATACTTTAATTAAAGTGACAGGCTACAGAATATACAACTCTAAAAACTTAACTGTTATGTTTACATATGTATATATGTAGAATTAAACATACATTGTGAATATTTTTGTTTCTATTAAGGTTTATTTATTTATTTTGAGAAAGAGAGAAAGAGAAAGAGAGAGAGAGAGACAGAGGAGAGGCCGCAAGTGGGGGAGGGGCAGAAAGAGTGAGAAGGAGAGAGAAAAAATCTCAAGCAGGTTCTTTGCTATCAACAAGGAGCCCAACGTGCGGCTCAAACTCACAAACTGTGAGATCATGACCTGAACTGAAATCAAGAGTTGGACACTTAACCACCTAAGCCACCAGGTGTCCCTAGTGTATGAAATATTTTATCTCTGAGACATAATTTAAGTCTATTCTGATAGAAAATATGTCTTTGCACTAGATGTTCAGAACACAACCTGATGAAATCTTTGCGACTGTGCAATGATCACTGAAGGATTCTGTCTGTATACGGTCCAAGGGCAGAGCCTGTGCGTATCTGTAGAACAATCAGCCCCAGGGGAGAAATGCTTAAGACATCATAGGAGGGTTGGTGTCAGAGGTAGGACAGAGAAAGACTGATGGACAGATGGAGCAGATCTGCTTCCTAAAGTGATCCTTCAGGCTCAGGGTCACCATAGGCCATTTCATTTCCTTCATTTCATTTCCTGTTGGCCTCCAAAGGAAGGAGATTCCCCCATGTTCCTGTCTCCAAGCCCAGACGTACACTTGATATGCTAAGCAATACATATATTTATCTGTAGTCAATCCTGTTTCTGACAGGAAAGGAGACCAGATGCCAACTTGGATAATGACCCATCTATCTCACTTCCCTTCTATCGGTGACCCCTGGACTCCTGGTTGGTCTCTCAGGTCCCATGTGGGGGGATCATTTCTGTTATTCATGCAAAGGAAATCTAGGTCACTAATTGTTAAATCAACATTAAGTCAGTATAATCCTCTGCCTAGGCTTCAGCTTTCCATCTTCAGAACAACTGGGCAACCTCTGAATCTCAGGCTTCCAATACATAATGAACCCCTCCAACTAAATGCCCATCCTGCCCCTCTGTTTTTTAGGAAGTCTCCTTGTATCTATAAGTGGTTTGGATCTTGGATAAATTATTCTAGTGTCTTATATGTTCTTTTCTTCTCTCTAGGTGATAATCACCCAGGGAAAAATTTTAAACATTTAAAAATTTTTTAAACATTTTTTAAACATTTAAAAATTTTAAATGTATGTCTATTTCCACCAAGAGAACCAGATACACTCTCCTAGGAGAAGGAGGGAAGAGTTTGAAAATGCTCCTGATTCTGACAATGGCCTATGAAACCTACAACAGGTATCTTGAAAGCTAAAATACAATCTTAATTTTATTTAACTAAACATTCTGCTACACTGGTACCTATGCAAAAGACAAAAATAAATAACATATGCTCACGTGTTGACAAAAATGTATATAGTGCTAACCCAACAATAAAAAAATAACTAGTAATATTTATGGAGCACTTACTATATATCAAGCACTGTGCTAAGTACATTCCGTTCAGTGTTTTACTTAATTTTCACGACACCCTATGAGGAGGGCTTCTCATGAGGCAAACTAAGGCTTAAAATGCTTAGGTGGCTTGTCTTTAATTATTTCATTAATTTGTTCAACAAGTATTTATCAAGTATCTATTAAGTGCTAATTATCTTTCTAGGCACTGGAATCACAACGGAAAATACAATGACAAGATCTCTGCTCTCATGTCGCTGATATTCTAGGGGAAGTTGGGCACTACACAATTGCAGATATAAAGCAGACAACTTTACACAGTGACAAACGCCACTGAGTATGACTGAAGAAAGAACATGGGGCTGTCACAGGGGTCACAGGGCTGTACAGGAGGAAGGGGCTCTGTGAAGCAGCAGCCTTTGAGTGGTGCCTTCGAGGTCAGGAAGAAGCCTGCTCTGTCAACACAGAGGAAGAGCATTCTAGGAAACAGCAAGGGTAATGCCAACACAGGGAGAGCTAGGCCTGCCTGGGGGGAGATCAGCGATGGCCGAGTGTGTGAGCAAAGGGAGGGCACGCACTCGTGGCAGGCAAGGGAAGTACTGTGTAGGGCCCGGTAGGCCCTGGTCAGGAGTTCCGATGCTTGGTTTAAGTTTGAGGTGAAGCCACTGGAGGACCTTCAAATGAGGAAATGATATGATTTGATGTACAATTCAGAACAATCCCTCAGGATGCTTTGTGGAGAGAAGATTTCAAGGGGCCAGAATCGGAGCAAGAAAAGTGATATAAGAGTGAAGATATCATGGTGACTTCGATTTGGGTGGCTGAAACAGAGGCAAAGGGGCCAGTCACGGTACCTCTGCGATCCCTTCAAGGGAGCCCGTGTGTAGATGGGAAGTAGGGAATGACCTCAAACAAGGATTTAAGAATGGCCTTTAGGATTTTGGCTTGAGGAACTGGATGGAAACAGGAACGCCTTTTCTTTTCTTTTTCTTCCCCCCTGAGATGAGAATGACGAGGACAGAGGCAGATTTGGGGAC
This sequence comes from Puma concolor, assembly GCF_028749965.1. Taxonomy (NCBI): domain Eukaryota; kingdom Metazoa; phylum Chordata; class Mammalia; order Carnivora; family Felidae; genus Puma; species Puma concolor. Next base: position 119,400,379 of record NC_141671.1, on the reverse strand, counting down.
GAGATCAAGAATTGTGGCATGTTTATTAAACAATCAAGTAGACATGGTGCTTAGTAGCTCAATAAGATAAGCATACTATTTCATTCGTCTTACTCAGCATGGGCACACTACTGTAACTCATTTTTATTCATTTAGAAGTGATGGGAAGGAAAATCCAGCTCCAACCAACGTCTCTTTGGAACAATAATCCTTCGAGTACTTCATGGACCCCTTCGTGGGATTATGTGTAGTCAGTGTTTATGGACACAAGCGACAAAAACCGATTCTGCCTACGCTGAGCCGAGGTGAAGTTACTGCAAGGGCATCAGACCGCCCCCAGGAAGGCTGGGTCGTCAGGCCTGCCCAGGAAGGAAGGTCCAGCCAGCACTTGCTCCCAGACACGGTCTGCACACGATGGGGCTGCTGGGACTGAGGCCCTCACTCTCTCCGCAGACGCTCAGCCGTTTTCTATGTCCCGCCCACCCCCCAATTCCACAGCAGGTGTGATCTGCCTTCCCATCACTCGTCCTGATGGAAGACCCAGGTGACAGCCTCCACTCAGGGACATTTCGGGTTTTCTGTCCACACTGTAACTGCCACAGGCCTGAAGAAGGGGAGGAAGCCCTGTTCCCCAAGGCTCCCCTGAGGGAGGGGGAGCCCTGCCTTACTTTTACCTTGATTTCAGGCAAAACAGAACATAAAAAAAATAAAACTCTTAACAGATTTCAGGCCAAATATAAACGTCCCAGGGTCGCCTCATAATAAATACGTTTAAAACCAAATTCATCATTGGGGTGCCTGGGTGGCTCAGTCGGTTAAGCGTCCGACTTCCGCTCAGGTCGTGATCTCACAGTCCGTGAGTTCGAGCCCCGCATCGGGCTCTGGGCTGACGGCTCAGAGCCTGGAGCCTGCTTCGGATTCTGTCTCTCCTCTCTCTGCCCCTCCCCTGCTTGTACTCTGTCTCTCTCTGTCTCAAAAATAAATGAAAACGTAAAAAAAATTTAAAACCAAATTCATCATCTTCGATGAACTCCCTTCTTCTGAAGAAAAAGAGAAGAAATACAGCCAGCTCCTCCCGCTATTCTCAAATCTCTGTTCCCGAGAAAGGAAACATAGTAGCCAAGCCTCACATTGTCATCTTTAACCCTGTTCTATTCTTTTTTCTTCACGTTGTGTATTTTTATTGCAAATTTGTCTTTTTTTTTTTTTAATTTTTTTTTCAACGTTTATTTATTTTTGGGACAGAGAGAGACGGAGCATGAACGGGGGAGGGGCAGAGAGAGAGGGAGGCACAGAATCGGAAACAGGCTCCAGGCTCCGAGCCATGAGCCCAGAGCCCGATGCGGGGCTCGAACTCACGGACCGTGAGATCGTGACCTGGCTGAAGTCGGACGCTTAACCGACTGCGCCACCCAGGCGCCCCTGCAAATTTGTCTTCTTAGCATTTTGTGACAGCGGGAAAAAATCCACATACACATCTTTTGAGTTCTTTTGGCAAACAAACAGTATACTGCCATCCCCAGAATCCTGCAACCGTCATGTCTCCCTCACAGTGAAGCACCTGGCTTTCCAATTACTGAATTTCTATCTGTACATCTACCTTAAGGTTTTATCAGATACGAAGAAAGCGAGGAAAATGAGAGTCCTGTTCTGAACCCCGCCCGCTCCCACACTGGGAAGATCCATGGTATTCTTAGATGGGCTACGTCCCCAACTACAGACTAGACTAGAGTCATAGTTGACAAGTCTTGGAATGTAAGATCCAGGAGAGCAGCCCCTTTACCTATCTGCTGAATAAGTGAAGGAAGAATCTCTCTCTCTCTCTCTCTCTCTCTCTCTCTCTCTGAGATCCCCACAGATAAACTTGGGACAGCTCACAGACTGGCAAGACTGCAGACCAGGAGAAGACTTACTGTCTACATAATCTGCCTGTTTTGATTTTTAGGGCCAGAGAGGAATTCGAAACTCTCAACCTGAAGTAGAGGAAGTGATCGCAGCCCTCCACACAGGGATTTACTAATGGGTCATGAGGATCTATCAGTTATCGATTTTACATTAACACCCTCTCTTCTCTCGAACCCAGCATTCTCTCAGCACCTAGCATTCGGACACCTGCTATGGGATAAAGGGGGAAGCCAGTGGGTTCCCAAAGTGGGAGAAGATAAAAAACAAGGTGGGTGGGGGGATGCCACAAAACGCAACTGAAGTGTGCTCCAGGGATAGGGGATGACCATCCAGAGGGGTGACCAGTGCCCTGGACAGAAATCAGGAACCTGGTCTAAACATGCTCTGCTGCTCCATCCACTCCTGGCTGATGAGTAAGCACAACTTGTGAGGCTCCGTCTTCTCACTCGTAAAATGAGGATGCTAACAGCAGCAATTTCCGCGGCTCGAGCACATCACACACACACGCTAGGCACTTTTCTTGCACTTTCTCACTTAACTCCTACAACCCCAGGAAGCTGCTCCTCGTCTAATGATCGTTTTGCAGATGTAGAAACGGAGCTTAAAAAAGGGAACTTGCTCAGTGTCAGTCCATCGGCTCTTGGCAGAGTCAGATGTTGAACTCTGGCTGTCCCCTGCCACACTGGATGGGGGCAGATAGTACCCTGCAATAGCAAAGAATGTCCTTATCTTTAATCTGTGACAATCCAAGCCATCTCAGTACCATCTTCTAGCCAGATGCTGCTGTCCTCTAGCTAGTATGTATTCTGCCAATACTTAACCTCTTGGCCAGTTTCCGTGTTCTCACATTTACAAAGTTCATACAGTTTTGAAAGCCAGTAACTTCACAACTCACCAGTGCCGATCAAACTTCTGTGGAGACAGTGGGTTCCCATCAGGCTTCTAATCATCTCCAGTTTCTCATGTACTAAGCAGCGTATGTCACATATACATGGGTACACACATGTATACATATACACGCAACTCTTTACCATTACATAGTTCCTCAGGGAGCAGAGGAAGAGATTCACGTAGGATTACACAACTATCTACCATACGAATTGAATTAGAGTACACGCTGTTCTATTAGCAAACAATTCCCTGTCAGCTCTACATACAAATATCCCACCAGCCCCTCTAAGGAGGCAGTTTTTCCCAGGAAAGACGGGTCCAGCTTATTAGAAAGGTGGAAGGACGGTCTTCTTCACTGCTCCCCACGTCACCTTTAAAATCCTTTTCATTGTGGGGGCGCCTGGGTGGCGCAGTCGGTTAGGCGTCTGACTTCAGCCAGGTCACGATCTCGCGGTCCGTGAGTTCGAGCCCCGCGTCGGGCTCTGGGCAGATGGCTCAGAGCCTGGACCCTGTTTCCGATTCTGTGTCTCCCTCTCTCTCTGCCCCTCCCCCGTTCATGCTCTGTCTCTCTCTGTCCCAAAAATACATAAACGTTGGAAAAAAAAAAATTAAAAAAATAAAATCCTTTTCATTGTGAATACATTTATTTAAACAATTAGGTAACACCTGTGGTTTTCTAAATGATCGCACAGTCATTGTCACACTCTGTCATGACAAAAACCTGTAAAAAACATGAGGCAGGCTCTATCAGGCCCCTGTGCTTTACACGAGAGTCCAGGAGTTACAAGTAGAGACTTAAGAGCCACACAAGCCTGGGTCGAATCCTGGTTCTGCCACTGTCTGACCCTTGGGCGTGCACGTAACGATTCCAAACCTGTGTCTTCACTGGTAAACCAGAGATGACAAGAGTACCTGCTTCACAGAGCTGCTGTGAGGATTTAGTGAGATCACACGGGTAAGTGTGGCACGCAGCCTGGAACACAGGAAGTCCTCAATGAACCTCACCTGTTACAACTACTCAAAAAGGAGAAGAGGAGTAACACTTAACCCCTACAACGTAAACGTGCATCAGCAAAAATAAACCACAACATTAAGAGCTCTGTAACACGACTCATTTGTGAAGCCTCTCCGCTTCCTACAGGAAAAGGGTGCTACTCCATTCACACCTCTCCAAAAATCTGTTTACGCCAGACTGGCCTCCTTAGAGGTAGGGACCCTCCCTCTGTGCAGCCCGTCACCTAACTGAGCACTGACACGAAGCAGGCACTCAGTAAGTGTATGTTCGATGCATGGATGGATGGATGCTGAAATAATATGCTGTTTAGAGTGTGCAGGTGTGTGTCCAAAGGTACTAACTTTTAAAACTTTCCATGGACTTTACCAGTACCTTTTAGAAGCTGTTGGAAATACTCTCCATTTTTTTTTCTTGTTTATTTTCTCCAAGATCAAATCTTATGTAGAAAAGATTTACTTCTGAAGGCACTAGATATGCAGAATATCTACTTTCATATAATGTTAGTTCTCTCTTCATCACTTCCCATTCTTTGACCTTTCAGTAGCCCAAATGAATGAGTCACCAAAGGGAAACACCATGATAAAACCCAGATTGATGCTCCCTTGCTAGAGACAGGAGTAAGCAATCTGACTACTGAATATCCCTGGGGATAAGAATAATGTCCACATTCAACTCACTCACTGATTATTTACATTTCAACATCTGAAAACATAACACTCTCAAATTTCACTGCCGAGACACATGTTCTATTTCTAACACCTCTTACATCAAATTCAACTATTATAATTTTTCAGAGAGGCAAACAACAACTGCTAGTCAAAACATAGCCTTTTGCTTACGTGTTCATAAAGTGGATTATTCTTGCCAAAAGAGCAACTTTCCTTGTTATCTAAGCAAAGAATGCATGTTTTGATTTATGTAGTTTCTCAGTAAATTAATCCAAAGAGAATTTTCTCATTATGTTTTCCTAAACACAGCATTCTCAGCAAGGACAAAAATAAGTGCCAGTGAAATGAACCTTTCAAAGAATATCCATGATGTTGCAGCTCTTCCACAGTCTACTAATGAAATGGAAAACCGGCTGTGCCTGTGAAGGATTAATATCCTTCCACATACAGAGCTCTGAGTGTTGTAAACCGGACAGCACAGCCAGGGAGACTCAGGAGAGCCAGCTGAAAGGGCCAAGAAAAATGGAAGAGACGATGCAGCAGGACCTGACAATGGCTGTTGGGTGCTTTGAACGGCATCCCGAGGCTCTTGTCAACCAATAACTCTGGCCTGGACTCACCCACAGAACTGCTAGTTGCGCCCTCCGTATGGCACAGAAACAAATGCTGCTTCTTTATCAACACATGTCTTTGAAGCCATGAGGTCTACTTCTTTGAGTGGAAGAAGGACTGGTTCCAATTCCACTGAATGGTTTCTTTTTCTTTAATGTTGATTGTTTTCTTTTGAGACAGAGTGCAAGTTGGGGAGGGGCAGAGAGAGGGAGAGAGAGAATCCCAAACAGGCTCCTCACTCAGTGCAGAGCCCGATGTGGGGCTATATCTCACAACTATGAGGTCATGACCGGAATTGATATCAAGAGTCGAATGCTTAACTGACTGAGCCACCCAGGTGCCCCCACTGAAAGGTTTCATTACCACATTTCTCCATAAAAATCTTCCATGACTCTCCTTGTAATTTCCCCCTTCTTTTAACAAATACAATACTGCATATCTCTGAAGAAATGCTCCAAACATAATCACTTAAACTTTGTGAAATGGCTGTGGCCCAGCTGAGGAACCCCCAGAGGTCAGTGGCACAGTTGGGAAAAGGTGGCCATAATGAGCGCCAGTCCATCAGGCAGGGGACAGGATTGTCACCAAAGACCCTGACGTGACAGCAAACCTCTCTGCTCAGACCTAAAGCACTACTAAAGAGATGATGGACATTGCCGCACGGTGGGTTTCCTTCCCAGAAGGCCAAAACAATTCTTTTTGTAATTTTCAACTGAACCCCAATAGCGTGATCTCAATTTTCATGCAATTTTAAGACTTCTTTATTCTTTTCCTTCATAATTTAAGCAAACTACCTTCACTCCAATGAACATCTTGGGGTTGTGCAGTAGAAAGGTACATTTGACAAAGGTTCAATATTAGTTACTGCTTTGTATCTTATGTTTAAATTAAATTCTGTGTAGCTTTCATATTTCCATTAGTCCTAGAGTTCTTTGAAGGTTGGGTCTATAACTAATTCATGGAGCAGTGCCTTGTGAGACAGCCAGAGGGCAGTGGTCAACAGCACAGATAGACTGGGTGCTATTCCCTGTTCCCCTCACACCAGCTGTCTCTCCAGTGCCACAGTGGCCTCATCGAAATTTGGAAAAGGCACCCCTGGGTGGCTCAGTCAGTTCAGCATCCGACTTTTTTTTTTTATATGAAATTTATTTTCAAGTTGGTTTCCATACAACACCCAGTGCTCATCCCAACAGGTGCCCTCCTCAATGCCCATCACCCACCCTCTCCTCCCTCCCACTCCCCAACAACCGTCAGATTCTTCTCAGCTTTGTTTTGTTTTTTTAATTTTAATGTTTATTTATTTTTTCGAGAGAGAGAGAGAGACAAAGTGTGAGTGGGGGAGGGGCAGAGAGAAAGAGAGACACAGAATCTGAAGCAGGCTCCAGGCTCTGAGCTGTCAGCACAGAACCCGACGCAGGGCTTGAACCCACAAACCGCAAGATCATGACCTGAGCTGAAGTCGGACGCTTAACCGACTGAGCCACCCAGGTGCCCCATGTTCTCAGTTTTAAGAGTCTCTTATGGTTTGGCTCTCTCCCTCTCTAACTTTTTTTTTCCTTCCCCTCCCCCATGGTCTTCTGTTAAGTTTCTCAGGATACACACAAGAGTGAAAACATACGGTATCTGTCTTTCTCTGTATGACTTCTTGATCTCGGCTCAGGTCATGATCTCACAGTTGTGAGCTCTAGCTTCACATCAAGCTCTGTGCTGTGGGCGCAGAGCCTACTTGAGATTCTCCCTCTCCCTCCCTCTCTCTGCCCCTCTCCACTGCACACACAAGCACTCTCTCTCTCTCAAAACAAATAAATGAACATAAAAAAAAATCGGAAGAAAATAATACTAAAACTAATAGGGGTTTTTTGAAGGTTATTCGTACTTATAAAACAATTAGAGCAATATGCCGTGTGGAGTAAATACATGCTCAATAAACATGAGTTATTATTGAAAAAAACTCAAAAGTATTTACTGCAGGAAATAATTTATTAGTATATAATGGAAATTTAGCATGCTAATGAGTTATTTCTGGCATGTAGACTTAAAACATGTCTGAAAATAATCCAGCCACCTTCACTCAGCAATACTGAACAAACTTTTAAGACACGACATTTTTAACACTCTTCCAACTAATCATGTAACTCCAGGTTTGCAGTTATACAAACACTGAAAGGGATTTTTAAATGGATATCTGCAAATGTAATCAGCACCCTATGTTCACACTATTTACTCTGGAACAGACTGAATCCCATATAAACCCCACAAGGAGTGTTGCAGAAGGAAGATAAACAATATTTGAGGATGCAGAGATGAAATAAAGAAAGAGGAGAAAATAATTACACCCATTTTACAATTCCTATGAACTCCTGGAGGCACAGGCAGCACAATCTTCAGATTTTTCAAAAGACCTGGATTCACAATGGGCACAAACTAGATAAACAAGGGATCCCCTTCCTCACTAGGCAATCCAATTAACTTGCAGTTAGAACATTTACACTGACAAAGGATTATTTTAACACATCTCTAAACAGGTGATGCTTTTGTTCCTTGAAAACCTCAGTGTTCAGTAATATATTTTTAAATGTCTGCAAGGACCCCCACATTGCCTAAACAGTACATCAAATTTCTAATGTATAAATTTGGTTTCTTTTTGAAGTTCCTGAGGGGGTCAGAGAAAAATACTGAAAAATATTGTTTTGAATCAGTGCATAGTTTGACTACTCATATCTGTGCTTCTTGTGATCTGTGCTGATAATCTGTGATAATCTCAACTCTCATTATTCAAACTGTTGCGTCCCCCAATCATACCAGATTTTACCAAACAGGGCCTGCCCTCTTCTCATTATTAACGGTCAACCCAGAGTGACTCTTTCAGAAGGTAATTATCTATACAACTAGTCTGGCTATCAAGAAAAGGCAAATAGCTAGAGCAAACCTATTTTAAACTGTGAATGCATTTTCTCCCAGAAACACTTAACTAAAGACATACTCCTCGTTTTTCCAGGATCACCATGGTAACCACATTTTTTTTTTTTTAATAGAAAACTACCTCACATGTATTTAGCATCATGGAAACCACGATCTTATACACAGGTGGGAAAGGCACTCTCTATCTGGCCACGTAAGGAATTCCCACTTCAGTGGCAGCACCACATACCTGTGAGGGCCCAGGTGTCTCACTCTCTTAAAATGACCAATCCCTTTACATCCTGGGGTTGAACATCCGCCATGTTCTGAAGCTTCCATTAATTCTAAGGAGCCTATAAGAAAGCAAGGGGAAGAAAAAGCGAGAAGAGAAAGGAAGGGGCATAAAGTTAACCAAAGGCTGTGAAACGAAAATTACAAATATCTTAAAAGTCTTTAAAGATTTTTCCCTATGCTTTTGTTCACACTATTGATCTTTCTTCAACAGCGAAATGGTACACTTTGATCTAACCCTCTTTCAAGGCTATAAATTCCAGAAATACCTAATTGTGAATTAATGAGGAGATGCTAAACGATCTTCAAGTAAATAACATAATTAGTTTACGAATACTTGTACACTGAAAATTTCAAACATGCTACCCCCTCCGTGTTTTATAATGCTCCCTTATGCTGACCACTTATGTCCCTGTGTAATGTGCTAGACTCTGTTCTAAGCATTCCCATATATACCTCTATGAATATATATATACACATGTATCAAGTCTTTGGTCTTGTATCATTTTGTCGCATACAAGGGATAGCACCAATGTGCACTATTCTGAAACATTTTTTTCTTTGGTCTTTAACTTCATGTCTTAAAAATCTTTCCATCTCAATGATAATATTCTTTATGATTGTTGCACAGTGTCTGTATCATGAGTGCACCAGAATTTAACTAATCTTTGTTTCCAAGGTTTGTTATTTTAAATATACTGCAACAAACAGCATGCATGTGGATTTCTTTACTTTTATGCAGCTTGTACATGAACCTGGAAACAACTGAAGCCACTAAAACAGGGGACTGCACACTAAACTTTTAAAAACCCCACGATAATCTACTGTAGTTTCTACATATTTTCTGCTACAATGTATATGCTTTCCTTCAAAGTTGAAATCATAGTATGTCAAATTCCCAGTGCACATTTAAAAAAAAAAAATTGAACTTAAAGGGACTCTGCAATGAGGTTACTGTAAATCACATGCAGTTTTAAGCAACAATAGATAGGGAGAGCCCTTTTACACTCTGTCCAGTTTCTCCCAATGGTAACATTTTGCAAAACTACAGTATAAAGCCACTCACTACTGATACATTAGACTTTAATAGCCTAAGAGAACTGTCTTCCAAAAATTCAGTACCAATTTTGAAAGGTGATGAGTCCTTCTAAATAAAAGTTTAAAAATCTACATAAACTGTGCTTTTCAAACATTATTTTTTTTTCTTTTATGTTTTTGTGACTACCACATAATGGAAAATGTGGGAAGAACAGGATTCATGGAGAACAAACGTACAGGAGAGAAAACAGTAGAAAGAAAATGATAGGAGCAAAGAAAATATTAAGCACCCTACATAAGAAAATGGAAACATTCAATTTAAGTTATCCTTGCGTCTCTTACTCAAAGGAGGCTGAAGAGGATGCCCGGTTTTTGAACACCAGCCCACAGGGTGAATATCAGGGCAATCCGCATCTACCCAGTAATCATAGCAGCTGTTCCAGCCGTCAAAGTGAACCTGGAAACAAAAGGAAATTACCAGTACAATTCATAGAAAATTCCTACCATTAAAGTTCTAGCCACCATATAACCATTTTTATTTTCTTCTAAAGTATGTAGATTCAATACCAAATAACATTTTTTTAAAATTTATTTAAATTGCTTCATTTCCCCTATGCCAAAAAAGGGACTTTCGACCTATCTTCAAATGATCTGTTCATCAATAAATGTCTTGCCAAAGACATCATTCCAGCGGTACTTTTATAGATATGTGTGTCTTCCAACACACACACACGAGTTATGAGTACATAACGTCTTCATATGAGCCACACCAAAGAGCCAATAAATATTACTTAAGTAACGAATAAATCAGGAAGGGAGGGAGGATGGGAGTGGAGAGGAGAAAGGCAGGAGTACCTTTCACTTAAATGTCAACTCTCCCAGAATTATGCTAAAAAGGCTGTTTATTTTTTTATTTTTATTTTTTTCAATATATGAAGTTTATTGTCAAATTGGTTTCCATACAACACCCAGTGCTCATCCCAAAAGGTGCCCTCCTCAATACCCATCACCCACCCTCCCCCCACTCCCACCCCCCATCAACCCTCAGTTTGTTCTCAGTTTTTAAGAGTCTCTTATGCTTTGGCTCTCTCCCACTCTAACCTCTTTTTTTTTTCCTTCCCCTCCCCCATGGGTTTCTGTTAAGTTTCTCAGGATCCACATAAGAAAAGGCTGTTTAAACAGGGGCGCCTGGGTGGTTGACTTTGGCTCTGGTCAGGATCTCACGGTCTGTGAGTTCGAGCTGGCATTAGGCTCTGTGCTGACAGTACGGAGCCTGGAGCCTGCTTCGGATTCTGCGTCTCCCTCTCTCACTATCCCCACCCCCCCACCCTGTTTGTTCTCTCTCTCTCTCTCTCTCAAAAAGGAATAAACATTAAAAAAATATATTTTTTAAGTCTGTTTAAACAAATTCAATGTCCTATTAGAAATACACCTGGTTTATAAAATATCTCTCCATCAAATGCATGTCTAAGTATCATTTTTTTCTCTCAAATAATTACACTATCTCTCGAAGACGTTTTATATGGTGGTCGGAGCCATCTTTACCAGCCACCGTGTGAAAGAGCCATTGGTCTTTCAGGCAGGGTCACTAAGGATCAGCTATGTGTCTTTTAAGTATTACATGTATTTTATTTTTTAGGATGAAAGGATATACTGAAAGGCTATATATATTTCACTATTACATCAAATTTGCCAGCTAGACCTTTTTAAGTCTGTGAATCCCTTACTAACAAGACAACAGATGCCACATAGATAAAAAATACAAACGTGTAAAACTGAATAAAAGTTCCAGAACAATGCAGGAGTGAATGTATATGTAATCTCAGAGTAGGAAACCATGGTAGGCAAGATACCAAATTCAAAACTCATAAAAGACTGTTCAATTTGACTACAGGAACATTGAAAAAAAAATTTTTTAATGTCTATTTGTTTTTGAGAGGGAGAGACAGAGCGTGAGTGGGGAAGGGGCGGAAAGAGAGGGAGACACAGAATTCAAAGCAGGCTCCAGGCTCTGAGCTGTCAGCACAGAGCCTGAGGTGGGGCTTGAACTCATGAACCATGAGATCATGACCTGAGCTGAAGTCGGACACTTAACTGACTGAGCCATCTGGGCGCCCCTGACTACATGAACATTTAAAACTTCACAGTGGCAAATGTTACCACAGAAAAGGAGGAAGATCCATGAGAAACTTGAAAAACACAGTTATTATATATGTCACAATGTACTCTGTTCTTTAATTTATCCAAATATCATATATCAACATAAGAAGATTAAAAGCCCAATAGAAAGATGAAAAATAGATATAAATTGCTCATAAATAAGAAACTAAATATAAATGATTAGTAAAATATAAAATGATAATCAATTTCACCTATAACTAAAAAAAACCCTACAAATTAAGAACACAAGATGCAATTCTTTCAACCTGCCAAAAATGTTCCATCTTGGTGATTCCCAGAGCTGGTGAGTATGAGCATAAAAAGCTTTCTCAAGGACTGCTGACAGAAGTATTAACTGGCAAGTATTTCTAGAGAGTTATTTGCAACAACAGTCATTTAAAATATATCACTTTTGACTTAATAACCTCAATAACCCAACTCATTGTAGTAGAAAACAACCAGAGCATCTACCATGAGGAGACTGGCTAACTAAATTATGGCATGTTTGTATGACAGAATAGAACAGAGTTGTTAAAGTGTGTGTGTGTGTGTGTGTCTGTATTTAAAATAACATCCTTTGCAATGAATCCACTTTCTCAAGCTTAGAAATCAATTAATCCTAGAATCAAAGCCCACTGAATTCCACACCTGGAAGAAACCACATGTATTATCTTAAAGAGAAGAAGAGTTCACACAGCTAGTTAGGAGGAGTAACCAAACCTAAAATTCAAGGACCCAAATAAAATTGATCATCTTCCCATACACTGAATATAAAAGCAGCACTTACAGAAAAGTACTTAGGGGCGCTGGGGTGGCTAAGTTGGTTAAGCATCAGACTTTGGCTCAGGTCATGATCTCGCGGTTCATGGGTTCGAGCTCCGTGTCGGGCTCTGTGCTGACAGCTCGGAGCCTGGAGCCTGCTTCGGATTCTGTATCTCCCTGTCTCCCTGACCCTCCCCTGCTCACACTCTGTCTCTCTCTCTCTCTCTCAAAAATAAACACTTGAAAATAAAAAAAAAAAGTGCTTAACTCAAAGTAACCCTTTCCTTTCCCCTGATCAAAAACAGTGTTCAACTAACAGTGAGAATGACATTCATGATAATTTTGTAAAAATATCCATTTATGCTATCAATGCCATCAATAAACGAGCAGACACAACTTAGAGTGTTTAGTAAGTTTTAAATGTTCTAATTCTCAGCTAATCAAGTGATTATTTTACTAGAAATGTGAAACTCTCATGTTTTCCAATCTTACTATTCCTAAATTCCATTTCTTTTATATTGGAATCAATGCTCACATAACCTATGTTCCATTTGTTGTATATAAACTGCTAAATTTTTAAAAATTAGGTATCTTCCTACAGCAAACATACTCAGTCCTAAGAAATAAATGGTTTTCCACCCCAGATACATTTCAGAATTACCTATGATGAAAAGGAAGAATAAAGGAAAAAGAAAAAAAAAGTGCTGAGCTTACCTAGGAGATTTTAATCCACAGCTTTGGTTTGGGTTCTATGCACACAGAGGTCGTTTACTCAACTTGTAAGTAACTCTGGTGTGCACTCAGAACTGAGACCCATGGATATCAAATTGTATACTACTGGGGCACCTGGGGGCTCAATCTGTTCTGCATCCAACTTTTCTGGGGGGCTCAATTGGTTCTGCATCCAATGTATATAAATAGTACATTATTGTACATCGATATAGTCCCTAAAACTGTTGATATCATCATAAATAAAAGGATTATTTTTAAAGTTTCCTCACACATACCTTTAAAAATGTTTATGGTAGATCTATCATATCTGGTGATGATGCCACAATGTTTCCTAGTTTTCATTAAAACTGACATCTCAGTTTGGCAATGAGAAGTCATCTATCTAGGATTAATACACTTTAGATACTATAGATAAATCTAATACCTTCTATAATCTAGGTTGGTAGACAATCTGGAGAACTATAATAGTTTAAGGGTTCAATTTCAGAGATAAAATTTAGTTTAGATATTATGAACAGAGGTAACAATAAAATTCTGAGAAGTACCAAATACACTTAAAATGCTATTTGAAATTATGTAAAAATTAATATATGCAAACATTGATATTAATCCGAATCTAAATTCTCACTGTAGAAGCTCAGATGAAATAATTGATTTAAACCTTCATCTTTCGTGGGGCATCTGGGTGGCTCAGCTGGTTAAGCGTCCAACTTCGGCTCAGGTCATGATCTTGCAGTTTGCGAGTTCGAGCCCAGTGTCAGGCTCTGTGCTGACAGCTCAGAGCCTGGAGCCTGCTCTAGATTCTGTTTCCCTTTCTCTCTGCCCCTGCCCCGCTCACACTCTGTCTCTGTCTCTCTCAAAAATAAACAAACATTTGGGGTGCCTGGGTGGCTTGGTCTGTTGAGCATCTGACTTCAGCTCAGGTCATGATCTCCAGGTTCGTGGGTTCGAGCCCCACGTCAGGCTCTGCACTGACAGCTCAGAGCCTGGAGCCTGCTTCAGATTCTGTGTCTCCCTCTCTCTCTGCCCCTCCCCCACTCATGCTCTGTCTCTCCCTCTCAAAAATAAGTAAACATTAAAAAAAATAAAAAATAAATAAATACTAAAAAAAATTTTAAACTTCATCTTTTGTAGCTTTTACTTTTCAGGCACTGACATATTAAGAAGTTTTAAACAAACAAAAAATCAGACACTTGAGTAATGTTAAGTGATAGTTTTACTCTTGCTGGGGACTATTTTGAAAAGAAATCAAATGCCTAATAAACAACAGCAAGGAAGGAAGATAAACATACAACATGAAATATTTAAAAATCTTACAAACCCCAAAAAGACACACAAAATATTTATAATACAAATGTTCCACTTTAAATATACTTATACATAAAAGCAATTCAGCAATAATGATGTATTTAATAAAAATTCTAAAGAAAGTAAGAGGATTATGGATCGAAGTATAGTGAAAAAGACTTAACTCACACATATTTAAAATTATAGCTTAGGAAATTGGATGCATTTTCACCCAGAAGCATCATTTGGACCCTTTATCAAACCTTAATACATGTTCCTGACAGCTTACCAAGAATGAGACATATAATATTTTAGAAAGCACACTATTCCTTAAAAAAAAAAAAAAAAAAAGGAAAGAGAAAAAAGATTTGGTTGGATTTTCTGTTCATGTGAAAGGCAACTCAGTAAAACACATTTTAGACCCCGGGGCTTATCGCCAATCTGTTCTGAAATTAAAGCTATATTTGAAAAGGTATAAAGCCAGAAGGACCAATGGAGAAGAAAAGCGGCTGACAGGTGAGAAGTGACAGTGATGTGTGTGGAGGGCCGAAACAGGAGGAGTGTTGACCTACAGGACAGGGTGGGTGGGTCACAGCCCAGGGGTCTGTAGAACAGGCCTGGAGCCCACTGGCTGCAGACCCCAAGGAGGACTCACTCTGGAGGCAGCACACAGGAGAGAAGGGTCCTGAAACACAGCAGTACTGACTCACAGTCAATATGGAGTAGTTACACGCCCTCGGGCTGCTCCCCCACTCCACCCACCATGGTAACTGCCCCTTCAACAACCCAGGCAAAGAGCAGACATTTATCTTGTAGAGAAAAAAATTCCCAAGGCTCTCAATTCTAGAACAGACCTGAACGGGCAATGGGCTGGACAGAAAGCACAGGAATTTGTACAACCAAGAGCCGTATATTCCCACCCAGCCCTTCTCTTTCTCGCACAGCGACCGCCAGGTTCACTCTTCCCCAGGGAGGACTCTGGCAGAAACTGACAGGCTCCAGAGAAGGACCCAGATGCCAACAAATGGGAACGTCCCTGTGAAAAAGCTGGCTCTTCTGCTTTCTTACAGTGAAGTCTGCTGAAGTCTGCTGTTAAGTCCCACCCATGAAAAACAGTTAACTTTATGAGTGCCTTTTCTTAATGCAGACGGTCAGTCAAGGACTTGATATCTGAGGAGAGGCTCCAATACGATAGCAGAAATTTGGAGGAAATAAGCAGAGGACAGAAGAAAAACCATCACTAGTATCCTCAGATACGAAACAATATTGCTTCAAGAAATAAAAAGATGATGCCATTTAAAAAGGGGGAGGAGGCTAGAAAATAGGAAAAAACTCTCAAAAATTAAAAAAATCAGAATTGTAATTAAAAATAAAACATAAAAATATTTTTTAAAACATGGGGTGCCTGGGTGGCTCAGTTAAGTGGCCGGCTTCAGCTCTCTGTTGTTAGCACAGAGCCCCTTTTGGATCCTCTGTCTCCCTCTCTCTCTGCCCCTCTCCGCTCACACATTCTCTCTCTCTGAAAGATAAATAAACATTAAAAAAGTTTTTAAAAAAAGCAACCTAGGTTTCGAAAAATAGAGTAGATATCTCTCTAAACAAGTAGAATAAAAAAATCAGAGAAGCATAAAAAGAAAGTATAAGAAAATCAAGGGGTCAATTCAAAAGGTTTAACAACCAGAGCTGCAGGACTTCCAGAAAGAGAAGACACAGGATGACAACAGGGAGTCATCAACTAGTAATACAAGAAACATGTGCAAAAACTGGAGGACATGAAACTCCACAGTAAAAAGCCCAAGTACTCTGCATGAGTACTCACCCAGAGCAGAACGACTGGTATGGCCTTAGAGGTCTAAGGTCAGTCAGTATGGATGTGAGAAGACAGCAGAACAAGGCTTTCAATTTCTGAGGGAAAATGGCTCCCTACCTAGAATTCTACACCTAGTCACAGTATGAATCAAATGTAAGACTAGTAATACTGATATTTCCAGATGTGCAAGGAGCCAAAAGCAGATGCTTTTCATATACCCTTTCTTAGAAGGTTACAAAAAGATGTGTTTCAACATGATAAGAGAACACTAAGAAAAACAAGTATGTGATTCAAAAAAACAGAAATAAAGGAAGAAAGAAAGAAAGAAAAGAAAAGAAAAGAAAAGAAAAGAAAAGAAAAGAAAAGAAAGAGAAATAAAGAAAGAAAAGCACAACATAGTCTGCCAGCAAAGAGCAGTCTCAGGATGAAAGTTCAGGATAAGGCTTAGAGAACTACCCAGGTGACCACAGGCGACTGCTAAGTTGTAGGAAAAAGAGTCAAGAAAGAAAAGATACAGACAGAAGGCTTATTAAAAATACACTTGGAGGCGCCCGGGTGGTTCAGTTGGTCAAGCATCTGACTCTTGATTTTGGTTCAGGTCATGATCTCAAGGTTTGTGGGTTCAAGCCCCAGGTTGGGCATTGTGCTGGCAGTGTGTGGAGCCTGCTTGGGATTCTCTCTCTCCCTCTCTTTCTCTGCCTCTCCCCTGCTCGTTCTCTCCTTCCCTCCCCCCCGTCAAAAATAAATAACCATTTAAAAAAAATACACTTGGGCTTTTGATAGAAAGACACATCAGATTTACTGGAGCACTTGTAAACGTCTGATTCTATAAGCACAGAAAATTTAAAAAACCAAAACACAAGAAATTACTGACTCCAGAAAAAAAAAATGTCATAAGAAAAAAACTGTTCTGCTCAGCAGCCAACAGGATTTATTTACTCATGAGAAGATGAATACAGAAGACTGAGAAAACATTTTAGAAACATGTGAAGTCGCTAGTGAAAAGATACAGTGAAGGAACTACCCTAACAGGAAGGAAATACACTGGACCTAAAATTGATGGGGCTGAGAAAACAGCAGAACACAGATATTATTTCAGAAAAGTAGGAATAAAATGTCAGAAGCAGCAGCTAAAAAAAAAAAAAAAAAAGAAAGTTCTTGCCTGTGAGGAAGCAGAAGTGAGTGTGGGGAGGGACGGGGCCTGTAGTATGTTCTAACTCTCCCCAGAACATACAGATGAGAGCAAAAACATTTTGCTTGTTTTCTTTCAGCATCTGGTGAAATACATGAGTGTTTTAAAATGTTTACCTGTAATAACTTAAGGCATAAAATATATTATATCATGTAGCCTAAAAGGTTGATCTTATTTAGCTGAAGAGTTGATTCTATACCCGAGAAACTTAAAATATTAAGCTGCGCTAAGGACTTAGTCTCTATATACTCTTTCTCCTCCTGAATAATAAAGACAGGCATTCTTGCTTCGTCATCTCCCACAGCATTAGAAAAACTCCTACTAATGAAAGCTTTTTATAGTCTCAGAAGTCTGATGAATCCTGAAACTGGGTCATCGTCACCTGTTCGCTGATCTTTTGAGGACTTCATAAACACACAGGTACGTGTTCAGTGGTTCACCTTTAGCTATGAAATTTATACCACTAACAGTGAAAAGATAATTGTCAACGCCTCATAGCCAGCTCTGTTTTGGGTGTTAAACAACGAGGATGTTGTATTGGAAAGAGAATTTGGCTAACTAAAAAGTTAGTCCACACTTTTCCTATTAACTAACTGAATTACCCACTTTAGAGTACTTGACCTCTCCGGGTCAAAAACGTTCTCACATGTAAAATCAGAGTTAATCTAAATTTTTTTTTTTTTACTATTACAGTAATTAATATGTGTTCCTGAAGCCAGGTAACTAAAAACAAAACAAACAAAAACAAAAAACAAAACAAAAACAAAAACACACCAAAAACCTCATCATTTATAATTCATTTAGAATTATAAAAAATCATTTATAATCACTCATAATCTTAGCACCCCAAGAGAAGAACTGTCATTATTTTGGTTAAGTTTCTTTCCATAATATTCTTTAAAAAACAATACCAGACATCATACAGAATAGTCAACCTGAGTTTTTTCACTTGCCAATGTTAAATATTTTTCTTAAATATTTACCATCATATAGAGTAATTTACTTTACCTACATCTTACTGTGCTTGTTTGCAATCTTAAATACTATAAACTGCTATGTTTTCCTTATAGTTTTTATCCTTGCATATTCCCTTTGGTTAATTCTCCTAACATAAATTCCCAGGACTGAGATTCTTGAATTAAAGGGTAAACAACCTTCAAGACTTTTGTGCTTCACCAAACTGCTCTTTAGTGGCCGAGATACGTTCTATTCCTACCAGCTACACATGAAAAAGAATACATGAAAAATACAAGAAAATACACGAAAAAAATAAACTTTCCATGCACCTAAACCAAAACACTTATTTTTTGTTCAATTCTGACCAATTTGATTTTTAAAAATAGTATCTTGCTTAGTTCTACATTTCTTTGAATCACTAGCCTAGGTTATCTAAAAAATACTTCTAGTCCTAAAATACTCTGATTGCTTTATGACTTCTACTATCACACCAAGGACAATTAATAGGAAAATACACTTGAAAAAGGTTAACAGACTCTGCACTGTTTATAATTTCCAAACCACTGCATGATTATATAATCTTAAAAATAGCTAATTAAACATTAAAATTTCTGTTTTATACAAAACCACATTGATACACGTTTTCCATGTTCTTCTATAATTTTTTATATATTATTACAGATAGTTGAATATGTGATTTATTTTTTGTTTTTAAAGTTTTTAATGTTTATTTATTTTTGAGAGAGAGAAAGAGAGAGAGCATAAGTGGGTGAGGGGCAGAGAGGGAGACATAGAATCCGAAGCAGGCTCCAGGCTTCGAGCTGCCAGCACTGAACCCGATGTGGGGCTCGAATCTATGAACTGCGAGATCATGACCTGAATGAAGTCAGGTGCTTAACCAACTGGGCCACCCAAGCGCCACAATATTTATTTTTTTAAAGAGCATAAATTTCGACTCCTAGAGTTTAGGGCTGTGACTTAGTTCTGCCACTGCCAGAATTAATAAGTAATTCATCAACTCTTCCTGAGCCTCTGCTTCCCAGATAAAATTGTGATTGTCACATAAACCCCCTGCACTGTCACCACCACATATGTTGAATAGTGGAAGAACGCTGTTAGCTGGTAAGGGCCGGCAAGACACCACGTAGATCTAACATCTTGCTGTTTTCGCAGTGAAGTAAGTGGAATGAACAGGGCTCTCATTTGAGGGCGAAGGAAACACAGAAGCCAGAACCAGAGATAACTTCTAGCTCCTCACCTGGAACCACTGTTACACTTCACTTCATCACCCGGGACACGACAGACCGAAGCCACCTTCCTGAACATTCGCTTACCCTCGGAGAGGTACTTCGCTTTTATTAATCCAAATCTAATTAAAACCTGACTTTCTTATACAATCATTTCTCTTTCCTTGTCCTATATGAAAGGGCTATCCTTCTTTACTTTTCTTCTGAAAATTCTACATCTAATATAACCCCATCAAAATTAATCTTCAAGTTTTCAAAAAAAGAGCATTGTATTGGAGAATGACGCACTGTATTCAGAAGAAATCCCTTTCTTACCTATGACTTTTCACATTCTGAGTGTGTGCTCGGAAAAAGAAAGTAGATACAACATATTAAATGTCAGTCATAACTAAAGAGAACTTCTTGCATAGATTAAAGGAAAACACTGGATAAATACTGACAAAGATGTACAGCCACTTTATTTTCATATTCCTGTAGTCTTACTGATTTAATTCTAGGACTTCACAAATTAAGTATCTGCCGAAGTTTCCATCCAAGTTATCTTGTAACAAAAGACAAAACAGAACCACAACAGAGAACACTCACTTTTATTCGGTGATCATCCGTGTCTGCAACTGTTGCTACTCTAATAAACATAGGATTTCTCTTGTCTATGACTTCAAGCTTCATTTTTTTCTGGAATCCATGTGGAGGTTTCTGCCATACAGAAAATTTTACATGGTAAGATTCAGAGGAAGAGAAAGTAGGCTCTGTGTCACAAAGACAGAATAATAAGCTATTTACAGAATTGACCTTCAAACTCCCAAGTTCCTACAGTAGCTTTGGACCTCATTGTCCTTATCAAAAAAAAGACACAATCCCAAATCACACGGCCAAACCCTGAAGCAAGAGAAACAGCCTGAGCACCCAGCCGGAGGAAACAGAAAGCAAAAGACCTTAAGAGAAAATGCAAAATATTGTGGATATTTGATTAGGCATAGGGAAGGCAAGAAGTTTTTCTCATTAGTTAGAAGGAGGTGTCTTGAGGGGCGGGGCACCTGGGTGGCTCAGTCGGTTAAGCCTCTGACTTTGGCTCAGGTCGTGATCTCACCTTTTGTGAGTTTGAGCCTTGCGACGGGCTCTGTGCTGACAGCTCAGAACATGGAGCCTGCTTTGGATTCTGTGTCTCCCTCTCTCTCTGCCCCTCCCCTGCTCATGCTCTGTCTCTCTCTCTCTCAAAAATAAATAAACATTAAAAAAAAATTCTTTTTACAAAAAAGGAGGAGGCATCTTGGCAAAAATCAACAAGCATAAAAATTATTTATGAAAACAGAAGAAAGAACATTAAAGTGGCAGAGATGTGACAGAGACTAGAAATGGCCATGAGAACAAAAAGCAGGAGACGTCTTTAGAAAAAGAAAATTAGCCATCAAAACGTATGGGATGAAATCACTCTTGTAAGAACAGGAATGAGAAAGGAAGACCTCTCCTCCCACACCTTAGCTAGCTCCACCTCAGGACTCAGCAGAAACCTGTAAACCTCTGGAAAAGTTGCAGGATGTCGAAGGCAAGCTCAAGGGTATGTTGGGTAAATTGCTTAAACCATCTGAGCCTCACACCCCTGTTCTGTGAAGTGGTTGTAACAAAACTGTGGCTCGGAGAATTAAGTGTGAAAATTACGCAAAGGATAAAAAACAATCAATGCCAGGCACCTAAAGGCCAAACTAAGGAAATCGTAGTTTTCTCTCAGGTCTCAGTGTGACACGAGATATGCAGACTGATCTCGATACGATTTTATCGAGTTCAAGCAAAGAGCGATGCGGTTCTTTGTATAGCTTGAGATAAAGTTAGACAGTCAGGTAAAAATTCCTAAGTAAGGCAGAACTCTAATTATCCATTTTTAAATCCTAAATTTACTATCAGATGGACCATACACATTCTTTTACATGGCTTTTCTTCACATAATATACTTCTTTTCTCAAAAATATTTCATGTTCTTTTTTTTCCTATTATTTGGGCCCATATCCCTAATTAATCCTATCATTAGAAACCCTAGCAATTTATACACAATAAATCATTTTAAAAAGTGTTACTTACGATAGACTATGCTACATTAAAAACATTCTTAAAATTCTTAACATATTCTTCTTTAAATTTATGAAAAAATAGAAATAATTAAGCAAGCTGTTAGAAAAACGAAAAAAATTTCAAATGCCTCTCATCACTTATTCTTCCCTTGCCGAGAAATGAGGTTTCCTTTGAATCTTAACAAGTTATATGTAAGATGCAAGGACTCTGGGTTAGAAAGATACTACAATAAAAGCAAATGGCCTTATATTTTGATAATCAAACATGCTGATTAATAGCAATAAAAAGAAAAACAGCATGTCAGCTTGCCATAAACAAATCCAAAGGAATTCTCAAACACAATTTTTATTTTTAAAAAAAAATTTTTTTTTTCCAACGTTTATTTATTTTTGGGACAGAGAGAGACAGAGCATGAACGGGGGAGGGGCAGAGAGAGAGGGAGACACAGAATCGGAAACAGGCTCCAGGCTCCGAGCCATCAGCCCAGAGCCCGACGCGGGGCTCGAACTCACGGACCGCGAGATCGTGACCTGGCTGAAGTCGGACGCCCAACTGACTGCGCCACCCAGGCGCCCCTCAAACACAATTTTTATTAGAAAACAGTGTCCTGCCTTGTTTTGGTTTTTCGGAGTATCTAGCTGGAAAAACAGAAGTTTGCTGTAAGATCACAACAACTCATTCCACACCAATTCAAGCAGTTATTTTCCATGGAGACAAGTTCAAAATGAGGCCAACGACAAAAAAATCTCTGTAATAATTTTGACTTTCAAAATTGTAAGAAGTCAAAAACATCTTTTGTGGTCTTCTGTTTCCCTCCTCTTCCTCTTTCTGGCTCAGTAGTACCGTCTCTGTTCTGCAATTTCAATGAATGAACACTATTGCCAACACAAATGAATGAAATAGTGCAAAATGTATCAACTCACCACTTTGAAAGCTCTTGCAGGGGCAGGTAAAGAATTGGTTTCTTCTAAGTATTTATCCCAAGAAAAATGTTTCACATTTGGATAACCTAAGAAAAAAGCAAACCCTGTTAGGTTTAACCAGAATGACAGAACCACAAACTGACCTATAAAATTATGAGATATTGTTACCATAATCTAGGAAATTACGTTCATGTTCCAAATAACTTTAAAGTGAATAACACACTCAGACCTAACTGTAATAATTACTTTCCTCTTGATCATGACTCCTCTTCTATCTTCTAAATGAAAATATAACATATACGTATATGTATAATTTATATTCTTGGTAAGTCCTATATACAGATATACACACACTAACAAAAATGCCCTTTAATGTGCAATTCTTCTTCTACTAATATAAAATCTCATGCACACAAAGACAAATGCACAGCTGTCAATGAAAAAGTGTAAAAATAAGCTTAATAACAATATAGAAAATGTGCACATATATATATAGTACATATGAAATAGAAAGCATTTATTAAAAAGAATAAAGCAGACTTACATACACTAATATGTGAAATATTCCAGATATGTCATCATACTGTTAGGTCAAACAAGCACAATCAAGTCATGGAACACTATTCATAAAATAAAATATGCAGAAAGAACTATCCCTCCTTCCTCCTGCCCCCTTTTGTTTCCTCCAGAGTCCAAAATCCATTAGGCAGACATGAGCAGGAATTAATAGTGACTCAGTGTGGTGGGAAACTGGCTACTTAAAAAGGACTGAAAAAATTTGTAAATATACTGCAGATAAAGGAAGGCAGATTTCTCACTGACCGAAAAAATAGAGAAAGTAGGAAACTAGAATAAACTTTGTGGTCTTGGATATGAATTGGAGCTAAGGATATAATTCTTTGTTTTCAATGTCGAAATAGGTACAGAAATATGCATTAATATAACTTTTTTACATGAACGTATTTCCTAACTATACCCTCCGAGAGAACAGAGGCAGCGTCACCCCGTAGCCATCACCACATCCACTGTTTAGATTTTAGCTTGAATCAGGGAAAGTACGAGATAAGCCTTGCTGTGCCAGAAAGAATGAAGTTCTCAAAGAACATGTCAAAGGACATGGTAACTGACTTAAAGGGACTCCCACGGACCAAATCTGGGAAAATCGGGACATGAAAGTAAGCAATGCTGGTTATGGCTTATAACCCCTTGATGAAAATAGTAATATATGAATCCATGCAGACGGAAATAAATTAACCAATGAATAAAGAGGAAGATGAAAAAGCTATTCTTTGCAGAATAATAACAACTGCTTATGTACAAGGAATGATGGTATAAAAAATCAGCATTTAGCAACTGTCAGAATAATAATTCATACGAGAAATATCAACAGATGTTAAAACTAGTGAGTGACATGGGGATGAAGCACAGGGTATTTACACAATCTCCAAGTATCTCTCCACAAAATACTTAGTACTTACAGAGAAAAAAATAACTATGTTAGCGGAGAAGTGAAGAAGTAATTGACCATCTTGGTCAATTAACGGTAAAAGATCAATACTGAGACAAACTGACATCCGCTCAGGATGCAGGGAGAACATGGTGCTGTTTCTGTGATGTTCCTGCCCAAATACAGAACCTGGATCCAATCATGAGGAAACGCCAAGCATACCCAAATTCAGCAGCATTCTACAAAATGACTAATCTCAAATTCCCAAACACACTGACGTCATGAAAGTCGAGGAGAGCCTAACTGAAGGAGAGTAGAGGGATATGACAACCGAGTGCAATGTCTGATCCTTTTGCTACAAATGGCATCACTGATACAACTGATGAACTTGAATGAGTCTCTGGGTCAAGGGTATCGATGACTTCCATACTATTCTTTCAACTTTTCTGTACATTTGAAATTATTTCAAAGTAAAAGCTTAAAACTTTTTTTTTAATGTTTTATTTATTTTTGAGAGAGACAGAGAGAGTGCGAGTGGGGGAGGGGCAGAGAGAGGAGGAAACACAGAATCCGAAGCAGGCTCCAGGTTCTGAGCTGTCAGCACAGAGCCCAATGTAGGGCTCGAACTCACAAACTGTGAGATCATGACCTGAGCCAAAGTCAGTCACTTAACCGACTGAGCCACCCAAGCGCCCCACAAAATAAAAGTTTAAAAAGTATGCAAATATATTTCTATAAATACAAATATTTTACAACATATTTTTAAGGAATGTATCTTGCCCAGTTTAAATAATATTAAAGCTGATTGTACACGCATGGGTGTTTGTGTATAAACAGAGGCAGAATGATTTTTCTGGAGAGATACAAGGACAAACTCAAACTATTATGAGACAGAACAACTGTTGTCTCTATTTTCAGTCTAAATTTAAAAAAAAAAATTTTTAATGTTTATTTTTGAGAGAGAGAGAGAGAGACAGAGCGCAAGTGGGAAAGGGGCAGAGAGAGACACACACATACAGAATCCGAAGCAGGCTCCAGCCTGAGTGTCAGCACAGAGCCTGACACGGGGCCTGAACTCACGAGCTGTGAGATCATGACTTGAGCTGAAGTCGGACGCTTAACCGACTGAGCCACCCAGGTGTCCCAAACGTTCTAAATTTTTAAAAACAAGCATGTATTAATGCATAATTGGATAATTCAAAATAAAAATCATTTTAAAAAGTCATAAAGGCTTTAATTTTGGAAACAGGAGATAATGCTACATATTTGGGGAAAAAAATGAATGTGGGGAGTCCAGCAGGGCTGATCCATGAATTAACAGGAGGGGCAGAAGAGCTGCTGTCTAGGAATAGCAAGTGACTAGGGTCCTTCTCAGACGGGACATCAGAGACCCTGCCAGGAAGCTGCCCTCAGGGACAGGGACTGGACAAAGGGCATCTTTTTTGTCATAGCACCAAGGTAATATCAGCATAGGCCTTACAAACCGTTATTTGACAGTTTCTTTTTAAACTTGTGTGTGTGTGTGTGTGTGTGTGTGTGTGTGTGTGTGTGTGGTAAAATATACAGCATATAAAATATATGATTTTAACCATTTTTAGGTGTACAATCAGTGGTGTTTACTCATATTGCTGTGTTTGGCACTTTTGAACATGAAATTTAGATTTTTTAAATGTGTCAAAAAGCTATGTTTTTCTTCTCTTCCGCTGATATGAAAGTCCACAGAGGGAGACAGAGGACTTGGTGATCGGCTTCGCATTGGAAGTCAGCAAACATGCCTTACACCACCCATTCCCACGGTACTTAAGCCAGTGCTGTGACCACATAACCAAGCACTGTTACTCACTGGTTCTGTGTTTATTTACTAGACTTCTGATTATGACCATAAAGGTGGTGAAGAAAAAAAAAAAAATGGACCAATACCAAACTAGGAAATCCTTACAGCAACTCCGATGGTAACACTGACACCAGGTAAGTGTGCGATCGACATTCACTGACTGCTAACAGTGTGTGAGCCACAGGACACAGGAGAGCTGTCCAGGAAAACCTTCCAGGCAGCTCCATGTCTGAGCCAGGCAACTGTTAATGTCTTGCTTTACTAACACTTTATGGTTTAAGTTAAAGCTCTTTCATCTTCAAAACAGCTCTACAAATCAGTGAAGGACAAGGGCTTTGGTTCCTTAACCTAGGAGAAAACTCAGAAAGCCGAAGGGACTCATCTCAGGCATCCCTGGGATGGTTGGTCCCCTGGCTGAGGAAGTGATCAGACACAAAGACACAGCACCACGGAACTGGAAACAAGCTTCCCCATGAAATCAGCTATTCGAATGGAATGAGACAAGTATCGGAAGCTCTAAACTGAGGCTTTGATGCATCTGTGCTGCTGGCAACATCCACAAATTAGGTCTTAGCCAGCCGAGGGGCTACCCTTTGCCTGTGATGACGCAAGTTTGCATCACTCACGTGAGTACCCATAAGCAACAGGGCAGTTGATGCTCTGTATCAGCTGATGGCCCTGTCTTTTCACCCAATGATAGCCCTGGCACCTTCAACAGCGACACACTTGGAAACTCACTGTCTTGGTTATGATGAAGCCAAAGAATCCGTTCTTCGGCATAAGAAAATAAACTCAACATGACATAAAACAAAGAAACAATTCGTCAGCAGGTACACTGTTCTCCATCACAGAGACAGCGAAGCTGAGAAGGGGCCGCGGGGCCAGAGGCAGACGGCTGAAGTACCTGGAAACTGCAGAAAACGAACAAGAGGTACTACCAGCATAAAGGTGCAAAATCTGTTTTGGAGACTACACTCCAATAGAAAAAGGAAAACTGAATGTGTAAGTTCTGATCCAGGTTAAAAAAAAAAAAATCTAAAGCCTCAAGTACTCACTTAAATGTGAACATTGTACTTTTGTCACAATTGACTGTGACATGTGGGTCAAGGCTCCACCCACAAATGCGGTCCCCTATGTCCACTTCTCTACATTCACTAAAGCTTTAGACACCTGACTTCTGTGGTCAGATAATATATTTAAATGTGTATGAATGAAAAGTCTAAAAATGAATGACAACTTGGGAAATAAAGATCTTTTTAAAAAGAACTTCTCATTTTCCAAAGAAGACAACCTTTGATACTCTGTTGTGGACCAAGCCAATGTATATACTTTCAGGTGTATCAGGGGTCAGCAAACTACCACCTGACCAGCTGCCTGTTCTTTGCAAGTAAAGATTTACTGCAACGCAACTATGTTCATTCATTTCTTATCGTCTGGGCTGCTTTGTGCATTAAAACTGGAATTGAGTAGTTGTGACAGAGATGTGTGGCCTACAAAGCCAAAGTTATGTACTATCTGGCCCTTTACAGAAAAAGTTTGCAGACTCCTGATGCATATGAAGAATAATATTAGACACATAATAAACACAAACCTGGAGGAGTAATGAGTGTCCTTCTATGTTCTTTACACCACCCGACTGGATGAATGTGTGGGCTCGATGCTTCACACCTGTAGGTTATATAAATCACAAAACTGTAACGATCAGGATCAATTCTCAAATACAAATAAATGTGTACATAAATAATCATATACACAGGCAAGCTAAAGTTATTTCAGCATCTCTAAGGGCAAACGTGCAAGAAGCACGAAGCTCGATCACCCTCGAAAAACAAACACGCTTCTATCATCTGTTAGAATGGCAGCGGCCAGGTATTAAGAGGAGGTATTCCTTTCCTTTCCTCACCTCTTTCTTCTCCTCTCTCTCATCTTTCCTTCAGTCAGGCATGTATTTTTGCAAGACCTCTTTATCACTACGCCTTATCTGGCATCTGATTCGTTGCTCCTAATCAGACTTGTTCCATGTATTCCTCATCGTACACACAACTCATTTCATTCATTCATTTGCTCACTCACTCATTCAAACACTGAGTGCCTATAAAGCACCAGACACTGGGACAGGCGCTGAGGAGACAGCAGCACATAAAACACATACGAAGTTCCCGCTTTTGTGGAGTCTGCGGTATTCCGGGAAGAGATAGGAAACAAATTAACAAAATAAATACTCTGGTGGCACAACGCGATGCAGACAAGAGGTGGAAGAAGGAAGCAGAGAGCAAACATGGAAAGATACTCTTTTACACGGCACAGTCACAGCGGCCTCTCAAATAAGGTGACACCTGAAGAAAGTGGAGAAAGAACTGAGCCACTCAAATGCACACTAGAAAGCCAATCCATGCAGAGAGGACGCAAGTACAAAGGCTGTGTGTGAGGTGGGAGTCTCAGAGCTGGGTCAGGAACACACTGAGGGAAGCAGAGAACAGGAAATAGTACCAGGAAGGGCCTTTAGGCATGGTAAGGTCTTGGGATTTTATTCAGAGAAAAATGATGTTTACTACAGTATCATGTAGGGGGTTTTAGGCAGAAGAGTGGCACAATCTAATTCATGTTTTTAAAGTAATTATTGTGACTGTTTTGCAGACAACTAACCACATTGGAAACCGAGATGAGGCTGTGAGGAGGCTTTTGCAAGAGTTGATGATGGAGGCCTGAACCAGAGTGCTGGTGGTGAAGATAATAAGAAGCGATCATGTTTTTGGGTCTGTATTTTCAAGGAAGCACCAACAGGATATACTGGTAGATTTGATACAGAATGTGAGTGATGTGAAGAAGTCAGGAACATCCCAAGGTTTGGGGCAGGGGCCATCAGAAGAATGTAGGACCATTTCCTGAGATAGGAAGACTAGAGACACAGTCTATGGCATTCCAAATGGTGAATGGAGAGGTTTTTTGCTTTTTGTTTGTTTTATCAATATGTCTGACAAACAGGTAAAGAAGCCAAACAGATAATGAGCATGAAAATCTGGAGTTCAAACACAAGATCAAAGGTAAAGATGTAACTGTGGGAGCATCAGCATTTGGGATGATGTCTAAGGTCATGAACAGAGATGAAGCCATCCAGAGAATGAGTATAGAGAGAGAACAGAAGAAGTAGGAGGCAAAGAAGCCCAAGAAGAAATGACTAGAAAATAAGAGAAGGAAAGCAAGAAGAAAGAAATCAACTAAGTTAAATGCTCACGCTAGATCAAAGAACAAGAACTGATTACTGGATTTACCAATGTGAAGTTCATTAACATTCTTGGCAAGGGCTGTTCTGGTGGAGCTGGGAATAAGAAAGGGCAAAAGCTGGAAGAGGGTGGGTTTAAGAGAAAATGGAAGGACAGCAGACAGAGTCAGCTGGTACAGAAAACATATTCATTCAAGTAGCTGTTTTAAAAGGAAACAGAGACCTGTAACATTAGATAGCAAAAGGAAACTTTTGTTTTTTGTTTTTGTTTTTTCAAGTTGGGAGATACTCAGGGGGAAGCTGAGTGAAGAATATATGTAAATTCTCTGTACTACTTTTTTTAAAGTAAACTCTATCCCCAACGTGGGGCTCAAACTCATGACTGTGAGATCAAGCATCGCATGCTTTACCGACTGAGCCAGCCAGGCACCGCACTCTACACTATTCTTTAAGTTTAAAATTACTTTAAAATAAAACTCTTTTTAAAAGATGGGAAGTATTACTTCATTTATTCAAGAAATACATGCTGACCAACCATGATCAGGGTAGTGTTCTATGTGCTAGGGCTCCCCCAGTTATCAAAAAAACCTGCCAAATCCTTTCTCCTGTTTGGATACTGGTAGAAATAATCAACAAAGAGGGATGACCTGGTGAGGAAATGGAACCCTGTGTGTGAGACTGGGCCCCTGAGGCAGGGGCAGGCACACCCACCGTCACAGAGAGGGTCCTGTCGATGGGTAGAGATCAGGAATACACCCACCAGACAACAGTAGGAGCACGAGGACGCCTCCCCTGACTGTCTTTTTCTTCAACGACCAGGACACAAGGCTATCAGCGGAGAGGGAGGGTGGGAAATGGAGGTTAAGAGACGTCTGAGGGAAAAAGGAGTGGAACTGAGTGGTATGGAAGAACAGACAAGAGTCTGTTTAGTAGGATTGTGGGGCAGGCCTTAGGGCTCACCAGAGGTTAGCAGTCATGAATGTGAAGTGAGACCAGTGAGCATGTCGTGCCTTTCTCTAGCCACATTCAACCACTCAGGCACAAGCATGAGGTAGGCATAAAGTTAGTTGAACCAGGGTTGGGGTTTTGCCAGGCAAACACAACATAAGGCAGTGGAGGCTATAGTTACAAAGGAATAGTATAACAATACTACAAAATAAATGTAGAGGCATCTAGAGACAGATCACAATTAAAATCTGTAAAGGACAAAAAAAAGAAAAAAAAGAAAAAAAAGTTGGTAGAACAATCCCCATTGGTGTCCTCAAACATAAAGGGTGTAATGGAGTTAAAAAAGAAAATCAGGGCCAAACAGTCAAAATATTTAATGCATCATTAGCATACTGAAGACTGTGAAATTATACTATAAGCAAACAAGTTTCAAATTATTTAACCTAGCATTTCCTAAAGATACTTAACTATGAAACACTGCTTTAGTGGGCAATCCATTAACATCACGTGGAACACCAGTGTTCTGTAGAACACACTTTGGAAAACAGTGGTCTAATGGATGCCAAAGAGTCCAGTGTGCTCTTTTAACCAGATCTGTTGAGTCTATCCTGAAAGATCAGCAAGTCTCAACACAGCCCTCTGGATGGAAAACTAACAGATAGAAAGCCAGAAAGGTAACACAGTGGTTAGAGTTTCTGGTGAATAAAAAACATCTTATGACTAGTGAAAAACAAAGAACATTCTAAAAAATGCTCTAGGTGAATGGGATATAGTTACCTCTTTCAAACCAACTTACACATTAGTAGCCCTGAACAGTAAGTAACAAGTGAGATGAGATAGCTCCAATTTAATGTTGATTTTTCTCGGAATTATTTCAGTGAAAAATATCTTTAAATATTTATAAAGGTTTCTTCTTTCCTCTCCCTTTATTCACTTGTTCTCTCCTACCACCCTTCCTCACACTATTATTTTTCTTAAGCTATGTATTAGGGTTATGTGTGTATGTGTATGTCATTATTTTAGAAATGTGAAAGGAAAGCAAGCACTGCTAGGTCAATGTGAAGTTCATACAGCAATTGGTACATTTCTTACAATGATATATTTTCATAAAATGTTAATATAATTCCTTAAAACGCATTCTGTTGTGGGAATGCAAACTGGTGTAGCCACTGTGGAAAACAATACGGAAGTTCCTCAAACAATTAAAAATAGAACTACCCTATGATCCAGTCATCATACTCTTGGTTATTTATTCACAGAATACAAAAACACTAATTCACAAGGATATATGTGTCCTTTTGTTTATTGCAGCATTATTTACAATAGCAAAATTATGGAAGTAGCCCAAATGTCCATCACTGGATGAATGGATAAAAAAGATGAATGGATAAAGAAGGTATCCCATGATACACAATGGAATATTACTCAGCCATAAAGAAGAATGAAATCTCGCCATTTGCAACAACATGGATGGATCTAGAAAGTGTAATGTTAAGCAAAAGAAGTCAGAGAAAGACAAATGCCATATGACTTCATTCAAATGTGGAATTTAAGAAACAAAACAAAGGGGAAAAAAGAGACAAACCCAAAAATGGACTTAACACTAGAGAACAAACTGATGGTTACCAGAGGGGAGGTCTGGTGAGGGGATGAGTGAAACAGGTGAACAGGATTAGGGACACATTTGTCATGATGAGAGTAATGGGTAGAACTGCTAGATCACTATATTATGCACCTGAAAGTAATATAACACTGTATGTTAACTATACTGGAAATGAAATGAAATGAAATGAAATGAAATGAAATGAAATGAAATGAAATGAAATGAAATGAAATGAAATGAAATGAAATGAAATGAAACAAAATAAAAGTATTCTGTTATAAACTGTATAAACAAGGCTATAAAGCTCTATTTCTAGCTATTCTATTCTTTTCGGAGACAATCACTCATTACGGATTATTACTCATCATGTATTGCATAAATTTCAGAGAGATTGTTTTTCTTTTAGAGAAAGGTGTTAATTCATGTAGGGCTCATTAAAAATAATAAAAAAACATATACAACATTTCTAATATTTTTCTTCGGAGTCTAATACAGCCATCAAATAGTTTTTATAATTACCTGCCAGGCTTGTGGTGATTAAAGTAAGAACATGTGACATTGCTAATTCCTTTGATTTTATTGTGTTTCTCTATAAATCGCAATTTAGGAAAATACCGTGGTGTATCTCGGCCACACGCTCCTGTACTACTTGCATCTTTAAGGTTTTAATGTTGCCTAAATATCGATCAAAGGCACCATTTAAAATAAACAGGAAGCCATCTCAAGAGAGAAAAGAGAAATAGCCCTGTTTTCATCTACTCTGTCCATCAGCCAACAACACTTCATTTAGAATAAAGCTGGAAGGCTGGGAAATCCTTTCTGCTACCAATACTGTAAAATAAGTCATCTCTTAGTCCCATCTAGTGTTCAAAACCAGAAATGTAACCAGAAAGGATTGTAATTACAGAAGAACAACTAATGGTGAAAAGTTCGGTAGTCGATCACTGTTCCTTTCTTTTGGGTTTTTAGGTATATCATCAAAGAAGTCCTGTCAAACATATTTTTTTTTTAAGTCCATTTCACAAGTACGTGCGAATTATTCATGAAGGCTGCAAAGATCCAGTCAGTCAACTGGTGGACTTTGAAAAAGGTCAGAAACCAAAGAAAGAAATCATGAAAAGCCCATGTTTATAAGGATGAGGTGAGCAGATGCTAAAATATATTCATTTCATGGAAATCTAAAGAGGATAAGTGATTTTGCCAAGCCTTCCAGGTGAAAAGAAAGAGATCCTGGTTTTATCAAGTCTTGGCCAAAAGCTGAACACAATGCACACATGCTGAGTTCTGCAAATCTAGGCAGAGAGTCAAACAAGAACAGTTCAAGATGCTTCCTTAAGGAAAATATCCAAGTCCTCATTTCAAGCCATAATGGTTTCGATTCTTTGAAGAAATACAGGACACTTGGCCTCGCCTGCTCCCTAAATCCAGGGCATGACTGTCAACTTATTTCCCAGGGACACTTTCCTGGCTCCAATATGCTAACTCTTAGGGCCTCCGTTACTCTGTGTTTCGCTGCTAAACCCCAAACCTCACAGGGCTGAGTTATCTGGTTCTTCCTTTCATCCCTAATTCATGTCCAATCCCATTCCCCACAGTGGCTGGTTTTAATATTATTAATTTGCTTCAAGCTTAAAACCTGATTCTTCACTAACACATGGACTCCGTGGAAAAGATAAAGGACATGCCACCTCATTACCCTACTCAAATTTTTGTCTTTTCTTCATTTTCTCTGGGCTGAGAGGGAAGGGAGCTCATTTCTCCCTGTTAGCCCCTCCTACAGGACCAGGTATCCCAAATTACCATCCTCACGGTGGCCTCATTTCTTCAGCCTGAAAACCAAGCTCAAACCTCTCCTTGTGCAGAACACCCTGCTCTGTGGACTCCCTCCGCCCTGCCACCCACCCAACAAGCAATAATCAATTTTCACCTTCAGGGCCAAACCTCTTTGCCTGAAGTCCCATACAGTCATCTCTTCAACCTTCTACAAAGTCACTCAAGTAGACTAGCTGCCATTCCCCAAACATACGTTTGTCTGCTCCCTTGGGGTCTAAACACAAGCTAATACTTTCTTTGGCCAGGACTATTCCATCCCAACATCTAAGTACCAATTCCTATCATCCTTCATGGTCCAGCTCAAATCCTACATCCTCCAATAAGCCTTCCCCAAGAACCCTCCAGTGAGTCAGTCAGTCCTTCCTTCCACGTGCCCCCTCAGACAGGAAGTGGTGGGTTCTAATAACTAAGCACAAACCACCTACCCGGCAGCCTAGGCAGTGGTGTTTATGTTTCTACCCTTCCGCAGACCCTGAGCCCCTCAGGGCAGAAGTGTAGAGCTACCTACATTCCTTTCATCTCCGTAACTCGTTACCTCCATCAACCCATGCTTCCCCAATGATGACAAACCTCTTAACTTTGACATTGCTCTCAGAAATTGACAATACAGGGGGTGCCTGAGTGGCTCAGTGTGTTAAGCGTCTGACTCTTGATTTTGGCTCGGGTCATGATCTCATGGTTTGTGAGTTCAAGCCCCGAGTAGGGCTCTGCACTGACCGCATGGAGCCTGCTTGGGATTCTCTCTCTCCCTCTCTCTGTGCCTCCTCTGCTCTCTATCTAAATAAATAAGTAAATTTTTAAAAAGTATTAAAAAAAAAGAGAAATTAACAACACGCTGCAAACTCTTCAACACTACTTTGAGGAGACACATAATATTGCTATTACTCTCAATTTATAAAGGTAAAAGAACTCCATCGCTAAAATTAAACTGAAGTTTGGAGTACACTTAGAGACAATCAGGAAAAGGTCCTAGCCCCATGCTTGTTCTACTTCAGTAACTCAGTACTTCTCGTTTTCATTGATCTACTTGTTGACTTTTCTGCCCTGCCTCACTGGGACACTGGACTGAGATTCAGGGAAAGCTGAAGCTGTAATTCCGTTGTGACGGCTATTCTACTCGATCATCTGCTAAGTCCTGCCATGCCTTCCCAGTTCCCAAAAGACCAGATCACATGCAAATAAGAATTCCCCAAGGAAGGTTCCTTGCCAGTGCCTGGGGGAAGAGAGGGGTGCTCCTTCACACAGCATGCTCTGTCGTGGAGTCCAGTCCTCGGGCAGCAGGTGTTGAGGACAGCCTACGCACAGGGGCATCCTCACCTCAATGGCTGCTTTCCTCCCCATCTTTCAAGCCCTTTCTAGGTCTATTCTGAGATACTTAGGATTATTAATTAGTCTAATGACTGTCAAGGGGATAGAATTAAGCCGCTAACAATTACCAGGAATAAAAGCACATAGGAAACCTAGAGGTAAAGCAAGTTTTATTCTAAGATACAGTATTTTCCTTTTGTAAAAAAAAAATGACTTCAATCCTGCATTAAGTTTCCATTTTCCTCTATGGAGGGAAAAAATGTTTTATTGCAACTAAGTATGTTTTACCACAAATGTACCCAGACTTATACAGGTGCCCCTTGAACAACAGGTGTTTGAACCGCACGGGCTCACTAACGTATTTTTTTTCAATATAGTACACTACTGTAAATGTGTTTTCCTTATGATTTTTTTACTAGCATTTTCTTTTCTCTAGCTTACTTTATTGTAAGAATACAGTAAATAATACTTTTACAAAATACAAGTTCATCAACTGGTTATGTTATCAGTAAGGCTTCCAGTCAACAGTAGGCTGCTAAGTATGGGGAGAGTCAAAACATACACAAATTTGTGACTGCACTGGGGGTGAGGGCTCCTACCCCCCACACTGTTCAAGGGTCAACTGTATATGTTTTCAATATCCCACTAAGGTAAAAAGAGGTAAGATCACTATCCAATTCAAAGGGGAAAAAAAATCTAAATAAATAAACTTTAAAAAAAAAAGGGGGGGGGGATGCCTGGGTGGCTCAGTCGATTAAGCATCTGACTTTTGATTTCGGCTCAGGTCATGATCTTGTGGTTCATGAGTTAATGTCCCACATCAGGCTCTGCACTCAAGCCTACTTGTGATTCTCTCTGTCTGCCCCTCTCTCTGCCCCTCCCCCACTCTCACTCTCTGGCTCTCTCAAAATAAAGAAAGAAACTTCAAAGGGAAAAAAACAATCTCACTTCCCAACTATTTTAAATTGGGAAAGCGATCCAATTTGTAACCTCAATTACATACCTAAACAAGTAATTTATGCAGATAAAAACCATTCCAGAATTCAAAGATCAAAGAATATACTATTTACTAAAGCTGGAGAAATTCCAGTGCACTTTAGCAATTTTCAATGTGCCTTAATTGGATATTGAGAAAGAGAACACACTGTACTCTTCTTCTGACAATTAATAAAATATGGTTTCATGTCAATAGTATAAGTAATTCCTCAAAGTACATTCTGTCCTAAAAATAATTAGTTTGTGCTCATAAAAGTATAAAAATCAGTACTAAAAGAGATCAATTTTCTTCTCTGCTCTTTCTAAAAAAAGAATCCAGGATCTTTCCTATTCCCCAGGCATTTGGAATCAAAGAAAACTGAATGTGACAAAATCTTCCATGCTTTTCATTACTTTTTTCTAGAAGAATGTTTTTATTTTTTTTATTTATTTTTTTAGAAGAATGTTTTTAAAGGAAACACACCTCATGTCAAATAAATGACTTACACTTTTAAAATTCTCTAATACTTCTAAGACCACAAAAATAACACACTAACATTTACCCATTTTGTTTAAATCAGAAAAAAGCTAAAAAACAAAAATCTCCCTAAATGAATCAGAACTTTAAAACCAAAAGTGCTCATTTTAACCAACAAGTGCTTTAAAGTATCATTCTTTTTTTAAATTATAATTTATTTGAGTAATCTCTACATCCAGAATGGGGCTCGAACTCATGACCCTGAGAAGGTCACAAGCTCTTCCAACTGAGCCAGCCAGGAGCCCCTAAAGTGTCCCTTATTTTTTTTTTTTTTTTTCAACGTTTATTTATTTTTGGGACAGAGAGAGACAGAGCATGAACGGGGGAGGGGCAGAGAGAGAGGGAGACACAGAATCGGAAACAGGCTCCAGGCTCTGAGCCATCAGCCCAGAGCCTGACGCAGGGCTCGAACTCACGGACCGCGAGATCGTGACCTGGCTGAAGTCGGACGCTTAACCGACTGCGCCACCCAGGCGCCCCTAAAGTGTCCCTTATTAATGACAGGATTGGATCTGGTCATCACTCTGGGACTGCCAACATCACAGTACATCCAACACCGGAGGGGAGAAACACATTTGACTCCAGAGCAGATTTGCAGTGTTACTAAATTTAAAGTTTTCTCATCCATTCACTCATTCAAGTTAGGTATAAATAATTTTGAATGAAACAAAAACCACCAAGAAGAACTATGAGCAACAGGGGCTCCTGGGTGGCTCAGTTGAGCGTCTGGCTTTGCTTAGGTCATGATCTTGCGGTTTGTGGGTTTGAGCCCTGCGTCGGGCTCTGTGCTGACAGCTGGGAGCCTGGAGCCTGCTTCAAATTCTGTGTCTCCCTCTCTCTCTGCCCCTCCCCCGCTCACACTCTCTCGATCTCTCTCAAAAATAAATAAACATTAAAAAGAAAAAGGACTATGAGGAACAGATGAACATGGTAAGCAATACAAGAATTCAATTAGCAAATCCAGACTATAGGAGACTCAACAGGACAAACGACGTGATATCTTCAATAAAAGTTACAAGGGGAGGGGCGCCTGGGTGGCTCAGTCAGTTAAGCGTCCGGCTTCGGCTCAGGTCATGATCTCGAGGTCTGTGGGTTTGAGCCCCGCCTCGGGCTCTGTGCTGACAGCTCAGAGCCTGGAGCCTGTTTCAGATTCTGTGTCTCCCTCTTTCTCTGACCCTCCCCTGTTCATGCTCTCTCTCTCTCTCTGTCTCAAAAATAAATAAATGTTTAAAAAAAAAAAAAAGTTACAAGGGGAAGGGATAGAGAGGAATAGGAATCTATTAAAAGAGATCAAGTGAAACATCAAAACAATCACAAAGTGTATACCTTATATAGGACCTAAAACTACCAAGCCTCAAAACAAAAACAAAAACAAAACTAAGGCAATTGGGAAGAATGGTTAAGTAGTGACATTATGGCATTCATAACATTACATATTTGAAGAAAAAGAATCCTTATCTTTAAAAGATACATACTGAAATATACACAGATGTGCTATGATACTGAAATCTGCTTCAGAACAATCCTGGAGTTAGGATTTTAGAAGGAATACAGAGAGAACAAGAGTGAGAAACGCAAATGGTAACGGTTGTGTTAAATTGATAACCGTTAGTGTTGTATAATGGGTGTGGGTGGGTCACTATTATTCTACATTTTTTTATTCTACCTTTGTACATGCTTGAAATGGTCTATATTTCTTTTTTTTTTTTTTCAACGTTTTTATTTATTTTTGGGACAGAGAGAGACGGAGCATGAATGGGGGAGGGGCAGAGAGAGAGGGAGACACAGAATCGGAAACAGGCTCCAGGCTCTGAGCCATCCGCCCAGAGCCCGACGCGGGGCTCGAACTCACGGACCGCGAGATCGTGACCTGGCTGAAGTCGGATGCTTAACCGACTGCGCCACCCAGGCGCCCCGAAATGGTCTATATTTCAATAAAAATGTTTATGGCAAGCTAAGTAAAAAGACATCTTATGGGGAGATTATGCTTTGCAGAAAAAAGCTGAGGAAAAACACACCAAAATATTCAAAAGTACTCGACTCTGTGTGGTGTAATCATGGAACTACTTGTCTACACTTAAAAAAATCTGTAAAAAGCATGTATAATGCATAATAGAAAGCATTTTAAAAATGTGAATGGCAAATGGCTTTCAATGCCTCTCCTTTTTAAAACAGTGTAAGGAAAACTGATGAGTGTCTAAGAATCCAATTTGGGGGTAATGGAAATTATTGATGGTTCTACTCAATTTTTAAACGTATGCATACTAAAAAGTAAGGTTAGGAAACAAGCTTCCCTCAAATGTAGCAATACCTATACAAATTAATATTCAGTTAATACTGTAATGTTAGCCATATTTTATAAAGATATCTGTCACTGCTCTAAAATGTTCTCATCGCCAGTGTCCTAGGAAGAAATTAAACACTTCAGAAATGCCTTTCACCAGGAAACTGAATAGTAATGATCAATCAACATGAATTAGATATGGGAATCATTATTCCCATTGCTTAATCAAAATATGATGACTTTATTTTAAGTACAGTTATAGAAGTTTATAATATATTGTTCCTATTACTTAATGCAGTATATCCCAAAACTCTAAGGATTAAAAACAATATTCCTCAATTAATAGATGTGTATTTGGCAATTATAAATGGTTAAAATTGCTACAGGGAATAAAAATATGAAGGAAAATTCACATGTCTTCTCAGAAAACAATAAACAACACCCAGGATGAGGGGGGAGGTACGCACCTGCATGCACTTGTACGTGCACATGTGTTGGGAGGAAGGTACACTGTACTTCCGCAGCAGGAAGTGAGTGAAAATACAAGGCACAAAGTTAAACTGAAGGCTGCTATTTAGAAATACATGCCATGTGAAATAGGGAAAGAGTGAAAAATCTGAAATGTGAAAGAGTGGGACAGAGCACTGCTCTTTTTTGTTACAAGCTCTGCATCATCTTTGTTTTCCAACCATGCACCAAATTGACCTGAATACACCTGCGAACCAAAGCACACAGCAATGGAAAAGGTCTCACCAATAGTCATAGCTCTCATCCCAGTTGTCAAAATGTACCAGGAAACGATTGTCCACCATATCTGTCACCGTAGCAACACAGATGAACGCAGGATTCTTTTTGTCTACGGCTTCAAGCTTCATTCCAACTCGAAAGCCTGATGGGATCACTGTCTACGAAACGTGCAGATTTAATTAGAGATAAGCACACACTTAACAGCAAGATCTGCACCCTCTCTACACGTCCTGCTCCAGGACCTGGCATGCATCAGCTATGTTCACGTAATTTAAAGAGCATGTACCAGTTTTATGCCAGGTCAATTTCCACCAAGCAGCAAGAAGGGGGAAAAAAATGCCTCATTGGTACATCCAAATAACTATCTGGACCTCAAGACTAAGACACCCACAACCTCACAGAGTTTAATTAAATTTAATATGTGTTTTGGACCGCAGTTAGACAGCTATACTAGTTAGGCAAGTTTTCTTCGCCATTTAGTTCACTTTTTGTTTTTCTTGTTCTTGATTACAGACTTAACAATGAAAATTATTTCATGCAAAATATGCACTTCATCAAGCTAGAAATGC
Organism: Puma concolor; assembly: GCF_028749965.1. Classification (NCBI taxonomy): domain Eukaryota; kingdom Metazoa; phylum Chordata; class Mammalia; order Carnivora; family Felidae; genus Puma; species Puma concolor. The sequence goes on along the minus strand of NC_141671.1, from coordinate 119,360,633 downwards.
ATATGAGTCAGTACAAGTTCACTCCCATTTCTGAAATGCTCTCTCAAAAGAGTACTCTACTGAAAGTAGGTCATCTTCATACATGAGAGGCTGCAAATTATTACAACTTTTACCTAACACTACAGATATTATTCACAATAGCACCAAAAGAACTGGCTGGATACATACAGCCATTCAAAACAGTTGGTAATATAAGGAAAGCCAAACATTACCAGCCATCTGGGACGTGGAACTAAGACAATAATATAGCTCAATAAGATTTAGTGCTTGAGGTGCAGTAAAATGTAAGCATTCCTTAGAATCTCGTGTGAGGAAATCTATCTGAACTCGGAGAAATGTACTTGGATCAGTTATGCCAATCATAACACACGAGTGTTATTTCTATCCCTCTTAAGAAAAAGCTCTGTCCAGACTTAAGTATACAGATACTATTCTAATTACTTTAAGCAGAACAGATGTTATCTCTCATTTTACTATAATTATGCAGCTATCATTCCAAAAATGTAGACAGCCACGTACTGAAAATGTTAGCATACATCCCACATGAATAGAAGGAGCAGGCGTTAATGCTGCACAGACACTGGGACAGTACATTTTAGTCCTGAAATTATTTACCAGGGTTCTGACCACAGATATTTGAATATTCTGAGGTAGACGAATCCAGAAATAGAAAAATTAATTGCTTCTTGGATACCAAACGCAGAGCCCAAGATTCAGTTGTGTGCTAGCAATGCACAGAATTGAAGATGACGGTTCAAGGCAGTTAATCAAATCCCTGACTGATCTCAACATCAGAGATCCAGACAGGGATTAGGAAACGTGGAGCAGGCCACTTAAGTTTTCCACCTAACTGACCTTCCTCCCTCGTCTTGACAGAGAATAGCTGCTGACAACGCAGTATTTACATTTCGGCAATTAAGCTCTCCTCTCGATTATGAGATTTTAAAATAATAATCTGGCTCATTAGCTCTATTAGTTACCTAAACACACACACACACACACACACACACACACCCCTTCAGTTCTCTAATTCAACCTGGCTTATGTCTAATTTGATCAGAGAATCTTTCAGCCATTAGATGCTCAAAACAACTGGTTAAAATCCTTTCCCAAATGGAAGGTGTTTGGAGTGGGTGAGATGGTCTTGCCCACCCCTGATATTCATCTCCTTTTGGAGAGAATCCCATTATTGAAACATGATCGTCTCTTTCTGCAGTCTCACTCACTGTTACCTGACTGGTGAATCTGAAAGGAGGAACTCATCGTACTCTTAAGGGTAAGCTGGCCTAGAGGGCATGGAGCTTGCACTGTGCTCCTCTAGGGGCATGCTCTAGACCTGCAAGAGTGCAGGCCTGCCCTGCTCTAGTGCTCCTGGGCCTGGGTGATGGGGCGGAAGGGCCAGTACATCTCATTAATTCTAGGTCTCAGAATCAAGAAGCTCAATCGTCAGCAGACAGAGGCCATGCGGGTACTCCAGCTGAGCCTTTATCCGCTATAAAAGAGGACATTTTGGCTTTGCACCTGCTTGCTCTCTGTTAATTCCAATTAGACCAAACCTTGGACAAGGAAGAAGAGTGGAACATGATGGGCCTCTTCAGAGGTGCAACAGGGAACATGCAATGGAAAGTGGGAATACAGGTCAAAAAAGGTAGGAAATGCATACACATTCAGACTTTGCTTCTGTTATAGGCAAAATAAAGCTACAAGCCGGGGTGAAGGTAAATCCTCTTCCCCAGCAGTAAATCCAAACTGGGCTACATTCATCTACCACATGAATCCCACTTCAACAGTACTTGAAACACGTGACAGTAACAATAAAATATCCGAGTCAATTTAATCTGTTCTGCACTTTCACTGCAAATTACACCTGGGTTTCAAACTCTGTAGCCTTCTACCATTCAATAAAACACAACAACCATGATATGCCTATAAAAAACATTGATTCACAATGATTTTAAGCTAATTTTAAAGTTTAATGAAGAGTGCTCTATTTACCAAAGCAATAAAATATATTTAGTCTCTTGTTATCATTTATACTTTATCCTATCAAACACTCAAAAGTCACCTCCTTTAAAAGGAAAAGTATCTTGGATGTACTTACTATATTCTGATTTTCAAATAATGACTTGGGAGCAGCTTGGGCTTTGCATGTCTTTAGATAGGTCTGCCAATTAAATTCTTCTTCTTTATAACCTTGGATAAGCACATATATACAGATTGAGTAAAATATCAAAATATTTCACACTTAAGTTTCCATTCCCACTTTTACCTACAACTCCAACATGCTGAAATCAAATAATTGATTTTTTAAACAGACAAAACTGAACTCATAATTCAGAACTATGGATTTTTTTTTTCTTACACAGGCTGTGTTTATTCCCAACAAATTGTATTATATTTTCTGTGCTGAATGAAGGATAATAGACACAAAGAAAAGGCAAAAGGAAGCAAATATGTATCATACCCAGGTACACTTCTTATTGCCAGGCTGTTTCTATCAGTATTTAGGCAGAACTACTCAGCAGTAGACTAGTGAACTGGAGGAGTCAAAATCTGGGGAAATTCATTTTTCCCTCACCTATTCTATTTTGGGAGGCTAACTTGTCAGAACAAGTGGGAAGCTGGAGAAAACAGTAATAAAAGAGATAAAATCTTTTCAGCCTATCAGCACAAGAATGACAATTCAAGATTTATGAAGTAAGCATGCTGGCAAATTACAATAATGGAAATGTGCTTGCCTTAATGCTCACAATTTCACATTTAATGCTGTTAAAGCCAACATTTCCTTTAAAAAGGAAATTGAGCATTTTATTTTATCTGCTCATGTGCTCTCTTCTCCTTCCGTTACAGTTCAGAAGGCAGCATGAAAAGAATAGCTAATAATTCGCCATATACAAGAGGTCAATTTATACAAAGGCTTACAGATTTTCTTTTTCACCCTCATTTTTTCTCATTTTTTCCTCAGCCATCTGAAAATGCTAGTCTGACATTATTTTTCACTTAAAACCAAAGGACGGCTAGTCCATTAAAAAGTAACAGCCCCGAGACAGGCCAAAAATATCAAACCAGTCACCTGGATCTTTGACATCAAGTAAACAATACCAAATGTAACCCTTGAAAAGGAAGGAAATAAGATACTATTAAATACATTAGGGATGGACTGAAAAAGATGGGATCTATTATTCTTGGATCTTTATGTAAACACGAAACAGGCAAAACCACTGGCAGACTGTATTACAAAGAACTCAGCAATAAAAATGTAATTGCTATGAGTTCAATCCCCACCTAAATCAACTTTTAGCACTACATTCTCCTTCGTAAGTGCCTAAATATTAAGATCTATAAGTTCAATTCATAATTTCTCAAGATTTTCTATATAATGAAATATCAGTAGATGAGCTCAGTCATGTAAACACGTTGGGACAAAGTTTTCAAATCTGTTTTTTCAAGGATATGTATCTTTGACCCTGAACAACACAGGTTTGCACAGTACAGGCCCACTCATCCTTATGATTTTCTTCATAACATTTCCCTTTCTCTAGCTTACTTTATTGTAAGAATACAGTGTGTAATATATGTAATTTACAAAACATATGTTAATTGACTCTGTTATACCAGTAAAGCTCCTGGGCAACAGTAGGCTGTTAGTAATTAAGTTTTTAGCAAGTCAAAAGTTACATGTGGATTTTCAACTGTGCTGGGGGTTGGCACCCCTAACCTCTGGGTTATTCGAGGATCAACTGTGTGTAGCCCCGGTTAGAGCCGGTAGGTGGGGGACTAAATGAAAAAAAAATCTGTAACTAAAATTTATACTCAAAATTAAGTATCAGTCAAATGTTAATTTGTATACAAATAAGTACATGGACACAGTTTACTCTCTTACGTAGGGTTCTACTTTTTACATTTCTGTCACTTTAATACACGTTTTTGGGGTTTTTTTCATGAACAATGAGCTTGAATTTGGGCCTATGTGCATCTTAACAAAGTCTGAATTCCTAAAAATTCCAAATCACCATGTAAGAAAAAAGGTTTTTTGACGATAAATTATATTTACTATAAAAAATAAGTTAACTAATAAATTAAAAAAAGTTCTTGCAGAATTTAAAGTATGAAACAAAAAAAGTGACACCACCTTTTGGAGGATGGAGTTTGTGGCCAGTTTTCTCACACCACCCAACCGGGTGAATATCGAGAGCATCCGCGTTTACCCAGAAGTCATAGCAATCAGAATATCCATCAAAGTGCAGTTTTATCCGATATCCACACACCTGAAATAGGGAAGCACGAAGACTGACTAAAGGCAAACAACACCCCCCGCCAAATACCCAGAATATCTGTGTAAAATTTATTTACAAAATAAAATAAAATGTATTAATCTAAGTGCAAAAAGAAACTAACATGGACATCAAGTATGACACGGCCTATGTTAATCAAAGTACGCTCACTAACAGCCACAAAATCCAGTGAACAAACTGCCAACCTCTAAAGGCAAAGGCAACGCATTGGGAAGAGCTGAGCCGCATTGCTTTGGCCTCATTCCCAGTTGTGTCAGGAGCACACAGATCCTGGGAGAAGAATGATTTTCCCACATGTACATGTCCTCCCTCCATTCTTGATATTGTACCAGCATAAGTCACCAAGGTGAGCCGGCCGGGATGGAGCCAGCCCAGCACGGGTGCGCAGCTCCAGCAGAGTCCCGGGGTGGGCGCCCTGCCATACACCGTGTGAATGCTGGCTCCTATCCTGTATAAAGCTCTGCAGACAGGGATATGCAGCCAGACCAAGGCGGTACACGGAGGGATATCAACAGATTCTCCTCTCCACGAGTAGCTGGGTTGGGAGAAAGAAAGAAAAGCCTTCCTCAATTCACAGGTTCCCTGGAATGCCAGTAAGAACCCACTTCACGGAATGTGGGTTGAATGCTGAGGCCATACATCTTCCTAAAGGGTCCCTCTTGAGGAAGTTCTGACTTAAAAAGGTCACATGGGTTTTTGAGGCTTCAGCTGGGTCACACTCTGCCTTGGGCTCTTATGAGAAGTTCAGCCTCTCAATCTACTTCCTACTAGCACAGCAGATGTGTTCAAGTGGAACCACACAACGCACCAGATGTCTCAACACGCCAGGAGCACCTGGCCCTGTAGAAGCCGGAAGAAGAAGCTTGAGACTAGAGCACAGAACCAGGGCAATTAACAACCCCCAGATAATAAGGCAGCTGTCTATTTCCTGCCATGGCAAGTTCTCTGAAACATACTGTTAAAATTCAAGTGGCGAGGCACATGGGTGGTTCAGTCAGTTAAGCATCGGACTCTTGATTTTAACTCAGGTCATGATCTCACAGGTTTGTGAGTTCAAGCCCCAAGTCAGGCTCTGTGCTGTCAGGTGGATCCTGCTTGGGATTCTCTGTTGCTCTCTCTCCTCCTCTCCCACTTGCATGTGCACGTGGGCACACATATGCACACGCATTCTCTCTCTCTCAAAATAGTAAACTTTACAAAAACTCAAGCGGTAAAACAAACTGCACAGGATGAGTCAGTTTATGAGAAAAATTACTTCTGTGTGAATCTATGTAGATTTTTATGTGTATGTGTACACGTGCCATTACGTGTGCACATACATATACGTGTATGTATTTATACATGCACATTTACGTATGTACTTACACGTACGCCTATAAATGTAAATTCACAGTAGTAAAACGTCTGGGAATATATGCCAAAATATTAACAATGATTTATTCTGAGGAGTGGGAGTGAAAAGGGAGAGGTCAAAAGGAAATGATGGGCTTTTTATAGTTTATCTCACATGTTAGTATTTTTTCAATTGGAATGTCTTGATACGTTACATATATAAGATTTACGAGTGAGCGGACTCCTCTCCAGGGAGACTAGAGTCCCTCTGCACAGCCAAGGTGGGGTTCCAGGCAGGTACAATCTCTCGTAAACAGTAAGTGACGGCCCCCGCCCCATGTCCACCCCGCGTCCAGAAGGAGCTCGGCGGCCGCTCCTCTCTTTAGCCCCAGAGCTACGCCAACCTACTCTGGTCAATGCCCAAGAAACAAGCCTCCTGAGTGCCTTAACCCTCTAGTCCCTCTGGGTTCAACTGCTCTGAGCTTCACCTCCCAAGTCAACCTCTCCCTCCTGGCCCCACAATCTCTCCACTGTGTCTTGTGCTCTCTGGAACCCTCTGGTTTGGTACACAACCTCCTACATCCTCAGCCTCCTTGTTCAAAAGCGTATGTCACACATCCCTGTCAAGGCTTCCCTCAGGTGGAGACTGCTCCTTCTCCCCCTCCTTCCCTCTGAGACCCAGGCAGGGTTACTGCCTCAGGCCGCGCCACACTCCAGGGTCCCTGCTCCTCTGAGTACCTTGAAATGTGGCTGCACCACCTCATCCTTATCAGCCCACATGCTGTCCTCCCCAACATCCCTTCTCACTCATCAGACACGAAGCTCTGGCTTACTCTCTTCATCTCCATCCTGAGTGGTTCTGCCATACACACGGATGACTCATCCTCTACCTTGGCTCCTCTGCTCCCTGCATTTCCTCTCCACTTCAAACACTCTCATGAATCTTGTCCCAGGAGAAACTACACTGCCTCTCAACTATGGAAGCGTCCAGCCCTGTGAAGACATCCTCCTGTTCAGCTGGCTAACCCAGCTACTCCCTATACACTTCCTCCTCAACCTCAATGAGAAGTCCAGCATCTCACGCTGGTTCTTCTACTTTTCCCCTAGCATCCCCTGGCCACCGTGGGCCTTCCGTCCTTAGCAATCACAGAAAACATTTTCTTGCCAACATCTTTAGATTGTTGCCCCGAGGTCCTTCCCTCCTTCCCAAAATACATGCCTGGCAAAATTCCATTATCCCAAGTACCCACCTAGTCTGCACCTATACCTGGTCTAGGGAATGTTGCTGGGGGGCGGGGAGGGGGAGAAGACACACACTTAACCCTTATTATTCGTGACTTCCTAGCTGCGATTTCACCTACGTGATAACATCTGTACCCACAGTGTCTGGGAACAGATGCACGCACAGAGCGGCGAAAACTGTGAGCCGCCTATCATGCGAGTTCCCGGCTCAGGTCGAAGAAGGCAATGCTCTCTCTGCCTTCTTGTTTTACATCTCATTCTGTACGCTGAACACCCTGTGCACAATCTACTTACTGCTATGTTTTTCACATTTGTGCTTCCTGTGGGTGATTCTGCTATTTGGAACGGCCCCCGAGCACAGTGCCGAAGCGCTGGCTGGTGCTCCTAAGTGCAAGAAGGCGATGACGCGCCTTAAGGAGAAGATGTGTGTTAGGGCAACTTCATCAGGCGTTGAGTTATGGTGCTGTTGGCTGAGCCCCATGTTAATAAACCAACAACAGATATTAAAGAAGATGTCACTAAACACAAATATACATGAACAAGGTTACATATTGTTCGGCTGATGGAAATGTGACCAGAAGCTCCTGGGAACCTAATCCTTGAAGCAACGGTCAGGATTTGCGATTCATGGCTTACAACTACCACAAATGAGAATCACATGCACCTGGACGGCAGACACTCCCTGTTCCATCCCTGCTGTGTGGCAATCCTTCTAGATGGCCCTGTCCAGTTCTACTCCCATCCTTCACAACAGCCCTTTCACCCTCCTTCAGCTACACCTTCACGTGACCTTCCGTGACAAAGAAGCTCCCTCACACATCTGTCTCCAAACTAGCAGACCTGCCCGTGCATGTGCACATCCTCCCCACCCCCCACCCTGTTAGAACCCAACAGGAGAGTCCTGCTCCTGGCTAATGGGTGGGCCTCCTCATGTACTCTGGATTTCATCTTCCCATATCCCCTCCTTATCAATGATCTGCTCTCTCTGAACCTTCCAATATTCTGCTCCCTAGTTGCTTTTTTTTCAGAATTCATTCTCCAATCTCTTCCCATTGCAAAAAAAAAAAAAAAAAGGGGGGGGCGGGGAGGAAGACAAAGAAAAGTAAATAGAGACTATCTCTCAGGCTTAGGCAAACAAATTCTCATACAACTGTTAAACTTTTTTTGTAACAACTGATAAACTTTTTGGAACAACAAGTAGCTGTGCGCATCAACAATTTCCATTTTAATCATGCTCACAAGGCACTGTCTGTAATAATGAGAACAATGAGAAAGTAAAGACCACTCAATTGTTCATCCATCTGAGAGAAATTAAATGAATAACAGAAAATAAGTAAAATGCACTACTACTCGATGGTGGAAAACAATATGCATGTAAAATATACGATACACCGTCATAAAAGCAAGCTTCAGAACTGTTGTGCAATTTACATGTAAAAAAGAGAAAAATGTACATATTTTTACAAGCAGAGAAAACATTTGGAGGGAACGCAGGAAACACATAAGAGTCATTAACTCTGGGATATGGAATAAGGAAAAGAAGGTGGTGTGATAGAGAACTTTTACTTTTTATAATAAATACATATATTTATATATTTATATATATTCTTACACTAGTTGAAGTTTTCATGATGAGCAAACATTACTGTTATAATAAAAGACTGGACGAACTAAAATAGATCTCCTTCAAAATCAAGAGTTGAAACACACACACACCCCCCTTAAAAAGATCCCCTTCTTTTTTGCAACTAAACTTCTCAAAAGCAGTCCACACTTACTGAATCTGCTTCTACATTTACTGAACAATGCTGTCTCAACTGTTTGTGGGGAACTAGCGAAAATACTAAGCACGGTATTGTCCTATGGTACTCTCTACGTAACCATGTATCATTATTTACTGTAACTGTCATGGTCCATGTAGGAGATGTCACTGTGTTCCACAGGAGCCACGCTTCTTACAAATTCCCTAAGCTACTATGGGAATACTACGATAACTGAAACTAACACACAAGACCACCTTACTCTTTTGGGGGGAATTTTCAAGTGATACATACCCCTGGCTCAAGGGAGGAAGGAAGTCGGATGCTAGCACAGGAAGAAAAAAACAAATTCTAAGAAGTGCTCTCAGGAATATACTAGACTAAGCTATATGTAAATAGACTTGGACAATTTTTCCTGAAAAATTTCACAGATACCTCAAAATACTAAAAAAAAGTATATGAGCTAGAGTATTATGCTAAGCAAAGGAAGTCAGTCAGAGAAAGACAAGTACCATACGATTTCACTCATATGTGGAATTTAAGAAACAAAACAGATGAACATAGAGGGGAAAAAAAGAGAGAGGGGCAAACTGTAGAGAACAAACTGAGGGTTGCTAGAGGAGAGGAGGGTGGAGGGATGGGATAAATGGGTGATGGGCATTAAGGAGGGCACTGGTTGGGATGAGAACTGGGTGTTATGTGTTAAGTGATGAATCACTAAATTCTACTCCTGAAACTAACAGTACACTATATGTTAATTAACTGGAACTTAAATAAAACTTGAAACAAAAAAACCAAAAAATTAAAAAATTAAAAGTTTATAAGTACCTATTGGTCTGTTTTTCTATATTAAGGAACCACAGTATGACCAAAGCTATGGAGTCAGATAGCGTGGGGTCAAATCCTGGTTCTACCACTTTGAGGCTGTGTGACCTTGTATATGTCACTTAGCCTCTCTGAACCTCAGTTCCTTTATCAATAAACAGGGATGAAAAAACAGGACCTGCAAAGCTTACAAACGAATCTTACAAAGATTCAATGAGGTCACGTACAAAGCAATAAGCATCATGCCTGGTGCAAAGAAGTACTCAACAGATGGCACTTGTCCCCATTATTAAAATCCCATAACCACCATTTTATTGCAGAAATAAAGACAAAGCAAACTTACCTCAGCCACAGTGAGGACACAGTACACGGACTGATGCTCGGGGTCCACACCTTCTAATTTCATGCCAACTTTAAACCCATTTTTGTTATATGGAAAGGATTGATACTAAAATGCAAAATGACAGCAGTTTTAGTATGTTATCCTGAAGGCCTAATTAAAGTGTGAATTATTAACGTTCTTAAATAAAGACTAACCAAATACATAAACAACTCTTAAAAACCCAAAAGAAAGGGGATTTTCAACCTCACTCGTAAGAGTCATACAAAGTAAAATTACACTCAAATATATGTTACCTAATCAGATTCATAAGGATCACAATGTTTGATTACACAGTGGTGGCAAAGCTCTAGAGAAACAGGCACATACGTACATCACGAGCAGGGATTAAAGTGGCACAACCCGTAGCAATTTCACAATATCTATAAAACAGGACGTTCTGTTTGTCTCAGGAATTCTAATTCTAGGAAATTAGTGCACAGCGATATCCACAGGTGTGCAAAATGACAGGTGTACAAGGCTATTCACTAAAACATACGTGTGTGTGTGTTGTGTGTGTGTGTGATATATGTGTCCTATACTAACACACACACACAAGCCAACCAATAGGGAGTAGCTTAACTTGTTATGGAACAGACCTAAGATGCCATACGATGCACTATTATAGAAGAATGAAGAAGGGCATAACGAACTGAGATTTCCAAACTAAGTTAAAAAAAAAAAAAAAGCCTAAAAAAACACACACAGTATGTGTGACATATGCTACCCCTTGGTTGATGACAGGGAGGACAGGATCTGTGTCTGTCTGTGCTGATCTGGACACAGAATTTTGTAAGAAGGGAATATAAGAGCGAGCCATGATAATCACTTCAGGAGAGGAAGAGCTGGGACCTGGAGGGTAGGGCTCTGAGGGACATACTGCATATTCTTCTGGTACTTTTATAGTGTCGATTACATGACTGTGTTACTGATTCGAGTAATTAGCTGCATTTAAGCTTTTTTTTTTTTTTTACATGTAAAAAGGTCTAGTCTACAAAGAATCAAAATTACAGAAAATAATTATATAGAACAAGTTCATATGTAATTACAGTTATGTTTAAATAATATTCTCAATGTAGATGTAATCATTATAACATCGACTCTTTGTTCACTTTTTTAAAACTCCCCATGTCCGGGCACCCGGGTGGCTTAGTTGGTTGAGCGGCCGACTTTGGCTCAGGTCATGATCTTGTGGTTCGTGGGTTCAAGCCCTGCTTCGGGCTCTGTGCTGACAGCTCAGAGCCTGGAGCCTGCTTCTGATTCTGTCTCCCTTTCTCTCTGCCTCTCCTTCCCCCATGCTCGCTCGCTCTCTCTTAAAAACACATAAAACACTAAAAAATTCAAAAACAAAACAAAAACTCCCTATGTTAATGCATATATACCAAGGTATCAACAGATTTATTATGTACCATGATTAAATATAATTAAATAATTTAAATCAGGGTTCAGCAAACTATCCTCTCTCAGTCAACTCCAAACCTCAACCTGTTTTTGTAAGTAAAGTTTTAGTAGACTACAGCCGTAGCCCTTCACTTATATATCGTCTATAGCTGCTTTCATTACAACAACATAACTGAGTCACTGCAACTGAGACCTGATGCCCCACAAAACCTAACACACACACCTTCTGGCTCTTTCACAGAATAAGTTTGCTGACCCCCCCCCCCCCCGCCCCTTCAGCCCAGGGGCAGCAGCCCCTACTCAGAACTTCACTTGGTGTCTATAATTCGAACTGATTTTAAATCACTTATGACAAAATGTTTTTACTACAGTTAATGTAACACGGTAACATGCTTTTAGGTTTTTCTTGAGAAATCATATAAACCTCAGTCACTCGTTTTTGTTTCTCCCAAAGCCATAATGTTGACACGAAATTTCATGCCGGTTTTTCTTTATCTACTAGCTTTGCAGCAATAGTAGAGGTATCCCTCTTAAAAGTCAAGAATGAAATCCCAGTAAATATCGAGATGAAAGAGCATGTGCATCTGCATGTGGGCCCATCCGTGTGTGTTGGAGGACTGTGAGTACACATGCACGTCAGTTGCCCTTGGAGTTACTCCTCCGTGTAAATACACTCATGAAAACAGTATGCTTGAGAAATGATCCCAAGTCACATTTCCCAAACACATACTGGAAACATCAATGCTAATTCCAGATCAGAATTCCAGAGTCTTCTCTCTTATAGACAATGCTTTCTAGAAGTGCCCATACCTCCTTGAACAGCTTTGCTGGCACTGCCACAGCTTTTTCCTCTTCCAGGTAGGACGCCCAGCACCAGGCTTTCTTTCCCTTAGGAGGCAAGCCTGAAAAGCAAGTGAGACGAAGATGATAGGGTTTCCAAATCTAGGAAGTCAAAGGGGTATCCTGTGAAGACTCACTTCCCCAACTACTACCACGCCCGGTATTTCTCAGCCTCTTCCCAGGCCTCCCAAAGAAGCGAGAGCTAAGAAGTAAACTGTGGTGTACAACCAGTTACAACGGTAGCTGCAGAAGAACCTAGAATAAAAGAAGGAGACACAGCAGGAAACCGAGATAGAACAGTATCATGAAATGAGATGATCAAAAAATGCCTCCTGAGGGGCAATTGGATGACTCAGTCGGTTAAGTGTCTGACTTCAGCTCAGGTCATGATCTCGTGGTTTGTGAGTTTGAGCCCTGCGTTGGGATTCTCTCTTTCTCCTTCTCTCTCTGCCCCTCCCCAACTTGAGCACATGCTCTCTCGCTCTCTCTCTCTCTCTCTCTCTCGCAAAATAAATAAACTTAAAAAAAAATGTTTCCTGGGGCACCTGGGGTACCTCAGTTGGTTAGGTGTCCTACTTTGGCTCAGATCATGATCTTACAGTTTCTGAGTTTGAGTCCCACATCAGGCTCGCTGCTATCAGCACAGAGCCCGCTTTGGATCCCCTGATTCTCTCTCTCTCTGCCCTTACCCGGCTTGCAAGTGCTCTCTCAAAAATAAATAAACATTTGGAAAAAAAAAAAAAAAAGTTTCCTGAGATCAAGAAGCTGAGGACTGGGAAGAGGGCAGTGCACTGAGCACGTAGGGAATGGCTGCTAACCTGGGGGCGGCGGGGGGGTGGGGGGGGATATCAATTTAGCAAGGGCCAGATTTTGAGCAGCAAAAGAATACAGAAGTGATAAAGATATGCAACCAGCCAGTATCACTTTTACTCTGGGTTAATTTAACAGATAATGGAAATGAGGGAAGAGTATAATAGCTTGATGGGTAGCAAAACTGGGAGAAAGGTATTTAGGGGATGAGATGTGAACGGGCTAAGATGGCACTCGAAGAGAAAAAAATCTGAATACCTAACAGGGAAAAATAAATGACTAAAGGAACAAGGTTCCAGAAGAGTCAGGGCCCTGAAGGTAGAAGAGAAGAAGGTTAAAACACTTGTGAGGCAGACAGCAGAGTGAGAAATTTACCCCCCTCTAATCTCAGTGATGTAAAACAGAAGGTCACGTCCCCCGAGAATGTAAACGCCAGGCTGTGTGCCTGAGGCAGGTGGGAGTAGTTCACGCTTTATTTGAGAAATGGAGGGATGAACAAGACAGGAAGGCGTCCACGCAGTGAAAGGCGCGCTGGGTTCACGGCCCCGATTTGCAGGGACAGCATGAACAGAGAGGTCGGCAGTGGGGCTGCACAGAGTGGCGTGACCTCACGTGACACGCTGGCAGGCAGATGCTATGGGTCAACAAAGCAAGACAAAACCTGGTGGAGGACGCTGAGGCCTCCATGGAAGTGGCCAAAGGGCCATGATGCACATGGAGTTCAAGTTCATCCAGTCAAGTACAAAAGGAAAGGGTCCGGGGACTGGATTTGTCATGAAAACAAAGTGCTGCCCGAGGAACAGTGAAAGAAGCAAAAAAGGTTCCACATCAGGAGTTTAAAGTTTGAGATCAAACATTAAAAACTTAAAATCTGGGGCGCCTGGGTGGCGCAGTCGGTTAAGCGTCCGACTTCAGCCAGGTCACGATCTCGCGGTCCGTGAGTTCGAGCCCCGCGTCAGGCTCTGGGCTGATGGCTCAGAGCCTGGAGCCTGTTTCCGATTCTGTGTCTCCCTCTCTCTCTGCCCCTCCCCCGTTCATGCTCTGTCTCTCTCTGTCCCAAAAATAAATAAACATTGAAAGAAAAAACAAAATTTTAAAAACTTAAAATCTTAGGGGCGCCTGGGTGGCTCAGTCAGTTAAGCGTCCAACTCTTGATTTTGGCTCAGGTCATGATCTCATGGTTTGTGAGTTTGAGTCCTGGATCGGGCTCCACGCTGGTAGTGTAGAACCTGCTTGGGATTCTCTCTCTCCCTCTTTCTCTGCCCTCCCCTGCTTGTGCTCTCTCTCAAAATAAGTAAACTTAAAAAAAAAAAAAAAAAAAAACCCTTAAAATCTTAGGAAATAAGGACAAAGGTTTTAGAAAATGCACAGAAGGAGAAAAAAACCTACTCAACAGAAAAACATAGGAAGATGTTTTCAAGTTTGCACTGACATTATTCAAAAGTTACTCATTTCCATTTTTTTCTTTATCTACTTCTTCAAACCCCGATTTTTATGGACAAAATTTAATCAAAGAAAGACCCAAAACAAAACCTTAATGGCCCTTGTGTACATTATAATTAAGACTAAAATGTCTACCTTTGTGAAATATTTTCCATTTCATAAAGTCACAAGTAAACCATTTCTTTCGTCAACTTACCCTGCTTTATTACAGTCGAATCACCTCGCCTTTTCCTTCGGGCTCTCTGCGAACCCCTCAGGATTCTTCCATCTTGTTTGTTTTCCTACAGCAAGAAAGGGAAATTACGATTTTACAAGCCCATGAAATTGGCACCAACGAAAAGTTAGAGAGCTGTCAGAAAGCATTATTCTTTTTTGTACTTTTCTTCAATTTCACTTTGTAAGTTTTAAAGAAAGTAAGAATATAGGTCATATGAGAACTGTGTTGCTTTTGGCCTGAGGTCATTACCAAATAAGAACGTTTCCAAGAATTACACTCTGGAACTGCACAGATACTGTTCCTGCCTTCTTGAAGCACTTTCTTCTTGTAGCTCCTTGACCACTTTGTTCTGATTTTCCTCACACCCCACTGGCCCATCTTTCTCAGTCCCTTTGCTGATGTCTCCTCCAATCCAGTCCCTTTCTCTTCTCTATCGAATCCCTCTTCCCGGGTTTTAAACATCATCTGTCTGCCAAATATCCACAGTCATATCCCCTGACCTCGTCCCTGACTCCACACTCACAAACCCGACTGCCCACCTGGGATCTCCACTTGGAAGCCTAACGAGCATCTCAAACTCCTGATTCCAAAGGACTCTAACTTCTGTACTCCAGTTTTGCCTTCCCATCTTCAATAAATGGCATCGTTATCCAGTCGACTATTCAAGCCAAAACTTGAGTTATTCCTGACTCCTCTTTCCTGATGACCCTGCCTCTAACATCTACCCTGAAATCAGTGACTTCTACCCTACACAGCCCTTTCAGCTAGTCTACTGCAATAAACTAACAGCCTTCCTTGATTCCATTCTGTCACACATCAAAGCTAGAGCCATCACTTGGAAACGTAAACCCTATCAACATATTCCCTTGCCTTCAACTTTCCAGTCCCAGCCCACACAAAACAGAATGAAACCCCATTATTCTGGTTTATCATAAAGCATTACATAGGCTGGACCTCTTCAGCTTCACCTTACTCCACCCTCCCTTCACCTGTAAGGGTCAACCATATTGTCTTTATTTCCTCAACAAAACATACTACACATGTTCTCACCTTAAGGACTCTTCCCTAGCCACTCCATTGCCCAGGGGGCTCCTCACTCTTACTTTTACAAACCTGGCTCCTTCTTATTATCAAGATCACACAGTTCATACCACCTTCTCTGGGAGGCCTCCCTGAGAACCCAACTGGAAGCAGTGAATCAATTCTCATGCCCGCCTGTACTTCTCACCGTAGCATTTATCATAGGCTGACAGGTCTCCTGTTTATTATATGTCCCCTTAAAAGAATGTGATGTCCCTGCGAGGAGAGACCCTATTCTCCTAATGCTGTTCATCCCTGTGTTCCCAGCTCCTAGAAGAATGACTAGCAAATAATTGGTTGCTCGATATTGATCTGAAGGGAAATGCTTCAAGACCTCAAAGTTCTCTTTTCGTATAGGACCATTAATATGTACTTTAGCAATATTTATGTTTTAATTAGCACATTTGGAATTAGTTTCCCCTAAATATACCTGACATTTATATGCCATTTTCTACCTACTCACATAGTTTTATGAGATCTGTCTGCAATTTACCAAAATGGGATTGACATTTTTTGCCATCAAGAGGAATTAAAGATTCATTTGTACAACTGAAGGTTTTGCTGTTGCCTTTTCTCTCCAGTAATAAATTTCAGCACATCTTACTTCCTCACCCTAAGGAAGGAGTATTATTATTTATTATTCTCATTTTGAAATGCAGACAGTGACATACCAAAGCGGGTAGACAGGTAATTTGTTGATGGTAACACAGAGAGTCATGGAACCAGCCCTGGAAGTCAGATAACTGGCTGCAGAGCCAGCACCTTTGACCATGGTGTTACTCTCTTAAGAAGTGCCCCTGTATCAGAGCACCTGGTGGCTCAGTCGGTTAAGCGTCCAACTTTGGCTCAGGTCATGATCTCATGGTTCATGAGTTTGAGTCCCACATTGGGCTCTGCACTGACAGCTCAGAGCCTGCTTCAGATTCTCTCTCTCCTTCTCTCTGCCCCTCCCTAGCTTGCCCTCTCTCTCTCTCTCTCTCTCTCTCTCTCAGAAATAAACAACAACAACAAAAATACCCTGAGTTCTTTGGTAGTTGCATCAGAGATACTAACCATTTCATCATCCCGATCTTCTCCATCCTCCTTGGAGTCAGCTTTCAGAGATAATTTTGGTTTCTTCTTCCGACTACACTTAGGATCTTCTTCCTCATTGTCCTCTCCTACGTCCCTTTCTTCCTTCTGATCTCTGTTGTATTTATAAACCCAAAATAATGACAGGAAAACAATACCTGTCAAACATCTACATGGTGACTATCATGCAACTTAAAAAAAAAAAAGTCATTTAACCACCAGGAGAAGGAAAAACATTTAACCACCAGGAGAAGAGTGTAGGCATTAGGATATCATAGCGAAGGAACACCTAAAACCATTATCATATATGACTCTTCAAAGCAGAAAATGGAAACTAGCTTATATATTAATTTCAAAAGGGGATCAGTACTATATGTGAAACAGGTTCTAACAAGTTTAGAATGATTGGTGTTTCACATCTGCCATCCATACTAATAAAAGAATCAATTACTTAGAGATATTTTAGTATTCGGGCAATTTTAATGCAAAGATCTAGCAATTATTAACAATGACAAGTGCAACTAAAAAAGGCCAAGTATAACTTTGTAAAATAAAAGTTGGCCAGCAAAAACAGACAATTCCCAGGCCTACCCTGGTTAAAATACCTGGGAAATTCCACTAAAATGTAAGTGTCAAGTCACTTATTTGTGTTATACAATTATATGAAGAAATACACCTTGGTGATAAGCTGAACTTTGTCAGACAGTCCCCAGATGGCCGAGTCACATAGCACCACCAGCCACAGCGGACGTCCCTGTCTCGTAATCTTCAGTCTACAGAAATCTACAGTATTGTGACTCAGTAAGCCACTCTCTATGGCCATCTTCAGTCAGCTGGTTCCCAACCTGTGGAGTTTTAGCTGAGTTACTGAAGACCCCCCCCAACATAAAAACAAAACTCTGTTTCCATAAACATCAGCGCCATCAAAATGTACGTAGCCCAGAGAAATTTAAATATTCTCTTGCTAGGGGGGCACTCACTGGAATCAAAAGGCTAAAGAAAGAGGCAGAGGTTGTACTTGTAGGTAGGACTTAAGCAGTACAACTAAGATCAGACATGACTGAAGTCAGGAGGTCCAGTAACGGGATCAGGGTCCATAGACCTCTAAAGGAAAAGTCTCTGGGGGAAAAAAGGGGCATGAAGGTGTGACAGATGTCAGGGAGCCTCTGTATTCCTTAGCACTTTGGACTCTAAAACCCATTTTATAGGGGCGCCTGGGTGGCTCAGTCGGTTAAGCGTCCGAATTCAGTTCAGGTCATGATCTCACGGACTGTGAGTTCGAGCCCCGCATCGGGCTCTGTGCTGACAGCTCAGAGCCTGGAGCCTGCTTCAGATTCTGTCTCCCTCTCTCTCTGTCCTTCCCCTGCTCACACTCTGTCTCCTTCTCTCTCAAACATAAACATTAAAAAAAAAAAAATTAAAAATAAATAAATTTAAAAAAAAAAACCCATTTTATAGATGGAACAGGGCAAAAACCTACTTGTCTTTGATATGCCGGGCACAATTCTGGCTGCAATAGTTTCCTCCCGAAAGACACTCCTCTACATTGCCATACTGACAACAGTTCTCACAGAATTGAAGCCCTTCTACTTTCACTGGATCCTTCAACCTGAAAGGCATCCCAGTCTTCTCTGAAAAGACTAGAAGATGGAAAGGGGAAAAGAACAAAAACAAAAAAAAACACACACAGAAAAAACAATTAGAACCATGACAGAAAACATTGCAAAACACAGTCAAACTTTTCCTTCTAATAATTTTGTTAGCAACACAATAAAAGATAATATTTGCTGAATGAATGAATGACCAACCTACTGTGCTTGGGAGGGAGAAGAGGATGGGCTTGGCAGGAACCACTCAAATCATTTACACAAGAAAAAATACTCTGCAGGAAAGATAAAAGTTTGTCTAAGGCTTTTTCTACAGAGTTCAAAGTAAAATAAAGAAAATTTCATTATACTTGACTGTACTTGAAGTACAGTATACTATACTTCACTATACTTGAAGATGAAACTGTTAGTAATCTGCAGAATCCTATTTTATGGATGTATCTGACAAAAAAGGCTTATGTATGTTATTTCATGTTTACAACCTTCTGAGGAGTGGGTTTTTTCTACTAAATTGGTTAAATCGACACCTAGTTTACTTTGAAGGTAGCAGATCTCCTAAATCGTAATTATCCCAAATCATTTAGGAACTCACACTTCCTTTCCCCTGAATTGTTAGGCTCCTCATGCATTCAGCAAACATTAGGTGCCAATTTACGCTAGACACTGATAATGATAGTATAGACCTTGCCCCAGAGAGCTCACAGTCTAGAGGAGAAGACAGACAAGAAAACCAATACTTATAATAAAATGTGATACATGCAGTAATCAAAGCATGAACAAGTTCCAGGAGTAGTACAGAGGAAGAAGTCATTCACTCGGCCTGGGGTGAGGTCAGGGAAGGATTTTCTGATATAAAGCCTCAACTGGGTTTGGAAGGCCAAGAGAAATTAACCAACTGGACAAAGAGGGAAACGGCATCTGAGCCAGAAGCAGCAGCAAGAGCAAAGGCAAGGGAGTGTGAAACCACATGATGCATTGAGAGAATTCCATGGAACCCAGTGCTGCTGGCACTGCCAGAACACGGTGTACAGAGAACAGAACAGAGAGCGAAGAGACAAGGCAAGCAGGTGGGCGCGTGCCACCCAGATCCTTGTAGGCTCAGCTAAAGAGACAGTACGAAGTCAGTGAAGTGTCAGAAAAGCAATCTACAAAAGTTCCTCTGACTTGAAGGTGCGGGATAAATTAGGTGAAATTAGAAGCAGAGTGATTCTCTAGGAGGAGTCTGCAATAGTCCAGGTGAGAGCTGCTAAGGGCCTACATTAAGGCAGTGGCAGTGGTCATTAGTAGAAGAAGCCAGATCTGAGACATATTTAGGAAATAAAAACCAACAGGATGGAGCAACAGGCCATGGGGCTGGGGGAGAACGAATTCAGGATGACTCCTAGATTTCTTGCTTGTCCACTGGGGGGATGGTGCTACCATCAACTGAAATATGGGTTACAGAAGAAAGAGCAGGTTTGGGGGAAGGGGAGAAAGAAATAGAAAATGAATCGCATTTCAGACATGTGGAGTTTGAGGTACCTGTGGGACATCCAGGTGGAGATGTCCAGTAGGCAGGTGGAAATACGGGCCTGGAGCTCGGGGGAGAGGTCGGGGCTGGAGATATAGATTTGGGAGTCATCAGCATATAGGTGTTAGTTACAACCATCGGAGTAGATGAGAAAAAAGTGGCAGGCTTTTGGCTAAATCACCTGGGTAGGCTATTGCAACACTGGATTTACTTGGTAATAATTTCCAATTAACCTTGTGCTATTACAGATCTGGCATTAGGAAAGAAGACAGTTTATAGTTATTTTAAAATATAAAAGTTGGTTCCATATGAGTTTTGTTATAGAAATTCACCTAAGAACACGTGACATGAAAATCACCCAGGATCTTCAAAGTTCCAGCCTATTGTAAAACCTAGGTAATTCTTATTTTAAAACTCTCAAAGGAAAGAAAATGGCAATGCAGATGACCCAGTCTTACCTTCCTGAGCAGTTGGTACCATCCAAGTTGTGGTAGCTGTTGCTTTTTTAACATTTTCCATCTCGCTCTCATCTGTGATAACTTCCAGGGCTCCAAACTCGTTTACCCGAAACTAGCGACAATATGGTAGAAAGAGGCAAAACTTACAAAGGTGCTCAGGACAGTAGTCATTTCATGGTGGACACAGAGAGTCTTTAAGCAAATTAGTTATACTTTAAACGTTCATTTGAGCAACTGTATCTAGGTAAGCCCTCTACCAGCAGTAAGCCCTCTGCATTTTACAGATTTGGGGATTCAGGGAAGTAAAAACAGAACAAAGCAGCAAGGCACTTCTTAAGGTACCATACAACCAGCCCTGCACTGTGCTATAGCGATGCCAGCTCACTTAATGTGGCCTATCATTCTGAACACCAGTTGTTGCTAGGACTTTTGTTTCCTACTTCATATTACTACTTCCTTAGTAACCAAAATTACTAAAAGGAGAATTACTGTCTTCCCAGGAATCAACTTATCTCACCCGAGCTCACCTAAGTCCAAGAGAAGGAAATCTCTATTCCGGAAATAATGACCTGCACGCCTATATCCTTATATTCCCGGAGGTAGGTGAGGAAGGCTGAAGTGTGAGCCATGTGACCCCCAACTCTCCACTTCTTTCTCTCACTGCTCTTTGGAATTCTCCACCCCATTCACCTCTAATCCTCCAAACAACTGGTAACGTCTACGAGATCTGAACAAATCTGCTAGCTACAGGTCAATTCTATCGCCAAAAAGTACAGGCGTTTTGACTTCATGGACATTTTGACCCCAAATGTTGAAAATTTCCTCTCACCTCATGGCAAGCTGCAAACCTAGTATGTTTCTCTAACAGCCTGGCTGTACTGTGTGTGCATGTTGAAGGCTTACCCACTATCTATGTGCAGGGACCCCTCCATCCTCTTTGAAACAACTAGGTGTACTCTCCTATTGATGAAGTTCAAAGTTTTCCATATTCCTCTGTTTTCCCATAAAACAGAATGATATTAGGGATCCACTAATTTTGACAGTTGATGAAGAACTGGAAAGTTCACAATTCAAAAGGATTATACGACTTTTCGCTTAACGTTTTTAGAGCTTTCACAGAAATATGAGTATGCAAATATGTAGCAGTTAGGCTTAAGACCTTCCATTTTGCAATCTAAAACATCTATTTAGTCAACATGCCAACAGAATCATTCACTTAACCAAACTAGATTCAGAGTACAAGTCAGAAAAAGCTGAAACAAAAATTACTAATTATTCTTTCCACCAGATAAAAACAGCACCTTAAGTAACTGTATGCACACAGTGTACAATAATTAAAAGCTTTTTAGACTGAAGAAGTTGAAATAGTTGAGGAAAGTGAAAATGGTTTCTTCTACTACATATTTCAGATACAAGTTCCCAGGTAACATGTGTATACTATACTGAGTGTGTTCGCCTAAAAATGTCAGGCTAGGAAGTGGCAAAAAGTTAAGTGGGAGGAAAGGAGCTAAATATAACTTTACTTTTGGGGGGGGGGGAAATAAATTTTTAAATGATCCACTCTGAAAACAGAATATTTCAAAATAAAGCTGACAGTACCATCTACTGGGCAAGAACAGAAAAAACAAGCCATAATGATTACTAATTAATGATAGTAAAGAAGAACACAGAAAATCAATTCTGAATCAAAGTTTAAAAAGACATTAGGCATCACCTTTATAATTCAGTCCAGGTAGGTAATTTTACTCTTATTAGATGCCAATATTAATTGATACTTATTTGAAAAATACAAAATGTGAAAAATAGCACCATTTTCATCACATGCAGAATCTCCTGTGGTGTAAGTTTCCAAATTACTGCTACACTGTAAGCCACCCTGCATTTCCAACAATGAGAAAGAGAACACCACCGAGTGGAATCTTTGAATAAAAATCCAGAGTTATGACACTTGGAAGCTTTAAGCTCAAATACTTTCAAAGTTAAAAGGTAATATCCCCACAATACAACAATTAATGCTAGTTGTCTTTTCCTTATAATGTTTATTGCCAGTAACTGACCTATAGCCAAAGTACAAATGAAAGATGTCATGACACTTAGGGACACAATTAACTCCTGTAAGTCAGGTATCTATAGTTGGACTTTAGGGGATTGAAGAATCCCATGAAATTCATACAGAATGATGTCATGGACACATACATATTTTTCTGGGAATAGGGTTCTTCAGTTTCATCATAGTCTCAAAGGCATCCTATAACCTTGAAAAAGTAAAGAACATTATTCTAACCAAGTTACTTTATCTCAAAAATTAACCACAAAGTGTTTTCAAAGTATCCTGTCATATGCAAAAAAAACACAGGGATCAATTTTTTTTTTTTTTTTCTGGCTTCTCAACTTGGATTTACTGTCTTTCACAATATTAGTACTGCTGAAAATGCTGGACAACATAGGTTGTTAGGTGCTGTTAACATTACTGGAGTTCCACAAATAGCATTCCAGAAAGACTGACACATTCCCTAACATTTTTCCCCCCAATAAAACACTCAGAAATGGGTAATGCTTTCATGAATGGTTTTGGAGCCATGGAAACTTGAAATAATCACTTTTATTTCTTTTTTCAAAGTTATGAGTTCTTTTAACCTAGACATCTAAAAAGCAGCATAAAAATCTATTGAGTGACTCCATTCCAAATCAAGAACATCAAAATTATAAACTCTACAAAAGAAATTTATTAAATAAGCACATCAAACACATCAGCTGACACCGTAATTTGTTCTACTAGTGGAAACATCTAAGTCAATCAGAAAACAATTATGCCTGAAAGATACAAGGGATTGCAAAGGTTTGTTTGGCCTGGCTTGAACTACCTTTAATTGATTCAATTCTCTTTATTTTTGCTTGTAGAGGCAAAGGATCCTTTGCTTTTTGCCTATCTTTAAGAACAGATCCTTAAAAGGCACTGCTGAGGTTAGTATTTTTGTTTTGTTTTATTACTTTCAATGTCAAAATATGAGTTCTATTTACCAATCTGTTTTAAGGGCAAAGATATTTGGTAACTAAAGTTTTCTGAACATTAATCACAACGAGCAAAACTGTGCACTATGAGCACAGTGTTTCCAGTTGGGTTTCTGCCCTGCTGCCGCAGGGTCTTGCTCTCAGTTAAGTGGCAACTATTCTTACTAGATAAGATGCTATCGCTCTCAGGAGTATATCTGCATTTTACTGAGGGATTCCAAATGGCTAAATCCTTAGGACCCAGAGGAATAATCCTCTGTGGATAAGTTTCAGACATCATTACAAGTTCAGAGAGAGAGATTGCTTAGGGACAGGGAGCCCCAGCATGCACCTTCCCGCTACCGCTCACTGCCTGCCTGTTCTTATGGCTGGCCCTGAGATATTAGTCTACAAATACTAATTTGCCATTTTATAGAATAATGAGGCAACGGTGCAGTTTCCAAAGCTTGCTTAAACAAAAATGTCTTGTTAATGACTATAATATTTTCAAGGAGGCCCCTGGACACTTGCTGTTCTCCCCTAACACTATACTTTCTTATGCTAGTCCTTCTTTTCGATGCCCTTCTCTCTCTTGCCTGCTGTCCCTGACCCACAAAATCTTCATATAGATGCCGACCTATTTTCGGGTACCTGAAGCTCATATGACAACTACTTCCCCGAAGCCTTCCTGATCCCTCCAGCTAAAACGATACCTCTTCTAAATCGCTATAACATTTTCTCTGTATCTCTTTTGATATGAAAACATTTTCTCTCTTTAGACTATAGTATACTAGTGGTAAGAGAATCGATTCCAGTATCAGAAAAGCCTGGCTTTAGACCTAGTTCTGCCAATTATCTTGACCTTGAGCAAATGATTTAACCATTCTGGGCCTCTGTTTTCCCATCTGTAAACTGACAACAATGATAGGAACTACCTCAAAAGGATTAAATGAAAGGATTAAATACAAGGATACAGATAAAGTGTTCATCAGAGAGTAAGCTTTCTATTCTTTCCCCTACTGCACCTGAATGGAAAAAGTTTTTGCGCTCTGTTTTATATAAAGGCTGTTTAGCCTCCCTGAAAAGGGGCAAGGGAAACAGTATAAAGGAACGAAGGTTTGAAACCTTCAACTAGACAGTTGGGCTGGAAAGGAAACAAGATGGCACTGAGGAGTTAAACGAGACACAGCCAGAGGGAAGTAGGGGCCAGACCACCAAAAACTTCTGGGGTAAACTTAAGGGGATTGACTTTGCCACGAAAGACAGGAAACTGCTAAAAGTTTTTAAGCAGAAGAGTGATATAATTTGGCCAGCAATCATGAGGCTTTTACAGAGAAACATACTTTCAAAATGGTAATAAACCGAAGCATATAAAAACCTGTTTACATGATAAGAAACTGACTTCTATGTAGTAGTTGATTGTACTGGCTGAACTAACCTGAGCTTCTTGTCCTAGGATAGCACCTTGTTTATTAGGAAATTTACATGCCTACACCCACTACAAAAAAGTAGCTTCAATAATGTAAAGTAGGGGGGCTCAGTCGGTTAAGCGGCCCACTTTGGCTCAGGTCATGATCTCGTGGTCCGTGAGTTTGAGCCCCGCGTCGGGCTCTGTGCTGACAGCTCAGAGCCTGGAGCCTGTTTCCGATTCTGTGTCCCCTCTCTCTGACCCTTCCCCGTTCATGCTCTGTCTCTCTCTGTCTCAAAAATAAATAAACGTTAAAAAAAAATAATAAAAAAATAATGTAAAGTAGGCAAAGCATGATGTGAAAGAGCAAATTTCATGCTTTATTCAAAGTTCTTTTTAATATCTTAATTTTGTGAAAAATCAATTTCTCAATCAGATCTCTGAAGCAACTCAGATATTAATATTAGGAGCAAGTGATTCAGAAATCCTAAATTAACACAATCAACTGACTATCTGAATCTCTTCAGATAAAAATGGTTATGAAGTAGAAATTTTTTTTCATTTTTTTTTTAGAAGTGGGGTTTCATACTGTCTACAGTACATGAAGTGAACTGGATACATGGAAATTACCCACATAATTAGATGAGCCTAAAAGTCAAATAAAATAAACCAGATTGTAATACCCACTAAGTGGCTTAATTACCTGATTACCTTAATAAAAGTAATAGGCTAATTCCTAAGATCTATTGCTTAGAAAACCTTCAGGCAATTTAAATTTCTTAGGGATTGAAAGTTCAAAACCTAACTGAACAAAAATTATAAATTTCATCATCCACCTGACATCAAAAAAAAAAGCAAGTGAGAAGAAGGGACAAAAATGTACAAGCAAAATATGAGAATAAAGCAATTTTAAAAAGGCAATTTACATAATATATCACAAAGCCAGAAAAAAATACAATTTGTTAAATGTTTTCCATATGTTATATTTTTTAATCCTTATAACCACCTTGTGACATAGATTCTATTTCCTCATTTTATACATAAAGATTCTGAAACTTAGGGAATTTAAATAACTTGACAAAGCTCATATAGCTACTATGAGGCTGACATTATGAGCGTCTGGAACGGTTTTTCTTTCTGAAAAATCTCAGCACTCAATTCCCATCATATCTAATCCAGATGAACATTTGGAGAATGTTAGAGCAGATAAAGTCCTTAGCATTCATTTAATTCCTTATTTTACCAAAGAGGAAACTGGCCTGAAGAGATTGACTGACTAGTTCAAGGACATACAGAACTAAAACTAAAAACCGTATCTCCTTTTCAGAATTCACTGAACCTCACTGCGATATTTTTGTTAAGCTTAACAGATAGATATGTTGGCACACTGCACTTAATTTAACCTAACCCAACTAAAATCTGGGTATTTTTCCAGTGACAGACTGTCCAAATCTCACCACTGAAGATGAACTAGGTTGGGCTTGGCTGAAATACTCGTCAAGTAGCCACTGGATTCCAGGAAGCCAATTATTAGGGGGCAGGAATTTCTATTCGAGATAGGCCAGAACATCAAGCACTAGAGGGAAAAGCCAACTGACAGCCAGTTAGGGTGATTAGAGGTTCAAAAACCTGAGTGACCAAGTACAAACAAAGTCTAAAAGGCCACAGACAGGTTCAAGGTCCCAGAGATAGGATTAGAGCAAAAGCAAATTAGAATTGAGAGGTGGGGTGGACTGGCTTCCTGGATGAGTGCTTGCGTAACTGTTTCATAGGGCAGCAGAGGTGGGCCTAGAGTGGGTTCGGGAAGCCTTGGGAAAAGGGGCAGGATAAGCACATAGTAAAGAGGCACACTGAAGCGTCATTCTCTGAAGAGAGTTCTCCTCTATATAAAAGCAGCCTGGTTTACAGGAAGGACCAGCTTTTGAACAAATGATTATATAAAAATTCATATTTATCATATAAATAATTTAAGGGAGGAGAATAGCCCTGTCTATTCAATATTTTAATATTATCCAGTTTTCAAATGAGAAAACTAGGGCACAGGGAATGTGGTTATTCATTTAAAGTTCTCAAGTTCATTATTACAAAATACATGAAGCCAGGTCTTCTAAGCCTACCATTTCCATATTTATTGTCCGTCATGATAAAGTCAAACCAAGGGTGATCCCCTGGAAGCTATAATTCGACTTCTGCAAAATAAGCATATGCCAAAATATTCTCATCCACCACCCCAAGTGACAAAGACTTCGGCCAATTCGTCAACATTCCAAATTGTCTTGAAAATTTACTGTAGAGGTCTAAGTATCATATAAGACCTAAAGCATTATGCTTAATGCTTTTAATTCTTATTTTACATATGTGGTCAAACTCCTTTTAACAAATAGCACACAGATGCACACACAGATAACTGTATTTAATAAAGACAGCTTACCTTTAAGTCACTTCCTGGTAGCGTGCCTACTCCATCTTTCCAGTCCATAACACTGAATACATCAAATTCTTGACCACTTGTGCTAGAGGCAGATTCAGTCATGATTTATTTTGGAACCTGGAAGGGGGAAAAAGGCAGATCATTAAATACTGAACGTACAGATCAGTTTTTATTTTAGTGGTCACTGCTTTGGTTTCCCTTAATTACATAATTTTCTTGATCACAATATCCTATATCCATAGATCTAGAATTAAGTGCTTCGAAAATATCACTAACATTTTTTCTAGTACAATCCCTGGTAAATTTATGTATTTTTTAAAATATTTACTTTGAGAAAGACAGAGTGTGCATGCGCACATGAGCAGGGGAGGGGCAGAGACAAGGAGAGAGAGAATCTAAGCCGGCTCCGTGCTGTCACTGCACAGCCAGTCACGGGGATCAATCACGCCGATCGTGGGAACATGACCTGAGCCGAAATCAAGAGTCACTTAACTGAGCCACCCAAGCACCCCCTAATCCCTGGTAAATTAAAGAGGAAAGAATATACCTAAAATTTGTAAAGTGTCAATGTTTCTATTCTTAAAAAAGGAATTCACCGTTTCACAGCACATTCACTTAAAACAAAAAGTCATGATATATATCAACAGAATTTCTTGCCCACTAAGTAGGGAGTTTTGTTGTTGTTGTCTGAAGATATTGATGACAGAGTGGGTATGGATAAAGGACAAGACATTAAATGTTAATAAGCAAAATGAAACCTTTTCGATGATAAAAAAGAACAAGAAAATTCCAGTCCATTAGGACTATCATCTATGCTAATTTGTCAGTTAAGTTTGTTGTATCAATTCAACAAATACATGGTGTGATTGACTCTCTCAGTGAATTGATTTTTTGAATTCAGTTGAGATATCCACCAATTTGAGGTTCTGGAAAATAGGAAAACAGTCTTAAAATATACAGCAAACACTAATAATTAAGGCTATGTTAAGAAAACCAAGTCAACTAGCCAAACTGTGATAATCTGTTTAATTTTCATTTTTCTAAACTGCAAAACAGTTTTCCATAATCGTATTGTTAGTAATTGTATTGAGACCGTTATTCTGAGACTGTTGTCTATGTGGTATGGGATAAAAGAAGTAATTATGTTGGTGTCATTGATAAGCAATGGAAGATGGATTAAAGTCCTAAATTTGATGCATTTTTAAACTTTTTTTTTTTTTTTTTTTTTTTTAGGGGCACCTGGGTGGTTCAATTGGTTAAGCGTCTGACTTCGGCTCAGATCATGATCTCATGGTTTATGGGTTCGAGCCCTGCATCAGGCTCTGTGCCAACAGCTCAGAGCCTAGAGCCTGCTTTGGATTCTGTGTCTCCCTCTTTATGCCCCTCCCCCCCCACACTCTGTCTCTCTCAAAACTGAATAAACATTAAAAAATTTTTTTTACAGATTTTTGCACGCAACTGGTGGAGGAACAGAGAGAGATGGAGACTGAGGCTCCGAAGCAGGCTCTGCGCTCAGAGCTGAGACCCAATGTGGAGCTCAAGCTCACAAACCATGAGATCATGACCTGAGCCAAAGTTGGACCCTTAACCAATTGAGCCACCCAGGTGTCCCTAAATTTTAATCTTTTAATGCATTTTAATCTTAAAAAAATTTGCATATTTTCTAGCCTTGCCCACTGACAGAATCTAGAAACAACCACCAATCAACAGTTATGAGCAGCCAAGTGCTCAGACTGTGGGCTCTAAATAGCACTTCTCCGAGGTCTTCCCAGAGAAGGGGCTGATTTCTGTTCAGTGGCAGGAAATGTGCAAGATGAGTCTGGAACTTCTTGTCAAAAAAAAAAAAAAAAAAAGCAAGGAAGCTATCAAAGACAACAGAGATCATATCAAAGGAACTTAGAAACCAATCTGAAGAGGCTCCTGCTGGCCAAAGAATAGTAGCTGCATGAATTGAAACACATCAAATAAGTTTAAATCTGCGAGTTCATACTGACATTGAAAACAAACAAACAAACCAAGAACACCTACTGATCACCTTTTAAGACTACACAGCAACCAACTCATTATCTGGAAAAAGAAACAAGGATTTATCCTGTCTATATTGCATGAGATCCATGCAAACTGTATTCCAGGGTAATGCAAATCAATGGCGAGAGGAAGTTTCAGTTTAGAAAGAATCCTGCTAATAAATAAAGAAGGAATGACAGAACTGAAACATTACCATTTTCAATCCTTGATACATTAATGGCTGCAGGCAATGGCTATCAATGACTACTAAGAATACAAACCCAACACCATCTAGGAAGTAGTCTTGCCATGAAAAAACAAAATCAAACCTAATCTGATCAAGTCCATTTGCAGGAAATACCTGAGACAAAGGAACATGTAAAAATCACACCATAAAAATATACAAAATGGGGCACCTGGGTGGTTCAGTCAGTAAAGCATCCGACTTTGGCTCAGGTCATGATCTCATGGTTCGTGAGTTCCAGCCCCATGTCAGGCTCTGTGCGGACAGCTCAGAGCCTGGAGCCTGCTTCCAATTCTGTGTCTCCCTCTCTCTTTGCCCCTCCTGCCACTTGCACTCCCTCTCTCTCTCTCAAACATAAACAAACATAAAAAAAAATTTTTTTTAATATAAGAAGTAAAATTCAGACTGTCAGAAACTCTTCAGCAACATTCCTCAAAGTGTGGTCCACAGACCCTGGGAAGACCTGAGACCTTTTCAGAAGGTCCAAGAAGTCAGAATCATTTTCATAAAAATACTAACACATTATCTGCCTTCTGCGCTATGCTGACATCTGCGTGGATGGTACAAAAGCAACAGTGGGTGAAAGTGTCGGAGTAGCGGCTCCCAAGTAGGCAGCAGTCATTGCAGCCTTTACCGCCAGGTACTGATGGTAAACAAATGCTGGTTTCGCTAAACAGCGTCCTTGATGAAGCAAAATAGTAACTTTCATTAAGTCTGGATATTTGAATACGTATCTTTTTAACATTCTGTGTGGTGAAATAGAAAGCACCCATAAAGCGCTCTGGTGCGTCAGAGTACCAAGGGAAAGCACCTGTGAACTGTCTGAGATGCAAGTTGAACAAGCGGCTTTTTTCATGGAGCGCATTTTTATTTAACAAACTACGTTTCTTCGGGTTTGGCTATGTGGCAAATATTTTGTCAAGAACAAACGAAGCGAGCCTGTTGACATCAAGGAAAACACTGACAGCATTTGTTGCTGAAGATCCATTTGAACATTCAAGGGATAATCATGATTCCAGAAAACGTGTATCCACCACCATGAGCCTGAGAGCTTCCCAGTAGCCACATATTTTCTAAGGAGATGGGTGGTGATATTGATGAGCGGGATTTTTTAAATATTTTATATTTGACCTATGTCAACATCTGGGAGATTTGCATAATTCAGTGATGCAGTATTTTCCAAATAACCAATGCTTGACGTCACAAAATTATGCATGAGTAAAGGATCCAATCAAAGTACGTGACAGACCGATGGATTGTAATATAACACAGTATGAAAAGTTCATTGTTAGGGTTTCAGACTGCCCACTGCAACTTACCTTTAAGAAACTACCACTTGTCAACTTTTGGTGTAGTATCATAGAAGAATGTCCACCATTAAATGAAAAAAAAATACTCCTCCCCTTTTCCAAACTCACATCTGTGTGAAGCAGATTTCCTTCACACACTTCAACCGAAACAACATACTGCAACAGACTGAATGCAGGAGCAGATATGAAAATCCAGCTCTCGGGGCGCCTGGGTGGCGCAGTCGGTTAAGCGTCCGACTTCAGCCAGGTCACGATCTCGCAGTCCGTGAGTTCGAGCCCCGCGTCGGGCTCTGGCTGATGGCTCAGAGCCTGGAGCCTGTTTCCGATTCTGTGTCTCCCTCTCTCTCTGCCCCTCCCCCGATCATGCTCTGTCTCTCTCTGTCCCAAAAATAAATAAACGTTGAAAATCCAGCTCTCTTCTATTAAGCCAGGCATTAAAGAGATGTGCAAAAATGTAAAACACTGCCATTTCTCTCATTTTTTAATTTTGGAAACTATGATTACATTTCATTTAAATTGTGCGGACACATGTTAATATAATCAGTCTGCTACCGTTATTTTTAAAAGTAAATACATAGTTTAAATTATCTATTTTAATTTTGAATACAGTAGATATTAATAGATACAACCCATACAAACAACAGCTCCTTGGGGTTTTCAATCATTCTTAAGAGTGTCAAGGAGACTTGAGACCAAAGAGTAGGAGAGCCACTGCTGTGTAGGATAAAAACTGGCTTTGGCCACATGGACACTTACATGCACAGAAGGCACAGAGTAAAACAAACAAACAAAAAAATAGATGGAAGAGGAAATCTAAAATCTAGATTAAGAGATTTAAAAGACATTGATAAATCACAATATCATAATTTATAGATCTGTTTGGACCCTGATTTAAACTTTTTTTTTTTTAATTTTTAGGTTTTGAGAGAGAGAGAGAGAGAGAGAGAGAGAGAGAGAGCAGGAGGGGGGCAGAGGGAGAGAGAGGGAGAAGCTGAAGTAGGCTCCATGCTCAGTGTGGAACCCAACCAATGCCACAACCCTGGGATCATGACCTGAGCTGAAATGAAGAGTCAGATGCTCAACCAACTAAGCTGCCCAGGCATCCCTAACCTATTTTTTAAAGAAGAAGATGATGGTTAGACAGGAAGGGAAGCCTAAATGCCAGTGGCTAGTTGATGATATACAAAGATGCTGCTTTTTCTAGAGGGATGATCACGGCATGCACTTTTAAAAGGAGACTTCATGCTTGTCAACTGAAATTGACAGATGAAATGATTAAGTTAGGAATTTGCCATAAATCAGTCAAGAGCGTGAAGTGGTAAAATAAAGAGGCAACGTGCTGGTAATTCTCAAGAAGTGTGAGGGACCCAGTTTATTATACTACATCTTACTTCTGTGTGTGCTTGCAAAATTCCATAAAAGAAATACATTTTAAGGGCAGTCTCTTTAGATATAGAATATATTTATTTTTAAATGGTCAATAGAAAAAAAAATAAACCTGTGTTTCTCTGAATTATAGCTATCTTTTGTTGAAGTTTATTAGACATATTCTTTCTTCCTTATTCTTTCGTCCTTTGTCCTCTTTAAATGAGCCAGTGTCAAATGTTATATATTAAGTCTATTTCTGATCATTTCAAAATTTATACAGTCCGAATTTTAAGACGCACTAGATTTCACCACCATTAGGACTTAATCCTTAAAAGAGGAACTAAGATGTGAAGGCTTGAAGGAGATTAATTTAAGAAACAGTGAATTAGTAAGTGAATTACGACTTGTCCTTACGGTCTCTAGGACTCCTACCTAGCTTGAGATCAGCAACAAAATTGACTTCCCTTGTAAGTGCTGTAGGAGGGGCAACTTTTTCTTGATAGACAGTAGAGAGACAGAATAATTTTTCCCTTGGTGGATAAACTGGGTAAAACCCAAATGATCCATTGAAAAGTTTTACTGTTCTTTTTTAATTACAATAACATTTGTTCACAGGTACTCAGTGTCAGACATAATACGTATACTTTGTAATTTATTAATTCCATTTCACCTTCCAGAAAAGGATTCAAAGCACAATTTATATATATTATTTCATTTATTTCTGTCTCACAAAAAGATAGGTTCTATTATCCTTCCAGTATACGTTGAAGAAAGTGAGTTGCAGAGTTCAGTAATTCACCCAAAAGCATATTTGGTGGCATACCCAAGATCTGAATCCAGGTCAGTCTGATTCCAATCCTGGGCTTTTTTCCCCCCAACCACTGTCTTGTCTTGTCTCAGTCTTATCCCTCTAAGAATCTGGCTAAAACCAACTTTTCTCTATGTAACTACTCAGGCATGACAAATCCAGAAACCAGTTTACTAGGGTCAAAGTGCTTGATTTATGTATATCAGTGCAATGTGTATCCTTTCAATAAAATATTATCAAATACACGCGTATTAACAAATTGTCATTAAGACACATATGCAACAGGAATCGAATTTCCCACCTAAAACACAAATGCATAAAATTCACAACAGCAAAATCCTGTCTGTGACTAGAAGGAGCAGAAAGAAGAAATAGGAAAGTCAGCACTGTACAAAACCTGCAGTAAATGCTCATGACACGTTTTTGGAAATACAAAACACTGGTAATGCTATACAGTGTACCTTATGTATAAACACATATCTAAAATTTATTAAAAAACTGTTTCCCTTCATTGTTCTAAGGTTTGTGAATATTTGTATAAAATATTTTCACATAAGAATATTTACCATGTGGTCTTTCCCATTATCTGATTTTGAAGCAAAAGGGCTACTTGCACTACCACAGGAAGTCTGAAAGGCTAGGACAGATTAGGTATTTTTCTGTCACCTCTTCATCAGACAGAACAGCCATCAACCAGCATGATTTTCACAGAAGCTGCTTCTTCATGACAGCCTAAGTCTCCCTCTCTGGTTTTCAGCCTCCATAAGCGTGCGCACTTGCATATATACAAAGTCCTTTCACTGCAATTAGCTGGGTTCCTAAGAATGAAGCAAAATTTTTAGAAGCACAGGTTTTATGTTTTCTTTGTCACCTGGCACTATTCCACAATCCCATGGATAACTATATTCCACGGACCATAAAAAGCAGGTAGGTAATAGTCACTCACAGTGCAGGTCAGACAGCATTTCTCATTCTGCAGAAAATCTCATCCCAAATCTCTTGTTAACGATGCCGAGGTTTCCTAAGAAGTACCTTAAAAGTGCCCCATGAGGGATCCTCTGTGCTATCAGCCAAGATCTAGCACTTTCCTCCCAATAACCTCTTCTAAATCCTAAGGATCTCCAGCCACTGCTGACGTCAAAAAGGACCACTTTGGAGTTCACATATCCAGCAAATACACCAATGCAGCTTTTGATTCCCACTAGCTTTCATATCATGGCCGGAAATGGCTAAAATCAAGGCTTCTGATGTCCAATGTGCTTCTGTGGACGCCCATTGTTAGGAGCCACCCATTGTTAGGAGCCATTGACTTTCCTGAAGGCAGACACCATTACTGCTGGCACCTATTCAGATGTATTCTACTTCCAAAGCCCCCCTCTGTGAAACAGTTCACTGTCACTTTGACTCATTTTTATTACAATCTTCTTGCCCTAAGCCTCCAACAAAGGGCTGGAGGACAGATTAAATGACATGCAACACTGTACTCAGAATTACCTTCTGTATCTTTCTCCTGCAGGATTCCTTGTCTCCAAACCAAAGCTGTGCAACTTGCCTTTCCCTCGGGACACTGTATCTAATGGATGAACTTCCTCAGTCTCTGGAATTCTCGGCCTACCATATAACACTAGTTTGCAAGAAACACCAGGCAGTGAGGAGATTAGTTAATATTTTCAAAAATTCTGTTACGAGAATATAGGGAACCAGGCCCCCTCATGTATTGATAGTGGCATTATAAATTAAAACAACCTCTCTGGAGATCAATTTCCAAGAACGTATCCTCCAATTCAGTAGTTCTACTCACAGAAATTTATTCTATAGATACTCACATGGGTCTGTTTGTAATGTTAAAATAACTGGAAAACAATCCAAAAGTCCATCGATTAAGGACAACTGTGGTACATCAATACAGTATATAATGCCATTAGAAAAAACAGTGAGGAAGCTCTTTACATTCTGATACAGAAAAAGCTCCAAGACACTACTAATACTCTAATTTTGTGCAAGGTATAAAAACTGCGTGCTACCATTTCTCTTTTTCTTTAAGTTTATTTATTTTGAGAGAGAGAATGAGAGAGAAAGAGAGAACAAGAGAGCAAGTGAGAGAGACAGCACATGTGCATGCACTTTGGGGAAAGGGCAGACAGAGAGAGAGGGAGGGAGAGAGAGAGTCCCAAGCAGGCTCTGTACTTTCAGCACAGAGCCTGATGCGGGGCTCGATCTCACGAACCACAAGATCATGACGTGAGCCAAAATCAAATCAGACGCTTAACTAAGTGAGCCACCCGGGCACTCCTACCATTTCTACAAAACAAAAGGGGAGGTGTGTGTGTGTGTGTACATACATACATATATGTGTATATACATGCGCGTATATATACGTGTGTGTATTACTTGTATACGCATACGTTTTCTCTGTAAGGATTCCTCAAAAACTTCTAACAGTGGCTGCCTCCAGGAAGGAGCAAAACTTTGCTGAAAAGCCTGCCATGGGAGGAAACTGTCTGGACATTCTTTCACACCTATTGACTGTTTAAATGTTTTTTAAAAGAAATAAATTAATGAAAAAATGTTTTAAAATCCTTTTCCAGGTTTATTTAGCATAGTCCACGTAATAAAAGTCATGTCTTCCCATGAAAATAGTTAGCTTATTATTGCTGCCAACAACAGAAGCTTTAGCACAGAAGTCACTAAGGGAAGTCAACTTCCCCAAAGCTCTTGGGTAATTTAAATAGCAGGTATTTAACGATATATGCCAATGCACCAGCTCTACAGATGGATGAGAAGAGGAAGGATAGGGTTTGCTTCTCTACAATTCAGGTATCAGAAGTATACAGTAGATTCCTGGCATTCACAGACTATTTATGGTTTCTACCATTCCTGAGTAGCATCTGAAGTTCCCATGACATTTAGTAATTTGTCATTTTGCAAAGCCACAATTCTGAATGAGACATGTATAAAGCTGAGGGATGAGGACAAGCCGCTGGGTCAGCCAAGGTCCAGGTAGGCCCTTACTCACAGCACTCAGTCTTACACTACAGCCACTGTGAATAAAGAGATAAAACTCTGTTTCTTGTTAAGAAATGAAACAAACACAATTAACTGCTAGTTGATTCTAGTGTTGATGACAGAATGAGGGGCGTATGGAAATGTTTATGAAAGTGATAGGCCCTAGCCACAAAATAGAAGTTTCAGATAAATTAAAGACTGAAATGTCAAATGTAATGATGACTCAGACACATTGTGTGAACAAAACTACCAAATGCTCCAAAAGGAAGTAAGTAGAAAAGATGTGTGAATTTGTTTCAATAAGTGCTCCAGACAGTACAAAAATTGCTCATCAAGCAAGATAAGTAGTTCAGGTCTAGAGAGATCATTTACATTTTTCAGTTATACTTTTGCAATCTGAAGGAAGGAATTGTATGTTACAATGATTTCTTTCAATTTGGGAATTGGCGATTGCCTTGGGATGTATTCTTCACAGACGTCAAGAATCTACCCTTATCTTATTTTGACAAGAGATAAACAGAGTTTGTGTGTCCTTCATGATCCCCCCTTCATACAATCCCTTCATTCATCTCTGCCCTCAGTGGATAAGGCGGTGGCTCTGAGTGAGGGGCTTGGACTCCCCCAGTGCTAAGCTCCTACAGCACCGGCAAGGTGATGAACCTACCTGGGGCTGAGATGAAGACAAGATTAACAGTCCTGAGAGATAAGCCACCCAATCTAGGATGCTCAAAATAAACTGAAAGAGTGGGCACTGCCTATAAACCAAAAGTCTCAATCTGCAGATAAGGTGGGAAATAAAGATTATGAAGAAAGGCAGCTACCTATAGCCAGGCCATTCCTGCTCAAACCACAGTTTCAAAATATTATTTCTAGAAGAATGGCTAGCTAATGTTCACTAAAAGCAGTTAAATTGTTTCAATAATGCTACAGTTGCTTTTTTTAGGGTTGTATTTTGTAGCCTTATAGTTAATAGGCACATTTTTCAAAAATAAGGCGTAGAGATGATATGGCTATGAATTGGAAGTGCTTATAAGGATAAACATCACCTCAAAAGCAGAATCGGATTAAAATTCTGTCAGATGACAGAACTGAGATATCAGCACCTGGTGTTGATCAGTTTGGGTTAACAGAGCAACCTATCTTCTGTAAAGAGTCAGGAATGTTAACCCTAAAATCATTACTGCGAACCAAACAAAAATGCAAACTATGCAGAAGAAACACAGCAAAGAGATACAGAGCAACGTGTATCAGTGAGAAAAGTCCATCTAATGCCTTGCTGCTAAGATGCCCACTTTCATACCATCAACTGAAGCTGGCTTTTTGTTTACTTTGTAGAAATCATCAGTCGCTAACCAAATGCTCTATCTGGCACACTGTGACCTACAAAAAATCCTAATATCATTATTCGGTAACATCACCTAAAAAGCTGCTTTCCACTGCTAAACACCTTCTTAATGTGGCTTAGGAAACTGCTTTGAGCCTCCCTAACCCCACCTACCCAGCTCCTCGTCACCCTTTCACAGGTGCTCATCAAATACTTCACGGATCATCCTTAACACCTGCCATC
The DNA here is from genome assembly GCF_028749965.1 of Puma concolor. Lineage (NCBI taxonomy): Eukaryota > Metazoa > Chordata > Mammalia > Carnivora > Felidae > Puma > Puma concolor. The sequence goes on along the minus strand of NC_141671.1, from coordinate 119,323,223 downwards.
TTCTCACCAGTCCCCCCTTCTATCCCTCAGCCTTTCCTCCACCACTTCCCTCCCTTCCTCCGCTTCCTTTCACTTGGCAAAATCTGATAATTACCTAAGGGTAGCTTCTGAGCAGTTCATCTCTGGAAGTCTCAATTCCCCCACCTATAAAGTGTGGGGAATGGAGGAACCTTTCTTAAGTGGGCACGGGTGGGGTTCCACGAGATACATCAGGTAATACCTTAGCATACTGCCTACCACATAGTAAGCAATTAATAAACTGTTGGCTTTTTATTATAATTATCTGGTTTAACAATTGAGTTCATGAAAGCTGCTCAAGTGACCTTAAAAAAAGCTAGAATTACTTTCGTTTCTTTCATTGAATTTTATTTCTACACTAGCTGTTACGGTAGAGCACTTACTCAAAATCTGCATCACAAGATTCAAGATCACTACATCAAAGTAGGTATTTTATTGTTAATAATAATAATATCTCATATTTACATAGCTCCAGAGAAGACTACTAGCGTTTTTTTAACCTTTTAATGCCTTTCATCTATTTTGCCCATCCCCTCACCGTCCTCCCCTTAGACAACCAGCATTCTGCTATTTGTACAAGACTGTTTTTTTGTTCATTTGTTTTTAGATTCCACATACAAGTGAAATCATGTGGTATTTGTGTCTCTCTGTCTGACCTGTTTTACTTAGCATTATATGCTCTGGGTCCATCCGTGTTGTCACTAATGGCAACGTCTCATTCTTTCTTTCTTTCCTTTTTTTTTTTTTTTTTTTGGCCGGGTAATATTCCACCGTATATATACCACATCTTCTTTATCCATTCATCTATGGATGGACACTTGGGTTGTTTCTGTATCGTGGTTTTATAAATAAGGCTGCAATAAGCACAGGGGTGTATGTTATCTTTTCAAATTAGTGTTTTTGTCTTCTTTGGGTAAATACCTGGTAGAATTACTGGACATATATTTTTAATTTTTTAAGGAGTTCCATTACTATTTTCCACAGTGGTGGCATCAAAATGCATTCCCACCAACGATGCATGAGGGCTCCCTTTACACTACATGCTACTTCTTGTCTTTGTTATACTAGCTATTCTGACTGGTAAGAGGTGCTATCTCATTGTGGTTTTGATTTGCATTTCCTGAATGATTAGTGATGTCAAGCATATTTCATTTGTCTGATGGCCATCTGCATGTCCGCTTTGGGAAAAAGTCTAGTCAAGTCCTCTGCCCGTTTTTTAATCAGATTGGGATTTTTTTTGTTGTTGAGTTGTAGAAATTCTTTCTATACTTTGGATATCCCTTATTGGATATATCATCTACAAACATCTTCTCCCATTCAGTAGGATGTCTTTTTGTTTTGTTAATGGTTTCCTTTCTTTGTAAAAGCTTTTTATTTGTAGTCCCAATAGTTTATTTTTGCTTTTGTTTCCCGTGACTATTACCTTTCTTAACAGAACAATACCTCTGAAATGATGGAGAAGGATCCGCCATAAGCAGAGGGGGTTGGGCCTAAGGCCAGGCTCTCCCTGCCACCAGGCTGGTCTGACTACACACTGCAGGCCAGGCTAAGGCTTCGAAACAAAACTTGATGAAAGGCTAGGGCAACGTACCCCAGTCTGTCCCTCAAATCGCAACTTTTAGGAGACCATTGATTCCTGCCCTGTGATAACAAGCTTTTTGTTGGAAGAGATGTGGGATCCCCTCAGGGTCTCCAGGAGACATACAGAGTACCTCAGCAGCAGCGCGGCAAAGCGTCCCACAGTCACTTGGCCTTGTGACTCTATTATCACAGAACATCGAATTCCATGGAGCCCTCCCACCCCCCTGCGTCCGACCTTTGGGAAAATGCTGAGCGATGGAAAATAAATTCAGGAAATGACATGAAAGGAGGTAGTGTTTTACAGGATAAAAATGTATTCATCTTTAGGTTAGATTCCACTACAGATGCCACCTTCTGACCTAGTTCCCAACCGGCACCCGAGTATTGAGACTCATAGTATCTACAACGGGGGAATGCCCTCAGGACTTGTAGCCCTTGAAGTCGAGGCTGGAGAAAGTGATTCTGAGAAAGATACGGCCTCTGACTCCTAAGGCCTGTCTACAGTTTTCTGATTCACTCTCCGATGGCCGATACCTTCGTGACATGAGACAGGTACACAGCCTGCAAGGGGGAGAATGCACATACTCACAAACACAAGGCTACAAAGGGGTAATCGGACAAAGGCCATCAGCCTAATGTGCACGAAGGGGACAGAGACACACTGGAGCACCCGGTCTCTTCCATGCTTTGTCATTTTAAAGGATCTCAATAGGGGCACCTGGGTGGCTCAGTCGGTTAAGCAGCCGACTTCAGCTCAGGTCACGATCTCGCAGTCCGTGAGTTTGAGCCCTGCGTCGGGCTCTGTGCTGACAGCTCAGAGCCTGGAGCCTGCTTCCGATTCTGTGTCTCCCTCTCTCTCTGCCCCTCCCCCGTTCATGCTGTGTCTCTCTCTGTCTCAAAAATAAATAAAACGTTTAAAAAAAAAAATTAAAGGATCTCAAGAATACCAACCAATCTGACCCTCACAACTACCTCTTAAGACTGATTACATTTTCCAGACCAGAAAACTGAAGTCACCCAGCCTAGAAACAAACTTTTATCTCCTAAGACAGTGTCCCTCAGACTATACCACAGTGCCCAGTATGTTGTATTTCAGTCAACACAGAAGCCAATCTAGGCTGGCAAGCACGGGTTCTGGAGCCAGAGTACCCATGTTTGAATCCTGGCTTCACAATTTACAAATTACTGCATATTCCTGGGTAGGGTACCTCACCTCTCCTGAGGTTTGGCCCCTTCATCTATAAAATGGAATGGGAAGAGCTACTTTACAGAGATGTAAAAACTTTTTTCCAAATCATGCACGCTAAGTAGGAACAGCTGGGTGGTTCAGCTGGTTGAGCGTCCGTCCGGCTCTTGATTTCAGCTCAGGTCATGATCTCATGGTTTATGATACTGAGCCCCGCATAGGGCTCTGCGCTGATAGTGCGGAACCCCCTTGGGATTCTCTCTCTCCCTTCCTCTCTTCCTCTCTGCTTGCGCATGCTCTCTCGCAAAATAAATAGACAAACATTAAAAAAATAAAATAAAATAAAGTTAAATTAAATTAAATTATGCATGCTGGGAGTGTTTTGCACATGGCAGACACTCAATACACAGAACTGTGGTTTTCTGAAGAAAAGAAAACAAATTGCTCTCCAGTGTCCATATTCCCTCCAAGTACCAGTTCACCCAATATCTAAAGCATACCAGCACAGAGGAATGATAACTGCAAGGGCCAAGACCTTTGCACCACCACGCCCTACTTGATTTCTCAGGAGTCCAGAGGTGAAGGTAAAGTAAAATGGGAGGTTAAGAACAATGGCAAGGCTCTGGATTTCATGGACATGTACAATTTCCAAATGAATCTGGGAAACTGACACAAGGTCAGTAACTATTAGTTCTGCCACACTCTTATAAAGGAAAGAACATTTTAACAACCAAAAAATGTAAGAAGAACATAATCTCCGAATAACGACCCAAGAGTAGGCCATTGGCAACCTTAAGGATATTTTTGCCGAGGAAGTACAAAAGCTTCCTCACATATCAACTGTGGTTCCAGGACCTGCAAAAGGCTGGGAGGAGAAAGAGAGATGAAAACTAGAGATGGGATCCCACCTCCCCAACCCCCCCACCCCTACCAAAAGGAGACTAGAATGAGTCTCTCTCTGTACAAGTACTGGAGTATGTGTAAGTGACATACCAGAAGTGGGACTGGGAAGAGAGAATGTATACCCCAATCACAATCCTTGTTACACTGTATCATGATGATCTACTGAGAGGAGGCTTTGGAAGAAAGAGACCTTGCTTTATTCATTTCCTTATGCCTTATGAATATCCACTGTAGGTATCAATGAAATTTATCAAATGAATGAATAAAAAGAGAAGGGGAAAATGCAACAGACTAGTTGTGGGTGGAAATTTGGGACAGGGGAAATCAGAAAAAAGATCTTTATTTGTCCATCTATCTCATATTCTCCGGTGAAATTCTAACAGCTATGCTGCTAAGTATTTATTTATCTCTTTGGCAGAAGCGTAACATTACTGCTCCAAGAAACTCTCCTTATTTAAGTGTCAGTGGAGAACACATCAAAAGAAGTTAAATTCAAACCTCTTAAACAGGATTATTCAATAAGGATAAGAGAAAAATCTAAACTCACACTTGAAGCATCTCGCAACAAACACATATTGCTACAAAGAAAAATTTTCCTTTCAAATCAAGCATGACAGATACCAGCTTTGATATCCCTACTCACCCGCCTGATAAGAACTCTGAATTGCACACATCCTGGAATTGAGATCCTTTGTGGAGAGATGTGAAATTTTGCCCCCAGGGCCCAAGTTCATAGATTTGAGGCAGGCAAAACTCTAGATCATTTCAATGTGAGAAATGAAATCTCTGTACCATCAAGAACAAATCCTCGAGCATCTGGGTCTTCTGCCCACATCTATCCTTATATACTAGATGCCTGATCTATGCTTCCTTCAAACGTGAAACTGGTTATTAGGATGGTTCCTTCTTACTGATATTTTCTCAAAACCTGTATGTCCTGGTCATGTTTTAGTGAGAAAGACCCTATGAATGCAGCCATGGTTTATCTGATTTGCTACCTTTTCTGCCATGAAGATTCTATGCAAAGGGGTAGTCACTGAAAGCAAACTTGACAAAAATCTCAACTTCCTGCCTTCCCGCTTGTTACTGTAAGAAGGATGAATTATTTGAGATTCTGTGGCCTAACCTACTTACTTCCTCTAAAGGAGGAACAGAAAATGAAAAATGCCTTTCAAGAAAAAAAAATGTACATAGAAAACGAAATCACAAACTGACATTAACAGGCCTATGGCATATTTAACACACTCTCATCAAATGCTTTCATTGGTAAGTTCATTTTCAATGTACAGAGTAGAAGATATCTCAGTTTGAGGCAAAGACATCCTGACAAGTGCTATCATATCATCAACATCACTACACTAATAGGGTCATAATACAAATTTTACACCCATTAAAGGGACTCAAAGGGCATAAAAAGAACAAGAACCTGTCTGACACAGATATGTCCCTGGTTATGCAAAATATGCATGAACTCAAAAAAGAAAAACTAAAAGTAGTATCTTGTTCTTTTCTCTTATTTCATTTCATAATTTTTTAAACGCTAAAAGTAGTACCTTCTTTTTTCTTACTCTGCTTCGTATTTTTTATAGAACACAGAGCTAAAATTAAGATTTACACTTGATTTCTCTTTTGTATCTAATAAAGTAGCTGTGACCAGATTTTATTTCTTTCACAGAAGTCAAGTCTACAGGTTTATGTTGATAACCATTGGTAGCTAAACTCCTTATCAACAGACTGAACAGCTAGGCCTCAAATCTAGCTAACAGGAACACAAAGTGGATCTCAACCACCTGACCAGACTGACCTCTTAGGGATTTCAATTCAGAGTTCAGGGTTCAGTCAGTGTAACAGATGGGGGGGAAATGATCGAATGATTTTGGTGCCTGAACAATCCTACTCAAAATGTTCTCCTACCGAAGTAGTTTAATTCTGCAAAATTACACATAACGTAAAGCTACTGTCCAATCTTAAAACAGCCTGGCATGTAGTAAATGCTCAAAAAAATTTAAAGGGTGGGGGCACCTGGGTGGCTCAGTCGGTTGAGCTTCTGACTTCGGCTCAGGTCATGATCTCACGGTCTGTGAGTTCGAGCCCCGCGTCGGGCTCTGTGCTGACAGCTCAGAGCCTGGAGCCTGCTTCGGATTCTGTGTCTCCCTCTCTCTCTGCCCCTCCCCCATTCATGCTCTGTCTCTCTCTGTCTCAAAAATAAAGAAACATTAAAAAAAACAAATTTAAAAAAATTTAAAGGGTGACAGAGCTTCCTTAGAGGAGAAGCAGTCCATTACCCCTTCATGAATGCATGCAGGGGTAGCCTTCTAAGTCAGACTAAAGCTCTGCCTGACGGACCGTAACTCACACGCTGGAGATACTATCTGACTCCCGTTGCAACACAGAACTAGCCAATGAATAAACAGAGACTCTTCACTTCATTTGGCAAACATGAGCATACTCTTCTGGTTAAGGAGTAGAACAGTAACCATAGCACTGTTGTTGAATATATTATTAGTCATATTTCCTGTTTTTTTTTTTTTTTAATTTTGATTCCAGGACGCTACATTCAGCCCTGCCCCAAGTTTCTCACCACCAATTTCTCTCTCCCTCAATTAAATTTTCTTCCTTCCTTCTACAATCCTGCCTTCTGAGTAAATCCCATCATCTTTCAAGTTCACTTTAAAAAACGTAGGTCCCATTCTACTGACTGATTGATCTACATTTTTTTCAGAACTAACCCTGCTGCCTCATCCCATCTCTTCCTACAAAGAACAAGTGAACCTCTTTATAAATAAGCCCAGTAATTCTCAACCTAATCTGAGTTATGTTTTCTTAACAGTTTGTGATCATTTCAAGGCCATGAGCTAGGCCAAGGTGTTCTTTTCAGTACAACTCAATAATTGGTCTTTTTCTCAATGCTTGGTTTAAAAAAGAAAAAAAAAAAAGGGAAAAGGAAAGAGAGTTCTCTCCCCATTATTTATTGTGATACCTGTTTGCTATTGCTTATCTTAGTAAACAAATGTGTAAGAGCAAATACATTAATCTGGAAACGTGTTTTCTTAAAACTATTCAAAGAATTGCTTTTTTGAAAATTGGAAACCTTAACAAAACAATCATAAACGAGTATCATTTTCCACGGCTCTACCCCTTTCAAACTGCATGTTATGAACTTAGACAAGTTACTAAATATCTCTGAGCACCAGATTGCTCCAAAAGTGAAATAATAATACCAAATGCTCAAAGTTTGTGAAAATATTAGACAGTACTCAGAGCCTAGAACAGTACCTGGGCAGACAGAAGGCACTCAGTATTTGTTGGATGCATGAATGGATGGATGCATGAACGAATGAATATAAAAAGTGCCCAGTTCAATGCTTGACATTCAGAAGGCACTCAACATACAATTACACCTAACATACCAACACTTGACACTGTTTTGCAGACAACACCCTCCCTCCCAGGTCCTTCCCTTAGCAACAGGTTGGACCCTACACCCAGTGGTACTACCACAGTACTTACCACGTTCACCTCGACCTTTCCCAAGCACTCAACCCCAGCTTTGTTTTGTTCATCACTGTATGTGTGTGGGTTCTCCCCTCAACCAGATTTATGAACACGCTGAGGCCAAGGACTGCTGCTTTCTTTGGAGCCCTAACCCATTCGTTCATTCAACTCTGTTCTACGTGTTGATTATGTGAAGCACTCCCTACCTGAGACTTCTAAAAAATAGGTGCTCAATAAATATTAGTTGATGGACACAGAACCCTTACAGAAATAATAATAAAGTAAGCATTTTGCTACTATGTATAATACACAAGTAATTCTTCCAATCACGGTTCAAGTCACCAATTCTAGGTCCACTTCTGAGGAAGAAACGAAGACTCACGAGAAGTTCTCTCAGCCAAGATCAACCAATTTCGCTTAAGTTCTTCTGAAACATCCTTCTTCTTTCCCCCCAAGCACCCTGTCTCGTAAATGGGGAGTTTTTAAACGTCTTTCTCGATTTGACTTCATCAATCCGACTCAGTTACATTGCAAGAGTACCTTTCCTGGTGTTTTGCTTTCCTCCCCTTGTTGCATAGCTATTGCTACAATCAGTACAAACTAGTTCATAGTCTGCCACTATTTACTCATATCCTCAAGTGTCAGTGAAATAATTTACCTTAGTAAAAAAAAAAAAAACAAACCTGAAAATATTCCCACTGGGTAATGAAGTCCTTTACAAAATATATCTTCTACGGATGCCCTGAATTTCAGTAGGAAATAACAAAGGCGATCAGCCTAATATGCATGAAAAGGATACAAACATACTGGAGCAGACAGTCTCTTCCATGCTTTGTCATTTTAAAGGATCTCACTCAAGAAAGGATGAGCTATATTGTGCCATGTATATACAATTATATGGCACTGTCCTGCATCAGTAAACCCAGGAATCTTGTTTCCAGACTCGCTGGTTCCCAAGAGTGCTGGGTCCCTTGTTTTTTCCTACTGGTACCAAGTGCAGCTGCTATACTCTTATTAACAGAGCTTAGAATTAAGCCCAGTCCTTGGGGTTAGGATCTAGGGAACTCATGGGCAAAGACCTAGTCTTTTGGTGTTCAGCACTTTAAGAGCTCACTAAAAATTGGTTAACTAGTAGAAACACTGCAAAAGGGATCACTAAGGATACCCACCCTTAGGACTCCAAGGGTACACTTGTCCCACACCACATGAAGCAAATTCTATTAAAAATTTCCCATCCTAACCCTATCTGCTACAAAGAACCTTGGTTGAAATATATATTTCTTGGAAATAAACTACCAAACAAACCAGTGGAAATTATTCAAGAATCAATCCTCAATTATTCAAGGACTAATTCAACAGGACACCTATTTCTTCTCTCCAACAGTCTTGTTTTTGAATTCTTAGAATATTGATTGGAGAGTCTACAAGAGAAGAAAGATGAACTACAACCAACAAAAACTTGTCAGGGTTTGTCAAGTTCACTATCAGCGAGTTTAGAATAATGACAGAGAGTAGTTGTGACTTTTTTTTTCCTATCTAGGTAATAGTTGGTTATAATTAGAATAAAGTGGCAAAGGGGTCTGGAAAACATAAGTGGGGTAAAGGGAAGCCCTGTGAGGACCTTTCCCTAAATCCATAGTCACGTGCAGGACCCACTTTCCCACCTCTAGCATGTAAATCCTCCCTACCCCAGTTACCTATTTTCTCATCTCCATTTCCCAGCAGATTCATGCAACCAAAATATTAATTACAGCACACGAATTCCCTTCACACCAACCCTTCCTACTATCACCACCCTCCCACTTCCACAATTAGGCATCATTTTAAATTTGATTTATTTCACTTACTCCCACCTATTAAATAACTAGGTTGGGATAAATAAATTTCAGTTTATATTCAGCACCATATTAAAACACGGTCCCTTCCTGCAATGAGCCGACGCTATTAAAGATAAACTACCTTTTTCCTAAAGAAAAGAAATATCCCCTGGAAATACTGTGACAAGTCCATATAATATATACACCAGCAACTAACCTAATAATTTTAGCTAGGAATTAAATCACTCTGTTCTGCCCTTGACAACCTCCTTCCTGCCCTTCACAAAGCCTGACTAAGGTAAAATGGTAATACGACTACCAAACATTTGAATAACTCTTTGTAGCTTCTCAAACCCTTATTTTATTTTATCCTTTCAACAAAGAAAGCAAGACAAGCATTCCTGCTCCCATTTTCCAGATGGGGAAATCTAGGCTGGAAGAGGTAAAGTGACTTACACAACGTGATACATTTAGAGGCTAACTCGCCTTCTGATTCCCACTCTACCGCTCTATCCACAGCCACAATGACTCCCCAAATGAAGAAAAACTGTCACTGTCTTCCACTCAGCATGCCTGAACTCACCATCCTAGGAATCACCTTTTACTCTGCCTGCTCTCTACTTCTGTCTACATGATCTTCTTGGGGTTGTTCCTGCCTCGCTGTCTCTACTGCATCATATACATGGACCCCAACTACTTGTTTTGCTAATTACGCCGTTCAAGACTATCCACAAGCAGAAAATGACAATAAATTCCTGTTAATGATCATTTTTACATCAGTAATTATTCCGTTTTGACATCTAGATCATGCCTATCCTGGTTATAAGGTAGTCCAATGAGGGTTATTAGTCCTACTCAAAAAAAGTAAGGCTAACTGCTTCTGTGCTGTTTTTGCCAAACAAGAATCAGTGATTCCTTTATTACTTAAGATAGAGAAACAGAAGGAAAAGAAGCAAAAAAAAGGAAAGGAAAAAATTAAAAGGAGGAAAGAAAACAAAAAGTAGAAACAGGGGCATCCGGGTAACTCAGTCGGTTGAGCATCTGACTCTCAGTTGCAGCTCACGTCATGGTCCCACGGTCTTGAGATAGAGCCCCACGTCGGCTCGGCACTGAGCATGGATCCTACTTAAGATTCTCTCTCTCCCTCTTTCTCTCCCTCTGCCCCCCTCCCCCCGCTTGCACGTGCTCTATCTACAATTAAAATTTAAAAAAAAAAAAGAGTATAAATAGAAGAAAGCAGTACAGTAGCGCGGACATACTTTGATGCTTTATTTACGAGGACTGACCCTTTTGCCTAAGGACAACCTTTGTCCTGAAAACAGGCCCTGCATGACTGGAGACAAACCAGCACCCTCCAAAATTACCAAAGAGATCTTATTTATTAGACAACAGCTATATTCTTTGCAGAGGTATGTCCAAAAGTTGACACGTCTGTGCTAACATGCTGGAAAGTCACTACAAACCTTTGACGTGACATCTGGCACAAGTCGGCCCACGTTGGATTTGAGCCACCGAAGTTAAATTACTTAAATGCCCCAAAGCTCTCACTGTAAATTTCACCGACAAAATTTTAACAAGTTCCAGAATCTTCCGTGTCACTGTGTGATAACAGTTACATTAAATTACAAGTGCTTGCTTCTAGTTTTCCCATTTTTTCAATTCCAAAGAATAAAACTATTTACTTGCCGTAGAAAACAGGTACAATTGAGATGCAAATTAAGAGTCTAGTAAAAGGGCCTGTCCAAAAATTATCCAGGACAATCTCAACTTTTCGTAATGTTTTATTTGAGCCTCATCACACTTAATGTCAAGACTTTCATGCATTCAAAGCAGCACCCGCAAAATGATATCTTCCTGCCAACCCTGTTCCACGTTCTCCTTCCTGACCCCCAACTGCAGCTTTTAACAGCTGCCAAGTATACCAAGCAATTTGTTTAACAAGCAAATCTTACCTAGTGGCAGTGAAGAAATAACTGTCTGGTGGTCTTTGGGATTGCTGTCCACCCCCAAGACTTCTCCTAAAGGTCCAGCATTAATTTAAAGAGACGAAAAGTAAAATCAATGCACTGTCGTAAAAAAAGAAGACTTCACATCGACAATTAATACGTTGAATTTTTGAATCGCTGACTTATTGCATAATTGCACACAATACCATTCAGTACACTAAAAACAAAATAGTTCTGGATGAGATGAACTGGGTTTTATCATTCATATTATACCCTTATCCTAAATTCCTAAACTAAAGTTTTCCCCCACTGTACCGCCCACAGGTGAAAGTTACAGGGATCATTTAATTCAACTTTAATTTCTCTCAGTGCCTTTATGTTTAAAATTGAAGTTACTTTGCACAACACACATTGGCAAATGAATAGATATTATGTAAGCAGTTTTTTCCCATATATGTAAATATTTAAATCACAACGTACACAAAGTATTCTGAAATAAGATCTTAGTGAAACAAAATTACACTCCTAGAACTAAAAGATACTATTTATTTTGTGACTATATGAAACTGCACGGTTAAAAAACTAAATACCAGCCTTTAATTCTATTTACTGGCAAATAAAATGATCAGTTTATATAAAAGACAAATTTCAACCAAAGGACTTTTTCATTTTTTTCAGAGTTGTAAACACTTTGCGTTTTTATTAATATTCAAAATGAAACGACCCGCTGTGACTCCTGATGAAAAGCTGATCAAAGGTAAAGGCAAGGATAAATATATAAAAACAAACAATTGTTTCTAACCCAGTTTATAGACCCATCTCAAATCACAGATAACAGCAAAGTGTTTTTCCCACATAAACAAATAGGGATCCGAGTCACCGGGTCTGGGTCGTCAGAACTTATCTGCTCTCCGATACTAAAACCTTGTATTTCTGATCGGCATCCATTCACACACATCTGGCTGCTCGCTCAGGTCGTCTAATTACTTCCACGTCTGAACGGACTACGTAGCTACAAGCAAAGGCCAAACTTTGCTCTCGGCCTTCCGAACTTAAAGAAGCGTTTAACCACTAGAGGTCTCCCCTTGGCCAGTTTTGCATGTTCGCTATTTTGCTGCACTTGAAACTTTCCGGAGAAATGCTCTACTCGAGTCAGTGTTTTTCTAAAAACTTGCGCAAAAATCCACGCGACCGACTTGCCAGTACAGAGACTCTCGGGCTCCCAAAACCAATAAAGATATCACAAACAACGCTCCAGGAAAATCAAAATTAAAATTCGACGCACTCGCCCCAGCCGTCACCCCCCACCCCCCCGCCCAAAATCTTATTTCTCATCTCAGTTTCCCTTAACTTAAACTTAGAACAATTAAAAAAAAAAAATCTATTTTTGTTTCCGTGGACTTTGCATGATTTATAATGCATTTTTCTGGCGGTGGACCCGAGGTGGGAAAGGAGCGGGCCAAGGGATGCAAGGGAGGGGGAAGGGCTGTGCTCACAGCGCCCGAGGAAGTTGCATAAGGAAAGAGACTCCGTTTTTTTGGGTCCCCTCAAAAAATCGGCGGGGAGGGGGAGGAAAAGGAAGCGGGGGGGGGGAAGGCGGGGAGGAGGGAAACTGAAGCGACGTTTACCTTCGTCTCCCCGTGGAAGGGTGGGGTAAGGGCCACGGTCTTCGCGACCCCGGAGAGCGGCTCGATACCCCCCACCTCTCTCCGAGCGCAGACGGACAAACAGACACCCCCACCCCTCCGCGAAGAAGGCGGGGAGGAAACCGCCTGCTTTTAAACTTTCTCTCACGGTCGCACTGTGGGCCATGCTTTGACCAGAAAGGGGGGGGGGGGTGGAGAGAGGAGGTAATCAAAAGGCCTTTTTCTTTAAAGGTAATTAAAGTTTTACCACCAGCACAAAAGTTGCGTCCTCCCCCCCGCCCGTACCACCGTGCCCCCCCCAACCGCCTCCAGGGCTCCCAAGTTTTCCTCCCTCTCCTCCCCCGCCCCCCCCCACCACACACCAGCTCGCGGGGCGCGCGGCGGATGCCTCGGCTCCTGCGCTTCCCGATCCCCACCCCCGCCGGCCTCTACTTCCCCCCCCCGCCCGGCCGCCGCGGCGCGAGGACGGCCCGCCGGGCCCAGGACGCGAGTGTGCAAAACCCATTATTCCGGAACGGCACACGCACGCGGCGCGAGGCGGGCGGTGGCCCGCCCCGGACCCCTCCGTGTCCCCCCAATATAAGGGCGGCGTAAACAAGTTGCAGGAAAAGCAGCCCCGCGCCTCCCCCCACCCCGCCCCGGCGCGGCCGCCGCCGCCCGCCGCTACCGCCGCCGCCTCCCGACACACGCCCGCGTCCGCACCCCGGCCGGCGCGGCTCGGCACGGAGCGGGGCGAACGCCGCGACGGCGCGGGCTCCCGGCCCGGCCCGCGGCCCGCGCCCTCCCCCGCGCGGACGGCCGCGGCGGGCCCGCGCCGCCTTGCTTCCCGAAGCACTTTCCTGCCTCGGGCAGAAATAAACCGGAGGGTTTATTTTTGTGCAACTTTCCCAAAATGGCGGAAATTGGAGCTGATCTATATGAAATTCTCACACAGTCGGTCGGGAAGGGGGAGGCGGCGAGGAAGAAAACGCAAACTCTCGGCCGCCGAGCCCCGCCGCGGGTCCGCGAGTGTGTGCGTGCGTGTGAGTGTGCGTGTGCGCGGTGGGAGTCGGGGAGGCCTTTCCGCCGCGCACACACACTGCACACGCCGGGGAGACGCGCCTGCACATTCAACCAGTCCATTCTCCGCAGCCCGAGCGGGGAGAAAGTGGCCCGGCCTCTTTTCCCACTGCCTCGGTCTCCCGTACTTGTACTTCTCGCGCTCGCTCGCTCACTCGCTCGCTCTCCGGTGCGCGCCCGGCACAAAGGCCACACGGGCGGAGGGGGCCGCAGGGGCGGCGCGCGGGGCTCGCGCCTCCCGCCGCACCGATCCGCCGCCCCCGCGCCGCCCCCCCCCCCCCCGCCGGCCGGCAACCTCCCCCCCGCCTTCTCCCGCCCCAGCCTCGGCGGCCGCGCTCGCCGCCCGGGGCTGCAGCTCCGCGGCGCCCACTCGGGCACGCACCCCGGCGGAGCCCGGCGCCGCCGCGCTCCCCCACCCCGCGCCCGGTGTCATGAAAGCGACCAAAGTGACAAGCTCGGGGGGCGCGGGGGAGGGGGCCCACACGCATCCCGCCGCCTGCGCGCCGGCGAGAGCCCGACGCGGCCGCCTCGCCCCGGCTCCCTTCCGCACGGCCCCCCACACCCTTCCCCGTGTGCGCGCAAAGAAAAAAATACAAGTCTCTCCTCCCCCCATTTTTTCCTTTCTCTTTTCTCTCTCTTTTGTTCCTCTTTCACACTCGCACTCACTACTTGAGAGTGAGATGCCCAGAGACTCCCCCTCCAGCCGTTTCCGAGCCACTTGCCCACTTTTTTCCCCGGGATTAAGTTTTCTCCTCTTTCCCAGAGGCGCAGAGAAGTGGGGGAGAAACCCCTTCTGTCCTTTCCCCTCCCCTGATCTGTTTCACAAGACGAGGGTGCGCTTCCTTCTCTCTATAGGTCTCTTAACTTTCATCCGCACCCAGAAAAATAAATGAATGGCTTTGGCACGGACAAATCTTCTGATTAATTAGAGATTAGATCCGATCAACCGCTTCTTACCCCCAAATTTTCTCTTTTTTTTTTTCTCCGTCTCACGAGTAGTCCTGACAAATGGTCCAGGGCTGCGGGCGCAGTGCGCATGTGCGCGTAGAGTCAGGGCTGGGGAGAGGGGAAACTGCGCTGGTGCCGCCGCCGCCGCCGCCGCCGCCGCCGCTGCCGGGGAGGCTCGCTCTGGCTTCCCTGTTACTGCTGCTGCGCCTTCGCCGCTGGAAAGCAGCAATAAAGCCGGTTGGCAAATGCAGCTGCCCGCAGATACTGTTTCAGGTGCATCTTTTCAATATCCTTGTCCCCGGCTCAGAGCTGGTTCGGGAGCAGTCAAAGCAAATATGAAAGACTGCTCAGGTTATAGATTTCTTTGTCTATTTTTCACTTTACTTTTTTTTTTTTTTTTTTGAAGGCAATTCTCAGAGCAGCTAATCCAGCACGCACTGTACATGTATTCATTCGGCCATTAAAGAGTGGGCCTTAGTCTTATACAAACACTACCCAAAGGCTTACATGCATGCTACAGGTCATGAAAAATAAGAAATAAAGTTTGAAGCTTTTACGCGGTGGAACCTCCCCCTATTTGGGGACTGGAAGCATGCATAGGAAAGTGTGTGTGTGCAAAACTTGCTTGATCTTTCGGTTCCTGAAGTGCTGGTCTTTATTGATAGCTTCAACATGTTAGGCCTCTGTTGTGAAAGATCTTGGAATTGGTTCATCAACTTAGAAGGCAGTGTTACCCTACCCTGGCCATAAACCCATGGAGGACTTACCCTCTTCGCGTACCCCGTCGTCGTCAAGATGGCTGAGTCGTCCTAAATAGCAAAACCTGTCTTTGTTAAGGCGTCAAAACTAGATCAAGGGAGAGTATTGTTTTTCAGTATTGACGGCCTTCCACTTATTGACTGCAGGCCTCCTTTCGGCCAGCTCACCATGCCCCTCTTCTACCAGACACAAGTATTGCAAAACAATTTGAGTAATTGAAGTTGTGATAGCCATTTTCGTGTCAATAACAGTTTGCGGTTTGGGGGGGGGGGGGGAGAGTAGCACGTGTGATTTCAAGAATGGCAGAGGCAAGTCTTACATTTTGCACGGGTGGGAAAGTGAGGGAAAGGCTCCACCCCTCAGAGTGGACTGTTTATTTTGCATCTCGTAAAAGGTAAAGGAGGCCTTTCCCCAAAATTGCTGCCTGAGGCCTAGAATTTAAATATATCACAGATGGAAATGCCGTATTAAAAATCCTTCCTCAAAATGTAAGTAATATTATTTCTTGATTGAATTTTCTTACTTCAGGAATGTTCCTTGAACCAGTTTCAGAAAATAAACTGTTAATTTCTTTCTTTAGGACCATGAAATTACCCTAGAGAAACTGACCACCCCACAGTTTCTTCCGTTGGTATAGTGACTAAATTCTCCAAACTGAAAATCAGGACATGTGGCTTGCCATGTACTCAAGAACAAAGGAACAAACCCAGGAAGTGAAAATGAGCTTAGAAAATATGCTTCATCCGTTGGGCAGTCCTTGGTTTAGGGGTGTGAAGTGCAGCGGGCTGGGTTAGTGAGAGCTACAGATAATCTCAGACGGCCAGTTAACTATTGATTTCACCCACCACATCCAACCCTTTTCAGGGCTGCTCCCAAACAGCCTAATTAACTGATCTGAATTTCAGCTTCTCTCCGTTTCTCCCTAGCCCTTGAATAATAAGCAGTGAAATGGCCAAAGGCAGACTATAGGAGGAGCAGGAAAAAAAGGCCATGAACTATGTGCAAAACTAAGACCACAAAAAAAAAAAATAAATAAAATAATAATAATAATAATAATAATAAAATAAATAGAAATCTTAAATTTGAGATTTTTCTTTGTAAAAAACCCATTTTCAATTTATTTTCTCTGGATAAGTTTTGGATGATATTTCTGTTTCACATATATTTTCAGAGATGATGGTTCATCAGTGTGTAAATTTATCTTAATGGCCTACCTGTGCTAAGCACTCTGCAAGGTGCTAGGGAATAACAGCAGACAAAAACTAGGCCACAAGGCATTCAGCCTGGCAAGAGAGATGTCTGGCAAGCTGGGCATTGCATTCTAGTACGGTGTGTTGTAGTAAGGTATGCAGAGCAAGTACGTTTGAGGAGCACCTGTGGCAATAAGGACCAGCTTTCCAGGAAAAGTCATAGCTAAGCTGATGCTTGAAGGACAACCATCCTTGCTGTGTGGTTCCACTTTTCCTCTGGGAAAGTGATCAAAGAAGAGGAGTCTGAAGGCTTAGAGAGCTAGGCTTGGGAGTGCCTGCATGGCTCAGGTGGTGAAGCCTCTGACTTCAGCTCAGGTCATGGTCTCGGGGCTCGTGAGTTCGAGCCCCGCATCAGGTTGTCTGCTGTCAGCACAAAGCCTGCTTAGGAGATCCTCTGTCTCCCTCTGTGTGCCACCCCCCTCAAAAATAATAATAATAATAATAATAATAATAATAATAATAATAATAAACATAGAGAGCAAGGCTTGCCTGGGACCTGTGCACTTACTGAGGTTCACTAACAAAAATAAAGATGAGTTGAGGCTTTCTGCAATATATTGCTTTTCTCCTCCAGAGATCATCAGTAAAACCTCAAAGATTTCATCTCAGTTGTTCCCAAGATGTAGTTCAGGGTAGGAGATATTTTGAAGGTACTCACATGTAAAAATAAGACTGCTACCACATTTTTCTACAAAGAATCCTTTAGTGCCACCACCTGAGACAGAGGCAGAATGCAGTATTAGAATCTAGATAACTGTGGTATTCTTCGTATACACTGGTACTATTTAAAGGACCTCTCTCCATCTGCTCCCTAAATGGTAATATACTAGTAGAAGCTTCTTTGCTGTTCCTTCACCCTTCCACCATTCAGCTACTGGCGAATAATTCATGATGAATCCTTTCTTTCCAGTTTCACGTAATGTCATCCTCCTCCACCATTCCCCACTTCCCATACCACCCTGCTCTATTCCCTCACACCTACATACCAAATCCATCCTTCCGATGAGATTTCAATTTCCTTCACACCTCAAACTAAAGTATTAGCTCAGTCCTTTAGTATTCTTTGTATTGATTTATCTAAACACAGGCTTATTCCCCCAAAATGACTTCAGGGTGCTCCATTCCTAAATATTCTGAAGCTAAAGTTATTTGACATAGAAAATATTTAAAAATTTTTTATTTTTATTATTATTATTTTTAATTTATTTTTGAGACAGGGAGAGACAGAGCATGAATGGGGGAGGGTCAGAGAGAGGGAGACACAGAATCTGAAACAGGCTCCAGGCTCTGAGCTGTCAGCACAGAGCCCGACGCGGGGCTCGAACTCACGGACCACAAGATCATGACCTGAGCCGAAGTCAGCTGTTTAACCGACTGAGCCACCCAGGCACCCCAACAGAGAAAATATTTTAAATAAATCACTGCATTCGTTCTTCAGAGAGTTTTTGAAGCTTCTCACTACCGCCCAGTGAGGTCATTTAAAACCTCTCTCACTGTACTCTATTCTGTTACCTCTACTCTGTGTAAACTTTTATTTAAAAACCTAAACTCCCTTTTCCTAACACTAAGCTTGTCTGCATTGATAGAACTCACTCTTCCTGTCCTGGAACAGGTCAAGGATCACCTCCTCCATGGGCCAGTCCCTCACAAATTGAAATTAGAGTCAAGTCCAGGAGACTTGTGTTCTAATCCAGTTCTACCACCACCTACTGGGAACCATTAGGCAGGTCATCTCACGAATCAGGGCTTCAATTCTGTCACTAGTTAGACAAAGAAAACAGAGTAATTGAATTCTGAGGCCTCTTTGAAAGCCATGGTTTGAAAGCCATGTCCTTTCCCCATCGTTCCCACAGAACAGGAACATTGTCGTATTTTGGCACAAATAATATGGAACCAAAAAAGGAATTTTAAGGAGTGAAAATCCCATCCATCCTCTAGGTATCAGAATGTTATCAGTTTATAGCTCATTCCATTGGTTTAAGCCTGGTACTAATGAGACAAAGGTCATGAGTTCCATTCCCTAATGGCTAGTTTTGATCTGCTTCATGGCCACAAACTGCTTTTCTGACACCAGCCCTCCATGTTGTAATGTGTGCCATTGGTCACAAGTCTTGAGGTAAAATTGAATCTTTCCATAGAAATGTTCTAAATGAATAATACTTGAAATCATCTTTTTAATGTATTATCTTAATTTTAAGTATGAGTCAAGTTATTGATTTTTTTTAGCCTACATAACTGTGTGCTCCATGTTTTCCCAAGTATAAAAATGACGTTAACATTGATTTCGCCAAAATTCTTATGACTGATATTTGTAAGAGCTGAGTTTGATGTTCTTGTTAGCGTTCTGGATAACACTGAAATGTTTATTAGGGGCTCTCATTTGAATCCTGGTTATCTTTACTGTGATACATCTGCATACATCCTTAACACGGGGCTTGTGATGATAAAGTGTAATTGAAATGCTGAGGGTAAAAGCAAAAGGGTATATTACTCATCAGGTAAGGAAGGGATTATAATGTGTATCACATTCTCAATATCCTAAGGAAATTAATATAGAAAGAGCTTCTGGATAGATGTGAATATTTATTATCATTTTGTTTAGATACAAAAGTAAAGATAGAAATATGACAGACATATCTTAAAAAGTAGAATAATATGGAATGGTAGACTGCCTTGTAAATTCAAAGGAAAAAGATAATTTATGATTTTTCATAATACACTAACCCATTTAAAGCCTAAATCCAGAAGCCTTATAAGTAATCATATTAGAAGGCACCTGCCAGACTTCAGAACATGTCTGTGATGATAGCTCCTGATACCCTTAGCGCCTGGTTCTAGAATGTTCTTTCCATTTGACCTGGCCTCCCGGCCACAGTTGATTGGTCTAGGAAAGGGCATTTAATCCAAGGACTGAATTGAGTAGCAAGCGGTGGCCTATGAGTCAGCAGGGAGTGCTTTCCCATATGAATAAAAGTGATGAAATGGACCAGTCATGTTCTTAAACTTGGCCATATGAGCTGGGAATACCGAAGATAAAGTTAGTTGATAGGTATTATAAAAACTAAACGATTCACAAAGGGAACCAGGTAGAGTGCAGGCTCATTAGCTATTAGGCATTAGAAACTATGCATAAATAGAAATCATAAGGTAGAGCAGAGCAGAAGTTAGCCAGCCAGATAAAGATAAAGTTCCCAGAGCTTTAGTGGGCTCTGAATGACCTCGTATTTCCAAAGGTCATTCTAGTCTTGGAGAGGCCAGGCTGCTCTGTGGTGACCATGAAGACCTACCTGCATGGCTGTAATTTCTGTCTTCACTACTACTGTCATAATAACTCCCCATCCCTGGAGTGGCTCAGTCGCTTAAGTGTCTGACTCTTGGTTTTGGCTCAGGTCATGATCTCACGGGCTCGTGAGTTCAAGCCCCTCATGGGGCTCTGTGCTGACAGCTCAGAGCCTGGAGCCTGCTTCGGATTCTGTGTCTCCGTCTTTCTCTGCCCCTCCCCTGCTCGTGCTGTGTCTTTCTCTCAAAACTAAATAAACACTAAAAATTAAAAACAATAGTAATTCCCCATCCCTTATGGAAAATTGAGTCATTTTTTGAATTACATAGATAAACAGAGGAACCCAAGCAACAGCAAGATGTATGACTTGTTCCCATTCGACTTGCAAAATTAGAGGCGAATTTTACCTCACTTTCTAGATCTGTAAAATGGGGATATGAATGGCACCTAGCTAATAGAGCTGTTATAATGATTTCATGGACTTACGTAAGACTAATCTTTGGCACATGGTTTAGTAATCAGAAATGTGAGCTTGAGAGTTGGGATTTTACCCTGTTTTTGTTTCCTGCAGTATTGCTAGCATCCAGAATTGTGCCGACCCACCATTAACTATGAGAAAAATATGTATTGAATGACTTAAGGAAATACTAATACACAAATTAGTACACCTGTTCTTTTACTTGCCTCTTCCCCAGCTGGTAACTGGGCCATGAGTGTCATGTCACAGACATGCTCATGGGTAACATCCTCCTAAAAGTTCCTAAAAGCATGTAAACAGAGAGTGCTAATGGAATTCATAGGCCCTATTTCAAAGGAGCCTGCTGCTCAGAATATATTATCTTTATTTAGCATTTATATTACACTTTTACATTTTCAAAGCCCTTCTCAGTTTTTTAACTAAATATTTGTTATAACATCCCTACATTATCTTTCATAAGGGAGGTAACTGAGGCACAGTTCCCATCGTTAATACCTCTATCTGGAATTAAATTCATCACATAAATACAATAAGTGTAACTGTCTATAAAAAAAAAATCTGGAACATGACTTGGTTCATGGAGAATGTCGAACGGAATGGCAGTGTTTGAGAAGAAGACAATCTTAAATTACACTAGCTATGCCTTTGCCCTGGTTCTCTTTCAGAAACTACAATCAATAGGAAGGTTTTTAAACTGAGGTTTCTCAATGGGTTTGAAGTCTTTAAAGAACAAAATTTTGAAATTCAGTATTGAAGTATTTTACAATATCTGAGTAGTTACACAATCTTTTTCTATTTTTCTGTGAAAATCTCTGCAAGAAAGCGGTTCTTTCCTAGTGTCAATGTGTTGAGGGTTTCTGTGTGTATGCCCTTAGAATTTGTAGAAAGTGAGGACAGAAATGGATAAAAATCAGTATGCCATTGATGAAATCAGTCAAGAGTAATCTAAGTTAAGCATCTACAAGAAGGCTAAGGAGATTTGGAAAACACCAAAATCCAATCAGGTGTCCCTGTGGAGTTTCAAGAAAGTCTGAAATGTATTGGACCAAAAATAGATCCTGAGCTTTGGTCTCTATTTCAGTTGACTGACTACAGAATTACAGTCAAACGTTGTATTAACTTTGTAATACATTGTATGAACTTACTGAAATATTTCGTATTGTGATAACTTTGTATGGCAACTGATGGTAACTATACTTATCATGGTGAACATTTCACAGCGTGTATATAATTGCTAACTCAGTATGTTACACATCTGAAACTAACATAACATTGTATATCAACTAAACTTCAATAATAAAACAAAACAAAACAAAAAATCCTAACTCAGAGGGGTCCCCAGCTAAGCTGGATAATTTATTCATCTGTCTCTAGTTGACTCCGTCTTTCATGGCCAAATCAGCTGTTTACTCATCTCAAGGTCAGACTCTGCTCCAGCGTTCTCTCCCAACACAAGCTCCTTCAACTCTTTCCTTCGACTTCCAAATCTCTCTCCTTTCCTCTCCCATCTCCAGGGGAAAACTTCCCTACTCCTTCCCCAGGCTGTGCCTCTAACTGCGCTCTTGGTCACACTGTCTCTAGTACTTCACGAATTTTCATGAGTCTCCCAACATTTACAGTCCGTTATTCTGCCCTGGCTTTTTCACAGCCAAAAAACATACTCATGCTTATCTTCCCAATCCAGAAAAAGAAAACCTTCTGTCAACTCTATGCCCTTTCAAATACTGTGCCATAATTTCTCCTTTGCTTTGCTGCCAGACTTCTTAAACAAGTAGTTTACATTCACTTTCTTCATTTCTTCACCTCTCATTCATTCTTCAATCCATGGGCATTGCTATATATTCCCTCTTCTCTGTAAAGTCTCCAATGACTTCCTAAATGTCAAATCTACTGACCACAGTCCACTTTCTATTTAAGATTCTAGATTTGACAGTGTTGACTAATCCCTTCTCTGAAACTGTCTTTTCGTTCGAACTCGTTGCCAGTTCACTGTTCTCAATGTTCTCTTGTCCCTCAGGCTTCGTCCTTTTTCCCCCTCCCACTTGATAAATATGAGTGCTTCTGGAATTAGCTTCTGGCCTTCCCTTCTGTCTCTACATTCTCTCTTGAGTGAACTCATGTACTCACCCAGCATCATTTGAAGAACTCACCACTGTGTAAAGAACTCCTGGACTATATTTTTCTATGTGATCATTCTACTGAGCTACATTTATGATTTCTTGAGAGATGAATCCACACGTATATTCTATGTGTTTGAAGACAATGGAATGGTGTGGGGGTTATAAGAACAAAGCCTTCAACTTTTGAATTCCAACTGAGTGAGGGTCCCAATTCTATCACTTAACCAGATCTTCATAACTTAATCTACCCAAACTGAGTCCCCCCCCCCCCAAGTATAATAACCCCTACTTCAGGGACCATTATCAAGATTAAATGAGATAATGCATGGAAGGCACCTAACTCAGAAGAGCTTAATAAAGGGTAACTATTGTTTTCACCTGCTTCTTCCTTCCACATTCTTCATCCCAGTTTATAATGTCACTGTTCTCTCAGTCACTGATTGAAGTGCAACTTCCTCTTCCTGCCACCCATGTCCAGTTGTCGACAGATCTTATTGATAGTTCCTGTGTAATAATCTCTCCTCTACACCCTCTCCCGCCTTTTACTACTTTGTCTCCTGCCAGGATTATTACCCTGTATCTCTACCCATATCCTTTCCACTACAATTACTTTCCTCAGGTATAAAGTAGGTAATGTTACTCCCCTGCTCCGAATCCCTAAATGGTTCCTCACAACTTTAGAAAATGTTCATCTTAGTGCCCTTCAAGCACTGGAATAGAAGGATCTTTCCATCTTCAGGTACTACACCCCACAAAACCACAAGGAAGCCATGCAAAGCAAGCCCGGTGCCTTGTTACTTGTCTTTGCTTCGGCCCATGCTATTTCCTAAGCTTAAAATGCCCTGTCTCTGCCCCCCCATGACCTATCAAAATTTCTAACTCACTTGAACAGATATTTCATATTGCATATTCACAATAGCCAAAAGGTGGGAACAGCACAAATGGCCATCAACAGAACGGATACATGAAATGTGATATATACATACAATGGAATATCAGTAAGCCTTATAACAGGACGGAGATTCTGACACACGCTGTAACATGGATGAACCTTGAAGACAGGCTCCGTGACATAAGCCAGGCACCAAAGGACAAGTACTGTAGGATTCCAGTTCTATGAGATACCCAGAGTAGTCAAATTCACAGAGACAGAGAGTAGAATGGTGATTGCCAGGAGCAGGGAGGAGGGGAAACGGGGAGTTATTGTTCAATGGGTACAGAGTTTCAGTTTTACAAGATGAAAAAAACTCTGAAGATTGATGGTGGTGATGGTTTTGCAACAGTACAGATTTACTTAATACGACTGTACTGTACAATTAAAGATGGTTAAAACGGTCAATTTGGGGGCACCTGGGTGGCTCAGTTGGTTAAGCGTCCAACTTCAGCTCAGGTCATGATCTCGTGGTTCATGAGTTTGAGCCCCGCATCGGGCTCTGTGCTGACAGCTCAGAGCCTGGAGCCTGCTTCTGATTCTGTGTCTCCCTCTCTCTCTGTCCCTTCCCCACTTGTGCTCTGTCTCTCTCTCTCTCTCAAAAATAAATTAACATTAAAAATAAAATGAAATGGTCAATTTTATGTTATGTGTATTTTACAATTTAAATTTTTTTCTAATTCATATTTTTAGTCACATATATTAAATGCCAAGGACTATTCTGGGTACTGGGAATTCAAAAAGTAAGTAAGTACGTACATAAATAAATAAATAAATAAATAAATAAATAAATAAATAAAGTGCTAACTGTCCCAGAGGGACATACAAACTGAAAAAGGCTCAAATTCTACCTCTACCATGAAAAAGTCCAGGTAATTACACTGGAAATTTAAAGGTTTCCTCTGTCTCTGTATCTATTTTAGCACTTGCCACATTCTGCTCTATATTGTGTCTGGTCCTTGTAAACTTTTGTCTCTCTTTTGAGATAATAAAATACCCTAAGGGCAGGAGCTCTGTCTCATCTATTCATTTTTTTAATCAAGCATAGCCCTTAATGCAGTTCATTGTGCATAATGGGGGGCTCAATAAATACTTACGAAGGAGAACAGAATGGAACGGAAGTTAAATTCAGCCGTCAGTGCTGTTCCAGGCTGGAAATGACACCACCCGATTAGATGGGCCTCCCTCAGAAGGGGTTTACTGACCAATGGCATTCACCAACTGAAAGGTCAAAGGAAAGCCCACCTCAAAAACACTACCACATCCCTCAATGCCAGGTACTCACAGCTGATACAGATTTTATTTATGGTCCTTAGTAAACATGGCTATCATCTCATATTGGAATTAATTTTCTAAAATTTCAAATTGAAAGCCGTAATTTAAACATGGATGGTTGGGCTTAGACACTGTCCAGCATATTTATAAGCAGAGCCATGAGCCAACCATTGAGAGTTTTGTGAGAAGACATATAGCCACCATCAGTTGGCTTCCCTCCCTGACCCACAGAGTCTGAAGCAGTCTGTCTCATAGCTGGTTTGGTTTTGAGTACATGGCAATAATCAGCACAAATAGCACTTAGGAATCTAGAACTTTCTATCCTCTGATAACCCTTTAATTATAAATCATCAAGGTAGCAACAGGCACTTAAGCCTGTCTTCTTGAGTGCTAGGGAAATTTTTCCCTCATCAAGATGGGATTTCTCTTTTCATCTTCAGAGACAGTGTTCTTAATTTTACTGTCAACATGAAGTTCAGGCCCCCTCGTGCTTCATAATTACGGTTAAAATTCACTGAGTGATTACGGGGCGCCAAGAACTGTGTTATGCACTTTATCTGTATTATCTCATGTCTTCTCAACAACGCTATAGGGACCAAGGTGCATTTATTTTGTTTGTGGCTTCCCCAGATTCCTTTCCTCTTCTTTCGTTAACATCACCACATGGTCCCCAGGGAACTCCCAGTCTTATTCCCTGTGGTCTTGGTCGGGGGGGCAGTCTGTCAGTTCTAACACATCCTGACCTCAAGGAAGCGTGGGTAATGGAAGTGAGGCCAATTACACTGTCAGGCGAATCTGATTCATGGGCCAAGTGACAAAGGTATGGTGGTTGGAGGTAAGTTATTTCAAACTACACCCCCCCCCCCAAAATTCCTGAATGCTAACCTCAGAGTAGCCCTGGTCCCTGTTACCCCAAGGCCCGATCATCTAATTTTTCCTTCAACCCTTTGACATACCAAATTGTGTTCCAATATATTCTGCTTTTAAAAAAATCTAATGTTAGCCAGAATCAGTTGCTTATAACCTAAAAACTTTCCCCATAAGGTGGCCTATTTGTTTCCCTTTGTTGTATAACAAATGGCCATGAGTGTAGCTGCTGACAAATAACACATGTTTATTATCGCAGTTTCTTTGGGTTAGGGCTCTAGGCATACCTGAGATTGGGGGTCTCTCAATGCTACAGTTAATATGTCAGCCAGGGCTAAGCTCTCATCTGGGGTTTGGAGTCCTCTGAGGTTTGCACGGTTGTTGGCAGAATTCTGCACCTTGTGATTGTAGGACTGAAGTTCCCTTCTCTTGCTGGCTATCAGCTGGAGGCTGCAGTTTCTGTTACATGACCCTATCTCTAGGCCTCTCACAACAAGGCAGTTTGCTTCTTCAAGCAGGGCAGCAGAATCTCTTTCCCTTCAAGAAAACCCTGGACTCTCCTTTTAAGGGCTCACCTAGTTAGGTCAGACCCACCCAGCATTATCTCCCTTTTTGATTAGCTCCAAGTTAAATGATTAGGAGCCTTAATTTCATCTGAAAAATGTCTTCACTTTCATCACACACCATGCTCTAATCACCAGAGTAAAATTCCATCACAGGTCCCTCCCATAGTCAAGGAGAGGCAATTATAATGGGAGTGTAGGTACCAGTTGGGGGAAACCTTTGGGGCCATCTCAGAATTCTGCCTAACATAGGTAGTTGCTCTTATTATCCTCAGTTTACAGATGAATACACTAAAGTTTAGAGAGGTTAAGTCCTCTAGCAAAGAATACAGACTGACAAATGTTCATGTCAAGATTTGAACCAGGTCTGTCCCCAGTGCTTAAGTTGAGCTGTGATGTCCTTGAAATGATTCTTACCCTCTTCATTTAAATCCTCTTGTACTTGCTGAAACCTTTCTGTATTTTTAAGACTTTGGCTTCATATTTCCACCTGCTCTGAATACCCTGGTTCTCTACATCAGATGTCCACATAGACAATAGGGCAAGTCACCGCAGAGATGTAAGGCATCCAACAAACACCTACGGACCATCAGCATATGTGAGTCACTGTGCTGGATCGCTCAAGAAAACTCAGGATGGACCCCCAAGAAGTGCATTTTCTGCCCAAAGACACAAGATCAAACACAGAACTAGGGACATAGGTGAAAAACCCAGGAAAGGGAATAACACGTTTTGGCTGGAATGGAAGCACGGGAGAAGTCTTCTCAGAATAAACGAATAGGATTTGGCCTTTCAGAAAAGTGGAGAGGTGGCAAGGAGCATCTTCCTGACACTTCGTCTCTTCAAGAGTTTCTCCTCACTTGATCCTTGATCACAGTAAGTTGACACATGGGAAGCTTTTTTGGAATTAAAAGATGATAATAAGTTACCCCATATCTTGAGATTCTATTTGCTTTGGTTGGCCTAAGGTAGTTTAGAAGCCAAACCAAGGAAAATAAATCGATTTTGGTCAATATGGAAAAGTAATCTCATACTTAATAGCGCCATTTAAAGACTGCTTTCACCGGGCTGTTATGTGTATATTATACTAACTTATTGTTTGCTACTTTTCTTAAGTGATTTATCCTATTGCTTTGTGGAGAATTCATTTTCCTCTTCTTTGGCTCAAAGTTGCATTGATGGCAAGTAAGGCAAATAGCACTAATATCACTAGGGAAAGTAGAGACAACAGAGAAAAAATAGCTTTCTTCTTTTTTTAATTATTAAAAATGTGTACTTATTTTTGAGAGAGACAGAAAGAGAGAGAGCAGGGGAGGGGCAGAGACAGAGGGAGGCAAAGAATCCCAAGCAGGCTCCATGCTGTCAGCACAGAGCCTGATGGGGACTTGAACTCACGAGTTGTGAGATCATGACCTGAGCCAAAACCAAGAATCAGAAGCATAACCAACTGAGCCACCCAAGTGCCCCGAAAACAGCTTTCTATATTGTCCCAAACCATATTATATCCACATTAGAGATATCATGTGTATTTATTTTGCTAGAATTTTACATGAAACAGTAAAACAAATGATGTGAAAATATTGCTATTTAAAGTAGCTGCTATGAGGGGCGCCTGGGTGGCTCAGTCGGCTGAGCATCTGACTCTTGATTTCAGCTCAGGTCATGATCCTAGGGTTGTGGGATTGAGCCCTCCCTCAGGCTCTGTGCTGAGCGTGGGGTCTGCTTAAGATTCTCTCTCTCCCTCTGCCCCTCTCCCCTGCTCACACACACACACTCTCTCTCTCTCTCTCCAAAATAAAATAAAATAATGAACTAATAAAATACAATAGTTGCTAGGAGATTTGGGGCCTTTAAATGAAAATTTCCAGATACGTTGAGCCCACGTTCTAGCTAAATTAATCCTTCTGTTTATTCATTAATTTGACAAATACTTATTGAGTGCCTACTATATGCCAGGCACTATCCTGGGTTCTAGGAAAAAAGCATTGAATAAGACACATGTCAGCACTCCCATTAGGATGTAAGATGTAGTGTAAATCTTGTAAATAAATAGGCAGTTATAATACATCATAATATATGCTATGGCAGAGAAAGTAAAAAGTCCTATGGGAGTATGAAGAAAAATAATTTTGTTGAGTTCAAGGGAAACTTGGGACGTTTTCTGGAGGAGATGGCATTTAAGTTGATATCTGAAGATGGAATGGAAGATATAGGGCACCCAGTAATGAGCAAAAGATCAATAAATGCCAAAAGAAAAATTGTGATGGTTAGTTTGGGGACAGAGGGGAAGGAACTAAGAACTTTCATTTCTTTAAACTATTTGAAAATGTTAAGATTTTAAAAAAAAATCCACCCCCCCCCCCAGAGTTATTTCATTATATCACTTACTAGCCCATATCTATGAGCTGTAAACACCTGCAGTATCCAAGCAAGAACCCAAGAACTCACCTTGTCTGTCTCCATCAGTCTTTGCCTGGAATACAGCTCCACCCCACTCTGAAATCTTGCCTCTGTAATGACAAGCACTATCTCCTCCCATGGACACCATGAACTTGGAATTTAGAAATGGTGAGGCCTTGTGTTCACTGGTGCAGTCAGTGTCAGCTGCCTCAAGGCCTCACGCAAAAGTTGTCAAATTATGTCAACTAAATACTGAACAAATGCCCAAAACTTATGGCCTCTCCCAAATTACTTTCATGATATAGGAAATTAATGGACAATCAACAGTATATTTTGTATATTGTAATAGACTTTACACCCTTCTTTTTTTTTAATTTTTTAATGTTTTGTTTTTTTGAGAGGGTATAGAGTGCAAGTGGGGGAGGGGCAGAGAGAGAGAGGGAGACACAAAATCCGAAGCAGGCTCCGGGCTCTGAGCTGTCAGCACAGAGCCCGATGCAGGGCTTGAACTCACAAACCATGAGATCATGACCTGAGTTGAAGTTGAATGCTTAACTAACTGAGCCATCCAAGTGCCCCAACTTTACACCTTTCTTAATTTTTATTTTTTTAAATCAATTTTTGCTCCCAAACATGTAAGTTGCATATGTGTGTATGTACATGCCATTTAACTCTGTTATATTTACCTGATCACAATTTAATATAACATTGATGCAATCTATTTTTATAAAGCTGTCATAAATTACTTACTTTGTTAAAAAAAAAAGCATGAGTTTGTAAGTTTTGCAACATATATCAAAATTACAAATCCACTTAAATCTTTGACCAGCATTTCTAATTCTGTCCTATGGATTTGCCCCTGCATGTGTGACATAACATAGGTACAGGGTCACTTATTGCAGCATTGTTTAGAAGAACAAAATAAGTTGCAAAAAATGTATCAGTATGGGACTAGTTTTAAAAATTATAGTTTATTCTTACAAAGAGATAATATATAGCCATAAAAAGAATAAGGAAGATATATATGTACTGATATGGATTAAGATCTGGTTTCTCACAGATAAGAGGTTGGAAAGCAGACAAGTATTGTCAACTTTTCCAGATAATTGTAGGTATTCTTCTTTGATATTATACCAAAACTCAACAACTAGTAGTTTCTTAAAGGTTAATTGCAATCTAGTATCTGAAACTCTATCAAAGAGCTATTCATACCCGGTTATGTTGAAATCCATTGTCTGCCTTCCACTTTGGATGGTTCTTTTACCCATGCATGATTTTTTTAAGATTATGCATTGGTCGGGGCGCCTGGGTGGCGCAGTCGGTTAAGCGTCCGACTTCAGCCAGGTCACGATCTCGCGGTCCGTGAGTTCGAGCCCCGCGTCAGGCTCTGGAGCCTGGAGCCTGTTTCCGATTCTGTGTCTCCCTCTCTCTCTGCCCCTCCCCCGTTCATGCTCTGTCTCTCTCTGTCCCAAAAATAAAATAAACGTTGAAAAAAAAATTAAAAAAAAAAAAAAAGATTATGCATTGGTCATTTGGGAAATATTAGTCCACTGAGTTATACAGATCTTTTAAATGTTAATACATCTCATTTTACCACATCAAAAAATTGCATTGGCCAGTTCACCAGCAATTCCACCAGAACAGTTTATAGATACTGAGAAGCTATGGAGCTCACAGTGGTGGATACAAGTTTTCCAAAATTCTCATTTCTATTTAAAAGCTCAAATTTAGTAATTTGCAGCTCATACCATCATTTGTTTTTCTTGAAGTAACGGGCACACTTTGTTCATTTTCAAGGAAATGTTCGCCAAACACTTGTATGAATAACCATAGTTTGTCATTCTTTCAAGTAAAAAATGGCGTTCCATGAAAAATCAGCCAGTTGGGTTTGCAAATCCAACAATCAGCAAGTGCATTTCCTTGAGCTAAACCAGTACTTTAGCATGCAGCAAAAGCACTTTTTACGTACTTCGCTTTTGCATCAGACTGACTCAAGAGTCAAGATTTAATAAAATTATTAGCTTTTCTTGCTCAGCAATGACATTAAGTGAAATTTGAATGTTTTCATCTGTGAGCATGTGGCTCACACTACAATGGTTCCTGGTACAGTGTAGTGCACTGTCTTGGTTCATGTCAAAGTTCCAGTGATTTTGTCCACCGTTGCTTTTGCGCCACCAGGGCAAATGCCCACAGTGAAAATGGCAAATGATGTCTCATTACCATTACGAAGTGGTTTTGATCTCACAGACTCCCTCAGTGCAGCGTGGAAACCCCCAGGGGTCCACGGATCACACTTCGAGAAATATTTGCATAAATAATTTTTGAAGTGATATATTAGAGGCTGGTGATATTATTTCCCTTCAGTGAAGAGCACTGGATGATTGAGGGACAGGTGTGGGAGGAAGACGTTTCACTATATGCCCTTTTTACTTTTTGAATTTGAACCAAGGGAATGTATTAGTCATTCCAAGATAAATTTAAAATAATTTTAAGAACTGTAAGGAAGTTGAAAGCTGGACCAAGGAAAGCGAGGTGACAACTCATACAAGGATAATATCTCACATAACTGCGTAGTTGCAAAGTGGCTGGCTGGTATGGAACTCAGATGATTTTGAAACCACGGCTTACAAGGATGCTTAGCCTGGAGTCACCGGTGAAGCTCACACAAACTGCTAATTGGCATAGCAGTTGAGGCATGGAGAGTAAGCAGGGAACTTACAATAAATCACATCAGAGGGGCGCCTGGGTAGCTCAGTCGGTTGGGCGTCTGACTTCGGCTCAGGTCATGATCTCACCGTCCGTGGGTTCGAGCCCGCATCGGCCTCTGTGCTGACAGCTCGGAGCCTGAAGCCTGCTTCAGATTCTGTGTCTTCCTCTCTCTCTGCCCCTCCCCTGCTTAAGCTCTGTCTGTCTCTCTCAAAAATAAATGTTAAAAAATTTTTTTAAAAATTAAAAAAAAATCACATCATAATTTGATAAGAGTAGAATTCAGGGAGGAAAGTCAGCAAGCTATATGTGACTGCAAACAACTAAAGACATCCAATGGTCCCTTATTACCAAGGACTTTTCTCCCCCCAGGAGTCTCATCGCTACTCCTAAGCATCCTTACTCCTACATGACAAAGATAAGTACTGGTGACATGGGAGGAACTGTCCTTTTCTACATCTAACCATCATGTTTGTGTATATCCTGATCTTGACCTACCTGATCCACCTTGCCCTTCTAAAGAAACAGTCATAAACTCAGGTGCTCAGAGTTTCCCATCAGGTAATATCAATAAGTGAAGGAGGCTATGAAAAAGAAATCCATTATCCTCTCAGTTTATCTTGCGGGTCTTCACTTATGGTAGAGGTAAAGCATAGGAGGTAGGTCATGTTCCTCTTGACTTCACTACAAGAGACATAAAAGTTCCAGTGTAACCGTAACTGGGAACTGACCACTGGCCTCTGTATCGCGAGGATAAAAACTGGTGGGGACCCTGGTGAACTGGGGAGCACAGCCCCATGTCAAAAGGACACCTACTTCTCGGCTCTCCTTAGCACCTCTGGATCTGGTGATGCCATTGGAAAGGTACACTTGGCATGACTATCATATCTCATTTTACAAGAAAAGGTGGAAATCTGAACTTTTACAGGCCATTCCCTAATTTTTTTTTTACACAGGTAGCTAACTTTTAAGAATTCTTGAATTAAATTAAAGGGGCTCAGTACCCTGAGATACATCCACACCTCACTTACAAGCTGTGAGTAGCTCTTACACACTTGAGAACTGGTCTTGCTTCTGCAGAGGGGAGCTCTGTATTGCTAATGAGTGACAGGAGCCTCAACAACCACAAAGACACTGCTCTATAAGGCACAAGACCAGCCTATCACAAGAAATATTCTAATGCAAACCCTTTGTGATCTTTCAGCCTCTGTCAGAGTTGAGGAAGACAATCCAGGGAAGCCAACCAATGCTTATATGCACAACACTTACTCAGGATCCAGAGCCTCCAGCAGTATGGTCCAGTGATAGGTGAGAGACTTTTTAACCAAACCAACTAGATACGTGTGTTGGCATAAGACGCACACCCACAAATGCGATCCTTCCGCCATGTACAGGCGCTGTGGCCCACTAAAACTATTTGAAATGATCCTCTGGAATTTCTGATGACTCTAACTTTGCTAAATCCGTGTCCAGTATACACGCTTTTATGTCACATGCATACAGGCAAAGTAGATCTAAGGATCTGGAATAATTATTTTATGCCCCTTGACCCACAAGCACCTCTGGCGTAATATCACCTGTTATTTTATTACTGGATCTTCCCCTTTTCTTTCCTAAGATACAAAACCCTCTTGGTGGAAGTAGTTTCCCTCAACAAAATGACACAAATTATTTCTGCATGGGAGGCCTATGCAGAAGTATTTTGCCTTCATGGACTCCCAACCACCTCATCTACTCATTCTAGAAAGAAAATTCTGTTCAGACCCTTCTATCCATATCCATCTATCTATCTATCTATCTATCTATCTATCTATCTATCTACCTTTCGCAAATCACAGACCATTGGCCAGGCAGAAAGAATCTCACAAAACTCATTTCCAGATATACATCTGGTCTACCACACTTGCTATGTGCAGAACTCGCTACAACCCTCCACCAAGAGCACTCTCCTCCCTAGTAACAATAATTTCTACTCCTGTTACTTCTTTACATCATCTTTTCAGCAATTGTTCAGTGCAGGGAATTACTTCAAGCTACCCAAGAAGAGCTACAGGACTTACTTGAACACGAAAAAGAACAAAATCCAAAGAGAATGGAACTAGAAACAAAATCAGAATCAGTGACAGCATCTGGCATTCTTCTTGCCACACTTATAACCCTAACTTTTCAAAGTTGCTGGAAAACTCTTTCTCAGGACTGCCAAAGTCATGATAGCAATAATTGTACCTCAAATTGTAATAAGAATAAAAATAATTAGGGGCGCCTGGGTGGCGCAGTCGGTTAAGCGTCCGACTTCAGCCAGGTCACGATCTCGCGGTCCGTGAGTTCGAGCCCCGCGTCAGGCTCTGGGCTGATGGCTCAGAGCCTGGAGCCTGTTTCCGATTCTGTGTCTCCCTCTCTCTCTGCCCCTCCCCCGTTCATGCTCTGTCTCTCTCTGTCCCAAAAATAAATAAACGTTGAAAAAAAAATTTTTTTAAAAAGAATAAAAATAATTAGATAAGGAATTCTCCGTTCCAGGAAACTTCTGGCTTACTTGTTGGATTTGAAAGTATGGAAAGTGTAAAAACGAATAGTCAGATGAATGGATAAAAGAAGACATGTGTATTTATATTATAGATTATAACTATATATTATGAGGATTCCATTGCAGCTGACCTGTTTCTTTTGTTGTTGTTGTTAATTTTTTTTAATGTTTATTTATTTCTGGGGGGGGGGGGGACAGAGTGCAAGCGGGGGAGGGGCAGAGATAGAGGGAGACACAGAATCTGAAATAGGCTCCAGGCTCTGAGCTGTCAGTACAGAGTCCGACGCAGGGCTCAAAGTCACGAACCTCGAGATCATGACCTGAGCCAAAGTCGGACGCTTAACCAACTGAACACCCAGGTGCCCTGCAGCTGACCTGTTTCTCTTCATCAGGGAAGCTCATTCCCTGCTGGGAACTCCCCAGTCAGGGAAAAAGAACTACTGAAAATTAAAGGTATTATAATGCATTATAAAGGCATTATAAATGTATTATAATGCCTTTAATTTTCAGTAGGTCTTTTTCCCAGACTGAGGGTCAGGGAATATATAATATATATTATAGTATATATAATATAATAGACGATTAAATGTTATATATATGTATATATAATGGAATATTACTCAGCCATCAAAAAGAATTAAATCTTGCCATTTGCAAAAACATGGATTGAGCTAGAATGTATTATGCTAACCGAAGTAAGTCAGTCAGAGAAAGACGAATACTGTATGATGTCACTCATATGTGGAATTAAAGAAACAAAACAGATGAACATATGGGAAGGAGGGAGTAGAAAGAGAAGAGAGGGTAACAAGTCATGAGAGATTCTTAATGATAGAGAACAAACTTAGGGTTGATGGAGGGAGGTGGGTTGGAGATGAGCCAGATAGGTGATATGTATTAAAGAGGGCACTTGTGATACGCACTGGGTAATGTATGTAAGAGATGAATCACTGAATTCTACTCCGGAAACCAATATTGCACTGTATATTAACTAACTAAAATTTACATAAAAATAATTAATTTTAAAAAATAATCTAATATCTAGGCAAAAAAACACAAATAATCGACAAAAGAAAAACAACAACAACAACAACAAAAAGGCTGGCATCTCACTTCTGTCCACAGCAATAATCAATACCAGAGACCATGGAGAAATGTAAAAAGTTCTGAAGTAAAGAAAGCAGGATCAGAGAACATTTTTCCAGGCATGGTGTCATGTAAGTAAAAAAAAAACATAGTTAAACAAGGAAAACTTCAGGGAATATACTTAGTTTTCCCTGTAAAGAAAAATATACTTATTTGATGACAAAAATCGAACTGTATAACAAGATGAGTCAAAATAAAAAACCGAGGAATGGATAAGTAGATGGCAAAAGGACATGTGCTGAGCAATTAATCCATTTCCATTACGGAATACTGGAAAATGACAACCAAACATAACTACCAGAAGTCTTGACAGGATAGAAGGAAAACAACGCACAGATATGACAAAATTGAGAGGAGCAGGTTACAAGAAGTTTAAGAGTGCTCAAGTTCTCATGTCTCGTAGCACTGAGTCTACTGATAGTGTCTAAAACCAAACACTTAGTTGAAACAAAAAAAGTAGCAATTTTTGGGGGGGGGTGCCTGGATGGCTCAGTCGGTTAAGCATTCAACTTCAACTCAGGTCATGATCTCGCTGTTCGTGGGTTCGAGCCCCACGTCAGGCTCTGTGCTGACAGCTCAGAGCCTGGAACCTGCTTAGGATTCTGTGTCTCCCTCTCTCTCTGCCCCTTCCCTGCTAGCACGTGTGCACGCTCTCTCTCTCTCTCTCTCTTTCTCAAAAATAGATATTACAAAAAATTTTTAATAACAATTTTCATCTCTTGTTTTTTTAATGCTAGGGTTTTTTTTTTTTACAGAGGAAATTACGTATTTTGTGATGAAGAGACGTCTTTGAAATCATTGATCTAACTTTTTCTCTATTGATTAAAATCAAAACTGTTACTTTTATTAACATGAGACCATTTCACAAAAGTCCATCCATCCATCAATCCATCCGTCCATCTAGTCGTCTACCTTTGTAATGTGCATTCTATATGAATGGTGACCTCTGGAGCAGTGTGATGTGGCAGTCCAGACGCTTCTGTCAACATATGTACGGAGTTGGTTAGAATGATTTTCTGCTACTGTTAATGGCCATTTCATAGGGGCAGGATTTGAAGCAATTAATGTTTAAACTTTCTTGTCTGCATTTTTCAATATTGCTTACGTTTTTAAAGTTATATATCCTTTGACAAAGAAGACTTTCTTTAAGTGAAAACAAAGAAATAAAATTGCAAATGAACTAATTAACCTTGAATACTTCCCCCTGTATGAGGCAATCATCTTCAACTTATGCTTTTTTTCACACTCTTTGGCTTCAGTTCCATCTGCCCCGTTACAAAACTCTTGACCCACACCCTTGAGCCCAGCCCTGTCCTCTCTCTTCCCAGTATGTGAAACCTAACTTTTTCCTCTGAATTCCTATTCCTTCTCCAGGAGTCCTGGAAGGAATCTATGCTGCAGTGATTGCTGCCTGAAGACTTGAGTCAGTTGTCACAGTATGTAGTGAATGTTGTTATTTTACTCAGGAATTAATTTAACAGAACCCTAGGATTTTAATTAATTTTACCATTTTATAATATTGTATAAAATTAGAAATGAATTTTTTTAAATTGTCTACCCAGCATCTGAACTCCTGCCTTTATTGGAAGAATTCTCCAAGGTTTGAACCTTTGTTGCACATGCACGAAGTCCAGAAGTATGCTTTCGCTGCACCCTGTCACACACACCCCGACCTAAACCTGTCCAGTCACTAGAACCCTTCTGAGATTTGAATCTGGAGTGAGGGAGGCAAGGACTAGGAGAAGTAGAGAATTCATTTTAGCAACAGCGGCCTCAGCAACAGTTTCTGGAAGCTGTGCCAACGGCATAATCGTGCCCTGTGCTGGTAGAGACAGGTGTAAGAGCTGCAGCCTCCATTGTTCAGCAGTGGCTGTGATTCTAGCCGCTCAGCCTCCCTTTGTTCCT
This sequence comes from Puma concolor, assembly GCF_028749965.1. Taxonomy (NCBI): domain Eukaryota; kingdom Metazoa; phylum Chordata; class Mammalia; order Carnivora; family Felidae; genus Puma; species Puma concolor. The sequence goes on along the minus strand of NC_141671.1, from coordinate 119,286,420 downwards.
GCCTGTTTCCAAAAGCTGGCATCTTAGTCTTCCTGGAAATTCTGTCGGCTTCCCAATAACCTTTCAGTACATTTCTTTTCCATTCCAATCAGCCTGTATCAGTGTCTACGACTTGCAATTAAAATTTTGACTGACACTGTACTTACACTATGATTCTCTCTGTGTATATCTGCTTGTATTTTAAATTGTTGTTAGTATACGACCTCCAGCCTTAAATTCAAATTCGGATAGTTGTCTGTATTGCTAAATCTTCCCAGGCTTTTGACAACCCTGTTTACTTAATAATGGACTCCTCTGTTTACATTTTCTAGTAATGCATACAACAAACATTTATTATGCAAAACATTGTGCTGGAATCTGGGGATAAAAACAAAAAGAAAACCAAGATGTAGTATGTATCATCAAAGAATTCAAATTCTAGTGGGGAAGTTAGATAAGAAAATAACAAGGTGGCAAATGGTGGAATACGGATGGGCGCGAGGTGTTGTAGAAATACAGAAGAGCACAGAAGAGTGGCACCTGAAGAGTCAGGAGACTCCACCCCATGAGGGGACCTTCGGGATAAGTAGAAGTAAGCCAGGTGGAAAGGCACAGACAAATGACACAGTAGACATGACACAGTGTAGTTTATTCTGGAAACCTCATGCAAATTGGCTTTCTAAAATGACAAGAGGAATGGGAGTGTCTGAGGGCTGGGTTTCTCCATCTTGTGAGACTAGCAGAATCAGCTAAGGCTTGTTAAATATTAGATAGCTGGGGCTCTTCCTCCAGGGAATCTGGTTCAGGTCTTGAGAGGGGTCCCAGGTGATTCATACGAAAGGGAAACTTTGTCCTGAGAAACTGAGGCTGAAGGCAAAACTCATGAAGTGCTTTGTATGCTAGATTTGAACCTAGCTGAGATTTGAAGAAAGCTGAGATTAGCAGTCAGGAAATCAGCGGGCAGAAAGATCAGCTAGGTTATTAAAAGGTCTCTGGTTGGGAGATAATATGGATCTAAAATAGATTATAATCTGCAAAATGGAGAGAACCAACAGGATAAAATTTAGTGCAGCAGACTTAGTTACTATTAGCTGTGGGCTTACGAGAAGAGAATTCAAAGATGGTGGCTAGACTTGGGACTTGTACACCAGTGTAGATGAGGGTGATACTCACCTGGATGAGGCAGAGAAGAGAAATACAACACAAAACAAAAAATTATCAATTCAATTATGGCCATAGTTGAAAATGAAGTGTACATGAGATGACAGCCAAATGTCTTCGGGATCTTATATACATGAGTTGAACGCAAAAACATGGATCAGAACAGAAGCTATAGACCATTCTCTGGATATAGGGGCCAGTTATGTTATGGTGCCATCCAAAAAACTGGAATGAAGACAGTAGTAATCCAGCCATAAAGGCCCACTCCAAGTTGCATGCATGGCAGGAAGTCAGTCTCAGTATCCGTTCACCAGAAGACTTCTACAAACTCAAGATTGCTGAGTACCACTGGCTGAGGCCTAAGGTAGGACTCAGAAATCCACATTTTTTTTTTAAGAAACTTCCTAAGTGTTTCCACTGAGTAACTGGGTGTGAGAACCACCAAAGGATGTAGTAGTTTCCAAATTTTGTTGCACATTAGGATCATATGGTAAGCTTAAAAATTTTTTTTTTATTTTTTTATTTACTTTTGAGAGAGAGAGAGAGAGAGACAGACAGAGAGACAGAGCGTGAGCAGGGGAGGGGCAGAGAGAGAGGGAGACACAGAATCTGAAGTAGGCCCCAGGCTCTGAGCTGTCAGCACACAGCCCAACGTGGGTCAAAATCACGAACCATGGGATCATGACCTTAGCCGTAGTCAGATGCTCAACTGACTGAGCCACCCTGGCACCCCCATATGGTAAGCTTTTTTAAAGTCCAGTGTCTAAGTCCCACCACATGCCAATTAAATCAGCCTGTCTGGGGTGGAGACAGAGTGTCAGTATTTTTTTTTTAAGAATCCTTAAGTGATTCCAATATGCTGTAAAATCTGGGAACTACTGATATAGATTCCTAATAACTAGATTAGGCTACATAAAGTGTTTATGCATAGTAGCTGAAAGCAGTGCAAAAGCCTAGGCATGAATGTAGTCAAGGAGCCAATCATCAGACCCGCTGAGAAAAGGAAGTAGGTAAAGTTGACCCATGTGACCTTCTCAGAAATGAGTTCTAGCCAAAGCTATATGAATATTACAAGCTTAATATGTTCTCCAGAAGGAACATAGTGAAATAAATAAGAAGTTTAGGTCCTCTTATTTCTGTAAATTGACAATGAAAAGATTCTAAGTGAATTTATTTGAGATTGTACCAGAAGCAGACAAGGGAGAATCGAAGGATGCTGAACAAGCCGTGGGGCACATTGGTCCTTTAAGAGGCAGGCAGGTGAAGGAACAGACCATGTTTAAGTGGAATGGAAAGGCAAGTTAGAGAGGCAGGAGGATGTCACAAGCGCGCTATGAAGGCACACACACGAGTTGTGTCTTTCCACGGTGTCAGCTTTATTCAATCATAAAGCAAGGTTAATGTAAGGCAGGTTCAGGATTCCAAACTCAATGGCATTTCCCTACACATTTAACTTGGCGTCATACACGTCATACCAGGTGAAGCCCAATACAAAGTCATACAACAAACAAGAGACAACGAAGGGTAAGGAGTTAACAAACCAAACGCGAAGTCAGTCAGTGAGCATGCAGTTGGGATGAGGCCTGGGTCTGGTCCAGGCCAGCTCTCAACATGTGCTGCTTATTATGTTGAGGCAGTGGAAGATCTCTGCTACGTTCAGAGATCAATTGGGCAGAATCTTGGGTGGCAGTTGCTTTTTTAATGCCATCAGACATAAAAGGGTCAGTGTCTGGAGAGACTTGACAGTTTGCTGCAAAAATCCTCCCTTTTTAAAGGGGTTTAATCAGTCTTGGGCCTTTGCAGTCGTCCTCTGGTTCTGCTGGCTGGTTATCAGTTCTGGATGTCATCAGCCTGTGACGCTTTCAGCGATATCAGGTCTTAGCTGCAATGCCCTTGGCTGCTTACGTCACAGCTTGGCATAAGTCACTGCTTGACGTGAGTGACCCCATCTGGCTCTCCACAGAAGAAAATCAGTAAGACTAGTATGGTAGAAGTTAGTAGGGTTTCAAGGACGGAATAATACGGTGCGTCAAATGCTGCAGAACAAGTGTTAGGATATCTGGAAAATATGTCACTGGGACCCACCTCTTCATTCTTGTTAGAAACTATTGGAGGGTAGGAGGCTATTTCTCTTGCAACCTGCTCGATAACCCCCACCCTGACCTCATATGACTGGTGCGTGATTGAGAGAGGGAGGAGAACTATTTGATCTGCAAAGTTCACCAGCACTGTCTTTTCTCAAGCCCACGCTGCACAAGAGTGATTGCAAAGCTAACAGAAGCATCCGGAAACAGGCCTCTAAAATAACCCAGAGGAAAGGAATGTAAGGCTACCTGTGAGCTGTGATTTTAGTTTAGGGAGGTGAAGGCTGAGCAGGCTGTGACTGAGGCACCTAATTAGTCCTTGGGTCTTCTCTATTCTACCCCTGCCATGTGCCTCATTCCTGCACACTCATTCGGCTCCCACCCACACTGGCCCTGTTAAATCCCTCGTGAACAACTCCCTTACTGGTCACTGTGCTTCCAGAGTCTGGCCCATCCGAGAGCCATCCTTTACACTGAGGCTCAAGCAGTGCTCTCCTCTTCCGGTGACTCCCCCCCATCCTGTTCCCTCCCACAGGAATCGACAAAGGGGCTCTGAATCAGATTGCCCCCCTGTGCATCCCTGCTCTGCCATTTGTCTGTCCTGTGACCTTGAACAAATAAGTTAAGTCCTCCATGTCTTATTTTTATCACCTGTAAAAGGGGTAATGGCAGTGCTTACGTCAGGGGAACATTATGAGATTTAAATGAGCTGGACATGGAAGGTATGGGGCAACAACTGTGTGACATTAAGCAATTAAGCTTGCTCAGGTTCCATTTTCTTATTTATAAAGGCCTATGCAATTCTTATCTACCTCGTATGGTGATGGAGATTAAATTAGAAGATGCACTTAAAGTAAATCGGCATAGTGTGTGGTACATAGTAAGCATCAACAAACTGGAGCTGTTTGTTTTTAAAACCCTAAGTAAAATGGCACCTGTATTGTGCAGGCTTTCCTAAGCCCAGTGGAAACACATCATTTCTTCTTCCATGTTCTGCTCTTCATTTTAGTTTTAGCATGGAAATCATTTCTCCTTCGTTTTCTTTTTCTTCCCTCTTTGTTTTATTGTGTCTTGTTCTCATCTTCCTCCTCTCCTCCGGATTATTAGATTGAAGGCAGAGGCTGAGAATCGTATCTTACTGATCTCTGTTATACAAAGTGTAGTATCATGTCGTGATTCTTCTTTTCTTTTATTTAAAGTTTCTTTACTTATTTTGAGAGAGAGAAAAGTGTGAGAGAGGGAGGAGCAGAGAGAGAGAGAATCCCAAGCAGGCTCTGCACCATCAGTGCGGAACCCTATGCAGGGGTAGAACTGATGAACTATAAGATCATGACCCAAACCAAAGTCAGATGCTTAACCAACTGAGCCACCCAGCTGCCCCTACCATGTCATGATTTTTAAGTTCACCTAGTACTTGCTCATTAATTGGAAGTTGAATGACTTCATTTACATTTTTAAATTGGGCTTTTTTCCCCTTTTAAATATATAGTGTAAATTTTAATGACACTCAGTATGGATGCAATAAAAATGTGGGAAAACTCTATAAATTGGAGTGTAAATTGGAACAATTTTTGGAAGCAAATATAGCACCCAGAGTTCCCAAAAATAGGGTACTTGTCAAATAATTTAGAATATATCAATATGATGGAACAATGTGGAATATTATCTATGTCATATTTTAAAATGTGTATATAGCATATACATATACATATATATGCTGATTATTGAAAGAGCTCTATAACGTATCATAAGTATAAAAAGTTATAACACAATGTAAACTGTATAGTCCTTTGTGTAAAATTAAAATAAAGATAGATGTGAATTTATGCAGATTTATGCCTTTTAAAATTAGGAAGTAAAAAAGCAATTGTTCATATGGAGAGGGTAGTAGGGGAGAGGAAGGAGGGAAATAAGGCTTTCCCTTTCCATTTTGTAACTTTCTGCACTGCCTAAATTTTATAACCTTCTATATGCATTACTCTTTATTAAAATGTTGATGGGAAGGGAGATTAAAGGCTACCCCATTTTGGTTGTTTTATTCTTTGTACCTCAGTTTATTAAAAAATTGCATCGCAAGAATTTGCCCATATTAAATTCTTTCCAAAATCATATTTTAATAGTTGTTTAAAATTCCATTATATGATACGTAATTATGATTTATTAACCCTTTTTGTTGAGTATTTAAATTGTTTACAATGTTTGGGCGATTATGATACTGAAATAAATATTTGATTATTTAGTTCTGGGAATGAAATTGCTGAGGTAGTAGTAAAATTTGCCATTGATAATAACGCTTCCAGTAACAGTAGGTCTTAGAATAGTCTCGGTGCATGTGCCGAAGGGTTTAATATGCAACTATGGAACTGGAAAATATGGAAGAGCTGGAATGCTCTGCACAATAGAGAAGAATTTTAAACCCCCTGAGGTAATGGGTGGTGGGGAATAAGAGAGAGAAATAAGATGTAAGACTGTACTCCAAGGATGTGACCCCCCCTCCCTCTTAGTGGATATTTTTGGGAGACTCTTGAAGAAGCTGAATTGTTGGAAAGAGAAACAAAGACAGCATACAAACACAGGAGCCCGAGGCCAGTTACACCACAGAGCATAAACCTAGAAATTAATAGGAACCAGGGGGAGGACCCAGGAGTTTCACCAATCAGGGAACTGAGGATGGAGTCAAATGTAACTAACTAGCAGGACTTTCTACCCCCTTTACAGCACACACGCCTCCTCTGAGGACCTCTGTGTTACTGGCATCATAAAATTTTGTGATTCCTATGACCGAATTGCCTCCTGGAGATGATGTATATGTTCTGCTTTCACCAGACATGGAGGTATAGGCCTGATTCACTCGCCATTGCCAATACTGGGTATTACAGTTTTTAAATCTGTAGCAAGTTAACAGGAAAAAAAAATCGTCTCATTGTTTATTTGCATGACTTTGAGCCTAGAGAGGTTAACACTGTTTTTGTCTTTGTCCCATTTCATGGAGCAAATAGAAGTCAACAGGACCTTCTTTATCATCCCCACAATAACTACCACCTATGCCAGATATTTTTTAAGGGCTGTTATAAATGTTAACTCACTTGTAAATTCACAAATCTATAACAGGGGTAATACTTTTCCTCTGTTTTAGAGATGAAGAAATTGGAAGTCCAGAAAAGCATAACTTGAGCAAGCTAGTAAATGGAAGCGGTTGGATTTGAGCCTGTCCCATAGTCTGGCCCCTAAACTTTCTATCATGCTGCCTCTCTCCTTTATCCATCCTTTACAAACCCACTGTATAGTTTCACTACTTTCAGTCTCTTTAAAGTGTCAAAGACAAATCCTTCCACTCTCCTTTGGGTTACATTGCTCAATGGGTATGAGCTCTCATTCATCAATTCTCTCTTTCGTTCATCATCAACTTCCCTTTAGCCCTGATATCACAAAAGACAGTCACACTAAAAAGTAGATAAACAATAGCAACAAAACCTGTCAAACGTATATTTCCTTCCAACTACCACTTTTCTCTATGATATTGTCCACTTAACGTTTTCAACTTGTTCACCCCCCATTACTTCTCAACACTTTTCTATCTTGCTTCAACCCACCCACCAAACGTGCATTTGCCAAGTGCATCAATGACCTTAATTTTCCCCAAATTCAGTGGGTCCTTCTTTCACTTAATTTGTATCTGATACAGTTGATCATTCCCTCTACTTGGTATGCTACACTCTGGTTTTCATTCTGTCTTTCCCGTCTCTTCTTAGTCTGATTTGTTGGCAACTCTTCCAATGCCCAATCTTTAAATCTTAAAACTTTCATAAAAATTTAGACCGTGATTTCTTTCCCTCCCACTGTATGTGCTCGTTCAGCTCAACCACATCCAGCCTCGTGGATTTAAAGAATATCTATCTGGTGATATCTCCCTGGGTTATCTCACATGCCATTTCTACTGGGCTGTATCTCAGACATCACCTATAAAAATGGAATTCTTTATTTTCCTCCAAAATCGAAAGACTTTTTTCTTAACTCCTGTACCTAGTAAATTCTATGAGGTCAGGGACTAAGATTGGTTTTTTGTTTGCTTGTTTTTTATTTTTAGGGACCAAGATTGTTTTGATTTTCACTTTATATCTAGAACTTAGCATAGTTATTTACACATAGATGGTGTTCAGTGAATATTTAATGAGTGAATGAATGAATAATTTTTTTGTTTGAGATGATAATTCACAATCCAAACTCTTCTAACCTGCAGACCTAGAATTGATTAATAATGCACACCCAGAATTAGTGGAAAAGATACTCTATGTAATTAATGATTTTAAAAAACAGGAAAGGACTTTAGACATTTTTCCATCCAAAGGTCTCAGAGTTGAAAGGTGACATAGTTCAAATCTCTTTTGTTCTATAGATGAGAAAGCTAATATTAGTTCACATGTCCAATATGACATCAATTTTGGCAGAACTGAAAGTAGAACTCTAGGGTCTTGTTACCATGCAGAATACTCCAAGATGTTTCAAAATTGTGTGTCAGTTCACTATACTTGATTTGTGTGTAGATAGATAGATAGATAGATAGATACATAGATAGATAGATAGATGGATTCATACAATTATATACATACCACTAACTAAAAACATTTTAGTTATTCCCTATCTACTCCCCCAACATTATCCTTGGAGACTAGAAAAGTGCTTGTTACACACTGGGTGGTTAATAAATATTGTTGGCTGAGTGACAAATTTAGTGACAACTAAAATAAACCCTAAATTTCTCACTTCATAAACATAGTCACCTATTTTCTTAAACAAATAAATAAACAAAAATCCCAGGATGCATAGCATGAGAAGTCTGAATGAGATTATAGGCATACCTTATTTTCTTGCATTTCACAGATGTTGTGATTTTTACAAATGAATGTTTTGCTGCAGCCCCGCATTGAGCACGTCAGCACTGTTTTTCCAACAGTATTTGCTCGCTTCGTGTCTTTGTGTCACATTTTGGTAATTTTCACAATATATTCAAACTTTTTCATTCTTATATTTGTCACAGTGATCTGCGATCAGTGATTTTTGATGTTACTACTGTAATTGTTTTGGGACACCATTGGATAACTGACCAGCTAGCCCCCCATCTCTCTGCCCCTCCTCAGGCTTCCCTATTCCCTGAGACACAAAAATATTGAAATTAGGCCCATTAACAACCCCACAATGGCCTCGAAGTATTCAAGTGAAAGGAAGAGTCACACGTCTCTCCTTTTAAATCAAAAGCTAGAAGTGACTGAACTGAGTGAGGAAGTCGAGATGGGCCAAAAGCTAGGCCTCTTGTGCCAAACAGTTAGTCAAGTTGTGAACGCAAGGGAAAAGTTCTTGAAGGAAATTAAAAGTGTTACTCCAATAAACACACTAATGATAAGAAAGTGAAACAGCCTGATTGCTGATAGGGAGAACATTTGAGTGATCTGGATAGAAGATCAAACCAGCCACAACATTCCCTTCAGCCAAAGCCCAGTCCAGAGAAAGGTGCTAACTCTCTTCAATTCTATGAAGGCTGAGAGAGGTGGGGCAGCTGCAGAAGAAAAGTTTGAAGCTCGCAGAGGTTAGTTCATGAGGTTTAAGGAAGAAGCCATTTCCATAGCAGAAAAGTGCAAGGTGAAGCAGTAAGTGCTGATGTAGAAGCTGCAGCAAGTTCTCCAGAAGATCTAGCTATGATCATTCATGAGGGTGACTACACTAAACAACAGATTTTAAATACAGACAAAACAGCTTGAGATTGGAAGATGCTGCCATCTAGGACTTTCATAGTAGAGAGAAGTCAATGCCTGGCCTAAAAGCTTCAAAGGACAGGCTGTCTCTCTTGTTGGGGGCTAATGTAGTTGGTGACTTTCAGTTGAAGCCAGTGCTCATTTACAATTCCAAAAATCCTAGGGCCTTTTAAGAATTATGCTAACTCTACTCTGCCTGTGCATTGTAAGTGGAACAACAAAGGCTGGATGACAGCACATCTGTTTACAAGATAATTTACTGAATATTTTAAGCCCACGATTGAGACCTACTGCTCAGAAAAAAAGATTCCTTTCAAAATATTACTGCTCATTGACAATGCACCTGGTCACCCAAGAGCTCTGATGGAGATGGGCAATGAGATTAATGTTGTTTTCATACCTGTTAACGCAGCATCTGTTCTGTGGCCGAGGATCAAGGAGTAATTTTGACTTTCAAGTCTTATTATTTAAGAAATATATTTAGCAAGGCTATACCTGCCATAGGCAGTGCCTTCTCTGATGGATCTGGGCAGAGTAAATCAAAGACTTTCTTGAAAGGATTTACCATGCTAAATGCCATTAAGAACATTCGTGATTCATGGGCAGAAGTCCAAATATCAACATTAACAAGAGTTTTAAAGAAGTTGATTCTTTTTTAAAAATGTTTTTTAACGATTATTTATTTTTGAGAGAGACAGAGACAGGGTGCACGCCAGAGGGGCAGAGAGAGAGAGGGAGACATAGAATCCAAAGCAGGCTCCAGGCTCCAAGCTGTCAGCACAGAGCCCGATGCTGGGCTCGAACTCATGAACCATGAGATCATGACCTGAGCCGAAGTCGGATGCTCAACCAACAGAGCCACCCAGGCGCCCCTGGAAGAAGTCGATTCTAACCTTCGTGGATGACTTTAAGGCGTTCAAGACTTCAGCAGAGGAAGTAACTGCAGGTGAGGTCACATAGCAAAAGAACTAGAATAAGAAGTGGAGTTTGAAGATACAACTGAATTGCTCCACTCTCATGATCAAACTTAAATAGATGAGTTGCTTTTGATGGTTGAGCAAAGAAAGTAGTTTCTTGAGATGGCATCTACTGTTGGTGAAGATACTGTGAAAATTGTTGAAATGACAACAAAAGAATTTAGGGAGCACCTGGGTGGCTCAGTCGGTTAAATGTCTGACTCTTGACTTAGGCTCAGGTCATGATCTCATGGTTCATGGGTTCGAGCCTCACGTTGAGCTTCACATCGAGTCCCATGTCATTCTCTGTGCTGACAGTGTGGAGCGTGCTTGAGATTCTCTCTCTCTCTCTCTCTCTCTCTCTCTCTCTCCCTCCCTCCCTTCTCTTGCCCCTCCTCACTCGCTCTCAAAATAAATAAGTAAATTAAAAAAAAGAATTTAGAATATTACATAAATTAAGCTGATAAAGCAGTGGCAGTGGTTGAGAGGATTGACTCCAGTTTGAAAGATGTTCTACTGTGGGCAAAATGCTATCAAACAGAAAAATCATTCCTGAAAGGAAGAGTCAATTGATGCAGCAAATGTCATTGTTGTCTTATTTTAAGAAATTGCTACAGTTACATCAACCTTTGGTGATCAGTCAGCAGCCATCAGCATCAAGGTAAGACCATCCCCAAGCAAAGATGACTTGCTGAAAGCTCAGTTGATGGTTAGTGCTTTTCAGCAATAAAGTATCATTTAATTAAGGTGTGTGTGTTGTTTTCTTTTTTCAGACATAATGCTATTATTATATAGTATACAGGATAGTTTACTTAATAGTATACAGGATAGTATAAACATAACTTTTCTATGCACCAGGAAACCAAAAAATTCACTTGACTGTCTTCATTGTGATATTTACTGTATTATGGTGGTCTGGAATTGAACCTGCAATATCTCCAAGGTAAACCTGTATAGGTTTCATGGGACGTGGGGAATCAAGCTTGGTTTTGAAAACCTGGTTCTTCTAAAACAGGAGGCAATCATTTCTTTCATTTCCTCTCTGTGCCACGTACTTTAAATATTTTTTTTAATGTTTATTTATTTTTTAAGAGACAGAGACAGAGTGTGAGTGGGGAAGGGGCAGAGAGAGAGGTGGGGGGAAAACAGAATCCAAAACAGGATCCAGGCTCTGAGCTGTCAGCACAGAGCCTGATGTGGGGCTTGAACCCACCAGCCGCGAGATCATGAAATTATCACACTGTTTTCCAGTGCAGTTGTACAATTTTTCCTGAGAGCAGTATTTGTTTCATATCTTTCTAAATGCTTGCTGTGGTCAATCTTTATCACTTTAACTATTCCAGGGCATGTGTGTGTAGTACTATTACACTATGATTTAGTTTGCATTTCCCTAATGCTTAATGGTGGTGAGAATTTTCCTATGTTTGCCATCTGTACATCTTCTTTTTATTCTTACGTAGTATTACATTGCATGAACACACCATAGATTTTTGTACATTCATATATTTTGAGGTTCAGTTATTGGGTGTGTACACATATGTTTCTTCCTAACCAAATGTCCTTTTCAGCATTATGAGATATTTCTCTTTATCTCTGGTAATAAACTTTGTTCTAAAGTCTACTTATGTTATTAACATAATCATTCCAGTCTTCTTATGCTTATTCTTTTCACAGTATGTCTTTTCTACTTACTTCCAACCTAATTTTATATTTATATCATATGCTTTTATATTTTAAATGTGTCTTTTATAGGTAGAAGCTAGTTAGATTTTTTTTTTGGTCCAATCTGATAATATCTTTCTTTTAATTGGAAATTTTTGGCTTCAATTAATATCTCATATAATTACTGATATAGATGGATTTAGTCAGCCAATTTATTGATTTCTGGGCTTTTTTTATACTCTCTTTTTTTATTCCTCTATTCCTCCTTTTCTGCCTAATTTTGGGTCATTTCAATACTTTTCAGTATCCCATTTTAATTTATCTATTGGTTTTTTTTAGATATACTTTGAATATTTTTTAGGGTTGATCTAGGGATATCTATCTATCTATCTATCATCATTGTTCACAGTCTGCTTAAAGTTAATATTGTACTAACAACATCATGTAAAATATAGAAAGCTTTCAACAATATAGATTGCTTACCCCCCCTCCATTTTGTATGTTATAGATATTATTTGTATTATATTTACATACATTGAAAACAACACATGACAATATTATATATTTTTTCTTTAAAAAGTCATGTACATTTTAAAACACTCAAGAGAAAAAATAGACTTTTATATTCATTCAGATATTTATCATTTCTAATATTTACTATTTGATCTGAAATTCAAATTTCAGCATCACTCATTCAGGCTGGAGGGCTTTTTAGCATGTTTTATAGTGTAGGGCTGGTTTGCAACAAATTTTTGGTTTTCCTTTATATGAAAATGTTTTCATCTTGCCTTAATCCTGAGGGATATTTTGGCTGGGTATAGAATTCTGGGTTGATTTTTTTTTTTTCCTTTCAGCTCTTTGCAGATGTTGTTCCATGTCATCTGTCCTCCATGGAAACCATGAAGATAATAAATCTGCAGTCTTTTAAATCACTGATACTCCTTATGAATATGTCTTTTTAAAAATTTTTTTAAGTTTATTTATTTATTTTGAGAGAGAGAGAGACAGTGAGAACGAGCAGGGGAGGGACAAAGAGAGAGGGAGAGAGAGAATCCCAAGCAGGCTCCACACTGTCAGTGAGGAGTCCAATGCAGGGCTCAAACTCACAAACTGCGAGATCATGACCTGAGTCTAAACCAAGAGTCAGATGCTTAACTGACTGAGACCCCCCCAGGGACCCCTGAATATATCATTTTTAAATCACTGCTTTTTAGATTTAAGAAGCAAAGTCTTTGGTGTTTATGGAGTTTGATTATGATGTTTCTAAGCATGGTTTTCTTTGAATTCATCCTGTTTGAAGTTCCCTGAACACCTTGAATCTGCTTATGTACATGTTTTACACAATTTAGGAAGTTTTTGACCATAATTGCTTCAATTATTTTTTCTTTCCCAATCTCTTTTTCTTATCCTCCTTGGATTCCAGTTATATGTACATTTAACCTTTTGATGTTTTTCCACACTTAGATCCCTGAGCATCTTTCTTTTTATCTTTTCTTCTCTCTGTTCTTCATATTGGAAAATTTCTATTGATCTAGAGTTCAAAAAATTTTTGTCATCTATATTCTGCTATTGAGCTTATCCAGTGAAATTTTTACTTCTATTGTGTTTTACTTCTAAACTTTCCATTTGGTTATTTTTTGTAATATATTTCTCATTGAGATTTCCTTTATTTCATTAACTTCAGATGTGTTCATCTTGATTTCATTGAAAGTTACATGTACTACTATAAAAGCCTTATCTGATGACTCTGATATCTTGATAATCTCAGAGTTGGTCTCTGTTGATTGTCTTTTCTCCTGAGAATGTATCATATTTTTCTGATTATTTTTATAGCAAGTAATTTTGGATTGTATCCTGGACATCATTACTCATATGATGTGTAGATTTTGGGTTCTGTTATAGTCCTCTGGAGAATATTGATAGTTTTATTTTAGCAGACAATTAACCAAGTTGGGTTCAGATGGTAACCTCTTCTTACCTTCTTTGAATGGTAGTCCAAATCTCAATTTATTTCTTTGAGCTTTTTTGATGCTGTCTTGGGTCTATTTCATGCATATGGGGATTGACAGAGTCTTCATGTATTCATAGGCAAAACTAGGTAATTCTCTTTTCCAACTCTTTCCTGCTCAAGATTCTTCTTCACTTGCTAGCCTGCTTAGGCTATTTTCCATCTTTTCTTTCAAGAACTATATCAGGGTTTCTCTGGGAAATTTAGCTGCTCACACTGTTTCATGACTGTGGCTCTATCTTGGGAAAGCTGCAAACAACAACAACAACAACAACAACAACAACAACCATCACAGTAAACTGGTCCCTGTGCCAGGTACTTATTGAAGTTTAATTCCTCTTCATTCTATGTTTGTTTTTCTCTTACTATTCAGAGCTCTCAGGTAGTTGTTTTAAATATTTTGTTTATAGTTTATCATTGCTATCAATGTGAGGGATGGGTTTTTAAGGGATTTACATTGTCTTGGTACAACTGGAACTGATTTGAATGATGTTTTTTGAAGATCAGAAGATTTTAATTTTTATGAATTCTAAATTATTATTATTTTTAAATTTTATGTTTGGCTGGTTCTATATCTTGTGTTATCTTTGCCTACCCAGAATATCGTGAAGGCTTGCATTTAGATTTCCTTCAGAAGATTTATGTTCTGGGGTTTTCTTGTGATCTGTTTCAAGTTGCTATCTATGTGTGGTTCAGGCTCAGGATCAAGGTTCATTTTTTTCCACCACATGGGTAATCAATTTTTCTTTTTTTTTTTAATTTTAAAATATTTATTTATTTATTTATTTTGAGAGAGTGAGCAAGAGCGAGTGGGGTGGGGGGGCAGAGGGAAAGGGAAACAGACAGAGAATCCCAAGCAGGCTCTGTGCTGCTGAAATCAAGAATGGGACACTTAACGAACTGAGCCACCCAAGCACCCCAGATATCCCATTTTTCTAACATAATTTGTTAAAAAGACTTTTCATTCTTCATTAAACTATTTTTGGAGCTACTTTGGGAACCTAACTGATTATATATATATGGATCTCCTTCTGGACTCTATTCTGTTCCATTACTCTATATGTCTATCTTCACACAAATTCCTTCCATTTTGATTCATTTAACTATTATTAAATCTTGAAACTAGGAAGTGGAAGCCCTCCAATTTTCCTTTCCTTTTCCAAATTATTTCAGGCTATTCTAGGTCTTTTGTATCTCCATAGAAATTTTAGAATGAGCTTATCAAATTCTTTTTTAAATCTTTCAAAGCATTTAGTGGGGCTGCATTAAATCCATAGATCAATTTGGGGACAATTAACATAATAATAATATTTGGTTTCCCAGTCCATTAACATGGTTTATCTTTACCCAAATTTAGGTCTTTTAAATTTCTTTCAATAATGTTACACAGATTTTAGTATGTAGGTTTGGCACATATTTGATTAAATATACCACTAAGTATTTTACTTTTTAAATTATTTTTTTAATGTTTATTTATTTTTAAGACAGAGAGAGAAACAGAGGTCCAGCAGGGGAGGGGCAGAGAGAGAGAAAGAAAGAGAGAGAGAGAGAGAGAGACAGAATCCGAAGCAGGCTCCAGGCTCTGAGCTGTCAGCACAGAGCATGAAGCAGGGCTTGAACTCATGAACCATGAGATCATGACCTGAGCTGAAGTTAAATGCTCAACCAAGTGAGCACCCAGGCACCCCAATATTTCTCATTTTTTGACACTATTGTAGACTGTATTTTAAAAAACTTTTGTTTTCAAATGTTATTGCTAATAGACATTTTATTGAGTTTTGCATATTGACCTTGTATCCTGCAATATGGCTACATTAAACTATTATTACTAATACTTTTTTTGGTGGGTTATTTAAGAATTTTTGCATGCATGAGCATATAATTGTGTCATCTGTGAATTAAGACAACTTTGCCTTTTTAATCTGTATGCCTTTTTTTTCTTGTCTTATTGAACTTGCCAATAAATGTAATAATACATTATTAAATAATAATGGTGAGAGTGCACAGTTTTTCCCTGTCCCTGATCCTAGAAGGGAGGCATATATCACTAAGATATATGATATTAGTTGTAGAGTTTTATAGAAAACCTTTATTAATTTAAAGAAATTCCCTCTTGTTGCTAATTTGCTAAGAGTTCTTATTTCCCTAATAAAATAAGTGTTGAATTTTGTCCAGTGCTTTTTCTGCATATGTTGAGATGATCATATGATGTCTTCTTTTTTATTCTGTTAATATGGTAAATTCTTTTGACTGAGTTTTGAATATTATATCAACCTTACGTTCCTGAGATAAACACTAATTTGCCATGATAGATCTTTATCCTATGTATTACCACTTTTGATTTGCTAATATTTTTGTAAAAGATTTTTAATTTGGGGGAAGTTATGTTTACAAGGAATAGCAGTGTGTAATTTTCTTATCTGGTAATGTCTGGTTCAATATCAGAAGAATACTTTCTTCATAATATGATTTAAGATGTGTTCTTTCCTCTTCTGTTTTTTGAATGAGTTTGTCTAGAATTGTATTATTTCTTTTTAAATGTTTGATGTAATTCATCAGTGAAATCATCTAGCCCAGAGTTTTTGTGGAAAAAGTTTAAATTACATGTTTAATATCTGTAACAAATATAGAGCTATTTAGAATTTCTATTTCTTCTTGTGTCACATTTGGTAATTTGCATCTTTCATGGAACTTGTTTACTATATATATATTTTAAAATAAATGTTTATTCAGTTTTTAAAAGTTTATTTATTTTCAGAGAGAGAGACAGTGGGAGTGGGGGGAAGGCAGAGAGAGCGGGAGACAGAGAATCCCATGCTGTCAGCATGGAGCCTGATGCAGGGCTTGAACCCATGAAACTGTGAGATCATGACCTGAGCTGAAAACAAGAGTCAGATACTTCACTGATGAGCCACCCAGGTGCCCCTGTGTTTATTCATTTTTGAGAGAGAGAGTGTGTGTGTGCATGCACACATGAGTGGGGGAGGGGCAAAGAGAGAGGGGGACAAAGGATCAGAAGTGGGCTCATACTTACAGCAGTGAGACCAATGTAGGGCTCTAACTCACGAACCATGAGGTCATGGCTAGGTGGAAGTCAGATGCTCAACCCACTGAGCGACCCAGGCACCCCTGTTCATTTAATTATCAAATTTTTTCTCCTAAACTTGCTCGTTAGATTTCCTTTTGTCTTTTTTTTTTTAAATCTACAGTCATTTTCTTTTACTCCTGATATTTCTGATATTGGCGATTTTAATTTCTGTTGTGATTTCTTTTTTTCTTGCTCAGCCAAATAGTGGTTTGTACATTTTATTGATTTTTTTTTTCAAAGGACTAGCTTTTGTTTCACAATTTTTTAATTTTTTATTGTTTGGTCCTTTCCTATTTCATTGCTGCTGTCTTTTCTTATTGTTACTATTCCCTTCCTTCAAATTTAGTCTTGATTTAATTGTCTCATCTTTTACTAGTTTCTTAGGGTAAAAGCAGAGATGATTGATTTTAGACCTTTTTTCTTTTCTAGCATAAGCATTTAAAGTTATTTTTTTCTAAGCATTGATTTAGCTGCATCATATAAATCTTGTTTGTTGTATTTACATTTTTTATTCAGTTAAAATATATTGTAATTTCTCTCGTGGTTTCTTTTTCACTGTGAGGTATTTCTGTGTTGTTTATTTCCAAATAACTTGAAGTTTTCCACATATTCCTGTTACTGATTTCTAATTTAATCTCATTGTTGTTAAAGAATATACTACATATGTGTTTTGTTGTTTTTGTTCTACTTCATTGAGATATGATTGACATATAACACTGTGTAACTTTAAGGTATGTAACATGTTTATTTGATAAATGTATATTGAAGATGATTACCACTGCAGCATTAGCTAACATATTATGTATATTTTCAATCTACTTACATCTCAGAGCCTTCTCTTATGGCTCAGCATATCATTTATTTTAATTAGTATTGTTTGTACACTGGAAAAGAATGTACATTCTGTATATGTTTAATATAGCATTCTCTAAATATCAATTAGGTCAAGTTGATCGATAGTGATGTTCAGCTTTTCTATATTCCTGCAGAGTGTTTTCCTATTGAATTTATCAATTCCTGAGACAATAGTATTAAAGCCTTCAACTTTCGTGTATTTCAGCTATTTCTTATTTTACATCTGTCAGTTTTGGCTTCATATATTTTAAGTTCACTAATACGTACATACATATTTAAGATTTGTATGTATTTTGACAGTTTGCTTCTTTTATCATTTTGAAATGTCCTTCTATCTTTGTCAATATTCTTTATTCCATGAAGTATTTGTTCTGATATTAGTTTTGCTACTCCAGCTTTCTTATGATTAGTGTTTGCATGTTATACTTTTTTACTTTCAACCTATCTGTATCTTTATATTTAAAGTGCTTTTATTCATAGACACCACATAACTGGGTCTTCTTTCTATCCAGTCCGACAGTGTCTGCCTTTTAATTGCAGTGCTTAGACCATTTACATTTAATGTGATCAATGCAACAATTGGATTTCATTCTACAATGATCCGATTCCTTTGACTCTTTGTTCCGTCTGTTCTTTGTTTTGTTTTTTTCTTTTCCTGTCTTCTTTTGCATTTTCACTATTTTGTTTTATCCCCATGTTTGGTTTTCTTTATATACACCTCTTTATTTTTAAGTGGTTGTTCTATGAATTACCATATACATCTTTATTTTTTCACAGTCTTCTTTCATATAATATTATAACACTCCACCTTTAATGTAAGAATGGTACACTTCCATTTCTCTCTCTGTCTTTTTATTATTTTCATAATTTCACCTTTGCCTAACTAGATATGTTATAATACGTTATTTTTTAACTAGGTGATTATCATTTGATAACATTAACACATGAGAAAAAAGTCTTTTATATTTACTGACATATTTATAATTTTTATCATTCTTCATTCCTTTGTATAGATATGTTTCCTTTACTGTTTAATATTTTTGCTGGATGTAGAATTCTAATTGTTAGTAAGTCATCTATCTATTTTTTTGTTAGCTGTCTTTTTTTCAAACCCTTTGTTCATTTTAAGAATTGAGCTTACTATCCTTTTATTATTAGTTGTAGGAGTTATTTATAGATGATGATTACCAATGTCTTGTATGCTTTGCAAACATTTCCATCCAGTTTGTGGCTTTGCCTATCTATTTTAATAATGTCTTTTGATAAACAGTTATTTTTAAAATTTGGTCAACATATTTTTTTATGCTTATTGCTTTCTATGACCTCAGAAAGCTTTGCCTACCATCAAATTACAAAGATATTGTCATATTTTGGGGGCACCTGGTTGGCTCAGTCGGTTAAGCAGCTGACTTCGGCTGACATCATCATCTCATGGTTCATGAGTTTGAGCCCTGCATCTGGCTCTGTGCTGACAGCTCAAAGCCTGGAGCTCGCGTCAGATTCTCTGTCTCCTTCTCTCTCTGCCCCTCCCCCGCTTGTACTCTGTCTCTCTCTCTCTCTCTCTCTCTCAAAAAAAAAAAAAAAACATTTAAAAAACTAAAAAAAAAAGATATTGTCATATTTTTCTTCTACAAACACAGGGATTTGATTTTTGTGTATAGTCTATGATCCATCTTGATCTAATTTTTGTATAGGGTGTGAGATAGGTATATATTTAGTTTTAATTTTGCTTTTTTCAAGTTGTGGACAGTCTATATCATCTTTTCAAATCTGCACTTTCATTTATAAATTTCTCTCTTTACAGATATCTTCAAGTATTTTTTTTATTTCTTTAAACATAGTGAGTGTTGTTTTAGATTTTGTGTTTGATAATTCTAATATCTGAAGTCTTTGTGCATCTGTTTCTGTTGTTCGTTGTTTCTGTTGGTTCTCATTCATAGAGTTTCATTTCCGTATTTGCCCCTTTAGCATTTATCATGTATGGAATATTATATTTGCAAAATTTTTGTGGAAATAGCCTGAGACTTACGATGAAGCTACCTTCTTCCAGACAGGATTTATATTTGCTTCTGTCAAACACTTGGGGGCACTGCCAGACTATGGCTATATTAAACCACTTCAAGTAATTTGAACTTGGGCTTTAATTATACTTGGGAGTTTTAACTTCTGGTTCACCCTTACCCTGATGGTATAGCCCAACAGGAGTACCAGCTTCCCAATAAGAAAGCTCCTCTCTAGGATGAGTTATAGGTTTTGGTTTCCTTTCCCCTCACCCCATCAGTTGTCAAAACTAAGCTACATTTCAAGGATCAGAATGTGCTCTAAGAGCAAAGGCATTTTTGAGTTAATGAAATTATCTTGGTTCTTATTTTCTTTCAGTTTGGGCCTAGAAATTTTCACTGTCTCATCATATCTTCTATGCGTTGAGAAAGCTATTTTTTACATTTTATCTAGGCTTTTTAGTTATTTCCATCAAGAGTTGATCTATTCAGAGTTCGTCTGAATAGCACAGTCTGCAATTGCTGTCTGACCAGTTTTTCCCCCCAAATGTTTAACCACTTAGTCAACAACACTTGTTGAAAAAATGCATCTTTTTCACACAGGTTTCAAATAACATATTTATGTTTTACTCAGCAAATGCATTGGTCTGTTTCTGACCCTTTTCTCTATTGCATTCATTTCTCATTATTCCCAGTAGACACCACCACAGGAAGCCTGCCTATCCCAACTCCTTTTCTTGGTTTTCTCTAACCAATAAACTAGATTTTTCAGGTGATAGGAAAGTACTCGTCTCAAATGTTGGACTAGGACAATCTCATAAATTGCTCATGGGAATGCAAAACAGTCTATGCTTTATAGAGGAGAGAGTTCAACTATATCTTTAAAAAACTATGTATGCACTTATGCTTTTTTGCAGAAATACCACTTATAAGAATTTATCTCGAATTTACACCTCAATAAATAAAAAAATGCATGCAATATTATTTATTGCAGCATTGTGTGTAATTGGAAAATATTGAAATGACCTAAATGCCCATACATTAGAAATTGTTTAAATAAACTATCATATATTCATGCAATGGTGAACTATTAATCTGTCAAGAGTGAGAAGTATCCCTATGAACCTATATAGATTTCTATGGAACATAGTTAAATGGAAAATGCAAGGTACAAAAAAATTTGTATAGTGTGCTACCTTTTGTATAAGAAGAAAAATAAGACATATACACATATGTGCTTATTTTTGTAAAGAGGAACACAGGACGAACAAACTTGTAAAACTGGTTTCCTTTAGAGATTGATGGGAACTGGATGAACCATATAATATTTTGAGTATTCAAACATTAAAGTTAAAAGACAAAAATGTAAATCACTAACTAGTATGAAACAGGAAAAAAAACTAAATGTATGTCAAAATAATAAAATAATCACTCAGAAGAAACATAATTCAAGGAACTTTGAACACAGTCCTTTATATATCTTCAATAGTCTATTAAATAAACATAAAGAATTTTTAAACTTTATTCAGTAACAACTTTGTCGCTCTTTGTGGCATCAGTGTGTTAATTGTAACCATTGCATGTATTTATATGATAGAGCAGATAAGTAAACATGTTGATTCTGTTGGGGGCAGGGTTTTCACTGTGGGAGAAGGGAGATAGAAAACGTGATATTGGGGAAGGGGAGAAACAGGAAAAGTACACAGTCCCAGAGTATTTCCCCAGATACTTATTAATTACAAGGAAGAGAAATGTTAACTTTATATGGAGAAACTGACAAACACCAATTTAAGAGATTAAAATCAACATTACTGGGGTGCCTGGGTAGCTAAGTCAGTTAAGTGTCTGACTTCAGCTCAGGTCAGGAACTCGCAGTTTGTGAGTTCGAGCCCCACGTCAAGCTCTGTGCTGACAGCTCAGAGCCTGGAGCCTGCTTCAGATTCTGTCTCCCTCTCTCTCTGTTCCTCCAGAGCTCGTACGCTGTCTCTCTGTCTCTCTCAAAAATAAAGATTAAAAAAATTTTAAAAAGTCAACATTACCAATATTAGAACAAACTAATATCAGGGGCCTTATATAAGATACAAGGCACTGAAAAGAACATACCATAATTTCTGTACTATTTCTATCAAAAATGAATAACCTGCATCTAATAATAAGGAAACATCAGACATACACAAGTTGAGAAATAATGTATGAAACAACTGCCGTGTCTTCTTCAAAAATATCAATGTTGTGAAATACGGAGAGGCTGACGGACTGTTCCAGATAAAAGCTCATTGAAGAGACATGACCACTGGGTGCAGTTCATGACCCTATATCGGATCGTGGAAAGGGGAAACACAGGAGACGGTTTTAAACAATTTTTTTTAACGTTTAGTTATTTTTGAGACAGAGAGAGACAGAGCATGAATGGGGGAGGGTCAGAGAAAGCGGGAGACACAGAATCTGAAACAGGCTCCAGGCTCCGAGCTGTCAGCACAGAGCCTGATGCGGGGCTTGAACTCATGGACTGCAAGATCATGCCCTGAGCCAAAGTCAGCTGCTCAACCGACTGAGCCACCCAGGCGCCCCACTGGAGACTGTTTAAATATTGACTATATATTGCGTAACAAAATTTACTCTTGTTAAATTTCCTCAATTTTATAAATGAACTGTACTATAATCACAGAAGTTATTGTCCTTGTGTTTAAGTTATACACACTAAAATATTTAGTGCTAAGAGGTATGATGACTGGAGCTCACTCTCAAATGATTCTAAGGTAATAAAATATGTTTAATATGTATGTCTATATTTATATAATACATATGTAAGCATACCTACAGACATATATGGAAAGAGTGAGTTTGCTAAAGCAAGTGTGCAAAAATGTTAACGGTGGTAAATTTAAGGTTTTTAAAATGTAAGCCATAGCAATCTGAGTCTGGCATGGAAATCAGATTTGGGCCTAGAATCTTTAGTTTATGAAGAACATGCCTTAGTGCTTTGATGTACTTTGTGTACTATATTGTCTAGAAGATGATTAACTAAAGCCCAGAGGAGACAGACCTCTGGCTGGTATACCAAAAACATGGTGCAGATACTACTTTAGGAATTGGTCCAAAGGGACTTCTGGTTAGAAATAAAGATATTAAAGATTCAAGGAAATACAATTTAAACTCATCAAATGGGCAATTATTAAAAATCTTCCAATTCAAAGAGTTGAAGAAATGGAAATTCTCATACACTGCTGGTGTGAAGTGGTAAATTCGTGCAATCATTTTGGAGATTCAATTAGTTATGAATCAGTCTGAGTTTAAGCAGGCTACAGAAACCTCACAGTTATTTGAACGAGGCAAGTGTAATATAAAGAGTCGTTACTCCCATCCTCAGAATTAATAAGGGATTGGTAGTAAGAAGTGAACTCTAAAGGAAGGGCAGATATAGGAGCAGCCACTACCCTTAGGGCTGAGATAGATGCCCAAGGAAGAGCTCACACCCTTCAGACCAGAGATCCAGACCATGTTGGAGAGGACACAGTGTAGCTAACTGGATGGCAGAGAATTCATTCTGATGCCACACCAGTGGAACTTGCCAGAAATTTGCCCTCTGGAACCTGCCAGGAATCCACCCTTGAGAGTGCTGAGGAAAGCTATTCACAGGGAGAGATGTTTTGCCAGAGTCAAAACCACCTGAGGGGTTTTGCAGGGGAAGCTTCTGGCTACTAGGTGCTGCAGGCTGCAATGCACCACAGGAGTCTGGTGCTGGAGAAGCTGCCCATGCTGCAGAAGCCAGACGCTGGAGAGGTTGCCCGTGCATTAGGAGCTTGGTGTTGGGGAAGCTGTCTACACTGCAGCAGTTGCCAAACAGGCACACCAGAACCAGGAAGCAAAATCCTTCCCCCCTGCTATGCCTCTCTCTTGCTGTCTACCGATGGAACTTAATTAACATGAAGTACCAATACTTCTGCCAGTACCATCTGGCAAAGAAAAATATTTAAAGATCCATTTTCATAGTGCAGGCAAAAATTATGAATTTGGACTTCTGTGATAATAAACAAGCTGGCACAGAAAAGCTTACGATGTGTATCTCATACTATTGGGAGGTAATTCTCCAGAAACGAATGATCTTACCTGCTTCCTGGGTCTAAGTAGCAGGAACTATTGGGTGATCTCTTTTGGGACCACCACGGAGGCATAGGTATTCTAAGTCCTTAGGTCACTTCACTCAAGAGCCAAATTTCTGGGAGAAGATGACCCAGCTTGGTTCATCCTTTGTCAGGGTATCATGGTGTTCATGGCCCCACTAAGACTGCAATAAATGGAGACCAGAGCGATTTCCCTCCTCTGCCTCCCCCAACATGGAGGAGCAGTTATGGGTAAGTGTCATAGATGCCGGGTAGAAAAGCTAACAGATGCCTTTAGAACAGGGGACCTGCAAACTACAAGCCTATGGGCCAAATCTGGCTTGCCACATATTTTTGTATGGCCTGTGCAGTAAGAACAGTTTCTACATTTTTAATGGTTGGAAGCAAACAAAAGAAAAATAATATTTGATGACATATGCAAATGATATAAAATTTAAATTTTAATGCCCACAAATAAAGTTTTATTGGAACAGAGGTACACTTCTTTAGATATTGTCTATGGCTTTGTGTTCTCGTGCTACGATGGCAGAATTGTGTAGTTATGACACAGGCTGTATGGTTCCCATGGGCTAAAATATTTGCAATTTGACCCTTCATGGAAAATTTTCCATATTCTTTCCTCCTACTCTAGAGTATTTCTACTCAAAGTATGGTGTGTATACCAGCACACAGGCCCCACTCCTTATCTACTGACTCAGAGTCTACAGTATTACAGGATTCCCAAGTGATTCACATGCACATGAAAAGTCAGAGACGCACAGCTTTAGACAAGATAAATTTAGCGGGGCTTATTTTATTCCTGTGTTTATTACCATTTACCCGCTGCCAATATGAGTGAGACAATACACTTCACAGTCATTGTTCATTAGGTTCTTTCATTTTCCAAAGTCACAGGTATGTTAAACCTAACCTGGATAATAGAACTTTATTGTAAGGATATTGAGGAGGGAAGGAAGATCGAGATACTGTCTCAGCTGGCCTCATGAAGGTCTGTGGGAGGCATTTATCCTAGTTTGGAGATCTGAAAGTAGCCCTACTGGTCCCTAGAAGCTGTTGTAGATGGATGTGATGTTTAAGCCTCGGCTACTCCCTCTCCTACTCCACCCGTTGGTTTCTGCTTGCTCAGAATTCCTACTTTCTCAACTCCTGACCATCTTTAGGGGTCCCCGAGTAGTGCAGGTATTTTCAGTACCAGAATAGAATTGGATAGCAAAGACCAGCATGCATTATATATAGAAAGAATAAGGTAAGCAGAGAAATAGAGAAAATTTTCTCAACACTCCCACCTCTCATTTTCTCTTGAATCTACTCTGCTCAAGACATTTAAAGCAGAGATAATACCTATCCTTCTCAAGCTATTCCAAAAAATAGAAAGGGAAGGAAAACTTCCAGACTCATTCTATGAAGCCAGTATTACTTTGATTCCTAAACCAGATAGAGACCCAGTAAAAAAAGAGAACTACAGGCCAATATCCCTGATGAATATGGATGCAAAAATTCTCAATAAGATACTAGCGAATCGAATTCAACAGCCTATAAAAAGAATTATTCACCATGATCAAGTGGGATTCATTCCTGGGATGCAGGGCTGGTTCAACATTCGCAAATCAATCAACGTGATACATCACATTAATAAAAGAAAAGATAAGAACCATATGATCCTGTCAATCGATGCAGAAAAAGCATTTGACAAAATTCAGCATCCTTTCTTAATAAAAACCCTCGAGAAAGTCAGGGTAGAAGGAACATACTTAAACATCATAAAAGCCATTTATGAAAAGCCCACAGCTAATATCATCCTCAATGGGGAAAAACTGAGAGCTTTCCCCCTGAGATCAGGAACATGACAGGGATGTCCATTCTCACCGCTGTTGTTTAACATAGTGTTGGAAGTGCTAGCATCAGCAATCAGACAACAAAAGGAAATCAAAGGCATCAAAATTGGCAAAGATGAAGTCAAGCTTTCACTTTTTGCAGATGACATGATACTATACATGGAAAATCCGATAGACTCCACCAAAAGTCTGCTAGAACTGATACAGGAATTCAGCAAAGTTGCAGGATACAAAATCAATGTACAGAAATCAGTTGCATTCTTACACACTAACAATGAAGCAACAGAAAGACAAATAAAGAAACTGATCCCATTCACAATTGCACCAAGAAGCATAAAATACCTAGGAATAAATCTAACCAAAGATGTAAAAGATCTGTATGCTGAAAACTATAGAAAGCTTATGAAGGAAATTGAAGAAGATATAAAGAAATGGAAAGACATTCCGTGCTCATGGGTTGGAAGAATAAATATTGTTAAAATGTCAATACTACCCAAAGCTATCTACACATTCAATGCAATCCCAATCAAAATTGAACCAGCACTCTTCTCGAAGTTAGAACAAGCAATCCTAAAATTCATATGGAACCACAAAAGGCCCCGTATAGACAAAGTAATTTTGAAGAAGAAGACCAAAGCAGGAAGCATCACAATCCCAGACTTTAGCCTCTACTACAAAGCTGTCATCATCAAGACAGCATGGTATTGGCACAAAAACAGACACACAGACCGATGGAATGGAATAGAAACCCCAGAACTAGACCCACAAACGTATGGCCAACTAATCTTTGACAAAGCGGGAAAGAATATCCAATGGTAAAAAGACAGTGTCTTTAACAAATGGTGCTGGGAGAACTGGACAGCAACATGCAGAAGAATGAAACTAGACCACTTTCTTGCACCATTCACAAAAATAAACTCAAAATGGATAAAGGACTTGAATGTGAGACAGGAAACCATCAAAACACTGGAGGAGAAAGCAGGAAAAGACCTCTCTGACCTCAGCTGCAGCAATTTCTTACTTGACACATCCCCAAAGGCAAGGGAATTAAAAGCAAAAATGAACTATTGGGACCTCATGAAGATAAAAAGCTTCTGCACAGCAAAGGAAACAATCAACAAAACTAAAAGGCAACCAACGGAATGGGAAAAGATATTTGTAAATGACATATCAGACAAAGGGCTAGTATCCAAAATCTATAAAGAGATCACCACACTCCACACCCGAAAAATAAATAATCCAGTGAAGAAATGGGTAGAAAACTTGAATAGACACTTCTCTAAAGAAGACATCCAGATGGCCAACAGGCACATGAAAAGATACTCAACATCGCTCCTCATCAGGGAAATACAAATCAAAACCACACTCAGATATCACCTCACGCCAGTCAGAGTGGCCAAAATGAACAAATTAGGAGACTATAGATGCTGGCGAGGATGTGGAGAAATGGGAACCCTCTTGCACTGTTGGTGGGAATGCAAACTGGTGCAGCCGCTCTGGAAAACAGTGTGGAGGTTCCTCAAAAAATTAAAAATAGACCTACCCTATGACCCAGCAATAGCACTGCTAGGAATTTACCCAGGGGATATAGGAGTACTGATGCATAGGGGCACTTGTACCCCAATGTTTATAGCAGCACTCTCAACAATAGCCAAATTGTGGAAAAAGCCTAAATGTCCATCAATTGATGAATGGATAAAGAAATTGTGGTTTATATACACAGTGGAGTACTACGTGGCAATGAGAAAGAATGAAATATGGCCCTTTGTAGCAACATGGATGGAACTGGAGAGTGTTATGCTAAGTGAAATAAGCCATACAGAGAACGACAGATACCATATGTTTTCACTCTTATGTGGATCCTGAGAAACTTAACAGAAACCATGGGGGAGGGGAAGGAAAAAAAAGAAAAAAAGAGGTTAGAGTGGGAGAGAAAGCCAAAGCATAAGAGACTCTTAAAAACTGAGAACAAACTGAGGGTTAATGGGGGTGTGGGGGGGGGGGAGGGTAGGTGATGGGCATTGAAGAGGGCATCTTTTGGGATGAGCACTGGGTGTTGTATGGAAAGTAATTTGACAATAAATTTCATATAATAAAAAAAAAGAATCTACTCAGGTCAGATTGTACTCTCACCTCTCCACTGCAACTGTTCTCATCAATGCCATTGATGACCTTCACATTGGTGAATTCAACAGTCAATTCTCAAGTCCTTGTCTTGACTGACCTTTCAGCAAATTTGACACAGTTAATTAGTCTCCTCAAAACACTGTCTTCATTTGGCTTCCAGATCCTCCTTATTTTCCCCCCGAGTCACTGGCTGCCTGCCTTTCTGCAGTCTCCTTTACTCACTCCCATGGTGACCTCATTCTATCTAATGGCTTTAAATACTATCCATATTCTGATGATTCCTAAATGTTTCAGCTTCTCCCCGACCAAGGATTCCTATATATGATTGTGTACTTACCTTCTCCTCTCAGATGTTTAAATGTAGTAAGTCCAAAATCAAAGTCTCAATCTACTAATTCCCTCTCCGACACACTCCAAAGATTTTGTTTCTCCTACAGTCTTGCCTAATTCAATAAGGTCACCACCATTAACAAGGTGTTCAAGACAAAAACCTTGGAGCCATCTCTGATTCCTTCTTTCTCTCACATCCCCATATTTAACCCACCAGCAAATCCTATGAATTTCACTTCCTAAATGTACTCCAACTCCAATCACTACCTCCACCACAAATATTCTATCACAAGCTGCCATCACGTTTTCCTTGGATTACTGTTATAGTCTCCTAACTTGCCCTCTATCCTCCATGCAGTATTCAGAGTGTTAAAAATCCTCAATGACTTTTGTCACACTTAAAATAAAAATTCAAGGTCCTTGCCACGCTCTACAAGGTCTTCCATAATGTGCATCTCCCACCACCTCTCTGACTTCGCTCTCCCCTTTCCTCACTATGCTCCAGCCACAGGAAACTTTCTTTGAGGCCTCAAACACTTTGCACCTGCTCTCTCCACAGAACCTTTGCTTTTGCAGTTTCATGTGGAAAAGCCCTTCCCTAGATAACTACATGGCTCACTTTCTCACTTCTTTCAGATTTCTGCTCAAATGTCTCTTCAGTAGAAAGGCCTTCCTTGAACACCACATCCAAAAATAGCATAATCTGGCCATTACTCTCTATCCCCTTATCTGCTTTATTTTTCTTTATGGCACTTAGCACTGACATTATATAGCTACTGAGTTTCAGCAACTCTGAGATTTTATCCGTTGAAAGATGGGCCATTATTTTATACGCCCATCAAGAAAGAGAAACTCTGACAAATAAAATTCACATCATCTTTCTTATCACTTAGAATTTTTATTTTAGACTCATTGAAAAAATCCTTTCAGACTTATTTAGGCTTATTTTTTTTTAAATCATATATCCTTCACACACAAAAAGAAAACTATAAGCAAAATAAATCAGTTAAATTATATCTAAGACATCTTTATATTCAGAATTTAATATTCTGATATAGTCTTCAACTCATACTCAGTGTCAGTGACTTTCCACACAGTATCTCACTAATAAAATGTAACATAGCTTCATCTACTTGTGGGTGCCTTCCTTTTTTCAAACCCGTAGAGCAAGAAATATGGAATTGTGGTCATTCTTTAAACGATCTTACTTGCTCCCCCAATATCAAATTTACATCTCATTTCTCTATTTCTGAGCCTGGCTGTCTACACAATAACTTCTTTTTCAGCCATATAAGAATACCATCTTTTGAGGACATTTTAAGCAGTGTCTAAACTCCTCTTAGACAGTTTCATCAGTGCACACAATTCAATCATGCTTATAGTAATAAACAGATATAACTAAGATCATGGAGGAAAACAACTCTGTGATGGCAGTCTATCTAACTGTATCTATAAGGTGTCAGTGACTGTAAGATGTATTCCGTTTTCAGAAATCTAAAACTGTGGGGAAAACAATGCATATCTTCAAATCAATTAAATACAATAATGTATTTGTCCCTCCCACCAGAATGTGAATGTTAGCAGGGAATTGGATCGTTTTGTTCACTGGCTATATTCTCATCATCTAGAAAAATATTTGGAAAATAATAGAAGCTCAAGAAGTGTTTGTTGAATAAATGAATGTATAAATTTCTGCCTCCGTTACTAACAGTGGACTCCAATACTTCATAATTAAACCCTAAGACAGAGAATTCAATTGGTTTAGTCACCATCCAGTAAACGGCACCCCTGCTCTGGGGGGAAGATCTATTTCCAGGCACCTGATAGACTCCTAATTAGCCATCTAGTCATTCACACCTGTAGACGACCACCTTTGACATCAGCACCCACCTCACAGCTTTGCCTGCAGTGATCATGACTTCCGGGGAAAACCTAGAGAAAGACAGGCAAACACAGCTCTCAGAAATTTGTGAGACTTTTATTACAATTACCTGTGAAACCCTCAAAGAAGGCCATGGACAAGGCAAGCACTTCAAAGCCTCAAAAAAAAAAAAAAAAAAAAAGTATAGAGACACTGGAAGGAACTCCCCTGGTCAGCCTAATAGCCATTTGTTTTTGGCTTTGTTTTTATTTAATCCCCATGACAACCTTTTGAGGTAGAAATTCTTTTCAATACGTTAGAGGTAAGAAAATTAAATCAAGAAAATTAATACATCTCTTAGTCAACGCCACATAATGGCAGATTTTAATGGAGATTTGTGTATTTCTACTTTACTATGCATTTTCCGGGTGCCAAGCACAGGGCTAGGTGATTCAGTGGTGAACAAAAACAACCATTAATCCTGAGCTCATTGAATTTTGAGACAGTGATCAAAGGAATCTTAGTCCACATACTCAACATGCCTCCAAATATGGTTCTCTAAATATACTTACTTCTGACTGTAAGCATTTATCTTATGAGGCTTAGTCACTTCAGTGTCTCTCTTCCCGACTACACACATTCAGACCCTAAGCTGGCCACAGGTGTTAGAGTCAAAGGTGACACCAAAGCATTTGGAAGCCCTTCCAGTCCTCAGATTATACTGGTTTTTGTTCAAGATATTCATTACCTTTGTACATATAGTTCCATTCTGTCAGAAAGTTCTACTTTTATCACGAGGGAAGTAGCAGAATCTTGCCTAAGCTACAAACCCATGACTGGTATCCTTCTTCCCTAGACACGTCATGTAGCCACACCTTCTTCAGACTTTCACCTCTCCTGAGAAACTGCCACAAACTCACGGGCCCCTTTCTCCTTCACAGTCTGTAGAATTTGCTGCCCTTCTTGTCAGTCCCTCGAAATCCCTCTCCTTCTGCCCTGCAGTCACACTGCAAAAGCTCTTCAGTGAGTATTACCAAAATATGGTTGACTTCAGCCATCTTCTGCCAAAACCTCTGATTGAGGGATTAAAATGCCTGGCTACTTACATGAAGTAGGGTAAAAAGAAGACTATAGGGGAACCAGAAATTATCATTCTTCTCATAGTTTCTTCATCCAGGTGTCCCCCAAAAGAGTGGAACCTAGTCTCTGTTCCAAATTGGGTTTTCCACATTTTCACATATGAAGCAGCACCTGGTTTGAGACTGTTTGACTTTATTCCTAGCTGCTTAAGTAAGATGCCTCCCTTGTCCTGCTGCTTTATGCTTCTATGCAGTATAGGTATCCCCAGGCCCAAAGGTGTGTAATAAAGTCAGAGGAGGAAGGTCGGAGGTCTAAGGATTATCTGATATTTTGTATAGTTATCTAATATCATGTTTCCTATAACCCACATTAAGGTGGAAGAATGACATATAGTTTAATTTGATTTCATTCATACACTGATTCCAAAAGGAATGTGAAGCAGCTAAGGAATGTAAGGAAGATATTTAATGACAAACACTGAAAGGGAAAGGGCTTGCTGCCTAACCTGAAAATTCAATTTAGCAGAGTGGTTCATTCAGAATGTTCCAGTTAAGTGAGATTTAATTATGCTTTATGTTTGTATTTACTAATGCAGCATTTGTTCTTACTTATATAGTAGAGAGAGCTCTTGAATGATTTGTCAAGCTGGACAGAAAGAGGTTTTGTTTTTGTTTTTGTTCTTTTGCAATGAGATAATTGGCATTCTCCTGTTACTTTTCTAAAGTTTCAGACATTTACTAGCCATAAAAACGACGGGGAGAGAAGGGAGGCAGGAAATGTCAATAGCATGATTTCAAATATATTACCTGGCCAAACATTTTTAAAACAATATAAACTAAAATATTCTACTTCATATGGAGAGAATTGGTGTTAACAGCTTTATTTTTAACAGTCTTAGTGTTGGCTGAAGTAACAAAGACCAACAATAAAACAGTGATTTCCAAAATCCCTGTGTTCTGAGGGGAGGTGCTAGACCACCCCTATAAAACCCAATTATTTAAACCCTTATGCCATTGCCCACCTGAGGGCATAAACTTATTGAAGTTATTTTTGAGGAATCTCCCTACTGTTTCCATAGCTACTGCACTATTTTTTCTTAAATTTTTATTTTATTTACTTTGAGAAAGAGAGAGAAAGATCTGGGGAGGGGGCGGGAAGAGAAAGATAATCCTAAACCCCTATGTGGGGCTCAAACTCATGAACTGTGAGATCATGACCAGAGCCGAAATCTAGAGTCGGATGCTTAACCAACTGAGCTGCCCAGGCGTCCCATAGCTGCTGCACTATTTATTTTTTTATTTTTTTAAATTTTTTTTTCAACGTTTATTTATTTTTGGGACAGAGAGAGACAGAGCATGAATGGGGGAGGGGCAGAGAGAGAGAGAGGGAGACACAGAATCGGAAACAGGCTCCAGGCCCTGAGCCATCAGCCCAGAGCCCGACGTGGGGCTCGAACTCCCGGACCGCGAGATCGTGACCTGGCTGAAGTCGGACGCTTAACCGACTGCGCCACCCAGGCGCCCCGCTGCTGCACTATTTTACATTCCCAACAGTGTAAGAGGGTCGCAATTTCTCCACATCCTCGCCGATACTTGTTGTCTGTTTTTTTTTGTTGTTGTTTTTAATAACAGCCATCCTAACATCATGCTAAGTAAAATAAGCCAAGGATAGAAGGATAAATATTGCATGATTCCACTTATGTGAGGAATCTAAAACAGTCAAACTTACAGAAGCAGAGTAATATGGTGAGGACCTGAGGGAGAAGGGAAATAGGAGTTGCTGTTCAACGGTTCTAAAGTTTCAGATATGCAAGATGAATAGGTTCTAGAGATCTGCAGTGCAACATAATGTCTTTAGTTAACAATACTGTATTGTGCACTTAAACATTTGCTAAGTTTGTTATTTTGCTAAGTGTGTTATTCTTAACACACCCACACATGAGGGTGGAGAGGTGGAGGGAATTTTGCAGGTGATGGATATGTTTATTGACCCTACTTGTGGTGTACGTGGACGTCTAAACGTATCAAGTTGAATACCTTAAATATGCGCAGTTGTTTTGGATGTCAATTGCCTCAATAAAGCTAATTTTGAAGAATGAGACATACTTAGAATGAACTCTGCAGATGAATAGGAAAACATGTTCTAATCCTACTCTAATTCCCATTCATACCAGGGATAGGACACGAGCTCCTTGAAACAATGTCAAATAGCCTTGAATGACTATATAAGTGTCTAATTACTTCTCTTTGCTCTTTTCTCCAGTTAATTGTTTTAGAATGCCCAGGCTCTTTTCTACACATAGTTCTTTCTGTCTTTGTGGTCCTCATCTGCATACTGCATACTGCAACCTAAAATGTAGATAAATTTTGTTTTTTAAAAAAATGGACTTTATTTTTTAGAGCAGTTTTACGTTCCAAGCAAAATTGAGCAGAAGATACAGAGACTTCCCATATACTCCCTGGAAAGTATATAATATATAATATATAAGTATGTATGTATTGTGTATACATATATAATATACACATACATATGTATGCATGGTGGTAAAATATACACAATAAAATTTATCATTTTAACATTTTTAGGTGTGGAGTCAGGGGTTTTTTTTTTTTTTTTTTTGGGACAGAGAGAGACAGAGCATGAACGGGCGAGGGGCAGAGAGAGAGGGAGACACAGAATCTGAAACAGGCTCCAGGCTCTGAGCCATCAGCCCAGAGCCCGACGCGGGGCTCGAACTCCCGGACCGCGAGATCGTGACCTGGCTGAAGTCGGACACTTAACCGACTGCGCCACCCAGGCGCCCCAGGAGTCAGGGGTTTTAAGTGCATACATACCGTGGTGCAACTATCCCCATCATCAATCTCCAAAATTTTTCATCATCCTTAAACTGCAATTGTACTCATGAAACAATAATTCTCCATTCTTCCTCCCCCTAGCCCTGGCAACCACCATTCTACTTTTTGTCTTGATTAAGTTGACTACTCGAGGTACCTCAGGTAAGTGGAATCAGACAATACTTGTCCTTTGGATCTGGCCTTTTCACTTAGCATAATGTTTTCAAGGTTGTTGGTTGTCGCATGCATCAAGAGTTCCTTTGTTTTAAAGGCTGAATAACATTCCATTGGCGTATATACCACATTTTGTGTATCTATTCATCTAATGATGGACATTTGGGTTGTTTCCACCGTTTGGCTATTGTGAATAAATACTGTCACTCAAATTGGGAGTCTTCCCCTGATGACTTTCTCTGAAATAAAACCTTCCCTAACCCTCTCATCCCTTGCTGTCCTTATTACTGGGCTGGCTGTGGGCTCACTACGGAATATGGAATCACCACACCACACTTACTTGTTCTTAACTCAGAATCTTATAATGTTTTCTGTCCTCATCCAGAGTACAAAATCGAAAGTCTTTCTTTTCCCACAAGACTGTACACCATGGGATTTCAGAAGGAAGTTAGTGCCTCTAAAATGACAGCCATCCAAAGTTTCTCTTTATTCTTCCTTGTCTGGAAAGGAGTTGTTTGCTACTTTCCTATAACAGAAAGATTCTGTTCTGCCTCACACCATTTGATGGTTTTTCACTGCTCCTTAGAT
This sequence comes from Puma concolor, assembly GCF_028749965.1. Taxonomy (NCBI): domain Eukaryota; kingdom Metazoa; phylum Chordata; class Mammalia; order Carnivora; family Felidae; genus Puma; species Puma concolor. The sequence continues at coordinate 119,251,924 of NC_141671.1, read as the reverse complement.
CCTACAGCCTGACCTGCATAGGTGCTGAGGAAACCCAACACTGCAATCAGGCAAACAACTCACCGTAGGATACATTTACTGTTGAGAAGCAAATTAGTAGTGCGGAAAACCTACTGGGAAAATGTGTCAGAACACAGAGCAAAATACAAAGAGGAGGAATTAATGAGGGAAAAGAAAAGAGGAGACAGATCCAGGAAACCCAACAAGGGATGAGTTCAACATGTGGGACTCCTCCTGGAACTCAGAAGAAGGCAAATTGGGAGTAACAATTTAAATAATAAGATGAAATTTCCCTGAGTAGCAAGAAACATGAGTGTATGAATGAACATGGTTTACCAAACTTTAGGGAAGATTACTTTAAAAAACAAAAAAAGACACAACTTTGACTTCTAGCCATGCTGGAATTAGAGGAATTGGATTTACCCTCCCACATTGAGTAACTACAACACCTGACGACATATACATCATAATAGGAATCACTGAGAAAAAGGAAATAAATGAGGTGAGCTCTGTGAATGTCCCCACTTACTGCCTAGAAGAGTTTGAATATCATATTGAAATTCCTAAAATTTAAGAATAAAAAAATTACAAAACAGAGAGGACAGGGAGGGCATGTGGGAGATCGAGGAAGTAAAAACATTCTTGTTCTCAGATGTGGGGAGGAGAGAAATGAACACAGAAAGTAGGTAGGATTCGATACAGTTGTTCATATATTCTGATAATTTAAAAGAGAGACAAAATTCTAAATTCCCAAGTTTGAAAAAGCAATGAAGAAAAATTCTGCATAGGCAGAATAGGTAATAAAGAGAAAATAATAATAAGATAGTAAAATATAAAGAAAGCATATGACATGATGGCGGAATAAAATGAAGAATATCGATTCTCACTAAATTTCTTATCATGGCCATATTAAAAAACAATTTTATTTATTTATTTATTTTTTAATTTTTTTTTTTTTTTACCATTTATTTACTTTTGAGACAGAGAGAGACAGAGCATGAACGGGGGAGGGTCAGAGAGAGAGAGGGGGACACAATCTGAAACAGGCTCCAGGCTCTGAGCTGTCAGCACAGAGCCCAACACGGGGCTCGAACTCACGAACCGCGAGATCATGACCTGAGCTAAAGTCAGACGCTTAGCCAACTGAGCCACCCAGGGGCCCCTAAAAAACAATTTTAAAATGAAACTCACTTGCAACAAGTTTGCAAAGATATGTCAAAAATGAGATATTGACAAATACATGCCAGGTAAATACAAACAGAATGCAGGTGTGAAAATACCAATAAGAAACTTGGTCAAGAATATTAAACAGAACTGAGACATTATTTAATGGTGACACATACCATTCACCTAGACTTAGAAAAGTGTGCTCCCATAATTTATGCACTACATTTTATGCACAGAACAACAGAGCCATCAAATACATAAAAAGGCTCTATAAGTACAGCTAGATCTTAAAAGAAATATAGTGGAAGAATTTAATATACCTTTTCCAGAACTTGATAGCTCAAGTAGACAAATAATAAGTAAGGACATAGATTATTTTAATAATACAATCAACAAGCTATAAAAAACTATGTCTTACATCAGAGAACATATATTTTCTGCTTAGCTCCATGAATAAAAATTAATCATGTTCTTGGCTACAAAGAAAACCATAAATTTTAAAAAGTAGAGATTTTACAGACTTCATTTTCTGATAATAATTCAACAAAGTTAGAGATAAAAAAAATAAATAATCCTTGAAAAAATTAACTCCTTGGAAATGAAAATATGCTATTTTTTTAAAATCCTAAATCAAAGAGGAAATCAAAACCAAAGGAAAAAAACGATCTAAAAAGAAACAAAACTGAGGACTCATAATATCAAAACCTGTGTAAACACATGAACACATGTGCTGGGTGTGGAGCCTGCTTAAGAATCTCTTTCTCTCCCTCTGCCCTTTTCTCCCGCCCCCTGCTCGCTTGCACGTGCTCTCTCTCTCTCTCTCTCTCTAAAATAAAAACAAACAAAAAAAGCACACAAATAAGTAAATAAATGAAAACCTCTACAAGCATTTGGAAAGATGATCAAACTTAACCATTTGAGAATGCACTGAGTCCATAGTGATTTTCAACTGATAGTAACATTTAAAAAATAGATAAGATGAATCTTATTTTATGCTAATACTTATCTTAGTATTAATATTATTTCACACACTTAGTACTTATTCTAGTATTAGTATTCATAAATGCTAATTTTAATTATGCTAACTCATAGGGAAAAAAACAAAGCTCCTCCGTTTCTTTATGAAACTGATTTAAACTTAAACCAGCACCCATTACAGAGCATAAAGCAGCTAGAACGAAAATTGTATATGCTGAATTTACTAACAGATATATCAGTGGTCCTTGACTTAGTATGGTTGGACTTACAATTTTTTTACTTTAGGATGGTGCGAAAGCAACATGCATTCAGCAGAAACCATACCTGGGGTTTTGAATTCTAATCTTTTCCCAGGCTAGTGATGTGAAAGCCATGCTCTCTTGGTCGTGGCAAGGAGCTGTCGCTGCCATTCAGCCGTGCAATCATGAGATAAACAACCGATATGATTAGAACCATTCTTTTTTTCACTTTTAGTACTGAACTCAATAAATTACATAAGATACTCAACACTTTTTTATAAAGTAGGCTTTGTGTTAGATGATCTTGCCCAATTGTGGGCCCATGGAAGCGCTCTGAGCACGTTTCAGGTGGGCTAGGCTAAGCCATAATGTTTAGTAGGTCAAGGGTATTAAACACATTTCGAGTAAGTACGTTTTCAACTTGCAATGGGTTTATTGGAATGTAACTCCATCATAAGTTGAGGAATATCTACAGACGCAGATTTTCTAAATAAATTACTAATAAATGGAATAGCGGTGCGTCAAAAGAATGCTACATAACCAAGTAGTTTGTTCTAGGAATGTGTGAATGATTCAAATCCAGGGAATCTTTCAATATAATCACTACATCAATAAATTAAGGGAGAAAGCCATGAATGTATCATAGATGCTAAAAATATTTTGATAAAGAACCTCCTAATGCTAAATGTAAAATAGGAATTTAAAATATTACTGAAATATGATACAGGCTATTTACCAACACAAGCACAATTATCATATTAATCAATATTAAGAATACTGCCAGAATAAGCTTAATGAAGTGAAAAGGCCAAGTCCCTCTGTAATCAATAGCTATTCTAAAACTTAAAAACCTCACTTCGTAAAGATTCTTCATGTGGTACTCCTCTGGACCAAGACCGTGAGTACTTTATATAGCCTGAATGTATTCCTTTGACGGCTTTCAAATATATGGTATTAGTATCCCTTTCAAACTGCCTTTTTTAACTTTCCTAACTTATGATAAGGTCAATCTTCTCCTTCCCGTGGGACCTTTATACATTTATTAGATGTCGTCACATGAAGCCGCTCGTTGAGTCAGACTTGGTTACTGATCTATGCAAAAGCGTTAGTTTCATATTATAGCTTAATTGAGAAATAGAAAACAGTTTAATGCATTAAGAGCTAAAGGCAGAACCTCTATCATATATACAAAGGATCGAAAAGACCAGCACAAACAAAAACACAATTTAAGTGAATTCTTTTAGCTATAGACATTTGTAGCTGCTGGATCTCTTACTGAATTTAAGCCAATGGTCTCTACGACTGTTTTTGTGAATTCCACCAGGACATAAATGAAATTTTGTGAGCAAAGTACAACATTACAATAGAAGTAAAATAGTTCATATGATACATTCATACTCCTAGATGAGTCAGATATTTAATCATGCACCTACAAGTCTTTTTTTTTCTATTTTTAATGTTTTTTATTTATTTTTGAGACAGAGAGAGAGAGAAAGAGTATAAGCCAGGGAGGGGCAGAGAGAGAGGGAGACACAGAATCCGAAGCAGGCTCCGGGCTCTGAGCTGTCACCACAGAGCCCAATAGGGGCCTTGAACCCATGAACCATGAGATCATGACCTGAGCCCAAGTCAGATGCTTAGCTGACTGAGCCACCCAGGCATCCCACATGCATCTACAAGTCTTTTCACCACATAATAAACTCGTATAGAATATTTGACCTAAAAGGGAATGGACATATCATATTCAATATTTTCCTCATAACTTTAGGAGAGAAAAATGAAATATGCTATCTCTCTGAAGTAAAGTTTCTCGGAGGAATTCCGATGCTTTCACTGAGCTAGAACCCTATCTAAATCTTAGTGACAGAAATATTTAACCTTATACCAACACTACCACAACCCAAACACAAAAAAAAGGAAAATTGAAAGCACTTCTCATAACAGACATTTTATTTTCTTTGGTCATTTTTTTCTGTGTATGTATGATTCCTCAAGCCACCCCACTGTGAAGTTAAACATAGGACCGCTTCAACAAAGTCACCTCTGTTTTGCTGCCTTGGGAAAGCACCAGACCACAGAACCCCTGGAAAATCTTGCCCTGCTCCCAATGTGTTGGTATGGTTTCCAGAGGGTGTCCCTACAGGTGCCCAGATGCCAGGCCAGGTGGTTGCCCCCAGACCCCAGGGCTGTTTCTGCAGGGTCCGTTGCTTTTTACTGCTGAGAACTGCCCTAACCCGCTGAAGCCTTCAAAGCTCCAAGCCAGGGGCAGGACCCCAGACAAGCAGGAAAGAAAGCCTCCCTTCACATAGTGTCTTTTTTTTTTTTTTTTTTAATATATGGAATTTATTGTCAAATTGGTTTCCATACAACACCCAGTGCTCATCCCAAAAGATGCCCTCTTCAATGCTCATCACCTCCCGTCCCCTCCCTCCCATCCCTGTCAACCCTCAGTTTGTTCTCAGTTTTTAAGAGTCTCTTATGCTTTGGTTCTCTCCCACTCTAACCTTTTTTTTTTTTTTCCTTCACATCGTGTCTTACATCCTGCCATGTACATGCTAAAACAGGGCTGCTGGCTGATATAGGCAAGAGCATTTTGCAAGGCTTTCCTTTAAGCAGCTCTTCCCTTTTTGCATAAAGTCCTCTGCTTTCCCACACCAGCTCCAAGTCCCTGGAGACCGAACCAGGACGGGTGCGGGGGCACACACTCATCCTGGGCGTCTTCGCCTAGCCAACTTTGTTTTCCCTTTACACCTAGAGTGAGTTATTTTCTAGGAGGTTCCTTCGTTCCCACAAGCGAATTGAAAGCAGCCCAGAAGGCCAGCCGCCAGTTCCTTAGGCCTGCTCAGACTTGCTTACCTCTGAGAAGGAAGGTGACACACAAGGCAAACTGAGAAGCCCTCCTACACAGATCGCTTTGCTGTTCATGGAAGAGGGGTGGTTCTGTCCGCAGTCTTCATCCTGCTTCCTTACGTTTAATGCCGTGTCACACGTGCTTTCCTTACCGCTTAAAACATGATTTTTTCCTTCCTACAAAAAAATTCTGTCTTACGAAGAAGTCATCATGTATTTAACTAGATTCCTATTGTTAGGCACGGAAATTTGCAATTTTCCTGTAAAACATAATTGCAATGAACATCCTTTAATTAAAAAAAAAACAAACACAACTTTGGGTTTCTCTGTGGTTATTTCTACAGAATAAATAGCTGGAAATTGAATTACTTTGCCTTGGTCTGTGCATCGAGTTGCTCTCCAGAAAGTCTCAAATAATTTTTATTTCTAGCACTGTACGAATGTCTAATTTTTCTACTTTAGCCAGGGGTTACTGTAATGTTTTAATGTTTTCCAATTTGCTATAAAAATTATGTTATCTAAATGTATATTTCTTTTAACAAAAACAAATTTTAATATTTTTCCCTATAAATATTGGTCAGCTTTATTTTTTCTTTTGTTAAAAAACACGTGCTTGCATGTTTAAAAAAAACATTGGAGACAGAACAGTTTAAGAAAATTTCTTAATTTTGTTAAGAAAAGTGCTTAATTTTGTTAAGAAAAGTGCTTAATTTTCTTAAGAAATTTAAGAAAATTTCTTACTTAAGAAAATTTCTTACTTTTCTTAAGAAAATTTCTTACTTTTCTTAAGAAAATTTCTTTTCTTAAATTTTCTTAAGAAAATTAAGGGGTACCTGGGTGGCTCAGTCTGTTAAGCCTCTGACTCAATTTCAGCTCAAGTCATGATCTCACAATTTGTGGGATCGAGCCCCACAGCAGGCTCTGTGCTGACAGTGCAGAGCCTGCTTGGGATCCTCTCTCTCTGCCCCTCCCCTGCTTGTGCCCTCTCTCTCTCTCTCTCTCTTGCTCTCAAAATAAATAAATAAACTTAAAAAAAAATTAACACATATAAGGGAAAACAAAGATGTAGAAAATCAAATCAACAATGTCTCAATCACCACTTTACGCTGTATACAGTCTAAGAAATAAAAATTAACAGTAGAGTTGATGTCCCCATGAATTCCTTCCCACTCTTCCTCCTTCTCTCTTCTCCAGAGGGAAGCTTTATTTGCACATGCCCATGAGCGCACACACAGACACGTGCATACATCCACAAAGTTAATACATTCATATATCCATGTGAATATGTTTAAATACTTATCATCTTTATTAGTTTTTTATTTGAGTATATTTGAGACACAATGTTACATTAGTTTCAGCCATACAACTTAGTGACTTGAAAAGTTTATACCTTATATTATGTTCACCACAATGTAGCTACATCTGTTCCATTATATCAGTAATATAATATCACTGACTCTATACTTTACGCCGTGCCTTTTATTCCCATGGTTTATTCATTCCATAATGGAAAATCTGTATCTCACTCTCCCCTTCACCCCTTTTTCCCAACCCCCCATCATCTAGCTACCAGCAGTTTGTTCTCTGTATTTATAGGTCTGGTTCTGCTTTTTGTTTGCTTATTCATTTTTTTTAATCCACTTATGAATAAAACTTATGTTTTTTTATGTTTTTTTTATTCCACTTATGCATAGAACCACAGAATATTTGTCTCGGTCTGACCTATTTCACTTAGCCTGGTACCCTCTAGGTGTATCCATGTTTTCTCAAATGGCACATTGCATTTCACCATTGAGTATGATGTTAGCTGTGGGTTTTTCATATATGGCCTTTGTTATGTTGAAGTATGTTCTCCTAAAACCCACTTTGTAGAGTTTTTATTATAAATGCATGTTGAATCTTGCCATAATGTCACTTCTCTAAAGAAGACATCCAGATGGCCAACAGGCACATGAAAAGATGCTCAATGTCGCTCCTCATCAGGGAAATACAAATCAAAACCACACTCAGGTATCACCTCACGCCAGTCAGAGTGGCCAAAATGAACAAATTAGGAGACTATAGATGCTGGCGAGGATGTGGAGAAATGGGAACCCTCTTGCACTGTTGGTGGGAATGCAAATTGGTGCAGCCACTCTGGAAAACAGTGTGGAGGTTCCTCAAAAAATTAAAAATAGACCTACCCTATGACCCAGCAATAGCACTGTTAGGAATTTACCCAGGGGATACAGGAGTACTGATGCATAGGGGCACTTGTACCCCAATGTTTATAGCAGCACTCTCAACAATAGCCAAATTATGGAAAGAGCCTGGATGTCCATCAACTGATGAATGGATAAAAAAAATTGTGGTTTATATACACAATGGAGTACTACGTGGCAATGAGAAAGAATGAAATATGGCCCTTTGTAGCAACATGGATGGAACTGGAGAGTGTTATGCTAAGTGAAATAAGTCATACAGAGAAAGACAGATACCATATGGTTTCACTCTTACGTGGATCCTGAGAAACTTAACAGAAACCCATGGGGGAGGGGAAGGAAAAAAAAAAGAGGTTAGAGTGGAAGAGAGCCAAAGCATAAGAGACTCTTAAAAACTGAGAACAAACTGAGGGTTGATGGGGGGTGGGTGATGGGTATTGAGGAGGGCATCTTTTGGGATGAGCACTGGGTGTTGTATGGAAACCAATTTGACAATAAACTTCATATATTGAAAAAAAAAGAATCTTGTCATAATGCTTTTTCTGCCTCTATTGAAATAACCATATAATTTTTATCCTTCATTTTATTTTTTTATTTTATTTTTTTAGCATTTATTTATTTTTGAGACAGAAAGAGACAGAGCACGAGTCGGGGAGGGGCAGAGAGAGAGGGAGACACAGAATCTGAAACAGGCTCCAGGCTTTGGGTTGTCAGCACAAAGCCCGACGTGGGGCTCGAACTCAGACCATGAGATCATGACCTGAGCTGAAGTCAGATGCTCAACCAACCAAGCCACTCAGGTGCCCCTATCCTTCATTTTATTGATGTGGTGTATGATGTTGATTGATATGCAAGTATTGAACGATCCTTGCATCCCTAGAACAAATCCCACCTGATCATGGTAGATGTTCTTTTTGATGTATTGTTGTATGTACTTGGCTAATATTTTGTTAAGGACTTTTGCATCTATGTTCCTATTATACTGTTAAGATACTATTGTGCTATTTGTCTTTACATTTTCTTAAGTTTTTGATTTACAGAAGTTATTTTCAAAACTTTAAAAGTCAACTCAACTTCTCCTTTCTTGAGATATTTTAGGAAGATCCTTTTCACCCCAATATCAGATACCCATCTATGCTTTGTGCCGATATTCTAATAGTTGTTTTTATACTTAATTCTTCCTATGTCTAGAACTCAAAATTATGTATGTTATGAATTAATGTCCCAACAGAATTAATCCCAAAATAGCTTCTTTGCAGGGACACCTTCAATTTTCAGATGAGGAAACAAATCTCAGAGGGTTTTTTGTTTTTTGTTTTTTTTTTTGCTCAAATAAAGTCTAGAATTTAAACATCATCCTTATTAGCCCAAGTTCATTGCTCTTACCTCCTCTCATTTTTCTTTCCAAACCATAAACAAATGGGTGAGTATCTCAATGATCTGAATAATTTCCTAGCTGTGATCTCAAACATCATTTGCCCAAGTACACCAGCCTAGAATAAAAGATTATTTTCCAGAATAGGTATAGAGTTTTTATCCAGAAAACAGATCAAATATCACTGTGTTGTAGACCAGTGGCTACAATAGAGCCAAATATAAAACACATAACTTGTTTTCTTATAAACTCTGTTCTAGTCTTCAGTGAAACAGAACAAAAGTCTCTCTAAAACCTGGTCAACAAATCGGATCCTAATTCAGCGCTTACAATGTGCCAAGTACTATTCTGAGGGCATTGCATGCACTAATTCACCAAAGCCTTGCAATAGCACTGTGATACAGGTTCTTTCTTTTAAATCTCTAAGTTGCAGGTGAGGAAACTGAGGCAGAGAGAAAATAAGTAATTTACACAAGTTTTGTTACACGTTGCAAGCAGTAGGGCTGGGATTTGAACTTTGGCATCCTGATTATAGAGTCTGCACAAGCTGCTTCTTATAGTAATTGTAATATGTGGCTCCAAGGCAGTGGTCACAGGTGCTAATCTGGCAGAAATAGGTTTTGGAGCAATCTTGAGTTCTCCACATCTGTCAGATGTATTTTATGGTAACAGGCCAGGGGGAGATATTCTGATTTTAAACAATTCTAGGTCCTCCAGCTGCCTGTCTACACACACATGGTTCTCTCTTAAAATTATATATATATACATATATACATACATATTTATTTATTTCAATGACACAGTATAATAACCTTCATAGAAAGCAGATCTCTAAAGAAAACAATTAGAATATAGAAACCATTATCTTTAAAAGTAGGTAAATAATGAGAGCAAGAGAGAAAGAGAGAGAGGATGGAGAGCTAGTGACACATGAAGCTGACAGTTTTATTATGACCCTAAGGGACAAGGCTTATTATAGGCAATGAACTATATTGGTTTACAGTTCAAATTTTATTTTGATCAAAAGCAGATATTTTCTCAAACAATCCCCGGCCACAGCCTTCTTGGCTGAAAGACCAAATGGCTGGCTACTTCTGTACTGTTGAATGTCTGAGTATGTTTGGACAACTGAGTGCAATAGAAAAAAGTCACAAGTCAGCCTTTTTTGCTCCTATATCAGCAGAAGAAATGAGCTTACATAATGAGCCCATGAGATCGATAGGGAAGACTCCAAGTTACAATGCTGCAGCCTGAAGTCCCATTTTGCCTTGCCCCTCCACTGAGCTGATAAACCTAAAAAAGAAATTACAGAAAGATTACTCATCAAGAGGGGAGAAAAAAGGAGTTACACTTTGTAGGACTTTCTAACCACTAATGCCAGATTATGCCCACTGGATTTCAAGCTTGGACTATGTTACACATTTCAGAAGGAACCCTCTTCTCTCCAAAGCCTGTGGCTGAGTTATCTGCAGGAAGCTGTGGCCACCAGTAGCCACAGAGACCACGATCCATTTAAGCATCAGATTCCAACCTGCCATTTCATACTGAAAGGAACAAAGCTATTTCAGTACAGGTACCTTCATGAATTTGTGCAAAAATATGCGGCAGCTTACAGCCAGATACAAGGTGACAGTGAGAGGGGGAGAAATATGGCATCAGATAGCATCTTATTCTTTTTATGAGTGTTCTGGGAAATTTGAGGAAGCCACTTAACTCCTCTGGGTCTTGGCTTCTAACACACAAAGCAAGATAGTTTAATGAGACATTAGTTCATGTCTATTCTCACTGATGTAGAATCATCAAAGGAATTAAAAGGTAGTTTCCTAGTACTTAATACCACACTTTTGTGTTCTGAGTTTCTTGTCCAAGGACAAATAAATAGCTTTTCTGGGTTTTAGAAGCCTTCTCAAATATATCGCCATTCAGATCTCAGGTGGGAAGTAGTTGGATTTGCCAAACGTGTGAGAACTGGGGTGGGTGGCAAAGGACAGGTTCTAATACTTGGATGTGAAGGCAGTAGTTTGGAGGATGACTTAACTCTGGGGCAGAGCTGGATTCCCAGATGCTTAGAAAGTAGAGGAGTGTAGTGAGACCCCAATGGGGCACAGACCAGTATTCTACCACCATATGGCCCAGGTTGTAGCACGACCTCTAACTTGTCAGCGTGTGGCTTCCTGGGACTGAACACTAAGGGCTGTGCTTTGAGGACCAAAGCAAGCATGACAGTGGTTGAGAACAGTGCAGAGGGAGAGGATGCCAAGAGAAGCAGAATGGTATAACTTCAAATGCAACACATGGGTAGCTACATTTCAAGGATTTATTAATCAGTATTAATCAGGGCCTCCAGAGAAACAGAATACATATATGTGCATATGTGCTCATATTATAGAGGCTGGTAAGTTTGAAATTTGTAGAGCAGACTAGCAGCCTGGGATTTCAGGGAAGAGTTGATACTCTAGTCTTGAGTCAGAAATTGTCAAATTGGAAACTCAGGTAGGATTTCTATGCTGCAGTCTTCAGGCAGATTGCTGCTTCTGTGGGAAACCTTGTTTTTTCGCTTTTATGGCCTTCAACTAATTTGATGAGGCCCACTCACATTGTGGACAGTAATCTGCTTAATCAAATCTATTAGTTTATGTATTAATCACATCTAAAAATTACTTTCACAGCAACATCTATCTGGTGCTTGACCAAACAACTGGGAACCACAGCTTAGCAAGGCTGACATACTAACCATCACAGAAACCTTGATGGAAGACCAGATAGAAGTCCAGAAGACCTCTCCCAATGGTCTCCAGTTTGTGTGTGACCCTGAATCAAGGAAGGGGCCATACTCCAAAACAATAAAGAATAGATTTTCAGCAACCCTACGGGTTGAGGGCCTAGCAAGATTTGACTTGGAAAAATTAAGAAGTACCATTTTTTCTTATGTCCAAGGGTCATAGGGTAAATCCACAACAGACATAGATATAAAATGGGACTAAAAGACTTTAAGGTTCTTTCCAATTGTAGACATCCTATGATTTCATAATATTCTAAGGCTCTGATGAGCCTGTCCTGAGGTATTGCACTAGGTTATCCTGTTTTCTGCAGAAGTATTTCCTGGTTAAACTAGAATTACATACCCTATTTAAAAAAAAAGTTTGATTCTTCACATACAACTCTCTAAATAGAGACTGGTGAAAGCCAATTCTTAAAATAATTTAAAAATTTTATTGGCATCTATTTACTTAAGATGAGGTAGATACATTCAACTTGATCAGAACCTGCAACCTAAAAACATTGCAGATTTCTTAGAACAGTAAGAGGAAATTACTGTATATCTCAGTTAAAATTTTATTCATAAGATAATATGCCTTTTCATGAAACTCTCAGGAGGGCCTTATCTATATCATGTGATATGGTAAGAATCCATTAATTTTCATTCTGTGATAATAATCACCTTCATATTAATCTGTAGAAAAACATGTAAGCATGAACTTCTGACTCACAAATTTAAGTCTATGGTTTACATTATAAGAAAGTAAGAAGACATAAATTACGACAAAAGCAAACAGAAATATTTTTGTTAAGTCTAGCCTATTATCCACATTAGGCATGTAAGCAGCATAATCACTGGCAAGAAAAATAACATGTATTTACCTATGGTGAGATGTTGGTGAGCAAATGGATTAATATCAAAGGGTATTTTAGAAAGGTCTTCTGTGATCACCACAATTTAGTTATTAGGTTCAAAGACCCATGGTTATTATGTATCTGGAACAAAATAGAAAAGGACCATTTTACCCTTCTCTGGAAAGAAACAATCTTATTCTCAGAAACCAATGGCTTGCTAATTCATAGTTCCCCCTAACTCTGATGCTAAATTATGAAACAAATAAATAAGCCCTATACACACAACCTACTCAACCAATCCACACACCCACACACAGAGTCTGCCCAACACTGCTTCCTTTGCAAAGGCACTAAAGGCCAGAAATGCTAATAAAGTTTGCAACATAATCAGAGAGGTGATATGAGTTTGGTGTATTACTCTAATAAAGGACACAATAGTAAAGGAAGAAGGGGTGAAGCTATTCAGGCTGATGTCCTGAAGTGTTAATGTAAGAAGTGTTGTTTATGTCACTTGTTACGCAGGATGACAACTTCTGCCATTGCCAACTGAAGTCAGACTGCTTTTCACTTGTCTTTGTCTAAATGATGATTGGAAGAAAGGCGTTAAGAAAGCAAACAGCCTGAGAAAGTCAGTGGAAAGAGCAGTCCAGGAGAAATCAATCCGGTCCTAGTGTTAGTCTTGCCTATGTAAATCTGCACCAAATCCTCCAGAGATCCTGTTACTGAATTTCCACATTTTTAGTTTGTATGCAAAATAATGTATTTCTGTACCCATTTAACCAATATTTATGGAATGTTTATGTGATTCAGGCAATGCGTGTGCGCTAAGAATACAAATAGCACATAAGAGGGACACCACGCTTGCTTTTACAAATAGTGACTCAAATGAATGTAATGCAGATTTAACTACTGAAACAATAGAGAAAATACAGAGTGGTGTGAGAGCATAACGAAGGTGACTAGTTCAGTCTCTATTTTGTTCATCACGTTATTTACTTCTTTGCACTATCTTCCTTAGTTCAGTGTAAACAGATTTAAAAGAGAGACGGGCTAAAAATGGTGGAAGAGTGCACATGGATGCATTCTTTCTCACTTCCAATCTCTTAAGGGAAAAGACAGGAAGATTTTATTTGTTTGCTTCTCTAGAATAAAAGTATATCAGTGCTGGAAAATGAGAAAAGATGGCCAGAAAATTAAAGTTTCAAGGAAGATAAATAGAAACAAAATGGAATCAGGTTGATGAAGAAACAAGGTTAGAGAAAACCTCAGGCTAAAACACGGGGAAGAGAAAATTTTACAGTGTTGAAAGAATTTCAGTGATTTTTTTCCAAGCTCACAGTCAACGCATTCTTGAAATAGCTAGGCCAGTTGGGCACCTTCTTCCTGTCTCTCTCTTCCCACTTATTCTGAGTGTTGGGGATTAGCAGTGTTTGGCCCTGGATAAAGTCAGAAAAACCCTCTCTGAAGGGTGAAAGACCTGTTATAGGAAGATGAAGGCTTCTCTGAGAATTACTCTGCCTTAGAGAAGCTGGGCAGAGCTGGGGGGACTCCTCTGGAACTCCACTGCAGAAACAGAAAGAAGAAAAAAGAACATGTATCTAAAGACACTAATGGGATCCACTCCAAATGTTGGCAACAACTTGGGAGAGGTTGCCAGCCTTCCTGATTTCTTCCTGTCTAGAATGAAATGTGGCAGTCAGAATACCCTGCCAATTTCACATAGAACACAAATAAGTCTCCCTTTTGAGAAGGAGCTAGTTGGGGAAGCAAAACAACACAATTCAGAGGACACCTTAGCCAGCTGCCTAGATACTGGTCAACTAATGTTTGTCATCTATGATTAAGAAAAAAAGTGAAAAGACAAAATTACCAATATTAAAAATAAGTTTACTGTTTTATATTTTAAAAAATGGAAAATCTAGAATGAAAGGGAAGGATTTCTAGAAAATACAATTTGTTGTGTTTGACTGAAGAGGATATCAAAAACCTGGATAGACCAATAACCTTAGAAGAGACTGGAAGGAGTCAAAGATCAACTTTAAAAAGGCACCAGTCCTAGATGGTTTTACAGGTGAGTTTTTCCAACCCTTCTATAGAAATTTTTCCATATTTGTCTCTATATTCAATATAATTCCATTAAAAATTTCTACAGAACGTTGTAAGAAAATTGGAAAGGCATCCAAAAAGATGCCTGGAAGGAAATTGATGGGAAAATACTTAAGTTCATCTAAAAAAGGAGATGTATAAAAACATCAGGAAAAGTTGAAAAAAGAAGAACAAGTGAATATCACAACATAAAGTTATATAACTGAAATAGTGTAACATTGTGAACAGAATATAAAAGAATAAGTAGGAAATAAGATTTGGAAACAGACCAATTACATAGGAGAATTTAATTTATAGGAAGGGTAGGTTTTCAAATCAGTGGGTAATTCTTAATCAGTTCCATAATTGATAAAGCAACTGGTGATGAACTTAGAAAAAAATAAATATTGCTCTCAACTTACAGCATAGACATACACAAATAATTCTAGATTGTTTTAAAAGTTAAATCTTTAAAAATATATCAATATATATTTATAAATTAGAGAACTTTTATGGTCTCGTGGTAAAGACTTCCTAAGCAACATACAATGTCTAGAAACCATAAAGGAAAAATTAATAGGGTTGATTGCTTAAAAAAATTAAAATTTCATATGACTAAACACCATGAACAAAGTTAAATCTGGGGAATATTTGCAAAATATATAAGGACAAATGAATAAATTATTCCTGCAAATGATTTTTAAAAATTGGGCAAAAATTCCAAGAGAAAAAAAAAAGAACATATATGAATAGAAAATTTAAAGAAGAAATACAAATAACCAATGAAATCTAAAGAGATGCCCATTCTCATCAATGATACAGGAAATAACAATTATATATAACAAGAAAAAGGTTATTTTTTTATTATTCTTCAAACTGGCAAAAATTAAAATGGATTATTGATATCCAGGGTTGGCAAGGTTGTATGGAAATGGACATTCTCATACACTATTGGTGGGAATGAAGTTATTACAGCTTTTTCTTGAGGACCCTTTTGTAATATTTATGTTTTCTTTTTTGATACAGAAGAAATATCCTCATATAAGCATGAAGAAATATGTACAAATATATTCGTCCCAATATTTTCACAGGGAAAAATTGAAACAATAAATATCCACTAACAGAGGAATATTTTAATTATGATACCTCTGTAATATGAAATGCTATGTAGAACTTAATAAGACATCTCTATGTAGTGATGTAGAACCATGTACAATACATATCAGTAAATTTAAAATAGCAAAGTTTTCTTTCATCATTATGCTTTGATCAGAATTATGTTAAAAGAAATAAAACCAAATTATATATTTTTATATAAATGTGTATGTGTAAATACATAGAAAAGTATCCAGAAGTATATGTAACACATTGTTGATGGTAATTTTGAGAAAGCAGGTTGGATTGTTGTAGGAGGAGGCTGTTAAAAAGGGATTCTTTTCTTTTTTTAATGGTGCATATGTATTTTTTTAAGTTTATTTATTTGTTTTTGAGGGAAAGACAGATGCACGCATGAGTGGGGTAGGGACAGAGAGAGAGAGAGAGAGAGAGAGAGAGAGAGAGAGAATCCCAGGCAGGCTCCACTCTATCTGCAAAGCTCCATGTGGGGCTTGAACCCACGAACCATGAGATTATGACCAGAGCCAAAACCAAGAGTTGGACATTCAACCGACTGATCCACCTAGGTGCCCCTGTGCATATGTATTTTTTTTTTTTTTTTTTTTTTTAACGTTTATTTATTTTTGAGACAGAGAGAGACAGAGCATGAATGGGGGAGGGTCAGAGAGAGGGAGACACAGAATCTGAAACAGGCTCCAGGCTCTGAGCTGTCAGCACAGAGCCCGACGCGGGGCTCGAACTCACGGAGTGCGAGATCGTGACCTGAGCCGAAGTCGGCCGCTCAACCGACTGAGCCACCCAGGCGCCCCTGTGCATATGTATTTTTAAGTAAAGTTTAAAAAATAATGAATATATAATTACACATTAAATAAAGTTGTAGAGTGATATATATAAACCACGATCCTAGTAAGTAAAAAAATTCATTTGTGTGGAAACAGAACTAAGTTTTTCATCCATATGAACAGTATCACTAGATTTTTTACAATAAAAATGCAGTAATGTATTACTTATATAACTTAAAAATTAATTCATTGAAAGTATATAGCTTTAACATACAAGACATTGTTAAGTGACAAAACAAAAACCAGTTGTAGAACAATACTTATAGTAAGATCTCCTAAAGAATAAGGTGTGGAAGTTTTACACACCTGATACAAGGAAAATGTATTCATGTACTTTTAATATAATTCACAGAAAAAAAATGAGCAAAAAGAAAATCATATTTTGTATGAATTCAGAGCCTACCATTCAGCTACCTGGTTGCAGTGGGCAAAATTATAAGCATCGACTGATCCCTGTCCTAGAAATCAGGGGTATTAAGAGTGCCCAGGTATTTCCAAGGTGACTGCACCCTGGTCACAGCTGAAGGGCACAGAGTTGGGTACCTGGGCCAAGGTGAGATAGTTCTCTGGTGTCTTAGTTTGGCCTGCTATAATAAAATATCATAGGCTAGGTGGCTTAAACATGAAATAATTTATTTCTATCAGTTGTGGAGCCCAGGAAGTCCAAGATCAAGGTGCCAGAAGATTCAATGCCTGGTAAGAGCCCACTTCTGTTTTTTTTATTTGTTTGTGAGAATCCAGTTGTCTTCTACTAAGACGCATAGCAAAGAGATCTACAGAATGCAAAACAATGCCCCTGCACCCACTAGTTCCTTTGGAAATAGAGTTATGTCTCAAAAAACCACACATTCTTTATGTTTAATCTATATTCATGTGTAGAGGGTTTGTTATTGTGATTTTATTTCTTTATATTTTTAAAATAAATTTATTTAAATCCAAATTAGTTAACCTATAGTGTAATAATGGTTTCAGGAATAGAAGTTAGGAATTCATCACTTATATATAGCACCCAGTGTTCATCCCAAGATGTGTCCTCCTTAGTACCCATCACCCATTTAGCCCATCCCCCCAACCTAACACCCCTCCAGCAACCCTTAGTTTGTTCTTTGTATTTGAGAGTCTCCTAGGGTTTGCCTCCCTCTCTGTTTTTACCTTATCTTTCCTTCCCTTCCCCTATGTTCATCTGTTTTGCTTCTGAAATTCCACATATGGTGAAATCATATAATATCTGTCTTTCTCTGACGGACTTATTTTGCTTAGCATAATACATTCTAGCTCCATCCATGTTGTTACAAATTGCAAGACTTTATTCTTTTTGATCACCAAGTAATATTCCATTATATATATATATACATACACACACACACACACACACACACACATATATATATATATATATGTATATATATATATAAATGTATACACCACATCTTTTTTAGCCATTCATCAGTTGGACATTTGGGCTTTTTTCATAATTCAGCCATTGTTGATAGATAGTGCTGATGAGCCCACTTCCTGGTTTGTAGATGGTTGTCTTCTGCCTGTATTCTTATGAGGTGAAAAGCAGAGAGGAGGCTAGCCCTCCAGCATCTCTTCTTAGAAGGGCACTAATCTCCACAGGTGAGCTTCACTCTCTTGATCTAATCACCTCCTGAAGTTCCCACCTCCAAGTTCTATCACATTAGGAATTGGGGTATCAACATTTGAATTTCAAGGGAACACAAATATTCCATGGTACCTTAGTACTGTGTCCATAGTACCTTATGAATGGGAGTGAGAGAGAATCCATTTCTGTATGTGGTTGGACGTGAATATACCTTCTGTAAGTCTTGGTGCTGTGGACATCCTCCATCTTTCCTCACCCTGGGGGCTGAGGAGCAAAGAAGGTAACTCCACGGAGAAGGAAGCACAAATTAGGTGGCAGAGACACGCTGAAATGAGACTTCTGAGAGAGAAATAAACTTTCTAGATTTTCCCAAATCTTTGGTAACCTTGGTTTCCAAAGTTCCTGGTATTAACTGCATTCTCCTCTTGGGCTGGGACCTTCTCTAACCTATTGTAAATTTCTCTTCCTTGCTGCTTCTTGCAACCAAAGGCGAGGTCAGCATTTCCCTGTGTGACCATGAAGATATATTCCTGTAAATCGGGTTTGTCAGATTTTATGGTCCCTGTACTATGTCTATCCTATGTAGATAGCATCTGCTACTTGATACTATTTCAAAGTTAAAATAATGGAATTATGGATGTATTTAAAATGAATAATGTCTATGTTCAGGCACTTTCTGGCTATCAGTTTTCCCTCATGTGCCAAAGTAGTAAACAATATTTAAAATGTCACACTATAATTCCCACTTCCCAAAGTATAAGCCACCACCGCCGCCCCCCCCCAACCGATTCTCTTTTAGAAGTTAGTTGTTTTATAATTGAGTTCCTACAAGAACTCAATTACTCTATTTTAGACACACACACACAAATGTGTTTGGTGAGGGCTAATTAGTCTGAAACATCCTCAATCAATTTTGAGTGCTTTTAGAAAGCACCTGGTAAAATCAGTAAAAAACGACATAAAGAAATTTAACACCATTTTAGTCATTATTTTTTGATAGGGTGGAGTAGGACTTCACAACTGCAAGTGTTAAATTAGTGTGGCAAGACTAAAATCACTTACACAGGAAGTGGGTAGTTACATTGTGGAGACCATCACAGATTTACTGCATACAAACGAGATTTTAAAAAGCACTTAATGACATGGGAAGAAGTAAAAAATAAAGGGCACAAAACTAAATTTATAATCTGAACTAAATTTTTAAAACTTACAAATAAAACAACATAAAATTTGGTAAACAAATATTAATGTTTCTCTTCTTGGAGTTTACTTAATTCTTCTTTTGATCTATTTTTCAATTTTTTAAAGAAAACATGTATTAATATTGTAATCAGAAATTAATTCCAAAATGTTAATACAAAAATTTTGAAAATATGAGTCCAAGGGCAATTTATGAATCCCTGATAGGTGGCATTAATGTTTAACTTTCACAGAACTACAAATATGTTTTTATTTATGAATTGTGAATTAAATATTGAACATTATCTTTTTATATTTTGTTAGATGTCTCTTGTTGCCATGGGAACATTCTGGTTAACAGTAATGTTACAGAAAAATAATCTGTACTTAATCCACATGTAAGATTCATTTTTTAAGATGATTAACATACAGTGTTTAAAATGTTTCAGCATACTTTTCTATTCTATAGAGCACAAACTATTATTATTAAAATTGAGTAATTAGCTGGTACTTTCAGAAGTTATGGCATACCAAATGAATGCTTAACAACTTAATTGGTCAGCAATTTTTGGTATTTGTATTTTTAATGCAAATGTGTTTTTCAAAATAAAACAGGTACTTTATTGTATTTAATTCATATTAAGGCGATTTAAGAAATGAACAGAACAAATTAATTTTTTTCTGGATTATTCAATTCAGATAATGGTAGTTTAAAAATTAAGCAGAACATGGGGTGCCTGGGTGGCTCAGTTGGTTAAGCATCTGACTTTGGCTCAGGTCATGATCTTATGGTTCGCCTGACTTTGGCTCAGGTCATGATCTTACGGTTCGCAAGTTCGAGCCCCGCATCGGGTTCTGTGCTGGGAGCTGGGGTTTGCTACGGATTCTGTGTCTGCCCCTCCCCTGCTCCCTCTCTCTGCTCCTCCCTTGCTTGTGCTCTGTCTCTCCAAAATAAATAAACATTAAAAATATTTTTTTTCCACATTTTTATTTATTTTTGGGACAGAGAGAGACAGAGCATGAACGGGGGAGGGGCAGAGAGAGAGGGAGACACAGAATCGGAAACAGGCTCCAGGCTCCGAGCCATCAGCCCAGAGCCCGACGCGGGGCTTGAACTCCCGGACCGCGAGATCGTGACCTGGCTGAAGTCGGACGCTCAACCGACTGCGCCACCCAGGCGTCCCAACTTTAAAAATATTTTTAAAAAAACTAAGCAGAACAAATTTGAGGGAAACCATGAAGCACAAAAATCAAACTAGATTTTTGAAATTGGTTTAGGAAGCATATGTGTTTTGTTGTTGAGAAAAAGGAAAAAAAAATTGAATCATGTACTAGGTCAAGTACGTCCTCTTCAAAATGACGAGGGCAACATGGTGAAGCACACAGTAGGTGCTCAATAAAGGCTGGATGGAGAGCACCCTACAATTCCTGTAGGTTGGGGCCATCATCTGTGCAGTTTCTTGTCCCTGTATCTATGTTCAAGCCGTCCCTTCTACCTGGAATATCTTCCCCCTCCTTCTTGCCCCTCCTCCAGGCCGCTCCCTCACTCCCTTCTCTCCAGTCCCCTAGACCACTTCCTTCCCCTTCAGGAAGCCTTCTCCTTCTGGAGATTCTCTCTTTAAAACCCTGTGCTTACTTTCCCCTCTGACAACTAGATTGTGTGAGACTTTTAACACAGACATTTCAAAGCCTCAGGGGACTGTGGGCACGCAGGGGAACATACCATGCGGTCTTGGTCCCATCATGCCTGGGAGGATAGAGAGCATCTCTCAGGACATTTTGACGGGGCTGTTCCCACAGTCATTCTGATGCAGCCATTTTTGAGGCAGCCACAGCACAATGATGCAGCGGTTGTGATTTCAGAGTCCTTGAACCAGTCACTTTGGCACAACATTTCCCAAGGCAGGGGCATTTTGATGAGGTATTTGGACAAAGTTTTCACTCAGTTTTTTCTTTTCAGCAACTTATATTACCAGGTAGTGGTAAAAGCAAACCATTTTACCCCCTCCGTGGGAAAACTCATCCCATTTTTTCCCCTCTACGAACAGGGGGCACTCTAAGATGGAGACATTCTGGCAGAAACATGATCACAAAACCTTCTGTTTCCGTCCTTGCCCATCTCAGGAAAGGCCATCAATCATTCGTTCTAGGCAATGCATTTGCTCATCTCTGAGAATTCACTTGCATTTTGAATGAGCTGCATATGATTTCCTCATCTCTCCCCTAAAGTTAAAGACACCGGGGAGCAGAATGTTTGGTCCACATACATGATCTCTTGTTCTTAAGACCACACTACACAATAATGATCAATTCAATTTCTGACATTTCTCTCAGTAAAATTAAGAAAGCATGATTACCATTGCAGAACTTCATTATTAGTAATGCATTGGGGGACGGCATGATTATTTCTTAGAAGTTCACCCAATTCTATCAAATCAGAGGAAGAAATCTTTTTTTCCCATTTCAAAAAGTAATACAAACCCCCAAACATTCAAACCACACTTGATGAGGTAGGAAACATAAATCTCTTATAATCTTGGTGTGCCTGGCAAGCAGAGTAAGGTCCAGGGATGTTCTATGCACTGCTGGGGAAAACAAACTACAAGAAACAAAACAGATTTGACGGTTTTCACGGGGCCACAAAGTGTCCCCTGCATTGAAACAACATTTCAGCCGTATCCTGTTCAGCTTCATGAACAGTCCCCATCAGGCACAGAGGTTCCACTTTTTCTCTTGCTCCACTCCACCCATCCCTCTCCTCCCCCGACACCTTTCCCCTTCATCCTCAGCTTCTGAGGATGTCTCAGGGCAGCTGGTGTCCTACCTGAGAACAATGGCGTGCATGTTGCGATGACCACCTTTCACGGCTCTTGACTCCACTAGTCTCAAGGAGCAGTGCTGTGTTCCCCCTCCCAGAGTCTAGGTCCACTTTTAGAAGTGCCTACGTAGCTCTGTTTGCTCCCCTACTCCTTCCCTCTTCACTGTTTCCACTTGTCTCACAGAGCCCTTTAGAAAAACAGTTTCTTCAGCTTCTGTCTGAGGCTCCTTTCTCTGTAAGACTCAACAATTAGTGCAGGAAATCATCACAGTGGAAGGGGTCTCTGGAGCATACCGCCTGGACCTACATCCTGGCTGTGACACTTAGGGCTGTGTGATCTTCGTGAAATTCATTAAACTGTGCTTCTGTTTCCTCATCTGCAAAATGGAATGGGAGTTACAGTGCCCACTCCGGTGCTCCTTGTTGGGATGGGCTCTTATGAAAAGCGAATGAAAGACAAAGTCCCTAGAACAGTGTCCGGACTCAGGCCAACACTTGATCGACGTTAATTATTGTTTAAAAAGAAAAAGAGAAAAAAGGCTCGTGGCCGGGGACAAGACACCAGGTTGTCCCAGCTCTCACTTACCCCGTTCGTTGTGAACCTGCGCACAACACGTTGTCCTGACAGGTTCCCTTATATAAACGCTTACATAACCAGACATCGAGCCAAATCCAGGTCTTACGCTCTCCGTTGCTCAGTCAGGACCATCCTGCTACATTATTCAGTTTCTTTTTATTCCTCCCCTGCTATTCCCTGAAAGCACGAATTCGTCTTTCCTTTCCATGTGTTGCCAGCACTGTGATGGCAGTGAACACATAGCAGTTTTGATAAGTGGATGAATGAATGAATGGATGGACGTAGTGCTATTTATCTCAAATACTTCCATTCAAGACTGCTTGGTTCCTGAATTATATTTGAATGAATTTCACTTCGCAAAAATTGTACTGAGTCTAGAGTAGAATTAAAATAAAACATACAAGAGAACCATCTTTTAAATAGGAAATTGGAAGTAAGAATGTAGGAAAGATAAAGAATAAAAATGCACATGTTTTCCACAGAAAGGCTGAACACCAAATGAATGCTTTTTCTTCTATGGGTTTTTGTTTTGGCATCGTTATCCCACCATTTAGAGGATATGATGACTTATGGTCTGAAAATGAAACTGTATATCATTAAAGCCTTATTTTCATGAAGATATTTTCTTCTAATTAAATTCAATACCATCCAGTGGAAGAATAGCTTATTCAACACGATGCATAGCAATGCTTTGCCATGTAATAGAGAGCTCAAATAAAGAGTTCATGTTTTACTGTGAATCAAGGAAAAACACACTCCGGTTTTATAGGCTTTCTATGGGCAAGCATTTTCTCTTAACTGAACAGTTTGGGCTTTATGTCGTAAGTGGAAAAGAAGCCTAAACCTGATTAATTTACCATGGCTCACGATGAAACATTAAAAGTGGGGATAAAAGTGTTTCCACCAAATAACTGTAAGAGTGACCACTATTCTTTTAATTCGTGGCACTGAAGCCCTCACAAACAAACAAACAAACAAAAGCAAGCACATAAAGAACAACAAAAGCAAATAAAAAGTAAAAAAAAAAAAAAAAAGTAAACACATTTAAATTATTGATGGTAAGCTTCACCATGTTCTAGGAGTCTCTGCAATTTATTCAGCAAATGTTTAGGAAAACCCTGGATTGTGTCAAGCAAGGCTAAGCCCTGAAAATGTAAAGATGATGGAGAGAACACACAGGTGGTGCTTTCAAGTGAATCACAGTCTAGTAATTTTGGCACATTTCTTCTAG
This sequence comes from Puma concolor, assembly GCF_028749965.1. Classification (NCBI taxonomy): domain Eukaryota; kingdom Metazoa; phylum Chordata; class Mammalia; order Carnivora; family Felidae; genus Puma; species Puma concolor. The sequence goes on along the minus strand of NC_141671.1, from coordinate 119,228,045 downwards.
AAATGTGATCCAATAAGAAGCCTAAAGGGAAACACCTGTATGCATATATACACGTAGCTCTGTTTATTCACTACGGAAACGTATTTGTTGGCTGCTGATTTAGTGAAAAGTAAGGTAGTGAAAAAAAGTGCATACATAATTTATGATTTCCCTCCAAAAAGCTTTTATCCTGAATCCATACATGAGAGTGACAAACTTTACAAATAGTGATGGAGTAGTGTTCATAGTAGCAATAATAAAAAACAATAGTTAATAAGAGTGAATCAAATCTTGCTAACCAAACCATTCCTTAAATTTTCAAAGCTATTTAAAAACCATCTCAGCTTCGAGATGATGAAAACATGGAGAGGAAAACATTTTTCAAAAACCTACAGAGGAAAGATTCAAAGTAACCAAAAATCACACCTAGTGCCCAAATCTTGGTTTCTAACACCATTCTCCAATGAAAGGAACCAGAGCTCCTTGCAGAAATGGTGGAATCTAAGGCTTCCCCAGGAAATATACAAGATGAGCTTGGAGCACATAGTAGCTTCAGAAAGTAAGAGTGTTCCCAAAACAAAATGGCGGAGCGCGTCAAAGGGATGCAGAAGCCAACGTGAAGGAGATCCTAAGGGCCCAAACTAGGAGAATTTGAACATCAGAATAAATAACATAATATGCGATTATGAGCAAAAGTATAAAATAAATATCCATGAGTCCATATGATATAAATAAATGACTTATAAATAAACAAATGAGGGAGAAGAGACAAATTTCTCATACAGAAGAATTCCAAATAATTTGTGTGCATAATTCCCACTGGAGGAGGTAAGTATAACTCCTGACCCCATAAGTGTGGACTTTGCATAGTCTCTTCCTTCCGAAGAGTACAATGTAGACAGAAAAGAAAAACTGGAGAAACCTGGCAAACGCCACCTTGGCCAGATGATCAAGGTTAACATCAACAGTGATAAATCACATAGATAGTATTACCCTTGATAATACTGATAAGTACCCTTGATAATACTGATAAGTGAGAAGAATGGCACTTACCACTTGTGGTCTCCTTCTCAAAAACAAACGAACAAACAAACAGACAAACAAACAAAAAACTATAACCTCAGTCTAATCATGAGAAAACCATCGGACAAACACAAATTGAGAAAACAGTTTACAAAATACCTACCTGGCCACTATTCCTCAAAATTGTCAAAGTCTTCAAAAACAAGGGAGATCGGAGAAACTGTCACAGCCAAGAGGGTCATAAGGAGACATAATGACTAAATGCAATATGATATCCTGAATGGGATCCTGGAACAACAACAACAAAAGGATATCAGGTGATAACTAAGGCAATTTGAGCAAAATATGGACTTAAGTTAATAATAATGCACCAATATTTGTTTTTCAGTTCTGACAAATGTCCCATAGCGATGTGAGATACTAATGGAGGAAACTGAGTACAGAGCTCATGGGAAATCTCGTGTCTTCAATCTTTGCAATTTTTCTGCGAATCTAAAACTTTTATAAAATTTAAAACTACTTAAAAAGTAAGCAGAAATAGGGGCGCCTGGGTGGCGCAGTCGATTAAGCGTCCGACTTCAGCCAGGTCACGATCTCGGGGTCCGTGAGTTCGAGCCCCGCGTCGGGCTCTGGGCTGATGGCTCAGAGCCTGGAGCCTGTTTCCGATTCTGTGTCTCCCTCTCTCTCTGCCCCTCCCCCGTTCATGCTCTGTCTCTCTCTGTCCCAAAAATAAAAATAAAAACGTTGAAAAAAAAAATAAAAAAAAAATAAGCAGAAATATGGCAATCAAAGAGAATAAAATCTTGCCATATGCAACTACGTGGATGGAACTGGAGGGTATTATGCTAAGTGAAATTAGCCAGTCAGAGAACGGCAAATATCATATGACTTCATTCATATGAGGACTTTAAGATACAAAAAAGATGAACATAAGTGAAGGGAAGCAAGAATAATATAAAAACAGGGAGGGGGGACAAAACATAAGAGACTCTTAAATACAGAGAACAGAGGGTTACTGGAGGGGTTGTGGGAGGGGGGATGGGCTAAATGGGTAAGGGGCATTAAAGAATCTACCCCTGAAATCATTGTTACACTATATGCTAACTAACTTGGATGTAAATTTTTAAAACATGGTTAAAATAAAAAAAAAGCAGAAATAAAATACCTAAAACCAATAAAGACCTGACACAATTATTTTCTTAAGTAATAGATTTACAAATGCTGGAATAAATAACAAACATTGAGATTATACTTTAATGCTATCTGCCATCTCATTATGGGATTGTGTAGTGTGCTTCAGTTTAGTGTATGTCCAAAATTTTGAAGACTAAAAAGTAACACAGAATTCTAATCCACTGCCTTGTACCTTTGTACCTAACTCTGCTCCCAGTTTCTTTGGTTCCCCTCATCTCATGATTCTAGGGACTCTAGACATTTTGAAAAATTTTCTAGCCATTTGACTGATAAAGCTGCTGTACGTTTTTATTTAAAATACACTTTCAAAGTTTGAGTAATTTTCTCTGATTATTGTCTGTTTTCCCATTTTCTCATGTGATTGACTACCATATGGTATAGAAACAATGTGAGAGGTCAAAATCATTTTGATTGTAGAATGTGGTCATATTTTATGCAAACCTGGAATAGTGCAAAATAAGTATGTTAGCAAAGTCCAAGTTTAGCATAAAATTTGAAATATTGTTAATTCTTCAAATTAAAAACTGATGAAGAATCATAATCTGAAAGCTGACGGTACAATGCATTTTAAAACTGTTTACTACCACATGGTGGCAGCACATCAGCTGGTGAATGTCAAGCCTTGGCAAACCTTGGATGAGTCTTGAATTGACTGACTTGTGGATTACGCGACTTTATCCGGAGCTCCGCCTATGTTCGAATTCTATCCTTCATTTTACAAATGGAATAACTGGAGTCCAGAGAGCTAAATGATTCTCCCAAGTCTACACAAGGGTCTACTACTGAGCCAGGAATAGAATAGAATATGCTTCCTTTTACTTGGTTCTGTGCCATAATACGTATACATTTCTACAACAACATCATTTTATGGGGGGGGGGGGATAGACTTCTTACTGTCATTTTAAAATTCATGCACATAAGTGAATGTCCAAAATATATTAAAATATCAATTAAGTCTATTTTCTTTCCTTAGGTCCCTGAAAGTTTCAATACTTTGGTTTTTGCTTTGCAAAATTTTTCCTGATGCAAGACAATTTAGGAACCATTGAATTAGAACCATATAAAATGACTTAAATTTTTCACAAAGTATTGTTAAATGAAAATATAATAAGTGAAAAAGGATTATATTATCTTAATCCCATGTTTATAAACCAAATAATAATAAAAATTACAACACTCTGGATAGTATGCCTACAAATGTAAATGTCTGTATATCTATATCTATATAGAATAATTTAAAAAAAATTTTTAATGTTTATTTTTGAGAGAGACAGAGCATGAGCACGGAAAGGGCCGGGAGAGAGAGGGAGCCACAGAATCCGAAGCAAGCTCCAGGCTCTGAGCTGTCAGCACAGAGCCCGACGCAAGGCTCGAACGCACAGACCATGAGATCATGACCTGAGCCAAAGCCAGATGCTTAACCAACTGAGCCACCCAGGTGCCTCTAGAATTATTTAAATACAGTAAGAAATATGGATGATACATAAATTCTTTAATATATGTTACTTTTGCAGGGAAAGGGAAGAGATTCACATAAGAAGAAAAGTAGAAGAGAATGAGGAGAAAGCCAAACAAAACAGGAAAAGAATTGCACACACACAAAATTCCTATCTATGGTCACATTTAGGCATTTATGTAAAATTTTATTTATATGAATATATGTATAGATACATTTAAATACTTTGTTTTACAAAATAAAATTTACTATAAGGACAAATAAAATTTACCACAAATCAAGAGAAAAGGAAAATAAAAATCTACAAAAATTATTTGTGATAAAAATGACAGCAGAGATAGCTAATTTCCTTAAAAAAATAAGGAAAGGGGCGCCTGGGTGGCTCATTTGGTTAAGTGTCCAACTTCGGCTCAGGTCATGATCTCGTGGTTTGTGAGTTCAAGTCTAGAGTCGGTCTCTGTGCTGACAGCTCAGAGCCTGGAGCCTGCTTTAGATTCTGTGTCTCCTTCTCTCTCTGCCCCTCCCCTGCCTGCTCTCTGTCTATCTCTCTCAAAAATAAACATTAAAAAAAAACTTAAAAAAAAAAAAAAACAAAATAATCCTCCTACAAAGCAATTAAAAATGAAACATGAATAATAGCCTAATAGAAAAGGTAACAGCCTAAAAGCTAAGACCACCAATGGGCCATTTACATAAAAGAAAAATATAAATACTTCTACATAAAGACACTTGTTCCCATTTGTAATCAGGAAAATGCAAATTAAAATCACAATGAAATTCTATTTAAAATTCATAATATTGGCAAAAAATTAATATATCCTAAAACCAAGTTTTGGCATAATCACTTTCAAAAGCAACTTAGCAATATGAAGTAAAGTTGAAGATGTCCAATCCCTATGGCAGATCTCCTCTAAGGTTTATGCCCACCTGTATATTGATGAAGAGACATTTACAAGAATGATCACAACAGCACTGTCTAAAAGAGCAACAATTGGAAAAAAACTAAATGGACAAAAATAGTATAAACTGTGATATATTTATTCAGTGGGGTATAAACAGTAAGGTAAATATATACACATATATGTATCATATATATTTGAACTAATATAGATCATGAATAAATTTTCACAAAATGATGTTGAGAATAAAGAGCACACTGCAGAGGAATACAGGCAAATGACACTATTTACATGAAGTTTTAAAACATATAAATTAATTATACACACATACATATCACTTGGGAATACATATGTCTCTTATAAATTGGTGCAGCCCCAATGGAAAACAATGGGGAGGCTCTTCAAAAAATGAATGATAGAAGTACCATGTGATCTGGTAATTCTACTTCTGGGTATTTACCTGAATAAAATGAAAACACTGACTCCAAAAGATTCACGCACCCCTATGTTTATTGCAGAATTATTTACAACAGCCAAGATATGGAAGCAGTCCAAGTGTCCATCCACAAATGACTGGATAAAGAAGAAGTGTTTCAAGTACGATGGAACATTGCTTAACCTTAAAAAAAGAATGAAATCTTACCATTCAAAACAACATGGATGCACCTAGAGGGTATTATGCTGAGTGAAATAAGTCAGACAGAGAAAGGGCAATACCATATGATTTCACTTGTATTTGGCATCTGAAAAACAAAGAAAATGAACAAACAACACTAACAAGAAAATAGAAACAAACTCCTAAATACAGAGTTGCTGGAGGACAAGGGGATGGGAAAACAGGCAAAATATGTGAAGGGCGTTAAGAGGTACAAATTTCCAGTTATGAATAAGTCACAAGGATGAAAAGTACAGCAAAAAACATATGACATTATATAGTCAATAATATCGTAATGACTTTGTAGGGTGTCTAATGATAACTACAGTACTGTGGGTGAGCATTTCATAATATATATAATTGTCAAATCACTATGTTGTACGCCTGAAACCAGTATAATATTATACGTCAACTATACTACATTTTAAAATAAAAACAAAGATGCCTGGGAGTGATAAATATTAAATTTAAGGGAGCAAATACTTCTGAAAGAAGAAATGGGAAAATTCAACCAGAAATCAGTATGCAGTGGTCTTCATCTGATTGATTATGTGCTTTGTAAGCCAAGGGGTGTGTGCTTATGTTATTTTTTATTATCATTACATTTTAAAATGTATTTTTGTTTATAATTATTATAATACTATACTTATTATACATTCACTTTATTTACTAATATTATTTTATAGTATGCTCTACAAAGAAACTCAACTCCCTCATAAGAGGAGTACTTATTAAGGGGCACCTGGGTGGCTCAGTCGGTTAAGCCTCCAACTCTTGATTTCAGATCAGGTCAGGATCTCGGAGTTCATGAGATTAAGCCCCCCTCGGGCTCTGTGCCTGCCGTGTAGAGCCTGCTTGGGATTCTCTCTCTCCTTCTTTCTCTGCCCCTCCCCTGCTCATGCTCTCTCCCTCTCTCAAAATGAATAATAAATAAACTTTTTAAAAAAAGAGTACTTAATTGAGATGACAGTGAGAAACTATTTCTCGCCCATCACAACAGTAAAGATAAACATTTTGATAGTATATGTTCTGGATGTAGGGGCAAATGTACTTTCAGGAATTGCTGGGAGAGTACATTTGTAGAAGTCTGTGGAAACATTTGCAAGGGTTAGCAAAATTCAATGCATGTATACACTTATACATACACATTAACTTACATTTAATGCATATACATATCACTTTTAGGGATGTAGTCTTTAGATATTCTCCAGCAAGTACACAAGGACACATATACACAGTTATTCATTGTCACATTATCTATGATAGCAAATGATGAGGAACAACTCAGCACCACCTTCAGAAGGGGCTGGTTAGAAAGAAACGATTCTTCTATACAATGGATATTATGCAGGAGATGAAAAAGAATGAGCTACCACTGTATAAACTGATACGGAATCGTGCTTAGGATAGTAAGGAGGGGGGAAAAGCAAGGAAAGGACACTTATCTGGTAATCACATTTGGCCCAGCAAGTGATCTGTACTTGGTGATCACTGTATTTGGTGATCACTTGTATTTGGTTTACCGATATTTTGTTTAAGAATGTTGTGTCTATGTACATGAGGAATATTCATCTGTAATCTCTTTCTTTTTCTTTATAGTTCTCCCTCCCTCCCTTCGTTCCATCTTTCCTTATTTCATTTTCTTTCAAACTCTGTCAGATTTTAATATCAGGATTTTGGTAGCCTCAGTACCTCTGGCTGGCTCATTCAGAAGAGCATGTGACTCTTGACCTTGGTGTCATGAGTTCAAGCCCCACATTAGGCATCAAGATTACTTAAAAATAAATAAATAAATAAACTTTTAAAATATTAAAAAATATTTTGGTAGCCTCATAAAACAAGTTGGAAAGTATTCCCTCTTCCTTTATTTTCTTAAATAGTTTGTGTAAGTGTTGTTATTTCTTCCTGAAATGTTTGATATAATTCACCAATAAAATTTTCCAGGCTTTGTGATTAGATGCACTGATAATCAAATAATTTTTCTTTGTACTATTTGAAGTCTTAGCCATATTGATAAAGCTCTGTGCTTTAATTGGTATGTTCATCGTATTAAATTACAGATTTTAATCCCTAGAGGTGTAGACATATCAAATTTGTTTCTGATATTAGAAATTTTAACAGACACAGGACTATTCAGATTTTGTGTTTACAATTATTGTAACATTCATATTTATCATTATATATATATGTTATTTATTAATGTTAGTTTGTAGTGTTTTGTAAAGATTCTATTTCATCTTGTGGCAGTTTTGGTAAGCTTTTTATTTTCTTTAAGGTATTTATCCATTCCATCTAAATTGTTGAACTTATTGGCATAAGGTTGTTCATACCATTACTTTATCATCCTTGACGTTTGTGGAGCTAAAATATCACTTCTTTAATTACCAATACTGGTGATATCTCTTCTCTTTTTCTTTTTTTTTTTTTTAATGTTTTATTTAGTTTTGAGAGAGAGCGTGAGCAGGGAGGGGCAAAGAGAGAGGGAGACAGAGGATCCTAAGTGAGCTCTGAGCTAAGAGCAGCTATCCAGATGCAAGGCTAGAAGAACTCATGAACTGTGAGATCATGCCTTGAGCTGAAGTCAGATGTCCAACCGACTGAGTCACCCAGGTGCCCCTCTCTTTCTTTATTCTTTTAGTACTATGGCTACAGCTTTCTCAATTTTACTTGTCTTTTTAAAGCACTAAATTTTACCTTTCTTGATTTTCTCTGTTTGTTTTCAGTTTTGTTGATTTGGGCTTGTTGTTATTTCCTTGCACTATTTACTTAAGGTTCACTGTACCATTTTTAAATTTTAAATGTACCTATATCTTTATGCTTAAAGGGATGGTGGAGCCATAGCTATGCGGAACCTGGGTCTCTAAAAGGCTACATGGAACATTTTCTACCCTGCCCCTCCTTCAAACCATACCCTGCATTAAACTGTGATGTGAAGAAATAAACCTTTATTGTGTTACACTTCTGAGATTTGGAAGTTGCTTTACAACAAGTTATCCTGCTGAAGGCAGGACGGGTGATAGGAGACTACTACAGGAATCTGGACATGAGATGGTGAAGTCCTAACTCAGAAGGAGGCCCTGGGAAATAACAAGATGAGAAAAATGTGAGAAGCATTTTGAATTCAGAATGAGCAGGCTTGTGTCTAGTTGGATGTAGGAGAAGTCTAATATAGAATTGTTATAAGGATCAAATAAAGAAAAGTACATAACAAAGTTTTAATGCAAGATGGTGGTCACACATCGGGAGGATGTGATGCAGTGCAGTGATAAGCAGGACTCGACTGTTACCTTAGGCAGCCTTGGGCTCTCATGGGTGGTCACCTCTGGGTGAATAAAATGGCCTGACTGAGAGTTTCAGCAGCTAAGTATGGGCCTCTCCATGAAGCGATTTGCTTGGTTTTGCTTTCTTTATACTATTAAGAAGCAAAAAGTATCATGACTTACGTTTCATAATTTATGTAACTAATTTGATTCTATGTTGTTTATGTAAGCACTTTCCTAATAAGTAAGTACTAATTTATTTTTCCCCCCTGGGACATCAAGCCATTATGTGATGATGTTAGAAGGACATATTCTGATGTATGTGTATGGGACACACTTTGTGACATGGGAGGTATATATCTTCCCATATTCCCTGAAACTATGCATACTTGCCACACTCCTTCTTTAGGACTCAAGTAACTGCTTGATTGAAACTCTCCCTTCCCTTTCCCTAGCTTCAGAAAAAAAAAAGTGTGAAACTCACTTATTCTAGGAAATAATTATTTACAGTTTAAATAGGACTCCAAAAATATTTTTTAAAGTAAGCTCTCTGCCCAACATAGGGCTTGAACTCATAACCCCAAGATCAGGAGTCTTATGTTTTACTGACTGAGACAGCCAGGTACCCCCCACCCCCCAACTATTATTCACATTAGTGAGAATTATAGTTTTAAGATAAAAAGGATAAAGATTTAGAAATAAGTGCATTAGGAAATGGTAAGAAATAATAGATACACTAAGCAAACCTAAAAGTTGATTATTTGAAAACAATAAAATAGAGAAGAAATTAGCTGAAACAACCAAGGTAAGAGGAGAGAAATATTCCAATTAGGAAAGAAAATGGGAATGTAACTCAATACAGAGTGATTTAAGTAGTTGTAAGGGGTTATTTTGCTCAACCGTATAAAAAATAATTTGAAAACCTCTTTGAGATAGAACAAATCATAGGAAAATATAAATTGTCAAAACCAACCACCAATGAGGTAGAAAATACAAATAAAAACAGGGAAATGTACAAAAAGCCAGCTTGTTCTTTCTCCTGTCCAAGGCCCAGGAATTTCACCAGGGTATTTTCTGAAACGTTAAAGAGCAGAGAAGTCCAATGTAATTAAACTGTTCCAGAACATAGAGAAGTAAAGAAAATTTCGAAATTCTTTTTAAGGAGCTAGAAGAAATATCATGACCAAATCTGACAGAGATATTATTTTAAAAATTTTCTTTAAAATGTTTATTCATTTCTGAGAGACAGAGAGTAAGCAGCGGACAGGCAGAGAGAGAGAGAGAGAGAGAGAGAGAGAGAGAGGATCCAAAGCAGGCTCCAGGCTCCAGGCTCCAGGCTCCAGGCTCCAGGCTCCAGGCTCCAGGCTCTGAGGTATCAGCATAGAGCCCAGTGAGGGGCTCAAACTCACAAACCATGAGATCATGACCTGAGCCAAAGTTGGTTGCCTAACCGACTGAGCCACCCAGGCACCCCCTGACAGAGATACTATAAAAGCAGAAAACAGATTTATTTCACTTATAAGAATTGATTTTTTTTTTAATTTTTTTTTCAACGTTTATTTATTTTTGGGACAGAGAGAGACAGAGCATGAACGGGGGAGGGGCAGAGAGAGAGGGAGACACAGAATCGGAAACAGGCTCCAGGCTCTGAGCCATCAGCTCAGAGCCTGACGCGGGGCTCGAACTCACGGACCGCGAGATCGTGACCTGGCTGAAGTCGGACGCTTAACCGACTGCGCCACCCAGGCGCCCCAAGAATTGATTTTTTTTAATTAAAAAAAAATAGTAAGTAAAATTGATCATATTTTAAAATAATGATAGATCTTGACTACATAAGGATCATATCAGAAATTCAAGAGTGTTTCTGTATTAGCAAACCTAATAATATAGTTCACTAAATTAATAAATCAGATAAGAAAGTAATATAATCATCTTCACAAATGCTGAAAAAATATTTGATAAAATACTAACATTTACTTGTGATAAAAATTCTTAATAAAATAAGACTAGGACCATTAAAAAATTTTTACTTAGTAATAAGATAACTCAGTAGTCATTAGGATATATCCTTTGTATTAACAAAGAGTAACCAGATGTAAAATTTTAAATGAAAAAGAAAAAGGTAATAGCAACAAAAAGAATATCTGAGGACAAACTTAGTAAAAAATGTGCAAAACTCTAGGAGGCCAACTTTAAATTCCTACGAAAGGACAAAAGAGACATAAATATGCACAAGGTATACCCTAGTCTTAGGGAAATGTACAGTTTAAATATCTCTATTGTGCCTAAAGTAATCTATCATTTTTTTATGGTCCAAATAATATACGAATAGATCTTTTTCACTAAATAAGATTGTAAATTTCATATGTGAAGATAAGCATACAAGAATAGTTAGAGGGCACTTAGGTCATTCAGTGGATTAAGTCTCCGACTCTTGATCTCATCTCAGTTCTTGATCCCACAGTTCATGATATCAAGTCCCACATGAGGCTCTATGATGACAGCATGGAGCCTGCTTGGGATTCTCTCTCTCCTCTCTCTGTTTCTCCCCAGCTCACAGGCACATGCTCTCTCTCTCTCAATAGAAATAAGTAATCATTAAAAAAAAATAATTGGGAAAATTTTGTGGGAAAAAATTCAGCCATGGGGAAAGATTAGCCTTATTGTGAAATAAGGAAACTTAACTCAAAACTGGAGTCAGAAAGCCATGAAGGGAGAGGTCTCACAAATGTACCACTCATTGCAGCTTCTTCCAGCAAGAAGAAGGAAGATTTCTTCTTCATACAGCAACAACCAGCCCTAGGCACCTGACCAGGACAAGTTGCCCCTGCCTGCTGCCAGTGAGACAGTACTGCCATTTTGAATTCTCATTTTTGTCCAGTGAACTTTTGTTCAAAACAACCCCTCCCAACACCTTCTTTCCTGTATAAAAGGATACTCTCCTCCTTTGTTCTCTGGACTTGCCTGTGGTTCATCATATGGCTCTACTATTCTGGAATAAACTCGAATTTGCTGGCTGAATCACTTATCTTTTTCTTTTAAATGGTTTAATTAAGGTAATTGAAATAGCGTTGTACTAGCACATGTACATACAAACAGACCAATGAAATAGCAGAATGGGTTTAGTTATTTATTTAAAAAAATTTTTTTTAACATTTATTCATTTTTGAGACAGAGAGACACAGAGCATGAATGGGGGAAGATCAGAGAGAGAGGGAGACACAGAATCTGAAACAGGCTCCAGGCTCTGAGCTGTCAGCACAGAGCCTGACGCAGGGCTCGAACTCACGGACTGCGAGATCATGACCTGAGCTGAAGTCGAACGCCCAACCGACTGAGCCACCCAGGCGCCCCTAGTTATTTATTTAAAAAAAATTCTTTTATTTTAGAGAAAGAGAACAGAGAGAGAAGGACAGAGGATCCAAAGTGGGCTCAGTGCTGACAGCAGTGAGCCCTTAGGGGGCTCAAACTCACAAACCAGCAGATCATAACCTGAGTTCAAGTTGGATGTTTAACCAACTGAGCCACCCAGGTGCCCCCAGATTGGGTTTATAAATAGAATCCCCAAATAAAATTTAGCAAGGCTGAAGTTGGAATTTCACATCATTGGAGGAAAATAGAATGTTCAATAATTCTGGGATAATTGAATATTTGAAAAAATAAAATTGAATTTTCACCCAACCCTTACATCAACATAATTTCCAGATGGATCAAATATTCATAAATTAAAATAAAACTGTAACATTATTATAAGAAAATGTGAGGCCTTTTATGTAAAATCAAGGAGGAGAAACTTTTCTAACTTTAAATATATTTTTAAAATATGCATGTCAAAAAATTTTTAGCCAAAATTCAAGGGTATATCCAAACTGAGAGAAAAAAATCTGTGTCATGTTACAGACTGAATGTTAAAGTTGCTACAAAAGAGTCTTTAAAAATTAAGACCAGGGGTGCCTAAGTGGCTCAGTTGGTTAAGCGAAGAGTCTTGATTTCAGCTTAGGTCCTGATCTCCTGTGAGATGCAGTCCCACATTGGACTCTGCACTGACAGTGTGGAGCCTGCTTGGGATTCTCTCTGTCCTTCTCTCTCTGCCCCTCCCCTGCTCATGTGCTCTGTCTCCAAATAAATGGACAAACTTCAAAAAAAGAAAAGTAAAAAGTAAGACCATAAAGCACAAAAGGAAACAGACACAAATAGTCCAGTAATGAAAAGGAAAATACAACTATCAAACATTTGAAAATATGTTCAATATTACTCTAAGAAAATTGCCAGTTAAAGTGCCTCTCACCATATCTCACCCTTATTCTGTCTAAGATCAACAGATTTGGTATATGGGTTTTGGCAAGGGTGTGAAGTACGGATCCTCTGGAGTTTCTGGAATCCAGTAAAATAAAACATGTGCAAACTCTGGCACATAATTTTCATTTCTAGTAATTAATTTTGCAGGTATACTTGCACCGGTGGACAAAAATATAGGTATGAAGATGTTTATTGCAGCATTGTTTTTACTAGCAAAAGGCTGGAAACATCCAATATGTCTAAGAGTGAACTGTTAAATGAATTGTGGTGTCAGAGTGCAATGGATATTTTAACAGAACCAGGCAATTCTATGTTCTGTCACAAATGGTCTCCAAAATATATTGTTAAAATTTGTGTACCGAAAAAAGTTTCACATATGCAAATAAACTTGCATATGCAATCGCATATTCATAGAATATCTCTGGAAGTCTATAAAAGAAACTGGTATCAGTCAAAGCCTTTCAGGGGATCCTGGGAGGTTGGGGGTTGAGGCCAGAGGGAGAATTACTGTCTATTATATATTATTTGGTATCTTCTGAATTTTGCACAATGTGTATGGATTACATATTCAAAACTTAACTAACAGTAGATTTTTTTAATATTCAAGAGCACATCAGATTAGTAGTGTTACATAGAAGGTTATTTTCTGTTCTCCTTATATCAAAGCACACACAGTTACTGTCTACTTTCCTTTGGATCCTGAGTTCATATCTGGAGTAAAACTAGTATTGCTAATACAAATAGGGATTGGAAAGAAATATCAAGCAAGACAGAGCTTTGGAAATTCTGGAGACCTACAACACATATGTTAGTTGTCATTATCACCATTATAATTCTTTGATAAAATATGTTATGGTTTTTATTATGTAACTTTTAAAAAGAAGACCTGTTTCTAAGTTTTCTTAACTCTTGAGTTGTCTAATTCTAGGCCATCGTGTTTTGTAAATGCTATTTGAATCTTCTTCTTCAGATCACACTAAGAAATCAGCAAAACCAGTAACCCGTATATTCAGAAGGGCAGGAAGATGGTGGGGCCTCTAAACATCATGTCAGATGAGAAATGATTGAAAAACTTACTTTTATTCTGTGTAGCTTTAGAGGAGAGAACAAAGATCGGTGAATCTCGTTATAGGAAGCAGAAAGACTTACTGTAAGAGAGACACTTCCAGTGATGATAACAACTTGAAAACTTACTGGGCTCTTTTATTATTTGAGTGTTCCCTCTCTAGAAATGCTCAATCAAACCACATTATAGCAAGAAATAGTCATGCACTATGAAAAGAATCATCAGTCCACAATATGAGTGTGCCTTTGGCAAACCCTTAAAAATAAAGTCCACTCCTGCCCAAAGTTTCTTATTCTATTACCTCATCTTCCAGGTCAAGGTATCCAGAATTATGACAGCTCAGCAATGAAGCAAATGTTTCTCTCTTGTAAATTTAATTTACTCCTTTGACCTAAAAGATGCCTGGATAATGTTATTATTGACACACCAGAAGTTCAGAGATATGGCCGACGCTATTTGTCATTTTTGTGCTATGACCAAACATTCTGAGGTTAATGGGCTTAGAAGACAGGACATCATTTATCAAAAGTTATTTAGCACTGAAAGGGATTTTATTTATTCACAGTTGAAATTTATTTAATAAGCAACTTTTTAATCTACTGTTTAATTCAAAAAGGAAGAATGTCCCAAAGATCCACATTTATAACTTAGTCTTGCCTCAGGAATTCTATTTATTTACAAGAAAATACATGCATAGAATATCTTCACATTATTCTCTAATGATCAATAAATGGATTCCCCACATCTTACAAAACTGACTCCCCCCTGTACTTTCCTTATTTCGGCTAATGATACCACTTTTCTTCCAGATAGCTAGGCTTTAATTCTGAACTTCCATATAGTCAGCTGTCAAGCTGACAATAAACCCTAAAGGATAAGATATATTTGGAGGTATCTGACCCTTTCCCCCCCAATCTATCACAATCTCTGAAGAAAGGGGCAGGCCTATGCTATCCATGCTCCATATCAGGTACCTGTTACTCATCCCGGAAACTACCCTGACACTGACCTCAGCTGTTCAGAGACACGTGGTCCACCGTCATTAAGCACAGCCCGTCCAGAGATTGGCCAGTGATCTGGGGGAGGAAAGACCAATCAGCTGTCACTGTCAGGAATGTTAGACTGGAAAGCTGAGACACTATTGACAATTAGTCAGGAAGTTGCAGCTGAGGGCTCATATGGCTGTGTCAGGCCCAAAGGACTCCGGGGCAAACACGGAAGTAAAGTTATGGACTGGAAACTTCTGGGCACCTACAGGAAGATGATCAAAAGAGCTGGAAAAGGGAGCAGGCCTGAAGACAGACACAGAGAGGCAAGCAATGGGGCATCTCCTCAGACTCATGCGAGCAGCTGTGGGACAGAATTGGGGTTTCTAACTCCAATTTCTAGAAGGCCCACCTGAATTACAGCTCCCTTGAAATCTCACCAAAGGTTCTTATGCCTTAAAACACTCCCACCCACTTTTGCTTTAGCTAGCTTGAATGGCTCGTCCCTCCTTACAACACTAAGTCCTCACTAAAACAGTATCTTTCACAGCTATCCCCAACATTCCCTGTTGGTGGCCAGCACCCTAGTTTAAGCCATCATGAACTTTCACCTCACTGAAAGTATTACAATAATGTCAACAGGATTCTCCCGAAGACTATAAACATCCATGTAACCATTTCCCTCCTCGCCACCTCCAAACAGATCTTCAGAAAACTCAACTAAAATTACATCATTCCCTTGGTCAGAAACTTCCTCCCTGTTGTCTAGCAAATAAAGCACAAAATACTGTCATTCATTGTCATATCTGCAGTTTTGTCTTCCACTACTTGTAAATACTCTCTCTCTCTGTATATATATATGTGTGTGTATATATATATATATATATATATATATATATATATATAGTTATAGTTATATTTTTGCTATGTGGATAATTGTCAAAGTACATTATTGTGGGTCTGTTCCACTTTGTAGGATATACATATGCTCCACTGCTTACAGAAACCTCTCACATTATACTTCATTTTCTGTGAGTATGGTGACATACTCCATTATTTCAAATGGCATAAAAATATTTATAGATCTTTTCTCTCAGTCATTACCCTTAGAGAGAAGTGCCCCAAATCTTTAAGTAATACTTGGTTAGAAAACAATAAAGCCTAATTCAAATTAGCTATTTGAAAGTTATCTACCTGTAAAATCCATCCTAAAATTTGCCTTTTCCTTGAGACTTTCCCGATTCATGAATTCAGCTCTGATTTCTCTATCTGCTAAATCCCCCTGTTTCTTTTTCTCCTACAACAGTTATTTTATTCTTCCTTACCACATGCATATTTTCACAGGTATCCTAGATCTCCTCATAGATTGTAACACCTTTGAAGGGAAGTTTTTCGTTTTATTCCCACTGATGGCCCCTGAAGTACCTAACATAATTCTCTGTCCATAAAAGTAGCTCAATAAATGTCTTACACTTAATTAAAAACATTTTTTTAAGTTATTTATTTTTGAGAGAGAGACAGAGACAGAGCACGAGTGGGGGAGGAGCAGAGGGAGAGGGAGACACAGAATCAGAAGCAGGCTCCAGGCTCTGAGCTGTCAGCACAGAGCCCAACACGGGGCTCGAACTCATGAACCGTGAGATCATCACCTGAGCTGAAGCCGGACGCTCAAGCGACTGAGCCACCCACGCGCCCCTTCACTTAATTTTTTAGACTCAAATTGATCAAACTGATATGAGATTGAGTGGTATATTGCTAGTTAACAAAACTGATGCATCTACATCTCTGGGAATTAAAATCTTACTTAATGGAGCTCCTGGAGGATTCAGTTAAGCGTTTGACTTCGGCTCGGGTCATGATCTCACGGTTCATGGGTTCCAGCCGCGCGTCAGGCTCTGTGCTGACAGCTCAGAGCCTGCAGTCTGCTTCCAATTCTGTGTTTCCCTCTCTCTCTGTCCTTTCCTTACTCACACTCTGTCTCTCTCTCTCTCTCTCAAAAATAAATAAACATTAAAAAAATTAAATCTTAATAGCAGGTCTAAGGTCAGTTATAGCACAGAGCTTTCTTTTTTATTTTTGCAGATTTTTTTTGTAAGTAATCTCTACACCCAACATGGGACCCAAACCCACAACCCAGAGATCAAGAGTCACATGCTCCACCAAGGAGGCAGCCAATATGACTAAGACTTGAAATGGTAATGAGAAAAATTATTTGGCTTATCAGTGCATTTTAATTGTATCCTTCAAAGTGTGTGTAACTGTCAGAAAATAAAAGTAGATTCCAAAGAATATGATCTGATCAACAGAGCTAAAGATAAATTCCACATTTCCTCTCAAACCTTTGCTTTACATGGTCTCTTTCACTGACTCCAGAATATTTGCATTTTGCATGCCAATAGACTCCTTTCTTTTGTGCTTACCAATCAGGATGGTGATACTTTGCAATAGAAATATCTGTAAACTTGCATTCTTTAAGAAATATTTATTACCTAGCAACTGTTTACAAAGCATTGAGTTAGATCCTGCGTAGAATACAAAACATTCGAGATATCTGCTGTGTGCTGAAGAAATGTGGAATCTAATTATACAAACAAAATATAGATACCTGAAAAGAATGTAATATAGCATAGCTGTATGATTGTTTTACTTATCTATTATGACATAATAAACCACCTGTTGTATAAATAAGCCAAAGATGGCCCCTGAATATTGGCCCTTCTGTTTGCTTCTTTACAGTATGTTAGCTCAAAGCCCACTGGCACTAAACTCAAATTTTACACCTAAAATTTTTTAAAATATAGCCCAAATGAACATATTTTTAGTCATTTAGAGCCTGCTTGTTTTGCATAACCCATAAAGTATACCAAATATCTTCTTGTCATATATAAGACAAATCCTGGGGTTTTAAAACACCCCAAGCAATTATTGCCCTTTGTACCAGTTATAAATATCACCTAAATGCTCTCCAATCCCCTGTCTCCTGAAAACTCCTGTGTTCTCTTCCGCTTCTGGGCAGTGGCCCCACACCAGCTGTTTCTTGAAACGTCTCCTACCATAAGGCACTTGCCCCTCAACTTGTCAAAGCTCCACCCAAATAAAGCTCGTGGTGTGCTATTGCCCTCACATGATCTTGGTTTTTTTCCTTGATGAGTCCTGAAATTTTCAAACTCACTACACCACCCCAAACATAATGGCTTCAAAGAAATAAGAGCATAGGGGCGCCTGGGTGGCGCAGTCGGTTAAGCGTCCGACTTCAGCCAGGTCACGATCTCGCGGTCCGTGAGTTCGAGCCCCGCGTCGGGCTCTGGGCTGATGGCTCAGAGCCTGGAGCCTGATTCCGATTCTGTGTCTCCCTCTCTCTCTGCCCCTCCCCCATTCATGCTCTGTCTCTCTCTGTCCCAAAAATAAATAAACGTTGAAAAAAAAAGTTTAAAAAAAGAAATAAGAGCATTTATTTGTGTCAATTTGCAATTTGCAGTTTGGGGAAGCTTGTCTCTGATCTACGTGGCACCAGGTAAAGACACTCAACCAGAGATCCCCTTCCAAGATGGCTTCTCAATTCCCATGCTCTTGCACTTCCCTCTCTCTCCACATGGTGTCTCGTCGTTCAGGGCCTTGCCCCATGGCTTGGACTTCTCAGGGTTGTCAGTTGGCAATCTCAGAGCTGTCAGTCTTATTACATGGTGACTGGCCTCCCTAAAACGAGCATTCCAAGAGGCCCAGGAGGCTTCTTATGAACTAGCCTCAGAATTCCCAGAATGACCCTCAAATACATTCTGTTGGTCAAAGAAATCACTAAAAACAATTCCAAGCCAAAGGGAGGGGAATTAGACTCTACCTTTCAAAGGAAGAAGTAGCAAAGAATTTACTGCCATCTTTAATCTATCACAGTGAATTTAAAATTTTTCAATATACACTGAGTAATACAAACTAGAATTGCTTATACTTCTACACAGGACTTGGCAAACTACAGTCTGAGTGCCAAATCTGGCCCACTGCTTGTTTTGGTAAATAAAGCTTTATTGAAACACAGCTGTAGCCATTTGCTTACATATTGCCTGTGGCAGTTTTTGTACTACAACCTGATACTTGAACTGTCTAAAGTATTTATTATCCGGTCCTTTATAGGATAAATTTGCTAATTCTTGCTTTAATATGTAATTATGTTCTGCTAATACTTGATTTGAATTATTTTTTAAAAGTATACTTGTTAACTTCTGAAACTCCTTAGGAAAGTTTAACTTACAAACCTGCCATTTCCACATTGCTATAGGTGCACACAGAGCACCTATATCCAGAGCAGTAGTAAGTCAGTTTTGCCTGTCACCAACAGATGATGTCAATAGTTGTGCTGTTCACTTTAGCCTTAACTACTGTCCTTGTGTGTTTACTGTGTGTTGGCTGAATGCATGTTTAGTTTTAAAGTGTTTTCAATTAGTAGTTACCCTATCGTGACCAAGAAGTACAAAAAAGCAATTAATGTGTTAGAAGTGTCAGTTACAAAAGGTGGCATGTTTTATGACAAAAAGTAAAAATAATTTTAAAACGTGAAAGTGATAAGAAAATATACTTGCTATTTGTGTATATAGGATAAGTCATAAGAAGGGTCAATTCTGGGGGCTCCTGGGTTGCTCAGTAGGTTAAGCAACTGATTTCAGCTCAAGTCATGATCTCACGGTTCAGAGGTTTGAGCCCTGCATCCGGCTCGCTGCTATCAATTTGGAGCCTGCTTCGAGAATCTTCTGTCCCCTCCCCACTCTCTGTCCCTCCCCAACTGGCGCGCGTGCTCTTTCTCTCTCAGAAATATAATAAACATTAAAAAGGGGGGTCAATTCTGAGGAAGTATAAGTGAATCATGCAACATAGGAAAAGTGCTTTGCTTCTGTGACTGACAATAATTAGCAGGCAAAGTGTAAAAATGACACATTGACAAAACATATGTGAAGCTAAAGGAGCAATCTCAGTGCCTTCTATCTGTTGTTCTAACATCTGACCAGGAGACAATTACCAGAGTTTGCAAATCCGAAGGCCAAGTAAGCAGAGTGAAAAGGATGGTCTTAACAACTTGTGATAGAAGAAAGATATACTCCCAGAGGTGCAAGACCCCACTGAAATCTTCACAGTATTGAAGTGAGCAGAGTGTGAATACCACAAAAATAATTCCCTACATTTGCAGATATCAACAAGGAAGAAAGTTTCCCACCTCAGCAGACTTTCAGAGTAGACAAAACTGGTCTTTTTTGGGGGGTGGAAAATGATGTGCGACAGGATACGTGGGACCAAGGAGGGGAAAAAAAATGCCTACTTCCAAGCTGCAAAGAACCAATCGACTCTCATTTGGTGTAAGTCCTTTCATGAACTAAGAACAAATCATGAACAAATCTGATCTCCAATATTTTAAAAATATATTTTCTGGGGTGCCTGGGTGGCTCAGTCAGTTAAGCATCCAACTTTGGCTCAGGTTCGGCACAGTTCATGAGCTTGAGCCCTGTCTGTGCTGACAGCTCAGAGCCTGGCATCTGCCTCAGACTCTGTTCTCCCTCTCTCTCTGCCCCTCCACTGCTCTCTCTCTCTCTCTCTCTCAAAACTAAATAAATATTAAAATTTAAAAAAATTAAATCTATTTTCTGAATTTTGAGTCCTGTAGTTGAAAGAAATAAGGAAAGAGACAAGCAAAACAACCCCCACTCTCAAATGTGTGATATATCACTTTCAACCCAGTGACTCCCACCAACACGTTAACTTTCATTGCAAAGCATGGAGTAAACTTTCGATGCAATTTGTGATTCATTGTGATTGTAAACTCGACCATTAAAAACACTTTTTAAAAAAAATTTTGATGTTTATTTATTTTTGAGAGAGACAGAGAGACAGAGCATGAGAGGGGGAGGGGCAGAGACAGAAACACACACACAGAATCCAGAGTAGGCTCCAGGCTCTGAGAGTCCAGAGCCCAATACAGGCTCGAACTCACAGACCGCAAGATCATCGATGACCTGAGTTGAAGTCGGAGGCTTAACTGACTGAGCCACCCAGGTGCCCCTAAAAAAGACTTATAAATTGGGATTTTTCTCAGATCTATGAAACCAAAATAAGATACAGGAATATTTTGAAAACTGAAGATGTCCAGTGTCAGCCGTGATACTCGATTCCCTTTCCTTTTGTGTGCATCAAAATAGCCTCATGGTTTTTATTGATTGACTTTATCATAAGTTCTCGTAAAATACTAGTTTCACTGTTTTTTTTACATGGGGATTCCACATAAAGTTTCCTTTGGGGAAAAGGTCTTCTCCTGTTTAAAAGCTTGAAAATCGAGACTATAAATAACAGAAAATATTGAAGATTTTTGAGCAGGAAAGTTACATAATGTAAGTGGTGTTTCAGGAATATATTAATCTGGCTGTATGTCATATGGATTGCCCAGAGACCAGTTAAAAAGATACTGAGAACAGTGTCCTGTGAAAATAACCATTATAATAGAATAGAAAATGGAACTAAGACCTATTATATCTGTCGGAAATCATGAGAGGCATAAAACAAAGTGGTTGAAAAATTATGTTTACATACCAAATAGGCATACAGAGAGGCTTTTTCACCTTCAAGCTCTATGATTTCTTCTATTTTGTGTTCAAATAAAAAATGTAAAACAAGGACAGAATGATACTGCAGAAAGCGTTCAGCTAGCTCCCTAATAAAGGAAAAAAGCACTTAGCAATTGTTACCCTACTTCATCTAAAATGCCTTTGATTGGTTTAAGAGCATTGACTAGATATGAAAGCTTCTTTGACTCAAGTTTTAACAATAAAAGTCTCCCCTGGCTCCATTTTTAACCTCAAAAGCATTTTTTTCTTGATTGTAGAAAATTATTGTCAAATATAATAAATATTCATTGTAGAAATATTATAGAAATGCATATAAGCAAAAATAGAATAACTTGTAATTCTACAACTTAGATAGGGCAGGTCTGGAAGGCTATACTTTTTAGAGTATAGTCTCTCCAATATTATTCCATACAAATATATACCAATAAACAAATAAAGGTTCAAATAAAATAGAATTATTCTCTACATTCAGCTAAATGTTTCAGAAATGAGTCCCTTGTAGATTATTAGTTAAATATTTGACAATCAGGGAATCATTATTTAAAAACTATCAATAGCCAGAAATCTAACATGTAATTTTAAGTCAACTATCTTGGAACTTAAATTTGACTGAAATTATAGTCGTAAAATGTGCATGATCTGTAAACTAAATACATTTCATTTGTATGTGATCATAGGTTTTGAAGTTCAGTGTTTACAAACACCAGCCCCTTTTTAACTTCAAAACTGCCTTGGCCTCATTATAGGCAGAATTTGGTATCACATGATTTCATCTGAGCATCTCGCCACATTGGAACCCAAATGGACTTCAGAATATGTCTATTTCCTTCCAACAGGTCATCACTAGTCGAGGTTTTCCAGTTGCCGTCACACAGGATATTTCCGCTGTCTCAAATTGTTATCTTTTCCCATACTGCTCCGTCTTTAGCAACAGTCATTAAGACTGTTTTTCTTTTGGGGCGTCTGGGTGGCTCAGTCCCTTGAGCGTCCGACTTCGGCTCAGGTCATGATCTCACGGTCCGTGAGTTTGAGCCCTGCGTCCGGCTCTGTGTTGACAGCTCAGAGCCTGGAGCCTGCTTCAGATTCTGTGTCTCCCTCTCTCTCTCTGACCCTCCCCCGTTCATGCTCTGTCTCCCTCTGTCTCAAAAATAAGTAAACATTAAAAAAAATTTTTTTAAAAAGACTGTTTTTATTTTAAAACATACCAGCAAAGGTGAAAAGTAAGAGAGAGGGGGGCAAACCAAGAAATAGACTTCTCCAATGTGGGACTTGAACTCACAACCCTGAGATCAAGAGTCACATGCTATACTGAGTGAGCTGGCCAGGGCCCCTACAGACTTTTAACTATAGAGAAGACACTGATGGTGACCAGGGAAGAGCCAGTGGGGGGATGGGGATTAAGGAGTGCACTGGTGATGAGCACCAGGGGTCATATGGAAGTGTCGAATCACTATATATTATACACCTGAAACTAATATTACACTAAGTTAACGGACTGGAATTTAAATAAAAGCTCTTTTAAAACCCCAAATCTTTGTTTCTCTACTTTTCTGTTATGCTTCTTACTGATACTCCTACCATATGTGCCTATTAAAGTCCTAGTGATTCAATGACTGGCTCAAAACACATCATCAGTTATTGGCAGATCCGGGGCTTGACTTTTTGCTCCTATATTTTCCCTGGCCTAAGTTCAAGGGCTCTTTCCACCATGCAGATTACCTTATACCAAAGGGCTAACGATATAAATCCTGGAACCCCTCATTAACACAGCCCCATGTGTAGCACTGAGGACTCTGTGGCAAAGACACAGATTGCACTTAGAAAACAACAACAACCCAACAATAAACCTCTTTTGCATGACTCAAAATAGCCCGTGTTCTCTGTGAATTGATAAAACCAGACTAAACTAACCAACATCACTTTTTCAATCATCATCTTGGCAACAATCACAAAGCTGAACAACATTCTGCTTCCAAGGCTAATGGGTAGTAGGTACTCTCATACACTGCTAGCTGGAGGACACAATGATATGACCTCCATGAAGGACATTTTGGCAATATTTTTAAGAGTTACAAGTGTTATTTACTCTTTGACCCGGCAATCTAACTTCTGGAAATATATCTAACTGACACATCCGCACACATCAAAATGATTTATGTCCAAGGTTATTCACTATTGCTTTGCTTGTCAAAGCAAAAGACAGGAAAAAACCCAAGTACCTATCAGCAGAAGTGTGGCTAATTCAACTATGGTACATGCACACGACGGAATATTAGGTAGCTGTAAAAAAAAACAATGAGGAAGCATGAGATCCACTGGTAAGGAAAGATCTCTGGGCTAAATTGTTAAGTGTGAAACCCAAGGTGCAAAGAAGGACAATTGATATGTCACATTTTATATAAGAAACAGAGGACATGAAAGCAGCAATGCATACAAGTGGCTAACCATAGGGGGAGTTGAGAGTGAGGTAGATAATGGCAAGGTGGTAATAAATCCTCTCAATGTATACTTCAATATACATTGAGAGGTAATAAATCCTCTCAATGTATACTTAAGCCTTGTTTTCTTCATTGTAAAAAAATCATTTGAATGTATTACCTATTAAAAATACAAACTAAATAAATTTTGATAAGAACCACATTTTAGTTTCATTGTTTTAGTTCAGTGAAAGATCGGGAACAGTGCCCTAATCCTTTCTGGTTTAATAACTTTGAATAAGAACACTGAGGTATCTTCTAGATGAGCTTTCTTGTTATAAGAAAAATATGAAAAAAAATATTAAAGTAATGTACTGATAAATTCCCATGATGATCATTTAGTAATTTGCCACTTTATGGATCCTAGACTGTCCCAAGCAACACTGAATTTGCTGACTTTCTCACTTTTTTGACTCTGCATTTTCTGAAAAGAGTGGTAATCGTCAAACCCTCCATACTCCAAATACATTTATGTTACGTCTTAAAAAGAGATGGCAATCTCTTGATATTGAGAAATCTCTTGATAAATATGAGAAGATATTTCAATCTTACTTGAATATCAACAATCTTATAAGATTGAATGTATTGGTGATTCAATAAATATCTGAACCTTGATATAAGTGATCATTATTTTAATAAATACTACAAAGTAGAACAGGAAAATGACACGATTAAGCTGAGATACAAAGAATTATCAAATAAGTAGGAATTTTTAAAAACATTTTATGCATCAGAGTAATGTAGCAATTTGATTACAATAGATGGTCCAATTGGATGAAATGGACATAATTCAGTAACTTTACAGGATAATTTTCGAATCATCATTTTATATGTGACCACATGGACACGTTTTGCCTCTCACAAAAATATGTATCCAGTAGAATTATGAGTCCTACTTCAAAATAGGATTGCTATAAAAAAGGTGAGGCAGAGAAACACAAAGATGTTAGATTTGGAGATAAACTTTGCATTAATGTTGTATTTTCAGAATTATACATTATTATTTTTAAAAATGAAATGAACACCAGCTGTGGGGTTTTATAAACCCCCTTACTTAACCATATCTGTGCCTCAGTTTCCTTTTTCATGGGAGTGATAATAATACCTTGTACATAGGATCGTTGTATGGAATAAAAGAGAGAATGTATTTGAAAATGTGCTCAAATCATGCCTCAGTGAGCACAGTGTTCACTAAGTAGTGGCTATTATTTCTTTTTCTTTTCTTTTCTTTTCCTTTCATTCCTTTCTTTCTTTCTCTTTCTTTCTCTTCCTTCCTTCCTTCCTTTCTCTCTTTTTCTTTCTTTCTTCCTTCCTTTCTTTCTTTCTTTCTTTCTTTCTTTCTTTCTTTCTTTTTCTTTCTTTCAGGTTTATTTTTGAGAGAGCCAGAGCAGGGGAGGGGCAGAGACAGAGGGAGACAGAGGATCCAAAGGGGTCTCTGTGCTGACAGCAGCAAGGCCGGTGCAGGGCTTAAACTCATGAACTGTGAGATCATGATCTGAGCCGAAATCAGAAGCCCAACCGAGGCCACCCAGGTGCCCCTGGCTATTATTTCAATCTTACTTGAATATCAACAATCTTATAAGATTGAATGTATTGGTGATTCATATTAAGTCATATGCATATGAATGCATATGTAATTTATGACATGACATTCTTGTTGTAGCAACATAGAAGAATGCCTATGATTTGTTAATTGTAAAACCGTGACATAAAATTCA
Source organism: Puma concolor (assembly GCF_028749965.1). Lineage (NCBI taxonomy): Eukaryota > Metazoa > Chordata > Mammalia > Carnivora > Felidae > Puma > Puma concolor. The sequence goes on along the minus strand of NC_141671.1, from coordinate 119,202,431 downwards.
ATGGATACTCTGATAAAAAAAAAAAATCTCTGGTAAAATAACAGCAAGAAATATACAAGCATATTCACAGTGGAGGTATTCGAGTGGCAGAACTATTAGTGATCATCCTTTTCTTTTCCTAAATGTTTTTTGTTTAGACTTCGTAATTTTATGACAGTAAAGATAATAGAACACATTAGGCTGGGGGCAGAAATAAAGAAAATAAATGGCCAGAAATAATAAACTACCTTGATTCAGACTATAATTGAGAGTCTAGCCCCACCCCATTCCCAACACACAAATACCCTGCATTGTACCACTGCAACCAAGAGTAAATGCTCCAGCTTTGGGGACATAAGATGTGCTTCTAGGGGAAGAAAGTGACTACATGAGGAGAAGGGAGAAGATGCACAATAGGGAGAAAGAGGAAAATTGCTACTATGTGTCAGATACTGCTAGTTGCTTTCCCAGTCTTCTGTTCTTTAGTAGCTTAATTATGAACCCCAATTATGTCATGATAGCCATGTGCTCTGTTCCAAATACCTGCCTAGATTCCTTTGCAGCTAGGGCTGGCCACATGGCACAGTTGTAGCCGATGAAGCATAGTCAGAAGCCACTTGGGGAAACGCAGGTTGTCTGCTCTTTTGGCTTTCTGCCCCTTCCTCCTTCCTGCCGGGAATACAGGTATGTTGCCTGGTCATAGCAGTCATTTTGTAGTTGTGTTTATTGAAGTTAAAAGCTAAGCATGGCACGACAGAAATGTATGAGTCTGGGTCCCTGCCAGGTTCATCAAGTAGCTGCACCTTCCTGGACCAGTCCTTTTGTTAGGGGACATGCAAACAAATACTGATACACAAGAAGTTCCCGTAGTGCCAAAAGCTGATCAGAGGGAAAGACTTCCTCTTTTGAACCTCAGCTTACAACAGGCAGAGTCAGAGTTCAGAAGAGAACTGAAACAGGTCACACTGACTCCACTTATTCCCTATGTCGCCTTTTAGCTGCTAGCTGTGTTTAGCTCTGTGGGCTCTGTTCTGGAATGTTACCCACGACCCACTGCACTTGTGACATCTTTTTTAATGTGGAAAAGTATACATTAAACAGGCCCATATGTGACATACATTCTATAACACCCTGAGTCTTTGCCTAAATATAGCCCTTGGATCGTGTGTATGAATGTTAATTGGCTATGACTTGGGTTGCTTCAGGCAGAAGATGTTGTTCCACAGGGTTACACACAAGAAATAACAGTCAGTGATTTCTGCCAATGGGGGGATACACTTTCGAAGAATATCCTACCTGGAAGCTGTTTTCTCCCCCTGCCCCCCAGCCCCAAACTCAGACTGCCCTATAAAACCCCTCCCATCATTACAGCAGAACAGCTATAGCACAAAGAAAATCCCAAAAGAGAGAAGATATTCCTGAATATAAGGTAACTGTGATCTGCCTGTCACAGAGTGGATGTCCTTCTGTTTCAGAAGAGTTAGCATTAGACCTGGTGGGAGGCTGTTGTTAGCATATTGTGGTGAGAGAGTCAGGGCTTACACCCAGGTGTATCTGACTCCCATGGTCCCACCACTACACCGAATGGTCTCATTCTTCTTTAACTGATGACTATATTCAGCATAAACCCTAAGCAGTTATAGATAAGAATGGAGGATTCTCAGCATAAGGAGAATTCCTCATTCCAACAGGAAATGGCCATCCAACACAGGCACGTAGGCTACAATGACCCTGCCTTCAGCACAGCACAGCAAGTAGAGCACTAAGATGTCCCAACAGGATTCCAGAGACCAGTGGCTATTGAAAGACCAGAAACTACATTAGGAGAAATCTCATGCAAGTCAGAGCTGCCCCATCTCTCCCTTCTTCCCACAGGTATGTGTTCTTTGAGTCACTATTGCTTAGCAAGAGAGAAAAGAATGATAATAACAAGCACAATCCTTTCTACTGATTAAGTTAATATATGGAGACAGCTCAACGGAAGAGGCATCATCTGATGTGGTCATGGGGGAGCCTCTCATCATTTACCAGTCAGGGTCCTGGCAGGTAACATATGGCACTATAATTGAGTAATTTGAAGAGAGTTTAATAAAGGGACTATATGCAAAGATGTGGGCAAGGTTTAGGAAAAACAAGGAGGGATAGAACAACACCCTGCAACTTGTAGCAGCACGGAGCCTTCCACACGTCTAAGTCTCAAGGGACAAGGGAGAACGTACATTCTGGGTGTAAGAATGAACCTTCTGACAGGAGCTAAGTCCTTTTGGTGCAGGCAGGTGGAGGGAAGGCCTTTATTTTGACACAACCTGGCAGCTAGAGAGGGGGTATAAATACCCTGACTTCCTTTCCCTCCCACACTTGATTTCCTGCTGGTATCTCCCTTTAGCTGAACTTAGCTGGAAGCCTTTGGTCAAAGACTCCAAAGGACTCCAAAGGACTCCAAAGGGACTCCATTGGTAAAGTCTATATGATTCAACTTTCTGGGGCACAGAACATGGTGGGGAAAGGTGGAGAGTGGGTCTTGAAGGTCAGGCAGAAGATATCCAGCATATCCCAAATGGTTCTAATGAAGAGATTTTTAATGAGACCACTTAGAGAAATTTTAGTGAGGTTAAGAGACAGAAGAGATGGTAGAGTGTGGAACATGAAGTGGAAATAGTGTTATTGGAGCTCAGTGAGTATTGTAGTCATTGTATTTAGGGAAGGGGTGAACCATCATCTTAGGAAAATTCAGTCCTTGTCAAGGATGTGTCCCTGAAGCAACCAGGAAGTAGAGAAGGAATACTCTGGTCTCTCCTATTCTCGAGTCTCTTGCCAGTGCCCCCCACTGACCCAGCCCAACCAGAAACCAACCAGGAAGGGACCAGCAAGTAAAAAAAAGTCCCACAGGGGTCAGCTTCCCAAGACACAGAGCAATGCCAGGAAGGTTGGGAAATGCAACTGAGGAAGAACAATTAACACAACAGTCCGATAATATAAATTATTCCCTCTATTGTATCATCTATCTCTTCTTTTCTTTGGAAATTATTCATTCACTTGTACTGAAAAAATATTCGCTGAGTACCTATTATGTGCCAGCCACTCTTCTTAGCTCTTAGAGATAGAATATGAAAAAGACAAGCAGGGTCTTAGAGTTATGAGAGTTTATTATACAGTGGAAGAGAGAAAGAAAATGAACAAATAATAAAACAATATATATAAAATAATTTTAGATGGTGATAGGTGCTAGGAAGGCAACAGATGATGCACTGGGAGTGAAATGATGCTTTAGATGTGGGGGAGGGCATGTCTCAGAGAAGGGGTCATTTGAGCTGAGACTAGATGATAAAAAAGAGCCATGTAAGGAGCCACAGAGGGAAAAACATTCCAGGCAGAGTGAAGAGCAAGTGCAAAGACTGAGGAAGGTGGGATAAGTTTGATATGTTCAAGGATCAGAGAAGAAGACACTAGCTGGAGCACAAAAGTAGAATTTACCGTTATGAGGGAGGCAGGGGCCAAATCAAGGAATGCTTTGTAGGCCATGGTAGGTAAACGCAAAGCAAAGCTACTAGGAGGCATATTGTATCATAGGGGCATGTTCTGATTTAGATCCTAAGAGATGTCTCCATCTGCTCTGTGGAGAATGGACTGGGGGGAGGACAAGAAGGTGGGGAGAAGAGCAGCAAGACTGGAAGCAAGGGAACAAGTTAGGAAGCTATTACAGGAGTCCTCGTGGAGAATGGTAAGTGGAAGTAATAAACTGTGATTGTATTTGGGTTTATTTTGGAGGGAAAGACATCAGAATTATAGATTGGATTGGATTATAGGTTGGATATAAGGGGCAAAGAATGGAAGTACACTTGAATTAGTCCTAAGCTTTTGGTTTGAATAAATAAGTGCAGGACTCTGCACTTACTGAGCTGGGAGAGGTATCAAGAGTCCCCACTTAGAAACGTCTACACAGACATAAACACACATTCCAATATCCCTCGGCTCACATCTCTATAGTTACGGCTGTCTCCTTTTGCTCCTTCCCATTCAACTTCTTAAAACATGTTTTCTATATCCACTGGTTCCATTCCCTTTGTCTCCTCTTAATGCTTGCACGCATGATGATTGATCAACATTCTCTTTGCTAATATCTTTGTGCCACTAATGCAGAGGACACAGATTAATTTTAGGGTTTCGGATTATTGGATGGCTGTGGTGACTGATCTTAACTATCAAGGATTGCTACTACACCACAAGGGGTGGAACAAGTACGTCTGGGATGTAGGCGATCCTCTAAGGGTACCTCTGAGTACTCCCATATCCTATGATCAAGTCAATGGAAAATTAAATCAACCCAACCCAATACAGGCAGGATTTCTGATGGGCCAGACCCTTTAGAAATGAAGGTTTGAGTCACCCACCAGGCAAGGAACCATGAAGTGCTTGATGAGGGCAGAAAGAAGAGAGAATGGGGACTGGAAGAAGGTAGTTATACATACCTGCTATGACCATGTGCTCAGTTGCAGAAACAAGGACTGTAATAGTTTTAAGTACTTCTTCCTTGTTTTAATTTTTTCCCCTTTACCATTCCTCTACCACCTAAAATAAGATGTGTTGATAGTAATTAACCTTGCATCCCAGTATTAAATGATAAGATATCAAAGGAAGAGTGGGGCTTAGCGGGAAGAGGTATTACCCAAAGGTAGAAAAAGGGCTTTGCATTACCTTTTGGGAAAAGAATCCACGTGTCTTTTTGTTGCATAGGGAATATTTGCATTAGATTAGGTAGAAGCTTGGTTTTATTTGTAAGATGACCATGACCAAACAAGGTACGTATGGATGCCACCTTGGTAAAAAGTAGATCGTGGTAGCTTTGTATACTTTAACTTAGTTAAGATGGAACTACATTTCTCAGAATTCCCTTTTCTGTGTGGTTCTGATTTAGCATTGTTCAGAAGAGAAACTTGCGGGAGATTTAGAAGATAGACGTGGAGCTGCGGCCATTTTGTATCTCTCTGAAGGTCAGTGTTGAGCACCAGGCACTGTGGCAATTCACACACATCGTCACTGCTCCGCTAGCTCACTTTGTGTGGGGCAACACCTAAACCCGTTGCCCCTCCAGCCCCTGCCAGATCGCCTCCTTCAGTTTTTCCAAGTGCATGTGTAGCTCTATGGTGAAGGGCTAGCTTCTCTTGCAGGTCTTCCACTACACAGAGGTCGCGCGTGGTGAGGAACAGACTCAGATTCTGGTTTGTCTTTGCTGTTGTCCGCATCCATCTTTCCTTCCTGACAGCTAGGCTGGCCAACCCAAAACAATTTTTTGGCTTAACGCTAGACCCAGAGACACTGGCCTGCTTAGACCACTCCATCAGCTTCCATATTGCATAGGATCTAATCTCCATAATAAATCACTCATAATGGCTCTGCTTCTCTGGTCAAGCCCAGAACTGTATATCCTGTATGTCTGGGCATTTTTTTTGAAAAACCCAGAAACAATCTAGGTTCATGCAACACGTTTGGTTGTCATGTATCTTTAGTCTCATAAATTTAAAGTAGTTCTTCAATCCTCGTGGCCGTTGTCCTCCTCCTCTTTCATGACATTGACATTTTTGAACTTGACCTTTTGAAGAACCTGGACCAACTGTTTTATAAATCCTCAGTGTGGATAGGTTATTGTTTCCTCGTAATTAGGTTAAGGTTTTTGGCAGGAATACTGTAGGAGAGGTGATGTTTTCTCCTCAGTGTTCACCTCAGAACACACTTGATTCAGTGTCTCATTATTGTAGATGTCAGGTTTGATCTCTTCATTAAGGTGATGTCTGCCAGATTTCACCTTTGAAAAGGTAACTTTTCCTTTTGAAATTAATAAATAACCTACTGGATAACATTATAAAATTGTATGCACATCCTGTTCTCTGGTAATCTTTCACCTAATGATGTTGGTATCCATTGGTGATCACTTACTACTGTGGAGGTTACAAAAGAGTGACTTCAAATTCTATCATTTAAAAAAATTAGAATTCTAATTTGGCATTCTTTTGTAAAGAAGAGCTTTCCATTCTCACCCTTATTTTTAAATATTTTTGCTATCAGCCTGGAGTTAAAGATTTTTTTTTTAATGCCCTCCATTATTATCTGTCATTTTTTCATCTTGTGTTCAAAATTGTTGAAACTGTAACCAGAAGGTGATCCTTTAAATGAGTCATTGTGTTCACTAATATTCTACAAATTTCCTGAAGAGAGTGTATGCATCTTTTAACATGTTTAATTCTAAATTCTTCTGTTTTTTATTATTTAAATTATATCTTTAAATTTCACTTTAATATGATTACTGCAGATATGTAGTTATATAGCATAAGTTTTGTATATTTAGTTTGTATTCATTAATCTTGCTACATTCTCATTAATTTTAATAAATTATATCTAGATTATTTTGGGCTTTCTGTTTACTCAACTATATTGTAACTATATTGTATGAAAATAATGACACTGGTGTTAGTTCTTTCTAATACTTCTGTATTATCTTCATTTTTGTCTACTTATACTGGTTAAAACATCCAATAAGATGTTAAATAGAGGTAGTGCCAGCAGGAATTCTCATCTTATCCCCAGTTTCGAAGAGAAAGATATTAATATTTCATCCTTAGAAATTTCTGCTGTAGGCTTTGGTTGATGCCTTCTACTGTATTAATGAATTTCACTTTTATTAATAGTTTGTCAAGTGGCATTAATATACATATATACATATATGTGTATATATATGTATATATACATATATAAATATAAATGAATGCTGGATATAATTAAATATTTTTAAATCTATTAAAATACTCATGATTAGTCTTCAATCTGTTATTTCTGATAATTGTATTTACTTCCTAGTGCTAAAAAAATATAACTTTTATAGGTTAAACTTCACTTATTTATGATCTATTATCTTTTTAAAGATTTTTCTAACTATGTTCATGAGTTGAATTGACCTTTAATTTTCCTTTCTGGTAGTGTGCTGGTCAGGTTTTTATATGAAGTTTATGTAAGCCTACTAAACTGCTTTGGGGAATCTCTTTCATATACAAAAATGTGTGAAGATGAAAATGATTTCTTCTTTGAACATTTGATAGAACTCATAATAAAAGTCATATGTATCTGGGGGATTTTTTGTGTGTGTATGTGGAAAGGTCTTTATTGCTTCACATTTGTTAGACGAACTGTATATGAGAACTATTTAAGTTTTCAATTTCTTCTCTAGTCAATTTTAATAAGATGCATTTGTCTAACATGTTAAGTGCATTGGCATAATTTGTTTATAATATTTTCTCATTAACTTTTGATGTATCTAGTAATGTTTCCCTCTTCATTCCTGATAGTAATAATTTCTTAATTCTCTCTCTCTCTCTCTCTCTCTCTCTCTCACACACACACACATTCACATTCACATTCAGTGGTATCAGAGTTTTGACTGTTTAAACTTTTTGAAGAACCAATTTTTGGTTAAATTGCCCTCTTTATGTTTTATATTTAATTAATTTCTCTTCTTATCTTTATTATATTTGTCCTCCATTTTTTGAATTTATTTTGCTGGATTATGTCTAACATCTTGTAAGGTGTTAAATTTCAGCCCCCCTTTTTTTCTAATATTCACACTTAAGGTTATAAATTTTCTTCTAAGAACAACTTAAAAAAATTTTTTTAATATTTATTTTTGAGACAGAGAGACAGACAGACAGACAGAGTGTGAATTGGGGAGAGGCTGAGATAGAAGGAGACACAGAATCCAAAGCAGGCGTCAGCCCCTGAGCTGTCAGCACAGAGCCTGACACAGGGCTCAAACTCACAAACCATGAGATCATGACCTGAGCAGAAGTAAGATGCTTAAAGGACTGAACCACCCAGGTGCCCCTAAGAACAACTTTTATTACATTTTACAAGAGTTAGTTACAAGTGATCCATGGGTTAATTTGAAGTATATTTCTTAATTTATAATCATGGGAATATTTTACATATACTTTTTTTAAAAATGATGTTTAGTTCAATTGTGTGTGATCAGAAAATATGGTATTATTTCAGCCCTTTAAAATGTGATGAAATTTGTTTATGGCTTCATATATGATCAGTTTTTGAAAATGATTCATTTGTGCTTAAAAAGACTGTGTATTTAAGTGGTTGAATTTGTTCCTTAGGTCAATTTTACTAATCTTATTTTTCAAATCTTATATAATCTTACTTGTTTCTTTTATCAGTTGCTAAGAAGTAAATTAAAATCATGCACTATAATTATTGATTTCTCTTTGTATTTTATTTAATTTTTGTTTAGAATAATGGAGTCTGAAGTTCTATTATAAGTTGAAGGCCAATACAAAATTGTTATACCATCCTGGCAAGTGAAACTTCATAATAAATATGAAGTAATCATCTTTTCTCCAGTAATGCATTTTGCCTTAAGATTTATAGTATAAGTACTTCCATGATTTCTTTTTTGTATCTCTTCTTTTTCAATATTTTGTGTATATATATTTGATTTTTTTTTTCAACGTTTATTTATTTTTGGGACAGAGAGAGACAGAGCATGAACGGGGAAGGGGCAGAGAGAGAGGGAGACACAGAATCGGAAACAGGCTCCAGGCTCCGAGCCATCAGCCCAGAGCCTGACGCGGGGCTCGAACTCCCGGACCGCGAGATCGTGACCTGGCTGAAGTCGGACGCTTAACCGACTGCGCCACCCAGGCGCCCCTTGTGTATATATATTTGAGTTACGTTCACTACAAACATCATGCGGTTGTATTTTTTGTTTTTCTGACAATCTTTGTCCTTTGGCCCATTTAGTCCAGTTATGTTTAATATAATTACTGCTGATATACCTGGTGTAAACCTAGCATCTTATTTTGTACTTCCTATTTGCCTCACCTATTTTTTTTTTTTTTTAGTTTATTTATTTATTTTGAGAGAGACAGAGAGAGCACGAGCAAATAGGGGAGGGACAGAGAGAGAGGGAGTATCCCAAGCAGGCTTGGCATTGTCAGCACAGAGCCCCACATGGGGTTCAAACCCACAAACCGTGAGATCTGGACCTGAGCCAAAATCAAGAGCCCCACACTTAACTGACTGAGCCCTCCAGACATGCCTGCCCCCCTATTCCATTTACTTTTTCTCTTTCCCTGTTTGCGTTGGGACTGGTTGTGCGAAAGTGTGTGTGTCTAAACCACTCACTTTTAAATTACGTGTTTGAAATTTATTCCCTATTTTCCTCTTTCTTTAATGACTGCCCAGAAATTTTAAACTGTGTGGTTAAAATTGACAAAAAAGGTGATCACTGCTTTTACCTTCCTTTCAGACAATCCACAATCTTTAGAACATGCTAACTCAGTTCATGCCATCCTGATCCATGCATTTTAGTTATCATTGTTTTTTACTTTTACCTTTTAAAAATTCCACTGTTACTATTATCATTATTATTTTATACTGTCAATGTTTACTTGGACTTACATATTTACCTTTATCTACATTCTTTATTCTTTGAAAAAAAATTTTTAATGTTTACTTATTTTTGAGAGAGAGAGAGAGAGAGACAGAGTGCAAGTGGGGGAGGGTCAGAGAGAGAGGAGACCCAGAATCTGAAGCAGGCTCCAGGCTCTGAGCTGTGAGCTGTCAGCACAGAGCCCAACGCAGGCCTTGAATTCACGAACCATGAGATCATGACCTGAGTGGAAGCCAGATGCTTAACCAACTGAGCCATCCAGGTGCTCTTCTTTATTCTTTTTAGTATCTGGGTCTATTTTCCCGCTGCCTGAAGAATTTTTTTTTTAGCAAATGTCTACTGGTAGCAAACTGACCCAGCATTTGTATGAAAATGACTCTATTTTGCCTTTGTTCTTAAAATATATTTTCACTGGGTTTAGGCTAAAAATTACTTTCTTTCAGCATATTGAAAACATAATTTCTTAGTTTTTAGCTTCTACTATTACTGTTAGAAAATAGTCTACTATTTTTCTTTGGAGGTAACCTAATGGTCCTCAAAAGATCATGTCTACCCAGAACCTCAGAATGTGACCTCATTTGGGAACATGGTCTTTGCAGATGTAATACATTCAGAATCTCAAAACAGAATCATCCAGGATTTAGGGTAGGCCCTACATCTACTGAGGTTTGTCGTTAAAAGAAGAGGAGAGGACACACAGAGACACAGACAGGAAGACGTCATGTGAAGCAGAAGGCAAAGATTGGAATGATGCCACTGCAAGCCAAGGAATGCCAAAGGTTGCCAACAAGCACCTGAAGCTAGGAGAGAGGCATGAAACAGATTCTCCCTTGGTGCTTCTGGAAAGAATCAACCCTACCAACACTTTGATTTCAGCCTTCTGATTGCTTTAACAATTGTTTTTCCTTGTCTTTGGTGTTCTATAGCTTCACTGTGATATATCTAACTATGGGCTTCTTTTGACTTATCCTGCTTGGAATTCATTGGGTTCCTTGAACATCCAGGGTTCCCCTTTTTTGTTTGTTTTTTTCCTGGACGTTCCTTATTCATTTATTGTCTTTTCAGTGTTTTAAAGAGATGTTTTAAAAATAGTTTTTCCAGAAGTTTTGATGGTTTTTAGTAGGAGAGTTGTATAATTCACCCCGCTTGGCTTTGTACCAGGAAAAGATATCTGCCAGAGTAATCTTCTAATAACCAAATCTGATCATGTCAATATCCTGCTTAATATTCTCTAATGGCCATTTATTATCCTTAGGATCAAATCTCAAATCTCACAGCCGACCCTGGTGATCATGCGTGTGTCTAGCTCTTTGTTCTCCTGGAACATTCTCTCCCTGTGATGTTATTGCAGGGATTGTTCCCACTGTAGGGAATTATTTCTGTCCTCTCTGTTGTGATTCCCCCAGCTAAATCTTTGTCATAATATTTCATTTTTTAATATTAGGATTCCAGGAGATATGAAATGCTTTATCAAAGGAATTAAGAATAACTGGTAGAGTTAATATTTCAGGGCAGAAAAGTTTTTTTTCTGTATTTCTCACATCACACCATGCAAATATGATTATTTCTACTTCGTTTGGTGCAGTTCTTTTCAATGCATATTTATTGAGAACTCTATATAACAAGTACTGGCAGAAACTGGAGGTTCAAAAATGAATATGACATAATCCTTTCATCTCAAGGACTTCACAATTAGGTGGGGAACACAGATGATAAGAAAATGATTTTAATATCTTTTTACTACATAAAGGTCTGCAGAGAGAGTTATGGATGCCCAGAAGAGGGGAACCCAGTCAAGCCTGAGATTTCAGGGAAGGCTTTCTCAAAACCTTTCCACCTGGCTCTGTGCAGTTTAGGGTCCCTAGAATCTAGCATGTTGAAAGGTACTTTTAGAACTAAGGATGACTTTGTCCTTTGGAGAGCCCATGATCATTTATAACTTAATTTAGCCAAGAGCTTTCTTTTTACACACAATAACTAATGAGTTGTCCATTCTGTCTCAAAAGGGCAACTTGTAAAATAATGATATTAAGTCTATTGACTGGGAAGTGGACTTTGATAAACTTGTAAAGCAAAGCCCCCTTCATCTATCTCAGGAAAGAACACTCTCCTGACAATAGAGCAGTAACCTTCAAATTGAGGTTTGTGTACACCTGGGAGCACCTGGAAACTTCCCAAGGCCTATATAAAATCCTGTGATTCTGGGGCGCCTGGGTGGCGCAGTTGGTTAAGCGTCCGACTTCAGCCAGGTCACGATCTCGCGGTCCGTGAATTCGAGCCCCGTGTCAGGCTCTGGGCTGATGGCTCAGAGCCTGGAGCCTGTTTCTGATTCTGTGTCTCCCTCTCTCTCTGCCCCTCCCCCGTTCATGCTCTGTCTCTCTCTGTCCCAAAAATAAATAAATGTTGAAAAAAAAATTAAAAAAAAATAAAATAAAATCCTGTGATTCTAAGGAAATCAATTTCCTGATCTTCAACTTCCATATGTATGCTCCCTTAAAACTGCTAACATTGTCCTCTGTGTTTTTCCATTTTCTACGTCTCCTTTTATAATCCCCCATGAACCACTTTCCTGAGCTGAATTGTACTGTATTATATTTGCCTTGGTTGAACAAACTTCACCGACAAAAAAGAACGAGAACAATTCCAAATATTGGTGATGGTGTTGAGAGAGTGAGTAATTCAAATGATTGGTTCTAAATGAGAAGTTCTCTTTTAAATTTTTTAAATTAAAATTCAATGAGAGTCTGAGTTCTTAACCAATAGATGATTAAAAATTAATTTTTGATGATAGATCGCTATAGATTTTTGTTATGTAACTCAAAAGGAGTTCAAAGAATTGAATAACAGGGCCGTAACAAATTCCTTCCAGTTCCATCAACTTATTTAGATGAGCTGTGTTTCTCAGTACTTACATATGTAATAATGAAACTTGGAAATATAATTTTTTATTTTAATAATAAGTAATAGTCATACATAGATATAGCCTCACTTATCTCATTAAGATGTATTTCCAAATTTTTTTTTTACGCTTAATGCATATTTATCAAGGTTTATAGTAAATGCTGTGTGGGTCAGTTGTACGCTAAAAATCATAATGCTAACTCAATCCACGTGAAATTTTTAACAGAGTCTCTGTTCACAGAATTTTAAAATTCAAATTATGTACATAAAGTGTTAGAGAATAATGCAAGACTTTCAAGCATAAATATGCATCATAAATATATATGTTAAAATTCTCATGAAAGAATTAGAAATATGTTTTGAAAAAGAAAAGAAAGATTTAAAATGTCTTACATTTGAGGGATGCCTGGCTAGCTTAGTTGGTAGAGCATGTGACTTTTTTTTTTTAAGAACTGAATGATTTTAGTTAGTTTCAAGTTTTCATTTAAATTCAAGTTAGTTAACATCTAGTGTGATATTGGTTTCAGGAGTAGAACCCAGTGATTCATCACTTTCATACAGCACCCAGTGCTCATCCCAACAAGCGCCCTCCTTAATACCCATCACAATTTAGCCCATCCCCGTGCCCACCTCCCCTCCAGCAACCCTCAGGTTATTCTCTATATTTAAGAGTCTCTTATAATTTGCCTCCCTCTCTGTCTTTATATTATTTTTCCTTCCCTTCCCCTATGTTCATCTGTTTTGTTTCTTACGTTCCACATATGAGTAAAATCATATGATATTTGTCTTTCTCTGACTGACTTACTTCGCTTAGCATAATACATTCTAGTTCCATCCACATTGTTGCCAATGGCAAGATTTCATTCTTTTTGGTTGCTGAGTAATATTGCATTGTATATAGTAAAACCTTGGTTTGCAAGTATAATTCATTCCGAAAACATGCTTATAATCCAAAGCACTTGTTTGTCAAATTGAATTTCCCCATAAGAAATAGTGGAAACTCAGATGACTCGTTTCACAACCCCAAAATATTCATATAAAAATTATTACAATACTGTAAAATAATAAAAAATAATAAAATACAAAATATAAAGGAAAATAAGCAATTAACCTGCACTCACCTTTGAAAACCTTCGTGGCTGATGTGAGGGAGACGAGAGAGAAGAGGGTAATTGTGTAAGATGACTTTTACTATCACTAATGAATCACTGCTATCTACTGGCAATGGAATCTTTCTTTCTGTGAAACTTCAACAAGTAACTTACCCAATGCCACTTGCTTTGCCTCCTTTTGAAGATTTCATGGAAATGTGATTTTGGATTGTCATTAAACAGATTCATCACTTGCACTGCTACGGCCTTATTTGGGTGCTGCAAAATTTTGCATTGTTTCCCACATTTTACACATCTCCCTAATCTCATTTGAAGTGAGGGATTCTTCTGCCCTTTTCTCCTCCTCTTCTGCAGATGAGATCTCCTCCATAGCCTCTTGTTGTTGCTCATGATATAGATCTATCAGTTTGTACTTCTCAATGATTTCCTACTTAACTTCCACCATAATCATCTCCTTCTTACTGCCTTTCTTTTCAACCGTTTTTCTGCATGGGGGCCATTGCATATGCTGCACGAATGTTAACTATAGTACATTATTAATAAACTCTTGTCATATACCATATTTAATGTAACCAGCAATAAGGCAGCAGAGGAAAGGGTCTAGCCTGACCTAGAATGACACAAAGCATTCCTAAACTTATTCATATATGGAAAAGCAAGAGACTGTCCATAGGTGCTTTGAAGTGACAAAAATACATTCGTGCCAGTTGTGGGCACCTTCCAACATTCTGAAAAATCATTGATTTCTGCCAAACACCGTGGCCCGAGACAGAGCATCTGAGTGTGGGAGATGGTCACCCACAATCCTGCAGAAAGAAAGAAAGAGAAGAACCATTGACTCAGTTGTGATCATGTGACATTCGGCGTATTGTCACATGACACTACTCATATTCAAGACATCACTAATTTAACAAGTTAAACTTTATTAGAAAGGTTTCCTCATCTTGTGAAACACTCACAGAACTAATTATTCACAATCCAAGGTTTTACTGTATATACCACATCTTTATCCATTCATCACTTGGTGGACATTTGGGCTCCTTCTATAATTTGGCTACTGTAGATAATGCTGCTATAAACATCAGGGTGAATGTGTACCTTTGAATCAGTATTTTTGTATCCTTTGAGTAAATATCTAGTAGTACAATTACTGGATGTAGGGTGTTCTATTTTAACTTTTGAGGAACCTCCATACTGTTTTCCAGAGTGGCAGGCATGTGACTCTTGGTAGCAGGGTCTTGAGTTCAAGACCCATATTGGGTGTGGAGCCTACTAAAAAATAATAAAAATAAAATCATTTCTTTAAAAAATTAAAATACAATGCCTTATATTTGAAGGGAGACCTTGTTTATATTTCTTTACATTTATATGGGTAGATGAAATTGCTTTGATGAAAAAAATTATATTGAATACAATTAAAAGAGCAAAGTAACTTATTTTAAAATGCGAATGTTCTCGGGGCGCCTGGGTGGCGCAGTCGGTTAAGCGTCCGACTTCAGCCAGGTCACGATCTCGCGGTCCGTGAGTTCGAGCCCCGCGTCAGGCTCTGGGCTGATGGCTCGGAGCCTGGAGCCTGTTTCCGATTCTGTGTCTCCCTCTCTCTCTGCCCCGCCCCCGTTCATGCTCTGTCTCTCTCTGTCCCAAAAATAAATAAAAACGTTGAAAAAAAAAATAAAAAAAAATGCGAATGTTCTCAACCTACAGGTATTATATTGTCTGCCCTTTAAATTTTTTCTTGATCTTTATTTATTTTTGAGAGAAAGAGAGAGGCAGAGTACGAGTGGGAAAGGAACAGAGAGAGAGAGGGAGACACAGAATCAGAAGCAGACTCCAGGCTCCGAGCTGTCAGCACAGAGTCCGATGTGGGGCTCAAATTCATGAACCACAAGATCATGATCTGAGCCAAAGTCGGACGCCCAACTGACTCAGTCACCCAGGCACCCCTATTCTCTGCACTTTAAAAAACGTACAATATCCAATAGAATAAAAACAATTTTAAAACATTTGAAAGGATAATGTACAGTATGATGATTATAGTTAATAATGCTACATTGTATATTTGAAAGCTGCTAGAAGAGTAGATCTCAGAAGTTCTCATCTCATACCAGTGGCCAGAGCACACACATGGTCAAGCTTAAGATCAGTAAGATGGAAACAAATCACTGTCTTATAAGAAAGGAAAAATATTTGGGAGCAATTATATAATCTACCACAATTATACAACTTGTTAGTAGTTGTGCTAATATTCAAACATGGCAGTCTAGTACCAATGTCTACATTATTCAACATAACATCCTATTTTTCCTATTTCCAAGAGGGTTGAATCAAATGGTGGAAGAAAAATCCCAACAGGACTCCTCTCCTATATCCAACATGGTATAAAAACTGAGAACTACGTAGAATCCATGAAGTCAGACAAGAAGCCCTAGGACACCTCAAGGTCATTCAGGGCTATAGTGTTCCATCATCAATATGTCTTCAACCACAGGGAGATGCCTTACCTGGAGAGCACAGATGAGATAAATAGTAAATGCCCATGTGCTAGTTCCATAGTAAGGACAAACGTTAGATGCAAGGTGAAGTATATGTTATCCTCATTCTCCTAAAAAAATTTTTTCACTCAATTTTTCACAAAGTACATTTGTTACTCTTTGCACCATTATGCTTATGTTTCCAGGAAGATGTTATTAACAATGCACAGAGGATACTGTATTAACTGTATATTTTTTCACTGTCTAGTATAATATGCATATATGATAGTGTATTTATAATTTTCTCTTTTGTATAATTCTATGTGTAGATTGTTTGCCACCTAGTGGCAAATGTTTTCAACTCAAACATTAATATTCATGACCAATTTTAATTAGTTTGACAGTGTGTTGTTTTTTTTTAAGGAAATATTCTAAAGTCATAAAATGTTTAAAACTGTTGACAATGACACTATTCTGCTCTAGCAAACTTTAAAAAAATACCTTGCAAATTTGGTTCATATTTAATCCTTGACAATGACAGATGAGGCCATGTATTCAGAAGCCATTTCCTGTTACAAGAAGAATGTAGAGAATGATAAAATGAACATTTAAATTTTTAGCAAATAATGCTATGATATTCCTTGGATGTTCTGTTTTTCACTCAATATTACTTAGCAAAATGTACACACTCAGTTGCAATACTCATTGATTTATCATATGCACATTTTGTCCTGTGTGACTCAAATTTCATGGTTATTCCTATTTGACTGTGTAATGCAGTCAAAATCTCATAAAACTCTGGGCAGCAGAGTTGGAAAAATTCTCACAAAATTGCAAATAAAAGTGAAGTATTAATTCATATCAATTAGACGCAAAAATTAGAATCTGGCTGATGAATATTTGGCAAGGGGGAGGAGCCAAGATGGTGGAACAGCATGGAGGTTTTTTTGTGTGTCTCGCGCCCGTGAAATACAGCCAGATCAACACTAAACCATCCTGCACACCTAGAAAACTGATTTGAGGATTAAGACATAATCTGCACAACCTGAACCACAGAACTCAGCAGGTACGCGGTGTCGAGAGGTGAATGGGGGGAGAGAGAATCTGCGGAGGGCAGGGAACTGTTTTTGTGTGTGGAGAGAAGACAGAGACGGGGGTGGGGGAGTGGAAAGGGGAGTATGAGAAAAGCACACCCCCAAAAGCTGCTGTAGAGAAAGTGGAAAAGTGGAAATAGCTGCAGGGACTGAACTAAAAAGGGAGAAAGGAGAAAGGGGAAAGGGGAGGGTTTAAATTCCATTAAGACTATAAAAAGGGGAGCACAGAGTCTGAGAATCTGCAGCTTGATACCTGGCGGTGCTCTGGTGTGAAGGGTGAATCCCCAGGAGCAGAGTGAAGTCCAGGGTCTTCGGGCCACACGGGAAGAGGCGGTTCTCCTGCTGGGAGGACTCCCCACAGGCAAAGGCATCAGTGGACCTGGGAGAACAGCCACATTCGCTGGTGCTGGAACAAGGTTAAGGGTGAAGCCTGGTGCCAGATGTGTGTTGTGATTTTCCATAATCCCTGAAGCGCTGCTGCTACACAATTGTGTGAACTTTTTCTGGGATGGACTGGCACCCAGCCACAGTCTCTGGGCATTGGCAGCAGCATGGTCCTGCAAACGTTGCTGGGTGAGGCTGGCACCTGGACATTGCTTGGTGAGACCCTCCCACAGAGGGTCAGAATGGGTCAAAGCCATGATCACTCAGAAGTAAGGGGTCAGGAAAAACAGCCACATATAAGATAAAACTCAGGAGCGAGGTGCTGGCAACCTGACGGCTTGGTCACAGACAGTATAAAAGTGGGAGGTGGATGGATGCTGGAGACAAAGGACAGGTGGGCGATTACTGATTGGGGAGAACAGAGCTCTGACACTAGAGACTGGGTAGGTGGGTAACGGCATTTTCATCCCTCCCACACATGCACACACATACCTACAAGCGCCACAACAATCCACCCCAGTAAGCTAAGCTGTGCCATCTAGTGGAGAACGGAGCTGTTACACTAAGCCCTGCTCAAATGGGCAAACCTTGCTCTTCAGGAACACCACAAGTTTCTCTGCCTGCTCAGTTTACAGACTATAAAGTTCTTAATAGGTTGACTTCTAGGGGAAAATAATGTAAATTCAATCATATTTCAGTATGTTCACTGGTCCATCTATTCCATTTTCCTTTTTTTATTTTTTGTTTCTTTTCTTTTTCTTGAATACAGAAAGAGAAAAAAATATTTTTATTTTCCATTTTTATTAAAAAGATTTTTAATTTTTGATCTACTATATTTTTTATTTTGTAAATTTTTAAATTCTATTTCACTTCCATCATAGCATTTTATTCTATTTCATTGTATTCATTATTTCAAATTTTCAAATGTTTTCCTTTTTTTTCCCCCTTTTTCCTCTAATCTCTCAAGCCCCTTTCAACACCCAGACCAAAACACACCTAGGATCTAGCATCATTTATTTGATTTGTGTGTGTGTGTGTGTGTGTGTGTGTGTGTGTGTGTGTGTGTGTGATGTTTTTAGTTTCTTATTTTTTTTTAATTTTAATTGCTTTTACCTCATTAATTCCTTTTTTTCCTTCAAAATGATGAAACAAAGGAATTCACCCCAAAGGAAGGAGCAGGAAGTAATGAGAGCCAGGTACTTAACCAACAGCGATACAAGCAAGATGTCTGAACAAGAATTTAGAATCACGAAAATAAGAATACTAGCTGGGGTCAAAAATAGATTAGAATCCGTTTCTGTGGAGATAAAAGAAGTAAAAGCTAGTTAGGATGAAATAAAAAATGCTACAACTGAGCTGCAATTTCGAATGGATGCACGGTGGCAAGGATGGATGAGGCAGAGCAGAGAATCAGCATTATAGAGGACAAACTTATCGAGAATAATGAAGCAGAAAAAAAGAGGGAGACTAAGGCAAAAGAGCACGATTTGAGAATCAGAGAAATCAGTGACTCATTAAAAAGGAACAACATCAGAATCATAGAGGTCCCAGAAGATGAAGAGAGAGACAAAGGGGTAGGAGGGTTATATGTGCTTATATATAAGCAAATCATAGCAGAAAAGTTTCCTAACCTGGAAAAAGACACAGACATCAAAATCCAGGAAGCACAGAGGACTGCCAACAGATTCAACAAAAACCGACCATCAACAAGGCATATCATAGTCAAATCCACAAAATACTCAGGCAAGGAAAGAATCATGAAAGCAGCAAAGGAAAAAAAGTCCTTAACCTACAAGGGAACACAGATCAGGTTTGCAGCAGACCTATCCACAGAAACTTGGCAGGCCAGAAAGGAGTGGCAGGATATATTCAATGCGCTGAATCAGAAAAATATGCTGCCAAGAATTCTTTATCCAGCAAGGCTGTCATTCAAAATAGAAGGGGAGATTAAAAGTTTCCCAGACAAACAAAAATTAAAGGAGTTTGTAACCACTAAACCAGCCCTGCAAGAAATTTTAAGATGGACTCTGAGGGGAGAAAAGATGAAAATAAGTAAGCAAGTAAATAAATAAAGACCCAAAGCAACAAAGACTAGAAAGGCCCAGAGAAAACTAACAGACACTCCAACTCTACAAGAAACATAATGGCAATAAATTCATATGTTTCAGTACTCTAACATCAATGGACTAAATGCTCCAATCAAATGACCCAGGGTAACAGAATGGATAAGAAAACAAGATCCATCTATATGCTGTTTACAAGAGACCCACTTTAGACCTAAAGACACCTTCAGATTGAAAGTAAAGAGATGGAGAACCGTGTATCATGCTAATGGTCAACAAAAGAAAGCTGGAGTAGCCATACTTATATCCGACAACTTAGATTTTAAAATAAAGACTCTAACAAGAGATGAAGAAGGGCATTATATCATAATTAAGGGGTCTATCCACCAAGAGGACCTAACAATTGTAAACATTTATGCTCCAAATGTGAAACATCCAAATATATAAATCAATTAATTGCAAACATAAAGAAACTCATTGATAACAATACCATAATAGCAAGGGACTTCAACACCCCACTTACAACAATGGACAGATCATTTAATCATAAAATCAACAAGGAAACAATGACTTTGAATGACACACTGGACCAGATGGACTTCACAGATATATTCAGAACATTTCATCCCAAAGCAGCAGACTATACATTCTTCTCCAGTGCACATGGAACATTCTCCAGAATAGATCACATACTGGGACACAAATCAGCCCTCAACAAGTCCAAAAAGATCAAGATCATATTGTGCATACTTTCAGACCATAACACTATGAAACTCGAAATCAACTACAAGGAAAAATGTGGAAAGATAACAAATACTTGGAGACTAAAGAACATCCTACTAAAGAATGAATGGGCTAACCAAGAAGTTAAAGAGGAAATTAAAAAGTACATGGAAGCCAATGAAAATGATAACACCACAGCCCAAAACCTCTGGGACACAGCAAAGGCAGTCATAAGAGGGAAGTATATAGCAATCCAGGCTTTCCTAAAGAAGGAAGAAAGGTCTCAGATACACAACCTAACCTTACATCTTAAGGAGCTGGAAAAAGAACAGCAAATAAAACCCAAAACCAGCAGAAGACAGGATAATAAAGATTAGGGCAGAAATCAATGCTATTAAAACTGAAAACAAAACAAAACAAAACAAAACAGTAGAACAGATCAATGAAACCAGAAGATGGTTCTTTGAAGCAATTAACAAAATTGATAAACCACTAGCCAGTTTAATAAAAAAAAAAAGGAAAGGACCCAAATACATAAAATCAAGAATGAAAGAGGAGAGATTACAACCAACACAGCAGAAATAAAAACAATAATAATAGAATATTATGAGCAATTATATGCCAATAAAATGGGCAATCTGGAAGAAATGGACAAATTCCTAGAAACATATACACTACCAAAACTGAAATAGGAAGAAATAGAAAGTTTGAATAGACCCGTAACCAGTAAGGAAATCGAATTAGTAAAAAAAAAAAAAAAAAAAACTCCCAAAAACAAGAGTCCAGGGCCACATGGCTTTCCAGGGGAATTCTACCAAACATTTAAGGAAGAGTTAACACCTATCCTCTTGAAGCTGTTCCAGAAAAATACAAATGGAAGGAAAATTTCCAAACTCTTTCTATGAAGCCAGCATTACCTTGATTCCAAAACCAGACAGAGGCCCCACTAAATATGAGAACTATAGACGAATTTCCCTGATGAACATGGATGCAAAAATCCTCAACAAGATATTAGCCAACTGGATGTAACAATACATTAAAAAAAAATATTCACCACAACCAAGTGGGATTTATGCCTGGGATGCAGGGCTGATTCGATATCTGCAAAACAATCAATGTGATTCATCACATCAATAAAAGAAAGAACAAGAACCACATGATCTTCTCAATAGATGCAGAGAAAGAATTTGACAAAATACAGCATCCTTTCTTGATAAAAACCCTCAAGAAAGTAGGGATAGAAGGAACATACCTCGAGATCATAAGAGCCATATATGAAAGACCCAATGCTAATATCATCCTCAATGGGGAAAAACTGAGATTTCCCCCTAAGGTCAGGGACATGATAGGTGTGTCCACTCTCACCACTGCTATTCAACATAGTATTGGAAGTCTTATCCTCAGCAATCAGACAACACAAAGAAACAAAAGGCATCCAATTCAGCCAGGAGGAGGTCAAACTTTCACTCTTCGCATATGCCATGATACTCTATATGGAAAACCCAAAAAATTCTACCAAAAACCTGCTAGAACTGATCCATGAATTCAGCAAAGTTGCAGGATATAAAATCAATGCACAGAAATCAATTACATTCCTATAGACCAACAATGAAACAACAGGAAGAAATCAAGGAATCGATCCCATTTACAATTGCACCAAAACCTATAAAATACCTAGGAATAAATCTAACCAAAGAGGTGAAAAATCTATACACTGAAAACTATAGAAAGCTTATGAAAGAAACATAAGAAGACACAAAAAATGGAAAAATATTCCATGCTCATGGATTGGAAGAACAAATATTATTAAAATGTCGATACTACCCAAAGCAATCTACATGTTTAGTGCAATCCCTATCAAAATATCACCAGCATTCTTCACAGAGCTAGGACAAACAATCCTAAAATTTTTGTATGGAACCAAGAAAGACCCCAAATAGCCAGAGCAATCCTGAAACAGAAAACCAAAGCTGGAGGCATCATAATCCTGGACTTCAAGATGTATTGCAAAGCTATAATCATCAAGACAGTATGGTACTAGCACAAAAGCAGACACTCAGATCAATGGAACAGAATAGAGAACCCAGAAATGGACTCACAAATGTATGGCCAAGCAGGAAAGAATATCCAATGGAATAAAGACAGTCTTTTCAGCAAGTGGTCCTGAGAAAACAGGACAGCAACATGCAGAAAAATGAACCTGGACCATACACATAAACAAACTCAAAATGGCTGAAAAGGAAGCTATCAAAATCCTCGAGAAGAAAGCAGACAATAACCCCTTTGACCTTGGCCTCAGGAACTTCTTACTCAACACGTCTCCAGAGGCAACAGAAACAAAAGGAAAAATGAACTACTGGGACCTCATCAAAATAAAATCTTCTGCACAGCGAAGGAAACAATCAGCAGAACTAAAAGGCAACTGACAGAATGGGAGAAGATATTTGCAAATGACATATCAGATAAATGGTTAGTATCCAAAATCTATAAAGAACTTATCCAACTCAACATCCAAAAAATAAATAATCCAGTGAAGAAATGGGCAAAAGACATGAATAGACATTCTTCCAAAGAAGACATCCAGATGGCCAACAGACACATGAAAAAATTCTCAACATCACTCATCATCAGGGAAATACAACTCAAAACCACAATACCACCTCATACCTGTCAGAATGGCTAACATTAACAACTCAGGCAACAACAGTTGTTGGTGAGGATGTGGAGAAAGAGGATCTCTTTTGCACTGCTGGTGGGAATGCAAGCTGGTGCAGCCACTCTGGAAAACAGTATGGAGTTTCCTCAAAAAATTAAAAATAGAACTACCCTACGACCCAACAATTACACTACTAGGTGTTTATCCAAGGAATACAGGTATGTTGTTTCGAAGGGGCACATGCACCCCAATGTTTATAGCAGCACAATCAATAATAGCCAAAGAATGGAAAGAGCCCAAATGACCATCAATGGATGAATGGATAAAGAAGATATAGTACACACACACACACACACACACACACACACACACACACACACACACTGGAGTATTACTCGGCAGTCAAAAAGAATGAAATCTTGCCATTTGCAACTATGTGGATGGAACTAGAGGGTATTATGCTAAGCGAAATTAGTCAGAAAAGACAAATATCATATGACTTCACTCATATGGGGACTTTAAGACACAGAACAGATGAACACAAGGGAAGGGAAGAAAAAATAATATCAAAATAGGAAGGGGGACAAAACATAAGAGACTCTTAAATATAGAGAACAAACAGATTGTTACTGGAGGGGTTGTAGGAGGGGGGATGAGCTAAATGGGTAAGGAGCTTTAAGGAATCTACTCCTGAAATCACTGTTGCACTATATGCTAATTTTGATGTAAACTTAAAAAAAAAGAAATATTAAAAATATGAATAATGAAAAAAAAATTTTGGGCCAGAATGTGGTATCAGGGATGCCTGTCTGGCTCAGTCAGAAGAACATGTGACTCTTGATTTCTGGGTTGTGAGTTCAAGTCCCATGTTGGGTGTAGAGATTACTAAAACTAAATAAATTAATAGAAACTTAAAAAAGAGAGAGTGTGGTATCATATAAAGTCTCACGAATCACTTGTGGAAACATAGAGTAGTGGGTAGTCATTGAGACCAGCTATCTGACAACAAATCTATCACACTGATCCATAGGGATGTACAAGAAGACGATCATCACAGTGCTGTTTGTACAGATAGGAACCTGAATGATTTCTAGATGTCTCTCACCGGGCGAGTGAATAGGCAAAAAATGAATGAATTTTCACCATGAACTGCTACACAGCAGTTAAAAGTAACAGCTAAGTGTATTCAGCAACATAATGAATCTTAAAAACAGTGTGGAGGGGACAAGTTAAGACAGAAAGAAATTATGCAACAGAAACTGTTTTGTAAATTAAAATAGTCGATATAAAACAATCCAATCCACAACTTACACAAATGTAAAATTCCCCAAATTTGTTTAATGTATTTGAATACTTCAGAATGGTTGGACACGGGAAATGAAATTGGGAAATGGATATAGAAGAGAACAAGTGAAAGAAGGAATTGATAACCAACCTAAGGAGAAAGGACCTTGTGGGGTTCAATGAAGATAATGTACTTTAAACGGAGGGCTCACTGCTGACAAAGATCAGCTCAGTCTCTGAACACGAGGCCCAAATAACAATGACAACTGTGCCAAATTTAAGAATCAAATATAAAAGTATTTTTTTTAACACAAAAACTTTTTTCCTAAGCAAAGGAGATATTTCTCCCAGAGAAAGGAGATACATACTTTAGCTGGATGACTTTTGTGTGGTGCTCACTGTAAACACCCTGAAGTTATTTATGTTTCAGGCTCACTGGGCTTTGAGATTTTGACTATAGTTGTGAAATGGGCAAAGTTTTGAGCTTCAGTGCAACAGTGTGATACAAATCCTTGGCAGGGTGTTAGTGGGAAGAGAGTAAAAGAGAACAAAGATAAAAATAGAGATATTTAAGGAGAGAAATCGTTGAGGTCAGCATTTCTCAAATTTGGTGAGTTCCCTCTCCCCTAGAAAACCCATGCTGGGCTCACTCCCTAGAAAAAGATGTTGCTGTCAGGACATCACCTCCTCGTCACTGCGCAGACTCATCGGAAACATGAGCACATTACAGCCTCAGAGGTTTCCTACGCCAAACAAATAAATCTGTTGACTTCCCCCACCTCAGTATTTCTCAGGCTCCCTTGACTAGGGACGTTTTTGTGTCTATAAAAGAAAGCCATCAACATCCGCCAAGTATGCCTTCCACAGCCATTTGGGAAAATAGTAGTTCAGCTGACTCCCTACCATCATCACTCTATTTTAACCTGTATTCTTCATTTCAGCAGTCTCTGTCATGCCGGTAACATACCAATTTCTTTCAAAATACACATACACAATGGCCAAAGTAGTACATGCTTACGAAAACGTTTCGAATGATAGACAAGCAGGTTTTGTTTCAAAGCTGAGATCCCACCATGCATCCGGCACTGTACCGCACTTTTTCCATTCAGTAATAGATCTTAGACACCCCACCCTCCTCAGTATATTTGCATTACATATGTTGTGTTTTTTCAAAAATCCACCGAGTATTCCAGAGGAGGGATATACATGGGGCCTGAGGGCAGGCTTTAGTACTAGGTCGGGGGAACAGGGCACACTCAGCCCTCACAGATAGCCCATTACAGTAAGAAGCATGCTAAGGGGTGTAGGTACCTGGCCTGTGTGAGGGAATCAAGAGGCAGTTTTAAACACAGGTAGGGTGATGGTAAGGCTCTAGAAAAGGAAACAGAATAAGCCATGGATATCAGGAAAAGATCAGGGAGGAAAATGATGATGTGTGTAGAAGCACAACAACATTAAATACGTTTTTGAACGTTTGCCATGCACCGGACACGAGGCTAAACGCTTTACATGTATTTTTTCTTTAATTTTCACTGCACATGCACAAAAGGCCTGTGAAATTGATATTAGTATCTTCAGTATACTTGTGCAAAAAGCAAAGACTAGACAATGCGAGCAAACTGGCAGAGATCACCACCGCTAACACATGGCAGACAGAGTTGACTTCCCCATCCACCTGGCTTGAACAACAGCCCTCCCACCCCCTTATCACCACACAGCTAAGGGCCCAGTGCACACACGAGGCAAATAAAAAGGCTTTGTGATGACTCTTACCTGAGACACCTGACTACATGGCTGGGGACAAGCCATTTATGCATGTTGACAGATTTTTGTGGCAGCATGGCAACGGGGGGGATGTCACTGTCAAGTTTGGAAAGATGCCTCCAAGCCCTTTGGCTTCTCTACCTGAAGGTGAGGGTTGTTTTCTAATCTCTGTCCTGCTAAAGCCCACCGAGGAAAGTCACAAAGCCACGTGGCCTGAGACCCTTACATTTCTTCTGGTATCTTCTCAACACTTCCTGAATAGCTTTCTCATACTTTCTCAAAAAATAATCACTGACCCTCCCCGCTGACACTGTCTTCAGAAAGGACTTTCTGGGGGTGCCTGGGGGCTCAGTCGGCTAGGCTTCCAACTCTTGGTTTCAGCTCAGATCATAATCTCACGGTTTGTGAGTTCAAGCCCCATACTGGGCTCTGTGCTGACAGTGTGGAGCCTGCTTGGGATTCTCTCTCCCTTTCTCTCTTTCTCTCTCTGTCCCTCCCCTGTTCTCTCTCTCGCTCTCTCTTTCAAAATAAATAAATAAACAAAATTTTAAAAAGTTATATATATATATATATATATATATATATATATATATATATATATAAAGGGCTTTCTTTTCTTCACTTCCCCACCATTGCCGTTCTTTCTGCTGTACCAACACCCCACCTCAAACATGTCTCATCTCATTAAACTGTGACTGCCTGCAGCAGACAGTGACTTCATGCCTGCACGTGCACTGCTTCACCTTGCTCCACTGGCACAGCGACTGGCATGACGATGGAGCTCAGAGATGTTTCTTGGGTGGACGGTAAGACATTTGACCACATTCAAGAGGGAAGAAGAGACAAGTGTGTTGGATGTACTTCCTTGGTTTCCACGGGGATAACAGGATTGGGAAGGCACAATCATGTGAATGGTTATAATGCTAACATGATTCTCCAGGAAAGGAGCTGGAAGATGGAGAGCTCACTTTACAAAAATCTTAGTTATCATTATATCAGGTATAGATCAGAGTAAGAGTCCAACTGTATACCCTTTATATATATGCATATGCATACATGTATTTACAAATATGTATATGTATATATGTATACATATCATCCTGCATATGTAATATCCAGATATAAATATCTACATGAAATGTACTTTGTATGCCTCTAAGAAGCTTAATTATCTATGTCAAAAATCCAGCTATTGCTGGCATATACAGCTATAGTCATTGACATATCATGGTTTTATTTTATGAAACACTTCATCATAAATTAGTCCTTTCCATATTGAGGGAAGATTTCCAGAACAAAAAGTTCTCACAATAGAGATGTTGGTGAGTCACCCCGTTTTGGTGACTCATGCTAGTTTGGTTTTATAACCTTTTTAGTAATATGATAATAGTAATGCTTAATCTGCATGTGCCTCTTCAGACCTCTGAAGTGTGGAGCAGCAGATAGGAGCCTTAGAATTTTAATTCCAGCTGTGCTTCTCTTGAGGTTTGTGCCTTTGGGCAAGCTCTAAACTTTAATCTTTCTGTATAAAGTATCTAACTTAAATAGCTATTTGGAGGATTAAAGGAGGTAATCAACCAAAGAAACTAACTCCTCATGTTCTCAGAAATGCTTGATATGTTTTTATCTTTCTGTCTCTCTTCCCAGTGATGGTGAAAGTGTCAGGCAATAGGCACAAGAGGGATTAACATTCAACTTAAACCATAGATTTATATATTTTAGCCTATATCTATTGATTAGCAGAGTGAAGTTAAGTTGCCCACCTAGGTTTTATGTGTTCAAGACAAGACTTGAATTCACGTTCCTCGTCAAGGGTTTGAAGTGCTGTCTACTTGGACATCCAACCTTCCCTGTGAGTCGAGAGGAGGAAAGGATGAAAGCTAGAAGCACCGAATTGCATATTGTGGGAAGTGAGTTCTGGTGACATCTCCGTAGGGTCGAACGTTTTGTGCAGATGATAAAAGGGAGGCACCGAGAAGTTGAATAAACCCGTCCTGGGTTATAGCAAAGCTAAAAAACATGAGTGGACAAAATTGGAAAAGTGGTATTTTATATCCCAGAAGTCTCTTGTTTCCTCTTACTGTTGTGCCTTGTTTGACTTCCTATGGTTTGTATGCTGTAGTGATTTGCAACAATAAAGGGAAGACATATTGAAAGCCTAATCGTGCCAGGCTCCGAATATTTCAATCCAACCAACATTTACTGAGTCCAAACTGCAAAGGGCAATTCTAAATGTTTCCTCCACTCCACTCAATCCTTCCCTTACTCTTCTTGCTGATGACTGAAAATCTACCACTGAAATGAAATCTTTGGATTAATTGTTTGTTCCTTGTTAAAATGCAGGGTTGTTTTTTTTTTTTCCTATCACTATCAGGTTTTTTTCCAACAACTAGTAATTTGCCTTAAAGTGAAGTAGTTTTGACAGATCCTTGCTGCATGTTTATAATGACGAGGAAGGAATGTCACAGGACAGTAAAAAAATAAAAAAGAAGGTTATGTGGATACATCATACAGGTCACAGGACACCCTGACTTGATTCTCTGCTCAATGAGGCTCATTTAGTCCCTTAAAACCATTCAGGAAAAGATGTGGTACATGTACATGGTAGAACATTGGGCAGTTGTTAAAGTCATGTTTTTCAAGAAAATTTAACATCATTACTTAAAACTAGGAACAAAAATTGTATTTATTTCATGACCCTGATTTTGTAACACATGGGCATATGCATGCATATGTGTGAGTTTATGCACGTGAGTGAGTGTGAATGTATGTGTGAGAGAGAAAGAGACAGCATTTTGGTCAAGGCTGTGTGTGTGTGTGTGTGTGTGTGTGTGTATGCACGCACACACGTGTGTATGTGTGTTTGGTGTGTGTGTGAGAGAGAGAGACAGAGACAGAGACAGAGATGGAGATAGAGAGACAGAGACAGTAGTTTGGCTGAGTCAGAGGCAAGATGATGTGTGAGTGTGGTTTGTGGCGTTCAACCTACGCCCTGCAGAGGTCCTTCGTGAGCTCAGGGCAAACCAGGATTCTGCCTGTCATAAAATCTTCCAGGAGCTGTTGCCACAGTCTCCTTTTATTTCCTCGTGAAATAGAAACAGAAGCACTTCAAAGTGTGCAGAAGGGTGAAAATGCAAGGGCCCTGAGATCATCTACTTCCTGTCCATATCACAGAAGTAAACAACATTTCTTGTTGTGGTTCCAGAAATGCTGTATTCTCATGCCAACCTGTAACCCACCCCCACCATTTTTGTAGATATATGGAATTATACTGTTCTGCATCAGTTTACCTTCTACCTCAGGTATTATAATCAACTTTCCATATCAGCATTTATTTGATTTTTTAAAAAGTATGCAATGCTCTCTTGGGGCCAAGCCCACCTCCAAGCACTTTGCAAACACTGCGTTTAATCCTCACAACAACCCATGAGATGGCTATTGTTCTTGCGTTCACCTTGCAGATAAGCAAAGTGAGTCATACAGAGATTACGATATCTTGCTATAGAAAACCCCAGCTGTAAGTGGTGGGGCCAGAACTCAAACTCAGGGGTGGTTCCCAAGTCTGCACTAAGGCTATTCCTAATCACCAAGCTGCTGCTTGGCATGCATAATGTATATGAATCTTGGTATATATACAGATGTCATCCTTCTTAACAATTGAGCGATATTTCATTGTATGAATGACCACACTCTATAAATCTAACCTCCTGTTTATAAGTTGGTAGGCTGTTTGCAGATTTTCATTATTATAAAAATTGTTACAAAAATCATTTATCATCTATCTCTTTGTAAATGTGCAACATAGCCTCAGGATAACTGCTTAGCAGTGACGTTGCAAGATCAAAAGGCAAATCCTTTAAAT
This sequence comes from Puma concolor, assembly GCF_028749965.1. Lineage (NCBI taxonomy): Eukaryota > Metazoa > Chordata > Mammalia > Carnivora > Felidae > Puma > Puma concolor. The sequence goes on along the minus strand of NC_141671.1, from coordinate 119,172,693 downwards.
ATTTGATCAATAATGCCAAATTATTTCACAAAATATTTGCACCAATGTTTCTCTTGTTAGCGGTTTATAACAGGAGCGCCTGGGTGACTCAGTTGAGAATCTAACTCTTGATTTCAGCTCAGGTCATGATCCCAGGATTGTGCGATCGAGGCCCATGTTGGGCTCTGCATCTGCTTAGGATTCTCTCTCTCTCTCTCTCTCTCTCTCTCTCTCTCTCTCTCCCCCCCATCAACCCTTCTGCCCCTCTCCCTAGCTCATGCATGTGTGCACATGCTCTCTCTCTTTCTCTCTAAAAGAAAAAAAATCAGTTTATGAGAATGTTTAATTCCCTTACACCCAAATGCTTTTGCTTGCCAATTTATCAACAGGGGAGGGAGGAAGCTGAGATTGGTTTCTTGCTATTTGAACTTACATTTTAAAAACTAAAAGCAAGATTGAGCATATTTTTGCATGTTTATCAAATAGTAACATTTTCTAAGAACTGGCTTTTATGCCTTTATCCTTTGCCAATTTGTCTAGTGATTTTTCTTGTTGATTACTGAGTGCTTTTTGTTTTTTAAGGCTATTAGTCCTTGTCTGTCATATGTAGCAAATATGTATTTCCCCACACTGGAAGAAGTCAGTGTCAGCTAAGTGAGCATTGTAGAATCAGTAGTCTAGAAACTTTTAGCAACTGGGCATCAATATGAGCAGTAATACATAATGAGGAAGTAAGTCATGGTAGCCTTAGAGTATAGAACAGAGCTGAAGACAGAGGCTCTGAATATGTGCAAAAAATGTATCATACCAAATCTTCCCAGAGGGACGATGTCATGAGATGCACCTCAGGGAGAAACTGAATTTCCAACTAATCAAGTGCATCGAAGGAGGCTCGGTACACTGAATCTAGAAAGATTTCTCATAAATGTGACACTTGTTCTCAATGTAGCACCGAGCAGTGTTAAGGCACACACTTTCAAGTTAGTCTGCCTGGACCCAAACAAGAATGTTAATATAATTAGCTCTCAGCCAATGATATGGTCTCTCTGTGTCTCAGTTTTTTCACTCATGGTGGGTGGGAGAAGGATAGTACCTACTCCTAGGTGTGAGGGTGATGTGATATTGTATGTGAACTGCCTAGGTCAAGAGCTTGCACATAGTGAGGGTCCATCTGATGCATAGCCTGTGTGGACACCTAATACCAAGGAGAACTACCCCAAAATATGAACAGCAGATGTCTCGAGCAGGTGACGCTGTGGGAATTCTCTTTTCTTTTTTTTAAATTTGTCTACATTTTCTTTAATGACTGTATACTTTTACCATCTGCATAAAATATTACTTTTAATAACCCATTCCCTCCCAGTAGACCTTGTTTATAAATCTCAGCCAACTAGGATTCTTCTCGTGCTTCTCAGATCGATCAATCATAGCTAGCTAGCTAGCTAGCTATCCACCCATGACCTTTTTCCTCAAAGAGTTTAAAACAGCATACAGAAAATATTTAGAGAAAACTAGGAATTACAAATACTAAAGTAAAAACAGGTCCAGGGGTGAAAAGAGAGAACACCATGTGAAAACACATGTAAGCATGTCCTAAGATCCAACAGAGCTGTAACAACATTTTGAGAACAACTTTGGCTCTGAGCTTCCAAGAAGACAAAAGAAAAAAAGAAATGAAGATCTCATTTTCACCAAGAGCAAGGAAGAAGAAAAGGTGCCCCAGGGAGAAGAGCTTTCCCCATCCGAGCAGGCAGTAGGAGATAAAGCCAGCAGCACTTTCAGCAATGATGTTTCCTACCAGTAGTTTTGGAAATGTCTATCAGTGAAAAGCAAGGTAATAATAAAACCCAGGTAAGACAAATTGTGGGTCAGGAAAAAAACACGGCCCAAGCACATGGCTTTAGGATGATCAGACATGATTAGAATTAGAATATATAGCGAAATGGAGACATTGCTCGTTCTTCAAAGGATCCCATTTATTGCAGGAAATTCAGAAACACTTTACTCTCAAAAATTGGGATTGAATGTTGGTTTAATTTATGGGTTCCAATTACTTTGCATATTTAGAAAACACTTCAAATTGATGAGGTGCTATCCTCATCAGAATGTTTGATGTTAAAATTTAGTTATTTCTCTGATTTCCCTACATTGTGTGTTTTCAATCTGAAATTTAAAATAATCCCCACGTTTACTTAGATATGTTAAAAAGGGAGCTAACACAAAGTCACCTCTTTTTACATTTGGATAGAACCAAATAATCATAAATTACAACCACTTCAATAATTCATCTTAAAAACGAGCATTACAATACTTCGAAGAAAAATCTAATCTTCTCTAAAAAGTGGGAGCAAGCAGGGTTGATTTTTTTTTGAGAGTGCTTTTGTTTCTTTATCTTGTTGATATAAATCTAGGAAAAACTACAACTTTTTAAAATGTCACAAATTTGAGGTAGACACAGATTTATCTTTTTATCTCTGGTAAGATAGATAGACGATAGATACAGATGATAGATAGATAGACAGACAGACAGATAGAGAACATAGATTGCTTTTGCATCTATTTTATTACTTGCCCCCCTTTCATGACCTCAAATAATGGAACCTTTTAACATCTTGCATGTTTTAACATATTTGCTTTTGACATGGAATCTACCGTCCAAATACTCTAGCCTGTGCAAGGTCATATATGACCTTATGCTGATAGTTTATTTAATTTTGCTTTTATCAAATGAGAACAAAACTAATCTAATATGTGGTATTAAATTCTGAATAATAAGAAAAATTCTTTCTACAGTAATAACAATTCTTTTTACCTAAAGCCTTGCCGGTTAGTCTAATTGCCCTCTGGGAACAGCTGAAAGTCCGCTTCAGGGTAAATTGTGTTGCAATGAGGTTTTTCTGCCTCTCTAATAACTAACCTACCTTAGAGGAGGAAGACCCAAATGAAGACACACAATCGACTGTAGTCGGTTGCCTAGTCTACTACATTTTTATTCAACAGAATAACTGATGTGACTCAAAATAACTTCTAAAAACCGAGGTTTTAAGCTTTCATGACATTTGAAGCGTATTTTAAAAGCCAACTGAATACCATTAAATCGTCAATATAAGCAACTCTTTCAGTGTTTTTTCTAAAAGCAGGTCCAACACAGGAAGATGAAGAGGAAATGAAGGCCTCTATAAGTAAAAAAAAAAACTTATTTCGAAAATGAGGGAGATTGAGTCATGATGAAAACAAACCATCGCTGCTGGAAAGATACTGAGCTAGACTAAAAAGTGCTCAAATAGATGCAATAAAAATATTAATCCAAGGATTCCTAAACTAAGTGAGTGGAAGGGTCTTATGTAATAAATGTCTGCCACATTATGAGAAGTATGTATTATTGACTGCGAACAGTTAGTGGGTGCTTAACCATAGACAGGCAAGAACCATATTATTGAGTTCTTACAGGAACTGTCAGAGGTAGGTGTTATTATTATTCACGTTTTACAGATGAAGGCAAAGACACACAGAGAGGTCAAGCAAATCTCCCAAAGTCATGAGGCTATTAAGTGGTATACAGCCAGGGTTTGAACCTGTGATTAGGCATCATAGTCAAATACCTTAATCACCATATAGGCTAAACTGGCTCATATCTACATTCATTAGTGGTCTTTGCTGATTATAAATGTTACTGCATGACAAATAAGGAACTGCGGACCAGAAAGGTTAAGGGAATTATCCCAAGTCTTTGGTTAGTTAGTAGCAAAGCCGAGACTCCAGGTTTCCTGTCCAGTGTGCCTCTCAAAACTGTGCTGCCTCCCAGTTCAATGATAAATGAAGAAAGCCAGAAAGTAAATTGAGAAGATAATCTGTGGCAAAATGACCACAGAATAATTAAACATGACCAAATTGATTTAATCATTCAATTTACATTGCCGGTATGAGTGCTTCCGTGCCGCTCCCTCCTCCCCCTCTGGCTTTCTATTCATCAGGGCTTTTAAAAAAGTCTCAGGATATTGACTTTACTAAATTTCTTAGACACATAATTCTGCCTTCGTTCTGAGTTATGGCCAAGGAGAGGACACAGTTTTAACTCACTTGTGAATGATGTTATTAGAAGCATGCTATTGTTTGGATCATAGATTAAGAAGGTAGGAACCTTCTGAGCTATTCATCTGACATCTTTTATTAATTTTAAATTAACCTAGAAATTAAACTGAGTCACTTTTATTAGGAAAAAAATTGGTTTGATAATTATCTGAATAGTCACTAGTCTGTGCTTTATTCTTAGGTCACGTCTTGAGTTGCTTGTATAACCTTCAGAAAGTCCATAAATCTCCCCCAGTCTTAAGATAAAAATTATGAAGCTTAATTTTATCCTGCTTTCTGCCACTTAGCACTGCCCAACAGTGCTCCTATGTGTAATGTTTTCTCCTCAGAAGATGATATGAAATAAGCAGAGAAAGCTGACAAAACTTGGTTGAGCCCATGTTTAACTGGGCTTTCTCCTCTTCTCCAAACCTAGGCCCCAGGTACTGTCCCTCCAAGACCTACTAAGGCACACTTGCAAAAACTGGGTCTGAAGGCTTAAAAAGAGTCCCATCTTGCCTATACTGCTGGGTATCAGTTATATAATCTTTCTAGAGAAACACTCAATACTCCACAGAGGCCCGGAAAATATGCAAACCCATAGGCCCAGAAATTCCACTTTTAGTTATCTACCACATACAACAATTTACTCATAATCAGAATCCACATCACGGCATCATTTAAAATAGTCTAAGAGCAAAAATTCCAACCACATCTGTACATGGTAAATCCAGCAGTAAGGGATTTGTCTGGAAGACAAGGAGACTTCCAGACCATGTGTATTTCATAGCCATCTAGCCATTAGTTCTTGGCTCATGGAAATGTCAATAAGAAGTTTACAGAATTTGGGTTCAGGTGTATCTTCTTATAAAATAAATAACTCATGGGGGTGTAATGTACATTCATGATAACTATATGTTAATACACTGTATTGCATATTGGAAAATTTCTAAGAGGGTATATCTTAAAAGTCTTCATCTCACACAAAAATATTTTTTGTAACTATGTGCGTGATGGACGTTAATAGACTTACTGTATTGTGATCATTTCACAATATATACAAATATTAACTCATGTTGTACACCTGAAACTACTGTTATATGTCATTTATACCTTAATAAAAGAAAGGTTACAAAATATGATGTCTATTTTTAAGACAACAACAAAAACCATTATATTAACATCCTGAAATTTAACCAAGAGTATATCTGAGGCATGAAACTTTTGTGTAGATTTTACATTCTTCTTTGTGAACTTCCATATTCCACATTCCCCTAATTTTCTAAATGAATGGGACACATTTCCTAGTCTTACCTCTTCCTAAGTACTCACTCTGAGTTACCATTAAATTTGGTTTCTATCTCATCTGGATTCCCGCCCCAGCCAACTGCTGCTGCCATTACATCTGTCGTAGGCAATGGTGACCCATCCCTCTCTTTCCTGCTCTCGGTTTGACCTGTTTTGTTTGGGTTTGGTTTTGTTTTATGTTGTTTCATCAATTTTCTGTTGGTAAAGTCAAGGGGAAGTCCTGACAAAAGTCATTTTCCTTTCCAGTAATCCTGGAGCATCTTACTCCTCTCTGTGTGGGGAGTAATTAATAATTTATTCAAACCAAAACTTTGGAGTAACTGAAAAGAGGACATCTCAAATCATTTTTACTAATGCTATGTATGTCAGGGAACATTATGGCAGGGGGATGACCAGTCCCGTGAATGAACATAAACAATGACAAAGAGACTGGTGTGTATAATATTAAGACTCTCTCTTTCTTACATGATAAACATGTTCTCCCAAATGAGCAGGCATAAAGAACAAAATATGACCTTGCAATTGAAAGGAGAAGGAACAAAAAGCCTCTTAAGGGGCTAAGCATTTATTTTTAAGTTTTCTGTTTGGTAAGCTGAAATCTCATATGTAGTACTAAGCATTTAATGTCTTAGAGAAGGGCATGGTAGAGTTTTCTTGGAGGAAATTTTGTTTATCTGAATAGCTTCGGTTTTGTGTGGGTTCAGTTTCATGCAATCAGGTTTCACTTCCTGGAATAGATCATTATTTTTTTTTACCCCATGATGAAGTAGCTATGTGAGTTTATAGCATAGCAGTTCGTTCGAGCTAGCTTAATGTAATTAGTTTATCAAGTGTTATCTCACCTGAGGTTTTTATGCAAAACTTCGTATTTTCCAGGAATGCCATCAATACCTACAAACATAAATATCCCATGTTGGCACAAAACTTTCTATGTAAATTTGTCTATATTCAACTATGCTCCGCTGAGTTGCTGGACTCAAGAGCCATTATGGTCGAATTTCACAAGAACACCAGGCAAGAAATGTAAATACAGAGCTTATGGACTTATTTATGGAACACCTGTCTGCAACATGACAGTCTCAAATGGTGTTTTTGAATGGTTCTTTTCATGAATTTTGAATATGCTCAACTCTGTAATATAGCATCTATCATAAATCCAATGGTGGTTTGGGCTCATTTATTTCTAGGTCGTTTTCAAATGCTTTGGGTTTGGTAAAACTCAAACAAAACTTCCTCTACCTCCTCGCACCTGTTTGGAACTATTCACACTTTAAAGAGCAAATGAATCCTTCCGCATATGCTTGCCAAATTAGCAATCAAGTTGTCGGGGTGTTGTTTTATTTTCACTGTTTAATTTCTAAAGAAATTGCAGAACTGACTTTATGAACCACCGCTGCCATTTCTCCTCCTCTCCTTCTTGTAAGTTGCTGGACAGACACACTCCTCAGTGAGAGGCAAAGCAAAACCCGAAGAGACTTGGACAACTTGGTTTATTTAAATGTGGATTCCATGAGGCGCTGAGTGGTTCTAAGTTTGGTGAAACCTGTTCTCTCACTCTTACGGTCAGCTCTTTTTTAGAGTCATCTGGACTTGATTTTCAGAAGGGAGAACCTGAAGGTTGAAATTCAGCTGTACAATTTAATGTCAGCCCAATACTTCGTGGGGATGTGCATGTGGGGTACCTGTGTGTGTGCACTTCTAGGTATGTACATGTGAGTATGTGTCTTTAAATAAAAAACAAACTATACGTTAAACCTAGGGATTATTCCAATCAAGTTTTAAGGCTCCCACCTCACCTCCCCACACTGACTGTGGGTTTGCACTGGAAGGAATAGTGGAAAACTATTAGGAAATGGATCTAAATGTTCCAAAACTTTTTTTGGAATTATTTTTTTAAGGCAGCAATCTATGCAGAGAATCATTCCTTTCTGTAATTTCTTGGTCAAAACACCAATACCTTTGTTGGCCTAAGTTGCTTTAAAAAAATCATTCTTTCATCACTGCTTTCACGGGACTATGTGTGTGTGTGTGTGTGTATATATATATATATGTATATATTTATATATACATATATATATATACATATATATATCAGTTATTCAATAAATTTTAGTAAAATGAATGTTTGGATAAATGAGTGACTAATGATTTTGTCTACAAAGATGTTTGAAATTTTCCACAATTAGTACAATTTTATATTCTCATATACAACTATGTGGTTTTATTTTAAAAATAAAATTCTTTTTTTTTTTTTTTTAGTTTATTTTGAAAGAGAGAAAGCATGAGTTGGTGAGGAGCAGAGAGAGAGGGAAAGACCATCCCGACTCAGGGCTCGAATCCACGAACCATGAGGGCATGACCTGAGCCAAAGTCAGATGCTTAACCGACAGCCACCCAGGTACCCCTAAAAATAAAATTCTATTTAAATTTTTTTTATGTTAAAATTAAAAATATGCAAAATATTTGAAAAATTATATTCTAAATGCTACAATTAATTGATTTTTCTTAACTTTTGTCATGGAAAAATCCTTTTTTGGTCCTTGGGCATTCTGTAATCATATTATTTACCCCAAATGTCAATATTTCATGATGTGTGCATTGGCCAGCTTCCAAAGTGGCCCTATATCATCCACACCCCTGGTATCTACACCCTTGTGCTGTCCCCTCCCATAGTGAATCCAGGCTGACCCTGTGTGACCAATGGAGTACAGAAGTGTGATAGTCAAGGTTGTGAAAGCCATTATACCTTCCACCCTGATCTCTTGGATTGCTCATCCTAGAGGAAGCTGGCCACCATACTGTAGGGACACTAAAGCATACCTTGGGAGAGGCCCAAATGGAGAGGAACTGGGGCACCGGTTTGCCACACAAGTGAGGGAATCCCCTTGGAAGTGGATTCTCAATCCCCAGCCAAGCCTTCAATGACTGTCACTCCAACCAAAATCTGACTGTAACTACATGAAAGACCTAAGCGAGAGCTAACAAACAGTTCCCTTTTGGAATTACTCAGAATTTGTAAGCATAACTTGTTATTTTATGGTATTCATTTTTGGAGTTATTCATTACACATAGTAAGTAAAGTGATATCCAACTGTATATGTATTCAGCAAATTTATAGATTCAACTCTCACTTTGAAGGATATGAAAATCCATAGTGATTCTAAGATCAAGTAGACACTTAGATCCTCCAACCATCTTCTATCAAATTTATCTTCTTAGGAAAGTTTCTCTGTTGAATGTATTCAATTCTGGGCCATTAAGTTCCCTGATGCCTTTGATATTATGTAATACTGAAAGCTGCAAAGCAGCCAGTTCCAAGCCCAATTATTCTACCTTTAAAAAAAAATTTTTTTTAATGTTTGTTCATTTTTTTTAGAGAGAGAGAGACAGAGCATGAGTGGGGGAGGAGCAGAAAGAGAGGGAGACACAGAACCTGAAGCAGGCCCCAAGGTCTGAGCTGTCAGCACAGAGTCCAATGTGGGACTCAAACTCACAAACCGTGAGGTCATGACCTGAGCTAAAGTCGGACACTCAACCGAGCCACGCAGGTGCCTTGCAGTTTTGCTACGTTTTAACTGCTTTGGTGAATTTACTTGTTCTCCCTCTTGAAAAACATGCCCCCTTTGCAATCAACATCTGCTGGTGCCCTCTGGGGGTGGTGAACCAGATCCGGTGAGTGAATCAATAAAGGGATTAGTGAATAGTGGTTGGAAAATATATGAACCAACGAACAACTTTTGATGCCTAATATGTGACAGGTACCGTGTGAAATGTTTTCGGATTACGTTCCGTGCTTCCATTTCCATTAGCTTGTATGTGTGTGGTGCATTTGGTAGTACTTCATTCACATGCATTTAATCTTCCCAAGAATCCATTGTACTCAGGAAGAAAGGAATCTCATGGACAAAGGGAGTTCGTTAGTATTGAGAATCTTCCTGGCATGATTTTCTTTTTAAAGTGATAATCAGCTTTTGGTTTGTGGAAAGAAAATCTGAGAACTATCCATTAACCCATAGCTTCAACTTCCCCAGAAGACAGAGGCCTCTTGCTCTCAAAGATCTTCATTCTTGAGAGGAAACTGATCATCACCAAAAAAGGAAAAAAAAAAAAAAAAAGAAAAGAAAAGAAAAAAAGAAAGAAAATTACTACAGAGCAGTGGCTTCTACAGAGAGATGCAAAATAAGATCATACGTGAGAGTCGTCAGATGGCTGCTTTAAAGGACAGGTGGCCAGAGATCTGAAAAAAGGGCCAAGATGAAAGGCAACCTGGGCAGAAGGAGCAGAGCATAGAGGCCACGAGGTGGGACAGAGCTTGGTGTATTTAAGAGGAGATGAAGGCCAGTGGGCAGGAAGAGAGTACACAGGGTGATACAAGATGAGGTCAAGAGAGAGAGACCAGCCCAGTCGGGGAGGCCTTTGTGCAACAGCATAAGAAATCAGAATCTTCTTCTAAAAGCAACGGAGAAGCCAATGAGGATTTTAAACCTGTTATTTGACTTCTATTTCTAAAGGATCCTTCCTGCTGCTCTGTGAAAAATGGGGTACCCTCAGGGGCAAAAGTAAGAGCAGGCAGTTGTTAGGAGATGGGTACCGTGGGAGTGGGAGTGGGAGGAGTGAGGGAGGCCTGGCTGCGGAGGTGGTAACGCAGAGCGAGGGAAGCTGGTTTAGGCAAGGCGTGCTTTGGCTGATGGATGGCAGGCAGGGGTCTGTCACTCTTCTGGCTCGTACAGCACTGTTTCAACAGTCATTTTCATCTTCACCTGCCTATCCCTTATTACTTTAGAAAACAATAAAAATGGAAAAGTGAAAATGTCAGCGTCAATGATAAAAAGCATGGGTCTCTCAACGGTGATATCTGAAGACCAAGATGGCAACGTGAAAGCCACAAGTTTTAGTGTCCGCTGTTTTGTCAATGCAATCTAAAGCGGTCAACAGGGGGAACAGAAGAACATTAAAGACTGTGTGGAATAGGGGCACCTGGGTGGCTCAGTCCGTTAAGCATCCGACTTTGGCTCAGGTCATGATCTCGCGGTCCGTGAGTTCGAGCCCTGCGTCAGGCTCTGTGCTGACAGCTCAGAGCCTGGACCCTGTTTCAGATTCTGTGTCTCCCTCTCTCTCTGCGCCTCCCCCATTCATGCTCTGTCTCTCCCTGTCTCAAAAATAAATAAATATTTAAAAAAAAAAAGACTGTGTGGAATAGATTACTGTATGGTTGAGAACTGTTTCTAAAGGAAAAGATACACTGAAAAAACTTTTTTTAACGTCTTTAGTCTGGAAACCTTTGCATCACGTTCAGGTCTATTGTTCAACTTTTGCGCACTCTTGATATTCTTCAAGGTTTCATGCTTTCCAATGTATATAGTCCTTTAGCAAATATCACATTTTATTGAAAGACTATATATGTTTGAATGTAAATCAGTATGTATTATGGACTGCTATGTCCTGGGCACTTTTCTACGTGCCTTGGTTACAGACATGAACGAACGAGGTCAGATACAGCACTTGCCTTTGTAGGGATTACAATCCAATGGGTATAAAAATAAGCACACAGGTAATCACAATGGAAAGACAAGAGCTATCATGGGCAATGGTCAGGGTACCACAGAAACACACAGGTAGAAGTACTAACTAAGAAGGTGGGTCACTTAGGGTAGGAAATAGTACTGCAGGCCCCCTGGAAGAGGTGACCTCCAGGCGGAGTCCCCAATTTAAGTGGCAGCACTCCGGGGCTCAGTTGTAAGCACTGGCCACCTTGCTAAGGTGTCAGCCAGCCATTCATTCCACAGCCACACCTCAGTGTAGCATCTTTTCTTTCTCTAACATGGTATACGCGGGAAGTTTGGTAAAAAGATAAAAAATCATGTCTGTTTTGGGGCACCTGGGTGGCTCAGGTGGTTAAGCGTCTGACTTTGGCTCAGGTCATGATCTCGCGGTTTGTGAGCTCGAGCTCCGCATCAGGCTCTGTGCTGACAGCTCAGAGCCTGGAGCCTGCTTTGGATTCTTTGTCTCCCTTGTTCTCTGCCCCTTCCCCACTGTGCGCGCTCTCTCTCTCTCTCTCTCTCTCTCTCAAAAATAAATAAACATTAAAAAAAATTTTTTTTTTTAAATTGTGTCTGCTTCTTAAAAAAAAAGGACCTGGAAGAAAAAAGTTAATTGTTAAAGGCCAGTGATGGAAGTGAAGATGAAGTTAGCTGATAAAAGAAATTAATGACTTTTAGCCAGAAAAACAGACATCTCTGATATATGGAGAGGCGGTATATTGGGGTTCACAATGGCTTTGCTCTGTGAGGCAATGGAAGTTTCCCTGTGGGTTCTATGTGGAAACAAGTCAAAGCAAATTGTAAAAGTAATTCAGAAAGTACCAGAAATAGTAAAAGTATGCTCACTGAGAAAGAGAAATCATTATGTGTCTGAAGAAGTACATAGATGTTCACTTGTGTTTTTATTTTGTTTTGTGGGAAAAGCATATATTATGGTGGAATTCACAAATTTGGACACTCACAAAGGGTTCAGGACCCCTCTCTGGAAACATAGAGGTCTCTATCCCATTTGGATGGGTATGAGTTTTTCTCTAAAAGAGACTGATACAAACCCAACACTTGCATCTTGGGTCTTTCTTAACATCTTCTGAATAAATCCACCTATTTCTGCATTGCTGCTGGCCCTTCTCAAAGTTCCCCTTCCCTGCATATGATACTGCCCGAGTTAAGAAGCCAGAAGGATTGACTCTCACCTATTTCAAATATTATTTATATAACCAATTCAGTTTATTCAAGTAATAATGTATACACCCAGTGGGATCTGCTCTATAAATAGCTCCCAGTTCATCTTGGGTTTCACTTAAAAATTGCCCTTATTACTAGCTTATTAGTCAAAAGGTGAAGTGCTTTTGACAGATCTGATGATCATGGGAAACTTCCTTCTAGGGAGCTAGAGCCCATCTGCAAAGTAAGGAAATAGTGAATCCACTCACTGGGTTCAAGCGTGAAACTGGGGCAAGTCCATGTTTCTGATATCCTCGCTTGTGTCCATAGTAGAAGTCTAAATTTTAGGTCAGTGGATTAAATACTACAAAGATCGTCATACTTTCTTGTCTCCATCTCTGTGAAAGCTCTCACTATGCATTCCATTCCTCTTTACCTCTTTTTTCAACCAAACAGTGAATATTTGGAAAATGTCTTTCTCTGGATAGCCACTTTCTAAGTTATTACATGAAAAGTCATAGAATAGGATCTTATAAGACTCTCCTATTAGTATTAGATCCACCAGAAAAAGGCATTGGGGAAAAAAAATCTTACACTGACAACTCTTGTAAGGCTGAAAAATGTTTAGCACAATGAAGACAATAGAACTGAGTTTTTTTTAGAAAACATATTTTTCTCATAAATCATTTGTAAATGACTGTGTAAATGCTTCTAAAGCAACTTGAAGCTTATTGTGACTTGCTAAAGTGCCAAAGTTTTGTATAAATCTGGCTCTGTCTTACCTGATATTAGATGCACCAGACGGCCTTTACAGCAATCTCAGCCCGAGTGTCAGCTTACTGACATGCTGTGTACTAAAAAAATGACAAAGCTAGTAAGGCATACAGATAAGCACTACCATGTGTTTTTCTTAAAATCATGCTTTAGTTATCGTCCCCACTGATTTTAATTTTGTTTAGGTGAGAGAGAAAAATGGCCAGCAAATAAAACACCCTCTCAGCATCAGGTGTGCACCCACCTCATACCCATGGCACGGAGCATTTGTAGTCTCAGAACTACTGTCCCCATTCGATTTAGACTTGCTCTTGAACACCCTTCCCTGATCCCTTGGAAAGCTGGCGCTTCTCTGTAGAACTTGCTAGCTGCTTTACGGACAGTATTCCGTATCTTCATTAAATTACAATTAGGTCATTTTTATTCCTTTTTTTTTTTTTTGAGTGCAGTTTATAAAAATGAAAGAATTTGGAACAGTTTTGCATACACCAAAGCACCTCAGATTATTTCTCAAGTGTTTTTGGTTGGGTAAAATCTCAAACTCATCTTGCCAAGTGCCCTTTTCTCCATGACTTCCAAATCCATGCAAATTCAGGGAAAATTTAATCCGTATGTTTCTGATTCATTCACTCTTAACTCATCATATTGTTGTTTTCAAAAAACAATTTTATATCCAAGAAACCCTAGGGGCAGTTTTTAGTATAATCTGTTCTTAGTCAAATTTTTCCCCAGTTGGAAGATGGAAGTTGTGCATTTTCAAGTATTAAGCATTGAACTTTAACTTCCTCCCACCCCCATTTTAACTTCAAATTATTCACGTAAGAGGTAAGTTCCAGTCAGAATATGGAGAATGTGAAATGCCTGCACATTTCTGCCAGCAGCTGCCTTGCCAGGACCGAGGCTGACTCAGCCCGAGCCTGCTGAACAAAGCCAAGTGCGCCCCTTAATCGCCCTCAGCGCTCTCAGGTCTCAGGCAAACTTCCCTCCGCTGAGTCACCGTTAAAAAAAGTTGCACTTGTGGATCTGAATCTGCCATTTTGCAAAAAGTACAGGCTGATGCACTTCTGAACTGTTTTGGAACAATGGAGTATCACACTTCGTGACCATTAGCTTTGAAAGGAGGTGGGGAGCCTGTCTATAGTTCCCTGCATCTACCATAATATTGTTTGTCTACTCTTTTATACATCATTTTAGGGTCATCAAATCACATTACAGAGGATTTCAGATTTCTTGCAAAAAGACAAAAATACGTAAAGATGCTGAACACATTAACAAGTAAATAACAAATACATGTTTATGCATTGGCTTCTAGTTGAAGCAATCTGGTTGGCATTTTCTCAAGGGAGTTATTTAAATTTTAAATGGAACAACATCTCATTTAGATTTCTGCAAATATGCTAGGGCACAGAAGTAATTTATATGTACATGAAACTCTTCACTGGAGCACCTGGGTACTTGACAATAATTAAAATACAAAGTAGACTTATTAACTTTCCTTTCAAACTTTCTACCCTTTGGCTTCTTCACAGGGAGGGAGAGGACATTTCTAAGGTAGATTGTCAAGTACGTAGAGGTCCTTTTTCCTACCTCCACAAAATGCCTGACTGCAATTTGCCGCTGAATCTCTTTCCGTTGCATCCTTCAAAAGTTATGTGTGGCTCTTCCCTTCTACATTTATTGTCTATTTTCAGAACGAGTGTTTTTATTTCTTAAACTTTCAGTCCCTTTTATTCCAGCTGCCAGAGACTGAACACTTATTTCACTTTAATGCTAGCGATATAATTAAGGAAACAGATGATAGAGAGCATAAAAATGATGGAAGGGGCTGTAAATCAGAAATTCCCCCAACATAGTTTCACCAATGGCCTGGGTGTGGATAATTCCCATATTTATGCCATTGGCCCCAGACCCCCCATCCTCACCTTCATCGTCACTGTCTTTGAGTACGTGATTTAAAGCCATGGTTCTCCAAATGTGGTTACCAGAAATGCAAGGGCTGAGTCTGTCCCAGACCTACTGAATCAGAAACTCCTTCAATCTGTGCTGCAACAGAGCCTTCAGGGGATTCCCACGCCCCCTGAAATTTGCCCTGGCCCCAAACGTAATGTGTTCACTCTGCCAGTTTGCTTCTTATTTCCAACTTTCCTTAACCTTACCCTTCTTTTAATTTTTTTTAAATCAATTTATTTATTTTGAGAAAGACAGAAACAGCCCAAGTGGGAGAGGGGCAGAGAGGGGGGCGGACAGAGCATCCCAAATAGGCTCTGCTCTGTTAGCTCAGAGCCCAATGCAGCTCAAACTCACAAACCATGAGATCATGACCTGAGCAGAAATCAAGAGTCTGGCACTCAACCAGCTGAGCCACCCAGGCGCCTCTAACCTCACTATTCTTATCAACAGCTTGGCAAACACCTTAGTTTGTTGTCAAAATCTGGAGGCCATTTTTCCTCTTCATCATTTTGCCTTCTTCCTCAGTGCCTCGCAAGAAGACTGGCCCATTTTGTCACCGAGGTGTTTTTAAACATCAAATCCTCCTCATTCACTCTAGGTCCACAGAAACTCAAGTCCCAAGCCTTTTTCCAATAAGCCAACTGTTATCCTCTCCATAGTGCTTCATGCCATACTACCATTAGAATAATTTTCCTTCGATGCTAGTTTTTACCTGTCTTGCTGCTGCTCAAAAACAGCACTATTTTATTTTGAACCCAAATCCAATTCTCTGCCTTGTCCTTTGTAGCCTCCAGGGATCAGCATTTCTCTGCTGCCTCGGGTTCATTCCTCCTTCTCTAACAAAGCAGTTCTCATTGGCTCACTTTCATTACCTTCATATTTTCTGTTTGTCTTGGTTGGAATGCCCTCCCTCTCCTTCTATAGCCTCTTCCGATTGAAAACCCAATTCACATTCTCCGACTCAGGACTCTAACTTTATCCTTCAGTATTTATATTAACTCTGTGATCACTGTACTGAGTTTGCTTTAAGTCCTAGGTTTCTTTCCCAGGCTTTATTTCAAGTTGATACAATGTATCGACTCTATAGATTTTTTTTTTTTCCCACCTGTATCTTCCTAATGTCCTTCCACTCTGTAATGCCATTTCAGGCCAGATCTGTGGTCAACTGACTTAAAAGTAGGTCAAGTGACATACTGAGACTCTAGTGTCTACGTTTACAGTTACTAGTAGCCCTGGCTTAGGTTTATGTGAGAGAGTATGAAAATTACTGTCTGATTGGGGTTTGGATATACATAACTACTCGCCCCTCCAACTATTTTTTTATTCTGTGCTGTAACCGTTTAGAGGTGCTGTCCCTTATTGTGACTTTACCTTTCAAGACATAGTTTATTACCCAGTAAATCTGAAACAATGAAATCAGTGTGTACTTATACGTACATACATATATCTTCTCTTTAACATAGACCCAAACCTAAAGGAAACTCCATTAAGGCTATAAACAGAAAAAAAATTTACCTCAACTCTGATTGGTATTTCGGCTCCCTGAAATAGAGTCTTTTTGTTCCTAATATTTTTTTTTCTGATTTAGTGATATCCTATAGAGTATTTTAATTTCAAAAAGGCACTGAACAACAGATGTGGTAGAAGGCCATGAAAGGGAGAAATGGGTTAGAGAAAATCAGTCGAACTAAAAATACACAGCACCAGGCTTCCAGAGCAAAGCCGGCTATAATGGAAGGAACAGAAAGCATTAATGGGAACCAGTTTCATTTCATTCGGGCACGGAGAGCAAAGGAATTTTATTTTTTTACTTCTTATGGATAATCAGACTACGTTAACACAGCATATTCATCTTTATAATTTCATTTAACATTATATGTGGAGTTGTATCATCAATAGCAATCTTCAGATTTTTTTTAAATATTTTATTTTTAAGTCGTCTCTACACCAAATGTGGGGCTTGAACTCACAAACGTGAATCAAGAGTCACATTTCATACTGAATGAGCCAGCCAGGCGCCCCTCAATCTTCAGCTTCTTATTATTAAATTGGTACACGTCCAGAATTTGTTATCTATGAACCCTAAATCTAAAAGCTCTGAAAACTATTTTTAAAACTCTTACGGTGGTAGAATATTACCTGCCCTGAATCAATTTGGTGTCAAAACCTTACATAAACCAACATAAAATTATTTACGGTTTTTGTTTATCCCACTTGGGGTGAATTTTCATACCTTTAGCTGTTCAAACAAAATCTGTGAATACAGAGTGAAGTCCTAGACCCCTCGGACGTATGATGCAACATATTATATGGATCCTATTATCTGTTTAAAATTTAAAATTTTCTGAATTTGGAAACATATCTGGCCTGGAAGATTTAGGATCGTGGACCTGAACTCATTTTCTCCTCTGACTTTATCAGGAAGCAGTTCTAAATTATGTACTATTGTCTTGAAAATATCTATTTAATACCCTGAAGTTTCTGAATGTCTCTACTATGAAACAAATAGCTAAGCTGGGTTTCGAGAAAGAACTCTGAGTACAAGTTACACGAAGGGACTGAAAATACTTTAAAACATGATAAAACGCCAAGGGGCACAAGTCAGAATACAGGAATGTGAAGAGATTTCCACATTTCATTCCTTAACTTCCATATGGATGTGCTGAATGAAAGGTATACACACGTACACCTACAATAGGTACATGTGCATATATTGTATCAATCTAATGGCGAACTTGGCTGTCGCCTGGGTGTGTGTCTGTCATACTCTACTCTCACAAGAGATTATAGTTGTAGCTAAAATAAAAGATATTTATTGTTGTAGAAGCAGCTACCCACACATACACACAGTCTCCACACAATATACTTCACTGGCCCCCTAAGTTTTCCAGTGTAAGTATAGAAAACTAGTGCTTTTCAATATTTTATCCAGTGGAGTGGTTATCATGAAATTCGTGTTGGCTCCCCAGGTGTGATGCCAGCTTCCTGAGAGGATCGGTTTGTTGTGACTACAGAGCTGAATAATTATGACAGAGTATGTATTGCACACAAAACTTGTCTTTTGGGTACGTGTTGGGAAACGTGTTGGAAAGCACAGGTCCTTTGCTCTGCACTGGGCTGTGACTCCCAGAGAGCTCTCCCTGGATTTTTTTTTTTTTTTTTTTTTTTTTTTTTTTTTGCAGGGTTGGGGGAGTGGGGGAGAAAGGCTGGCTCACTGCTGTCACAGACAGGGCAAGGCTCAGGATTCAAACAGTCCAACATTTACTGAGGGTTCCCGGTGGGTAGCGGAGGGGCGAGCTGTTACAAAGTTACTAGCAGGCAGGAGGGTCTGTCCTCTACAAGAACTCACAATGGAAACAGAGATGCAGGGCAGCTGCCTACTAAAAGGATTATCAAAGTCCTATTAATACAAGAGCATTGATAATATTATCAATAACCATCATGAGAGTCAAATTTTAAACATTTCCATAAGAAAACCCCCGAACCCTGGGTTTGCTAAAGACGATCTTTTCCCCCTTTCCCAGAGCTGTGCTCTGATGTATGGGGGTATGCATTACAGAATGTGATCAATAAGAGGTTATGAAGGTGCTGTACTAGCAAAAGGACTACAGAAACAAGGGAATTGCCATCTACACGTTGGAAGTTGGTGCCAATCAAAAGATGTGATGAAGTGTGGTAAGTGAAGGACTGGTTCTGGAGCCCTGGGGCACAGAGAGATACAGAGTTCTGGTACTGAATGCATCCTGGCAATTCGTGGAAACATTTCACTCTCTGTGTAAAGGCCTTTATTTTAGAGCATGAGGATCACTCTCTTTCCCAACCCCAAATCAGAATTTTTATATTGCTTTGCCGTGATGTGAAGGGTCTAATGATTTCTTTCCTCGGCAGGCGGAAGCTCCTGCGGGGGGAAGAAAGAACAGGCCATGCTTCAACATGAATGCCAGTAGCATCCTTTGGAGACAGTCTCAGGACCTCCTAACTGAAAATCCATGTTTCTAATTTAAGTATGAGCCCATAATTACTCATACAGCCAGGGAGAGTTTCAAATCCCTGCCCATTTGCCGTGCTGTCTAAAAACAATCAACTCATCTTTCAAACTTGACCAAACTACAAATGGAATGAGAACTCGGTCGTCTAATAAGGTTGTTCATCCCGGCGCTCAGCAGCTTACGTGTGGCTCACAGATGGCTTCTGTCTCATTCTGTGTAATCCAATCATCCTGCACTACTGTGTCTCACACTTAGTCTTCAGGAGTAATTGGGAAGCTCACAGCGACAATTGTCTCTCCTTCCAGATGTTGTCAATAGAAAGAGAGTGTCTGTCACCACCGCTCTGACTAGGATGTGTCCATGGCTCTCCAGACCAGAGTTGCTGCAAGCAAGGTAAAGAGGAATGACTTCTTCGCATTGGCTTTCAGTTACTGCCTAGCACGGGTGTAAGCAAATATGTTCTATAAATGGCCTCTCTGTCAGCAGGCGACTTGTTTCACTTTTGGCTGGGAACTATGCAGAAAACATTCTGCGGCAATGCTTGCGTCCTGTGGTAATGGTGGCAATCTAGAGACACCCATGCCCAAGAGAAGATTCTAAAACATTCAGAGAATGGTTGTTTAGGAGAGACCGTTTCACCTTCTAGTGTTAACACCTGCACCTCTGCTATCGGTTTCTGAAATCATGACAGTTTGGCCTTGCTCTGTTTTTGGCAGGGGATGGCTTTCATTTCTCCCACTTCTAAAAGATGTGCAAGATTTTAAAGGAAAAGTATTGAAACATTTTAAGCTGTAGGTTTGTTAGTTTCTTTTTCCCTTGAGGCTAGTGTTAATAGTTGTGTTTTATTTCAGTATAAAAATACCCCTTTAAAAAAATCAAAGCACCTAAAACAAGGAAATATGCAAAGCCTCAAAGCAGCTGTGTAAATTCACACAGGCTTTGGGCCTATAAAGATCTAGCCTTAAGGGAATGACACTCTGGAAAGTCAGATTTTTACTTAAAAATTAAATTATGTTTTATGAATTAGTGCTACATTCGTTTTAGTAAAATATCAGCACTGTGTGTATTTCCTCAAGCTTTTTCTGCTCACTGCCATCATCACAACGTACATCATCAGTTAGAAATGTTAAGTATGGCAACAGCTAAGAAAAATTTTCTAGGTCAGTGAAAATATTATCTCAGGGAAAATATTTTTTTAAAACTTATTTTTAAGAGCATTTCAAACTATTCATAATTTATATATAGTTTGGGGATTGAACAAGCAATAATAACTTTTACTGGAGAGAAAAAAATTAAAAGGTAATATCCTTTTCCTTAAGTAGCTTACATAAAGAATGGGGACTCTATATTTAGTCTGGGCTTACACACACACACACACACACACAGAGACACACACACACACACACTCCTTCCAGGGTAAATATTCAGGTAATTGCTACAGGTCTTCCTTTTTTATAATCCCAGAGCTTTAGGTGTTAGAATCCCAGCTATAGAACATTAGGCCAACAGTGAATACATTCAAAATAGGTGAGTTGTTGAAAATCTGGTCTCATGATACATGCCTGTAAGTTATGAGTTAACTTTCCTTAAGTCCTTGTTCATTGTCAATATCATCATCACAGGAACTATTCAAATGCTCATAAATTAATACTAATGGCAAAAGTGACCTTTATCCAAAGAGAATTTCAAGACTTAACAAACATTTATTGAGTGTATGCAATGTGCCAGCCATTGGAATAATTAAATCCCCCCTGTCTCTATACTTTAAATGAGAGAAAAGCTGACTCAAGGGAAAGAGCCATGGCCAAAGGCCATTTAATTAATTTGCTGTCTGGGGAACTAGCACAGGAACTGGGAAGAAAGCCCAGGTATGAGGACTGCTAAATTGTTGTTCAGAATACAATGTATTGTTATTCAGAACTCCAGTAGGATACACATTTCATAACTACACTGAACTAATGTAAAGTTACAATTGTAAAACAAACACTGAATTTAAAAATCTCAGGGACACACCACATTCCTGTGTGTGGTTATTGACATGACCTAGAGAGTTTCATCCATGCAGACACTTTCAGAGGGAACCACTATCTGAAGGCTGGACTGTGCTCCGTGGTACTACAGGCTAGAGAGATGTATTTCATGATTGCTCTGGAATTGCCCAAAGAACTGAGAAGTAAGCTTTCATGTGGGGAGTAATAGGGCAAGGTATTATCTGTGGAGCACATATAGTACTTAATGCTAGGAGTTTTACACGTGTTCTGAATACAAAACCCCTATGAGATTTTACCTATATTTTATAGATGAGTAAAACCAAACACAGAGTAATTGGCCAATGTCATAGCCTTGCCAGTGAGAAACTGGAAAAGAAACCCTAGTGTCTCTCACCCTGGAGCCTACATGTTTTACGAATAGACTATGGTTCATACTGAAGTGAAATTTTGTTATTATTTTTACTGCTCTTCCCTCATCATTATTCAAAACATATTTATCGCATACTTACCACAAACTAAGCAATAGCTTTGTGGCTGGAGAATTAAACATGATTAAATTTGTGTCTCTCTCCTGGAAAGTCTGGAGAAAAGGGAACCTCTATAAATAAGTATGCTACAAACAATGTGATCGGATCTGTAAGACATATACACAAGGCTATGGATGCAGAAGAAATAAGAAAGGATTGATTCTGTCCTACAGTAGGAGATGGAGTGGTAATAATGATACTTGAGCTAGACCTTGAAGAATACACATATATTTTCTCTGTAGTCAAGAGTAAAGCTCTTCTAGTTAATGGGAGCATTCTGCTTTGCAAAATCACATAAGGGCTCCCAGTTTTCATAGAATAAATAGAGCAAGTTATTATAAACGGACTAGACCCAGAATTCCCATAGGGGACTTCTATACTCCAAAGATCATACATTCCTAATGCTACTTAAGATATTTCTGAGTAGAGAAAAAAAAGAAAAGCCACAGATATTTTTATGAAATAATAATTACATTGTCATCTAAACCTTATAAAGATAGCAAAAGAAATAAACTACAGCTCAATCTTACTTATGGAAATAAAAGTGAAAAGCAAAATAACATACATTAAGACCAAATAATATTTATTCTAAAAATGTGAGGGTGGTTCAATATTGGGTAATCTACTAACATAATTTATCTTGTTTATAAAACTAAGTAGGAAATTGTAGAATCATCTTCATAGATGCTGAAATGGCCTTTGACAAAAGTTAACAATGATTCCTGATTAAAACATTGAATAAAATAGGAAGTGATTATTTCTTTAGTGATAATATATATCTATAACAACATACACACAAACACAAACATTGCAATCCTAAATCCAGTATATTTCTTTCTTTAAAAATTTTTTTTAAACATTTATTCATTTTTGAGAGACAGAGCATGAGTAGGGGAGGGGCAGAGAGAGACAGGGAGACACAGAATCTGAAGCAAGCCCGAACTCATGGACTGCGAGATCATGACCTGAGCTGAAGTCAGATGCTTAACAGAATGAGCCACCCAGGCACCCTCAAGCCCGTATATTTCTTGATAGAGAATGTTAGAAGCATTCACAATAAGGCCAAGAACAAGGCAAGTATACTCACCAACTCCACCATTATTTGAAAATAAATTAGAGGTACTAGCCAATGCAATCAGACTACAATAAACAATGAAGCCATAAGAATTGGAGTAGAAGAGGGGCGCCTGGGTGGCTCAGTCGGTTAAGCGTCCGACTTCAGCTCAGGTCATGTTCTCACGGTCCATGAGTTCGAGCCCCGCGTCGGGCTCTGTGCTGACAGCTCAGAGCCTGGAGCCTGTTTCAGATTCTGTGTCTCCCTCTCTCTGACCCTCCCCTGTTTATGCTCTGTCTCTCTCTGTCTCAAAAATAAATAAAGGTTAAAAAAAATTAAAAAAAAAAAGAATTGGAGTAGAAGAAGTGAAACTATATTTACAGGTGATATTATTGTGTATTTGGGCAATCCAAGAGAATCAATAAAAACACTAACATAATTTTTAAAAACGATTCTGGGGGCCCCTGGGTGGCTCAGTTGGTTGGGCCAATGACTTCGGCTCAGGTCATGATCTTGCAGTTTGTGAGTTCGAGCCCCACATCGTGCTCTGTGCTGACAGCTCAGAGCCTGGAGCCTACTTCGGATTCTATGTCTCCCCCTCTCTCTGCCCCTACCCTGCTCATGCTCTGTGTCTCTCTGTCTCTCAATAATAAATAAGTGTTTAAAAAAAAAAAAGATTCTGTAAAGTGATAGAATGTTAAATTAAAAACAAAACCCAGAAATCTTTATGTACATAAACAATACCACTTAGATGGTACCATAAGATAAATCTTTGGTAACATTAGTGGCAAAAGCAGGATTATTTTAAGAATAAATTTCGGGGTGCCCAGGTGGCTCAGTCGCTTAGGCGTCTGACTTCGGCTCAGGTCCTGATCTCGCGGCTCATGAGTTCGAGTCCCGCGTCAGCTCTGTGCTGACTGCTCAGAGTCTGGAGCCTGCTTCAGATTCTATGTCTCTGTCTCTCTCTCTCTGCCCCTCCCCTGCTCATGCTCTGTCTCTCCTGTCTGTCAAAAATAAATAAACATTAAAAAAATAAATAAATTTAAAAGGGGCACTTGGGTGGCTCAGTCGGTTAAGCATCTGATGTTGGCTCAGGTCACAATCTCACGGTTGGTGAGTTTGAGCCCCTTGTCAGGCTCTGTGCTGACAGCTCGGAGCCTGGAGCCGACTTCAGATTCTGTGTCTTCCTCTCTCTCTGCTTCTTCCCCGTTCATGCTCTGTCTCTTTCTCTCTCTCAAAAATAAAATAGACATTGCAACAGGAAGTGTGTAAAATGTGTTATGAGGAAAAATTAAAATACTTTTGAAAGATACAAAAGCAAATTTGAATGAATTTGGAAATTTTTTTGTTTTGGTTTTTGGATAGCAGGAGTAAACATTATAAAGCCATCATTTATTCCCATCTTAATAATAAATTTAATATTATCCCAATAAAAATAACATAAAGTTGTTTTATAGAGCTATTTAAGTACATTTTGAAGTTTATTTAGAAACAAACATAAAACATAGTTATGAGACCTCTAACAAAGAACAATGAGGGGTGCCTATATTAAAACATACTATAAAGCTTCTATAATTAAAACAGTGTTACATTTATCTATGAATAGACAGAAAGTCAGGGAAATCAATGGAAGTGAATAGAAAGCTCACAAATAGATAAAAATGCATATAGAAATATAGTATAAAAAAAGCGAGTGTCTCACTGGCATGTCAGGCTGTGACAGAAAGCAAGGATGTACGAAGAAAATGATGACTATATGTAAAAAGAACATAGGAGGTATAGTGTAGGTGCTCAAATCGGTCAAATTTGGGACAATTTTAGCATCAACAAGAATCATGATTATTAATGTGTTGTAACATATGGAAAATAAAAAAACACTACAAGTTACCAAAAATAGATGAATAAATGATATATACATAAGTTCAAGGTAAGAAGGGAGATCTCTAGGGGTGCCTGGATGGTTCAGTTGGTTAGGCGTCTGACTTCGGCTCAGGTCATGATCCCAGGGTTTGTGAGTTCAAGCCCCACGTGGGTTTCTGTGCTGATAGCTCAGAGACTAGAGCCTGCTTCCAATTCTGTGTCTCCCTCTCTCTCCCCCCGTTTGTGCTCTGTCTCTCTCTCTCTCAAATATAAATAAACATTAAAAAAAAGTTTAAAAAGAAGGGAGAGCTCTATGAAAGAATGTGCACTAATATGTAGAAGAAAAAATAAAATGAGAAAATTACTATTTTACAACACCAATGTAAGTAATTGATTCAGACAAGGTATATCGCTGGATGCTAAAGCCAATAAATACAAAGTTTTAGGGGAACAGAACATTCACATAATCTCAAGCATCACTCCACAGATTACTTATTAGTTACAAAGGATAAAGACTACAATTAAAACAGAGACATCAGCAGGCATCATCTTTACCAAGTGATCAAACTGATGAGACAAAATAGTATAATGTGTCTCCTCATGAGGTACAATGGAAATATACAATATTACATATGTAGAATTCTTCCCCAAAGATTCTAATCAGAAGGAAACCATCAGACCAATCTAGGGTATGGCACGGAAGAAGTATGACAACCAAATGTAATGTGAAAATGTATTTGTTTGTTTTTAATTGTTCATTTATTTATTTTGAGAGAGAGAGAGAGAGCAAGTGTGCGTGGATATGCAAGCAGGGGAGTGCAGAGAGAGAGAGAGAGAGAGAGAGAGAGAGAAAATCCCAAGCAGACTCCATACTCAGCAAGGAGCCGGACACGAGACTTGATCTTATGATCATGAGATCATACCCTGAGCTGAAATCAAGAATTGGACACTTAACCAACCAAGCCACCCAGGTGCCCCTGGAATGTGAAAATTTAATTGATTCTAAGTTTTGGGGACAACTGGAGAAATTTGAATATGGATTCTGTATAAATAATATTGTGTATCCATTAAACTTTCTTGTGTATGATAATAATTGTGTAATTATATAGGAAATGTCCTTACTGTTTTGAGAGTTCAGGGAAAAAAATACCTAAATTCACCGACAATTTTGTTTCCACTTTCTGTGCTTGAGAAATATGTTATAATTTTCACATTGCCTTTTTACGGTTTACCTGCTTGACTTTTTCTTGCAAAGGCTGTAGTTAAATTTTAAGTTATTTAAATGGGGCAAAACCTAACATAAAAAGATCTCTTTTGAAAGTGTATGTTTTATGTAAAATACAAAATACTCTGGTATAATGTATTGTGAGATACGTGTGCATAGATTAAGCTTAATCTACACTCCAGTAGCTGCTGGTTAGCATCTGGAGTATCCTTGTCAGGAGACTACAGTTGAAAAGATTCTCAGGCAGTTGAAAAGCTATTAGTGAAACCTATGCCAGAGACTTTGTCAATGAGCGTAAGAAAGAAATTATAGTTTTTACTGATGGAATGAGTAGTGTTCAAAATAGGCAAAAAAAAAAAAAAAAAAAAATTGAACAGGCCTCACTATTCTTACATGAATGAGATATCAGAATCTGGGAAGGTCAACCACCTAAATACCATCACAGGAGCACCCAAGATCTAGAGCCCATATTCTTGTGTTGCCCCCCGTCCCACAACTCTACCTGCACCCCACCACACCCCCAACACACACACACTTCATGAAGAAATCTGTCAACTGATCTGGCCAAGATGGCTGACCCTGCCTTGAGGATATCATTGTGACATCCTCAGAGTAAACCTGGCAAACACCAAGTATTTGTCAAAGTGCTGGGAGACAGAGAGTGCAAACTCCCTATGTTTTCAAAAACAGGTTGTATAAGTGTTTTGGTGTTTGTCTGCTAATACATTTTTGTATATTTGGCGTGGGGTTAAGAATGACTTACTATGATTCTAGCATATGACATAGAAACCTGGTCTTTTCTCTTTCATTAAAAATTTATAAAATACAGAAAAAGTAGAAGGAAATGCCATGATTTTAGCATCTAAAGACAAACACTCTTAAGACATTTATGTTTCCTTTCAGATTTATAGTTTTTAGATACTGCATTAAGGGTATGGGAGAGAGATGGAAAGCCCCCACTTACTTCTTGTCTCTGGAAACTACAGGGGTTGACAAAAAGAACCTACAGCTCTGGATAGCAGTTTAACTTACATTTGTGAGAATAATGGATTGTGGGTGATTTCACTTTTTTTGTGCTTCATGTTTTTACGTTTTCCAAAATTTCCTCAGTGATGATTCAGTTCACAGATTTGTGTATACTTTTATCTTTTGTACTGAATACTTTGGGGGCTGAATTAATGACTGTGCATTATTTTAGTAAAAGCTGGAATTTAGAAAATCAAAGAGGCAACTGGGGTCCTAGAGTATTTTAGACCCTTTTGAACTTTAGAGATTGGAGAAGAAAGAGTGGAGACCTGCACTGACCAAAAACTGTTAACCACTACCTGAAAACAAGAGAATCTGTCTCATCTTCTCCCACCTCCCAGAACCACCCTCATCCTCATAACCTACGCTATCATATTAGTTTTAATAGAGACAAGTATCTGAACTTGTTTTCTACATGTTTGTCTTACAAACAGTCTTAGTTTAACAGCAGCAAATAAGCCAGAAGCCTTCTCTTTCTGAGAAGTATTCTGGGTACTGACCCTTACCTCAACCCTATTTGTGGGGTGCCTTTTACATAGGTCACCATGCTTTGTGTGAGGCGCATTCTATCATTAGACATCCCTGGCACTTTAGAAAAGTTCATTTGACTGAAAGACAGCCACCTATGGTCCAGTCAGCTGTCTACTAGCCCCTGTTAATAGCACTGTATCCACCCTGGAGGCCATATACCAGGTAGTGACTGGTTTATCTAACCAGGTTCTCTTTTTGTGTGTGAGAGAGTTCATTAACTGGGAGAAGACTTGAAAGAAGAAACAGAGAAACAGAGACCAGAAGAGGTTAGTCATCACGTGGAAGATTGTCGCAGTGTTGTTGGGTCTCCAGTGCCACCGTGTACTTAACTACTGAGTTGTGGCTCCTGAATGGTGGCTAAACAGCTAAATAGCTGCTGAGTCCATTTTCTAATTGATTCAGACATTATTCCAATAATCATCATTATGAAGCTTTTCTGTTCCCTTCAACTAGAGAAAGAGCCTAATGGACATATTGAAGTTTGAGATATAATTTAGAGTACTAATTCTACAAATAATATTTTTTATCACTTGTAGCATCTGCCATTGCTGTAGATATGATGACTAGGTTGATGGTTTCTTTAGTTCTTATAAAGGGGATGGGGACACTATCTCCCCCATAGGATTCTATGTGCTCATAGTTAGACTTGGAAATATCCTTCAAGATCAGAGATTCTTAGCCAGGGATCCATGCATGGATTTTAGCAGTCCTGTGAAAACCCTGAAATTGCACACAATGCCTTGTGTATTTGTGAGCATATCTATTTTTCTGCATAGTCCATACTTCGCATGAGACATTCAACAAAATAATGAGCCCCTAAGGGTTAAAAACACCATTGTTTTATTTTACACATAAAAACATTACTCAGAGTAACTTGCCTACAATCATACAAGATGTGATAGCTAGAAACTAGGTCTCTCTCTTTCATTACAAATTTATAAAATACAGAAAAAAAGGGGGAGAAATCACCAATGATTGCACCATGTAAAGATAGACACCTTTAAGACTTTTCTATTTCCTACCAGAATTTAGGTTCAGATCACACTTTTGAAAACTACATATTGATTTATTGCTTCCTATTACACTTGTACTAAATTCTACTCACACCAGCAGTCTAGAACAATGTCTTTTATGTTCACCAGAACAAATAAATCTTCTAAAGATATATATATATATGTATATATATATATATATATATATGTATGTGTGTGTACATATATACGTATACATGTACACATATATACGTATATATACACACACATATATACACATATATATGTATATATATCTTGCCTATAGGAGAACAATGGTATCTTACTGTTGTTTCAGTGTGCATTTCTTTATTATGAGTGAAGTAAAAGATTATATTTGTTCATTCTAGTTGGAATTCTGTCTCTCATCCATCTTGTCCATTTTGCTCAGGAATCCAGTTTTCCCAGCTGTCCATCCAATTCCCATTTAGACATTCTACCTGAGGAGGAAACGATAGGAGAAACCTACCTTCTGTTTATCACATGGACTTGTTCCTGTGTCCTCAGTAGATCTTTGCATTGCAATCATCTGAGAGGTTTGTTAAAATGCAGATACCCAGGCTCTACCCAATATCTAGAGAATCTTAATATCTAGATATGGAGTATGAGGATTTTGCACTCTTCACATGCAAACACTTGGTATTTCTTAAGAATAATAAAATTTGAATAGCATTTAAAGGGCATGTGGGCTGACACTGAATATGAAGAGTGTGGACCATTATGATTCTCACTAACAACAGCCCTCTATCATTGTGAATCCTAGGTTATCTCCCTTCTGAGGTAGTCTTGCCCTCATAATCAGAACTGCAAAGTTTATGTTTTGACTTGGAGTTAATAAACTTGATATAAAATTGCAACTTTTCCATTGATCAGCTTTGTGCATATCACTTCATTTCTCCCAACCTCTGTTTCTTCATTTGAAAAGAGGTGATTACAATCTTAGCTCAATTATAGTGTTTAGTTTGAAGTATGAGATAATCTTTACAGGTATACTTTAAATGGTCATGTAAATATTAGATATATTTACTTGTTCTAATTGTTTACTGTGTGATACTTTTGTTTGTCTCACTTCCTTTGTCATCCCAGCAAGTCTGAAATAGCTTTGGGCACAGTGTCAACACTCAATAACTATCTGGTGATTGATTATTATCTTATCGTTCAGCGAAGATTACTTTTATATGAGGTGGTGTTCCATGTGGCCTGGGCTCTGATCTGTCATAATTGTTACTCCTTAACACATGTGCAGGTTGAAAATCAGCCATGATTCTCTCACTCCTAAAACTGTAATGAGTGAGTCAACTCATATTCACTGAGAGCCCACCTGTGGCAGGAACCAGGCCAGCCACTGTGAATACCTTATTGAGCATAAAGGACGTGTCCCAGTCCTCCTCTAGGTAAAATGGGGTGTCATAGAACAGTTAGACCCCATATCTTTTAGCCAATTGCTTGAAGAAATACCACAAAATATGTGGAAAGTATCCTTCTGGGGCTGTTATGAAATGGTACAAGAAAATTCAAAAGACGAATGAAGACTAGGATGAAAGGTAGCTACTGACTCCAGAAGGATGGAATGAATATGAACTTCTCCTTTTTGAATTATGCCCAGAGTTAGAAGGTGGAGGAAGGACGGTAAAAGTATCCTCCAGACTGAGAAGGCTCTTTGAGACTGCCAAATGAAGCAAGCCACTCCATACCATTTTCACAGAGTTTTACTCAGGGTAACTTACTGACCGTGGGGATCAGGTGGGTAATGATCCACACGCTATGCAGCCAGGTCCAGACCTTAACCCACAGATTTTGTGGAGGAAAGGGTATAGTTATCTAAAGTGGGCAGATCCAACAAGCCTTCCCGCATTCTGGTCAGAGCATACGTTAACCTCCAAGGCGCCTGGAACACATAGCCCCAGGGGAGGGCACGAACAAGATGCAGGACCAAAGATGGAGTCAGTATTGTTAACACTCCTGGACCCAGTCAAACCAGTTTGGAAACTGGAAAGAAGGTTGAATGATTTATGTAGCTGGAGCACTCAGTCTGCACTAAAGCTCTGAGATCTCAGAGACACACCTGCATATAGTAGTTCTGGTCTGGGGGATTCTGAAATCTCAAACTAAAATAATTTTATTCCTTTCTAGAAGGTATAGTTGTTCCTTAAATTCAACGCGTTAAGAAAGGCTTTGTTGTTTAGGGCAGTAGAAGGAAAACTGGCATCACAATGCTTTTCATCAAAAAAGATGATTGTGAAGGTCACGTTTAGCAGACGGTTTTTTTGAAAGCAACTTACAAAGTATTTGCCATATCCTAAATTTGCACATGTTCCAGACTTGTGCAGATATATTCTACTCTCAAAATAGTCCTGCAATTATGCACAAATAAAACAACATGGGAGCTTTTTAATAAAGAAATTGCATTTATAATGATCTTGTATTTGCATATGATAAACCTCTAATCATTATAACACTGTGAAATATCAACAATAATGCTTTAACATCATCAAATATCCAGTCAAGTTCAAATAGCCAAATGTCATAAATGTCATATTTTTTTCACACTCTATTTGGTTCAGGATCCAAATATGTTTTTTTAAAGAGTAGTAAAGGGGCGCCTGGGGGCTAAGTTGGTTAAGTGTCCGACTTCTGCTCTGGTCATGATCTCGTAGTTCGTGAGTTCGAGCCCCTCGTCAGGCTCTGTGCTGACAGCTCAGAGCCTGGAACCTGCTTCAGCTTCTGTGTCTCCCTCTCTCCTTCTGCCCCTTCTCCACTCGTGCTCTGCCTCTCTCTCTCTCCCAAAAATAAATAAACATTAAAAAAATAAACTAACTAAATAAAAATTATTTAAATTTTAATATTAACATAGAAATAATAGTTTTGTGTTTGTATATTAGTATAGGGACCATATATTATTTTCTTTAATTTTTTTAAATGTTTTATTTATTTTTGAGACAGATAGAGAGAGAACATGAGCAGGGGAGGGGCAGAGAGAGAGGGAGACACAGAATCCAAAGCAGGCTCCAGGCTCTGAGCTGTCAGCACAGAGCCCAACACGGAGCTCGAGCTCACAAACCGCAACATCATGACCTGAGCCAAAGTCAGATGCTCAACCGACCAAGCCACCCAGATGCCCCAGGGACCATATGTTATTTATCTTATTTTGGATTGAATTGAAACAAAGCGATCATCTAGAAATATTTCAACTAGAGGCTATTAATGCTCAAATTAAAAGACAAACAAATTGATATTAATATATAGAATAAAGAGTAAAGCAAACTCAAAGACACATGACCCTTAAGAAAATTACAAGGCTGCAGAAGCATCAATGTTGTTGCCTACCACATCAGCAGATTCTTACCTCAACATTTGGGAAAGAATCCAACCAACTTAAATGTGGACACATTATTTGGACCTTCGACTCAGGCAAAGTTTTCACATGTTCTCATAACCGCTAAATAATCTCTACAAATGAGGGCTTTTTACTACTTCCATATTGATTCTACCACTTGGAAGACACTACTAGCTGCCTACATTGTAGCAGACCCCACTCCCCCTTTTTCCTTCTTTGTTAATAATTGCTAATAATTTTTATTTTATTACAGCAGTAGGTGCCAATCCCCAGAGGCAAAGTCTCAGTGTTCTAAACCTACCATGGTAAACCCCTTTACTCTTTGCCTGTGCTCGTTCAGGAAGTGACCACATGACCCCAAGTGGTGGTTAATGAGAGAGACATAATGGGACATCTGATGGGGGTTTCTAGAAAATATTTTTATTCCCTAATAAAATAAAGAATAAAGAGAGCTATGAGAAGAAGGTCTCATCCTTTTCATTATTCCCTTATAAAGGATTGTGTCAGCTTACATGAAACCACAAAGCCATGCAGGTCTTAAAGAAAATTGAGGTGCTAAGGGTACAAACTTGCAGCTAATCGTGAGTCCTAGAACTCTAAAGCACAGAATAGAGAGTATAGACAACAATATTGTATTACAATCACCAACTTGCTGACAGACTAGATCTTAAATGTTCCAACCACAAAAAAGAAATGATAATCATGTGACATGATGAAATGCTAACTATAGCTGCAATGCCACTTATAGTACAATATACAAATGTATCAAATCAACATGTTGCACAACTTAAATTTACAAATGTACCAAACATATTTCAGTTAAAAATAATAAAATCCAAAAATAAATGAATAAATAAAAGAATGGGGATAGGAGGAGATTAAGGATCATGAGGGAGGGGAGATTAGGCAACAAGGAGTGGGAGATACTGAAGGGCAAAAAGGGAGGAGAATGACGGGCAGAGGGAGAAGAGGCTTGGGCTAGGGGAAGTCGACAGGGAAAGAGTAGGGGGGAAATGCTAGGCATGGTATGAGTGTGGGCAGGCGGAGGGCATGGGACCCTGAAGGTGCTAGAACCCTTAAGTACTGATTTCTTGTGGTTCTCTTAGGCCAGACAATCCACCCATTTTTAGGTAGTTGAAAGAAGGAAGTTCTTGGTAAGCCCATAAAGATGGTCCAGTTAGCAAATTGGTTGTGGTGTGCTGGGCGCTAACTCTCTTCTCTTCTTGTCTCTAGCAGAGGGCTCCTCTGTGCCCAGGCCAATTAAAAGATTTGGTAGATTTGGTGAATTGGTGATTCAGAGAAGATGAATAATGCTCAAGTGTTATAAGAGTTGACCAAACAAGAAGACTTTTAAAAAGATTCAAAAGGGAAAAAGACAAACTAGAAAATTTCCATGTGAAATGCTGACATTTTTATTATATTCACAAGAATATATTTCAAAAGATTAATAGGGAGGTTCAGACATTTTCAATTGTTTATTGGCTTTTTAAATGTTTATTCATGTGAACTGCCTATTTATATTCGTTGTCCATTTTTCTCTTGGTTTGTTTGTTTGTTTTTTTTAATTTGTGTGTGTTTATGTATTATGGGTATCATTTTTTTGCTCTTAATATATATTGCAGATATTTTCTTCCACTTTATTTCTTGGCATTTAAGCCTTTAGTCCATTTCCAGTTTATTTTGGTGTCTGGTACGAGACTGGGATCTAATGGGATTTTTCTGTCTAGAAGTTAGACAATTTTCACAACACTGTTGAATAATCCATCTGGTCCCCATTAATCTGCAATGCTTCCTTGGTAAGTCTCATATGTGGTAGAGGCCATTTCAGGCCCCTCTCTGGTGCTTAGTCAATTGCTCTGTAAATTCTTGCACACAGGCTTAATTATTATTGTGCGATTATGTACTTTTTTGTTCACACTTTTCAAATTTTCTTAGCTGTTCTCATATTTTGACTATTATGATAGCTGAGATTTAAAATCATTTTGTCAGGGGCTTCTGGGTGGCTCAATCAGTTAAGCCTCCGACTTCAGCTCAGGTCATGATCTTACGGCTTATAAGTTTAAGCCCCGCATGGGGCTCTGTGCTGACAGCTCAGAGCCTGGAGCCTGCTTCGGATTCTGTGTCTCCCTCAATGTCTGCCCCTCCTCCGCTCTCTCTCTCTCTCTCTCAAAAATAAACATTAAAAAATTAAAAAAATAAAATCATTTTGTCAAATGAAACTATGAATGTTGGCATGAAGGAAGTATGTTATGGTAGATGGAAGGTAAGTGCTATGGATTTTTTTGTACTGCATTAATCCTTGGGGCAAATGTGGACCATGTCAGCCTTTCCAGTCCGAAAAACTTTCATTGTGGACTTTGAAGTCCTTCCCACCCGTGGGTCTCCAAGCAAAACAAAGGTAGCCAACACTATCTAGTGGTCATTCATCGTCTTTTGTTTGTCAGACTCGTTACCGACAACCGTGTGAAAAAGCCCAGGCTCTTGGACATCACGCCTCTGTTCTCCGCAGGTTGTTTTGCAGAATCTCCTTATATGTGTCATTCTCTTCTACACTGTGTACTACGCGGTTCTGGGCATGTGCTGCATGATGCTCAAGTAAGTAGCGCGTTTCCTTCAAACAGAATGAAAAAGCTGAGATTGAATATGAAAGGAGTTTATATTTAATTCTTGACATGTCTTTATGGAAGAGAGGATACAACTTAAATATGGTGTATTTTCATGCCATTCTTAAGCAAAAATAAGCAAATGTGCCATCTTCCAAAATGATCAAAGCACAATCTTGAAATGATGTGGATAGATAGGGCCAGACAGGACTGTCCCCCTTACTTCTTTGGAAGATGGTCATGGAAAGAAAATGAAGCTATTACTCCCTGGGCTGGTATTGAATCAGAGCAGTTTGAATGAGAAGGGAATTTAGAGATAATCTACATCAAATTTAAATATTCTGATATATACTGAAATATCTCTTGGACTCAAGTCAGGAGACCTAAATTCTAGCCCAGGTTCTTACTAACTTTCTGAAATATCTTAACTAAGCCATAGAACTTCTCTTATTTTAATTGTCTTCATTTGTCAAGTGGAAGTAATTGATCAAAAGAAGGTTATTATGAGGACAAAGTAAAACGTGTATTTTTAATGCTATTTCTATGTAAGTGGGAGGCAATTTTTTCAGGTAATTTTTTTAGTCTCGCTGTGATTTAATTTTGTCTCTACAGATTTAGGTTGCCAATACATTGACTGCCTTGAAATACATTACGTAGATTTACAAATAATTTCTAAGAAGCTGAGTGTTTATACAGTTTAATTTTATTGTGCAAGCAAGGAGTTAGGACCCTTTGATTTCAATATGCAAATGAGTACCCAAAAATAATTATACCAACTTCTGCAATGGGAATAATGCTATTCAGCACGCTTGGAGGCAAACCCACCGAGGAAGCATCTGCTGCTCTAACAGGGTCTCAGCTGTTGCTGGGACTGGAGATGGTGAGGCCATGCCTGGAACAGGCAGGAGCTGAGAATCTTTAGGGCTCTCTGAGCCTCATTTCAAGGATTTGTAGTTAATGTGAGTCAGAGGACAGGAATTTTAAGTTCTTGGGCCTTAAAGCTCCAGGAGGCAGCTAACTGATTGACCAGCTGCACACAACTACAAACAGGCACAGTAGAGGGGGTATATTTATAGACTCCAATTTTACAACAGGAAGAGGTCTCAGAGATTAACCTTTTCAGTTTACAGATGAGACACTGACGTTTGGCTCCAAATGGAACTGACTTGCCCAGATTCACAGTTTCACAGCACCATCAGGATTAGAACCCGGGTCTTGTGTGTTTCCATGCCTATGCTTTTGACACAGAATTAGATTCTCCTCCCATATTTGATGTCAAAGACCACCAAGATTACAGCGAAGACCCAAAATACAATGAAGTCCACTTGGTGGACAAAGTGCACTTAATTGGACAAATAAGACAATATGGATAAAAAGATTATTTGGTTGCCATGCAGGTCAGCCAGCTTCTAAATGTCCCACACATGGTAAAGCTAATGCATTATGTTGTATGTGAAGAGCGATATTCAAGGCCTTGATGTACGAAGCTGTGAACTGCCTCCTCCAGGGTAAACTATTTTCATTTGTAACATCTTCAGGGTGTATGAGTTGGATGTCCTGGCACCATTTGATTTCAAAACGAACCCCTCATGGCTCAACACAAATTATAAAGGTAATTGGTTTTAATTTCCAATCTTTGTCAATTAGTGAATCAAATGCCTCCAAAAATCAAAAATAGTTGTTGTTTCATAAAAATTTATAAAATATCAGGCTTTCCTCTCAGCCATCTGTATCTTATATCTGACTTAAGAAATTAATGTAGAAAAAATGCCATCACAAATTTTAAAGTGGCTATTCCTTAAAGATGGGATGGGATGGAATGGTGGAATAATTGAAAAGAATTACTATATGAATTTCTATTTGGTAATTTTATAGGTAAATTTTTTGTGCATTAAATATTTTTCAAAGGAAAGGAAGAATGATTTCATATGTTGATGTAAAAATGCTCATGAGATGTGGCATGGAAAATGAAGACAATAGTGTTTGTGTAGTGTAATTATTCATTTTTGTAGAACAGAGTAAAATACATGGTGTCAGTGGTAAGAAATCTGGAGAATTATGCAACAAACTGTTATCTCCCAGCTGGGATGACAGAGGACTTTCATTTTCTGCTTTGTACATTTCTGCTTAGTTTGATTTTTCTTCCCAAGATAGGAAAAAAGGAGGGGGGGGGAATGTTATGAAAGAGTATACTAAGGAAAAATTTATCTTTTTAAATTAATCATTTTTGTTGAAAAAGTAATTATTAATTAATACCTGCTATACTCATCACCCATATATATGTTAATAATAACAGCTATTTATATTGAATATATGTCAAACATACTTATTTGGTGGGTATTCGAGGTAAGTTTGTCTCATCTTTAGAAAAAGAAGATTTTAATGTTATTTCCATTATAAAATAATACACATAAATTAATGAAAGCTTATAAAATACCTACAAGTAGCAAGGAGAAAAACAGAAATTCAATCACAAACTTACATTCAAAATATAATCATTCTTAGCATTCTGTTAAATTTCTTCCTACTTTTTTTTTTTTTTTAAGTGAATTGTGGATTCTTTAAACATTACAATTCTTTAGAAAACCACTGGACGTGGTTTGTTTGGAACCAATATGCAAATATACAAAAATTGCCTGAAGCCAAAGAAACCTGGTTTTGAATATGACTTGTACAGGAAACTTGGTCAGTTAAAATTACTGCATTCAAGAAGAAAAGCTTTAGAACAACTTCCTCAAATGGGTAACCTTGTTTGGTGCTATTATGGATTCAAGTTTGGATAGACAAAGAATAAGTTAGGAAAAAGAGGCTTTCATTCTAATGAGACACAAGAGGTCTAACATTCTATTTTAACCTTCTCTTTATGCACTTCCCTATTGAACACAGAATTCACTTGTTTTCTATCAAAACTGTCCACAGTTGTTATCGTCACAGTAAAGAGTTAAGTAGGGGCTGTGTATGTGTTTTGGGGAGGGGATTTAAAACTCAACTGTTACTATTTAATTCTTGCCTTTGGGTCAGTCAATGAAAGATAGGAATGACACAGCTTATTGGAAAGGCTGTGTTTTTACATAGCAGAGATTAGTGAAAATCCCCAGGATGCCTGGCACGGTTTATATCGCTCTTTCCCCTCACAAAACACTAACATTTGTACAAAGATATCAATAAAACCTTAGCCTATTAGATCTTTAATTTTGGGCTTGGGGAGATAACTGCCATAACTCTTCAAAGTTGTTACTTTGAGAATTTAGACTAATCTCAGAGATAAAGTATAAGAGTAATCTCAGAGCCTTGGGCATGTATCTAGGGTCAAGTTTCTTGTCTGTTTCAATGATTTTGTCACCCAGGAGAGTCGCTTTAGCAAGGACACTGGAAAGTTTAAGTCTAGTTAAAACATTTTGATTACTAATAGCTTTCCTTTACATAGCAGAGAATAGGTTGCAAATTGCTTTCATTTTAAGTTAACATCCTCCCAACATTTTTTTTTTTTTGAGGTAGATAAGATAGCACTCCATTTCCCAATTATAGAGAAAGACTGACCCAGAGGTTAAAATTGTGCTCAAGGTTTTATAACTAAGCTATGAGGCAAGACTGTAACATTGGTATCCTGATTTTAAATTGTGTACTGCTTCTTTTACATCATGCTTTCTTTCATTTCATAAACAAAGCATAAGTCTTTTTTATCAACATATGCAAATATAGCTTGTTCAAGACAAAAATCAATGTCTCCAAGCAGCTGCAAGTTAACCTATAAAATCTGTAAATGCTGATAACGGAGGCATCTCTATTTCCCTATAATAATCTGGGGGCTCTATGAGCCACTAACAGAGGCAGCTGTGGAAATGTGGTAGAAAGACGTGGAGTCACTGTGACACAGCAATGCACTTCCTTCCACAACCTTGATTGTAGGGAATAGGACATACTGAACTGAACCTCATTCCCGTATGATAAAAAGGAGCTGGTGTGAATTCTCCATTCAACTTC
Source organism: Puma concolor (assembly GCF_028749965.1). Classification (NCBI taxonomy): domain Eukaryota; kingdom Metazoa; phylum Chordata; class Mammalia; order Carnivora; family Felidae; genus Puma; species Puma concolor. Next base: position 119,134,749 of record NC_141671.1, on the reverse strand, counting down.
TGAAACCTGTTAAGTTAAATTAAATAAAATCGAAGAGGAATAAGTGGAAGGCCTTTAAAAAGGATGGCAATTGGGACCTGCTTACTTGGTCGGTGTTTTGCTTGCCCATGAAACAATCACTGGCTCGTTGGTTAATAAATGACTTCTGCACGATAGCATATCATGTGATTATTTAACCCTTTGTTTTGAAAAATAGAGAGTTTGCCTGTCTGGATTCATTGATTCCTGAATTATAAGAACGTATAATCAATTGCTGTGTTTTGTTTTGTCTTGTTTTGTTTTCAAAAATAGAAAGGTAATTTTTATGGAAAGTGATACCATTGCAAAGGGACCTTGACGTGTGTCACGTATATTTGTCACATGCATTTGATGGATCTCTCCTTTGAAACCACTTTAAAGATCCATACCAAAGACAAAAGGCAAAGGTTGACCCTTCACACATTCAAGGCTCTTAGAGATTTGTGGTCCTGACCTATAAATAATGAGCTCTTTATACATGTTCAGGGAAAGCACTCCAAGACAATTGGGTGGATTTAGAAGAGTGCCTCCATCCACATGAGCCATTTATGAGGCTTCCTTTCATCCATGGTTATCAGTTATGTGTCCCAAATGACTATCTGGGCATGCCATTTTATTATAAAGACACAAAGGAATTCATTTCCAAGTTAGGCAATGATTGGTACCAAAGAAATGTTATAAATCAATGAACTCTTATGTTTCTTTTTTTCATTTCCTAAAACTGAGAACTGAATTTCTCATTAGTTTCTAATATATCTTAAATGGAGATTTGCAATCCAACTGTAGATCAGCAGGTATTGATTCCATTGTAACCTTCCTTTATTGTATTTTACCTTTTAAAATGGTAAGTACAAAGAAGTACAAAAGAGATACTGTTATTTTTCTATTAAGTCTGAGGATTATTAAGAAATAGAATATGTTAACAAGTTCTTATCCAAAGTTGAGGATTGTTAAAAGATGGGATATTTTAAAAATTCTTGCCAAAATGTCTTCACAGACATTGTTGTAATGGTCCTATTACTAATTGTGTTTCAGAGTTGTTAGTTCCTCTAGTTCCAAATAATTATATTCTCCATTCCATTTGCAGTCCTTTTAATCTCAACACAGGTTACCTACTTGGTGTGTGGATTGCTTTTCGTTCTGGTTGTAGAAGAATGGGTCTGGGATTATGCTATTTCAGTAACCATTCTTCATGTTGCCATCACTTCAACTGGTAAGCAAGATAAAATAAATAAATGTTAAATCTGATGTTGTACCTAAATTGATTCATAAGAGTAGAACTTTGTTATATGCATATTGCCCTCTGATGGCTAACTAATAAAACTGGTTAGAGTTCTTTATTCCTTCCCACACTACTCCTCCCCACCAAGTTCTCTTACCACTTCCTGGGAAAGATTTTGATTGGCTACACCTTCTAATTCAAAATGGTACTGAAATGTAGATAGATGTGTCCTATTCTCCTCTCATGTTCAATTTGCCAACAGCTTGTACAGGCTTTGCCTCTGTTTGGAATACTTTTGCTCCAAAACCCTCCCTTGAGGCAGAAATTGACCAAATCCTGGGACCTGGGACCTGAGGAAACTCATACTGGTAGGCTGGCAAACTTCCCAACAGTAGTTAATTTACCAAGAATACTAGGTTCTTAAACTAAAGGGTTTTATTTCTACCTGTGATCTTTGGAGTCAAAAGAAAATGGATTAAATTCCAATCCTACCTTTTTAAGAAGTGTATGGTCTTAAGGAAAGTCACAACATCATTCACATTAGTTGTCTCCTGTGTAGATGGGGGAGACCCAGTGACATGTCAATGAGAATGAGAAATTTTCTGACTAGTGTCTAAGCATATATTTATTCAGTAAATGACAGTTCAAACATTCTTTCCTCTAGCCATTCAAAATGTACTCTTCTATTGTAACTTTTCTCCCTTCCTGTCTTCCATTGAAAAAAAGAAATACTAGTCAAGGTATGCGTGGTAATCAACCACAAGTTATAATTCAAAGTTATTATTTATTAGCAACTTAAATCACTCTTATATTTTCAGTGCTGTGGTCTATTAATGGTTTAATCAGTCTCCATCTTAAACAATTTCCAAATGAATTGCTACACCCCAGCATCACTATTATTAGAGAATGCTGGTATATCAATATCCTTGTCCCCTGGCATACACCCTCCCTTAGTAACTTTTGGAACCCCTGAACCCCATAACTCAAATTCTCTCTCTTACTTTGGGGACTAAGTTCAAATGGAAGACAGTCATAGGATATTTGCAAACGGGCTCTGGAGCATAGACTGGCTCAATCTTCAAGGCTGAGATAGGCAACAGGTTCTAGACCCAGAAAAGTTACAAGTTAATTGTCTGACACATGGCACAAAGAAAGTGCTTAACAAATATTGCTGAGTAGAATTGAGCTCAGAGCGAAGTGGCTCAGAACTCCAGGGTAAGTCAGGTTTTAAGGATGGTCTTAGGATCATCTCTGTTGCATAACACTCGAATCAACTCATAATCAAATCAACACTCAATCAATTCAAAACATCATTCCTAGAAGAGGAGTTTCAGGTATCTGATTTCACAAATGACTTTCTAGACTACGAATTAAATACAGCTTTGGGGATACCCAATTTTATGAATGTGGATAAAACTTCTCTTTGTTATGTGGATATGATCTGACCAAACAAGTATTCCTTCGTTGACTAAAAAGAAAAATAACATATATTTTAAAAATGAACAACATCCTTTTTTTCTTTCTTTTGCAGTTATGTTGGAATTCCCCTTGACATCACATTGGTGGGCTGCTTTAGGTATATACATATGATACCATATGTTATACACATGTGTGTATGTATTAGGTACAACATAAATATTTATATATACAGTGGGGGGCATCAAAATATTTTTTGTGTGGGTCAGGTAATTGGACCAGAAGACTGCTCAGAGTCTCCATCTTTCTAAAATTACATAGAGTAAAACACTGGATATAGATTTATGACATATTCTTTTGGTTCTCTTTCAATATGAATGACATTACTATTTTCATAGTAGCATTATTTCATCTATTTTTTTTTCTTCCCACAAATCAAACAACTGAATTAATCAATTGTGTATCTAGTAAGAAAATTAGCCAATTTACAGTGGACTTTTCTAAAGCTTTTCCTTTAGCTTAAGCCATGTATGGACCACAAAAATTTTTACCTTTCCTCTTTTCAGTAAGTTTGGCAATAGTTTTATCTAAATATTGTCATGCTTAATAGTGGAAAATAGAAATGCAGCATTTTACTACATTGTTTTCCCCAAAGCCAAGTTATCTGTTTATAGTATCAGTATTATTTATATTACTCATTAGCTCCCTTCACTAGAATTTAAATTTTCCACTTCCCTTACATCTCCATAAGCCTTAGTGTGTATTCTTCTCTAATATTGTTCAGTACATACAGAACACACATGAGAAAGTACTGAAATTTTATTTTGCATGAGGCTTTCAAAAAATGCACATTTTTAATAAATCAGAAAGAAAATCCCGAAAGACATGCTATAATTAGAAATGCTCTTATCTCTCCATGAAAAACAAGAACTTATCTCTTGGATTTTATTTGCAATACCACAAAATTTACTTTATTTAAAGCCCTAGGCATTTCAGTCACAGAGCAAATGCCACCTGATGACAGAGGAAGTCTGTTGGTGAACTGGAATGGCCAATAGAATTGCTAAAATAGTTGGGTCACTATTTCAGTTTTAAGAACTAGGGTTGGTTTACTCAGAGAATGGTGGCCAAATGACGTTTGAGGTAACCTTCTTCTGTTTGCGTTGAGTTAAAAATTTTAGATATAAATGAAATGTGGCTACACAGCTTGGAAATTCTATCTCATGGTCCCGCGCTAGATGTGTGTCTGAGTGAGGAAGTTGTCCAGTCCTGCTGAGCCTCTGATCCCCTAAGGGCTCTCACCTCTGGGAACTTTACCTTTCATGGGAGTTACACTGTTACCGGCATCCAAGGAATCACAGATTTATGGAAGCCCTGTTAGGCTGGATTAATATTAAAACAAAACAAAACAAAACACAAGAATCGCCGGGCCAATGAAATCAGAGCTAAAGGCATTTTCGTATAACCGAATAGCGCAGGTAGGTAGACTTCTGTTTTCAAAATCTCTTCTATGCTAAGAAATATTTTCCAAGTTAGAAGAGAGCATATCTTCCATTTATAATTAGAGAGGAAATACCTTATAAAATATTTTTAAATAACAACAACACAAACAAATGGCAGGTCTGAAGAGCTACAAGAATTGAGAATTGTGAAATCCCTGGCATGTGCTTTGACTTCATTGTCTTTGAATTTCTGAGTTTTAAGAGCTCCTTACTATTAATTTGACACAACCACGCATCTATTCCCTGAAGGAAGTTTTGAATTTCAACAATTTATCAGCACAGAATATATACCTACTGTCTCTTAGCTGAATCTATAAACTACCCTATTTCAAATGCTATGTCAGTTTCAGGAACATTATTTTAGTCATGACAATTGTTCTTATTCATAATCTCACCAATGAATTATTCATTATTGGTAGTTAACCAAAACTTCCCTTTCATTACTTGCAGGATCCGGCTTAATTTCAATGATATGTGGAGGCCAGGCTTTCGCATACTGTTTGTTCAAAGACAACTTTATCTATCCAGATCTGGATGAGTTTTAACAAAACAGCTGAATTAATTCGCCTCAGACTTTCTGCATTATTACATACATTGTGTCAGAGCTAAATTGTAGTTTTTTGGTTCACACCTTATATTCAAGGTTGAATGTATTCTAGATACTTTATAACTATGAAAAGAAAAGGAGAAGTTAATGGAGAGCAGAAGACTCCTAGTAAGATATTCATGAGCAGAATGTTGCAAATTCATAAAATGCAGTATTTACCAAAAAATGTTCCATAGGACACTAGTTTCAAAATATGTTAATAGTGCCATGCAAGGAAAAAAAAAGTTGCATGTTTAAGTATATTTGTAGAATCTTGGGTTTATGTAAAATATGTTTATTTTAGGACTTCTCAGAATCTTTAACATACTATTGAGAACAAGACGTGTCTAAGTAGTAGTATGCATTATGCACTGTTTCTCAGACATATTTGAGTAGGGACACACTTTATTTCTGAGACACAGAGAGAGAGACAGAGCACAAGTGGGGGAGGGGGAGAGAAAGAGGGAGACACAGAATCTGAAGCAGGCTCCAGACTCTGAGCTGTCAGCACAGAGCCCGATGGGGGGCTTGAACCCATGAACCGTGAGATCGTGACCTGAGCCAAAGTCGGAGGCTTAACTGACTGAGTCACCCAGGCACCCTGGGGACACACTAGAAAACGCTGATGTATCGTGTGGGTGTGGAAATTATAATATAGAAGAGAGTGGAGTTAAAACTACTACAAATCCCTATAAGCTGAATTAAATTCTATTACTGTCCCACAGTATTTGTTTTTGTGATAGAGCATTTCTTGTAAAATTATTGCCTTTTAAAAAATATCAGTGTCTATTTCTTTCCTTAGACTATGTTCTTTTAATATAGTGCTCCTCAAAATTTTGTATGCATTTGAATCACCTGGAAATCTTATCACAATGCCGATTTGGGTTTGGAAGGGCTGCGATGGAGCCTAAAATTCTGTATTTCTAACAATTCCGAGAAAATGACTGTGCTGTTGGTTCATGGGCCACAGTTTGAGTAGCAAGGTACAAGTGGTTGGGAGCAGATATTTTTAGAGGGTATATAGCTCTGTGCTGCCAGTCCTATGTTGTCGTTTTTTTTTTTTTTATATCATTGTTATGCAATGTTTGTTGAATTGGATTAATACTGAGACTAGTTAAATTTATATAATTGTCTTAAATATTTACCACTGGTAAATGTAGATTAAAGTCTCTTTTGATATAAAATAAGTGCATACCATGGTTACAGCTAAAATATAAATATAAGGAAAAGGATAGGAAAGTAACATATACCACTTCCCCTCCATCCACGTATTCCCACACACAAACATTTTGGGCAACAATTAGAAACTAAGTTAAACCAGCTCTAGAATTGTTTCCTAGATGACTCTTTTTTACTCTAAAAATCAAATTCTTCCATAAAGGTTTGCATTTAACCACTAAGAAATGTCATGCTAATTATATGTATTCATACATACACAAAAACTACACTGTGTTGATCAGTTACTGGTTAGATAATTCAAGCTTCTCATGCACATACAAGCACAAAAGTATTCCTACTTTCTTCCTTGCTTCTTTCTCACATTTACTTATTTCCACGAACTTTTGCCTTCCATCCATTATTCTCATTCTTTCCATTAATTTCCTCCAAAATATTTAGTCATGGAATTAGCAAAATATGTAATTCATCGAAATCAGTCAAAGGATTGTGAATTCCAATTATTAATAAAGATTTTTCTTTCATCTCTAAAAGAAGGCAGCATAAGGTAGCTATGAACGGGTCAGCATTATGATCTTTGATTCTCCAAATAAAACCCTACTGAAGCACCCAGAAAAGAGTGTTTGGTTATATATATAACAAAACTCAATCCTGCTCTACAAAAAATACAAATATCAAACAAACCGTGAATGAGAAAGTCTGCCCCTATAGAAACTCACACATGGAAGAAATTTACGGAAACATTAAAGCTGCCTAAATAAATTTGATAATTAAAAAAAGATTTGGTTGATTAAGTACTTTTTAATATATTGAGAATTAAGTTACACTAGTAAATTAGAATAACAATCTCTCCAGACTCAGAAGACCATAATATCTTATCATTCTGTAGTGTAGCTTAATTAGCATGTTTATTTCTAGGATTAGGAATCCATCTGCTCAGGTAATTACTATTGTGTGAATCCTCTTTATTTTTTTCTCCTGATCACAAGAATAATCTGTGATTTTCTTCTCTTACTCATTAAAATGATTATCATTATCTATTTGATGACACCACTTGACACACAAAAATTAAAAATACAATTACAGTACATATTTTAGCTTAAAATATTATATATCAGATATATCAACTAAATAGTTACTTTAACTTTTATTGCTTTAAATTGCATATAAACTAAAAGACCAAGAATTGTGCCCACTTAATGTACTTTTCCAGTGTCCCTTACAGAATCATAAGAAGATGGAACCCTATCCAGTATTTGGATGCATATTTTTCAGGACTGAAATTATGTACCCATTTAAAAAAAAAAAAACACTAATATTTTTACATCATGACCTTTCCATAAATGGCCTTTATTTATTTTTTTCAGGTTTTGTTTTGGTTTTGTTTTTTTTGAGAGCAAAAGCGAGAGCATGGGTGGGGCAGAGGGAGAAGGAGAGAGACAATCTTAAGCAGTCTCCACACCCAGGATAGAGCCCTACATGGGGCTCAATCTCACAAACTGTGAGATCATGCCCTGAGGCGAAATCAAGTGTTCAACTTAGCCACCCAGAAGGCCCTCCATAAATGTCCTGTTAAGTTATTATACCATTGTGACATAATGCAAATCAATTTGCATATTCCTTTAATAATGTTTTACTTAAAATAATTTTTTCCCAAATGAATGAATAATATCTTTACTTTTACTGACAATGATCTCAAAAAAAAATATATATATATATATACACACACACACATATATATATATATATATATATATATATATATATATATAGACTACTTTCATAGCTCTAGTATAAAGATTAGACACCTATATAAAATTTAATGGGCTTTATTAAGCCAATGTACCACAGTCGGTGAATTGATCATTTCAAAAGCTGTTTGGTATCACTGTAACATTGTAGGGATTATTCTACAGAAATGTGAACAAATAGGAGTGCCTGGGTGGCTTAGTTGGTTAAGTGTCTGACTTCAGCTCAGGTCATGATCTCTCAGTTCGTGAGTTCGAGCCCCACATCGGGCTCTGTGCTGACAGCTCAGAGCCTGGAGCTTGCTTCGGATTCTGTGGCTCCCTCTCTCTCTCTCTCTGCCCCTCCCCCACTCATGCTCTGTCTCTTTCTGTCTCAAAAATAAATAAATGTTAAAAAAAAGAACTTTTTTTAAAAAAAGAAAGAAATGTGAACATATACACTATGAGATAGAGAATTTTATGGCAAACATCCTGAGGAAAAACAAAGGCATTTCCTAAAGCTGTTGTTCCATAAACTTCAGAAACCTGAATACTAGGTAAATAAATCTATAACAACAGCATCTGTAGATATAGTTGTGGTAAAAATCTCTGAAAAGGGAGGGAATACAAATTTAGTTCAAATGAAAACAATGTAATTCATCTACAGAAATTTTCTACTGCAGAAAATGGCCACATAAAAGATGTAAAAATTTGAGAATGTTTCACATTTTTAATAGAGGACAATAAAGTTAAAACTTTCCCAAGTGTTATGCCTTACTTACCTTAGCGGTTTCTTTTAGATTTTCTTTTAGAAAATCCATTTAGGATCCATTTAGATGCTGGTCGTTCAGTAACAAGAGGACCAAATCATCTTTAAAAACAGAGTTAATAATTGGGGTGCCTGGGTGGCTCAGTTGGTTAAGCATCAAACTCAATTTCGGCTCAGGTCATGATCTCCTGGTTCAGGAGATCAAGCCCTGCTTCCGACTCTGCACTGAGAGTGCAGAGCCTGCTTGGGATTCTCTCTCTCTTCCACTCTCCCTACTCCTCCCCTGCTCATGCTCTTTCTCACTCTCTTTCAAAATAAATAAAGAAACATTAAAAAAAATAAAAAGAGTTAATTACCAACTGACTCTCTTCATGATGAAGAATATTCACTCTTTCCCACATGCCCAATAATTCAAACAGGAAGGAATTAAAAATATTACCCCAATAATTATCTTAAATGAACCCTGCACAAAGTATCAGTTTGTTAATTTAGCCAGTATTTTCAAAGCTGGCATCATAGTTATTTAAAACTGAGCCCATATCGCTTACTATTCCTGTATATCTCTTATATATTAACACTCATAAAAATCATCAGAGTAATATATTATTCATCATTCAAAATAGGAAAATATAAAAGGTTTGAAGAAGAAAATAAAAATAATTCATAATCTCGATACAGTATTTGTGTGTTTGTATGTGAGTTATGTGTGTGAAAACACAACTGAATAAAAACTTATATAGTCATTTCTTTATTATCGTTGCTTAAGTCCCTTGTAATTCTTTCTCATATTATGTAAATAGATAGACTTCACTTGCATTCACAGATACTTCTTTAAAATGGGCCACTTGGGGCGCCTGGGTCAGTTAAGTGTTTGACTTCGGCTCAGGTCATGATCTCACAGTTCATGCATTCAAGCCCCACATAGGGCTCTGTGCTGACAACTCAGAGTCTGGAGCCTGCTTCGGATTCTGTGTGTGTGTGTGTCTCTCTCTCTCTCTGCTCTCCCCACACTCATACTCTGTCTCTCTGTCTCTCTCTCAAAAAAGTCAATAAACATTTAAAAATTAAAAAAAAAAGGACCACTAAGCAGTGAAATTATTTGGTCATATGGTATGAATGTCTTTGAATTATTGAAAAAGATTTCCAAATTGCCTTTCAGAAAGCTTGAACCTATTCATTCTTCCACTAAAAGTCTGAAAGTCCCTATTTTACTATACTCCTCCAACATAAAAACTGTCATTTTTACACTATTAATATGCATGATATATTTACAATGCATATAACTCCTCAGTTATTACAACAAAATGATTTATATAATTGAGACCTAAATTAAGACTGTCTAATTTAGAGAATTTAATTTCATCCTATTTCTGGAGTAGCCCTTTAACAACAAACATAGATCAAGTGCCTACCGCGTACAGGACACCAGTTGCCCAGCCATCGATCCTTTCATTTAACCAGTGAGCAAATGTTTTGCTATGTTCTGGAGCGATCACGCTTGGCACTAGAAATGTTCAAATGCATCACAGGTAAAGCAACCTACTTTGCACTTGTTGTGTCTTTGACTGTCGTTGGGTAGATGATAGGACATAAAAGGAGAAGAGATTTAAGCTATTTGATGGCAGGGATATGGTTTGTCCGATGTCATAGAGCCAGCTCGTAGAACAGTGTTTGGACCATGGCAGGCATATCATGTGCACATAAATATTTGTTAAATGAGGAGAAAAAACATTTTTTCTTGTTTCTTTTTCCTTGCTTAGAAGCAGTCAACTACAGTCCATCAAATTAGTTGCATGTTGGAAGACTCTGGGAACGTGTCAAACACTGGCACACCTGGGGAGGGATTGATTGTTGTACTGACCCAGCCAAAGTCTTTAGTGTCAAAGGGAAAATACATGTACAGATTGCCCTTGGAGAAAGAAGATATCCAGTAGCAAGGAAATAAAGTGTTTAAGCTGAACATAATTGGACACATTGTACCTTCACCAATGTTAGAACAGACTCAGAACAAACATTTTCAACTCCCAAGGTATTGGTGAGTAACGTTTATTTTACACAAGATTTTGGGGGAAGATGGAAAAGAGGCTTGTTTTGCACTCATCACAGCACACTTAACTCGTCTCCTTGTTAGACATCCTGGCTCTCCTCCCTACCTGCTGCCAATGACCAGGTCTCTATTTTCTTCCTCACCTTGTCTCCCCAAAGGCTCTAAAAATGTTCTGAATGTTCCAAGCCGATCAGGTTCTGAACACAGATAATATATATCACAATAAATTCCGTATTGTTACTTAAAGAACAACTGTTCTTTGTTCTCCTGACATGTCCCTACAAGTTATTACTTAAACTATCCCAACTGACTTTGCAGAATATTCACCTCATCAAAAGACATCTAATCTCTTCTCAGGGCCAAATTTTGCCTCTGGAAAGGAAATGCTCCATGTATGTCTTAGAGTTGTTCTGCCTAACAAATTTCTGCAATGGCAAACATTTCCATTTCCATGTTCTATGAACATTTCTAGATCTGCGCTGCCCTGTACAGTAGCCACTAGCTACATGTGGCTATTGCTATATTCATAGCAATTTAAGAATTGAATTGTTGATTTAATTTTAATTATTTTAAAAGTAAACTAGTGGTTGCTGTACTGGGCAATGTAGATGTGGAGGCTCACCTTCCCATTTACAAAGTAAAAATAGTACCATCTGCAGATACTATATCTCCCAGTCACGTTGAGTTTTAGGCTACTATGAAGGGTAGAAAGACCCATTCACAAAAAGACCATTAAAGATAAAAGACACGCTTCCCTCCATGGTCATCACTAGATGGGATACCCTCGATTCTTTGAAAATTAGCTGTTTGACTGCCCTGGGAAACCAGAGGATTTAAAAGGCCATCAGTTGCATAGTAACAGATGGAGATGTACAAACTGGACACTGTCTTGGTGTGGGGGGAGATTTTGTTCTCTGCCACGGCCTGGCATGAACACACCAGCACCTGAACAATCTTGAAGTGGCTTATGAAACAGTCATTTTCCACCGTATACTACATTCTTCGAGGACTGTCAAAGGAGCAACGCCTAAGCAGGAATAGGAATGGAGCCCAGTCCAGTTTCCTGAAACTCAGGATGAACCAAAGGAAAAAGTGTATAGAAAACCCAGAGATTGTCATCCAGGCCAGTAGGCACAAAGACCGTGTGTACATTGTTCAGTAATGTATAATGTATTGGTGTCTTTATTCTCTTTCATATTAAAAATGTAACTTCTATCTTGGAGCTATGAATGAAATTTATTTTTTATTCTTTCATATGTCTCGTATCAACAATTCTTAAATGTGGAACTCAGCTGGCCATGCTTTTTAAAAAAAATCACAGAAATTTGTAATCTGGAAACCTAGCTTCTCTTTGCCTTCCCTTTAAAGTCCTCTTGATGTAGGGGCACCTGGGTGGCTCAGGTAAACGTCTGATTCTTGATTTTGGCTTGGGTCATAGTTTCACGGTCCGTGAGTTTGAGCCCCACATCAGGCTCTGCAGCGTCCTTGTGGAGCCTGCTTGGAATTCTCTCTCTCTCCCTCTCTCTCTCTCTCTCTCTCTCTCTCTTCCTGCCCCTCCCCCCATCTCAGAATAAACAAAAAAATAAAATTTTAGGGGCGCCTGGGTGGCGCAGTCGGTTAAGCGTCCGACTTCAGCCAGGTCACGATCTCGCGGTCCGTGAGTTCGAGCCCCGCGTCAGGCTCTGGGCTGATGGCTCGGAGCCTGGAGCCTGTTTCCGATTCTGTGTCTCCCTCTCTCTCTGCCCCTCCCCCGTTCATGCTCTCTCTCTGTCCCAAAAATAAATAAAAAACGTTGAAAAAAAAAATTTAAAAAAATAAAAAAAATAAATAAATAAAATAAAATTTTAAAGTCCTCTTGATCTTGCCCTGGATAACTAATACCATGTTTCAGATTGTGAGGAGCACTTCAGTGGTAGTGTATTACAAACTATCAGCTTCCAGTTGGATTAATGGAGTCAAGGAAAAAGCTGCATAGGAATTGGATGAGGGAGCGAGTATCCCATTATGTAACTGTATGTACCTATTATGGCTTTCACCACTGTGTATCACTCTGTATCTCGAATGGATTAAGAACCTAAGTTAGCTTTGAGAACAATTTAGGTTTTAACTGGTGGTTTCCAAAAGAGAATGCCAAATGTATTTGATCTCATTGTAATAACTACCCTCTTGGCTTTCTCCAAAAATGTTTTATAACATTTTCTTAATTTGCTGCTCTTCATTTTCTTTAGAGTTGATATTTTCAGTCTTTTGCTGGACACTGAAAATAATTTTAGCCAATCATGACTTAAATGCGACCTATCAAGTTGGATTTGCAATTTATTTTCTAGCAATTCAAAATAGTCAGCAGATCTTCTAATGAGGGTGCCAGCGGTACCTGGTTGTAAATTATAGGCAGCCCTTTCTCGGATACTGCTATAATAAGAGGACTAAGAAGCTATAGAATGAGGGTTGGCATTAGGCAGAACAATTAGTATTTGGTGCCTTTAAAAACTCAACGGAGCGCCTGGGTGGCGCAGTCGGTTAAGCGTCCGACTTCAGCCAGGTCACGATCTCGCGGTCCGTGAGTTCAAGCCCCGCGTCGGGCTCTGGGCTGATGGCTCAGAGCCTGGAGCCTGTTTCCGATTCTGTGTCTCCCTCTCTCTCTGCCCCTCCCCTGTTCATGCTCTGTCTCTCTCTGTCCCAAAAATAAATAAACGTTGAAAAAAAAAAAAATTAAAAAAAAAAAAAAAAAAAAACTTCTCAAAAACACTGAGCTTTTTCTGATTACCAAAGTTTGGTACAATATGTTAAGCACTGCAAACAACATATCATTGTTGTTGGTGCACTTGACACAGGTACTTGTTTATAGACAGATACAAAGACCAAAGTGGCGTTTCTGACCTTTCTGTTATCCTTCCATTGTGGAATTGTTATATTTATTTGATCCAGTGAGTTGATCACTGCTCTCCTCTTCTTTTTCCCATCCTTCTGTACCAAGTTTTTGGGCGAGATTATTCCTTTGCAAGTAGATTATTGCCTGCTTCAGGTCTTGGCAAATGCCAGGAAGTTTTGTGCCAAAGCCAGCAGATCTCAGCCACCAGGAAAACTTCCAGTCATAAAGGAAGATATTATTAGCATCAAGAGCGGGGCTTCGAACCAGCTGCCTTTGACAGACCAGGTTGACAAAGATCGTGGGAAGATTTGACACAAATCCAATTGTCTTTCAGATCAATGCCTTCACTTTATCTAGAATGGGCAGTCATCCTAAGTGTTTCTGCAGGTATAAGGCCTCCTGAAGGCCTTGGCTTGCCTGTCTGTCTCAGTACCATAAAAGAGATAATCTAACTCCCCCCTTCAGATCACCCTAGGTCTTAGCCCTGGGTATTATTTGAAGTGAAGTAACGACCCCAAGAATTGAGTGAAAAGCTTTTCATTTTTAGGAGCCACAAGCTCCATTATAACCATTGAAAGAATATAGCAAGGTTGTGGGAAACAAGATAAACATACAAAAATTTACAGTATCTCTCTCCAATAGCCAAGTAGAAAATATCTCAAATAAAGATCTTATTTAAAATAGCAATAAAATCTTAAGTTATCAGGAATAAAACTAAAGAATTATGTGTGGAAAACTTGTAAAACTATGTTGAAGCACATTAAAAAGGCACTGAATAGTTGAACAGGTGTCCATGAACTGGGAGATGTAATATCATAAAGAAGTCAATTTTCTCCAAGTTAATTTCTAAAACCAAGGGTTTTTTTTCAAATAATATTCCCAGTGAGATTTTCAATGAAATTGATCAAACTGATTCTAAAATTCACATAAAAGAGCAGAAGTCCAAGAATCACCTAGATAATTTTGAAAGGAAGTTCAAGAAAAGCAATTGCTGGGCAGGGGAGGAGCCAAGATGGCAGAACAGCATGGAAGCTTTTTGTGTGTCTCGCGTCCATGAAATACAGGCAGCCCAACACTAAGCCATCCTACACACCTAGAAAACTGACTGGAGGATTAACACAATCATCTGCACAACCTGAATCACAGAATTCAGCAGGTACACAGCGCGGAGAGGTGAACTCGGGGAGCGAGAAGGTGCAGGAAGGGAGGTGCTTTTGTGAGCGGAGAGAGGATGCAGATGGGGTACGGGGAGAACACGGGAAAATCACCCCTCCCCAAAAGCAGCTGGAGAGAAAGTAGAAAATTGGAAACAGCCACAGGGACTGAACTAAAAAGGGAGAAAGGAGAAAGGAGAGGGTTTAAATTCCATTAAGACTGTAAACAAGGGGAGCACAAAGGCTGCAACTCCACAGCTCGATACCTGGCGGTGCTCTGGTGGGAAGGCCGAATCCCCAGGAACAGAGTAGGGTCCAGGAGGTTCTCGGGCCACATGGAGAAAGCGGTTCCACTGCGGGAAGGAAATTTGGTAGAGACTGTTGAAGCCACCTGGTCTCAGCCGACCCCAGGGGACGGCCACACTCACTGGTGCTGGAACAGGGTCGTTGAGGGTGGGGCCTGGTGCCAGATGTGTGTTGTGATTTTCCATAATCCCTGAAGCGCTGCTTCTACACTATCTAGTGAACTTTTTCTGGGACAGGCTGGCACCTGGCCACAGTCTCAGGGCACCCGCAGCAACAGGGTCCAGCAAGCGTTCCTGGGTGCAGCTGACATTCGGCCATTGCTCATACAGCCATTGCTCGGTGAGACCCTCCCGCAGAGGGGTGTATTGGGTCAAAGCCGCAGTCCGTCAGAAGTAAGGGGCCGGGGAAAACAGCCGCATCTGAGACAAAACTCGAGAGAGAGGTACTGCCTGGGGCCTGGTCACGGAGAGTGAAAGAGCAGGGAGTAGATGAAAGCTGAAGACAGAGGACGGGTGCGCGATTGCTGATCCGGGAGAAGAGACTGGGAGAGCTGGGTGGCGCCATGCTAACCAGTTCCGCGCATGCGCATAAGCACCTAGGAGCGCTGCAACAATACACCCCAATAGGCTAGCAGCACCATCTAGTGGAGAGCAGAGCTGTTACACTGAGCCCCGCCCAACTGGGCCAACTTCGCTCTTCAAGAACACCAGCCTCACCACCGGCTTAATTTATGGACTATAAAGAGCTACATAGACTGACTTCTAGGGGAAAATGAAACAATTTCAGTCCTACTTCAATCTATTAGCAGGTTCATCTATTCAATTTTTTTGCTTTATTTTTTCTTTTTCCTTTTTCTCTTTTACAATTCTTTTTCTTGAATACAGAAAGAAAAAATTTTTGTTTTCAATTTTTATTAAAAAATATCTTTAATTTTTATTACTATATTTTTTACTTCTGTGTAAATTTTTTCAAATTCAACTTTACTTCCATCATTTTATTTTAGCCTACTTCAGTGTACTCACCTTTTCAAAAAATTTCCTTTTTTTTCTTTCTTTCTATTTTTGTCTCTTTTTCATTTCTTTTTCTTGAATGCAGAAAGAGAAAAACTTCATTTTTACTTTCAATCTCTTTTTAAAATATTTTTATTTAATTTTTTCTACTATATTATTTACTTTTATGTAAATTTTTTCAAACTCTATCTTACTCCCATAATTTTATTTTAGTCCATTACAGTATATTCACTTTTTCAAATTTTCAAATGATTTCTTTTTTCTTTTTTCTTTCTTTTTTAATCTTTTTTATCTTTTTCATTTCTTTTCTTTTTTCTTAAATACAGAAAATGAAAAAACTCAATTATTTTTAATTTTTATTAAAAATATTTTTCTTTAATTTTTTCCACTATATTTTTTACTTTTTTGAATATTTTTCCAAATTCTATTTTACCCCCATCATTTCATTTTAGTTTCAAACGATTCCCCACCCCCCTTTTTTTTCTCTAATCTGTCAAACCACTTTCAACACCCAGACTAAAATACACCTAGGATCTAGCATCATCTATTCGATTTTTGGGTGTGTGTGTTTTTAATTTTTAATTTTAATATTTTTTTAATCTTAATTTTTTTTAATTTCAATTTTTCTACCTCATTAATTCCTTTTCTCCGTTTAAAATGACAAAACAAAGGAATTCACCCTAAAAGAAAGAGCATGAAGAAATGACAGCCAGGGATTTAACCAACACAGATACAAGAAAGATGTCTGAACCAGAATTTAGAATCATGATAATAAGAATACTAGCTGGAGTCGAAAATAGATTAGAATCCCTTTCTGCAGAGATAAAAGAAATAAAAAATAGAATGAAATTAAAAATGCTATAACTGAGCTGCAATCATGGATGGATGCAGCAGTGGCAAGGATGGACGAGGCAAAACAGAGAATCAGTGATATAGAGGACAAACTTATAGAGAATAACGAAGCAGAAAAAAAGAGGGAGATTAAGGCAAAAGAGCATGATTTAAGAATTAGAGAAATCATGGGGCGCCTGGGTGGCGCAGTCGGTTAAGCGTCCGACTTCAGCCAGGTCACGATCTCCCGGTCTGTGAGTTCGAGCCCCGCGTCGGGCTCTGGGCTGATGGCTCAGAGCCTGGAGCCTGTTTCTGATTCTGTGTCTCCCTCTCTCTCTGCCCCTCCCCCATTCATGCTCTGTCTCTCTCTGTCCCAAAAAAATAAATAAACGTTAAAAAAAAAAAATTAAAAAAAAAAAAAAGAATTAGAGAAATCAATGACTCATTAAAAAGGAACAACATCAGAATCACAGGGGTCCCAGAGGAGGAAGAGAGAGAAATAGGAGTAGGAGGGTTATGTGAGCAAATCATAGCAGAATTTTCCTAACCTGGGGAAAGACACAGACATCAAAATCCAGGAATCACAGAGGACCCCCATTAGACTCAACAAAAACCGACCATCAACAAAGCATATCATAGTCAAATTCACAAAATACTCAGGCAAGGAAAGAATCATGAAAGCAGCAAGAGAAAAAAAGTCCTTAACCTACAAGGGAACACAGATCAGGTTTGCAGCAGACCTATCCACAGAAACTTGGCAGGCCAGAAAGGAGGGGCGGGATATATTCAGTGTGCTGAATCAGAAAAATATGCAGCCAAGAATTCTTTATCCAGAAAAGCTGTCCTTCAAAATAGAAGGAGAGATAAAAAGTTTCCCAGACAAACAAAAATTAAAGAGGTTTGTGACCACTAAACCAGCCCTGCAAGAAATTTTAAGGGGGACTCTCCGAGGGGAGAAAAGATGAAAAAATATATATATAAATAAATAAATACCAAAACAACAAAAGATTAGAAAGCACCAGAGAACACCACCAGAAACTCCAACTCTACAAGCATCATAATGGCAATAAATTCATATCTTTCAGTACTCACTCTAAATGTCAATGGACTCAGTGCTCCAATCAAAAGACATAGGGTAACAGAATGGATAAGAAAACAAGATCCATCTATATGCTGTTTACAAGAGACCCCCTTTAGACCTAAAGACACCTTCAGGGGTGCCTGGGTGGCTCAGTCGGTAAACGTCCAACTTCAGCTCAGGTCATGATCTCATGGTTCATGAGTTCGAGCCCTGCATCAGGCTCTGTGCTAACAGCTCAGAGCCTGGAGTCTGCTTCAGATTCTGTGTCTCCCTCTCTCTCTGCTCCTCCCCCACTCACACTCTGTCTCTCAAAAATAAATAAACATTTTTTAAAAATTTAAAAGAAAAGACACCTTCAGATTGAAAATAAGGGGATGGAGAACCATCTCTCATGCTAATGGTCAACAAAAGAAAGCCAGCATAGCCATACTTATATCAGACAATCTAGACTTTAAAAGAAAGACTGTATCAAGAGATGCAGAAGGGCATTATATCATAATCAAGGGGTCTATAGACCAAGAAGACCTAACAATTGTAAACATTTATGTGCCAAATGTGGAAGAACCCAAATATATAAGTCAATTGATCACAAACATAAAGAAACTCGTCAATAGTAAATACCATAATAGTAAGAGACTTCAACACCCCACTCACAACAATGGACAGATCATCTAATCAAAAAATCAACAAGGAAACAATGGCTTTGAATAACACACTGAACCAGATGAACTTAACAGATATATTCAGAACATTTCATCCTAAAGCAGCAGAATATACATTCTTCTCCAGCGCACATGGAACATTCTCCAGAATAGATATACTTGGACACAAATCAGCCCTAAGTAAGTACAAAAAGATCGAGATCATACCATGCATATTTTCAGACCACAACACTATGAAACTCGAAATCAACCACAAGAAAAAATTTGGAAAGGTAACAAATACTTGGAGACTACAGAACATCCTACTAAAGAATGAATGGACTAACCAAGCAGTTAAAGAGGAAATTAAAAAGTATATGGAAGTCAATGAAAATGATAACACCACAACCCAAAACCTCTGGGACGCAGCAAAGGCGATCATAAGAGGAAAGTATATAGCAATCCAAGCCTTACTAAAGAAGGAAGAAAGATCTCAGATACACAACCTAACCTTACATCTTAAGGAGCTGGAAAAAGAACAGCAAATAAAACCCAAAACCAGCAGAAGACAGGAAATAACAAAGATTAGAGCAGAAATTAGTGCTATCGAAACCAAAAAAACAGTAGAACAGATCAATGAAACCAGAAGCTGGTTTTTTGAAACAATTAACAAAATTGATAAACCACTAGCCAGTTTGATCAAAAAGAAAAAAGAAAGGACCCAAATAAATAAAATCAAGAATGAAAGAGGAGAGATCACAACCAATACAACAGAAATAAAAACAATAATAACAGAACATTATGACCAATTATATGCCAATAAAATGGGTAATCTGGAAGAAATGGACAAATTCCTAGAAACATATACACTACCAAAACTGAAACAGGAAGAAATAGAAAATTTGAACAGACCCATAACCAGTAAGGAAATCTAATTAGTAATCAAAAATCTGCCAAAAAACAAGAGTCCAGGGCCAGATGGCTTTCCAGGGGAATTCTACCAAACATTTAAGGAAGAGTTAACACCTATTCTCTTGAAGGTGTTCCAAAAACTAGAAATGGAAGGAAAACTTCCAAACTCTTTCTATGAATCCAGCATTACCTTGATTCCAAAACCAGACAGAGGCCCAACAAAATATGAGAACCATAGACCGATTTCCCTGATGAACATGGATGCAAAAATCCTCAACAAGATATTAGCCAACCGGCTCCAACAACCGATCTCCAACCAAGTGAGATTTATGCCTGGGATGCAGGGCTGGTTCAATATCCAAAAAACAATTAACGTGATTCATCACATCAATAAAAGAAAGGACAAGAACCATATGATCCTCTCAATACATGCAGAGAAAGCATTTGACAAAATACAGCATCCTTTCTTCATAAAAACCCTCAAGAAAGTAGGGATAGAAGGAATATACCTCAAGATCATAAAAGCCATATATGAACAACCCAATGCTAATATCATCCTCAATGGGGAAACACTGAGAGCTTTCCCCCTAAGGTCAGGAAGAAGACAGGGATGTCCACTTTTGCTACTGTTATTCAACATAGTATTGGAAGTCTTAGCCTCAGCAATCAAACACACACACACACACACACACACACACACACACACAGGCATCCAAATTGGCCAGGAGGAGATCAAACTTTCACTCTTTGCAGATGACATGATACTTTTGAGAAAATCCAAAAGATTCCACCAAAAAACTGCTAGAACTGATCTATGAGTTCAGCAAAGTTGCAGGATATAAAATCAATGCACAGAAATCAGTTGCATTCCTATATACCAATAATGAAGCAGCAGAAAGAGAAATCAAGGAATCGATCCCATTTACAGTTGCACCAAAAACCATAAAATACCTAGGAATAAATCTAACCAAAAAGGTGAAAAATCTATACATTGAAAACCATAGAAAGCTTATGAAAGAAATTGAAGAAGACCCCCCCAAAAATTGAAAAATATTCCATGCTCCTGGATACAAAGAACAAATATTGTTAAAATGTCAATACTACCCACAGCAGTCTACATATTCAATGCAATCCATATCAAAATAACACCAGCATTCTTCACAGAGCTAGAACATACAATCCTAAAATTTGTGTGGAACCAGAAAAGACCTTGAATAGCCAAAGCAATCTGGAAAAAGAAAACCAAAGCAGGAGGCAACACAATCCCAGACTTTAAGCTATACTACAAAGCTGTAATCATCAAGACAGTATGGTACTGGTACAAGAACAGACACTCAGATCAATGGAACAGAATAGAGAACCCAGAAATGGACCTACAAACGTATGGCCAACTAATCTTTGACCAAGCAGGAAAGAATATCCAATGGTATAAAGACAGACTCTTCAGCAAATGGTGCTGGGAAAACTGGACAGCAACATGCAGAAGAATGAACCTGGACCAATTTTTTACACCATACACAAAAATAAACTAAAAATGGATGAAAGACCTCAATGTAAGACAGGAATCCATCAAAATCCTCGAGGAGAAAGCAGGCAAAAACCTCTTTGATGTTGGCCGCAGCAGCTTCTTAACACATCTCTGGAGGCAAGGGAAACAAAAGCAAAAATGAACTACTGGGACCTCATCAAAATAAAAAGCTTCTGCACAGAGAAGGAAACAATCAGCAAAACTAAAAGGCAACCGACAGAATGGGAGAAAATATTTGCAAATGACATATCAGATACATGGTTAGTATCCAAAATCTATAAAGAATATATCAAACTCAACACCCAAAAAACAAATAATCCAGTGAAGAAATGGGCAAAAGACATGAATAGACACTTCTCTGAGGAAGACATCCAGATGGCCAACCGACACATGATAAAACGCTCAACATCACTCATCATCAGGGAAATACAAATCAAAACCACAATGAGATACCACTTACACCTGTCAGAATGGCTCACATTAACAACTCAGGCAACAACAGATGTTGGCAAGGATGTGGAGAAAGAGGATCTCTTTCGCATTGTTGGTGGCAATGCAAGCTGGTGCAGCCACTCTGGAAAACAGTATGGAGGTTCCTCAAAAAACAAAAAATAGAACTACCCTACGACCCAGCAATTGAACTAGTAGGCATTTATCCACGGGATACAGGTGTGCTCTTTCAAAGGGACACATGCAACCCCATGTTTATAGCAGCACTATCAACAAAGTATGGAAAGAGCCCAAACGTCCATCGATGGATGAATGGATAAAGAAAATGTGGTATACACACACACACACACACACACACACACACACACAACGGAATATTCCTCAGCCATCAAAAAGAATGAAATCTTGCCATTTGCAACTACATGGATGGAACTGGAGGGTATTATGCTAAGTGAAATTAGTCAGTCAGAGAAAGACAAAAATCATATGACTTCACTCATATGAGGACTTTAAGAGACAAAACAGATGAACATAAGGGAAGGGAAACAAAAATAATATAAAAACAGGGAGGGGGACAAAACAGAGAGACTCATAAATATGGAGAACAAACTGAGGGTTACTGGAGGGGTTGTGGGGGGGGGATGGGCTAAATGGGTAAAGGGCATTAAGGAATCTACTCCTGAAATCATTGTTTCACTATATTCTAACTAATTTGGATGTAAATTAAAAAAAAATAAATAATTAAATTAAAAAAACTTAATTGGAGGCTTAGAAAATAAAACACATTTGAAAGGAGCTTGAAAAAAAAAAAAGAAAAGGAATTGCTACACCTGATACCAAAATTTGCTATTAGGCTATAGTAATCAAAACTTTCATTTTGGGTTTGGAACACTTAAATAGATCAATGAGGCAAAATAAATTATGTATAAACCCAAGCAAGTTCTGGACTTACTGTAAAAGAGAAATATATGATAAATTAGTGGAAGAAATACATACCATTCCATGCATGATTTTCCATTTAGAAAAATACATAAACTAGGCTTCTTCTTTAAATCATAAAAAAAATCCAAGTTTCAAAAAATTAAATAATACTTTATAATAAGAAGAAAAATCAAGACCAAAAAGAACAAAGGCATCACAACCAAAGTTAAAAGATAAAAAAATACATTGTGAAGTTACTTGCATATAAATACAAAGGAATACTACACTGAATATAGAAAGCATTTGTACATTTGAGGAAGAAAATACAAGTAACTCAACAGAAAAATGAACAGAGAATATAAGCTGGAAATCAAGAAAAAGAAAAGAAAGCCAATATACCTTTGAGAAGATGTCCAACCACATTAGAAATGAAGAAAAATTAATTTAAAAGTTACAAAACATAACTTTTTACTAAATGAATAAGTGCCTAAAATAAAAAGTTGACACAATCAAGGTATATTTGCAATTTTACTCGAGGTGGCCAAATGGAACATCAAAGTCAATTAGCACTTCCATTAGCAATACATAAGAGTGACTGTGCCCCCACATCCTGGCCAACACTTATTCCTCTCCTTTTTCCTGTTAATTGTACCCCATGGAGAATGACGCTGAGGGCCTGCACAAGACATCACACATGTTTAATTGAAGTTCTTTAATGACTAAATTTATAAGGTTGATGAAAATAGGATTTTCAAATGGAAATACTTGGTGACTGGACTTATGAACCTATGTCTCAGGCAGTCCATTTCAAAGAGCATTTCTAATGTTGCCTGTGAATCTAAAGTTAATAATGACTGATCAAACTATTATAATAAAAAGACAATTTGCAGAGGTCTGTCAAAATTTGAAAACTTACTAATGTTATAAACTCACTGAAGATTCTAATCCTTAGGAATTTCCATTCCAAGTGTAGCTTCAAAATATATTATGGCACAAAAGAGATAGATTATATATCATATTGTTTAAGATAAACATAGGTGAAATTCATTATCATCGTTATGTGATTTTTTTTTTTTTTTTTTTTTTTTGCTTTGAGGACAAATGTGCTGTTGACCAATGTACTTGGTGTTATGAAGTCAGGCCTTAACATATTACAATTTTTACAGCATGTATTTGTATAAATGAAATATGATGTTTAAAGACTTGGGTATTTTTTTTATCATTTATAAAATCCAAACTGAATCTTATTTGATAATTTTATGAAAGCTTAAATTAAAATGTTCATTTTCCTTTTCTCTGCTCCTATTTATACACTAAAAAGAGCTAGGGGTGCTTGGATGGCTCATTAAGTGGCCGACTCTTGATCTTGGCTCAGGTCATGATCTCATGGTTTGTGGGTTTGAGCCCTGCATCAGGCTCTGTGCTGACAATGCAGAGCCTGCTTGGGATTCTGTCTCTCCCTCTCTCTGCCCCTCCTCAGCTCTCTCTCTCTCTCTCTCTCTCAAAATAAATAAATAAACTTAAAAATAAAGAAAAAGTTGGATAAGTGGTGCAAAGTTTTGGCTTTGTCATTTGGACTGGAATGTGAATTCATTTTCATGGTTATCAACTGATACTTTTCCTACAAATGAGTCCTCCTGGTCACAAAGGAAATTGTCCTTTATTGACTTACATGTTTGAAAAGTCTAAAACTATGCTGGCTTTAGGTAAGGTTTAAAATCGTAGCTCAAGATTTACTTTATTGTTCTCTGTTTTCTAATCTGCTTCCTTGTAGATGCTCCATTCTTGGCACATTCCACCTCATGTTTCCTATTTGGTTGCTTCTCTTCCTTGTTAGACACAATGGGAAAAAGCAAGGATGTTTCTTTCCCAGAAGTCTCTGGTCTTCTTGGTTCACATTGAGTCCTGAGCCAATCACTGTGACCAGAATAATGGGATGTGTTGTTGGCATAAGACAATCTGAGCTCACCTTTGTCTGGAGAGTAGGGGATGTCAGCTTCTCTTGAAACCCATGAGCTACTTGATGGAAATTGAATACAAGAATGAAGATTGGTTTCTGTAAATAAGAAGTATAAACATCAAATGTGTAGCCTACCTATCAAAGGGAGCTACAGTTTCATTGTAAATATAAGAAAAACATAAATGAAACAATGAATGGACTATATGGTATCCTATAAAACAATACTACACATTGGTAATACTTGTTTAATTACAAAATGCACAATAATAGAGTAACAGAAGGAAGTACCAAAAAACACACAAAGTTCTACTCTGGTTTTGATTGATCAAAAAATGCCCCAAATATTTATCAAACACCCACTCTGTGCCAGGACCTGTGCTAGACTCTGTCACTTACTCATAAAGTTTTTGCCTTCTCTGACCTTAAGACTGAGATAACACCCACACCACCTCCCACTTAGAATCAAAGAAACTAATATAGGTAAAAGTGTCAACTGTTATATCTCTACTATATATCATAAAATCAGTAAATTTTACAATCATAAGCTTCGATGCCTTTACTTATGCTCTTTCTTTCACCTGGAATATTTACTTCTTAGTTCAATAAAATCCTATTTCTCATTCAAAACCTAACTAAGAGATACTTTCTATGAGATCTTCTTAAGTATCCATCTCTTTCCCAACGGAGGCAGATTCAATTTACCCATTCTGCATTACACTTTATTCTTACCCATGTAATAATTATCATATGGCTAGTGATGTGCTATTTGTAAAGCATATCCAAGTTCATCAACTGAACTGATTTCATAACTCCTTGGAAGGAAATATTATAATGGATCTCATTTTGTGCTAGAGAGCTGAAAATCACTACCAAACCTTCAGAGATCACATAGTCCCAATGCTCCACTGTTATATGTTACTGAGCATTGAAAATGAAGGAAAACATTCCAATTTTTTATGAAGCAAGTATAACATTAACAATTAACCCTGAGAGGGACAGTACAGAAAGAGAAAATTGTAACCTAATAAGACTTATGAATATTGATGCAAAAGTTGTAAATATTAGCAAAAAGAATTCAATGCCACATTAAAAAAATTCAACACAACCAAGTAAAACTTATCTCGAGAATATAAGGTTATTTCAAATTAGAGAATTTATTAGTAGAATATGCCATTTAAGAATGTTTAAGAAGAAAAAATTGTATAATTATCTCCAAAGTTATTAGAAAAAAGAGCTCTTGAAAAACATCATCTTTTCCTGAGAAAAATAGTCAAAGTATAGGAATTCATAAATACTTTCTTAAGATGACAAAATATACATTCCTTACTCCCAAAGCCAGCATCTTACTTAATGGGAAACACTAAAGAAGAGGAACAAAATAAACACTTCCATCAACACTGTGCCAGCATTGTTAGTCAAGCAATTAGATGAAAATAATCAGAAGCATAAGAATTGGAGAAGAAATAAAATTTTCTCTATTTGCAGATGTTATGATCTTATACCAGAAAACCCTACACAGCTAATGATAAACTCAGATAATCAAAGAACTTAGTAATGTAGCAGGCTATAAAATTAACATATATAAATCAATAACAATTATTTATAAAAATGATAATCAGCTAGAGAACACATTGTTAGAGAAAATCTCATTCACATTAACAACAAGAAGATAAAGCACATTGGAATAGATATAACAGTACATGTTCAAAACCTGCATGAGCAAAACTTTAAACACTCCTGAAAAACACAAATGTAGACTTAAACAAGTGGAAAACATTCCTATTCTTGGATAGGAAAGCTAACCATCATGGAAATGTCAGTCCCCTATGCAAATTTATAAATTGAGCTCAATCTCAATAAAATACATCCATAAACTTCATGTATAAACAGAACCCTGCAAGATATTAAACTAATTAGTGACCGGAATTGCTTCAGATTTGCTTTCCCACTCCCCCAGAAACACAGGTTAGTAATTCTGAAATTACTTTTTATATATTCTATTGTTTGAATATACATATATATACGTATATATGTATACATATATACATGTGTATACATATGTATATATGTCTTCTTCTCTCTCTGCCCCTCCCCCACTCATGCTGTCTCTGTCTCTCAAAAATAAATAAACATTAAAAAAAAATTTTTTTAAATAGAAAGGACACAGGAGCCTAACTGAAGGGGCTCCCACTGTCAAAATCCAGGACAATTTGACTATCAAAATAAAGATAGTAAATTTAAGGATTATACACTATTAACAAAATAAGATTTCATGAGTAAAATCAACAAACAAACAAGCAAGAAACTGGGTAAAAGGGTAAACTCTTCCTACAGATCCTCATAAATCTAGAAAGATTGATGGAATTTTTAATTGTCATTTTCCAGCCATTATAATAATAATTGATTCATGTAGTTTAAGGAGTAATAGATATTCCCACAAGATCTTTAATTGCAAAGGGTAAAATATCACAGTAGAGAAAACTGGCAGATACCACATTAGACAAATGATCCCAGTTAACACTGCTAGTAATGGGACTAATCAACAGCATGTACTTTCTTTATGATGCGCTAGGAAGAACCCAGCATCATTTCTGTGACATTCCTGCCACAAATGAATAATCTGGATCTAATCATAAGGATTATATTTTTTTTTAATTTTTTTTAATGTTTATTATTGAGAGAGAGAGAGAGAGCATGCGCAGGGGAGGGGCAGAGAGAGGAGAAGACACAGAATCCGAAGCAGGCTTCAGGCTCCAAACCATCAGCACAGAGCCCGATGCGGGGCTCGAACCCACAGACTGTGAGATCATGACCTGAGCTGAAGTCGGAGGCTTAACCACTGAGCCACCCTGGTGCCCCTTAAGGATTATATTTTAAGGGTACAAGAGACAACCCCAAAGTTCAGGTACGTGCTACAAAATAATGGGGCTGTAGTTTTCAAAAATGCCAATTTCATAACATTCAAAGAAACACTCAAAAAATTTCCAGGTTAAAGGAGATTTAAAAGACATGATGTGGGCAATTTGTCAGAAAAAGAAACAAAAGGGATATAAATTGAAAAGGGACGAGTGAAATCGTTACTATTTCTGGAGACATGATTGTATATCTAGAAAACCCTAAAGATTTCACACAAAAAAATGTTAGAACTAATTAGTGAATTCAGTAAAGTTGCAAGGTACAAAACCCTGTTGTATTTTTAGACACTAATAATAAACCATCAGAAAGAAAAATTAAGAAAACAATTTCCTTTATAATTGTATCAAAAAGGATAAAATACCTGGGATGTTTGGGTGGCTCAGTCTGGTAAGCATCCAACTCTTGGTTTTGGCTCAGGTCATGATCTCACGGTTAATGAGATGGAGTCCTGGGTCAGGCTGCACTGGCAGTGCGGAGCCTGCTTGGGATCCTCTCTGTCCTTCTTTGTCTGCCTTTCCCCTGCTCATGCTTTTTCTCTCTCAAAATAAATAAATGAACTTAAAAAAAAAGCAAAAATACCTAGGAATAAACTTAACCAAGTTGGTGAAAGACCTGTACATGGAAAGACCAGTACACTACAAGACAATGATGAAAGAATTTGAAGAAGACATACATAAATGGAAAGACATACCATTCTTATAATTTGAAAGAATTAATATTATTAAAATGTCGGTATTACCCAAAGAAATCTACAGATTCAATGTAATTCCTATCAAAATTCCAATTGTATTTTCAGAGAAATATAACAACGTAAATTTTTATGGAACCACAGATCTCAGATATCCAAAGCAATCCTGAGAAAAAAGAACAAAGCATCATGCTCTCCAGTTTTAAACTATACTAAAAAGCTGTAGTAATTTAAACAGTATTGTATTGGCATAAAAATAGACACATAGATTCATGGAACAGAATAGAGAGCCCAGAAATAAACCCATGCATATACGGTCAGTTAATGTACCACAAAGGAGCCAAGAATACACAACAGGAAAAGGACTGTCTCTTTAACAAATGCTTTTGGGAAAACTGGACAGCCACACGCAAAAGAATGAAACTGGGCCACTATCTTACACTATACACAAAAATTAACTCAAAATGGGTTAAAGACTTGAATGTAAGACCTAAAACCATAAAACTCCTAGAAGAAAACATAGGTGGTAATCTCATTGACATTGGTCTTAGTGATATTTTGTTGGATCTAACTCCAGAAGCAATGGCAACAAAAGTGAGAATAAACAAATGGACTACATCAAACTAAAAAGCTTCTTCACAGAAAAGGAAACCATATACAAAATAAAAAGGCAACCTACTGAATGGGAAAAGATATCTGTAAATCACATATTCAACAAAGGGTTAATAACCAAACTATATGAAGAACTCATACAATTCAATATGAAAACAACAACAACAACAACACTCTGTTTTTAAAAAAAAATGGGAAGAGGATTTGGACAGACATTTTTCCAAAGAAGACATAGAGACAGCCAAGAAACACATGAAAAAATGCTCAATATCACGAATCGTTAGGGAACAGCAAATCAAAACCACCGTGAGACATCACCTCACACCTAGAATGGCTATTATCAAAAAGACAAGAAGTAAAAAAGTGTTGGCAAGGTTGTGGAGAAAAGGGAACTTTTGCGTATTGTGTAATATACGAATGTAAATTAATGTGGCCACTATGTAAAACAGTATGGAGGCTCCTCAAAAAATTAAAAATAGAAATAACATATGGTCCAGCAATATCTACTTCTGGAGTATTTATCTGAAAAAAAATAAAATACTAATTTGAGAAATTTATGCACTCTGTGTTTATTGCAGCATCATTTGCAATAGCCAAGCAATCCAAGTGTCCATTGGCAGATGAATGAGGAAAGACATGGAAGACGTATACGATAAAATATTACTCAACTATAAAAAAGAATGAGATCTTTCCATGTATGACAGTATGGATGGACTTGAGGTTACTATGCTAAGTTAAATAAGTCAAAGAAAGACAAATACTGTATGACTTCACTTATATCTAGAATCTAGAAAACAAGACAAATGAGCAAACAAAACAAAACCTATACATACAGAGAACAGATTGGTTGTTGCTAGAAGGGAGGAGAGTTGAGGGGTGAAGGAGATCAAGAGGTACAAACTTCCAGTTATAAAATAAGTCATGGAGATGTAATGTACAACATGGAACTATAGTCAATAATATTGTATCACAGGGGCACCTGAGTGCCTCAGTCGGTTAAGCGTCCGACTTCAGCTCAGGCCATGATCTCACAGTTTGTGAGTTCGAGCCCCATGTCTGGCTCTGTGCTGACAGCTTGGAGCCTGGAGTCTGTTTAGAATTCTGTGTCTCCCTCACTCTCTGCCCCTCCCCCACTCACGCTTTGTCCCTGTCTTTCTCTCCCTCAAGCATAAATAATAAACATCTAAATAATAATAATAATATTGTAAATAATACACATTAAAAAATAATAATATTGAAAGTTTCTAAGTAAATAAATCTTAACAGATCTCATCACAAGTAAAAATGTTGTAAATGTGTGTGGTGACAGATGAGAGAGTTAATGTGGTGAACATCTCACCATATATACAAATGGTGAATCACTATGTTGTACACGCAAAACTACTATCATGTTACATTTCAAAAATATTTTATTTTGTTTAAATAAATAAAAGAGATGATATAGGATTTTCTTTTGCTATCAAGAACATTATTGGGACAATTAACAAAATCTCAATAAAGTCTGTACAGTACACAATACTATTGTTTCAATGTTAATTTCCTGATTTTGATCATTGTGCCATAATTAAAGAAGTCCTTGTTTGAAAACAAACAAATAAAACAAAAGAACTTCTTGTTTCTAGAAAATATTCACTGAATAATTTATGGGAAAGAGGACATTGTATCTGCCACTTATTCTTAAATGTTTCAGGAAAAAAATTGATATGTATGGTGTGTGCATGCTCAAGTATGCACAGAGATTGAGAAAAAAAATAAAGCAACTAGAAACTGTTAACGTTTGGGGAATCTAGATGAAGGGTATATGGAAATGCTTTGTACTATTTTTGCAGCTTTTCTGTGAATCTGATATGTTAAAATAGAGAAAAATATGGGGCACCTGGCTGGCTCAGTTAGTGGAGCGTGTGACTCTTGATCTCAAGGCTGTGAATTCGAGCCCCACGTTGGGTGTAGAGATCACTTAAAAATAAAATCTTAAAAAAATATAGAGAAAAATAAAAAAAGGAAAGAGAGATGGAGAATCAGAATTTAAGTGACTTATCTAAGGTCACGCAAAAGCAGCAGAGGGTTGTCTGGGGCTCAGACTCTTGCACTTTCCACCATACTTGTCTCTGTGTCTCTGGGATGATATTTCTGTACTGTAGTGTCACGTTTGGGAGAAGGAATGATCTGGGCTAGCAGCTGGATTAATTCCTAGAGAACTTGCTTGAATACCCTGTGAGTCACACTGGGATTCTAAGGCATCTGGCACAGGGGGCAGGAGTGTGGCCAGTGCCAGAGACAGTCTTGGAAGCTTACTTTGGCCACAAGAGCATGTCTAGCTGTTCAAAATACAATGTCTAATGCAAGTATTCCATTTCGAGTATTGATCATTATTGGCAAGTCACTCCTTAGTGTTTTCATTAGTCCTGTTCGGTCCTATCCAAAAATTTCTTATAATTTAGGTACGCGGAAATCATTCTCTAATATTTGAAGATATGCCTATATTTTCTCTTTCTGAACACATAAATGCACCCATCTTTTCTTCCTGTCTTTCTCTTACCGTGAGATTCCTCCTCCCATCTGTGTTCTGCATTTCATCTCTACCCACCAGCACTGAGCTCCCAGTCACTTTTCAGCCTATTGCAATCATCATCCTACTGGAACTATTCTCATGACGCCTAAGACCTTCTCCAGTAGTACAATCAAGAGACAGTTTTAGCAACGATTTTGCTTAAGCCCTGCATGGCATTGCACTGGCACAGCTGACCACTTCCTCACACTTGGCTGACTTTCCTTCCCCCTCCCTGGCAACTCCTCTTAGCCTCTTGGTGGGCTCCTCTTCCTCCATTTCTTGCTTAAGATTTGCTTTCCTCAGGGTCCTGCCCTAAACCTTCTTCCCATTCCATACATTCTCACTCTGAGATTTTATTTATTCCCTTCACTTTGTTTAACACTTAACAAGAATAAGCTAGTAAGTCATAAATCTCTCTGTCTCTCCCAAATTACTTTCTGGGGTTCCAGATCTATTTATGCACCTGTTTGCTAGAGCTCTCCAAGAAGAAACCTTACTGGTCCTCAAATTCAGCACTTGTAGGATAGAAGTCTCCTGTGTTCCTTCACAAGCCAGGAATCTGGGTTTCTTTTTGGAATTCTCTCTCTTCTTGTCATATCCTCCACATATCCACTCATCACCAGGCCCTGTCAAGCATGTGATCTAAATATCTCAGGTCATTCTTGTAGGTCTACGTCCACCACCATTATGGCTCTTGCCTTGATGCCTGCAATAGCCTCCAATATTACTCCTTCTCGTCTGTCCCCCACATTCTGGCCCAGAGTAACTCTTCTAAATTCAAATAGATTTCCATCCTAGACCTACTAGGGTGGCTCTGCCTGCACAAGAGATTGACATGGACATACCTCTCTAGGAACAACAAGGCTCCTCAAGAGTTTCAACCTCATTTCCTTCCATTTTTCCATGGCATTCTATGCCAAAATTCCTCTAGTTTTCCAAAGTTACCCTTCTCTTACTTCTGTGTCTTTAAAAATTGCTGTTCCTTCTACCATAATGATTCTCCACATGCCATGTCTCTTGTCTTTACTCCACCTCTTCCTCTGCAACAATACAGGCTTATCCTTTGCCTGGGTAACACTGCTCGGTCTTAACTTGAATGTATAGCTTCCTTATATCAGACTACTGACAGTACCTCTTCTATGCATGCACACAGCACCCTAGTCTTTCCTCATCAAAGCATTTGTCACAGTACATTAGAATTGGCTACTTTCATTACTATCCTATACCCTGTGAGGCAGGAATAAGTCTCTTATTTAGCGCTGTGTCCTAGAGTCCAGCACAGTAGCTACTCTAAAATACATGCCAATACGTACTTACACATTCAAAACTACATGTTTTTTTTAAAAAAATATATGATTTATATATACATTCTGGACTCACAAAGAAAAGCTTAATTTTCTTTTTTTTTTTTTAATTTTAATGTTTATTTTTGAGAGAGACAGACAGAGTGTGAGCTGGGGAGGAGCAGAGAGAGGGAGACACAGAATCCAAAACAGGCTCCAGGCTCTGAGCTATCAGCACAGAGCCTGACGTGGGGCTTGAACCCACGAAGCACGAGATCATGACCTGAGCCGAAGTCAGACACTTAACCAACTGAGCCACCCAGACACCCCAGCTTGTTTAATTTTCTAAGGGAGTAGTTTTTATTTTTTTTTTTTAATTTTTTTTTTCAACGTTTATTTATTTTTAGGACAGAGAGAGACAGAGCATGAACGGGGGAGGGGCAGAGAGAGAGGGAGACACAGAATCGGAAACAGGCTCCAGGCTCTGAGCCATCAGCCCAGAGCCTGACGCGGGGCTCGAACTCACGGACCGCGAGATCGTGACCTGGCTGAAGTCGGACGCTTAACCGACTGCGCCACCCAGGCGCCCTCTTTTTTTTTTTTTTTTTTTTTTTTTTGTTTCTGCTTTGGTTTTTTTATTTATTTTTTTAATTTTTTTAAAATTTTATTATTATTTTTTTATTTTTTTCTAAGGGAGTAGTTTTTAATCTGCTTCTTGGAACACTGGGGATATCATGGAGATGCTTAGGGGTTATGCCAGTGGGAGGACAGGCAAAGTGGAGTGGCCAGCCCAAGTTTCTACTGCTTTGTGTACTAAAGGATTTTGCTCGGTTTTCTAAAGCTTTCATATATTCCAACACGGCAAGTTCTCACATAGCTGAATCTTCATCTGGGATACATGAATGGTGTATTAGTTTCCTATTGTCACTGTAACAAATTACCATAAACAGTGGTTTAACACAACACAAATTCATTGGGGATATCAAAAGTCTAAGGCAAGTCTCATTGGGCTAAAGTCAATGATGAGGGTGCTGTCATGTTGGGAACTACTGTTCTGCTTACCATAGATAGGCTTCCTCCTAACATGTGCATACATCTACATTTTCTTGAAAGCACATCAGAAAGACAGAGGTCCACGTTTTTCCAAAATGACCAAAAAGGGTCACGAACCCTGCTAAAACATAAACCATATCCCCAGTATATTTAATTTTAAAGGGTCTATTTTAACAACTTTTTTACATACACGTTTTCAGGACCATATCCAAATGCATAAAATACCAACAAAGTAAATTAGTGCAACCTTTTTGGGAAGGTAGTTCAGCAAAAGACATTTAAGTAAAAAAACACACATAGACTAATTCAGAAATTCCACTGCTAGGACTTTTCCTTACAGACATAATTGCAAAAACAAAAAAAAAAAAAACTGCAAAAGAAGATCAGTTATATGACTTAAGAGTTCATTTATAGACTGGAACATGACACAGTTATTATAGAGAATGAGGGTGATGTATAGGTGTGTGAGGAGAAAGACATTCAAGATAAAATATTAAGTGATAAAAGTACAAGATAGGGTTTAAAGTCTGATCTCTCTGTGTAGTTTTAGAACGGACGGTATATAGGCTGGTTCCCAAGCCAATTTGGGGGCAGGACACATGAGAAACTATTAATGGAGTGGGGGGCGGCAGAGGCAAGGAAAGATTATTTTATGCTTCTCTGCCATCTACATTTTCTATTGTGAGTAGATACGACTTTTATTTTATTTATTTACTTTTTAAATATTTATTTTTAGAGAGAGAGCATGTTAGTGCAAGCAGGTGCAAGTGGGAGAGGGGCACAGAGAGAGGGAGAGAGAGAATCCCAAGCAGCCTCTCCACTATCAGCACAGAGCCCAACATGAGACTCCATCTCACCAATCATGAGATCCCATGACCGGAGCCGAAACCGAGAGTCAGATGCTTAATCGACTGAGCCACCCAAGCGCCCTATACTACTTTATTTTGTAAAAGAAGGTCAGACGCAGTTCACAGAGCTCTAAGCACTTTACACAGATCATTTTATTCAATTCTCAAGACTGTATGAGACAGAAACATTATTATACCCACTTGCAGATGAGCAAATTCAGGCCTATGAAGGTTAAGCTAATGTTCAATGTCACACAAATTGAGGTCTATTGGACCTTCAACCAGTACTCTCAACTGTTGCTGCTCTTTTTTTTCTTGCTTCTATTCTTTCATGTTAAACTAAAAATCCTAATAAATATTATCACACATGTTTTAATACTGGTAAAAATGTTCTCACTTGTCAAAACCAAAAGCATCCTTTCCCTGAACATGTTGTAAATCCAAACAGAAATTACTATATCACAAAGACCCCAAATTTTTGAGGCTTAATGTGTTCAAGATGTGAAGAATATTTTTAAATTTTTAATGAGGAGTATTACTCAAAATGACAGCACAGATAAACATTCATAAGGAGAACAATAAAAAGAAATAAAGGGGAGGGGAAATGTAAACATGGAGAAGAAGGGAAGGAATGAGAAGAAAATTTATGAGATTGTGCTAACTCTGGTGATTTACGGCTTTAAGAAAATGCTTTACAAAAGTAGTCTAGGCTATCATTTCTGACAGCTGTAATTTTTTTCCATTATTGGCACTAAAGAAATACTCTATTTCCATTACAGATAGGCTGAGGTTGGGGTATTTTTCAATGAGCGGATGATACCACTAAGTCACATCTAGCATGCTCTGTTGCAATTGCTTCCCACATACTTTTTCTTTTTTAGGGAAAATAATAACAAAAATAAATAAGCAACTCATTGCCACTCCAAATTTGTATATAATCTAAAACTAATTTGCCCAAACCTTTTCCAGGTGAAAACTGTAATGAGTCCTTGTCAACTTTATTCAGCGTTTCGTGAAGGTTCTGATGTGAGCCCGTGATTGTGAGATCATTTTACGTGCATCGTTCCTTTTCCGATTCCTTTTACCCTAGCTGAATCTCTCAGGTTAATTTGCTTGCATTGTTGCTTTCAAAATGCTCCCAGTGTGGTTTTAAGGGTGGTTATCAGGTAGTTCTCTTGAATCCCTCGGTTAAATTAATGTGGTTAAGTTAATAGATTCTGATTTAATAACGGTTGATCAGTCTCTAGTCCAAGGCTAATTACTAAACTGTCTGTGGAAATAGTGCAAATGGAGACCCATAAACATTTAAACATTAAAACCAAGCTATCAAACTGTTAAACACCATATGTTTATTCCCTATCTTGACAAAAATGTCTTAACAATGAAGTTCTTTAAAATACGTAAAACATGGGGGTGCCTGGGTGGCTGGGTAGGTTAAGTGTCTGACTTCTGCTCAGGTCATGATCTCAAGGCTCCTGAGTTCCAGCCTCGCGTCGGGCTGTCTGATTATGTGTCTCCCTCTTTCTCTGTTTCTCCCCCGCTCACACTCTGTCTCTCTCTCTCTCTCTCAAAAATAAACATTAAAAATTTTTTAATATGTAAAACATGACTTTTATATAATAAAGGGGAGCAAACTTTCAAGAAAATGTAATTTTATTATTGTACAAGTTTGGATACTTTGTTGACTGCTGGTGATGTTTGAGTAACAAAATGAAGACACTTGATTATTCATAAATTATATAAGTATTCTATATAATTTACTTGTTGCTTTCATCGCAGGAAAAAATACTTATGGTTATTAAAATTAGGATTTTATCATAATTTGTGTTCTATTAACAGCAATGTCATATCAGGTCACTGTACTCTGACACCATTTTTAATCAAATTTCTCAGCTGAGTAATAGCATATAAAATTATTAATGAAATGTGCAATCTATATGCTTGGGAATGAAATGCAAATTTTACAAAATTTAAATATTATTAAAGAAACTTTTATGAAGTATTTTATTTTTATCACAGAAGTATCTCAATTAAGTAGTGATATTTACTATCTCATAAAATTGCAGGCATGTCATTTGATTTGTTCAAGTTGTTTATCTAATAAAAATAATTTTAGCTCATTTATATTGTTTTGTTCAATAATTAAATCTGTCTTTAATAAATAATTTATGATGTCCTGTTTGCAGATTTTATGTGGGTCGTCTCAATATAAAGTTCATTTTTGTTGTTTCCAGTTTTTAAAAACTTAAGCAAGCTGTCTCTTTGAACATTTTCTGGTTCTTTGTGCTTTTCAGCTTTTCCCCCTGAGCTCTACTTTTGTATTTTATATTTCTACTATGATCTCAGCATGAACTCATTCTCACTAACCTAAAGGATTAAGAAATAAAATGCAATTATATTCAAAGTGAACTTAATTTCAATGTATTTTCATTAAAAGTGTAAAATAAAATTTTATCTGTTTTCAAAAATGTTATGTTCTGAAATATTTAGAACATTTAGAAATATTTATTTATGTATTTATTTATTTATATAAAAATTAAAATGCAGAACAAACCATAACATTGATACACATTTTGGTGTAAATTATTTAAATGAATCTGAAGTGATTTATATTTGGGAAAATTAATAAACTCTCATTAAACACTTTCACAAAAACAATTTTTTTTTTTTGCAATTCCAGCATTTAACACCCATCTAGTCATCATTTAGAAAATTTAGGGGCACCTGGGTGGCTCAGTCGGTTAAGTGTCTGACTTCAGCTCAGGTCATGATCTCGCCATCTGTGAGTTTGAGCCTCGCATCAGGCTCCGTGCTGACAGCTCAGAGCCTGGAGCCTGCTTCGGATTCTGTGTCTCCCTCTCTGCCCCTCCCCTACTCATGCTCTGTCTGTCTCTGTCTCAGAAAAATGAATAAATGTTTAAAAAAAATTTTTTTAATTAAAAAAAGTTTAGATTATGTTTTACTCATAAGTAGATGTAGATGTATACACTCACAAATATAAGAGTGATACAAACTGTTAAACATCACAAACTGCTGCCTTGGTGCCGTGTGCAGCAATGAATTGCAGATAAACGTAATGAACGTGGAAGACCAGGAAAGGAAGAACATGGAGTTTTCATACCACTTCTTTTATCTGAGAGGAAGGATTGAACAAACGGGTTAATCTGTCTTTTCTGTTTCCTAAGTGCTTCCACATCCCAAATCTCGTGCTCAGAAGCAGTGCCAGCAACACAACGCACAAACTTTGATGGCATTCAGTGGCATCAACATTTGTCTAGAGGATGTAAAAAAAAAAAAAAAAAAAAAAAAAAAAAAAAAAAAAAAAAAAAAAAAAAAAAGAGAGACGCGAAGTGTTTGCCCGAGGATGGAAAGTGTTAGTCCCCAGAGCAGATGTTTAGGATTCTGCGTTCTGCCATTGTCAGCACTGAGTGCTGCTCCGATCCCAAGTGCCAGAAGTGACCTTGCCCTCTTTCACAGAAGTTCGTGATATGAGGGGCCCTCTGAAGTGTGAAGTTCAAGTTCCAGGGGAGATTGGTTGGGAATCCTGTTCTCATGGTGTGACCCAGTCATGGCTGTGTTTCCCCAATGCCTTCGTCAGACTGCTTTCCCCAGAGGTATACTAATTAGTCACCCAGTTTTTAGGACGAAATGCAATGACGAGTGTAGCTCTTCCATGATGAAAAGAGCCTGAAGTAACTGGATTTACATATGTTTCTGATCCCAGACATCGTGCTTTTCTATTATGATGCAGCCGGCTGTCTGCCATTTTCTGCTGAGAGATCTTGGGCAAGCTAGCAATTCTCTGACTCTTGATTTCTTCAGCCACAAAATGGGTTCAAGAAAACTACTTTCTAGAGTTGTTATAAAAGATTAAATGAGTTGACGAATCATAAAATAAATTGTTCATTGCCTAATACATAGCTATTTTCATTGTTCCTGGTGTAAAATTTACCCCTCCACTCTCTATCCCACTGTTTAACCAAATAAGCTCCATCAGTTCTTTCTGACATACCCTCAGATGAAAAAATACATAAGTTGTTTTCTAAAGAAAAATTGCATGCCCAAAAAAGCCACTCTGCTTCCCCCAAACTATAGAAAACAGTGACTGCCATTCTAGGTCAACACTGGACAACAGCTTTCCCCCTCTCCCTGCCCCCATCTTTGCTGCCCTCCCTCCTCTCCCCCTCACCCCCCCCCCCACACTGCTGGAGCAACTTCTTCAACCTGCAGAGCCTACTTCTTTAAATTCATGGATGCAACCTATCTAGGCCCAAACCCCCCCAATGATCCTGCCAACTGGTCTTGTTAGCCCAGTAACTATTTTAGATCTTGTCTACCTGGGTCTAATATTCCACCCCTCCTTATTCTCAGCAGCTAACCCTGCCTTATGTAACAGAGAAAATAAACCATAAGATAGGAACTCTCCCAACCAAACCTATAAAATCAACTTCATTGTACCCATCCATGTCTCCACCTTCTCACTTCTTACCTCAGTGCCCCTTTCTACTTGTGCTCCTGACCATGCTTCTCCTGATGCTCATGGATCTCTCATCCTAAATTATTAGATTCCTTTACTTCAATTTCTCTCTTTTCATTAGGTCTTTCCCATCAGTATATAATTATATTCATTCTTCTCTTTTCTTAAAACCAAAAACAACAAAAAGAAATACTCCATAGACCTGTCACCGTTAGCATCTATGTTAACTCTCTTTTACAAATCTACTACTTGAATGAGTTGTCCTATTCATTGCCTGAATGTCTCCATCTTGGACACATTCCTCAAGCCATTTCCAGCAGGTTCCACTTTACCAAAACTGCTCTCACCAATATTGCCTTCAATGTCAGCCCATGGTGCCCAAAACCAATTTTTCAACATGTTGATTGACCTGGGCAGCATTTAACACTATCGATCCCTCTCTGCTTCTCAAAACACTGTCTTCTTGTGACTCTCATGGAATGACCTTTCCTTTTTTTTTTTTTATCTATTTACCCAGCAGTGTCTTCTCTGTTGCTCCTGAGAGCTCCTCCTCTACTTGGCTCCAAGGCTTGCAGGGTGATCTTCTAGATACTGTTTCTACCTACTCCTCCTATTCTCACACAGCAATTGCCCCATGGCAAGACACTGTCAGGGGCAACCCAAACCATCATAGGAAGAAAAATTATCAGCTCACAAACATGGGAAATTCAAAGGATGAAACTTAGCTCTGTTCAGGAGGGCGACTAGTGATCACAAGAAACTGTCCTATTTTTTCTGTCCTTTATCCCTGTTTCCATAATGTTGTCTTCATTCTTAGCCAGGCTTTCTCCCTTAACAGCCAAGAGAGCCACTGGCAGCTCCAGATTTGCATGGCCCAGGATTCTAGAAGGTAAGAGACCAACATTCTTCTGGTATTTGTTCCCACTTTTCCCAAGAAGGTCTGATAAACTCACTTTGGTTCACATGCTCACCCTGAACCAAGCACTGTGGCCAGAGTGATGGGGTACTTAGAGAGTCAGTCTGGGTCCCACCCCTGAGGTAGGAGTAGGGCAGAGTGAATCCCAGCCAGGACACCTGAGTGTCCCCACAGGTCTTCTGAGTAAGGGAAAGAGATGCTGGTCAAGAAAACAAAATACACGTCCATGTCCTCATTTATCATTTTTTGTCAGTAATTTTCCTGCCTCAATTTCTGTTTTTTTCTTAAAAAAATTTGTTTAATGTTTATTTTTGAGAGAGACAGAGCATGAGCAGGGGAGGGACAGAGAGAGAGGGAGACACAGAATCCAAAGCAGACTCCAGGCTCTAAGGTGTCAGCACAGAGCCCAATGTGGGGCTCGAATTCACGAACTGTGAAATCATGACCTGAGCTGAAGTCAGAGGCTTAACTGACTGAGCCACCCAAGCGCCCCTTTCTTTCTTTCTTACTTCTGTTGTCTGTATCTTTCATATCAGATATGCTAACACTTGCTCTTCTGTATGTATTGGTGAGAGAAGAATGATTAGAACCTCTGCGTCCATGCACAGAGCTTGGGAAAGGAGAGCTTCACTGGCCTGTGATCTGACTAAGCCATTTAGTGGTGGAGCCTCTGGTGATGGTATTTTGGGGACTTATCCTGGGACCAGGAAGCTTTCCTGAAGGACACCGTTGCACCTCCTGCCTTGTGAACAACGGCCTCGACTTCAGCACTTCGGAGTGGAGAATAATGTCACCAGATCTCAGGATGCAGCCTCCTTAACATTTTCTTTCTTTCTTTCTTCCTTCCTTTTTTTTTTTTTTTAATTTGTAACGTTTATTTATATTTGAAGGACAGAGAGATAGGGCATGAGTGGGGGAGGGGTAGAGAGAGAGGGAGACACAGAAACCGAAGCAGGCTCCAGGCTCTGAGCTGTCAGCACAGAGCACTATGCGGGGCTCGAACTCACTGACCGCGATATCGTGACCTGAGCCGAAGTGGACGCTCAACCGACTGAGCCACCCCGGCGCCCCTCCTGACATTTTCCGATTGGCTGGTTTGTAGCCAGTCACCCCTTATCCTCAGCTGTGCCTAGGTGTCTCCAGTCCAGAAACCTCTCCAGGGAACAAGCCTCACTGTTTCTCTGGGGGGGGGGGGGGGGGGGGATGGGGGGTGGTGATCAGAGACAGGCGCCCAGTCTTGATCCCAAGGAGTGGTCTGACTGCTTCTTAAACAGAGGACACAAGGGTCCTCCAGTGTGCTTAATGAGCAAATGCTGCTTGTGATTAGGAAAAATATGGCAAAGGGCTAGCCCCAACTGGGAGGGGCAACCCTGAGGAGAACCTACAAATGAGTCAAGACAAAATCGTGGCACCGACATGTAAAGGTGCCAACATTCTGAGTAGAGAGAGATGAAACTGACTGAGAAACAGAGGGGCAAAGTTACAGAATGAACGGCATGGTAACTATGGAGGCACAGAATGTAATAAAA
This sequence comes from Puma concolor, assembly GCF_028749965.1. Taxonomy (NCBI): domain Eukaryota; kingdom Metazoa; phylum Chordata; class Mammalia; order Carnivora; family Felidae; genus Puma; species Puma concolor. The sequence continues at coordinate 119,093,747 of NC_141671.1, read as the reverse complement.
CCGAAGATGCAGAATGGATGAAGTATTTGCATTCCGCTGAAGGAGGGTCATATATCACCTTTGTAGGGGGTGTTGTGACAGTTATAGATTGTATATGTAGCCTGTTTTTCATTTTAGGTTTTTAATAAATGGTAGTATTATATCATTTTTAGTTAAGATATTACCCCATTCACATTAAAAAAAAAACAAAAAAAACAAAACCAGGTATATTTTTAGATTACAACCAAGAAGAACCATCTGGAAAGTATTTAGGAAGGGAGATATATGCTCCTGCAAATAGATACCAGTAAAACATTTTAGCAGGAACCCATGGTCATCTGTATCTGAAATGACTCATGGTGCTTTCTTTCGTACCTGCTGTATCTCCACTGCAGATTCAGACACCCGTTAGGGAAAGTCTAGTTAGCTTGGCTCTTGGTACCCAACTTAAAAGGGTAGTTCCTTACATGATAATAATAAAATATTGATAATAATGTACAACTCAATGTTCCATACATAGATTCACACCTAAAAAAGGTAACGTCAATAAAATGTACCCCAAAATGCTATAACTGTGGGCTTTTTCTTAAATGGTAATCCTTTTAATTACTAGAAATTGAGTCATCTCATGTCAGTGTTTTAGTGCTTTCTTTACAAGTCGCATTCTAGGTAATAGTTCTCAAGGGACTGAAATGAACGTGCCTCAAATGCCTTTGTGAAATTCACGCTCCTCTGACATTACAGTGATGTTAGATGGAATAAAAACACCCTAAATTGTTTTGTAAGCTATGTATAACCCCCATCTCTGAAGTCTCTGCCTCAGTGCAGGGAAATTCTTGACTGAGGACCTTAGGCTACTCCAGTTTTGAGGACAATTTGTCTTTGGAATCATAGTAATAAAAGCAATGGTTGTTATTTTTTTTACAACTCTATCATGACAGTCCAATGCCCTATATATTTTAGTACATACCACTTTATTGAAATAATTATCTCTTCACTTGGAGAAGTTTTTTTAAAAAATCTGTTAATGAATAGAGAAATTTGCTAATTTTGTAAGTGTTCAGAAATCAGTTATAATACTTATGTTCTCATTTCAGCCAAACAAAAATGATGGAAAAGAAACCAGATTACATACTTATGAAACAAAAAGAAATAAAAGCAGGTCATGGTGACGTTGAGGGCCAGTATATTATATCCTTTCTTGACTGAGCTATTCATCTATGTTTAAGTTCTACTAATTTAAAAATTAATTCAATTTTATTGATGAAAATAATTGTGTTCTACTGAATTTTATGAGTACTTAATGCATTTATTATACATTTCTGATTTTTATACAAACACCAGTAGACTTTTTTTTAAATGTTTTTTTATTTTTATTTTTTGAGAGAGAGAGAGCACGCAAGTCAGGGAGGGGCAGGGAGGGCAGGGACAGGGGATCAGAAGCAGACTCCGCACTGTCAGCACAGAGCCCGACGTGGGGCTCGAACTCACAAACTGTGAGATCCTGACTGAGCCAAAGTCGGATGCTCAACCGACTGAGCCACCCAGGCTCCCCTACCAGTGGACATTTAATACCATGCTGAAGTCTGCCAGATTTTCCCAGAACATTCTATTTCATCAAAAAATAAAAGAAACAGCAGTGGCTTAAAATGAAGAATTTTTTGGTGTATATAAATGACAACAAACAAACAAAAACAAACAAAAATAAATGATATTCTTTATAGAATGTGATAATGTAAGTGATAGTAAAATACTTATTACTTATACCAGAAATGTCAGAGGAAGAAATTGACACTTTTATTCTGTTTTGTTTGTTTTTAGTTTGGTAATGTGGTGACATTGAGTTTTGAATAATAAACCAAATTTGCATTTCAGGGATGAACTCAACTTGGGTCATGATGGCTTTTTTAAATATTGCTGGATTCTTTTAGCAAGTATTCTGGTAATGTTCCTGAGTCTACATTCATAAGGGATATTAGAATGTAGTCTTCTTTTTTAGTAGTGTCTTTGTCTAATTTTACTATGAGGATAATGATGGTACCATAAAATGAGTTGGAAAGCATTCCCCCTCTTTTAATTCTTGAAGTGTTTGTGTATAATTGACATTATTTATATCTTAAATGCCTGATGAAACTCATCAAAGAAACCTCTGAGCTTGGAGTTTTCTTTATGGGGACATTTTCAACTATGAATTTTATTTCTTCAACACCTATTAAGGCTTTTCATGTAATTTAATTCATGTTTTCTTGAGTAGGTTTTGTTAGCTTGTGTCTTTCAAAGAACACATTTCAAAGAACAAAGAACTTCATCTTGGTTGTCAAATTTATTGGCAGTCTATTTTCCATATTATTTCCCTACTCCCTTTTTTAAAAACATTTTTAATGTTTATTTTTGACAGAGAGACAGACAGACAGACAGACAGAGCATGAGTTGGGAAGGGGCAGAGAGAGGAAGACACAGAATCTGAAGCAGGCTCCAGGCTCTGAACTGTCAGCTCTGAACCCAGTGAGGGACTCAGGGGAACCCATGAATCATGAGATCATGATCTGAGCTGAGGTTGGATACCCAACTGACTGAGCCACCCAGGCACCCCCTTTTTTTCCTTAAAAAAATTTTTTAATGTTTATTTTTGAGAGAGAGAACTTACTGCCTTTTTAATATCTGTAGCATGTGTAATGGTGTCTTCTCTCTCATTCTTAATATGGTAATTTGTGTCATCTCTATTTTCCTAAACAATGCATCTACAAGTTTATCAATTCTATTGATCTTTTTAAACATGATGGTTTCATTGATTTCCTGTATCATCTTCATTTTTATTATATTGGTTTCTGCTTTTATCTGTATTATTTGTTTACTTTTTTTATTTTAGGTTTAATTTGTTTTTCTGTTTCTAGTTTCTTAAGGTGGAAGTTTAAGTAATTGGTTTGAGATCTTTCTTTTCTTCTCCTATAAACACGTAATGTTCTGAGGTTTCTTCTAAGCACTCCTTTTGCTACATTGTATAAATGTTGATTTTAATTTTTACTCTGTTCAAAATATTTTATTATTTTTCTTGTGATGTCTTTTTTGTACCATGGATTACTAGAATTTTAGAAGTGTGTTTTTAAATTCTACCAGTGTCTTTTGAGTTATTGATTTCCAGTTTAACACCTCTGAGTTTTGACACCATAATTTGTATAATTTCAATCTTTTAAAGTGTATTGAAATTTGTTATTTGGTCCAGAATGTGGTCTATTTTGGTGACTGTCCCATTTGCCCTTGAAAAGAATGTGTATTCTATTTGTTGGGGGTAGTGGGCTGATAGCATTGTTCGAGTGTTCTGTATCCTTATGACTATCTATGTACTCTATCAATTATAGAGAGAGAAGTATAGTCTTTGTTTTGTCTATTTTTTCTTTGAGGTTTATCAATTTTTGTTTTATGTAATTGAATTTAAAGTTCTGTATTTAGATGAATGTATCAAGACTTTTTATATGTTCTTAATGGGCATATAAATGTTTATCTTTATCAATAAGAAATGTCCTTCTTTATCCTTGGTAATATTCCATGTTCTGAAATCTATGTAGGAGAAAAATATCTATTCTAACATTCTTCTGAATAATGTTAGTCTGATATATTCCTCTTCATCAATTAACTTTTCACCTGTTAGAAGTGTCATTTGTCTTTATATTTAAAGCAAGTTTTTCTTGAACTCAGCATCTAATTGTCCTGTTTTTTATTTAAATAATCTCTGCTTTTTAATGGAGTGTTAGGCCATTTACATTTAATGAAATTGTCAATACGTTGGTTTAAATCTACCATATTGCCATTCATTTTCTATTTGTCTTATCTGATCTTTGTTTCTTTTTACCTCTTTTCCTGCCTTATTGTTTAATAATTTTCAAGATTTCATTTTATCTTTTCTATTTATTAGCACTAAAATATTTTAAAGTCTTTGTTCTAGAGTTTACAACATAAGGATTCAATTTGTCCCAGTATACCGCCAAATAACACTTTACTATAGTATCCTTCCATCTTGCCTTATTAGCCTTTGTTGGAAACTGTTGTTGCATACATTTTACCTCTACATATATTATTAATCCCACAATATGCTATCTTTTGCTTTAGACCATTAATTACCTTTCAGATTTATTTTTAATGGTGAAATATGTTTTATATTTACCCACACTTTTACAATTTCTGGTGCTCTTCATTTCTTTGTATAGATCCAAATTTCTATCTGGTCTTATTCTCCTTCTACCTGAAGAATGTCCTTTAACATTTTTTTTTTTTTTTTGTAGTGAAGTTCTACAGGCAACTTCTCTTAGCTTTTGCTTGTCTAAAATAGACATTACCTTATATTTGAATGGTATTGTTTTGGTTTTTAAAAAATATTTATTTACTTATTTTGGGAGAGAGAAGGAAAGAGAGAGCGAGTGGGGGAGGGGCAGAGAGAGGGTAAGAGAGAATCCCAAGTAGGCCCCTCACTGTCAGCACAGTGTCTGATGTGGGGCTCCATCTCATGACCACGAGATTATGACCTGAGCCAAAATCAAGAATCAGATGCTTACCCGACAGCCACCCAGGAGCCCCTGACTGCTATATTCTTTGAATAAAGAATTCTAGGGTGACAGTATAATTTTTCCCTCTGCACTTCAAGATGTCCCTTCATCATCTTCTGGTTTACATTGTTTTCAGACAAGAAGTCTGTAAAATTGCTGTCATTCCTCTGTATGGAAGATGACTTTTTTCCTCTGGCTGCTTTTAAGATTTTCTCATTCTCACTGGTTCTCAGCAATTTGACTACAATACGACATGTAATTTTTGTTTGTTTTTTCTACTTGGAGTTTGTTAGATTTCTTAGATTTGCAGATTTATAGTTTTCATCAAATTTGGAAATTTTTGTTGCCTTTTTTTATTTCTCTTGCTCTTTCTGGGACTCCAATTACGTATATGGTAGACTGATAATTTTCTTCATGTCACTGTGCTCTGTTTATTATTTTCTGTCTTTTATCTCTGTACTTCATTCTACTCACCCTCCCCCCTTCCCCAGTACTTCATTTTTTTTTTTTTTCCTGGTTTAGGATGAGTCTTTATTTTATTTTTTTATTTTTTGCACAGAACATTTTATTTTTTTATTTTTATTTTTTTCAATATATGAAATTTATTGTCAAATTGGTTTCCATACAACACCCAGTGCTCATCCCAAAAGGTGCCCTCCTCAATACCCATCACCCACCCTCCCTTCCCTCCCACCCCCCATCAACCCTCAGTTTGTTCTCAGTTTTTAAGAGTCTCTTATGCTTTGGCTCTCTTCCACTGTAACCTCTTTTTTTTTTTTTCCCTTCCCCTCCCCTATGGGTTTCTGTTAAGTTTCTCAGGATCCACATAAGAGTGAAAACATATGGTATCTGTCTTTCTCTGTATGGCTTATTTCACTTAGCATAACACTCTCCAGTTCCTTCCACGTTGCTACAAAGGGCCATATTTCATTCTTTTCATTGCCACGTAGTACTCCATTGTGTATATAAACCACAATTTCTTTACCCATTCATCAGTTGATGGACATCCAGTACTTCATTTTGGATAGATTCTGTAACTAGGTCTTCTACTTCACTAATCTTTTATCTTTGCAAAGTCAAGTATGCTGTTCATTCCCTCCACTGTATTTTTAATTCAGAGATTGTGTTTTTCATCTTTAGGAATATCATTCTTTTAACACTTTCAATTTCCCTTTTCAGCATGATCGTACTTTCTTTTACATATTTGAGCATTTGTATCATGTTTGCAACAATGCCTCAATATTTTCTGCAAATTCTGTCATCTCTGTCATTTATTTTCTATTTCTGGTGACTGACTTTTCTCAGTCTTCACTTTTTCCTTCTTTCCTCACTGACTTTTGAGAGAATGCTGAATGTTATGAATTTTATATTGTTGGCTGCTGGATTTTCTTGTATTTTTAAAATACTATTTGATTAGTTTCTGGAAAGCAGTCAAGTTTCCTTTAGATTAGCTTATTCCTTGTGGGATTTATTTTTAAGCTCTTTTAAGTTGGGTCTAGAGTAGTCTTTACTATTAGGAACAATTTTGCTCTACTTCAAAGACGTGGCCCTTCTAGTCTCATGTTTTTAATGCACTGTCTCCACTCTGATTTAGACTGTATGTGAGCTCTGAGAATTGTCTGTCTTTCAAATTCTCAGTAATCACTCTTTTCTTGAAAGCTATTTTTGTCTGGCCTTATGGAGAATTCCCCCTATGTATGAACATTTTGGTATTCAAAGAAAGATTCAAGGGTTCCCTATTGTAGATTTCTGAAGATTTCTCTCTGTGTACCTCCCTTCTTCGGGTAATCTGTCCCATGAATTCTATTTGATTCATCCTCTTAGACCATCAACCTTGGTCTACCCAACACAGAATAATTGTCAGACTTTATTAGGTTTCCCCTACCTATGCTGCAGAGAATTACCTCTGGGCAGAAAGTATAGATGATGGTAGATTTAACATCAATTTTTTCACTTCAGAATTTACAGTCCTGTGTTGGCAGTTTTCCAATGTTTGAAAATAGTTTTCCTTATAATTTTTGACTATTTAGATACTTATGGCTGGAAGTTATTTTTGGCTATATTACTCCCTCATGGAAGAAACAGAATTCCACATATTCATTATTCATATTATTATTGTATTCTTTTGTATTGATGTTGGAGGAGCTGATGCAGAAAAAAATTTTCTGCTATAAATTATCAAGCTTTTAATATCTTTGTATATAATGCATCTCCTTGGGGGCAGGATATGAGTGTGAAGGTAGGAGGTGAAGTCTGTCATATAATTGAGCCTATGGTTTCTCAAGGGAAATAATCATTACTGGATTATCTTTCTGTTCACAGAGTAATAATAATACTTTGCAAATAATTGGCTCCCCAACACTATTGGCCAATGAGCAAAGGAAGAAAGGAATGAATGGATGAAAATGGAAGAATATATAATCAGAGATAGGATTCTTTTTCAAATAATATAAATACATTTTTTTTAAATTTTTTTTTCAACGTTTATTTATTTTTGGGACAGAGAGAGACAGAGCATGAACGGGCGAGGGGCAGAGAGAGAGGGAGACACAGAATCGGAAACAGGCTCCAGGCTCTGAGCCATCAGCCCAGAGCCCGACGCGGAGCTCGAACTCACGGACCGCGAGATCGTGACCTGGCTGAAGTCGGACGCTTAACCGACTGCGCCACCCAGGTGCCCCTATAAATACATTTTTAAGATCTTGTTACATATTGCTCTTTTGCTCTTTGAAAAAATGGCAGCCATTTATATTACATCAGTCATAAAAGCATTTACTCATTTTTTTACAGGTCTGCCAACATGTAGCTAAATCATTTTTATGATTCTAAGAACTGATGAACAGCAAACATCCAGAACCATTAATTTGCACACTAGACCTTCAAACGTCTATGCCAATTTTCTTCCTAGAATTAGGATCTCTTAATACAAAATTTTGCCTGAAAAGAGTTTTTCAAGTTATTTACACAATTATCCCTTGTCAATCATTTCTGTATTCACAGTTTTATTTCAAAGATATCAGTAGCAAAATTCTAGATTACTATTATGTTTATTAACCTAATATCAGCATTTTAGTCTTTTAACATGAACCATTTATTAGCCGTATTGTATAATTTTGTCCTGATCTGAAGTTATTAAAAATATCTCCAAAATTAATATCAAGATATTTTGAAGAGTTTGAAAGATGTGAGCAAATCAATGTATTTTAATATAATGTAAAAAAAGACTTCCTGAAAATTAGGGTAGTAAAGGGGCATCTGGGTGGCTCAGTTGGTTAAGCGTCCGACTTCAGCTCAGATCATGATCTTGTGGTTTGTGAGTTCGAGCCCTGTGTCAGGCTCTGTGCTGACAGCTCAGAGCCTGGAGCCTGCTTCAGATTCTGTGTCTCCCCCTCTCTCTGTCCCTCCCATGCTCATGCTCTGTCTCTCTATGTCTCTCAATAATAAATAAATGTTTAAAAAAAAATTTTTTTTAAATAAGTATGTTTAAATGATTAAGATATTATAAACTAAACAAATAAGAACATGAGAAAACTAGAAGTCACTGAAAATTGCCTGGCAAATTTTATATAAAAAAAGGGGTTTGTAGAAAAGAAATAGTCACTAGAATTGAACAATTACTAAACGTATTAAACATAAGATTTATGAATACAGAAAGAGATTTAGCAAATTGGTAGATTCTACTGAGAAAACTATCCCAAAAGCAACACAGTTAAAGAGATAATGTGAAAGAGCAGTGAACAGACAAAAGATAGAAGGAGAAAATGTAACATTTGTGTACTGGTATTCCATGAGAAGACAGTATAGAGAATAAAAGATAGGCAAATTTTTGAATAATATATGTGTAGAAGTTTTCCAAATTTAATGTAGATAGGAATCCATGGTTTGTAACTCAAACAAGTAATCAGTAAGATAACATCACTACATACTTAACACAAACTCCTACATGTCAGAAACAAAAAGAAGATTTTAGGCAATGAAGCACAAAAACCAGACATATAAACAGCATCAACAGAAGCAAAAAGTGGAATAATATATTCAAAATGTTCAGAGAAAAATAACTGAGACGCTAGATTTAATCTATTATTCAAGTGGAGGTCAAAATGAAGGACTATTAAGATAAATAAAACCCAAGAGAATTTACTGTTAACAAAAGTTGCTGAATGAATTATTAAGGAAAGTGCTGCAGAAAGAACGGTAATTGCAGAACGCAATGAGATGCAAGAAGGAAGAAAATAACTTTTTTACATATGGGTAAATCTTAAAAAGAGGGGATTGAATGTATAAAACAAAAATGGAATTTGATGACCAATTATTCGTGGCTATAAAAACAAGGTGATATGAACATCCTGGACAATATTAGCAGGTAAGACAGGTGGTGGATCATTAAAGTTAAATTATTCTTTAGGAAGAGAAAGCAGAGTAATATTTAAAAATATTTTTAAGCTTTATTTTTTAATTTACAAGATGTAAATTCACTCTATTTGCTGTACAGTTCTGAGCTTTGACAAATGCATAGTGTCATTTAGTGACACCGCCATCAAGATACAGAACAGCTCCATGTCTCAAAAAATTGCATTGAGCACGTCCTTTGTAGATAATCCCTCTCCCTACTCCTAACTGCTGACAACCACTGATCTGTTCGCCATCCCTGTAGTTTTGCCCTTTCCAGACGACCATACACATGGGATCATGCAGAATGCACTCTGCTGGGTCTGGCTTATTTCACTTAACATGTGCAGTTGAACTTCATCCACAGGGTTGCATACCTCACAATTCTCATCTGTTTTATTCCTGAGTAGTAGTCTGTCCAACAATTCCAATATCTCATCCTCTCAGGGTTGGCATCCAATGATTATCTCTTATGTATTTTTCCTTTATGTATCCTTTATGTATTTTCCTTTATGTATCTTTTCCTGGTGTCTTTTATAAAATTTGTATTGGATTATGGGCATTTGGAATATTATGCTGTGAGAGTCTGGGTTCTCTTAAAATCCTGTGGGCAATGTTGACTGGAATTGGTCAATATTAGATCGAAGGCTCTGTTGCAATCTGTGGGCTGTGGTTGTGCTGTTAGTTCAATTTTCAGACGTATGCTATACTATGGGGTCTGCTCTATGCACAAAGCACTCATGGTCCAGCCTGGAAATTGGGCACTGTTTTGTATCACAGTTCAGTTCTCTGAGACTTTGCTGTGCTTCTTTTTATCTGTTTTGTATATAGACAGATCAGGTGTGAGTTTGGTTTGTGTCAAATTACACACATAATTAGGGAGTCCCATTTCCCAGCGCTCTCATTTCAGGGATTCCCCTGCCTTCTCAGCATCTAAGACCCCCTTTTCTCAGTTCTTCTGGCCAGAAAAAAAAAAAAAAAAAAATTGGTCTAAGCTTTTACTAAGATAATCCTGTTTGTTTTTCTTTTTATCTTTTAACCTACTAATGGGATTAAACATATTTTGTGTTATTGACCGCTTTTTGCATGCATTCAATGAATTCCACTTGGTTATGTTACACCACTAATGTTCTGTTAAATTCTGTATGTTAATATTTTCTATAGGATTTTTGCACTTTCTTTCTTTCTCTCTCTCTCTCTCTCTCCCCTCCACACACATTGCTGTGGGCTGAATTGTATGCCCCCCCCCATTCATATGTTGAAGTTCTAACCCCCAATATGATGGTATTTGGAGATAGAGCTTTTGGGAAGTAAGTGGGTTTAAATGAGGTCATGAGGGTGGGGCCCCCATAATGAGATTGGTGGCCTTACCAGAAGGGACACCAAAGAACTTACTCTCTCCACCATCTGTCTCCACCGTATGAAAACACAGCAAGAAGGTGGCTATCTGCAAGTCAGCAAGAGGGGTCTCCCCAGAACCTGACCATGCTGGTACCCTGATCTCTGACTTCCAGCCTCCAGTTGGTTAAACCATCCAGTCTATGGTACTTTGTTATAGTAGCCTGAGCTGATCAATATACATCCTATTGATTGTATTTCTCTGGAGAACCCTGACAAATGCAGAAAACTTTCTTCTTCCCCTATGCTCTGAGACAATTTAAATAACATTGAAATTCTTTGTACCCTGAAAGTTATCTGATTGCTGAGTTTCTTATGTAGCTGTTCATCTGTTAGGTTTTCTATCTTTCTGGGATCAATTATTATTTTTTAATATTTCTAAAAAATCATCTACTTCAAGTTTTCACATTTGTTTGCATAGTGTAAACTATTTGCCATATAATATCTTATGCTTCTTTTTTCAATTGTGGTTATTTCTGTCTTTTTCCTTCAAACTGAATGTATCAGAGTGAGACTTCAAAACAATTTCAAATTGCATCTCTGTCCCTAATAGTTAATATCTTTGGTGTACCCTTGGGTAACATTTTTCAAATATTAATGAATGACCTTACAGCACCCCTCCCCCATATTGGTGTACTTTTCATTGTTGTTAAATAACTTTTGTCTTTCAACTTACATTTTGTACCTCTGCTCTTGGTCTATTTCTTTAGACATTTCTGATTTTTTAAATTTATTTTTTTAATGTGCTTATTTATTTCTTGGCACATTACTACCAATTTATTTTGTAAAGGTGAATGGTTTATATTTTTTTAGTGGCCTATATATTAATTTAATGGAACATGGTAACAGGAACTGTGAAGGCTGGACTCAATTCTCTGTCTAACGATTAAACATATTTAGAATAGTTAACATTATTTTTTAGTTAATAAGCTAATAATATAGAATTTAAGTATTCAACATGTTTCTAAACTGAGATTTATTTATTTATTTTATTATTTAAAAAAAATTTTTTTTTAACGTTTATTTTTGAGACAGAGAGAGACAGAGCACGAACAGGGGAGGGGCAGAGAGAGAGGGAGACACAGAATCTGAAACAGGCTCCAGGCTCTGAGCTGTCAGCACAGAGCCCGACGCGGGGCTCGAACTCACGGACCGTGAGATCATGACCTGAGCTGAAGTCGGACGCTTAACCGACCGAGCCACCCAGGCGCCCCTAAACTGAGAAGTATTTAAAACCAAGCAACAGTTTTAATGATATCACAATAAAGATCTTTGTGTAGTAGAGACTGCTAACTTTCTTTCTCTCTCACCTTCCCTTGGAAAACAAACCTCCCTCCAGTTAGAGGCTACATTTCCCATCCTACCTTGTAGAGAGTCGTGACCACATAACTATGTTCTAGCCAATGGAAGTCAGTGGAAGTGCAACATCAACATTCTCTCTCTCCAAGGGAATTATTTATCCTCTACTTTCCTTCCTTCCTCCTTTATGTGTCCTAGAACCAAGAGGTGCTGCTCAAAACAATATGAGCACAATGCATCTTTGTTCAGATTTTTTTAAAAAATGACTGCTCTGGGAAAGTAAAGATGTCCTTGCTTTGCCATTGAATTGATTAAAAACACTCTCCCTAAGATGATTTATAAAAAGGTGCCCTTTTGGATTGACTAATGAAAAACAGTTGCTGTTTCTCTCAATTTTCCCTAAGCTAGTGTGACAGCAGAGCATGGTCTGACTTTTGCCAATGAGCCACCTTCTACATTGGACAAGACGGTACCCGAGGGAATGGTCAAGCAACAAGAAAGAAGGAATCTGAATCCTGGAAGACTTTATGGAGCAGGGTCTACTCCATGAGAAAGAAACTGATTGATATCTTTTTTGAGCCATTGTATTTTGGGCTTCCATTATTGTAGTAGCTAAGTCTATACCTTAGTTATACTTCGGTTCCTATTCTATAGGAGTCACTGATTTAATACTTCGATATTGACTAAATAAATTCATCTCTTTATTCAATTTCCAAACTCATCGAGTGCAGATATCTTCAATGTAAGACAAAATTCAGTCTTTTAATTAGATCATCACAAAAAATGGATCTTGCTGACGCATACTTCTGTACAATGAACTTTTGTTATATATGCGAATAGTTTTAATTATATTTTTCCATGTTACTAGAGTCTATATAAGGAGGACATCATTTAGCTTACTAGTATAATTGCTTTTATCATTTTCTCAGTAAATTTGCACATAGAATAATTTGCCTCTAAAAAGAAGAAAGAGGTTTCTTTCCCTCTAGTGAATCATGGAAGATTTCCAGACAGTCAACCCTGACCAAAATTCTTAGGGACTACAAAAATCCCATTTTTAGAAAATAGTGACTTTACAGGTGTGTATTGTGTCAATTACCACCATTTCCAGTTTCCAAACAACGAAAGTAATGGTCTCCCTTCATGCCAACCAAATTTGGGCAGGCCTAGTGCTTGTCAGACCAAGTGAGTCTTTTAGTTCAGGGTGCAGTATTTCTATATGCAGCACCACATTTTCACAAATGTTTGTTAAACACATAGCATTAGCCAGGTACTATGCCACACATAAATTATAAAAATTATCCTTACCTTGCGACACTTACCTATCAGCTGTTTGTAGAAGAGATAAATGAATAAAGAGATAATTTCAATGTAAAGCAGTGATTTTGATAAAAGCACAGTACCAGTCAGTTATTAATTTATTGCCTTTGTGCTCCCAATCCACCTTCATTGCCTGCTTGTGACACGGAAACATTGGTCTCTTGCTAGCTGTTATGCTTTGTCAGTAGAGGGTGCTGGAGGGACACTGCAAGAGGGAGAGAGGTCCCTTCCTGGTTCAAGTGTGCATTCCAGCATTCTTGTGCTTGCTGTGTTGGGCTGGCATGTAGGACACTCAGTGGAGGTCACTTCTAGAGAGTTTCAACAGCATCGCCGTAAATATCTTTGTAGTAAGTTCCCAAAGTACTTCCATAGACTTTCCATCAGTAAGAATGGCAGTACCTCCCAGGCAGGTGGCAGGTAGTTCTGCAGGCTTTCCAGGGGGCAGGGCAGTTCAGTGGCATCTCCCCGTCTCCAGGTATCAGCCTCTGCATGAGTTCTGCAGTCTCTCCAGCTGGCCTCACATCAGCAAGTTCAATGGCACACCCTCACTGGCAGATTCAGGCAGGCTCTGTGGGTGCTCAGAGACTTCAACAGTACTTCTTGAAGGTGACTTCCTGGCGGTTTTCTGGTAAGTCCAGCCGGTATCTGCTTGGCTTTGCAACCAGTTCAACAGCAGCCTCTGGAGGCAGCCTCTCAGCAAAACTCAGCAGTAGCACAGTGGGCAATGTCCTGGTAACTAGCCTTAGCCCATTGGCACTGCTGCAGGAAACTTCCAGTTTGTGAGTCCCAGCCCCTACAGTTCATTCCCACCGGCCTCAGCTTGCGGATTGTGGACAGACTCTGGCCTGGGAAACCCAGCAAACCTCTCCAGCATCCAGTGAGCAGGAGCTATCCCAAAGAGGGCTGGATCCCAGGCTTGGGGAAGGCTTCCTTCCTTGAGTACCCCCCTCAGCCTTGGAGTTGAAGGGAAGAAGACCTTCCTTTACCCTTCTGGCTGGACTTATTAATGTTTATTTTATTTTTGAGAGAGTGAGAGACTGAGCATGGGCAGGGGAGGGGCAGAGAGAGAAGAAGACACAGAATCTGAAGCAGGCTCTAGGCTCTGAGCTGTCAGCACAGAGCCTGATAAGGGACTTGAACTCATGAACCTCGAGATCATGACCTGAGCTGAAGTCGGACACTCAACCGACTGAGCCACCCAGGCGTCCCCCTTCTAGCTGGACTCAGAATGAAATTGACATGAGACAGATAAACGGGAGAAAATCAAATTTAATAGGCGTACATATGTAGAATCCACACACACATGAAATTCCAAAGACAATGAGGCAAAAGGAAGCTTATAAGAGATAAGGAGAGGGGTAGAGATCTGGGAATACAAAGGGGAGAAAGCTCATCAGCAAGAAGGTGAAAGGCGATGTTTGGAAAAACAAGGTTGTCCTATTATGCAGATAAGTCCCTTAGGTAAGGAGGAGCCTCTGTTAATAGCTCTTTTCCGGGTACAGGCTCTCGGGTCCTAAGTAAATGTAGGCAATTGATGGGGAAGCAGAGGGCTTTTCTTGCATTTGCTGGGTTTTGATTACTTTTAACTCAAAATAATCGTATTTTTTTTTTAAGTTTATTTATTTATTTTAAGAGAGAGAGCAAGCAAGCATGCTAGCAAGGAAGGGGCAGAGAGAGAAGGAAAGAGAGAATTCTAAGCAGGCTCTGTGCTATCAGTAATCTCACAAACCCTGAGATCATGAACTAAGCTGAACTCAAGAGTCAGAGGCTTAACCAGCTGAGCCACTCAGGTGCAGCTTAACTCAAAATAATCTTTATGTCAAAGTGACCCATCTTGGGGTAGCCTGCCCTGAGTCCCTGCAGGGTATTCTTTACAGTTCTCTTTATTCCCTTTTAATAGTTTTCTTTGGAAATACAAAATAATTTTTCATATTAAGCCGTCTCTTTTCAAATTACTGTGAGGTTTTTGTCTCCTTACTGGAACCTGACTTAATAAGCACTATTATTAATTATCATCATCATCATCTTAACCATAAATTGGTTGTCCCTAAATTAACAATGATACATAGAACACTATTTATATGGAGTATAATGATATGCCAATATACCCATATTTACATGTTTTCCCTCTTTGCGTAATAAGGTATACCTTAAGTAATCACTATTTTTCTAACCTCTTTTTCCCACTTAGAGAATCACTTCTAACTTATTTTTATCTGAAAAGTTTACCTGAAAGATCCATTCTCATATCATCTAAAAATGAATGCTGAGGAAATAGTACAAAGTGTAGCATACTAGAGAAATTTATTTTCCTAGTCAAGAAGCGAAGTGCATTATAAATTTAACCCAAAAGTTCAGTAATCCACTGGCCTTGAGGATTGAGTTTGTGAAAAATGGGGGTATTAATCAGCCCATACTCAACTTCACTGCCTCATGGACACTGAAGGTTCTGAACAGAACTTCTGTGGGGAGACTCAGAAACCAATAGGAGTTTAGTAGCCAGTGGAGTGAGACCGTTAATTCCTTTTAAAAAATATTAATCATGGAATAGTATTTTATAGCTTCTGGAAGCAAGTTCTCATGGACTTTTGGGGGGGCATTGTCCCTATAGTTCTGTAGGGAGTTATGAATACAGAAGCTTGAGGCCACATATTCTAGAATTCAGCTTGAGTAACACAGTAACATTCAGCTGGGGCCCTACTATGTGAAACGTACAATGGGACAAAGATGGACCCATTTGCTGGGTTATAAACTCCTTAAGGAGTTTATAATCTAGTAAGACTCATACAGATGACAAATAGAATACAGGACAAGACCGAATGAGTGATCAATGAGAAGCATGGCAGCCATGGGAAAGTGCCTCCTACCCTCCGCTGCACAAAGCATAGATGACGAAGACCATAGCCCTTGATAGTCGTACAGCATTTTTTGGTGAAGCCACACATCCCACAGGCTTCTCCTAGGCAAAGGTGGCATTGATACTAAAGCATCTCATTTCTGGGAGAAGCTGGACTCCTCTATGGACGATTTTGGCTTTAGGATTCATCAACGGGCCTCACTGAACTTTCCTTAGAACTGCACCCATCCAGCTTCCTTCCTCACTTCTCTCTCCTTCACTCTGGGTCAGACTTGATTGTAATCTGAAGGCTCCCAGCCTTACCCAGCTCCCTCCCCCTTTTTTTCCCAGACATTTTTTTTAAATAAAGTTGTTGCATATTTAATCCCACCTTGGCTCAGCTGCTGGGAGGATCCAAGTTTACACACAGAGGTACACACAACATGTATGAAAATATTAATTCTGAACATTCATTTCAGAGAAAAGTATCTTTTAATCTGGACCTGGAAGGAAGAGTTGGATTTTAGTAGCAGAAAATGCAGGATGAAAGCAGACTGGGTTATGAGAGAGCAAATGACATGATTAGAGCAAGTAGCCCAGCATGGCCAAAATGTAAAATGCATAGCAGAATATAATGGGAAACAAATGTACAAACACAGAGGGGCCAGGAGAAAGTTCTCAAATGCTATGCTAAGAAATTTAGCTATTTCTTAATCACTTTAGCATTTTGAATAGGAAATTGAAATAAAAGCTTATCTCAGACCGGAGGCTTTCGACTGCCAGGAAAACCCAGTGTAAAGCGCCTTTAAACAGATTTTATTGGCTCCCATTCCAAGAGGTGAGGTAAGGTAGGCATTTGGGTAGGTGGATTAATTTAATGACATTCATCAAAGACCTGGGTTTTCCATCTGCTTTTCACTTTGTGCAATGTTGACAAGGCTGATCTTTTCAAGGTAGAAAGATGGTTCCTCATAGCATTAGGGGCTGGGTGCTTACCTGTTTAAAAAGGAGATATTAGGGGCGCCTGGGTGACTCATTCGGTTGGATGTCTGACTTCGGCTCAGGTCATGTTGTCAAGGTTCGTGGTTGGAGCCCTGCATCGGGCTCTGCTGACAGCTCAGGGCCTGGAGCCCGCTTCGGATTCTGAGTCTCCCTCTCTCTGGCCCTCCCCCGCTCACGCTCTGTCTCACTCTCTCTCTCAAAAATAAATAAACATTAAAAAAATAATAATAATAAATAAAAAGGAGATATTAGTGGATTTCCATAATTCTCACTTATGAGAAAAGAAGAACCTTCCTGATGTCTGTTGCAAACTTGCCTAGGCTCTTCATGAGTTAAAATTGAGTCACATACCCATCCCTTAACCAAAGAATGGTCAAGCTGTGGAAAATTAGACCAATCGGACCAGTCAACATATTATTGAGCAAATGGACTATTCGATGAATGAATAATCATCATTGGGCATCTGCTAGGAGAAAGTTGGGAGGACTCTCCCAAGGCAAGCAACAAAGTTCACTGTTAACGATAAAGAAATTTTAGGAAGAGATTTCAAACTCCAGGGGCAGTTTGGAAAAAGAAGAGAGAAAGAAAAAAAGAAGAGAGAAAGAAAAAAAAGAGAGAAAGAGATGAAAATAGAGGTGCCAGTTGGAAAACTTTTGAGAACCAGATTCACTGCACTATGATGAAGAGCAAAAAGAAAAAAAAAAAATGTAGGAGGTTAATGAGGGAGATGATATAAAGAATCTTTGCTACGAAATAAAATGTGTGTGTCCATAGAACCCATGGTAATGGTAGACGTGCCCCTACCTCTATTCCTATTTGGGGTAGAGAAACAGTCCAGACAGCTTGACCCTAGTTATCTGTATTTATCAGGTCTGCACAAACAGGCCTACTTCTTCCTTTCAGCTATGAAATCTTTGATTTAATTGAAAACAATTATTTTTCCTTCTGGAATCACTGCTAGGAAATGTCCCTAAATTAACCCCACCACTTTTGTAATTGACCACTTCAATTAGAAGGACTCCCTACGGTGCCTCAATTAATATGAAAACATATGAAAACCAGTGATTGTGCAAACCTATACAGTTGTATAGATGCAAAAGCCAGCATTGTCTCGGGTCTTAAAGAATTCACAGCTGGTGGTAGTTGAGGCACGATTTAGCAATTCAGAAAGTATGGTTAAAAGAGTATGCACTGGTGAGGCCCAGCAGAGGGGAGCCAGGAAAGGTTCTGGACTCCAGAGGCACTCATAGGCACAAGAGTCTTAACTGGAGAATAGAAGGTCAGGGGATGGAAAATCCAGGGAGGAGGGAGAGGATTTTCCTGCTTATGTGATTGGATCAATGGGCCAGGGCAACACCTGGCTGAGGATTCAAGAAACACCGGACTCCCAGCTCACTCATGTTTTCTGTATGGATTTTCACAGGCCAGCTTTCAGCCATGAATGCCTCTTGGATTCACCCTTCACAGACTTGGCAGAAATGACTGGCTAGATGTTTTTCAAAACAATTTTGTTATCTGCAAGCCATGTAGTCGGTGTCCCTGGTTTCAACAGTAGCAGAGAGAACATGCCCTGAGTTTGGCTCAGCTTGCCAAAGAGTATCTTAGAGGGCTGGAAAGAGAAGAAAGAGGGACACACACACAAAACAACACGAAAATGAAAATCATATTTAAAAAAAATTTGCTTATCATTGGACACCTATATGACAAAAATTTAGTGTACTCCTATTTTCTTTTTTTTCTTTAAAAAAATTTTTTTAATGTTTATTTTTGAGACAGAGAGTGAACAGGGGAGGGGCAGAGAGAGAGGGAGACACAGAATCTGAAACAGGCTCCAGGCTCTGAGCTGTCAGCACAGAGCCCGACTCGGGGCTCGAACTCACAGACCGTGAGATCATGACCTGAGCCGAAGTCAGACGCTTAACCGACCGAGCCACCCAGGCGCCCCTGTACTCCTATTTTCAAATACTTGGCTAGCCTAAAACAAAAAGCTGATAAGGTCAATAGTTCATACCAAGTTCAAGAACTTCAGCCTTCCCGTGTTATTTACAGATTTTACAGATTATCTAACCCACAATTCATTCTCACGCAAGCATTTATGGAGCACTTGTCATTTACCAAGCCCTGATAAATGATTTGGGTTTACAGTCATGAATAAACAACATTCCCTGCTGAATCTTGCCATCTGAAAGATTTAAAAATCAAAATGTAAGTTATAATATAAATTAACGTTTAAATCTCAAAAATTTCACGCTTTATAAAATACGTTTAACTAAAAGTCACTGTCTTTAGGCAGATTTCACTTATGTAGATATCAACTGATTGATTCATGACACATTGCTTAGACTTTCAAATATAGGCAATTCCATACCGAATCTTGAGTGCTAGTAACTTTCTAGGATTAGCATCCTTTCGCAGCTTACACTACATACTTGACCCCGCAGACAACTTAATTGTGCAGGGAGTGTTAAAGACTAAACAACAATCGATAGCTTCCAAACATCTCTATCAACCTATCAATAATATTTGTTCACTGCAATGCAATGCATCGTCTCGTCTTTCTTCTCTTCTTTTTCTTTTTTTGGTTGGGGGGCGGGGGAGGGTATCGGGAGAAGGTCATCTCCACGCTCAAAAAATCACCTCCACTGGATCTGACCCTCCGCACGCTTCTCCATTCTACCCCTTTTCTCAAATCAAGAGAAGTCACCGGTCGGAAGGCCCTCGTGGAGCCGAGGGAAGCCGAGCATGCTCAGTAGCTGGGGCCGCTTCCGGAGCTCCCCGCGAGCTTGGGCTTGCACTAGGCTCCGGGAAGCGCCGGGCTGTGCCGCATCTGGTCCTCGTTCCTGGAAAGCTCCGCTCCGCCCTGTAACGTGCGGCTTTAGGATCGTCAGCTGTGGCCGCGCAGCCCCGGGCTCCCCGGGAGGCACTCCGCCTGCTCCGCGCCGGGCTCGTGCTCAGCCGCCCGGTGTGCACGCTTATGCCGGGTGCTTCTGGCAGCTGCCGGATGATGGAGCAGAAATGACAGGCTTGTCGGTAACCGTGAAGGGCGAGCGGGAGCCACTTGCCTTCGGAGCCAGAGAGAGGAGGTGTGTCACGGGAGAAAGGGCCCTGGGAAGATTCTTGCAGCGGCTCCAACCTTCGCTTCCTTCTTCACTTCTTGCCACTCTGGCATTCCCGGCTCTTGACCTGGGAAGGATGGTTACGGTAGTCACGAAGCTGGTGCACCGCTTTCACTTCAGGTAAAGAAAACCCCATTTGCATGCTTTTCTCTTTTCCGTGCTTTTGCTAGCTCTGAAATCCACAGCCAGGAAAGATCTTGTAATTATTAGCCTTGTTCTCACACTGCAAGTTTGCTTTTAACGAAGACTGAGAAACAGGACTTTCTGTGTGATTTTAAAAAGCCTTTCAGGAGGACGTTGAAATAAGAATTGGTGTTCTTTATTACCTCTGTTATTCTTAACCGTGACCCTGACTTGCTTGGTAAAATTTAGGTCTCTATTTACAAGACGAGGTTTAAAAAAAAAAAAAAAGATTCTTTGCATATTCTAGGGAACGGTACTTTATGCCATATAGGCAAATGGATATAATTGGCAGCTTTTTCAAAATGATTATGATTTCACTTACGGCCAAGGGAGAATAATATTAAAATTCACCACAACCTTGCTCAGCATTGAACTTCAGCTGACTAGAAAGGAAACATTCATACTATAGTTATCTGGTTATTTGTAAAAACAAATGTTCAGGGTTTACTCCTGAGAAATCAACAGGAGTCCACGAATTTAAAGAAAAATAAAAAAAAAAAATTAACACCCTTCATATCCTGTGGGTATTGATCAGGCTAACTTCTTCACAGAAGCATCAGTTATAAAGTAAAGAAACACATAAATTAACTTTGCGGCTGCAAATGAATTATTTTTGATGAAAACTGGACTCACCATCTTCAGATGGATCTTCATGTAAAAGAAAAAAGAGGCTTTCAGAACATAAACAGATTCAATTACTATTAATTCCGCTGGAGGTTTTGAGAGAAGGGATCACTTTTCCAAGTAAACCCCAACTTAATAAGCAATAGTAGGTCTATAAGTATTCCCTAACGTTTAGCGATTGTAATCAAATGGGGCAGAAAAATGTTTTCTTGTCTGACATTAGATTTCTCTATTTCCTCTTTAAAGATAAGTTTATTAGTAACAATTCATTTAAAACAGCATATTATTTCTCTAAGACAGCATAGGACTTTTTTCTTATCAAAACTGAAACAAAAAAAAAATACACATCTTGCAGCGATCGAGGAAAAAATAGACAAGGAAATACTTCATGTGAATACTTGACTGAAAAAAAGTTAAAATTCCAGGACAGATCATTGCTAAGGCCTTCTTTTTATTTTCTTTCTTTATTTTGGGAGGGTTTGATGTTTAGTCATTAATTTGTACATTCCAGTATGATTAACATAGTGTTATATTAGTTTCAGGTGTACAGTATAATGACTCAACACTTCTATACGTTGGTTGGTCATCACAATAAGTGAACTCTTCATCCCCTTCACCTATTTCACCCATCCCCCCCTGCCCCCCCCAAGGCTTCTCTTTAATAGGTGTTGTGATGCATTCCCTTGGGGATCCATTAACTATGAACAAGTGAACAGCATCTAGTAAGAAAGGGTGAGGGATCAAGTTTGCCCAAAGGTAAAAATTCCTATTTCTAGTGTATTTTGCAGGGACTAGAACCAACAGTCTTGAGTTCAGCAGGCTTTGTTCTACAGAAGGGACAAAGTTCTTTAAAGTTGGATTACTAGCCTGGGAACTGGGAGAAATCCATTCCTTTCCTCCCTTTTCTGGTGTAAATATCCTGGCTCTTTACATTCAGAGCACCCCAAGTTCTGAACTCTCAGCTGATCTGTGGCAAGACAAAAGCTGCCTTTCCACCCGCCCCCCCCCCCCCCCCCCCCCCGCTCAGAGGTTAATAGTCTGGCCTCTGACCTTTACCTGTTCACCCTAGCTGACACCAACCCAGGTGTCCCTCAGTGGAATTAACATAAGAAGCACCCTTTTCAGAAGCTCCCAAAGACCCAGAATTTTACTGAGAAAAACCGTCTTCTGAGGCCTGCCTCTGCTTCTTGTTCTTGAACTCTTTCTGTGGAATGGTTTCTTTCTTTCTTTCTTTTTTTTTTTTTTTTAAGATGTTATTTTTAATCTCTTCACCTAACGGGAGCTCGAACTCACAGCCGCGAGATCAAGAGTCCGCACGCTCTACTGACTGAGCCCACCAGAGGCTCTTGGAATGGTTTCTGAGAGGTGCTTTTTTTTTTTTTTTTTTCTTAGCTAATTAGTAGTGATCATTTCTGTTTTAGTTGGACATAGAATTTGTTCTAATACTAAGAGCTGCTGTCAGCAATCGCCCAGAATGGTGTCTTAATTATCAGTTGGAAGAAGAAAACAGGAGAAAAAGTTATCGCACATGTGGATGTTAGGTAGTAGGTAGCCCTTCTGTTTCCTTCTCCTTCTCCTCTCCCCCAATATCCACTTATGACACATGATGAGTCCAGTGAAAGTCATGATGTTTCCCGTTTGAGGAGGTGAGAACGGGGGTGAGGCCATCTCATCCTTTCATGTCCATCACTAACTTGTACCCGCTGTTATTGTTAAGTGTCTCGTCCGTATCAGACAGAGGATTGGTGAGATGTCACAAACTCCCTTATAGTTTGTGAAGCAAACACTTGAAATATAGCGAATTTCATTTTTCCTCTTAATCAAATAGTACTAGAAGTTCAGTCCTAATATGTATGTATTTCCTGTCTTTTGCTTCATTAAAGAAGAACTTATGTCTGCTGCTTTGTTTCTGCCACTGTTTTGGAGATAGGCTCAAGTAGCGTTTAAGATTTGAACCCAGTTCAGCTGCAGTATGTTTAGACGAGGATAAATCCCACATATTTTCAATAGAGGAGCCACATAATCAGAGATGTTTTCATTTTAATAATTGTATAGAACTTTCTCAGCTGTCCTTCTCATCAGATTTTTTTGTAGCAGTCTAAAAAGAGCTAATCAACTCTCTTTGTATAGCATGAAAGGTGTTAGTCTTAGTCACTGATTGCTTTTGATTTAATAATTGAGTTTTTCATTATTTAGGACAACTCTTAGCTTTGGTTTTAGCAATTCAAGCAAAGGATAACTGTAACTGTACAGAACTAGAAATACTCGAGTATTAAGTGGAGTCTAGGCAAGAAGCCAGACATCAGACTAGCTCCAGAGTTGATATATTTATGTCCAGAATTCCAGGGATTCTGGGTCTTCTTCAAGGGCATACTCAGCTTTTACTCCAACCAGCAACTTATAGATTGTCACTGCTAGGAATTTAACTTGGGAATACAAACCCATCCTCAGGTTTGAGGATAAGCCCCGTGTTGTTTTTCTGTGACCTTGTTTTCTGCTGAATACCTCAGCAATGGGAGGATAAGAGAACAAATCAAGGTTGAATCTGAATCTCTGCATGGTTTGAAACATACCAGTGTGTATTTTCCACTCCCTCCTCCATCTTTAATTTTCTCATGTTATTTATGTTTGAATGTCTTGGTTATATGACATGTAAAAAAAAAAAAAAAAAAAAAGTAAGCTGTTGTAGGATTAACCTGGTGAATCTCTAAGAGACCTTCAGTTCCAAGCAGTCCTTCAGTAAAAGCATACAAAGGAACAGCCCTCATTAAATTCTCATTTTCTGCTTCTACTTCAGCATATCACACAGTCTGGTAATGGTGATGCCCTCGTGTGCTGCGAAAGAACATGCACCGTCTTTATCACTTCCTCAAACACAACATAAAATAAACTTGAAGGCAACGTTCAGGTAAAATCTTGCCAGCTGATCACCCCCACCACCTGCCAAAAGTTCCATTGTGCATCTGTATGACAAGCTCTGTTGTGATCCTCAGGATGGACCTTTGAAATAAGGTTCCTGCTCTCAAAGGGCTTATAGCATGGGAGAGATTGGTGGTTCAAATGGGGAAGGAGCCCATGAGTGAAATAACAGCAGGTCCTTGTAAGTGTTGTGAACAGCAGACCAAGAAATTGTATGGAGTGTGACTTCTGGTGGAGCACACAGGGAAGCCCTCTCTCTGAAGAGATAACATTTGATCTGGGATCAGTATGGGATTGAAGTCTGGGGACCTGTTCCTGGTTGCTTGGTTTGTTCTAGAGGCAGATATAAAGCAGTGTGGCTGGGTGGAGAAGGTTGGGGGGGGGGGGTTGGGTAGGGACTTAGAGACCAGTGTAGGGGGAGGGGTAAATTAGGAGATAAGATCAGAGAGACAGGCCAGGCCCTGCTCTTTGGGTCTTGTAGAGACTGAGATAGAGAATGTATGGACAGGCCCAAGCACAAGAGCACGGGGAAGGGCAGAGGGAGAGAGAGAATCTCAAGCAGGCTCTCCATTCAGACTCTGGCTAGAGCCTGCCTGGAGGCCAGATCCCATGACCTGAGCTCCACTGACTGTGCCACCCAGGTGCTCTGAGACTAAATTTTTTAAATGCAATGAACCTACTGGAGCACTTTACGGTTTAAAGGAGCATCATGGCTGCTCAATGGAGAAGGCACCATAGGGCCAGAGAGAAAGCTGGGAGATGTGTTGCAGACAGAAGATGTCTCTAACTTGAACTAAGGAGGTGTGGAGGCTGTGGAAGCTGGCATGTATAGACTTTCTTCAAATTATATTTCATTTCTTATTACAGAAGTAATATATTTCTGTTACAGAAAACCTATACCATTGATAAGTCCCCAAAGATATTGAATCCTAATCCTACCACCTAGACATAATCACTGTAATGTTTTTGGTATCTGTCTTATAGAAAACTTAGAAAATACAGGGACCTCTTCCCCAAAGACATGAAATATGCCACAATCTTACCATTCAATTTTACATATAATATTTTTGTTATCTATCGTGTGAATCCTTCTTGAAGCCAGTATATTATTTTTAGGAAACTAGTTTATTCTGGATGTTCTGATAAAACCTCTTAAATAAACTAGAAAATGTCTGCCCTAAGTCTGGTTGACAAAATTAGTTTATGTGCCATAGAATCACTCCCTTCTTTATTCATTAAATATTTTACTGTACCCCAGACACTGGGACTCAGTGATCTGTGGTGAATGCTGTCTTCATAAACCATCCCTTCCCATATCCCAAATCAATACCACAGACATTCCTTGGGGTTAGGAAAGCCAAATTTGACCTTTTGACCTTAGATGTAAATTGTGCCATTCGCTGTCCCCGCTTTTGAGAAAACATGGGCACTAGAACTCTTTGGCTGTTTCTGGAATCTTTTCACTCGAGGTAGCCCAGTAAGAAACTAAGCTTGTAGGGCTGGTCTGCCCTGGCCTGAACCAAGGGTTATTTGGAGCGGAGAGGACCAAAGATTTATTTTTTTTCTAGGTTTTTGCTCCGAGGCCTTCACCTTCCAGAGGTACTTATTGGTAAGGGAGAAGTCGGGCGCTTCCTAAAAATGTGACCATTCCACCTCTTACTCTGGGTTCAAAATGCATTACATTTTACAGGTGTGTCCTCTCTTGATTACTGTTAAAAATTTTAGCATTATGGGGCAGCTGGGTTGCTCAGCTGGTTGAGTGTGTGACCGGCTCAGGTCATGATCTCAGGGTTTTGGGGTTCGAGCCTGCATCAGGCTCTGTGCTGACTGGTCGCTCAGAGCCTGGAGCCTGGATTCTGTGTGTGTCTCTCTCTGTCCCTCCTCCGTTCACACTCTGTCTCTCTCTGGAAATAAATAAAACATTAAATGTATTACCAGTTTGCACTGTGTTCTCAAGCTTTCAGAGTGGTTTCATATAAGGTACTCTATTAAACATTTGAGACTGTATCTTTCCCCAACTGTCTGAAGTTCAATTTATTCACAACAGAATAGGGTCTGTCTTTGTATTCCAAACTTGCTTGATTCTCCTGCTTTATCCCCTGACTCAGGTAAGAGTCTTAACTGTTGTTGGTTTTTTTGTTTATTTTGAGAGAGAGAGAGAGAGAGAGAGAGAGAGAATATCCCAAGCAGGCTCCATGCTATCAACACAGAGCTCCATTGTAGGGCTCGATCTCCATGAACCATGAGATCATGACCTGAGCCTAAATCAAAAAAGCTTAACAGACTGAGCCATCCAGATGCCCCAAGAGTCTTACCTGTTCTGAAGTCTCCTAAATGAGAAAGGGGAGAACCTTACCTTAGCTTTTTCTTCCTTATTCTTTCCTAATTAAGGAAAGAATATCCATGCAAGTTCAGAAAAGCCTCTCAATTTTTTTTCTCCCATCTATTCTACTGGTCACTGTTTAGGTTCAGTCAACTTCTTTCATCGGGTCTGTTAAGCATCCTCCTGCAATACTTCTCTATTTGGGCTACAGCCAGAGTGATCCATTGGGGCTTTTTAAGTGTTTGATCATGACTGTTTCCAGGTTGCAGGATACAATGCCATATGTTTGGATAATCTCTGAATTTCTCAGATGTAAGGTACATCTCCTTTGCCTTCATTTTTTATCCCCCCCCCCCACTTTTTTTTCTCACTGTTTCACCCTATGGTCCAGCTTTGTTGATCTTTGTTTCCTGAAAGTGTTAATCTTGAACTTTATGCCTCTACACCTGCTGTTTTCTCTACCTGGAATATCTTTCTTCTTGTTCTCCAAGTGGCATAGTCTTATTCATTCCTGGAGATCCAGATCTAGTGTTATTTATTTCTTAGCTTCTTCAGGGAGTGCCAGTCATCCCTTCTATATTCCCAGAACAGTTTGATCCATTTGAAAGCATTTTTTTAGTGACCACTCAAATAATGGCAACTTATTCTTTTCATGGCATTGTACACTATTTATTATGTGCCTTCCATGTGCCTCATACTGTATTAATTCCTGAAGATACAAGGATGAATAAAATATAGACTTGCCCTCTATGAATGTACAGCCTAAACAGAAAGAACCCTACAAAGAGAGAAGCCATGATGGGTCATTGTTACTGTTGTTACAGAGTTTGGCCTGTCTTTGGACCAGGCTTCTTTCCTCAGCCCTATGGGCTCTCTTAAGCAATTAGTTTGCTTAATCCTGAAACCATGAGCTGAGGTCCATGAATTAATGGGTCAGTTGGTATAATTTACTGGAATAAAACCATCATGATCGGAACAACAATATAGTATCAGATGTCTCACTGATGTTATTTTTACATTCTAATATCCCTCTACTGATAATCCTATCAGATATATTTTTTCACTCTATGCATTGGGAATATTTTTTTTTAATGGGCTTTTCTTTTTATCATTTAAAAACATTTTTTAAAATGTTTATTTTAGAGAGAGACAGAGACAGTACAAGCAGGAGAGAGAGAGACACATAGAATCTGAAGCAGGCTTCAGGTTCTGAGCTGTCAGCACAGAGCCCGACGCGGGGTTTGAACTCGTGAACTGCAAGATCATGAGCCAAAGTCAGACGATCAGCTGACTGAGCCACTCAGGTGCCCCTCTTTTTATCACTTTTAAATTCAAGACAACACTGAGAAGGTTGTTATAGACATTTCTCCTGTACTCCCTGCCCCCACACATGCACAGCCTCCCCCTTTATCAGCATCCCTCACCAGAGAAGTAAATTTATTACAGTTGTTGAACCTAACACTGACACATCATCATCATCACCCAGAGCCCGTAGTTTACTTTAGGGTTCACTCTTAGTTTTGTACGTTCTGTGGGTTTGGACAAATACATAATGCATCTATCCCCCATTATAGTATCATACGGAGTAGTTTTACTTCCCTAAAAATCCTCTATGTGTGCTCTATTAATTTATCTACCTTCTCCCCTACCCCCTGACAACACTGATCTTTTTACTGTCTCCATTGTGCTGCCTTTTCCAGAATGTCTTAGAGTTAGAATCCCACAGTGTATAGTCTTTTCAGATTGGCTTCATTCATTTAGTAACATGCATTTGTTTTCCCTTTGCCTTTTCATGACATAATAGCTCATTCTTTGGAATGCTGAATAACATTTCATTGTCTGGCTGTATCACAGTGCATTGTTTCTAATTTTCATTTTTTCTTCTGTCGGACTTGGGTTTATGGGGGTAGGGCTTTGATGTTTGGTTCCAGGCACATGGAATGCACTAACTCTGTGAATAAATCCTAAGGGAATAAATGAGACACAATGCTTTTTCTTTTTCTTCTTTATAGTTTGCTGTCCTTCACCTGGAAGCAGCTTCCAGACTGGATAAGTTTGTGCTCATGGGAGAATGTACATTCATGGGTTGGGATGGCATGTTTCATTCCTCTACCCTACCCTCCCCAACTAGCCTGCCATTGGTTCTTAAACTCCGAGGTCAGCAAACTATAGCCCTTGGGCCAAATTTGGCCTAACACCTGTTTTTGTAAATAAAGTTTCATTGGAACACAGCCACACCCATCATTTGTGCATTGTAAATGGCAGAGTTGGGTGGCCATGACAGAGACCATATGGCCTGCTGGACTGAAAACATTTACTCTCTGGGCCTTTATAGCAACCGTTTGCTGACCTCTGTCCTAACCCAGGGAAGGAGCCAGAGACTGAGCTCAAGGTGGCCAAAGTGATTGCTTACAGAAACGTGTCCAAAGTAGCAGCTGTTAGGTCCTTTCAGGGAGAAATAAATTTCTAAGGTTTATTTTGATTTGCGTGTTGAATACAGAAACTATAAAAGAAAATCTGGTGAAAGGTCTGGTTGCTTTGTTTTGGTAATTACAAGACAAATGAATTTGACCTAACTCATTTTTGAATTAAACAGCTATTCTCCAACTTTAACACAAATCAGAATCACCTGGAGGGCTCGTTAAAGTGCAGCCTGCTGCCCCTCCTCCACTGAGGTTCGAATTTGGTGGGTCTGCGGGGTGATCCAGAAGCTGCAATCCAAACAGCTTGCCAGATTTTGCTCCTGATGCTGGTCTGGGGGCCACACTTTGAGAACCATTAGTTTAGAACGATGGCTCTGAGACTTGGCTGTGTCTCAGCATCACCTCGTAAATTTAAAAACAATTTATTAAAAAAAAAAAATGCTTGGGTCTTGCCCTAGACTTGCCAAGTCAGAATCCCCAGCATTGGTCTGTAACTTAAAAAGAATGATTCTGAAGAAAACTCAGTTGTCATGCTTTTGAAACTATCATATGGGCTTTGCTGAGTGAGGTATGTAGAAGATGTTTTGACTAATAAGTTTGAAATAATCATTAGATACAGATTGCATTACATTTCGGTTTTCAGGAAAACTCTAAGCTGGAATCTTGTTCAGTGCACGTATGTTACATTTCTCAGCGGACTTCAAAAAAAAAAACAAAACAAAAAACCAAAAAAACCAGTCCAAAAAGTACACTGTGTTCAATTTGGCGGAAATTTTTTTCTTTTCCTTAGCAAACTTGACATGTTCGTTTGTACACTTTTTTCCCCACTGTGTAAAATTAATTTGAAATCCGTCCTTGATGAGTTCCCTTTCTTCTTTTCTTGAAAGTGAGGGTTCCTTTTGAACAGCGTGAATAGCTCCTACTCCATCCCCCTTCCGTGGTTTCACGATAGCAAGTTTAAATGTACGAGTGCCTGCCAGAAATGGCACGAGAGGTCTTCTTGCCTGCTTCTTCCTCCCTGCGTGCAGGGAGAAGACATTCCTTAACGTGGGTAGGTGTTTTTAAAGCAATACCAGGCCCTGTTGCTCTGTATGTGCTTTTGCTTGGAGAACTTGTCTCCTTTCTTCCATGATTTCAGCAGGCTATAAAGCTGTTCATTTTAATTTTGTTGATTGCTATTTGTAATGTTCTGAAGCTGAGTATTCTGTCAGAATGCAAATAAGGCAAAGCAACCGTGAAATAGTAAATGTAGAAGAACCAAATCGTTGGCACTTTGGCAGCTAATGTAGTAACCTCAACCATCATTAGCTACACAAAGAACTCTTACGCTCTGTGTTTATGAAGGGCAAGCATTTTGGTCATGTTTTGGTCTGTACTTCCCGTCCCACCCCCCACCCCCAACCTTGGCCTTCAAAAGATAGGAATAAATACCAACATTTGGGTTTATAGACCCCCAGACCCATAAACAAAACAGTCATCAATGTCTTAAACTACATAATTCTATATTATGAAATCATGAGGATTGCTAACATGAAAATGTCAGAACATGAGTTTGACAAATGGCTTAAGAAGAATAATGTTCTAAAGTATGGAAGAGCTCATTTATTTAGTGCATTTGGATTAATTCAAGTTTCAGGCTGACTGTCTTGAGTGAAAATTTTCACATGTATTTGTTTATTTATTTATTGCATTTCCTTAGAAGATTAGAAAGGATATTAGCAAGCTATTGTGAGTTAAGTGGAAATGAAGACTCCTTTCCTTTTCATGAACTCATGGATATACCTTGCTATGCCTCTGTCATCTCTACAAAGAAGAGCTTTTATTCCTAAGGATCAATTTTTACACCTTCTAGAAAGCAGTAGCACCCAGGAAACCCCCAAAGTAATGGAGAACAGTAATTCATTATTCTGGGATTGCTATTATTTTAAGCTCCTTCCTTGGCAGTGTTAGGACTGGTTATTCAACTAGAAGAATCAATTGAAATGGAGACACTTTCTTAATGATCAGTATCTTTTGGTTACCTTGTCACTTTTTGCCTGTTTGAACTTCATTTCTCAGGTGGGAATGTTCTAAATTACTCCCTTATACATGG
The DNA here is from genome assembly GCF_028749965.1 of Puma concolor. Classification (NCBI taxonomy): domain Eukaryota; kingdom Metazoa; phylum Chordata; class Mammalia; order Carnivora; family Felidae; genus Puma; species Puma concolor. The sequence goes on along the minus strand of NC_141671.1, from coordinate 119,063,303 downwards.
GCAAGCCCCTAGGCATAGCTGCGGGCTCTCCTTTTGAGAGCAAAAACGAAGTACTTCCTGTTGGTTTTTGCATTGCTCTTACGAATGCTCTTTTTAGGTCTGTGGGTTTCCAAAGTGAATATGTTTTGCCCATGTTCAGATGGGACCTATGCTGGGTTTAATGCTCTTCTGTCACTGTCTTGAAATGCTTAATACTTTTTGAACCAGAGGCCCTGCATTTTCATTTTGTACCAGACCCCATAGGACTATCATCAGTCCTGCCCTCAGGAACTACAATCTTACTCATTTTTAGTTCCCTACGGATTCGTAGCATGGTGCCTGACTCACAGATGAGTGAATGAATGAGAGCTCCCATTGTTCTGAGAGCACAATGACATAGTTATTGTTGCTTTTTGAATTGCTCGTAGGAGTGTGGTTTAGGTCAGTTAGTGGGTTCCCAAAATGAATATTCTTCAGATACAGTGAAGTGGATGCTTGAGTGGTTGGGTAAAAGCAGTAGTGAGCAAAGTTTTAAAGAATACAGTTTCTCTCTCTTCACTTCAATTTTCCTGAATCAAAATTTTCTGAGACTAAAGATTAGGAATCTGTGACTTACAAAGCTCCTTAGGTACTCTTGTGCCTGTGCTCGGACTATGGTCTTCTCCCATCGAGCTCTGGAAGGTCTGTAGGTCTGTTCTGCCATGGATGTGGGTTTCTGGTTTGTCTAGGTTGTCGAATTAAAAAAGGGCCTGATTCAAATGACATCAAGTGAAATTTAGGAGACAACAGGGCATAGCCAGGCTAAGAATTAGCACCACACACCCAGGTCCCTAATGATACTTAATGATAACCAACAAGGCTACCATTTGTCTGATTGTTTATGCCTTTGTTGGAGGGGATCTGATACTTTGTGCAGCTTATGCTCACCAACTCCCAAAGCAAGAGGTGAGGGTTGGCCTTATAAACCATGCCATAGCATAAAGTGCCTGTAGCCACTGCCCTCTCCTTGGGCTTAGCAACATGAGATCTACTTCCAAGTGGAAGTAACTAGAGGGCAATGGAGTACGGAGAGGCCCAATGGTCAGCCTAGTGCCTTTGTGTGCGATTTGGTTGTGGGCCTTCTACTACAGATTTGAGGGGGTTTGGGGTGGAACAGAGAAGGTCTAAAGGTAGCTGTGGATTGGATGTAGGCTGTCTATTGGATATAGGCTTGTCATTTAGAAAGCAGTGACTCAGTGCGGGAGTATATCTTACCCAAGTCATATGTCAGAATGGTGGAGATTATATGTATCCCTTAATGAAAGATGGTGCTTCTAAGATGCAAGTCTGTCAACCCATAAAGAACTTTGTAACTCTAAACATGGTGGAAATGAACAAAGTTCATGTTGCTGAATGAGAGCATCTAGTCTATAAGAAACACCTCAGAAAGAAGTTTCCAGAGGAGAGGTGGAACCATCTGGAAGTGTCTTTTGACCAGAAGGAAAGCTGTGTCCCTCAAGTGTAAGTGTCCTCAGAGCTCAGGAGCAGGCGGCTAACAGCTCACCACTAAATCATTCCTGGCTGTCCTTGGCTATGAAGAGTTTTCAGATTAAGACATACTTGTTAACCAAGGCAGGAGATTGCTTCTAGGGGGTGGAGCTATAGAAAGGACAACAACTGGGGCACCTGGGTGACTCTGTCAGTTGAGCGTCTGACTCTTGATTTTAGTTCAGGTCACGATCTCATGATGTGTGGGATCGAACCCTGCATCAGGCTCGGTGCTGAGCATGAAGCCTGCTTGGGATTCCCTCTCCCTCACTCCCTGTCTCTTCCCCCCCCCCCCATGCCCAGTCTCTGTCTCTCTCCCCCTTCCCCCTCCACCTCTCCCCCTCCCTCCTTCCCTCTCTCTCCCTCCCCCACTCATGCACACGCATGCAGCATGCTCTCTCAAAATAAATAAACATTTTTAAAAACACACCTAACAGCAAAGGGTTAGGGATAAGAAAAATATTTAGAAGCAGAAGGTCATTGTTTAACCACTCGCTTGATTTCATTCATTACTCAGTAACTATGTTTTGATCACCTTTAATGTGTCAGGCACTAGTAGGCACCAGGATACAGGAGTGAGAAGACAGCATAATTCCTGATTGGGGGTGGGGAACCTGAATTTTGATGGGAAAGAGGCACAATGAATGAACATGTCAGGGTTATGAGTGCTGTGAAGAGGTTGCAAACAGCCTTCTATGACAGATAATAGAGCTCACAGCGGTTGCTCAGGGATGGGGAGGAGTCTTCTTTATATAAATACGATTGCTACAGTAACATGTTAATTTGTCATGGGCTCAGTTCCCTTCTCTTGGAAACCACCACCAATTTCACATGTTTGGCCAGGCCATTGAACAGAGGTTGCTGTATAGGCTGATTTCTGGGGGATGAGAGTGAGTTTGGCACTGTCTATAGTTGCATCAGTACTATCATAGCAAGTAGCCCCTTTCCAGTTATTGAATATGTATTCACTGAGTGTTAAAGAGCGTATGGTTTCGGGGCTCCTGGCTGACTCAATAGGTAGAGCATGTGACTCTTGATCTTGGGGTTGTGAGTTCAAGCCTCACTTTGGGTGTAGAGCGTCCTTAAAAAGAGAATGTAAAGTTTCACTAATAAATATTGCTTTCTTTTTATTATAAATGTTTGGCTGACTTGACAAAAGTGAAAAACAAAATGGCCCACAGGTAATGTTTTCTTCTGCTAATGTTCAGGTTGACTTGTGGCAGATTTCCCCATTGTTTTGTGTTTACCTAAATAAAGAAATTGAGATTGGCTGATGAGTAAACAATTGAAGAGGTGACATTGTTAACATTAAATATTTAAATATTATAAAATAAGAATATGTGGGGTAAGTCAACCATCAAGTTTTAGGATATTATGTATTAGGATATTATATATATATAAAAATTTTATATATATATAATTTTTTTTATTCATTTATTTTGAAGGGGGAAGCAAGTGGGGGAGGGGCATAGAGAGAAAGGGAGAGAGAGAGAATTCCAAGCAGGCTCTGTGCTGTCAGTGCAGAACCCTATTTGGGGGCTTGATTCCAGTGAACTGTGAGATCATGACTTGAGCCAGAATCAAGAGTCGGACGCTTAATTGACTGAGCCGTGCTGATGCCCCTGTGTTTTCCTGACAGATGTAATACATTGTAGATTTTAACAAGTTAGACCATGTGGGATGATTGGTGTTTTTTTAATTCTAGGCTTGTAGAAAATTTGTGCATTATTAAAATGACCAAGTACAGAGTTAATATGCTATATGCATAAGAACAGATATCCTTATACCTTTTGAATTCTGAATGAGATAATACCAAATTTAAACTGTTGTTTTACTGATAAAGATAATTTATAACTTTTAGAGCAGCAATTAATTAGAGAATGCAACAGAAATATGAGTAGGGACGCCGGGGTGGCTCAGTTGGTTAAGTGTGGGATTCTTGATTTCGGCTCAAGTCATGATCTCAGAGTTCTGAGATCAAGCCCCACATTGGTCTCCACGCTGACAGAATGGAGCCTGTTTGGGATATTCTGTCTCTTTGTCTCTCTCTCTTATTCTCTCTCTCTGTCTCTCTCTCTCTCTGCCTCTCTCCCGCTCTCTATCTCTCCCCCATCAAATAAATAAATTTAAAAGAAAAAATCATGAGTGGATGTATTTTTAAATTTTAAATGAATAAATTTCTAGATTTACCAGCCAGATTTATAAAGTAAAAATATTGGCTTTAAATTCTAGTATTTTCAGGATCTTGGATCTAATCACTCTCATTTTATATGTAAGGAAAATAGCTTCTGTAGAGAAACTAAACAATTTGCTTTAAGATCTGGAGATTATTTCACTTTGAAGTACTTGCAGGGAGTGGTTTCAACCATTTTAGTGGAAAGGCTGTTTTACATACTAAACATTCCTGGATTGGGATTCTGGTTGTCTTTTTTTTTTTGTCTTGTTTTTCATACATACTAGCTCTGTAAACGTGTGTAAATTACTTAATTTCTCTAAGGCTTTAGTTCCTCATCAGTGCAGTCTGGAAAATGGTTATGCCCTTCCCCCTGAAAGCGTGGTCCCAGGGATTAAGTGAGAAAAGAACCACGAGCACTTAGTGTGGTATTGAGCAGAGAGAAAGAAATCAGGGAAAATTATTGTGAAACTAAAATCCTTCTATCAAACAGATCTTTGTTTTGACATTTTTGAGAAGACATTTAAGAAGATGACATTTTTAAACGTTATAAATTAGAAACCCCTAAAATATAGAACTTTTCCTACTTATTTCAGATGAAGGAAATCCACCTCTATACTGTAGGAATCTCTTTCTTGAGAATTTAGGTTTAGTTCAATTATCAGTTCTACAACAATTATTAGCACTTGTACCAAGTAAATGACTTGTTTTGTTTCGCTTTAAATTGCCGCTTTAGACTTAACAGAAGTTCTTAACAGAAATTCTATAGTGTTTGCTGTGTGCTTGGTACATGTGGCAACACATTAATCTTCACAAAAAGCCAATGTGCTAGGTATGATCATCATCCCTATATGACAGATGTTGAAACCTCACTGCAGAGAGGTCAAGGGGAAAGTCTGAGGTCATGTGGCTGATAGGCGAGGGTGGAGTGTGAGATCTACCTGAGCACGAGATCCCCTTCTTACTCGTTACACCATACTGACTACACCACAGGAGGAGGATTGCTGGTCGAGGGGAAGGATACTCCAGTTACTGTACAGATCCTTATTTGATTTGCCCAGATGGGTGCTGAACCAACCAAATACTGGCTTCTGAGAACCCCGTTTTATAGGGATACTCCTACCATATTAAAAATGGCTGCCACTAATGGACTACTCCCATGAATCATAGACTCTAATAGAGACTTCACCCGTTTTTCTTTCTCCATAATAGCTCTCTGAGATAGATATGATGATGATGGCGGTGATGGGTAGGATGATGTACATTTTACAGATGATGGAACTGAGTGAAGGGTATAACCTTCCCCAATCAGACTTACTTGTCTCACTGCAAAGCCACTATGATACTCAGGTTTCTATACTGAATAATGTGTCTATCTCAGTTCTGTGACACGGAAACTGTTAATAAATGTGATGATGAACAGTAAATAAAGGAAGTCAACGGAGCATTATGGAGAATGTCCGTCACTAGTCTAGAATAGAATAGAATCCCATGTATATCAGCAATTATCTGTGTTTCACCTCCATAAAGCAGTGAGTGCTTCATACAAAAAATGAGGGCAAAGGCTTTGGACATGCGGTCTGTATCCATACTAAGGCTTTCATCTCCGCAAGGATGAGAATGTAGCTGAATATTCCCTTACGTAACACTAGATGGCGCATGAGAACAAAAGAGATAGAAGACATTTATAGGACACATGCAACCCTTATTTGTAATTGCGGTAGAATTTATTTTCTGAAGTGGATCGTGGCGGATTTCAGGCTACTGATAACTAACAGGAACACCTGGCCTGATATTTTGCCAGAATAAAACTGTGCCTTATCTCCAGTTTGGAGTAGAATTTTGGTAAGTCTAATAGAAAGCCATTCTTTATTTTTGCCAGAATATTACCAAACCCATCTGGCATAATTTTGATTAAGTAACTCTACCCCTACTGTAGCAAAATTAAACTGAATATCTGAAAAAGGTGGTATAGTCAAGGAACACTCCTATGAGCTCTATAAAATGAATTTCTATGCTATTTTGGAAATTATAATGTATGTTATCAGAAACACAGGCTTGTGACATTATGTAAGGCACAAAGAAAATTAAAAGGGTACATAATTATTTCTAGAGATATTTTTTAGGTCATGAAACTTCTAGACTTTGGGCCCTATTAACTCAATTTATTTGTATTTTCAACTATTACTAAATTATTAGTCTGGATATTAAACTACTATTACCGAGTTTTTTCATTTCTCTTTCGATCATCCGTGCTTTCATTGAGGAGTTACAGAGCCTCATAAGGCAGAATAAAACAAAAGGGAGAAAACAGGAAAGAGACTGCAAGGGTAAGGACAATGAAGTATTCAGGTTAGATGCTGTAATGCAACCCAGGTCAATATGATTTCACCACATTTTCTGAATGTCTCTGAAGAAGTGAAAAATAATGGTGGACAGAAGGATTAGCTTAAGCCTTGTACCTTCAAATAAAACATCTGGGGTGTGCCCAAGTGGCTCAGACAGTTGAGCGTTTGGCTCTTAATTTCAGTTCAGGTCATGATCCCAGGGTTGTGGGATCGAGCCCCACATTGGGCTTCAGGCTGAGCATAGAGCCTGCTTAAGATTCTCTGTCTCTCTTCCTCCCCCCACTCCCCGCTTGCGTGCTCTCTTTCTCTCTAAAATAAAACAAAACAAAAATCATATGGAAGGGATACACTAGCCTATGTTAATTTTAAAAATAGCTTTCCTGGAAAGAAGAAAAATAGCCTTAAGGGAGTGCTTCAAGAGTGTCTTTGCTTTTCACACTGCATGGACCATTAAGGGCTAAGCACTCGGAGTAAGGTTGGTCTAGTTATTCTGAAGCATGTTTAAGAGTTAATTTACTGGGGCACCTGGGTGGCTCAGTCGGTTAAGCGTCAAACTTCGGCTCAGGTCATGATCTCACAGTTCATGGGTTCGAGCCCTGCATTGGGCTCTGTGCTGTCACCTCAGAGCCTGGATTCTGCTTCAGATTCTGTGTCCCTCTCTCTCTCTCTCTGCCCCTCCCCCACTTTCACTTGGTCGGTCTCTCTCTGTCTCAAAAATAAACATTAAAAAAATTTTTTTTAAAAGAGTTAACTTATTGAGTACTTATTATGTGCCTAATGTTTGCTACTGTTTATTTGTGTTATCTCCTTTAATTTTTTCAACAGTTCCATGAGGGAGATTCAGTTATTATACCCACTTTATAGATGAGAAAACTGAGTCTTAAGGGGGGTAAAGTATCAAGGGTCACATGGCTACAGAATTGGAGGAAGCAGGTCTATCTGATTCTTAATGTCCAACTTTAAACCATGTTGATATGGTCTTCTTGGAGATTTGTATCATTTGAGTGCCAGACTTAGGCCGTGTTGTGGATTAATTGGAATATTTTTTAGACATTCTCTCAATGCTGTCCTATTTCTTCCTCTGTTATACTCCAGTGTCCTTACCTCCCACCTTAGTGGCCCACTCTTTCTCAGAGAACTTTGGGCTCTATAGGTCACTTTATAACAAACCAAACCAACTTCATCGTATTGTGACCTCTAACCGGTAACCTAGTATTTGAACCCAGGTTCTAGTGTTACTAGCCAGATAAAGTAGACTTTTGGTGTTTGGAGGCTGCTTTCTTGGACTTGAGCACACTTTACCTCATCCAACTCCAAAGTTGAATGCAACTCATCACCTAGAGATGATTGAGCTAATCTTAATTACCCTCATTTTGAGAGGGTGCGACAAATGTCAAAAATTTCGGGAAGAAAAAGGTGTTTTGTTTAGGCTCTCGGGCCATCCAGTGAATGGCAGCAGGCGTTCCCACCTACGTGTTGGCCTTGTCTCTAAGAAAGTTATTCATAAGCTAATTTTTATTTTTTTAGTAACTTAGGCGAATGGGTAAAAGATTATTATGAAATATGTTATTTTGGCACACGCTCAAGTGAGGCCCCGGAGAACAGGATGTGGTTATTGTATGCTAAGTCTGTTTGCGGCTAGCCAGGTGAAATCCACTCTGTCCCTTAACCTTGGTAGCCTCAGAACCTCCGTCTGTAAGACGTGAAGTGGACCTTGATGAGCACTGACATCTGTCCAAGCTCTAACCTTCTAGGATTTATTATTATTATTTTTTTTAGGTTTCACACATAAAGAGAGTAACCAAATGTAGGGCATGGAATTTTAATCACAGCCCCAAATTATTTCAGGACGGTGTTGTTATAATTAATATTCAAAAGTTCTTAGAGATACTTAGATGAAAGCTCAAAAGGAAAGATGATCATGGGTTAGAAAATTCAATGAGTAATTAATTGGAAATGACTGAGGCTCTTCCCCCTGCTTCACGAGCACAGGAATAGCAGAAGCAGTAAAAGCGACTTAGATTCTTCCTGGCACGCCTGAAAGAGCCAAAGGAAATTTCTGATGTGATTTAGCATGCTTCGTTTTCTCTCCTTGTTAATTATTGTGAAATAGAATCTGCTTAATATCTAAGAGTACTTCTAACCTTGTTTGTGATTCTGAGTAGCCTAATAACATCCTTTGCCAACAGAATCAACAAGCCACAAATTTCATTTTGCATAGAAGTTGGTGTCGTACTTCAGATCTCCTCCTTCCTCAGTTCTGTATTTCTTTACTGTACCTGTAGGATCTCACTCATAGGAGAATTTTTTTTTTTAATTTTTTTTTCAACGTTTATTTATTTTTGGGACAGAGAGAGACAGAGCATGAACGGGGGAGGGGCAGAGAGAGAGGGAGACACAGAATCGGAAACAGGCTCCAGGCTCCGAGCCATCAGCCCAGAGCCCGACGCGGGGCTCGAACTCACGGACCGCGAGATCGTGACCTGGCTGAAGTCGGACGCTTAACCGACTGCGCCACCCAGGCGCCCCTTTAGGAGAATTCTTAAAAAAAAAATGGAATTCATAGAAACAGAACAGATGGGCATTCCTGGAGGGTGGGGGAAATGGGTACAAAATGTATAAACATCCAGGTATAAGATAAATAAGATAAATCTTGGGATGTAGTTTACAGCATGGTGACTATAGTTAATAATACCGCATGGCCAGTTGAAAGTTGCTAAGAGTCCATCCTTAAAGTTCTTATCACAAGAAAAAAAAATCATAACTATGCAAGGTGATGAATGTTAACTATATTTGTGGTAACGACTTCACAATGTATACATATATCAAAATCATATTGTGTACCTTAAACCAATGCAACATAATATATCGATTACATCTCAGTGAAATGGGGGAAAAAGAGCAGATGTTTGGTTAGTCTTGTAGCAGAGTGGTCTTTTTTTCCTAATGGCGATGCCGGAGAATGATAACAAAAATTCATAATTAGTTCCAATAGAAGTTTAGAGTAGGAAAAAAAAAAAGTTTAAAGTAGAGAAGAAGCATTGTTATAGGTTGGGTCAGTGGGCTCCAAAGTAGAAAGTAGAATTGGAAGAGATTATTAGACTGGAAGAGATCTTAGAAGTTCTTTGTTCATCCTTCTTCCTTTCCACATGTAAGGGAACTAAGGAGAGAAGTTCAGGGATGGGTCCATGCTCATATGACACGTTAGTATTAGAGCCGGGACTAGAATCTAGGACTCATGGCCCCCAACTTCAGAATTCCTCCTCCACATCACATTGCCTGTTTTTGCAGTAATTTTTTTTAAGATTTTATTTTTAAGTAATCTCTATACCCAACATGGGGCTTGAACTCAAACCCCAAGGTCAAGAGTTGCATGCTCTACCAACTGAACTAGCCAGGTGCCCCTACAGTAATTTGATATAGAGAAGAAAAATGGAAAGCAGATAATTTGCAAACTAAGCCTACTGAACGAGTTGATTTTTGTGTTTGACTTCATTTGGCACTGACACTCAAAGTTCTGGTTTTGTGCATTACAGAGTGTATGTAGCATCTAAATCTATTTCAGGAGAAAAGGTATGTGGAATTAGCCATATTTTCTTCCCGGTGAGAAATAATTGTATTGTTAGATGGGCTTAGAGTACATACTTGGTTTTTATTTTAATATTTTTTTAACGTTTATTTATGTTTGAGACAGAGAGAGACAGAGCATGAACGGGGGAGGGTCAGAGAGAGAGGGAGACACAGAATCTGAAACAGGCTCCAGGCTCTGAGCTGTCAGCACAGAGCCCGCTCAGAGCCCGAGGCGGGGCTTGAACTCATGGACCGCAAGATCATGACCTGAGCCGAAGTCGGACATTCAACCGACTGAGCCACCCAGGCGCCCCCATACTTGTTTTTTTTAAAGTTCATTTATTCATTTATTTATTTTTTACTGATCTCTGCACCCAACATGCGACTTGAACTTCTGCATCCTTCCGACTGAGCCAGCCAGGCATGCTTAGGATACATACTTTTGACACCAATATTAAATGTAGCAATAGCTTCTAATGATACATTTGTGTGGTGTAAATGAAAGTAAAACTAAATGGATGATGAAGACAGGATGAAGACAGCCATGAAGCAAGACATGCCTCATCAGTGTCTGTCAAGACTCTTGCATAAGCCAAAGATAGCTGCACAGAGAGGCACTCTGATTTCTACCGCCAGGAACCTCTTAATGAAACAGCTTCTGTTATAGTCTGGTATGAACGAAAGAACGATGTTGGGAAGGTTTCCTCTGGGTCATGATCCTTTTAGCTCAGAGTGGGTAGATGTGTTTTTGCAGTGGACCTGAAAACCTGTGCCAGCCTGCAGTAGCTCAAGCGTATTCTATTTTTACTTCTCTTGGGAAAATTTAGGGACAAACAGCTCTGGATCAGGGCCAAGGTGATGCAAATTAAAACTTATGTGGAATCTACTCCTAAGTTAGATTTTGATTAACTGAGCTATTAGTAAAAATAGAGGATTGGGGGATTTATCTCCCTGTCTTGGACGCACTGTACTGCTCTCATCTGGAATCCAGAGGGTCCAGATCTGTCCAAGTTCCAGTTTTACCACTTATATCTGTAGACACACAAGTGTGATACTTTCCTGCGAACCTGAATTCCCCCTATATATGTTAATCTTAAGTAAAGTACCCGATTCACTCCATGCATGTAAAATGGTAATTGCTATTTAACCGGTCTAATAAATAGAAAAGAAAAAATACTATGAGGAAGGTGGTTTTTTTTTTTTTTTTAAGCAGCACTGGAATTTAATGATCGAGATTTATTGGAAAAGGGAAAATATGTTAGAAAAAGAGCGTTCAAGAGTACATGAATGTTCACTTCCCAAGAACTCCGAAGAATTGCTAGAATATTACAGAGTAAGAAGAGCTGGATTCTTCTCTCTCGTCCCAGATCTTATTGAACTATTAGTTATTTTAATCCATGTTAATTACCATAGTGTTATTAGCTTCAGGTATACAATGTCATGATTAAAATTCTATACATTTCTCAGTGCTCATCAGGATAAGTGTACTTTTCATTCCCTTTATCTATTTCCTCCTTGGCTCTCCCCCTTTCCCGCTGGCAATCACCAGTTCTCTATATTTAAAGAACCTGTTTTTTTGGTTTGTCTCTTTTTTTTTTCTTTGTTCATTTATTTCTTAAATTCTACCTATGAGTGAAATCATACAGTATTTGTCTTCCTCTACAAAGTTATAATGTCTCTTTTAGAATTCATTCCTTATTTCATTTTTTTTCTTTTAAGTGAACTTTAAAAAAAATTAAGGCTTGCCTAGAATTTTTTTTTTTTCTCTTGTGTACTTGGGAATGCACCATTGGAATTTAAAGCCCTTGCAATTAACATATTCCTCTCTGTTGTTGCCTATCTGTCGGGATGCCAGAGGCTAATGCATTACTCTTAGAAATAAACTGTAACGCGTAACACACATTTTGCTTGAATGAAGCAAATGGCTCAGAGTTAAATACTGAAAATCCACCAAAAGGCAAGCCAGCATGGAAAGTATAAGCAGGCCTATGAGAGATATACACACAAACACAGATATGTGTGTATGTGTGTGTGCGTATATATGTGTGTGTATATACACACACACATATATATGTGTGTGTGTGTGTGTATATATATATATATATATATATATATATATATATATATATAGTCAATGTCAGAAAGTGTGGAGCTAATAAGACTGAGTGTTGCTGGCTGAGAATGTAAGAGATTTGAAACCACAGGTCCCTTGGTTCCTGGAAGAATGAAGTTTTCGGTTATGGGAAAAGGATGATAGAGGTTGTTCACTTTAGTTTTTCCCTTCTTGTGTAAGAGTAGGTTAGCAAGGACCAAAGGCGATTTTCATTCAATGTGTAGTTATTGATTCTCTTCCCTAAAATTAGTCTTACGATCTCTTCTCTCTTTTTGTAATAGTAAAAAAAAAAAAAAAAAAAAAGAAAAATTTTCTTGTGATTATGTAAAATGCTCATTATAAAAATGTTTAAACATAAAGAAATGTTTGAAAGCTAACATTACCCCAGGATAACTACCATTAGTAGTTTAAGGACCGTCCTTTCATGATTCTTTTTATATATGATTGTTATTTATTGTGTAAGTTTTGCTCAGTCTTTTTTCCCCACCATCTCTCTCCCATGACTGCTTTCAAAACCATGCAAAAACAGGAAATCCATATTTACAACCTGGTATGCGGTCATATAGAAACAAATGGGCAAGATGTATTGTGAGGTATATTTTATAGGAATAAGGATCTTATAATAGTAGAGCTTAAAAGCTCTTCTGAGGGGCGCCTGAGTGGATCAGTCGGTTAAGCGTCCGACTTCGCCTCAGGTCATGATCTCATGGTTTGTGAGTTCAAGCCCTGCGTCAGGCTGTGGGCTGACAGCTCGGAGCCTGGAGCCTGTTTCAGATTCTGTGTCTCCCTCTGTCTGCCCCTTCGGCTGCTTGCACTCTGTCTCTTGCACTGTCTCAAAAATAAATAAACATTAAAAAAAAAATTAAAAAAAAAATAAAAGCTCTTCTGAGTATAGAATTCTAGATTTTTTATACATTTCCCTCTAATTTTATCAAAAAAAATTTTTAATGTGTATTTATTTCTGAGACAGAGACAGAGAATGAGTGGGGGAGGGGCAGAGAGAGAGGGAGACACAGAATCGGAAGCAGGCTCCAGGCTGTCAGCACAGAGCCCGACGTGGGGCTCGAACTCACGGACCGCGAGATCATGACCTGAGCTGAAGTTGGTCGCTCAACCAACTGAGCCACCCAGTTAACCCCTTCCCTCTAATTTTCTATACTTGTTTCACTCTCCCCTATTTCAATAGCATTTTTCTTGGCATCCTGCCTTTGTAAAGGATTCCCAAGGTATTCAACTTGGCTTTCATAAAAACAATTCTTTCTGAACCTACCCTTCATCAGTTTGAATGATATATAATTAAATTCCTTAATTAAAATAACAGGTCCAAGTAGTCTGAATAGCTTACTGACTCTTGGTAATCATATATAACTCAAATAGTAGCGGAGAGCTTCACCAACTCAGACAGAAGCCTGCAGGTTTCTAGCATTCTGCTTTTGCCAGTAGGCTGTACGTGGGGTTGGGAGAAGTATTGCGTACATTTTTGGCATCTGTTAAGATGGTAGAGATTATACATGTTCTGTGAGCTCTCGGCTGTCACCCCTGTGGTATTATTCAGAGGCTCTTTTACGTTTGTGATTATATGAAGAAAGCTAAAAGCTTTGTTGGGAATGACCAAACTTCTTTTTTTTTTTTTTCAACGTTTATTTATTTTTGGGACAGAGAGAGACAGAGCATGAACGGGGGAGGGGCAGAGAGAGAGGGAGACACAGAATCGGAAACAGGCTCCAGGCTCTGAGCCATCGGCCCAGAGCCTGACGCAGGGCTCGAACTCACGGACCGCGAGATCGTGACCTGGCTGAAGTCGGACGCTTAACCGACTGCGCCACCCAGGCGCCCTGAGAATAACCAAACTTCTGTTCACTAATTTTGTATACTTTAATACACACTGTTAATTAAATATATTAATCGTATAAATTATATATAATTAACAATTATATATAATTAACAATTATATATAAACTATATATAATTAATAATTATATATTAATTATAATAATTATATATTAATTATATATATTAATTAGTGTATTTAATTAATACACACTGTTCTGATACCAGTTCCCAGTTTGTCTTCCTTGATATTTTGATGATAAACCTTATTCAGTATGTCACACATTATACTCCTATTGAATCTCCTACACGCTTCACATTTTGTTAAGACGGTATAGTCTTTCCCCTGGTATATGCCACTTCCAGAATAGGAGTCCTTAGAGACAAGCCTGAGTCTTTGGCTGTGCAAATATGTCTCTTCTCCCACCTGCCAAAGTGGCTTGGGGCATTACTGAAAACAACTTCACTCTCGTTATTTTACCGGTCATCCGGTCTAGAAGTTACAGTTAGAGTGGTAGGCCAGGGGTCCCAGTGTCTTGAATTGGGTCATCCAGAAGGTAGGCTGATTTACTGTCGTGAGTCTGGCAGCAGTCAATGTTTGGGGGAAGTTGACCAAGTTGTGAGGGACAGGCTAAGGACCATAGCCCAGGCCGACAAACTGTCAGCTCCGAGAAATCAACAGGTGAGTCAACAACTCAGGTTTAGAATCCTATGTATAGAGAGAGGGTCATGGCACTTGGCAAAGAAATGCAAAGGGAGAAGGATAGAAGATGTGTTTAAGGAGAGTCTCTGTGGTCAGCATCTAAACCCGAGGCCTTAGCCATAGATCAAGTAGCAGGGATATAATGGCATTCGGTACTTGAGTCCTTTGCGGAAACCTTTGTCCCCATAATGAGTGAAAGGGCATGAAAGGCCGTGCAGCATTAACAAATGTTCCTCTCATTGGTTCCTTAAGTACCTTTTTGGTCCAGCCTTAAAAGTGCTCAGAAGCAACAAGTGGAAATGAGAGGTGATGATGATGTTCGGTTAGTGTCTGTGGAACTCAACTGTTTGTTAACGTTAGTTGCTCAGTGGCATGAAGGGGAAGAAGCTGATGGCCACTTGGCTATACCTTCTACATGAACTGGTTTCTTCCAATTTATGATTCTGGATTATCAATCTACAAAAAGTTAGGGGGAAAACAATTCATGAAATCAGAGTAGCCTATAGCAGATTGTGGGGATAAAGACTCAAAGTACAGTAATTCTTGACCTTAGTTTCAATAAAAATAAAGTGACAGAATATACTAATCTTATTGTCTCCTGCCAAATCATGTAAGTAAATGGATAATACTTTTTTTTTTCTGTGCCCTTTCACATTTGATTAAGAAAATGATAGCAACAAAGTATGAACAGAGAAAATGTTAGAATTGTTTGTGTTTTACAAAGTTGTTCATTGCAGGGGTGCCTGGGTGGCTCAGTCGGTTGGTTTGGCATCTGGCTTCAGCTATGTCACGCATCTCACGGTTGGTGGGTTCGAGCCCTGTGTCAGGCTCTGTGCTGACAGCTCAGAGCCTGGAGTCTGCTTCGGATTCTGTGTCTCCCCCTCTGTCCCTCCCTGGCTCACGCTCTGTCTGTCTGTCTCTCTGTCTCTCAAAAATAAACATCAAAAAAAATTAAAAAAAGACAAAGTTGTTGATGCTATTTACCTGCTATGCTTTAACCGTTTCGAGGAAAGTGTCTAGTGTTGGCACATTTTATGAGCTTAATTGTATTTCTTCATTGATCACTTTTCATTATATACATGTTACCTTACTTATAAGGGAAGCCTGGAAAACCTTAGTTAAGCCAATTTAAAAAGTGCTTTATTTTTAAGGATGGCAAAAGTAAAAGTACCAGATGGGTCTGATCTGTGTATTTCCAAGTCCTATGAATGATGGATTAAAGTTTCAATGTAGTTGATTTTTCCACATATCTTATAAATACTGGAGCTTTTGATTAAGGCTCTGAAATAAAGAAGCAGCTTGCCTATAAAGTTACTACAGATTATTCTAAAACAAACCAGAAGTGTTGTCTCCTTTGAAGAAAATTTATGAGTAAATGCCTTGGGACCTGTTATTACAAGCATGTCCTGGATCAAAGTAGTCTAGGAACCCCTCTACTGGAAGATCTTTTGGAATAGACTTATGAGAAGCATAAAAATCTCTTGCATAGACAGTTCGTATGCAGTATTAGAATGTGTTTTATTGTAAAACTAGTTAACTTTATAATCACATGTGAGCCGTACGCTGTCCCTTGCAATTTACATGGTACTAATGGGGTTGTCATTCGTAGTGGTGCTCCTTTATTTTCTCTACTTAGGGGCTCTTTGTGTTTTAATTGCATATGGAAGCATCTATCTTTGTGTAACTTTTTCACTTGTGGTTTTGTTTGTCGTTGTTACTCTCAGTTTTGTTTTCAATTTCAGCTCAGCAGATTTTAATATTGCTGGTCTATCCAAAAAATTGTTGTTGTTGTTTTTTTTAAATGTAGCTATGGTATTACTGTGTTTCTCCTTCCAACAATCAGGAAAAAAAAAAAAACTTTTAAATACTTCGTTTCCATTTGCTTTTTGAAAATTTTGACAAATTACATAGAATATAAAATTGATGGCCTTTTTTTTAAACCATTTTTAAGCATATAGTTTAGTGGCATTAAGACCATTTGCATTCCGAGTGGATAACAGAGGGATCTAGAGCCATTCAGAAATATACTTTTGGTAGGAATTCTGTCACCAATTAGTTGATGAACTAAGAATATGGGTACGTCGATCTAAGAGCTGTTTCATTTTGATTGCTGTCTGTGAAAAGAGATCGTATCATCATTTACTATTCAGCTACCATTCATTTAACTAATATTTGTTAAGGACCTCTTATCTGCCAGTCTCCCTTAGTAAAAGACAAACAGGGAAAGGTCCTGCTACGGAGGGATCTCAATTAGCCTTGTGAAGAAAAGCAGTTATAATCTATTGCGGAAGGGTCTGCAATGATGCAAATTGCACTGTGTGATGGAAGCCCAGAGGAAGCTTTGCCCTTGCCTTCCTGGTGGGGCAGGTTGCTGAGCAATTCAGATTTTCCTTTAATGTGAAAGCTGAATAGGTGTTCACCAGCTAACGGGGCTGAAGGAAGGTAGTATGTCCATTCTGTGAAAATGGCGTGTACCAAGGAATGTGTCTGCAGGGAGTGCAGTGGCCTTGCTGTAGTGCAGGCTGGGGTGTCTGGAAGAACATGGAAGTGATGGTATAGAAGGCTGATGGGGATCGTCGTGATTGAGCCAATAACGCTGGTGTTCCCAAGGTGTGGCTTCAGTTTGAGATGCTCTTAGATGTTACCTGAGTTGAGAGTGGAGGAGAGCGTCTTAGGTAGCCCAATGAGTTTAGGAAATGTTTAGTAAAAAAGGTTTTTGTTTTCTGCTGTAGGAGTTCTGAGAGTGTCACTCTACTCTGCGAATCCTGATTTTCGTAGGGTAAGACATGGCGTAGCCTGTTTCCCAAATACACGGACCACAGATTGCCTGACCTCTCTCCCACCCCTGACTGGGAAATGCTGCTGCTGCAGCTGGGGGCCAATGGGACCCATGAAAACACTCTGTTCTTAAGACTGAGTCTGTTTTCACCCCACTTTCTCTGTAAGGTTGGTTATGGACTCTTTACATAGTGAAAATTTCCAAAACCAGTGACTAAAATCAAGGATCCTCAAAACCAAAAAAGTCTCACCCCACTTAGTGTATTTTTTATGTTTCTTTTTTTTTTTTAAGTTTTATTTCTTTTGAGAGAGAGAGAGAGAGTATGAGAGGGGAGGGCCGGAGAGAGAGAGGGAGAGAGAGAATCCGAAGCAGGCTCCACATTGTCAGCCAAGAGCCTGACACGGGGCTTGAACATCTGAACCATGAGATCATGACCTGAGCTGAAATCAAGAATCAGACGTTTAACTGACTGAGCACCCACGTGCCCAAATTTAGTGTATTTTTAAAAATGTGATTGAAATTTATTTTGTGTCTCCAAGATCCTTATTCCCTTTATTTATTGTGAAAAGCTCTGCATAAATCCTGTTCCAATTGCGTTTCTTGTTTTGTTTGTTTTTTTAATGAGAGATGAATTGATTAGAATGGAATATTTTCAGTGTGAAAGGGATCCCAGAATTTATGGTTAGAAATTCCTTGTTAACTTGCACATAGCCCATGGCAGAACAAATAATTTATTTAGCCAACATAAAAAGAAAATAATCTCTGTGGTAGGATTAAGGATAATTAATTTTCTTTATGCTTATTTGGAATTTCTAATATTTTCTACAATGAACATTTACTGCTTGTGTATTAAGGAAATGTACTAATAATGACATTAAGCTGTAATAAAAATAGGAAATCAACAAGAAGTGCCTCTGAAAGATTGCCATTCAAGTTACATGACTAGCTGTGTATTTTAGTCTGGTCACAAGAAGTTTAAAATCACAATGTATTATTCATTTTTCTTTATCACATAGTTTGGTTTACTGCTCTGTCTTCAGTGCATAGACTAGTGCCTGGTAGATTTTCTTGTAAATGCTGCAGATTTGTTTCCTTTCACTTCTGAGGTGTAATTTGCCAATGGCAAAATGTAAGCATGTTAAGTCATCATATATTGATGAATGTATACCAATACATACACCTGTGTAACCATCAACCCAGATCAAGATAAATGCTTCATCACAAAATGTGCCCTGTGCTCTTTTCAGTCAAATCCTGCCCACACCCCCGCTATTCTGATTTCAGTCACCACAGATTATTTTTGTCTCTTTATGAACTACATTCAAAATGAAATACATGTATGCCTTTTGTCCTTTTTTTTTTTTTTTTTTTTGGTCTGGCTTTTGAGATTCACCTGTATTGTTTCATGTTTCAAAAGCTAAAAAAAATGATTGTATGAAAATACCACAGTTTGTCCATTTTCCTGTAATTAGGCATTTGGATGGTTTCTAGGTTTTGTATAATATAAATAAAATCAGGAACTCCTTGAGATTTAGATAATTCATGAAAGCAATAGGACAATAAAAAGGAAATATCAGAGGCAATTTTTTTTTTCATCTACTCAATTGATCTCTAAAGAAAGAAGAACTTTTAGGGGCGCCTGAGTGGCTCAGTTGGTTAAGCATCTGACTTCAGCTCAGGTCATGATCTCCCAGTTCTTGAGTTAGAGCCCTGCGTCGGGCTCTGTGCTGACAGCTCAGAACCTGGAGTCTGTTTCAGATTCTGTGTCTCCCTCTTTCTCTGCCCCTTTTCCACTCATGCTCTGTCTCTCTCTCTCTCAAAAATAAATAAACATTAACACATTTTTTTGGAAAAAAAGAATGAAAAACTTTTAGAAGGTAAGGCTTTTTGGATACATCACTAATTATATAATTTCAGCATTCGTATTGCATGTAATACAAAAATGAGTAAAGCTTTATATAAGTTTATTATCTAGTAATATAGATAAGGCTAGTATACCAATATTCATAATGCCAAACATAATATGATAAATGCAGCGATAGAAATATATTGGTATAAGATTGAGGGAGGGAAACAGTCCTATTTCTTAAAAAATGAGTATATCATTTACTAAAATAGTGAAGTTAGGGTAAAAACGATGCTTGAAAGATGGGGGAAGATTATGCATTTGTTTTTATTATAAACTGAAGAATGAGAAACAGTAAAAGTGAGGGGGGGGGGAGAGAAAACATAACGAGAATTGAAAAAGCAGTAGTTAATGAGCTAGGAATGAGAACACCATTGTAGCACCTTCTGGAAGATACGACCATTTGAAACAGAGGTTCTTAGCATAATATGGTCCAGAAACATGAACCTCTTCATGTACAGAATTCAAGATGCCTGTGAATTTGGACAGAAAAAAATTACAAGTTTACTTTTTTACTAATGTCTCTTTGAACTTGAGCATTGTCTTTATTTTTTTTTTTGTGATTTTTAAAATGTTTGTTTATTTTTGAGAAAGAGAGCAAGTGGGGGAGAGTGGAGAGAGAGAGGGAGACACAGAATCTGAAGTAGGCTCCAGGCTCTGAGCACAGAACCCGATGTGGAGTTCGAACTCCCGAACCGTGAGATTATGACCTGATCGGAAGTCGGAGGCTTAATGTACTGAGCCACCCAGGCGCCCCGAGCATTGCCTTTAAATAAGAATGTAGGCAATGAATCACAAGTATTAACAGAACTTTACTTTGTCACTAATAGATACCACATATATTTTCATCTCATCTAACGGTTGGTGCAGAGGATCTTGAAGAGTTATTTGTGCTTGTCACTAGTTGGAAATTATGGAGGCTATAAAAACCACAAAGACATCTTGTTATTGAAGGCACTAATACCGAAACAATTGTGTTACAATATCACAAGTACTTTTTAAGATTGAAAATTAATGTTAAATTTTTAAATTATGTAATTTAAAAGTGAATGAATGAATGAATTAAAGCAGCATGGAGCCTGCTTGGGATTCTCTCTCTCTCCCTCTCTCCCTCCCTCTCTCTCTCTCTCTCTCTCTCTCTCTCTCTCTGCCCCTTCCCTGCTCATGCTTGCGTGTTCTCTCTCTCTCTCTCTCTCTCTCAAAATAAATAAACTTAGAAAAATTATCATTAAAGTATTGTTGACATACAATGTTAGTTTCAGGTGTATGACAGAGTAGTTGGACAGTTTTATATATTATGTGATGTTCATCATGATAAGCTTAGTTACCATACATCATTACAATGTCATTGACTTTATTCCCTATACTGTACTTTTCATTCCTGTGACTTGCTTATTTTATAACTGAAAGGTTGTACCTCTTAATCTCCTTGGCCCATTCCTACCCCCAACCCCCAGCAGCCACCAACTTGTTCTCTGTATTTATGAATTTCCGTTTTGTTCGTTTTGTTTTATTTTTTAGATTCCATATATAAGTGAAATCGTATGGTATATTTATTCCTCTGTCTGACTTATTTCACTTATTAGCACATTACCTGCTAGGTCCATCCATGTTGTTGCAAATGGCAAGACCTCATTGTTTTTTTTATGGCTGAGTAATATTCCTGTGTGTGTGTGTGTGTGTGTGTGTGTGTGTGTGTGTGTGTGTATACACACTACATCTTTATCCCTTCATCTCTCAGTGGACATTTAGGTTGCTTCTATATTTCAGCAATTTTAAATAATGCTGTGATAAGCATAAGTGTGTATATGTCTTTTGGAATTAGTGTTTTGTTTTTTTTTTTTTTTTGTTTTTGAGGAGAGTGGTAAATATCCAGTAGTGGAATTTAAAACATTCTTAAAAATATTTTGAAGTTTGTATGTATGTATGTATGTATTTATGAATGGGTAGCGGGGAGAGCAGAGAAAGAGGGAGACAGAAAATCCCAAGCAGGGTCTGCACTGTCAGCACAGTCAGCACAGAGCCTGATGCAGGGCTCGAACCCATGAACTGTGAAATCATGACCTGAGCCAAAACCAAGAGTCAGACACTTAACTGAGCCACCCAGGTACCCCGGAATTTTTAAGTTTTTGAGGAACCTCCGCACTGTTTTCCACAGTGGGTGCACCAGTTTACATTCTCATCAACACTTGTTATTTCCCGTCTTTTCGACACTAGCCTTTCTAACTACTATGAGGTAATGTGGTTTTGATTTGCATTTCCTTGATGATGAGTTATGTTGAGCATCTTTGCATGCGTCTGTTGGCCATCTGGATGTCTTCTTTGGACAAATGTCTGTTCAGGTCCTCTCCTCATTTTTAAACCAGATTTTTTTGTTGTTGAATTACGGAAGTTCTTTATATTAACACCTGATTGGATATGTCATTTGCAAATATCTTCTTCCATTCAATAGGTTGCCTTTTCATTTTGTTTATTGTTTACTTTGCTGTGCAAAAGCTTTTTATTCTGGTGTAGTCCCACTACTTTATTTTTGCTTTTATTTTCTTTGCCTGAAGAGACCTGTCTGTAAAAAATGTTGCTAAGACCAATGTCCAAGAGATTACTGCTTATGTTTTCTTAGTGGAATTTTATGGTTTCAGGTGTGACATTTGGATCATTAAACCATTTTGGGGTAATTTTTGTGTGTGGGGTAAGTGTTCCAGCTTCTTTTTTTTTCCATGTAGCTGACTAGTTTGTCTTTTCTCTGTTGCATATTCTGCCTTCTTTGTCATAGCTTAAGTGACCATATAAGCATGGGTTTATATCTGGGCTCTCTACCCTGTTTCATTGATCAGTCTATTTCTGTGCTAGGACCACAGTGTTTTGATTATTACAGCTTTGTAGTAAATCTTAAAATCTGGGATTGTGGTATGTCCAGTTTTGTTCTTTTTTTCTCAAGATTGCTTTGACTATTTGGGGTCTCCTGTGGTTCTGTACTCATTTTAGGATTATTTCTTCTTGTTCTGTAAATAATACTAGTGGTATTTCTTTTTCAAAATATTTATTTTGAGAGAGAGCATGTGAGAGCAAGCATGAGTGGGGGGGGGGTGGCGGGCAGAGAGACACAGGGAGAAGGAGAATCTTAAGCAGGCTGCAAGCTCAGTATGGAGCCTGACCTGGCGGTGGGGGCAGGTGGCTGGACTCACATACCATGAAATCCTGACTTGAGTTGAAATCAAGAGTCAGACACTTAACTGACTGAGCCATGCCCCAGTACTAATGGTATTTTTTTTAGGAATTGCATTGAATCTGTAGATTGTTTTGGGTAGTATGGACATTTTAACAGTGTTAATTCTTCCAGTTAACGAGCATTGTCTATCTTTCCATTTGTTTGTGTTGTCTTCATCAGGGTCTTATAGTTTTCGGAGTATAGATCTTTCACCTCCTTGGTTAAATTTATTTCTAAGCATTTTATTCTTTGGGGTGTAATTGTAACTGGGATTGTTTTTAATTTTCTTTCTGGTACTTTGCTATTAGTATATATAAACAACAAATTTCTTTTTTGCTATGTATTCATTTATTTTTCAATTTCCAGTATAACTAACATACAGTATTATATTTTAGGTTCATAATATAGTGACTCAGCAATTCTATACATTACTCAGTGCTCATTACAGTAAGTGTACTTTTAATCCCCTTCACCTATTTCACCCATCCTACCACTCACCTCCCCTCTGGTAATCACCAGTTTGTTTTCTATATTTAAGATCATTTTTATCTCCTTTTTTCTTCGTTTGTTTTGCTTCTTAAATTTGACATGTGAGTGAAATCATATGGTATTTGTCTTTCTCTGACTTGTTTCACTTAGCTTTATATTCTCTAGATCCATCCATGTTGTTGCAAAGAATGTTTCATTCTTTTTTATGGATAAATAATATTCCTGTGTGTGTGTGTGTGTGTGTGTGTGTGTGTGTGTGTGTGTGTGTACACATCTTTTTATCCATTCATCTATCAATGGATATTTGGGTTGTTTTCATATTTTGGCTATTGTAAATAATGCTATAATAAACATAGTGGTGCATATATCTTTTTGAATTGGTGCTTTCATATTCTTTAGGTAAATACCCAGTAGTGAAATTACTGGACCATATAGTAACTCCATTTTTAATTTATTGAGGTATCTCCATACTCTTCCACAGTGGCTGTACCATTTTGCATTCCCACCAACATAGCATGAGGGATACCTTTTCTCCACATCCTCACCAACAGTTATTTCTTGTGTTTTTGATTGTAGCCATTCTGATAGGTGTGAGGTGATCTCTCATTGTGGTTTTGATTTGCATTTCCCTGATGATGAATGATGTTGAACATCTTTTCATGTGTCTGTCTTTGGAGAAATGTCTGTTCATGTCTTTTGCCCATTTTTAATTGGATTATTTGTTTTGGTGTTGACTTGCATAAGGTCTTTATAAATTGTGGATATTAACCCTTTCTCAAATAGGTCATTTAAATATCTTCTCCCATTCAGTAGGTTGTTTTGTGCCTTTTTTTTTTTTTTTAATTATTTCCTTTGCCGTGCAGAAGGTTTTCATTTTGATGCAGTCTCAATAGTTTATTTTTGGTTTTGTTTCTCTTGCCTCAGGAGGCATTTCTAGAAAAAAGTTGTGATGGCCGATGTCAGAGAAATTACTTCTGCTCTCTTCTAGGATTTTTATGGTTTCAGGTCTCACATTTAGGTCTCTAATCCATTTTGAATTTATTTTTGTGTGTAAGAAAGTGGTCCAGTTTCATTCTTTTGCTGTCCAGTTTTCCCAACACCATTTGTTGAAGAGACTCTTGCCCATTGCATATTCTTTTTTTATTAAAAATTTTTTTAATGCTTATTTTTGAGAGAGAGCGAGAGCGCGAGCGTGAGTGGGGGAGGGGCAGAGAGAAAGGGAGAGCTGTCAACACAGAGCCTGACACAGGGCTTGAACCCACAAACTGAAAGATTCTGACCTGAGCTGAAGTCAGATGCTTAACTGACTGAGCTACCCAGACGCCCCATTCCCATTGCATATTCTTTCTTCCGTTGTCAAAGATTAACTGACCATATAAGCATGGGTTTATTTCTGGGCTCTCTATTCTGTTCTATTGATCTATGTGCCTATTTTTGTTCCAGTAGCATACTGTTTTGATTACTACAGCTTTGTGGTATATCTTGAAATCCGGGATTGTGATACCTCCAGTTTTGCTCTTCTTTTTTTTATTTTTAAATTTTTTTTTAACATTTATTTATTTTTGAGACAGAGAGAGACAGAGCATGAATGGGGGAGGGGCAGAGAGAGAGGGAGACAGAGAATTGGAAGCAGGCTCCGGGTTCCGAGCCATCAGCCCAGAGCCCGACGCGGGGCTCGAACTCACGGACCGCGAGATCGTGACCCGAGCTGAAGTCGGACACTCAACCAACTGAGCCACCCAGGCACCCCTGCTCTTCTTTTTTTAAGATTGCTTTTGCTATTCAGGGTCTTTTGTGTTTCCATATGGAATTTATGATAATATGTTCGATTTATGTGAAAAATGAAAAATGCCGTTGGCATTTATTTTGATAGATTGTATTAAATCTGTAGAATGCATTGGGTAGTGTCAACATTTTAACAATATTTGTTCTCCCAATCTATGAGCATAGATTATCTTTCCATTTATGTCATCTTCAGTTTCTTTCATCAGTGTTTTATAGTTTTCAGAGTACAGGTCTCTCACCTCCTTGGTTAAGTTTATTCCTAGGTATTTTTGGTGCATTTGAGATTATTTTTTATTTTTAATATCCCTCTCTGTTACTTCATTATTAGTGTATAGGAATGCAGCAGATTTCTGTATATTGATTTTACATCCTCCAAGCTTACTGAATTCCTTTATCAGTTCTAGTAGTTTTTTGGTGGAGTCTTTACTGTTTTCTGTATATAGTACCATGTCATCTGCAAATAGTAAAAGTTTAACTTTTTCCTTACCAATTTGGATGCCTTTTTTTTTTTTTTCTTGTCTGATTGCTGTAGCTAAGACATCCAGTACTATGTTGAATAAAAGTGAGAGTGGACACCCTCATCTTGTTCCTGATCTTAGGGGAAAAGCTCTCAGTTTTTTACCATTGGGTATGATGTTAGCTGGTAGTTTTTCTATATAAGTTTATTTACTTATTTTGCCAGAGAGAGAGCATGAGTGAGCAGATGAGGGGCAAAAGGGGAGAGAGAATCCCAGGTAGGCTCCATGCTGTCAGCTTGAACCATGCTCATGAACCATGAGATCATGACCTGAGCCAAAACCAAGAGTTTGGCACTCAACCAACTGAGCCACCCAGGCTACCCATCCATATGTGGCCTTTATTATGTTGAGGAATGTTTCTTCTAAATCCGATTGGTTGAGGGTTATTATCGTGAATGGATGTTGTACTTTGTCAAATGCTTTTTCTGCATCTATTGAAATGATCATATGGTTTGTATCCTTTCTCTCGTTGATGTGATATATCACATTGATTTGCAAATATTGAACCACCCTTGTACCCCAGGAATAAATCCCACTTGGTTGTGGTTAATGATTTTTTTTTCAACATATTGTTGGCTTTGGTTTACTAATATTTTGCTGAGGATTTTTGCATACGTTCATCAGAGATACTGACCTGTAGCTATCTTTTTTGTAGTGTCTTTATCTGATTTTGGTATCAGGGTAATGCTGGTCTCACAGAATGAATTTGGAAGCTTTCTTTCCTCTTCTATTTTTCTTGGAATAGAGAAGAATAGGTATTAATGTTTTAAATGTTTGGTGGACTTTACCATCTGGTCTTGGACTTTTGTTTTTTGGGAGTTTTTTGATTACTGATTGAATTTGGTAATCGGTCTGTTCAAATTTTCTGTTTCTTCCTGGTTCATTTCAGAGGTTATATGTTTTTGGGGATTTATCCATCTTTTCTAGTTTGTTCAATTTTTTGGCATATAATTTTTCATAATATTCTCATAATCTTTTGTATTTCTGTGATGTTACTCCCCCCTCTCCTTTTTTTGGTGGAAAATTCTCTAATTCTTCTTTTGTTTTAAGTTATTTTCAGAGAGAGAGAGACAGAGTGAGAGTGAGTGAGCAGGGTGGGGGCAGAGAGAGAGGAAGAAAGAGAATCCCAAGCAGGCCCTGTGCTGTCGGTGCAGAGCCCAGTGTGAGGCTCAATCCCACAACTGTGACATCATGACCTGAGCTGAAATCAAGGGTTGGATGCTTAACCAACTGAGCTATCTGGGCACCCCAAATTCTCTAATTCTTTGATAAATTTGTGGCACATAATTTTTTGGTGTATGTTAAATTACTTTCTTTATTGCAAATTGTAATGAAATATTTCCTTGATTATGAAACATAATCAATTAGAGAAAATATGATTGAGTTAATGCATTTTTTTAAAGTTTTTATTTAAGTTCTAGTTAAAATGTATAATGTTGGTTTTAGGAGTAGAATTTAATGATTTGTCATTTACATAAAACATCCAGTGCTCATCACAGTATGCCCTCCTTAATACACATTGCCCATGCAGCCCATCCCCTGCCCAACTCTCTTCCAGCAGCCCTCAGTTCTCTATATTTTTTTTATTTTTATTTTTTTTTAACATTTATATATTTTTTAGAGACAGAGACAGAGCATGAGCAGGGGAGGGGCAGAGAGAGAGAGGGAGACACAGAATCCAAAGCAGGCTCCAGGCTCCGAGGCATCGGCACAGAGCCTGATGCGGGGCTCGAACTCACGAACTGCGAGATGAGCTGAAGTCAGACACTTAACCCAACTGAGCCACCCAGGCGCCCCTGTTCTCTGTATTTTAAGAGTCTTTTATGGTTTATCTCTTTTTTCTCCCCCCTTTCCCTATGTTCATCTGTTTTGTTTCTTAATTTCCACATGAGTGAAATCATATGGTATTTGTCCTTGAGTGACTTATTTTGCTTAGCATAATACACTCTAGCTCCATCCATGTTGTTGCAAATGGCAAGATTTCATTCTTTTTGATAGTTGAGTAATATTGCATTGTGTACACACACACACACACACACACACACACACACACACACACACACACACATCTTTATCCATTCTTCAGTCAATGGACATTTGGACTTTTTCCATAATTTGGCTATTGTTGATAATGCTGCTATAAATATTGGGGTGCATGTGCCTCTTCGAATCAGTAGTTTTGTATCCTTTGGGTAAATACCTAGTAGTGCAGTTGCTGGGTCATAGGGTAGTTCTATTTTTGAGGAACCTCTCCATACTGTTTTCCAGAGTGGCTGTACCAGTTTGCATTCCCAACAGCAGTGTAAGAGGGGTCCCCTTTCTACACATTATTGCTAACATCTGTTGTTTCCTCTGTTATTCAACATCACTCATCAGGGAAACACAAATCCAAACCATGATGAGATAACACCTCACACCTGTCAGAATTGCCAATCTATTTATTTTTTAAGTTTGTTTATTTTCAGAGACAGAGTGAGCAGGGAAGAGGCAGAGAGAGAGAGAGAGAGAGAGAGAGAGAGAATATCCCAAGCAGGCTCTGCACTGTCAGTACTGAGCCCAGTGCAGGGCTTGAACTCATGAACCATGAGATCATGACCTGAGCTGAAACCAAGAGTTGGAGGCTTAACCAACTTAGCTACCCAGGCTCCCCTCCTCTTTCATTTCTGATTTTGAGTTCTTTCTCTGTCTCTGTCTCTGTCTCTCTTTTAATGAGCTGGCTAAAGGTTTATCCATTTTGTTAATGTTTTCAAAGAACCAGCTCCTGGTTTCACTGATCTATTTTTTTTAGTTTCTATTTTGATTATTTCTGCTCTAATCTTCATTATTTCTTTCCTTCTACTGGCTCTGGGTTTTTGTTTTTGTTTTTCCCTTCTTTAGGAGTAAGGTTAGGTTGTTTGAATTTTTTTTTTTTTGCATCTTGAGTAGCCCCATGTTGCTATAAACTTCCTTCTAAGAGTTGCTTTTGCTGCATCACAAAGATTTTGGACCATTGGGTTTTTAGTTTCATTTGTCTCCGTGTATTTTTTGATTTCCTGGTTGATTTCTTGGTTGACCCATTTGTTGTCTAGTAGCATGTTAATTAACCTCCATGCATTTGTGCTCTTTCTCGATTTTTTCTTGTTCAGAGTGTTGTGGTTGGAAAAGATGCATGGCTTCAATCTTTGAATTTGTTGAGACTTATTTTTGTGGCCTAATATGTAATCTATTCTGGAGAACGTTCCATGTGCACTTGAAAAGAACGTATATTCTGCTGTTTTATGATGGAATGTTTTGAATATATCTGTTAGATCCATCTGGTCCAATGTGTTATCCAAAGCCATTGTTTCCTTGTTGATTTTCTGTGTGGATGATCTATCCATTGATGTACATGGGGGGCGTTAAGGTCCCGTACCATTATTGTATTACTATTGAATACTTCCTTTATTGTTGGTTATTAGCTACTTTATGTATTTGGGTGTTTTCATGTTTGGTGCATGAATATTTAGAATTGTTATATCTTCTTGTTGGATTATTTCAATATGTGTGTCCTTCTTTGTCTCTTGTTACAGTTATTTTAAAGTCTCTTTTACCTGATTAAGTATTGCTACCCAGGCTTTCTTTTCACTGCCATTTGCATCATAAATGCTTTTCCCTGTCTGTAAGTCTGCATGTGTCTTTAGGTCTGAAGTGAGTCTCTTATAGGTAGCACATAGGTGGGGTCTTGCTTTTTTATCTATTCCATCACCCTCTGTCTTTGATGGGAATGTTTAGTCCATTTACATTCAAAGTGATTATTGGTAGGTATGTACTTCATATCATTTTGTGACTACTTTCATGATTGTTACTTTCTTCTCTTGCTCTCTTCTCTCACAGTTTGCTGGTTTTCTTGAATGATATACATGGGTTCCTTTCTCTTTATTTTTTGCATATTTATTACTGGTTTTTGAATTGTGGTTACTGTTAGGTTTATATGTACCATCGTATGCAGGTAGCAGTCTATATTAAGTTGATGGTCACTTAAGTTTGAACCCATTCTAAAAGCATTTAATTTCTACTCACTCCTCCCTCCCCCATATTTTAGGTATATGATATTATGCTTTACGTGTGTGTGTGTGTGTGTGTGTGTGTGTGTGTGTGTGTATTTGTGAGTCCCTTGATTGATTTCTGTAGATATGCTTTATTGCTTTTGTGCTTCCTACTTTTCTTACTTTTGCTTATGGTCTTTCCACTCAAAAAGTTCCTTTTAACATTTCTTTAAGGTTCATTTAGTAGTGATGACTTTTATTTGTTTGGGAAACTCTTTATTTTTCTATTATGAATGATATTCTTTCTGGATAGAATATTTTTGATTGCAGTTTTTTTTTTTTTTTTTCCTCTCAGCACTTTGAGTAGATCCTGCCACTTTCCCCTGGCCTGCAAAGTTTCTGATGAAAAATATGCCAATAGCCTTGTGAGATTTCTCCTGTATGTAACTGTTTTCTCATGCTACTTTTAAAATTCTGTCTTTATCACTGCTTTTTGCCATTTTTATTTGTTTTTTTATCTTGAATAAAAATTCAATTTTATTTGAATATAAACAAAAAATAAATGTTTATTTTTGAGAGAGAAAGAGTGGGGGAAGGGCAGAGAGAGAGAGAAGAGATAGAGGATCCAAAGCAGGCTCTGTGCTAACAGCAGAGAGTGCGAGGCTCAAACTTCTGAACCATGAGATTATGACCTGAGCCGAAGTTGGACACTTAACTGCTTGAGCCACCCAGGTGCCCTGTCTTTTTGCCATTTTAATTACTGTGTATCTTGGTGTGGACTTCCTTGGGTTGATTGTACTGGGGGCTCTCTGTGCCTCCTGGATCTAGATGTCTGTTTCCTTTACTCAAATTTTTTTTATAGAGTTTTTAGGGTTTTCCATATTTATTCAGTATGTCATCTGAAAATAGTGACAGCTTTACTCCTTCCTTACCAATTTGAACGCCTCTTACGTCTTGTCTGATTGCTGTGGGTAAGAACTCCAGTACTGTGTTGAATATAAATGGTGAGAGTGGGCATCCTTGTCTTGTTCCTGATCTTAGAGGAAAAGCTCTCAGTTTTTTACCATTGAGTGTGATGTTTGTTTGGGTTTTTCATATATGATCTTTATTATGTTTAGCTATGTTCCCTCTAAATGTACTGTGTTGAGGGTTTGTTTTTTTTTAATCATGAATGGATTTAGAATTCTGTTTTATGTGTTTTCTGCATCTATTGAGATGATATTTTGGTTCTTGTAATTTGTTAATGTGATGAATCACATTGATTTTGTATATCCTTGCATCCTTGGAATAAATTCCACTTGATCATGGTGAATGATCCTTTTAATATATTGTTGAATTCAATTTGCTAATATTGTGTTGAAGCTTTTTGTATCTATTTCATCAGGGATATTGGCCCATAGTTTTCTTTTTTGTAGTGTCTTTATCAGATTTTGATATCAGAGTAATGCTGGCCTCATAGAATGAATTTGGAAGTTTTCCTTCCTTTTCTATGTTTTGGAATGATTTGAAAAGAATAGGTACTAACTCTTCTTTAAAAATTTGGTATAATTGATCTGTGAAACCATCGGGTCCTGGACTTTTGTTTTTTGGGAGTTTTTGGATTACTGATTCAGTTTCATTGCTGGTAATTAGTCTGTTCAAGTTTCTACTTCTTCCTGTTTTAGTTTTGGTAGGTTATTTGTGTCTAGGAATTTATCTATTTCCTCTATGTTGTCCATTTTGTTGGCATATAATTTTTTGTGGTAGTATCTTATAGTCCTTTATTTTTTTCCAATTTCTGGCTAAAGGCTTATGAATTTTATCTTTTCATAGAACCAGCTCTTGGTTTCATTGGCCTTTCTTATTTTATTTATTTATCTATCTATCTATCTATCTATCTATTTATATTTTATCCTTTATTTCTTCTCTGATCTTTATTATTTCCTTCTTTTATGAACTTTGGGCTTTATTTTCCTAGCTCCTTTAATTGTAAGGTTATATTTTATGTAACTTCTTAAGGTAGGTCTATTCTGCTGTAAACTTTCCTCTTAGAACTGCTTTAGCTATATCCCCCAAATTTATTTAACATTTAGTTAACTACATTTTAAAGAAATTTCACTTGTTAGCCTATTTATTAATGTGTTTAAAAGCATTATTCTGAGATAATGCCCACAGATATCACTAGACTGACAATTGGTTCAGGGCACAGTGTTTGAGAACCATAGACTCTTGTGGGAACTTGGGCTATTTAAGAGCCTGATTTACTCTGAGTAACACTCATGGAAGGCTGAAGTAAAGATCAGAATGCCAGCTCATTAATTTGCAATAAGAAATAACTGCCACATAAAATTTACAGAACTATAATGAGAAATGCACAAGTCTATAACCATAGTGGGGATTTTAACATATCTCTGTAACTAATAGAACAAGCAGTGAGATTTAAAAAAAAAAAACACATAAACACAGTAAACATGTAGAAAATTTGAACAGTATGACTAGCAAACCTGATTTAATATATAGATCCCAGCAACTGCAGCATAGACTCTTTCAGGATATGCAAAACATTAAAATTGACTCTATGTTGGGTCAAGCACAATTCCCTAAAATTTCAGAGGATTAAAACCCTGCACTGTATGTTCTGTGATCACGGTATAAATAAGCTGGAAATCAACAATAACAACAGCAAAAATACTGGAAAAACTCCTTATGATTGGAAATAAATACACTAAATAATTCTCGGATCTAATCTAAAATTAGATAATATTTTGCACTGAATGATAGAAAATACTATGTATTGTTTATTTGTGAGTTGCAGTTAAACCTAAGCCCTGTTTAGAAGGAAATGTATAGCTTGATATGCATTATGTTAGAAGAAATTCTGAAAATCAGTGAGCTAAGTATCTAATGTGAGAAACTAGAAAAAGACTAGCAAATTTAGTCTAAAGACATAGAAGACAAAATAAAAATAATATAAATTAACTACACAAAAATAAGGTAAAATAAAGAGCAATCTTATATCCTAAAGTCGATTTTTTGAAAGGACAGATGAAATGTATAACTTCTTTGTGATACTCAGATTAAGAAAAAAGATGGCACAAAAACCAATATCTAGGAAAAAACATGATATAATGATACATCTTGAAGACATTAGGTAAGGGGATATTGTGAACAACATTCCATAAAGGGATATCTGAACAACTTTATATAAATATACTTGAAAATGTAGTTGGAATAAATTTCTGGTAAGTTTAATGTAAGAAAAGGAACCTAAGAAGAAATAGATCCCTAGAGTCTCCCTATAACTATTAGGTAGGTTGAATTTGTGATTAAAACCTTCACACAAGGGATGCCAGCCTGGCTGAGTCGGTAGAACAGGTGACTCTTGATCTTGGGATTGCAAGTCTGAGCCCCATGATGAGCATAAAGCTTACTTAAATAAACAAAACAAAAACCTTCACTCAAAGAACACCCTTGGCCCAGATAGCTTCAGTGAGAATTTTACAAAAACACTTAAGAAAGATGAATAGTTTTCAAACTCTTTGAGATAGAAGAAAAGGAATGTTCAACGTTTTTTTATGGGATCAGAAGAACTTTGATAATAAATGCTTAGAAGGTTATTATAAAAAAAAAAAAAACTAATATGATAATCAGTTATTTGCTGTGTTTGTGAAATTCCACTTAAGTTCATGTAATAGTTTTCTGCAGCTGTAACACATTACAGTAAATTTAGCAGCTTAAAACAAATGAATTATGTTATAGTTTTAAGGTTAGAAATCCAATACTGGGAGCATCTGCCTGGCTCAGTCGATGGAGCATGTGACTCTTGATCTCAGGGTCATGAGCTCAAGCCCCGTGTTTGGTGTGGAGCCTACTTATTGGAAAAAAAAAAAAAGCCAATACTGTTCTCACTGGGCTAAAAATCATTGTGTTAGTAGGGCTGCATTTCTTTTTGGAAGTTCTGGGGAGAATCTTTGCTTTTTCTAGCTTGTAGAGGTCTGCCTGCGCTCCTTGGCTCTTGGCCCCCTTCCCCCATCTTTAGAGCCAACAATAGCAGTTGAATTCTTATCCTATTGTGTCATTCTGACCTCCTGTTATGTCTCCTCCTTCCACTTCTATGGACCTTTCTAATTACAGTGGGCCAACCTAGACAATTTAGGAAGCACTCTCTATTTTTAAGGTCAACTGATTAGCAACGTTTAATTCCACTTGTAGCCTTAATTTTTCTTGGCTATGTAATGTAGCATATTCATAGATTTCAAGGATTAGACTTGGGACATCTTTGAGGGGAGGGCATTATTCTGCCTATCACATCATATATTGCTATCTTACTTGTGATACTAGATACAAAAGTCCTTAATGAAATGCTAGCACACCAAATTTGGCGACCTATGAAGAGGATAATTTGTAAAAACAAAATTGGGCTTATTCTAGAATGGTAACATTGGTTTAACATTAAAAAATTCAATCATTATAATTTACCACATTAACAGAAAAAAGGAGAAAATTGTTTGTTCTGATTCAACTCTTTTATGATTATAAAAGCTTCTCCACCTAAGAAACTAAGATTCAAAAGGCAACACCAGGTGTTGGCAATGGTGTGAACAGTAGGAACTCTGCTAGACTGCTGAGAGAATGTATGGTTATGCCCCTTTTGGAGAACTGTTTGGCATGATCTACTAATGTTGAAGGTATGCATACCTATCACTTAGTTCTACTCCTGGGTAAATACCTCAACTGAAATGTGTTCATAAGTGTACCAAGAGACATACAAGTATTTTCATAACACATTATTTGTATGGGTAAAAACTGGAAACAGCCTTAATGTCTATTCACAGTATACTGGATAAAGTTTGTTCTATCCATGCAATGGAATGCTATACATCAGTGAAAACAAATAAGCTATAGTTACTTGAAAACTGTGAATGAAGGGTACCTGAGTGACTTAGTTGAGCATCCGACTCTTGATTTCAGCTCAGGTCATGATGTCACAGTTCGTGAGTTTGAACCCCAAGTTGGGCTCTGTGTTGATAGCACAGAGCTTGCTTGGGACTGACTCTTTCTCTCAAAAATAAATAAACATTAAAAAAAAAAAAAGGAAAATGTGAATGAATCTTATGAGCATAAATTATAAACAAAGCCAGGCAGTAAAGAATAAATGTATCTTTATACTCCTAAAAAGTTCAAAAAAGAGGTAAAACTGAATCATGGTTTTAGGATGTATGCTTAGGTGG
The DNA here is from genome assembly GCF_028749965.1 of Puma concolor. Classification (NCBI taxonomy): domain Eukaryota; kingdom Metazoa; phylum Chordata; class Mammalia; order Carnivora; family Felidae; genus Puma; species Puma concolor. Next base: position 119,029,161 of record NC_141671.1, on the reverse strand, counting down.
TAATTCTCAAGAAAAAAATTATCATAGAAATTCATAGCAGGGGGTAGTGAAGAAAAGAAGAGACCTAGAAAGGGCACAAGGTTTCTAGGGGCTGGGTGTGTCCTATTTTTTTTTTAATTTTTTTAAATGTTTAGTTTTGAGAGAGAAAGAGACATGAGCAGGGGAGGGGCAGAGAGAGAGGGAGACACAGAATCTGAAGTAGGCTTCAGGCTGTGAACTGTCAGCACAGAGCCCGATGTGGGGCTTGAACTCATGAGCCTTGAGATCATGACATGAGCTGAAGTTGGACACTTAACTGACTGAGCCACCCAGTCACCCCTGGGGTAGTGGTTTCTTAACTGGGGTAATGGTTACTTGAGTGTTCTTATTGTGACAAATCCCAGAGGTATATATTTCTTTTTCTCAAAGTTTATTTATTTTTGAGAGAGAGAAAGTGTGAGCAGGGGAGGTACAGAGAGAGAGAAAGAGAGGGAATCACAAGCAGGCTCCACACTGACACGTGGGCTCGAACCCACCAACCTCAAGATCATGACCTAAGCTGAGGTGGGATGTTCAACTGACTGAGCCCCCCCAGGGATTCCTCTATTTCTGTTTGTGAATTTTTTATGTGTATTATATTTGCCTTGTCACAAGGATAGAGTATTTAGATGTGGCCAATCGATAACTGTAAAGCAAGGTCAGTTAGAAACCATGTTACTGACATGTTACTAGGGACCAGTAGTGACATAGATCTGGGATATACACTATTTAGCACAAATGAGAAATTCTTAAGAATTTGTTTCGATTAGCACAGTGTCTCCTAAGTAGACCAACGTGAGAAGTCATGGCATAAGAACAAAAGGTACTAGATGCATTAGACTTGACAGGTTTCTCTCAACAACGAGGTCTAGCAAGCTTCCGCATCCAGTTGGTAAGCCTCTTGCCTTCCTGGATGTCTTTTGGAGAGATAGTGCCTTTCGTGCAGTTTACTGCCATTTTCATGCATCTGTCTGCTCTGTCTTGCCCAAACCTCTCCTCCCTCACCCTTTTGATCTTTCTTTACATATGTTCATTCAGTAAGATGATAAACTTATTTCACTGGCATGATGCTAGCATCCTGAGAATCGGTCAGTCTTTCAGATTACTTCGGTTCAGTAGACCCAGGGCTTCTCATTGCACTTATTTTTAAAAGTTCTTTGGGAGAGACACCTGGTTGGTTCAGTCCATAGAACATGTGACTCTTGATCTCAGGGTCCTGAGTTCAAGCCCCACATTGGGTATGGAACCCACCTGGAAAAAAAAAAGTTCTTTGGGGATACTTCTCCGTATTCTCCATAGACTGACAACATGGGCATATTTAAAATTCAGATGTTGAAGAGATGCCCACTGAGAGACATCCAGCAGGTAGCAGAATTCAAGACTGGCATATTTAAATGGAGAGACTGAGAAATCAAGACTGCAAATCATCTCCATAGAAGTGATAATTTAATTTTTAGAGTAGAGAGTGGCTATATAACATGGATTTTCTATCAGTCTCTTAATTTTTTTTAAGCCATAACCTCAGTTTGATAGGAAAATAAATTTGTCATCTAAAACTTTGGAGAATGAATTGTTTCAAAAAATTCTATCAACATGAAGATTTTTTGTTGATTATGAATGTTTTAAAACATTTTTCATTAGCACTATCAAATTATACTTAAACTAATTCAAATTACTGAAATATTTTACCATTTAGGGGATTCGGAATTTGACATTGAACTTTCTTTTCTTTTCTTTTCTTTTTTTTTTTTTTTTTTTGAAAGACACTGCGTTGGGGCATCTGGCTGGCTCAGTCCATGGCACATGCGACTCTTGATGTTGGGGTTGTGAGTTCAAGCCCCACTTCAGGTGTAAAGATTACTTAAAAATAAAATTTAAAAAAAGATACTGCCTTGAATTTGGGGGGACAAATAACAGTTAAAAGGTACACAGTTAAAAGGTAATTTTAGAGTTTTATATTATAATAGCTGAATTCAGATTCTACTTTTGGTTCTATTTTACCATTTTTAGGAAATAAAAGACTATTGCTAAAATGTAGATGTATTCAACATTGAATAAGTTTGACATCTGTATTTCCATTTACATATTCTCTAATTCTGAGATTCTCCATTCCGTTTTATTCTGGAACAGTGCCAGAAAAGTCCATACATTCTAGACAGTCTTTGTGTAATCCCATTTATTCTAGTTCTGCCGTTTAGATCAACACGAAATTCACTCTCTGTTCAATATACTTTCAAATATTTGGAGTTACAGAATTTGAGTAAAAGAAACTTTAGCAACCATCCCAACTCTTGTAGATGACAGAACAGTCATGTAGTGAAGTGATATTTACCTAAAGTCATATTCCCAGGTGGTGGCTGCAGTGGCACCAGAGCCACATCCTCCACCAGAGTGATTGGGTCCCTGTCTCTTACACTACAGTCACCATAGCAACCTGCAAGAGGTGTTAGACTTTCATGTAGGACAGACCTACAGAGAGGTTTTACTTTCCCTATTTGTCAGTTTGTGATCTTGGGTATTTCTAATTTTTTTTAACGTTTGTTTATTTTTGAGAGAGAGAGAAAGAGAGAGAGACAGAGCATGAGCAGGGGAGGGGCAGAGAGAGAGGGAGACACAGAATCTGAAGCAGGCTCCAGGCTCTGAGCTGTCAGCACAGAGCCCGACACAGGGCTCAAACCCGTCGACCATGAGATGCTGACCTGAGCCAAAGTAGGACACTTAACCGACTGAGCCACCCAGGCGTCCCACGGGTGAGAATTTCTAATCATCCGTTTCTTTGTAAAATGGAGTACCTCATATGGTAGCTGTAAGGATTAAATGAGATAATGCATATAAACTATTTAGCACAATGCCTGGTCTATAATATATATTCAATAAGTGTTTGCTATTATTATTTCTGAATATTTTTTCCTTTTAAGAACAAACATGTCTACTTCCTTTTTCTTATGTCATTTTGGGATTTTTATACTATCCCAATCATCATCTCTAGATACACATTTTTCTTTAAGTGTGGTTTTAGGACTTAAAAAAATACAGTTTATTTAGCTTGGGGACATAGCATGATATATCTATCTTCAAGCTATTGGCAATGATCATAAAGATTTTTTGAACAATGAAAATTGTAGCTCACTTGTAAAATTCTCAATGGAATCACCTACATTTACTAGTGTATGTTATTCCCCTATTTGCCTTTCTCTTTGCCTTCTTCCCAGAGCCCTCATAAAGGAAAACAAACACATCATTCTATGGTGGTGGCAGGGATGGAGAGAAGAAAACATACAGCCATGCAAGCATTAATGCCCTGAGAAATTGAATAAAAAGAATCAAGAGGGGTGTCTGGCTGGCTCATTTGGTAGAGCATGTGACTCTTGACCTCAGGGTCATGAGTTCAAGCCCCACGTTGGATGTGGAGTCTACTTAAAAAAAAATTAAAAAAAAATCATAGAAGAAACATTTGTCAAATTCCTTTAGGTATACTTATTGGTAAAACCGTTAGTCATGATTTGCTTTCTAATTCTGGACAGGTTACTTTCCAGATTTGTCTGTATATCTCATTATATGCACTGCTTTCAGTGTCAATATTTTGATTGGTGGTAAATACTAGTTATAACTATATCTTCCAATTATAGCAGTATTAAATGAATGTGCGAAATGGTTATTAAATAATGTGATTCCTCCCAAAACTTCTAAGCAAAATTTCATCTGAGGATAACGATTTTATGTAGGCATGATTTTGTGTACTTTCAGAGTGGTGTTTGGAGATTGTAATTCTCGTTTTTCCATTTGACTCCAGAACATAAAGCTGCCCCTTAAATTTGTCCCCCAAAGATGGTGATCACTGTAGTATGATAAACCATGTAGATGGGAGTTCACATGCTTCCTCAGAGCATAGGGTCTCTCTGAGATGTCCAGTTAATCATTTCTCCCTATGATGTTACTTTGGGCCGGGCCCTTCTGGGCTTCCAAGATAGAGGAGGAGTTCAAAGCCTGATGGGAAGTAACTCATAGCCTCCAAACAGCCTCATTTGGAATAGGCCCACTCCATAGTCCTCACTGCTTATAGGTTTTGTTTCCCAAATCTGACCTTGAACTACTTGAGGCGATGTGGGTGAATATTCTTCATGCTTTGTTGTATCATTATTCTTCTGGACTGATGGTTGGAGAGCAAGTACCACTTCTGGTGGCTTAACTGTGCAACATCTGATAAGCCATCTGAACTTTATTTTCCTGTTCTTGAACCCGGGACGACTGTACTTCCCTTAGAGGCTGCGTAGCCTAGTCTTTAAATATATTACTATGGGTCAAAGTGCCTGGGTTTGAGCGCTGTTCTGTTACTTAAGAGATCTGTGTGATTTTAGGCAAATTGTTCCCCCGCCTCAGAAGAGAGATTAAAGATACCAGTTATCTCAGACCATTATATGAAGATTAAGTTGATTAACATATGTGAAGTTAGACCATTGCCTGGAATGCAGCACTCAAACATTCTGTGCATTGTTATTTTCAGAGATAATCCCTCTCGGAGACAGATGAGATGGTAGATGAGAAAGGGGCTCTGCATTCAGAAACTTTATATTGGCGTTTGGCAACTAGATAGTGAGCTCCTTGAGGCTGGGAGCCAGGCTGCATGTGTCCTACAGTGCAGGTGGCCATGAGTAGATGGATACGCAGGTGAGTGTTTCCTAAATGGACCAGATAATTTACCCAACCCTCCTTATTTCAATTTTCTTACTAAAGGACTAAGTGAAATTCTAAGTAAAATTTCATTTTTTCCCCCGATTTCCTGGAATTGCTTTTATTGATGACTCTCACAGTATGGTCATTCTAATGCCTTACTTTGACTAATCATTGGTAGGTCTCCCAAATTCATCTGGCTTGTCTCTTCTCAACTTGTGAAGTATCATGAAGGCTTTGTGACTCTAGGCATTGAGTTGTAACTGTTTCTTAAGCCTCAACTCCTCCGAATTTTCTATATAGTAGGAGATCACTTGGATGTGTACCACCGCAGAGAAGAAACATGGAATAGTGGGAGGAAAAGCTGAAGACTGAGCCGTGGAATCTGAAGTCAGTTGTTTGTCTTACAGTCATGGTGTTGATACTTAGATCCGCCACATGGTTGGGGCTCATTAGATGTAATAATATATCTAAAGCATCTTGCACAAAGTGGACACACTAAATATTCGTTCCCTTCCCCTGTAGAAGATAACCTGATGTCATCCAAACTTGCTTTGTTAATGATGGAGAATTTGTTTACATTTGTCCAGAGTTACCAAGCTGGTTTTGCTGCAGAGGGAAGATTTTGTCTTTCAGCCAGCAGGTGGCAACCAAATTAAAGCTAACAGTTCACCTCATGATGGTAACTGGTAAAAATAGTGCCTTATCATGCTAATGCCTGATGGAAATGACAGGTGGATGAAAAACCTTTAGCTCTGAAGTGGAATCACCCCTGGCGAAGGTATTTTTAACACTAAGACCCAGATACAGATTAGTTTCTTTAAGGCTGCTTTCATTTCAGAACCAGCGTATCATGGCCATACATCTTTTTAGACGTTTGTCAGAGGAATCATTGAGATTTATGTAACATTGTGTTTAAAATAATGAATCTATTCACTTGATTTGGCAGTTTAAAAAGCAGAGTGAAAAAAGTCATCGGTTGATGAAATAGAGTGGTTACAAAAATACTATTTCATTTTCTCTTCAGTCAGGTTGTATGTGATTTTGTTTGGTTTGACCTCTGTGGATTTGTGATTTTTAAACAAGTACCCTTTTTAACTAAAAAGACTTTAAAAGGTATAAGGGAGACAGAATCCTTTGTAAACGCCTTGAGTCTTAAGGTTCTTTTTTTTTTTTTAATCCATAAAGTGGGGATAATCTCATGTACTGTTGTAAAAAATTAAGTAGATGATGTATGAAAAGCACTTAGTATGTCGTGGCACACAGTAAGCAAACAGAATAAATGGTACTATTTAGAGGATTTATATTCTCCCAGAATCTCTAAAGGTGGGAGGGACCTGAGGGCCTGTGTTCCCTAACTCCTTCATTATACTAGATCCCCTGAAGCCACTGTTCTTTTTTAACACTGATCCCCTTGGATTAATCATTCGCTCTGGCTGGTATAGAACATGGCCATCGAGGATTGGCTGCCCCTTTTCTAGGGACTGTGGGCAGCGTAGTGGGAATGGTGGATGCTGTGATAGTTGCATTTTTAGGAGAGGTCAGGATCAAACCACGGTCTCCTGATACGTGCTGCTGCTGTGCTCGGAGATAAAATTAACTCTATGTAGGAAGATGAACCCTAATACTCGCTTTTTTTTGTTGTTGTTCAAATCAGGTCCCTGCTATGCTACCTTTCTCTCAACAGCAAGACCATCTAGGCATTGTATTTGGTATGTGTTCAGCATCCTGTTGTCAGGAATGGCTAATAGTCACCACCACCACCACCCACCCATGTTTCAGACAAAAGAGTTAGCGGCACTCACTTTGCTAAAGCTGCTACCCTACTCACTTTACTAAAGCTGGCTCCCTTGAATGATCTGCATTTTCTTACAAAGGCCTTTCAAGGAGCAGGAGGCTAGAGGAGCAAACTACCCCCCCCCCCATTTTGCCTGCATCAGTCTTGGCCATCCAGTGTCTCTAGAGGTCAGGGAGGTTTTCGTCCTTGAGAGACAGAGAGAGACAGAGCATGAGCAGGGGAGGGGCAGAGAGAGAGGGAGACACAGAATCCCAAGCAGACTCCAGGCTCTGAGCTGTCAGCACGGAGCCCGACGCGGAGCTCAGACTCCTGGGCCGTGAGATCATGACCTGAGCTGAAGTCAGACGCTTAACCAACGGAGCCACCCAGGAGCCCTGAGAGGTCAGGGAGTTTTGGACGCTGCCTTGAATCTGTTGGGAACAGTCACCATCACATCTGCATAACCTGCCAGTGTGGGAGTGTGAGCCATCATACCATCATGCAGTGATAGGCCACAGACCTGTCAGGTTGGGGCTGGAAGGAGAACAGAGGTCCCCATGTGCCACGGAACCCTTCATTTCACAAGTCAGAAAAGTCAGCAAGACACGACGGGGCTTTCACATCCCAAATACCTGCAATGGTTCCTCCGTCCTTTCTTATGCCAGCACTTTACACGTGGCAAAATAATACGTTAGTTGTCTCCATTCTAGTTGGAAATGTTCAAACCCAACCGAACTATAAATGATAGTGGTTCAGAGCTGAAAGCAAGGGGTTTACGTATGCTGCGCCCTGCCATGCACTTGTGTATAGTCAGCAGCAGGCCTGTTGCCTCCTTTTCTGATCCCTTTCCCATCTCAAGGTTCTCCTGCAGTCAGGTCTCTGTTAAACTAATGGGGCTTGGATCTATCACATTTCCTGGGACTGAAAATCACACCAAGACCACCAGGGGATCAGGGTCAAGTAAAAGAAAATCTAAAACCTAAAGGGATGTTTCAAGTCTAAGTAGAAGAGAAATTTGGGTCGTAGCATACAGTAACCTCCTCAGCGATGCTCTGCTCATACCAAGCGGTCGCTGCCCCTCACCCCTGTAAGCCCGAGGAAAGGATCCTGATTACAGGACTGTTTCTCAGCCAGACGCATGAGGCAAGGATGCATGAAGGGTTTCTGGCCCTGGAATAATTTCAAGTAGCTAAGTTAATAACAACTCTAATGTCTAGGATTTATAAAGCAAAGGTCTTCTAAAATTAGATACTTGTAATTTATAATTAGGTTTAATTATAGTTGTTGATTAGTGATGCCGGTAGTAGTTTAACGCTGTGCTGTGGGGAATTACAGACTTTGTGTTCTCTCCATGCATTTTTATCATGTTTCCTGAAGCTCAGGAAGATAAAGACCAGTTGAGACTATTGACAAATTAGTCAATTGTAGTGTGATAGTGATTCTGGTTTCTTAGGAGAGGGAAGGTAAAAAGATGGTGAAGGATAGAGTGAAAATGAGGGTTTGTCCCTCCTGTGTCACAGTGCATAGTTGGTGTTGCTTCACAGGTGATACAGGGTTGTGTTAACACAGTTCAGTAGAAGAGCCTATTCTTACCACCAACTTCCGGCATTTATCTTATCAGCCAAGAAACTTCTAGCAGGGATCCAAATCTACAGCATTTCTCTATTATGCTATTCTCAAGGTTCGCACTGATTGTATCCACCCATCTGTGGGGAAGCCAGACTCTTGAGGCTTTTACTCATGAACTTGGCCAGATCAGTGGCTTTAACATGGGTACTTCAGCTTATCCAGTCAGTAAATACTAATGAGTGACTATGTCCAAATATTGAGAGAACCTCAAGAACCATATAATCATACAGGGTGTGTATGTGTGTGTGTATGAATGAATGAGAGAAGGGCAGGGACTTGTCAGGAATATAAATAACTTTGGTGGAACAGGGTGAGTAGTAGACTCGAGGGCCAGCCATCTTTTTGGGAGCATGTGCCTGGTGAAATGATCATACACTGCAGTGTTGGTCCAACTTCGGTAATTCAGCCTTTCTATAGAATGTCCAAACGAGATCTAAGTTAATAACTTGTTCTTCCCTGTCAGAAATAAAGGCTTTTGCTTTAAAAAAAAAATGTTTGGGGCGCCTGGGTGGCGCAGTCGGTTAAGCGTCCGACTTCAGCCAGGTCACGATCTCGCGGTCCGTGAGTTCGAGCCCCGCGTCGGGCTCTGGGCTGATGGCTCAGAGCCTGGAGCCTGTTTCCGATTCTGTGTCTCCCTCTCTCTCTGCCCCTCCCCCGTTCATGCTCTGTCTCTCTCTGTCCCAAAAATAAATAAATGTTGAAAAAAAAATTAAAAAAAAAAATGTTTATTTTTGAGACTGTGCAAACGGGGGGGGGGGGGGGGGAGGATCTGAAGCAGGCTCTGCTCTGACAGCAGTGAGCCTGATGTGGGGCTTGAACTCATGAACTATGAGATTATGACCTGAGCCAAAGCCAGATGCTCAACCAACTGAGCCACCCAGGAGCCCCAAGGCTTTTGCTTTTTAAAATACTAGGCTGTAAGGGGCACCTGAGTGGCTTAATCAGTTGAGAGACTTTTGATTTCCGCTCAGGTCATGATCTGATGGATTGTGAGGTCAGGCTCCGTGCTGAGTGTGGAGCCTGCTTGGGATTCTCTCCCCCCACCTCTCTCTACTCCTCCCCTGCTTGCACCTGTGGTCTCTCTCTCTCAAAATAAATAATAAAATATTTTAAAAAGTAATGTAAAATGCTAGGCTACATATATGTCTTAGCAGTATACATTTAACTAAAATGTCTGCAAGAACAGCCTCAAATCCCTGTTCGAGGGGGACAGGGTGCAGAGAGAAAAAGAAGGCAAGCAAGTAGCAAGTGCTCTGCTGCATAGCTGACCCTAATCCAAGGGCATTCAGTTATTGGGACCAACGATTACCTCTGTAAGAGTAAGTCACCTTGGGAGCAATCCTTTGTTATGAACCCAGGATTCTTTATTATGAGGTTCCAGTGACTCTGTTATAACGTTACACATGTGAAGTTGAGAAATATTAATAGCTTAACTTTCCCTTGAAAGGATAAGACTAGCTCACTGCAGAGAGACTGTGTAGAGCACTTGTGTGATTAAAATATGGATCCATGGTATTTCTTTTGTCAAATGAAAATAAGTACGAGGGTTGGAAGACTTAATCGTGTTAGGAATATTATACCTGTAATACTATGTTCAGCTTCTAGTAACTTGTGCTCCCAGTTTCCCTTAATGACGCAGCAATGCTCAAACCAACGAAACACAAATCTTCTTGAGATCAGAACTTCTAACTGCACCCAAATATTCCTTTTGACAGATGCCATGAGCAACATGCCTTAGTAAAAAGGCTGTAATGATTGATCTGAAGTCCGGAGACCCGGGTTCAAATGTGAGCCCCATTGATTCTGTCTCTTCATAAATTGCTTAATCTTTCTGACTAATCTTTCTGTTTTCTCATTTGTCAAACAGAAGCAAAGAACTGAGGATATCTGAGAGTATACAAATGAAATAGCACAGAGCAGCATATAATTGGCATTTAATAAATGCATTTTTTTTTCAATTGAGGATCTAAGAATTTGGGCCCATTAGCTTTTTGTGAGTTCATTATTTCATTCTTCAGTTTATGACTACCAAGGAATACAGTGCCTGGGACAAATAAGTGCATGTCAAAAGTATTTGCTGAATGAATAAACTGATGAGTGGCCAAGGAATACATCCTCCTAGAACAATAAACAAATGAACTGACATTTATGCCATGAGTGGTATTCTAGAGCCAATCTCGTGACCCTCACATTAATCCAGGAAATGAAGAATTAAGAGAGAATTTCACAACTATCAAAAGGTATTTAGGAATTTCTCTTTTATTAATACATTTAAAATTTACCATATCAATTAACGGGACAGGTAGGTGGCTTTGGTGTTGACCAATGCATGTTTGTATCTGAAATCTATCAGACTATAATAAGTTCGCTGGCTGGTGTGAAACAGAACTATGAAAGGAAGTAAGCCATGTCCTTACCAAGTGACCCCAGATGGTTTCTGGGACTTCCTTGGGTGGGTGGGTGGCGGCTCCTGTGCACTCCTAGAGAACCCAGAATCTCATCCAGTAGGATTGACTCAGCAGAAATGCAGAAATAGTAGTCAGCTGAAGGACAGTCCCAAAGTCTTTCCAGGACCCCCAAAGCCAAGCCAGGGAATGTGATGGGTATAGGTGTGGATGTGTGAAGTCTGGAAGATGCCCCATTGTAAGGACTTTTCTGTCACTCTAGAAGGCCATGAGCCTTTTTAAAGATAAACAGATAACCACATAAACCTAGAGAGGGGTTTCCATATTAAAGTTGGGAGCTTTGCATCTCAAATTGGCTATTTTCAGATAGGTGAGAAGGTAACTACTTGCAAGTAACTTAGCCTTTGTGTTCTCCATGAAGAACCTGAGGACTTTTTTCGTCCCTGAAGGAGCAGACTTCCCATGCTTTGGATTCCGGCCTGCATTTACAATCTTCTATTGCCATACCCTGAGCACTTGCTTGATTGCTAATTTTTTTAAATAAATATTTAATTTTGAGAGAGAGCCAGTGGGGGAGGGACATGGAGAGGAGTATAGAGGATCCGAAGCAGACCCTGCGCTGACAGGCTGACAGCAGTGAGCCCAGTGTGGGGCTGGAACTCAGGAACCACGAGATCATGACCTGAGTTGAAGTCTGACGCTAAACTGACTGAGCCACCCAGGCGCCCCAGTTGATTGCTATTTTTTGATAACGTTACTATTTTCTGGTAACATGTTTGGTAATTTGTTATTTTTTTGGTGACAAGTCTTTGAGGGTTGAGCCCTACTGAGTGCTCAGCACACAGTAGTTAAATATATAAATCAATGACTGAATAAATGAATATACCTGTATCACTTATTAAAGATTTGAAATGCCTGGCAAATCTTTAATGAACCAAATTTGTGACCTTTTAGTGAAATTAAAAAAATTGGTTCTACTTGATTATTATATTTCTATATTTCATTCATTCTGAGATGTGTATTTATTTCATTAACATTCAAACATCTCTGAAACTGGGATGCAACTTATAAAATTATTAGCAGCATTTTTATTAACCAGTGGTTTGCAAACTAATGGATGGTGAGTGTAAAAAGGGGTTGGTAAACTATAATGTATGGTAAACTATAATATATATATATCTCACCTTCATAATGCATATGCTGCTTTATATAAGGATAGGATAATGGGGAAAGCATGGCTTTTACATCAGAGGAATTTTATTGTCAATCCTGGCTCTGCCCTTTTTTTTTTTTTTTTTTTTCTTAATCTGAGCAAAGAGCTTGCCCTAACATTCATGTTTGGGTTGCAATGTTCTCATTTGGAGGACAGGAATAAAGCCTTCATATTAGGGTTCTACACTAAAGATAATTCAATGAACACATTTAATTGAATGCCTTTCCTTTTTTTTTTTCCTCTCCCTCTTCCATCAGCCTATTTGTACCTTAGAACAGCTCTATCAGGTAGGGATATATGTAATTTCCATGTTCCAGGTTTAGAAACAGAGGCTTAGCAGCATGAGTGAGTTAAGAGAAAGACCTCCCCAGAGCCTTTGATTTTCCATTATTCCCCTCGCTCTATTAAGGCTTCTCACAGGTAGCGACTGACATAGGTGAGAGCTTAGCTACTCTTTTGTTGATAAATTTCTGTAGGCAGCCTGTGTAACAATTTTACACAACACCTTAATAACAATGTCGCACACGACATCCTTTTTGGAAAGGAATTTACCTCTTGCCCTCATCCTGTAAACAAGGATGGGTCTCTATTTAAGGAAGAGGAAAAGGAAGAGGGAAAAGGATATTATATCACCTGGCCTAGCATTTTTGGGAGCAGATGTTTTCCTTGTCTCATTGTTCACAGAAAATTCAAGATGGCATAAACCAAATGTTCAAAAATACTGTGATTCATGAATCAATTCATAGTATTCTTTTGTTTGGGTAGAACAAAATGATGCAGACGGATTGAAATTAAGGATCAATCCTAAAACCTCAGGGCTAGGTGCAGAACCAAAAAAGCAAGCTATCATTTCTGTCCTGTGATAGACCAACCTCCAGTGGATGTTAGGCCTCCAGGCCTAATCCAGGGTGGAGTCACAGAGGAGCTGTGGAAATTGCTTTTGTATTTTCTCGATTTTGCCTGAAAATTTTCACTTATGGGATTTTTTTTTTCCTTTGCCTCGGCATTTCTTTTTCCTATTTGGTGTTCCCATTTTTAATTAGGTTGCAAATGGATCAAATAACAAGCAAACAGGCTTATTTCAGTAATAAAACATCAAACTCAAATGTAGAGGGGATGACTGGGTGCCTGTTGATTGAAACTGCAGTCAGGTTTCTGAATGAGCCTGGTCTGCCTCCAGACTGAGCAGGGCTGGCTGGCCGATTAAGGCAGTGCTCTGAGGCATCTCAAAGCTTAGGGTCCCTGTATGGAAGACGGGGGTGGGGGTGGGGGGGGGGTGGATTGAGAGAAATGGAGTTTAAACTTAATAGGTGCTCCATAAATTCACCTTTCTCATCTTCCTTCTTCCCTTCCTTTTCATCCCTTTTATCCTGGTTACAAATATTTATTGTCTGAAACAGTTTTGAGCTTACTGGATCTAAGTGGACTCCTGGGGTGGGAGATCAGGATCCCCGAGAAAGGAGTAAATGGTACACTCATCAGCGAGGCAGGCGCAGGAAGAGCCTCCTGGGACTACCAATTCTCTTGGGGAGGGCTGGCTAGGAATCCTAAACTCTTTGTTAACCTACCCTCCTCTCCTGGTGCTTCACGACCCACTGAATAACGCTTGAGCCCTTCCCACCGTGGGAACACATCAGTGCCTGTCCTTGGGTTGTTTTCAACTACGTGGTAGACCTCTACGTTCATCCGGATTAGAGATGGCGGGGTAACTTCGGACTCCTCCGTCCTCTGTTCCCGCCTCCACACGTCTACCAGGCCTTTAAAGATTCTATTGTGGGGGCGCCTGGGTGGCTCAGTCGGTTAAGCCGTTAAGCGTCCGACTTCAGCTCAGGTCGCGATCTCGCGGTCCGTGACTTCGAGGCCCGCGTCGGGCTCTGGGCTGATGGCTCGGAGCCTGGAGCCTGTTTCCGATTCTGTGTCTCCCTCTCTCTCTGCTCCTCCCCCGTTCATGCTCTGTCTCTCTCTCTGTCTCAAAAATAAATAAACGTTAAAAAAAAAAAAAAAAGATTCTATTGTGCAGTGTCTGTGCGCACGGCCTCTGCTGCGCGGGTTGCGAGCATAGATGAAGATCACCCAGGGCTGCCGCCGCTGTGATTTTACAGGAATATTACAGCACCTCCTCGTTGATACGGTCTAAACACAGACCTCCCTTCTCCATCTTTTCCCTGCCATCAATGCTATTTAGAGCCACCGCAGTGTTCTTTCTCCTAGTAGAGTTGATTATGCTCCTCTCTTGCTCAGTAGTCGGATTATTCCTTGCTGTTTGTGGAATATAGACTAACTACTTACAAGGCACTAGGAGTCCTTAAACACCTGGCACGGATTTCCGTGTGTTTAGGTTGGTTCTCCCTATCCTGTCTCCCCCTCCCTATTTTGCATTCCGCATAGCGCTTTGGCTGCGCACGCGCTTTGACTTGGTGGAAGCAGTTGGAGTCTCACCTGCTTTGGTCTTCATGCTTGTGGAAAGTCCCGCTCTCCCCGCCCTAATTCAAGGCCTAATGGGTTGTTACTACTTGATGTGTATTTGCTAGCATCTTCTCTAACTGTGAAATGATCAACGTTTCATGCAGAAAGCTTGGGGGAAAATCACACATGCGCCTTACTTTGGCTGCACCCTCTTACTTGAAATCTTAATAGATCTTGGAATTCTCTACCTCCTTTTCATTGTCCCGGTTGTTCCCTTAGCATTTGTGTGTGCGTGTGTGTTTACTTTCGCATTTATTATATAATGCTTCATATTATAAATACACATATATTTGTTCATCCTAACTAAAAATAACCTCCTGGGGTTGGGTTGGATTGGATCTGACTCACCTACCTGCACCTCCCTCAGGTTATCTGTTTGAAGTGAGCCAGTGGCCATGCAATATAACCCCACGTGTGACTTCAGCAGTGAAACCACGGGCTGTTGGAGAGAATATTGCTGGTTTAGAGGCAGGCCTCCTCATGTTCTTCAGAGTACCCAGCAGGCCTCTCCTGGTGCTTTGTACCTGCCTTTTGGACATTCGAGGAATCTCCAAAGGGCTCATTTTGTGCCTGTAGGTCACATCAAGGTGGTAGAATGTTTGGTCTGGATGACAATCCTTGCAAGTATTTTTGTTATGTTTGGCGACTCTATCAAGTTTCTCTCTCTATCCCTCTACCGTGTGAATGCTCATAATGCATGCAGTACTGAAAAGGCCGTCTCTTGAAAGAAATCCATTCCTAGAGGGCTCTGCCCATTTCTCTTTGTTTTCTCTCAGTGATTTATTCATGTGTTCACACAGCTTTATTTTGATGATCTTTGCAGGTAAGACACGTACTACTTTTCACAGGGGCAGACTCACAGTAAGGAAAATTCCGGTGTAGGTCTCATTTTCACGACCAAAAAATGTGGCTCTACTGCCTGGATTTGAATCCTTGCTAATTTCTAGTGAGATACATTTCCAGAACATCAGCGTGTGATTTAAACCCAAGACTCGGAAAGTTCTATTCCCCTTCTGGCAACATTTTTAAAAACCTAATTTCGTTTAAGAGGAAGAGGCAATGTGATCGAACGTGTATGTGGGAATTCTGAAAGCGTCCTCTACCTTTGTCACTCTGAGGTGCTTTTCTTCCTGCTCTTCTCTCTCTCGTGCCAATTTGTGATTACAAAAGCCATTCTTTACGGAGATTTCTAGTCTACAGTGTTTATGGGTATTTGATGTGGAGGGGTGATGGTTGTAAGAACTTGTATTATGCCCATGGTTCCTTATCCTTACCTGCACGAATGTGACATCTGCTATGAAACATACAATTTTATTATTGGGAAAGGAAAATATGTGTCTCCCAGACTTTTAAAGAAAAATACAAAAATATAGTTAGTGGGGAGACTGGTTGATGGAAAATAATATATTTTCTACCCTAAGTAGTGAAATTCGAATTTTTTCACTATTTGAATCGTAGAGAATCTTACGGTTTTTTTTTTTTTTTTCTGGGAGGTGGGGTGGAGTGGAGTATAGGAAAGAAATTTTGAAGACATTCTTACAGTAGACACTTTGAGCCAGTGACTGTGTGCTGAGGCAGCCTCTGAACTTGAGCAATGTGAACCACAAGGAAGTATTCTGGTGCCAGGACGCAGTGATTTCCTCAAATCTTGGAGTCCTGGCATCTGCCTGACCAGCTTTTGCATAACCTTTCTTGCCTTAGAACAGCTGCTTCTGTAAAAGAAGTCCTTTGGATGAGATACAGATAACCTTTAGACCCTATTAACCTTATAATTTGGAGTTTTAAAATTTCAGGAGACCACGGTTCTCATGACTATAGTTCTGTTCTTTGAGCTTTTGTAACAAGCCAGCTAGCCAAATTGTTAAATAGAATGAAGACAAACGAACTCCTGGAAGTAATAAGGAAATATTTCAGGAGCACAGTGTGGGCCTAGGATATTATGTAAGGAGATCTTTGTCGATTAGAGTGAGGTATGGGTCATTGGGGTGAAAATCCTTTATAGTAATGGTTCTCCATTTTTTTTTCTGGACACATATTGAAAATCTGTGGAAACTTACTCTAGTTCGGAATAAACAGGATAAACAATTATACCCGGGGCACCCGGGTGGCTCAGTTGGTTAAGCGTCTGACTTTTGATTTCAGCTCAGTTCATGATCTCACAGTTCTTGAGTTTGAGCCCCGTGTGGGGCTCTGCTCTATCAGCACAGAACCTGCTTGGGATTCTCTCTCGCTCTCTCTCGCTCTCTCTCGCTCTCTCTCGCTCTCTCTCGCTCTCTCTCGCTCTCTCTCTCTCTTCTGCCCCTTCCCACCTCTTTCTGCCCCTACCCTGTTTGCGTGCACTCTCCCTCTCTCAAATGTTAAAAAAACAAACAATTATACTCAAAATTTTCAATAAAATTTACTTATTTCACTGGAAATTTATTCTTTCATAGAGAAATTTCTAATGAAAACAGTAAATTGTAACCAGTGAAGCAAATAGATTATACCCAATGGAGTGAGTATATTATACTAAAATTTTGCAGAGACTGAACATTTTATTTTCATGATTCTTTATTGTAAAACAAGTGAAGTTAATAGAATTTTGGGAAATAAAAGTGTTGCCACCATGTCAAATACTCAGATTGATTTTCAAAAATGTTAAAAATCCGTGTCTCAAACTGAGGAAATATGGTGCACATTTTTTTAAACCAGGAACTGTGACTTATTTGAAAAAAATATTAATGATTACTTCCCAAAAAGAATCCAAAAATGAAACCCCACATGGTCAAACAGGAAACATAATAAATTCCTCCCAAGATAAATTTAATAAAAGGCTGTTTTTCCACACACCAATGTTCATATTTTCTTTTGTTATAATTATTTTTATTTCATTTTGAAATTCCTGAAAATGCTGATTCCCAGAGGTATGTAGTGGTAGCTGTGGAGAATTTTAGAATTCATGTAACTTCCTAGACACAGGCCTATCTGGAATCTTCTAAGACCCTCAGTTGAAGTCATGTTAGGAAGTCAAGGACTGTCACTCTCCCATTATCTGAGTAGAAGCAGACTTGAAAAAGGATTCTGCTGAGATTTTGCATGCAGGTGAAAAGCTGTAGACCCTCTCTGCACAAGCATTCAATTATGGCATTCAAAAATCTGTCTAGTTTTTTAATTTTCCAAGCTCTTCTAGCATGATGGCTGCTTGTCTAAAACAACTCTGCTTATTCATCTTTAAAAGTGAAAAGATTTAGGGGTGCCTGGGTGGCTCAGTTGATTAAGTGTCCAACTTCAGGTCATGATCTCACAGTCCATGAGTTCGAGCCCCGCATCGGGCTCTGTGCTGATAGCTCAGAGCCTGGAGCCTGCTTTGGAGTGTGCGTGTGTGTGTGTGTGTGTGTGTGTGTGTGTGTCTGCTCCTCCCGACTCGTGCTCTGTCTCTCAAAAATAAGCCTTTAAAAATTTTTGAAAAAAATGAAAAGATTTAGGGGTGTTGGTGTGGCTCAGTCGGTTAAGTGTTTGACTTTTGGTTTTAGCCCAGGTCATGATCTTAGGGCTTCATGGGTTCGAGCCCCACATCAGGCTCTGCACTGACAGTGTGGAGCCTGCTTGGGATTCTCTCTCCCCCCACCCTCTCTCCCCCTCCCCTGCTTGTGCTGTGTCTCAAAATAAATAAACTTAAAAAAAAATGAGAAGATCTACTCCTTTAACTGACCAGGTATAATTATTATTAAATGAGCCAAACTCCCTGATTAAATGCCCCTTTGAAATTATTTTGAGGGTTATTTTTTTTCTCTTAAAAAGTAAAACTTCTCCAGAAAATAGAATTAGACATGTGTCAACATCCTCTGGAAAACTGGGCAAGCTCTGTAACCAAAAACATACTGATATTTTTCTATTCTTGCTTCGCACCCCTTTCTGAAAAGTTAGTGACTGAGGCCCAAACTCGCATCACGATGAAACTTGCATGCTTCTAGAGTGGTTGTTTTTACCACCAGTGTGCGCATTTGCAGAGACCATGTAAATCTAATTTCTATCATGACATGTGAATCTAATTGTTTCACCACAGAAGCAAAACCCAGGGGTGTTGCTTGAACATCCTAGGCGCTCCATCTGGAAGTAGGGTACAGGGCCCGTTGGTTGGTTTTTCCAGTAAAATTATGCTTCGTCATTCTTGAAGTCATTTCTAGCATTAGCAATTTCCCAAAGGACTCACAAAACAGAAATTCTTCTTTGATGACATTTCTTTGTGCTGTTTTATCAAGTATTTTGGTCAAGAAAAATAGTGTAACTATTCCAGGAACTACTCTAAAACATTAGAAGAACCACCTTCATTCTGGAGTGGATAACCACCGTTTTTCCCCCCAGTACAACTACAGCTGCCATTTCCTTGTTTTTCTCCAAGCCACAAATCAAGTCAGCCCTTCCCTTAGATTTTCAGCTTCATCAAGTCTTCCGCAGTTTTTTACTTTACAAGGAAATAAGTGTTCTTCATAATTTACTTCAGGAGGGCTTTTGTGTTAAAGCAAATCTGGGTATTGATGCAGTTCCAGATGTTTCAAATGGAGTCTTTATTCATAATCAAAAGACTACCTTTCTAGAACATACCTCCTCCCGCCAAAGAGTGCACTTCAGTCTCCCCAACTTCATACTTTCAGTTGGAGGTATTTGCAACATGGGTCTCATTGTATTCAGCCACAAAGAGAAAAGCAAAAGAAAAGTTAGGTTCATTACCCTTTCTTGGCTAATTTCCACTTCTGGCTAGTTTTGAAATGAAGTGGCTTTATCATGCAGCCAAATGAAGTTAAGCTTTCTGAGTCTTGTTCTTGCAAGGCCCCTTCCAAAGCCCTGCATCTAACAAATTCTGTGAGTGCCAGGTCTGTAAACTTAGATCTGTCTTTGCCTAATATTAAAAGAAAAAAAAAAAGATGTTTGTAATCACAATGACTAGAGTAGTTTTCTTTGATTTCTATCAGTAGAAACAATTTTAGATAAGATGGTATTATACCCGTGACCTCATAGTCCTATGTATACTAAGCCATGCTCCCCCAGTAATTTGACACAGAAAAGTTTCAGAGTGCCAGAAAAGAAAACTATTGAGTTTGTGCCTGTCTGAACTTCTGTAGCATTGCATTTACATCAATATTCCGTTGGGTTAAACAGTTGAGATTTGCCGTAGCTTCTTTTACCTCATTAATTATTCACGGGGGTGTTTTCATAGACAAGAGAGAGTTGGTTCTAGGACAGGTGTGACCTTTACAGTGTTTAAGAGCTCAGTCTCAGCGGTTATATGAAGCCAGGTTTACATGTTCTGTTCTGCTGCCTCCTGGCTGTGTGACCTCATGTTCCTTTTCTCTAAAGTGGGCATAATTATAATATCCATCTCTCATAGTTTTTAAGACCATTAAATGAGACGGGGTATATCGTGTCTTGCCAAGAGTGAGCGCTCAAACATTAGCTATTATTACTTATTGGTAATAAACTCGTTAACTGTGAGAGCTTTTCTCTGTAGATGTTTACCAAGAAGCCTAAATTAGCCTCTGGCAATAGCAGTTACAAATTATCCCAGGGATGGCTAATATTTTCTCCCTGGAAGAGCAGTGTAGAATAACTTTGAGAATATAGAGTGTTTTAGAGCTGTCCAGAGAGAGGCACAAGGCTTGCTAGCGCCCCCCATCCCCACCCCTCCTCGCCCCAGAGGCAGAATTAATAAAAACAAATGCAATTTTTAAGGAAGTAGATTTAGATTCTGCACAGGCAGGAATTTTCTGTAACGATTCCCCCGTACAGAACTCCCTTGCTTACAAGCTCACAAGAATGATTCATACACAACTTTGGTCAAATATCAGCTAGGGGAGATTGGTACACTCTCCTCATTGATGCTACCGATGTAAATCTAGTTTTTATCACTTCTGTGAAACTTCAACTTCACAGGAGGTTAATTTATTCAAGTTCTTATTATATTATTGTAAATTGCATTTTACTTGGCCAATTGAAAGGTCAGTTTTCACATGACCTTGTGTCTGAATACAGGTTTTCTGCACTCCTGCAGGATTTGAGTACACACATTTCTCCTTCGTTAAGTGCATTTAGAGCAATAGAAACTGATTGAGAAAAAATCGATAAATGTATGGAAACTCTTTCAGTTTTAATTCAGTACTACAAAATAGGCTCTTAAGCCAAATATAAAAACGAGTCAGTAAATCCTCTGATGTTACAAACACTGAATATAATTTTTTTTCATTATTTCTGAACATGATTGTCAAATTGCCACAGGCTGCAGTACTGTCTCCACCCTATTTTTAACCTATTTGGGTACATAAATTATAGCTTCCTTTTTCTCCCTCTGTCATCTAGTGTGTACCATTTAAAGGGAGTGAATCAAATGAGTGTCTAAACTGTCTTGATGTTATTAATTACTTGGTAAGATGTTTCATAACAGGAAGTTGTTTGGCATGCAGTCAATAGCCTGGAATATTAACATCTTCAAGGACATTAGGTTCTCAGCGTTTGTTTAAAGTGATGGCGCAAGGGAGTAAAACAGTATTCTTTTTTCATAAACTGTCTCTCTAGCAGGAAGGGTGATGTGGTATAAGGGAGGACTCTAGTTAAATCTTGGTAAGATTTAGGGTGTGAAATAAGAACAGCATTTCAAGGGAGCATATCAGGAGTAAGATTTGTTTCTGTGATGGTCATAAGAAAATTGTGGAAATAATTTTTTACCTACGTGAACCTCTATTTGAGGTAGCGCACAGTTGTACCACTCTCTGCCCGTGACAAGCAACGTCGTCACATTGGTAACAACAGGGCTTAGTGACAGAAAAGGAGGAGCCGAGAGGATTTCCATGTACCTGGACGTGAAATTAACGGGATTCAAGTTGTGTGTACATCAATTTGTGCCACATTTCCTGCCTCACAAAAATTTCAGAAGGCCTGGTTGTTGTGAACCCAAAGATTATGCCAAACTTAAAAAATAATTATATTTTAATCTGCATACTGTAATTTTATTTGTAATTAAACAAGGGAAGAGAGTATAATTAGGCAAAGATACAACTTAATCATCATTTCGGTTAAAACTGGGTAAAATTTCTATTGTGAATTATCTCACGAGAGTTGGCAGTGTTCATGGCCATCAGTGGGTATGTGTGACACAGCTGAGGATACAGCAAAGGAAGAAAGAAAAGATAGAAAAGCGAAGAAGATAAAAAGGAGGTCCAAAAAATTAAGCGCAAGGGAGGGGTGGGATGGCAAGGAAAACAGAAGAAGAGCATTTCTAAAAGATAGAGTGGATGCTCTACTACCAATATGTATTTTTTAAGTTTATTTATTTATTTGGAAAGAGAAAGAGAGCAAGTGTGAGTAGGGGAGGGGAGAGAGAGAATCCCAAGCAGGCTCTGCACTGTCGGTGCCTAGCCCCACATGGGGCTCGATCCCACGGAGTGTGAGATCATGACCTGAGCTGAAATCAAGAGTAGGATGCTTAACCCACTGAGCCACCCAGGGGCCCTTACCACCAGTAATTGTAGAAGGTAGTGATTTCTATATTTTTGCATTTGGGAGCAGACACATTAAAAAAAGGGGGTGACTGTGGGGAGCATTCATCATTTTTAGATTATGTACTATATTCTTAGCTTATATTTTATATACATAAGGACATTACAAAGACAAAACTTCTATATTCCAGTTGACTTACCTTTTGCCTCTTTTCCTGTATTTTTCATTTTCCCTGACACGGTGAATGGGTCATCATACGTTCACACTGCTATGTGCATTGGAATCAACTGTTTACTAAAGCTTTAATCAAAAGTGGTAATTTTAATCTTTCTAAGGACACATAAAATTAAAGGCCCACTATGTGGAAGGATCCAGTTAGATGTGGAAGAAAGAGAAAGGAATGATGGTGGGACCAGAGGGAAGGGGAGGTCTGGGAGGTGAGAGAGAAAGGCTTGTTTGGGTAAGGTAGCGAGACAGTTTAGCGGTCCATTCAGGAGTTTGGAACTGGTTCTATTAGCTGTGGAGAGCCAATGGACATTTTAAAGCAAGGAGAGACATTATCAGGCATGTGCTTGGATGTGATTTTACAGTTAAGCCTTGAACAACTCCGCAGGGGTGTGTGTTTAGGGGCAATGAGCCCCCACCCCCACTCTTGCAGTTAGAAATCCATGCATAACTTTGACTCCTCTAAAACTTCTGCCGGCCTACTGTTGACTGGAAGCCTCACCAATAACATAGTTAATATATATTTTATATGTTCTATGTATTATGTTATTCTATTCTTACAATAAAGTAAGCTAGGGAAAATAAAATGAAGGAAATCATAAGGAAGAGTCAACTACAATAAAAAAGACTAAAAACACCATAAGGAAAATATTTACTGTACTGTATTTATTTAAAAAAAAAAAAAAAACAAAAACAACCTGGCAAGTGGACCCGTGCAGTTCAAACCTGTGTTGTTCAAGGGTCAACTGTAATGTGCAAAATGATTCAGAAGAGAAGGCAAAGAAGGAGCTGAAAGGGCTGTTGTAATATTGGAACTAAGACCTAAGTATAGGGTCTGAAAGGGACTCTGGCAACGTCTAGAAAGACGACAGCAGGTAGAGCCTATGGAGGTAGAAATGCAGAGGTTGAACAAATACTTGTGGAGGGTGAGGGGTGCAGCTATAATCTCTCTCTCTCTTTAAAGTTTATTGATTTCCTTAGAGAACAAACAAGCGGGGAGGATCAGAGAGAGGGAGAGAGAATCCCAAACACGCTCCAAATTGTCAGCCTGGAGCCCAATGCAGGGCTTGAACCTACAAACCATGAGATCATGACCTAAGCTGAAATCTAAAGTCAGACACTTAACAGACTGAACTACCCAGGTACCCCTATTATCTCCCTTTTTTGGGGAAGACTTCTGTAAATGAGAGTTCACTGTAGACACAGAAGAGAGGATTGAAAAATGTAGAACACTTTAAGAGTGTGTAAGCATGAATGAAGTACTTATTTTTCATGATCATTTTATTTTTTAAATAAATTTTTATACAATTTTTAATATGATTTTTATATGATTTTCAAAATAAAATTTTTAAATGATTTTTTTTTGAGAGAGGGAGAGAAACAAGAGTGGGCGAGGGTCAGAGAGAGGAGAAAGACCATCCCAAGCAGACTTCCTGTTGTCAGCGCAGATCCTGATGTGGGTCTCGAACTCATGAACTCTGAGATCATGACCTGATCGGAAATCAAGTCAGTCCCTTAACCATCTGAGCCACCCAGGTGCCCCTCATGATCACTTTAAATAATGAAAAAGTGTAAGCAGTCTGTTTATAGAGCAATGAAGTAAAAAAAAAAAAAAAAAACTTATGAGGAATTTTAGATACATAAACAGATCATCACAATCAACAAAAACCACTTCAATTCGGACTACTAAGTATATAGAAGAGAGTAGAAATCCTTTTTGGAGGGGGAGAAAGAACACAGAAACATCCTTTGTAATTTTCAGAACTTTTGAGCTCGTTTCCTAATCTACAAGATTAAAAGCAGCATGCTGGTTGAAAAGAACAGAATTTAGTCTAGAATTCTGTTCAAATGCAGCTTCTGGCACAGAACACATGTGTTCTCTTAGCCAAGAGAACTTACTTACCCCAACCCCTCAGCTTTACTTCTCTTAAATTTTGTAAAATGCGGGTGATAATGATGCCTGTCTTGTAGGGTGTGTGTGTGTGTGTGTAAGAATTGAAATGAATTGAAGAGATAATACATGTGAAACAGTTGTCACAGAGAGGGTCTGGGATATGGTAGGTGCTCAACAAATGGTAAGTACTTCTTTTATTCTCAGCAGTAACATGTAACTGAGTATTGGTAGATCTCTTTCTAGTACCGAAGGGTGGTTTGACAAAATCAAGAGGTAAATTTCGCATTGGCTTTTACGTTGAAAGAAGATGGCATTCTGGGATACACATTTTATGAGGACTTTTTAAGCCAGACACATGAGATAGAGGTTTTCTTGTTACCGGTATTGCACACTTTTGCTCCAGGTGCATTGGGTTTTGCTATGGTTAATTTCAACGTTGAACGTGAAGGGGTTAAGAAATGCCCTTACTCATGTTACATGAAGCAGCAGAAATTATCAGATGGAAACAGGAATTGGGAAGGAAAAAAAAAAACAAACTGTAGTAACACATTGTTTTCTGACGGCTTGTACTTACATGGATGAGAAAAGTCCACAACCTGGTAGTTTAATCAGATCAGAATAATTCAGGGAAGGGAGCAGTAAAAGTTAAAGCGTAGCCCCTCTGCTCTTCCTTAACTAAAGCCACTCGAACTGGAATTGCCCAGGGTTGAAACAATACTCTGAGTCACGGCTCTTCTCATTGGAGAGCCAGTCAGCGCTTCACTGGCGAGGCCCCGCCCCTCCCGTGTGAATCACCAGCCCCGGCCGGGCCTCGAGAGGAGGAGCCGGCCAATGCTAATGAGCAGAGCTGCCCAGAGGAACTTCATTCCCCTTCTCCGTGTCAGGATCCGAGAAATTATGCCCCTTCTGTCACCATGAGCTGGCTGTCCAGTTCCCAGGGAGTTGTCCTAACTGCCTACCACCCCAGCGGCAAGGACCAGGCCGTGGGGGGGAACCATGGCAAGGTTGGTGAGGAAGCCACCCCAAGGTAAGCCCCTGGCATTCGAAAGCCCGAGAGCAAAACAAAAACCCCTTACCTGCTCCAGGAAAAAAGAAAAAAAAAAAGTGACAGGGAAGTTGGGGGGGGGGGGCGGGTAGGAACAGCGTCAAGCACACGTCGAACCTAACCTCCTGCACCCGCAAAAGTGTTTGGCAGGGGTTTTGTTACTTTGCGTTTATTTCACCTATTCCGCGTCTGAGATAGCCCCCACCATTACTGGTAAAGATGGATGGGAAGGAACATGGGGATATGGCTGTCAGGCTTGTTGCTTAGCAGGTGCATTTGCAAATGTGGAAAGATCAAATGACTATATTTGTAACACTTCCTATGAGATGAAATTCTTGAATGGGCGCAGGGCACAGCCGCTGGAACTGCTAGTTGGAAAGTGTGCCAAGAAGCAGGGAGGCTGTTCATTGTACAATCTGTTGTTGTTAGAGCTCCCCCCCCTCCCCGCCCCTTCCCAGCTCCTCGCAGAAAGCAAACTTCTTCGGCAAAAAGCCCAAGACACTGGCCTGTGGCAGTATGTTTCCCATTCTTTTGTGTATGCGTGTGCATGGGGTAGAGCTTTCAAAAAGGAGTCCTTATCAGGAGGTTAGTACTCTGGGGCCAGAGTGAAATGTGGTTAATGTTAAATCACTTTATAGGCAGAAAGGGCAAATGTTCTATAGACCACTGAGGCACAGAGTAACCTTTCTCTCTGTGTACTTTGTTCTGATTTTTCAAGGGCTTTTTTTTTTTTTTAATCTTCTTTCCCTTAATGACCTTCTTACTAGCCAAACATTTTTACCTTTAGTCATAGATATAAATTGTAAATATTGGCTTAGAAGCTTGCAAAAAACAAATGCTTAACCTAAATTAGTAGCATAATGTAAATTAGTTATCAGGAAGCATATTTCCTCCTTCATGTTTAATGTGACAATAAAACCTTCTTTGCTCTTATATGACTTATGCTTATGCCTTAAGCTGAAATAATGCCTTCTTTCATTTGTTTTAAAAATCCTCAAATGTGGAGGAGGGGAATAAAAATCAAAGGAATGGCTGTAGTACTCTATTCAATTCTGAAGCTGACCAGAACTTTTCCTCACATAGCAACTGCACTATGTAGTATTCTATTGAATAAATTCATTTCCAGAGATAAAAGGGAATTGCTACTTGTGTTTTAGATGTGTTATTATATTATTTTAAGTATATTCTGTGACCTATCATTAAACATTTTCGATTTGTCTGTAGTTCACTGATGTATTGGTAACCTTTTAGCAGTAAGCAGCCTGTAACACACTAGCCTCATGTTGTCCTTAACTTGGGAGTACACATCAGGGTTGTGCAAACCGGGTAAGTTCTCCAGTGACTACTCTGGGGTGACTTGGGGATCTGAACTGAATCTTGGATCTTGATCGTGAGAGTGGAAAGAACCTTAGGGACATTGAGTCCAAACCTCTCATTTTCACGTTGAGGACTCAAACCCCAGGAATTATTAGGGTGTTGCAAGACCTGTGGTTCCAGACCTTGGCCAGGGGGCGGCATATTCTGATTTGGAGACTTTATTCTATATTTGCAGTTTTGCAGCCTGTTGTTGGTGGCCTGTACTTGAGTGGGTTGAGAGAATAAAAGGACAGATCACTCCCAATCTATGCTAAAGCAGGATCAAAAGGTGCTAAGACAGTAGGTTGCCAGGGGACCAGGTCTTTCCCCCACGTGCTTCCCCTGCTGGCTGCCATATTGCCCATACTGGTTCCAAATTCTTTCTCACCACTAAATTAGAGTCCTAGAGACAGTTTTTTTTTTTCTTTTTTTTAGTAGGCTCCATGCCCAGTGTGGGGCTTGAACTCATGACCCTGACATCAAGAGTCTCATGCTTTACCGACTGTGCTGGGTGGTTCTTTATATTGATTGGGGAAGATGGGAGCCCTGATTTGAGGGCTGGGAAGAAAGGCAGGAAGGAGGGAGAAAGGACAGTCCTTAATGGATTTTATCATTAAGTATGGAATAATTTAACTTAGTGTTACTTTGGGAGCCACCCTCTTTAGCCTAGAAGGGTTGAGATACTACAGGTGGGGTGGCAGAGGGTTGGATGGAGGGAGGTGTGATGGGGTCAGGAGAGACCCCCTAAAGATGGTGGTGGGGGAGGAGGTACAAAGGGTGTTTGCTTTGGTTGGGTTGGTCACCTGGTGCTTTAAGCACTGGGAAGCTGCTCTCAGTGCAAGGCTGATGGTTGATGCTTATTTTAAAAAGCTGTTTAAATGCAAACCAAACCAAAACAGAACTTAAAAAGGGGAAAAGTTAGGCTCTGTTCTCTCCCACCCATTTAACAATTGGTGGCGGGAGCACTGAAGTCTAACTTGGCTTATTGCAAGGTTATGTCTTTTCCAAAGAATACGCACTTTCAACTGTTTAATCAAATGTCCAATAAGATGAACTCCTATGTTGTTTGAAAAGTATAAAGGGCAATGTGTATGATTTAGAATATTTATAGAATGTGTTTGATTTTTAGTTTTGCTTAAGTCCTTTTTTTTTTTACTTTTATTTTGGTCTTTGGAGAAGCTAGGGTAGTAGGGAATTAATATTTTTGTAAGTGATCTGCTAGTGTAAAATTCCTTCCATTCCATTCCATTATCCTTCTTTATCAGAACACATTCACTGGATGACTCATTAAGGAGTTCCTCCTCCTTCTGGTTAGAGTCTCTCAAATATTTACCGAATCCTGATTTCAATTTTTTGAACTACGTCTTCCTTAAAACATTGGGATTTGAAGAGACATGCGAACGTTAGTTGTGCTGACTGACTTATACACAAATATTTCCAAAGGAAACCGCTTTTTAGGACTAGCTATATTTATGAGTATTTACTTGTTAATTTTCAAGCAGGTTTCGTAATGTTTGCTTTAGCAAAGCAAATTTTTCAAAGAATACTGCATTTTGTCTATTTTTACTATTCTCCCTTGACTTTTTTTCTTTTTTTTTTTAATGTTTATTTTTGAGACAGGACAAGTGGGGGAGGGGCGGGGGGGGCAGAGGATCTGAAGAGGACCCTCTGCTGACAGTAGCAAGCCTGACGTGGGGCTCCAACTCGCCAGCTGGAATATCATGACCTGAGCCGAAGTCAGATGTTCAACCAACTGGGCCACCCAGCGAGTGGCTTTTTAAGAAAAGCTTCTGTTTGTTTTATATCAGTTTTTGTCAATATTCGGTAAATGTTAATGTCAAATGGTATTTTCTTTATTGGAACTTTTAACTCTAGTTGACTTTTGAGATATGTTTATGTCTTCCTTGAGCAGATGTATGGCACTCATCATGGAATGTCTTGTTTTGTTGACACCATTTGCAGGCCATTGGTGTTGGGCAAGTGGAACCAAGGGGCACTATGTCATGGTGACAGAGACTCTGAAACTCTGGGCTCTCGGAACAACTTGCCTGGGTTTGCATCCCGACTCTCCCACTCGTTAGCAGTGTGGCCCTGGGAGGGGTTGTTTAACTCTCTACTTGCAAATTAAATTTAATGGTACTCACTTCATTGGGAGGATTAAGTGGGCTGATGCCTGTAAAGCTCACATTTCGTCATGTGTTAAGAAACCTGGATGTGATTTATGTGATTAACTAAAATTGGCATAACTGAAAATGAACCATAATGTGAAAAGTTTAGGCCTTTGACGTCTGAAAGACCTTGGAAATGTCCTTTTGATCTGGAGCAACATTTATGATTTGAGCTAGTGACAGCTGCTTTTAGTGAACCTGCCTTGGGGCATTGATGGGCCACACTGAGGTCTGCAAACGCGGACCTTTGTGGCAAGATGGAATGTGGGTGGGTCCTCTTTTGGCAGCTGGACTCCTTGCAGTCCCTAACATCCCCCCTCCTCCTTTAAGAACTGCCCAGTGTGCCAAATGGAAGGGGGTGGCCATCTTTATATGCTTTGTTTAATCCTAAACATTTTCAAATCCTACCCATCTCTTGGCTCTATAAAGTTATGTCAAAAGCATAACCATTTGGTCACTCAGTCATTCTGCGTGTAATTACTAAGCTCACTGTATGTCAGGCAGGTGTTCAGGCTACAGTGGAGAGGAAGACAGATAAGCACCTGCCTGAGGGGATGGGGTGCAGGGAGGGTGCACAGGGTAGAAAGTGAAGGCCTGAGCAGGAGCCTTGCTGATATCTGGGGACAAGAATTAGAGGAAGAGCTTTCAAGGCAGAGCAGGGTGGGGAGTATGGGAGCCAGAAGCCTAGAGTAAGCCCTAGAGCAAGCACCAGAGGGGCAAAGAGTGAGCTCTGTGTGGCTGGAGTGCTTGGGAATGAGTAGAGATGAGGAGAAGAAAACAAGACAGGACTGGTAGATCGGATTGTTTTGTAGCCCACCTGAGGAATTTAACTTGAGGGAAGCCAGCGAGTAAGGAGGATTTTGTACTCTGGAGGAACAGAGCATATTTTGGTTTCAAAGAGCCTCTCTGGCTGTTGTATACATGTTGGACTATGGAAATAAGCACACTACGCAGGAGGGTAAGGTAATGGTGGCTTTGGCCGAGGTCTCAGTTGTTTGGGTAGTGGGGGGGGTGTGGAGAGTGGTGAAATATTTTGAAGGTAGGAATTTTTGGATTTCCTGAGGGTTTGGGTGTATGAACCAGTGGGAATAAAGATGGTTGCAAGATTTGGCCTATGCAACTCCGTTTATTTAGTTGGGGAAGGCTTCCAGAGTGAAAGAAGGATCGGCCGGGCAAGATCCGATACTCAGTTTTGGACGTAGAACTTGGAAGTGTCTTTTTCAAAGAAGCATTAAGGGAAGGACATGTTGGCTTTCTTGATGAGTTCAGAATTTTTATGTAAGTCCATGACATTAAAAAAAAATTATGTACTATTATCATGAATAGAAATTTTTCCCTCTGAATTTGTGTATTAGCTGAGATTATGTGTATTTTTTGGTGAAGAAAAGGATAGTAAAGAGTTTTTAATAATGCAGTTATGTAATAAGTGAAGTAACATTTCTTCTTATTATTCCCAACCTTTGCTTTAAAGACATTCTAAGTTTGCAGGATTTAGGGATAAATGAATGCATTCTTTTTAAATGTTTGTTTATTTTGAGAGAGAGAGAGAGGGAGAAAAGGAGGGAGGGAGATATGTGTGTGCTTGGGGGGTGGGGAGCAGAGAGAAGGAGAGAGAGAATCCCAAGCAGGCCCCACACTGTCAGCACAGAGCCTGATGCAGGGCTCAGTCCCATGAGCCATGAGACCATGACCTGAGCCAAAGTCGAGTCTGATGCTTAACTAACTGAGCCACCCAGGTGCCCCTGGACCAAATGCATTTTTAACCTATCTAAATGGATAACTTCTTCTAGATACATCTAGTCCTCCATTTCAGGACATGAGTCCTTTCTGAAAACTTCTTTACCGTGTAGTTTAGAAGCCTTATCCACAATTTTCTCTTGAGTCGTTAAAAGACACACCCAGTACTCCAACTGGGCAAGTCTCGCCTTTATTTAGAGTTGTGTGATACTTGCCTTTTAACTGCCCTCATCTGAGAAGTCGGTGATTTCTGTGGGCCTGTTTCGAGTTATCTTCATGGAACTAATATTAGGTTTATGCTTTTCAAATATGGGAATTTATAAATCTCAGGAACTGCTCCCTCCACCACTTGCAAAACTCAAAACAAAACAAACAAACCTCTGAAGCCTGCTATAAAAAACCTTTTGTTTTCGATGATACTATCCACCTGTGCCTGCTGACTTTTGTCTCTTTTCTAAGTGGGGCTTGTGCTTGTTTAAAGGTTTATGTTCTTTTTATGTTTTAAGTTCTTGCTTTTTGTTGCAATTTTAAGAGCGTTGCTCTGAAATGAACTCACAAAATTTATGCATTTAAGGATACACTTGATTGCTACCAGATTGCATGCCAATTATGCATTAGTAGTTTTTGATAACTGGACCTCCAAATTGAATTATTTTTTTCTCTTATTTTTAAATTCTTTGTTAGTTGCGTGCCTAATATCATTGACAAATTAGAAAAAACACCCATGTCGTAGAGGCTGAGCCTGCATTTGTCCGGAATGGACAATTTGTCCAGAATGGTCCTGAAATTATGAGGTCTCACTTCCTTTGTCTGCCTTCTCTCTCTTCTCTCCCCTGCCTCTTCATTCAGGTCTGTCCAAGGGTCCTGAAAAGACTTTCTACTTGTCAGTCGCTTGAGGCTTCAGACTGTTGCTTGGTGGTGTTGGCAGTGGGGAGGGGGGAGGGTAGCAGCTTGATCTCCATGCTTCGTTTGGGGAAGAAGGTGTGTAGGGTTAGTGTGATGCCATTCCTCTCCTGTACTCTCTCCTCTGGATGATTTCTGTCCTGACCTAAATCTTTCATTTCAAATACCCTGAGATGAAATTGCTGTGAAGTTTTAGTTGCTGTTGGTATTTAATGACTTCTTTGCTCTTGATAAGAGAGAAAGAATGAGACTCTTCACCTGAGGGGAGCAGGAATGGATAAAAGTGTTGGGAGTGGATTAGGGTAGATGGGGCACGAGGGATCCTGCCTGGATAATCTGGAAGACACATTCTTTTGACTTCTGTGTTTGTCGTGTGAGCAGGCCGAGTTTATCCCTTTTTTGCAAGAAGTAAACAGAAACCATGGAGACTGGTGTGGCCAATTACCACATCTGGAGTCTCTTCCAAACTCATGTGCACTAAGTGTCTGAATTTCTCTGCTGAAAGTGTGTGAAAAGCCGTCTCCTTTACTCATGCTGTTTGGGGGTGGTTTTGGCAGAGAAGGGTTCAGTGTCCTTAGGGAAAATGAGGTTTATTGCAGGCAGCTGGGTCCTGGGGAGAAGAGGCATTGCTGGTCTTTTTCCCCTCAGTGATGGGTCGTACAGCAATCTACTCTCCCTCTACTGACATTCTTTATTCTTTTCTGTTGGCTGGCTTTATAATCTTATCATTTTAAACTGGAGCTTGGCTCTCAGGGAACCTGGGTGGCTCAGTCAGTTGAGTATCTGACTTTGACTTTGGCTCAGGTCATGATCTCACAGTTGGTGGGTTCAAGTCCCATATGGGGCTCTGTGCTGTCAGGGTGGATCCTGCTTCGGATCCTCTGCCCCTCCCCGGCTCGTGCGTGAGCGCATGTGTGCATGCACTCTCTCTCTCTCAGAAATAAATAAGAGACATTAAAAAAAATCTCCACAATAAAAAGTAAGCTCAAGCTGGGCTCTTAATGGATGCCCCAGCCTTGTTGCCCTCTATCCCCTTGTATCTTGTAGGAAACCGACCCATCTCTCTGTTTCCTAATTTCAGAGTTTTGAAAGGGGATCTGATTTACCCAGTTAATCTGGAGCTGCCCCAGGAAGCCTATGATTTGACCTCTTGGGGGTCTTTTTAGTGGAGCAGATTCTGTGGGTAGGGCAGACCCCTCAAAGGGATGTGGCATCTTTTTAAGCTGTTGAGTACATCCCACCTTTATCTGTTTCATCATCTATGAAATGGGTGTAATCATGCTCTGTGTGCTTCACAAGGTTAATTGTAAAGACGAAATATATGGCTTTTGAGAGTTTAAAAAAACATACAGATGAGTATTATTATAAAGCCTTTTCAGTACAGTATCTTAAACTGTCCTCAGACATTTCACTTAAGTAGAATTGTCAGCTTGAGCTTTTGGTTGAATTTGCATTTTCCTTTTTTTGCTGTGTACTAAAATGTAAGTTTTTTGAACTTTGAGACCTTGCCTTTTTTTTTTTTTTTTTTTTGGTTTCTTACACCTAGGCCTTAAAGTACCTCAGGCAGGTAATGAAAGTTTTAATGAATGAATGAGTGTGAGAGGGAATAGGGTGTAGTGATTACACACACAGACTTTGGAGCTACACTATCCGGGTCAGAATCCTGGCTCTGTCATTTAATAGCTCTGTGACCTTGAGCAAGGGCCAAGGTCAAAGGGCCTCAGTTTTTTTCTTTTCCTTCTGCAAACAGGGGGAAAAAATACCTAACTCAAGGGTTGTTAGGAGGATTGACTCAGTTAATATATGTGACATATTTAGAAGAGTGTTTGACTAAAAACACAAGTTTTCTGTGATGATGTAGGCAGTCGAAGTTTCACCTGTTGGTGAATTAATTTGGAAGTACTTTTTTTTTAAATTTTTATTTTTTATTTATTTTGAGAGAGAACGTGAGCAGGAGAGGGTCAAAGAGAGAGAGGGGGAGAGAGAGAGAGAGAGAAATTTCCAAGCAGGCTCTGCACTGCCAATGCAGAGCCTGATGCATGGCTCCAACCCATGAACCCTGAGATCATGACCTCAGCCGAAACCAAGAGTCAGATGCTTAACTGACTGAGCCACCCAGGCTCTCTGAAAGCATTTTTGAGATTGATTTGTAAGTGGCTTGGCAAAAAGGAATATTTGCTTTAATACACAGGCAGTATAACTTCTTGATTTTAAAAATAGTTGTGGAATAAATTATAAAAATATCTCCAATTATATTAATTTTAATAACTACTAAGAATACCAAAAAAAATAAAAAAGCTTAAAAAGGATTTAAAGGTAATGAACCCTTATTAGGCTCTGGTAACTGTTTTGAGTAGGTTTTTTTTTTCTTTTTTTTTTAGTGTTTCCTCATTTTTGAGAGAGAGAGAGAGAGAGAGAAAGAGAAAGTGAGTAGGGGACGGCAGAGAGACAGAGGAAGATACAGAATCAGAAGCAGGCTTCAGGCTCTGAGCTTTCAGCACAGAGCCCGCCATGGGGCTTGAACTCACAGACCATAAGATCATGACATTAGCTGAAGTCAGAAGCTTAACTGACTGAACCACCCAGGCACCCCTGTTTTGAGTAGTTTTTTATAGTTTGGGGAGATGGAAATTTCTAAATCATTTGTAACTCTTAATATGTGAAACCATTTCATGTAGGGCAAGGAAGTGTTGCTCATGTTGCTTGAAGAGCGGCTTGATTGCTATATGACTATTAACTAACGTATTTGAGGAAAGGATACTTTTTCCTTTTCTTTCCCCTTAAAATATACGTATGTACTTTATGAACAACTTTTGATTTCATAACCAAGAAGTGATGTTTCATGGAGCAGAGCTCTCTTGAGGGTAGGATATCCAGGGACAGATCTGGGGGGCTGTGTTCCCTCACCCAATTCCCCCTGAACTCTGTGCCCTGTCTCGTTTAGTGCACACGTTTGAAAACCGTACTGCTGATTTTTCTCTAAATCTGTATCCTATAAATGCCTCCCGGGTCCTGGGCCCCAGGCTAGAGAGTCTGTCCTCTTAGGCAGTTCTCAAACCCCTCTCTGCACCTGCATTTCAATTTGCCAAAGACTCTGCAGCTCCTGCTTGCAAAAAGCTCACAAGAGCAGGCTGTTTTACTTCCACCTCTAAGGACCTGGGACTTTTTGGTGGAAGGAGAAGTCCTAGAGGAAGAGATGAGGTGGTGAACTGGCGTGGGTGGGGGGTGGTGCGGGGGACGAATGGATGCCATATAGAAAGGCAGAAGCTGTTTTCCATTGGGAAAACTATAGCATAAATGGTGTTTACATTCCATACAGCTACAAATTTTCCAATTGTGCCGTTTTATGGTTTAATAGGTGTCTTTTCACTAGGCACACAACTCAAAGCACTGTTTATTTGCAGTACTGTTGCTATGGGTAAACGTGTTCTGCGCTCCCAACAACAGGTTCCCAAATACGTTTTTCAAGCTCAAAATCTTCAAGTAAGTTGGAGGTTATTGTTCAGTTGTTTCTTTGTTGCCTCTCAGGACCCTCGTGCATTGATAAGCGGAGGTGCTAGGGTTTTTTTGTTTGTTTGTTTGTTTCCTGCCTGTAGTTTTACCCTGCTGTACAGTGTGGCTCCCAAAGCACACAGGAGCTGTGCACATCCCGGCAACCGTGCCCTTTCCACATCCCCTAGTCATGTGCCTGCCTTCCATTACGGATTATGCACTTGTTTAGATTTGTCATTTCTTTTGGAAGAGTTGGGAAGATGGAAATTGATACATGTTCTTGTGATCCTCGTTGAGTCAGATGAGAAGAAAATGTCATGAATTAAGTGGGAAATGGTTTCACGTCATGCTGCGGAGCAACTGGAACTTCGTGGAAGGTTATTGAACTCTCATTAGCAAGTGGTTTTGATTTGGGTGGTTTGGCTGTAGACATCTGGTTTAACTCTGAATGCTAGTATCTGTCAGATACCATCCATATTTTGAGGAAAATAATAGGAATTATAGGTTACTGATGAGCAGCATAAAATTGAAAGTTTACATAGAAAGAATTGGGTGAATAAAGGCATTAGGATATGTTAATGTGGAATATATATCTTAAATTTTAAATTATTTAAAAAATCTTAATAGGTATTTTAACTAAAACTGTGAAGGTCTTTTTTTTGGTGGGGAGGGGATGTAAATGATAAGCCTAGAATAAGTATAAGAATTTCTGCTTTGAAAGAGCTTGCCGTATTCTTCAAATGGGTTCTAAAACAATTTTCTTTCAGTATCATATTTAGGAGGAAGTCATGGCCTGAGGCATAAAATTTAAAATAATTTATCGTTGAATAATTGAGATTTGGTTTGAGTAAGAAAAGGTAAATTGGCAACTGCAAGTCGTAAGGAACTTTGGCTATTTATAGGTGGTCTAGAAACATGTAACTCGATCGACTTATTCTATAATTAATGTTTTTACTAGAGTTACGAAGCGTGTTTGTTATTTCTCTCTGATCCAAATAATACACTAAAAGTTGCAGCTCATCAGCTGATAGAAGTTACTGGGGTCGAGGTAGAAGTAAATTTATATAGTGTTTTATTTTTTTGAAGCAAATTCCTGTTAATTTTTTTAATTTCTTATTGAAAATGAGTATATGTATGTTTTAGTATTTGCTAAAATTATTTTGAATTATAGCACTTTTGAGTCATTCTCTATTATAGTAATCATACGATATTGTCACACTGGATGTATTTAGGTAATTATATAAGTGTTAATCCTTTGCTCCCCAGTTTTTAGATAAAGGTTTATCTACTTGATAGAGAGATGGCAGGTTATATAATAAATGAAGGGAATGACTGGAAAGTGCAGGTCTCAGAAAAATGTGGGTTTCTGTAGAGAATTTAACTAGAATTTAAAAAATACTGAGTGAGTCCCCCTAAAATCCTGCCTGTAGGTTGGATCTGACTCAGGCACCACTGGTTTGTGACCTCAATCCTGAAGGTCAAGGTGGTCATTTCAATGATCGCTTGCTCTGTAATGTACCACTCCAAATTGTAGTGGCTTAAAATGATACTTTTCTTTCATGATCCTGGAACATCATAATCAAGTTCTTTCTTGGGGTCTATCCAGTGAGATGGGCCGAGGGTGGGGTCACCAGAGGCTTCTCCAACAGGTTTGGCACCTGGCCTGGTGGGTCATCTCTTTTCATGCAGCTTCCCTACATGACTAGCGTGGGCTTCCTCCTGGCGTGGTGGTAGCAAGATAGACTTCTTATGCTCTTGCTGGTTTACCTGGAGTGAGCCTTCCAGGAAGTCAAGTGGAACCTGCCAGCTTCTTAGGACCTAACCTCAGAAATTACTTAGTGCCACATGACCATATACTGACCAGCTAATCCTAGGCCAGCTCAGATTTATTCCCCCCATTCTCAGTGGAGGGAATGGCTTGCACACAGTGAGGCCGTCTTTGGCACTAAACTACTCTGTTATCATTCCAGTCTCTATCTGGCCCTACCTGCCTTTCTGGTCTTCTTGCCTGCTGCTCTTCTACAGAAATCTCTGTTCCCTGGAACTTGACTTTAACATTCTACACTAGCATATACACATTCTCTGTGCACTTATCCCTGTGCCTTGCTCTGTTAGGTAAGTTTATTTTAGAGAATATTTTCTATTCGTACAGACTGCGACGGCCTTTAAGCGGGGCCTTAATTTTCCACTCTACCAAACACTAGATGGATGCGGCACCATATATATAGGAATTCAGCTATATTTGTGAACTGATTGATTTTTGGTACTTGGGAAGGGTCAGATTTGATCGTGTGCAGGACAGTTGATTATAGGACCTTTTCTTCTTTCCACCAAAAGAAAATCCTTGATTCTCAAAAATGATTTTCAAAAAAGGATCTAAATTCGAGTTGGATTTTAGGCACAAGCGGATTTGAACTTGAGAAGAACACAGTGCTGAGAAAAGGGCAGCCCCTTGTAAAGAACATGTTCTCCCTTTCATAGCACCAAAGTTGCCAGTTTGGTTACATCCTGTGGTATGTTCTCTGAGGGACTGTTGGGCACAGGTGTAGTATCTTGGAGTATATGATATTTTTGAGACCACAGAGTACATATGGAAAGCATCCCAGAGGCTATGTAGAAATTAATTGCTAGTGTTCGAGACACTTTTTTTTTCTCCTCTCGGTATGTTACATTTAGCCATCCAATAACTCCTATCATTGAGCCTTAACATACCAAAGCAGCATCACTGTCGGATTCCCTTTCCTGTTGAGAAACTTTTGCTTTATTCTGTGTATTACTAAACAGTCTTTGCTCTTGCCGTACTCTCTTCAAAGCAAGGAGGAAGATAAAGTGGCTAGGGCACCCTCTGAGCTCTGGAGGGTGTGGGAGTGTTTTTTCTCTAACAGAAGGAATTTTTTTTTAAACATACTTTAAGACTAGACTATGTTACATACATATATGTTCATTAATTTATTTAAGTAATCTCTACACCCAACATGGGGCTTGAACTTAATGAACCTGAAATCAAGAGTCACATGCTCTTGAGCCAGCCAGACATTCCTTGTGAAATACTTTGTATTTTTACAACTCAGGGCTGCTATTGTTTTTGTGAGAACTTATTGCATAAATTTAAATCATTTGTCTATAGAAATGATGGTAATGTTTTATTTTTCAGATCACCGAATTCCTAAGATTTTAGGATCCTTTGGAGAAATACATTTTCACCAACTTTTCTGTCCCTATAGTGTAGATCGAAGTTATATCATCTCCATTTTTCAGGCAAAAGAAAGAGACTAATCCCTTTTCAGCTTATTTTGCAGCTTGGAACTTGCAAACAGAGTCCATGTTAGGTGTCTTTAAAATGAAAAGCCTGTTCTAATAGTTTTGTTTTTTTTTTTTTTACACATTACAGTAGAGACTAATAATACTTTGTTAATCTTCTTAAAGCAAAATTTCTTCAATAAAAAAAGCCAAAGTGTTAGATCTCTCTCTGTTTCCCAAATTGTGTATGGAATACTGACATTAGGTGTTCCATTTTTTTCTTCTT
Organism: Puma concolor; assembly: GCF_028749965.1. NCBI lineage: Eukaryota > Metazoa > Chordata > Mammalia > Carnivora > Felidae > Puma > Puma concolor. Next base: position 118,991,166 of record NC_141671.1, on the reverse strand, counting down.
TTTCTTCCTTCCCTTCCTTCCCTTTCTTTCGAGCACCAGCATACGAGTGAGGGGCACAAAATCAAGAGTAGAGCACCCAACTGACTGAGCCACCCAGGCACCTTTAGATGTTCCAATTAAAAAGGGTTTATGGTAATAATATTTGGTGTAAGCAAAGTTTACCATAGGACATCCTGTAGCATATAATGTCTTAGCATGTATTATGATTTCCTAAAAAAGTTTTAGCAAGAAGTATATTCCAAATTTATTTGACCTAGGAGCTCCCTTTTGCACAACAGTTAACACCAGTGATCCAGGGAACACGGTTTGTGAAATTTCAAAATATTGCTAACTCATTATATGTGAAAAATGCTAAAAATTGTCTACTTTGGAATTAGTAACATATTTTGGGCTTTTCTGTAGTAGTAGGAGGAGAGGGTTTTGTTTTTTTTGTTTTTTTTTAAATCACCCTTCTTCTGCTGGCCACAGTTTATTTTATTACCACAGTCCTGTCCTGGATAATCTGCCCTTGGTGAACATGTTTCCATAGTAAAAATGTTTCTCGTTTTTTAATACCTGAGCTTCACAGAATACAAGTCTTTCAATATTACATTTTTAGTTTTTTATTTTTTATTTTTTTAATTTATTTTGAGAGAGAGAGAGAGAGAGAGAGAGAGAGAGAGAGAGTGTGAGCCAGGGGCAGGGCAGAGAGACAGAGAATCCCAAACAGGCTCAGCACTGTCAGCACAGAGCCTGATTTGAGGCTTGAACCCAAGAAAGATTGAAATCATGACCTGAGCCAAAATCAAGAGTCAGACACTCAACCAGCTGAGCCACCCAAGCACCCCTAGTTTATATTTTTATAGGGACAATTTGTATGTATGCCTCCAAACTCATTATGACATTTTAAACACAAATGTCAGGGAAATATTTCGAGTTACATTAAAAAATATTTTTTAAGAGTATTAAAAACAATTTTTTTAATGTTTATTCATCTTTGAGAGACAGAGAGACAGAGCATGAGCGGGGAAGGGTCAGAGAGAGGGAGACACAGAATCTGAAGCAGACTCCAGGCTCTGAGTTGTCAGCACAGAGCCCAACGCGGGGCTTGAACTCATGAACCTTTAGATCATGATCTGAGCTGCAGTCAGATGCTTAACCTACTGAGCCACCCAGGCTTCCCTCTAGTTACAATTTTAGTATGATGTGGATATCTTGAAACACACACCCAGTGTCAGCTAAGAGGATATGTGCGATGTCACTGCCTGGGAACCACACTTCATCTTACTGGTCATTTGATCTTTGTTGAACAGCGTTTTGCATTTAACATGATAGTTTGTTAATTACGTATTAGAGTTTTGCTGTGTGTTACGTTTTAGAAAACCCATTGAGGGTCCTGGATGGACCCTCATATGTTGCTTTCCATTCAAAATATGAGGACAGTCTCAGTGTTTTCTTGTGGAACGTTGGCTTTTGGGTAAGGGTTCCTACCATTGAGTTAGAGAAGCTGTCTTAATTCATTTAATCCTCATGACAACAAAGCAGTCCGTGGTATCAGCCTCAGTTCACACATGAGGAGATCAAGGCACGGAGTAGTGAAGTCATGTAGTTGAGGTCCTATAGCTGGTAAGTGGTGGCACTGGGATTTGGACCTGGGCAGTCTGCTGTCCAGGTCTTCACCGCAAGTCCATCCATAGAAACGATTTGTTTCCAACTTTTGCAAACTGAATGTGGTTTCTAGAAGTATATACATTCCAACAGAATACTAGATTAGAAGTTTTGTGCATGTTTAGAATAAAAACTCTTCTCTTGTTGGTATCGAGATGAGGTTATACCAACCTGGATTCTAAGCAATTCGCTGGTAATAAAATAGGCACTTTGGGAGATCATTTGAAATACTTTCTGGCCCTAAGATAGCCTTTACCGCAGTGAAGAAGTAAATAGTTTCACTAAATTCTTCCATTTAGTAAATAATTTTGTGTGGCTTTGAGGTGTCTCCTGGCATTTTGTGGTCGGCTATTCATGTAACTGGGGCAAATTAAATCACAGAGGAAAAGAAAAACAAATATTTATTGAGTACTCTCTACGTGCAAAGCCCTTTAAAACGGAATTGGCTTAATCCTCATAAGGTGAGAATTCTTATCCTTGCCTTAAAAAAGAAAAAGCTCATGTACGTGGAATAACTAGTCTCAGATCACACAGCTTATAATATAGACCAATTCTGATGTGAAGCTTTGTCATTGTCTTTCTACTGAAAGGCATAGAGTAAGTGCAGTTATCATTTTTCTTCCTTTAAGGCATGTGTGTCTGAATGGCAGTGAGACCTCCATTCACAGGAAGGATGTGTTCTGTGATAGACCTTGATCTGGATCTTTCAAAGCAGCAGTCTGGGCATGCCAGAGACGCGGTGGGGGGCATAGGAGCTGATGGGGAAGGGAAGGTTCCTGTAGATAGAGTAGAGGAGAAAGTCCCGACGTAGGGCTTCTTTTCTCTCTCCGTCAGTAGGCATTTATAAACTTCAAACTGTCTTCAAATGCATTGAAAATCTCCCGGAAGCAGCAGGACACGGTAACAAGATAGGGCTTTAAAACACCACCACTCCCACGACCATCGCCACTGTCGTTGCCATTAGGTGGTTGAATTTTTCTACAGAAGCTGAATAATCAGTTTTCCTTAGCCCTGCAGATAGGACAGTAAGACAGCTGTGAGTCTCTCTTGTCTGTAGGCCTTCCCCAACCATCTAGATCGTCTTAGTACCCTTTCTGTTGCATGAGAACTTTCCACTGAAATCCAAATGAGCATTCTCTTTAGCTGTGAAAATGTGGAATTTGCACAGTTGCTAAGAAACGACTCATTTTCACTTACCCAAATCACTCAAATACTTCAAGGGGCCGCAAGGACATTAAAGCCTGGACCTACCACAGACTGAAAAGTCTCAAAATAAAATGTCCTATTTGGTGTTTCAAGAACACTTTTGATTCAATTACTGAAGATATTTAAGAAGGTGGTGAGTGAGGGTTGGTTGTCTGGGGAGTATATGCTTGTAAGTCTCTTTTAACCATGGACATTTTTCATAGCAAATAGATTTTCTTAGTTTATAACTAGTAATCAAACAATCACCTCACCACAGCTCTTTCTGGAGCTTCTCACTTGTAGGCCGAGTAATTTGAAACTTGTCAGAAAGCTGAAGGTTGGGGACTGCCTTATTCTTGGTCCTAAACCTAGACCTGTTTTATAAATAGCTGATTTCCAGGCCAAGGTGTCCCTGCATGACAGGTTCCCATAAATGTCCCGCTGCCACAAATTGCTAATCTTCGCAAAAACAGAATTCTGTGTTCACTCGGAATGCTCCTGCTGTCCTAGGATGCCGTCCCTGTGTCACTTTACCACGGAGAGTTCTTTGGGGGATGTCTGCGTGCTTTCCTATTTGTCTCCTAATGCTCTGTGCCTTTTTAAGCTCCTTGGCATCATATCCTTTCTCTGTACCCAGCCGAATGGGTTGCATGAAATGGTCTTCCATAACTGCCAGTGTGCAGACCCAGTGCAGGAAGGACAGGGTGGGGTGAGAAAGATGTCAGTTGTGTCTGCACGGTGGAGCAGCCTTGAGAAGGAGGCCTGCTGGGGCAAGCTTAGCTCCCTGGATTAACTTGCCTCCCTGGGGATGAGGAAGGAAGAAGTAAGCATGCGTTTTGTAAAGAGTAAAACATTTCATGATGTACAGAATTAACAACAAAAAAAAGTCTTGGCGGCCCAGCCCCCCTGTGTGGCCAGTGGGTCCAGTGGTCTCAGTCTAGGGAAGAGGGGTGGGCCCTGGGCTTTAGGGCCGAAAACAAAAAACTAGGCAGAGGCCTGGAAGAGGAGAGCAGTTGTGCAAGTGAGGGACAGTGGCTGCTGTCACCACAGAGTGTCAGGTAGTGTCTGCTCTGAGACGGCCTGTGGCCAAGTCCAGGTGGCTGTGAGAGGAGGCTGTGCCTGGGGCCCCTCTGGCAGTGGAGGTGGCCTGTAGGAGCGTCCAAGGACCCAGAACCCAGGAAGGCCACTGTGGGCTGCCCAGCAGTGGAAGCATCAGGCTGGCGGGCATAGTAGTTACTGGAGCTCTTGGCTACAGGGAGGCAGCCCTTTGGGGGCCTGAAAACAGAGTGTGGGCGGGACATGATGTGGATGAGCTATTTGCCAGAGACCATTTGCTTGCTGCCATTGTGGGGTAGTTCACATCCCCTCAATTAGGCTTCCGGAATATGTGGCCAGGGAAACACCTGTTGGGAAATATACATTCTTTTACTTTTTAATTAATAGCACTAAAACGAAAAACAGCTCTTATAAGATTTTGTTCTGTGAGACCTTGGCCAGTGAGTTTTAAAGCTTGGAGAAAGCCAGTCTTCAGATTTCCACCTGAAATCCCAATAATCTAAGCACCTTGAAGGAATTATTGAAAGAGTGAATTTCATTAGGAGCAACTAGCTTACTGAGCAAAATGTTAAAGTTCATAGAATTCATTGTAGATCTGAGAGAGGTGGTCTCATGGAGGTAGCTAAAGCAAAGGGGCTGCCTGATTCAACGTCTCCCTGCCCCCCATCCCTGTCCCCTGGCTCTTTAAGTGAAGTCCTCAGGCTTCTGAGGGCCTCAAGCTGATAAGAGCTGGGGCCAAAGTCTGTGTAGCCCTTTATCAACTGGGGTAGGGAAAGTGTTAGTGTATTTGTGCTGCAGGTGACCGTTTCTGGGTCATTCGCTGCCTTCCCTCCCTCTCACTGCTTCTCCCCCCATCCCACTTTTCATTACTGGACTAATGTAATGATTGAATAGCCTTTAGATTGGGAAGATTTTGTGCAGTCCTATAACATGCCTTACATTATTTGTCCAAGAACAGCTTAAACGGAGCCCAACACACAGAGGATAAAAATGCAGTAACGATTGTTACACTGTGTTTTGCATACCACTGGTCTCTTTTTTCAATAGCTCAAAAGTAGTTTATATTGAACAAATGATGTAATTCACTGAAGTGAATTACAGTTTCAGAGATTTTAAGGAAACTTCCAAATGTTGTGAAAGCATAGAAGATTGATTCGATCCCTAATGAATCTTCTAAACTGTGACATGTGTGAAGTCCATGAAATCATAGTAGGAAATGTCTTCCTCCTTTTTGAGAGGAATAGTAAATGCTACAAACCTATGGTAATGCTGAGCTATAGATATGTATCCTTTTTTTCCGTGAATCAATATTTTCAAAGTGAATTTACACTATTTCATGTTTTATTTGCATTATATCTCAGATAAAAAGTAACCAAGGACAGTAATATTATTTGTTTGACAATGAACCTTATCTATAGATTCTAAAATTGTACTTGTAATGTAAATAACCAAGTGTTTTTTCACTACCTGAAATGTCATGATGTTTTATTATATTTGGAACATGAATCATTATATATTTAGGGAATTTTTATGATGTATATAGGGATAGAGGACTTGAGACTCGGATAAAAATTTACCATTTTGGCTTAAGCCATATCAGATTTTTAAGACTTTTCTATTTTAAGTATGTACAGCCTTTGTAGGAATATGTGTGATAAGCCTGAATTGAGATGAGGAGTGTTTTATTCATTTCAATGGCATGTACCACTTTAGACGTTGCACATATGTGATGATAATATTCACACTCTATGAATAAGTCATAGGGCTTATTTTCACTTATAATTTCCAGGCAGATCATTTCATATATACACATACATATGGATTTACATGGACAGGAGATTTGTATTGATATCTTGATGAATAAAATGTTACAAGTGAACTGTTGAGCCAGAGCAATCATGTTTTCTGGTTATCAGCATTAGTTTCATAATTTAAATTTTTGTATGGATTGACTGATTGTAAGCTCTAGACCCAATGTGGGGCTTGAACTCATGACCCTGAAATCAAGAGTCACATGCTTTACCAGACTAAGCCAATCAGTTTCTGTAATTATTTAAAAAACAGAAATTAACTAGTTGTCTTTTATTTAATGTTTATTTTTGAGAGAGAGCATGTGCACGAGTGGGGGAGGGGCAAAGTGAGAGAGGGAGACACAGAACCCAAAGCAGGCTTCAGGCTCCAGGCTCCGAGCTGTTAGCACAGAGCCTGATGCGGGGCTCGAGCCCATGAATTGTGAGATCATGACCTGAGCCAACGTCAGACACTCAACTGACTGAGCCACCCAGGCGCCCCAACTAAACTTCTTTGAAAATTAAATGACGAGTTGACTTAAGTGGCCAAACCTCTTTGTAGTTTCAGAATTCAAAATGGAAATTTGAAGGCTTGGATGCGGGGGGTGAGGGATGTATAGAAAGAATTGGTTTTCCAGTGATTCTGTTTTCACAAGTCCCCATGAGAAGCCAAAGGAAAGATGTGTGATTTTTCCAAGTGTTGTGAGAGAGGACTAGGAAGATATCTATACGTTTGTGTTTTGCCTTCACCCTTGCAGTGATTTCTGAAACTATCCCAAAAGGATATATACCGCAAAATAATGTGCACGTGGAGTATCCTTCCTGCGCATCTTTCCCGGAAGTCCTCTGGTGAAGTTTTCAAATGCACAAACATCATCTGCCCATTTCTCCTTCCTTGGGGAGGGTGGCGGGGGGTGTCTCCCATCCTCATCTGAGAGGAGACTCCTTCCCTGGCCCCTGTCAGGTTTCTCCTTCTTGTCTTTCAGGCCAGAGATGGAAAAGTTTTGTTCCCATGCTGCTAAGGAGGCCTCAGAGGCCTGGCAGTGAGAGAGAATCCCAAGCAGGTTCCACACTATCACCACAGAGCTCAATGTGGAGCTTGAACTCATGACCCGTGAGGTCATGACCTGAGCTAAAACCAAGAGTTGGACACTTAACTGACTGAGCCACCCAGGCACCCCTAGACAATATTTAGAAGCAATGCACTTAGAATCTATCTACTGAATCCCCAAAAGATGGAATCATCATCACTGGCAGTGGCTACATTTGTTTTCATTACCCAGTGTAGCAGTTGTTAATGATGGGCATCTTTAAAAAGCAAACACAAAAATGGTGGTATCGTAACTCCTTGGTTTGTTGAACAGGTGCTTTGTGTTCTGTCTTAGGCTACATATATGCCGTGATATTTAGAGGCAAACCCCTGTTTCTACTAAGGATGATCGAGCTGTATCACGTATCTGTGACAGGACAAGTTACGATCGCTATTATAGAGGTTAAAAAACAAACAAACAAACAAAAAAACAACCCAACCCTGTTAGGGGTATTTTCAGAGGAAGGACATCTTACATTCATCTAGGAGGATCAGAGCAAGTTTCAAGTTTCATCTTGTTAGAGTGGTTTAGGTTGGATTTGGTTTCCGGGGGTGGCGGGGGAGAGAAGGTAAATGCATTCTGAGGAGAGGGAGGTTCATGTAGGCCGAGGGCAGACTGCCCCAAGATGGGCCACTTTGGCATAATCCAAACCCGGCAGATGCCAGAACAGCTCTCTGGCCTTCCCCTTCAACAGCCTAAACTTACATAGGAAAGGAGAGTCTGTACCTGGAAGAGAGCTATTAACAGAGGCTCCCCATTACCTCAGGAACCATCTGCATAATAGGACTACCTTGTTTTTCCAAACATCTCCTTTTACCTTCCTGCTAATGAGCTTTCTCCCTTTGTATCCTCAGCCTCCTACTCCTCTCCCTAGCTCTTATAAGCTTTCAGTTGCCTCATTGGCTTCAGAATTACATGCCTGTGTGGATTCCCTATGCACCTATTAAATTTGATTTTCTCCTGTTAATCTGTCTCATGTCAGTTTGATTCTAAGTTCAGCTGGATTCTAAGTTCACAGGGCAGAGGAAGTCCATCTTCCTCTGTGACGTTCAGATGGAGGTTAATTCTATAAGGATTCTAATTTGTTTAGAGAACAGGATGCTGGAGAGAGGAAGAATGGAAAGCTGGAAGGGGAGGTTGAGGCCAACTGTGGCAAGCCTTAAAGCTCAACCTTGACTGAAGAATTGGATTTTCTTTCATTCAGGGTTCGCTCGTAGCCTTCCCACTTTTCAGAATACCCAAGTGCCTCGTCATGGATCCTTGGATCTACTGCTCTAAGACAGAGTTAATGTAATGGCATTGTGGTGAAAAGTGGGAGCTCGGGATCGTGAGACAACCTGGCTTCCCATCTGGAATCCATCACTTACTACTAATGTGACTTTGGACAAGTTGCTGACTTCTCTGCCTCAGCAGTTGTATGAAGATTAAATTAGGTAAAGCACATTGAGCTCCTTGCAAATGAGAGAAGAAACATGCTTGGTCCATGCTGAACTTTTACGCTGAGATCGTCTCCCACATCTGTCCTAGTATGAATATAGCTCACAATATATCTGTGAAAGAATCAGATCTACACCAAATGTGATGAGATAGAGAGATGGTCAACACAGGTAAAGATGCAGGTTAGAAGAAAGGATGGCTTTTTTTTTCTCTATCTCTTTTTCTTTTTGGTATGAAATGTAAGTAGGTGCCTATAAGTTCATTTCCTGTAGTGAAGACTGCCTTCCTAGAACAAAGACGCTTGTCTACCGCCTTCCCACGCTTAGAAAAGAGAATGAAAGAAGGGTCCTCAGGCCAGGCCTACTCTGGTGAGCTCTAAGCCTGTCCTTGGGGTGTGTTGATGACTACTATTAAGTACTTGAGGAGAGGAAAGAGATTGTGCCTTGTTAGTGCCGGGTGGCAGGGCAACACTTTCTGGACTCTATGGAAGTGAGGTTTCAGCCACAAGCTCAGTCAGTAGACCCTCAGACCTTTCCATGTCCAGGGTTAACATTTGTAGTTTCTACCATTTGCAGTGATTTGGAAGGTGGGAAGCCGTGGTAGTTGACGATTTTGCTGAGCCCCATGCACTAGAGTTGCAAGTGTCCTGCAGGCATGGAATGTAGAAGCTGGTCTCTAAAAGTGAGCATGATACCTCCATAGCACTTGCAGCCGGTTGACATCTTGAAGTGGTGAAACCATGTGCTTATAAAAAACGTGTTTTCCTTTCCTCCCCCTCCCCTTCCCTTTCCCCTTCCCCTTCCTTTCCAACAGATCTCCATGAAATACTCTTTGTGATATTGGTCCTTGGTAGTGTCAGGCTTTAGGTTAAATAATTTATGTATTGAGCTGAAATTTCTTGGACTTTATGATTAAGATGGCTGAAGTATGGTCAATCCACGTACTTCTGATTTATGTGAAATATGATGGCAGACCGTGGTGATCCACTATGAACGTCTATGGATGTGTTAGTGGTGTTTTGGATTGCTCCCAGTGTGCTAAGAGCCCTATAATTAAACTTAAAGTAGGTGGACACGTTGTGTGTATATGTGGGCCCGTGAAACTTGCAAACTAACACAAAACCTTCTAACCTATTTTATTGACTTACTTATTTATTTATTTTACTTATTATTTATTTATTTAAATGTCTATTTTTGAGAGAGATTGCGAGCAAGCATGCCAGGGGAAAGGCGGAGAGAGAGGGAGACAGAAGATCAGAAACAGGCTCTGTGCTGACAGCAGAGAGCCTGATGTAGGCCATGCTTGAACTTACGATCCCTGAGATCATGACCTGAGGAAGTCAGATGCTTAATCGACTGAGCCACTCAGGCGGCCCAGCCTTCTAACATTTTTAGTTATGAAATTCCAAAAATTCTACCGACAAAATAGCATTTTATTTAGAGAAAATTTGGAAAAATAAAAGTGCAATGAACAGCATAAAGGTCACTTATACCAGTACTCTTGAGCTAGGCATTGTTGAATTTAACTTTCCCTCCGTATTTTTTTTCTTATAGGCACATTCCTAGACATCTGTCTCAAAGCAACAGTTTGTATCATTAATACATGATTGTTCTCCCAGTTAAATTTTAACCAGGGTGTAGAATGCAGACTATTTCACACATGCATTCTTGCTGGAGAAACCACAGACGTGAACTATTTATAGTGGTTCTTAGCTATCTTATGCATCATTTCCTCTCTTACTTCCTCTGTGCCACTGGCAGTCCTGTGGCCTGCCTTTTCTCTGCTCGTGACATCTGAGTCATCACTGACATCTCTGTCCCCAGGCCTGCTCAAGGAGCCCGCTAGTGAGCTTTGTTATTTTTTCAAAACCCTCAAATTTCTCAGATCTGTACTTTATTTTTCAGCTGCTCCAACCCGAATCTGTACTTCAACTGTCTCATGCTGTCAATGTCTGTTTCTTGGCCTCTAGCTTTTTCACTTCTCATTCCACACTTTAAAGAGGCATTTTCTTGGGGCACCTGGATGGCTCCGTTGGTTGAGCATCTGACTTCCGCTCAGGTCATGATCTCACTGTTACTGGGTTCAAGCCCTGCATCAGGCTCTGCTCTGACAGCACAGAGCTTGCTTGGGATTCTCTCTCTACCTACCCCCCCCTACCCCTACCCCACCCAGGTGGGCGTGCATGCGCGCTCTCTCTCAAAAAAAAAAAAAAAATCGTTTTCTCGCAAGTGTTTCCTCAGCATCCCATTCTGAGCAAAACCCCTCCCATGGTATTACTCTCCAGTTCTCCCTGCATCCTGTTTAAGATTCTTGCTGGTGTCCTCCTTTACCTCATGTGCTGCAGGCAGAGGTACACCTTGGTTCCATGTTAGTGAGTTGTCAAAGGTGAACTGGGCTGGCCCTAGTGAAAATGGTGAAGTAGGGAAAGTCTTTGTCATCCACGGACTCTGTTCTTCATTAAGTTTTTGAGCCCTCAGGATTCTTCTCTCTTCCCGTTTGCTATTTGGTATCTTTCTGGCTCTATGATTCACACTTCTTTTTTTTCTTCTTTTTCTTCTTTTTTTTTAAGTTTATTTATTCTGAGAGAGAAAGAGAGAACGAGAAGGGGAGAGGCAGAGAGAGAGAGAGAGAGAACAAGCAGGGGAGGGGCAGATAGAGTGAGGGAGAGAGAATCCCAAGCATGTTCTGCACTGTCAGCACGGAGCCCGACCTGGTACTCGATCTCATGAACTGTGAAGTCATGACCTGAGCTGAAACCAAGTGTCAGCACTTAACCGACTGAACCCTGCAGATGCCCCTCTAATTCATACTTCTAATCAAATCTGAAAGGCGTTGATATTGGTGGCTTATACTTAAATGAATTGCAATCACATTCTTTTATGTGATCGAGTGTCTGCTGAAACGAAGCTAGTGCAAATAGATATATAGCTTTTTATAGCTTTTTATTTTAAAAAATGTTGCTATTTAGCAAAGAAAATATTTGCAACTCTTCATTGATTTCCTCCACCTCAAATTAATTTTTTTCTGGAGTATGTAAGTCTGGGAATAACTACTTTAAACCATAGAAGTAGAAAAGGAAAGGAGAGACAGAGGCAGGAGAGAGAGACACAACAGCCAATAGGAAATAATAATACTATCAAGCTATGTCCTTTGATAAAAATGGGATATAATGAGTATGTTTTTCTTTGATAAAAATGCATTATTTGAGTGAGTTTTTCAAAAAGCTACATTTTCTTTTGTGTTTTATTGTGTAGTCCCTTGTTTCTTCTGAGCTACCTGTATACATTTCTTGTATCCGCCTAGAGTATTAACCATGAAAGCATTGAACACGTTGTTTTCTTTACTCACCCCTGAATCTCCTAATGTGAGGCATCTTTTGTACAATCAATAAATGATTGCTGATTATATGACAGTGTTTTGGGGCATAATCATCTTTCATTGTGTCTCTAGAGCGTTTAATGTATTACCAAATGTGAAAGAATTTAACTCTCTAACACTAATGTCAGCAATCTGTGTTTCAACAACCATCCATGGATAATGGCACCCGATTGTCCAGGAGATTTCACATGCACCCTGTGTTGGTGCAGATACGGTTGATTCCTCTTGTGCTGCTGCTTGGCTCTAAGACTTCATCTTTTGCCTTGCCCTCTGGGCCAGAAAGGGAAGTAGCCCAAGGCCATGTGGAAGTGAGACAAGGGTCCTTCAGTGGGCATCAGGATACTGGCCTGGTAAAGAGAAATTGTACAGGTTGTTTTATGTTCCCAAGCTGGAGTTATCTCTTGGGTGGCCCTGGCGTGCCTTCGTATTTACATCCGCGTTGTCCTTGCCTTGGTTCAACCCAAACTGGGGAGGAGTGGGGAGGGAAAGAAGGACTCCAGTGATCCTTCCTCTTAAAAATTGTACGATTCTGTAATTACAGTGTATACTATTGGCACAGTTGTTGCATCTTAAATTGAGTAAGTCACAGTTCTGTGAGAGAATACAGCTTGTTCGCTGCAGCAGAAGGGTATCACGTGGTGGGATAGCGGAGGGGAGACAGTACACGTTAGGTAGGTGTCGGCAACATCTGCTACCTGGGGCAAGCCCATGCATGAGGACAAGGGAAGATTATGTAACCCATGAGACTGTTCACCATATTCTTGGAACCACGAAAGTGAAATCTAATGTTTTTTGTCTTTGGACTGTCCCATAGTGCTTGCCCTACATCAGATAACCTTTGAGTAATGTGTGGATTTTAGTTTACTATTCATTTTGCATTTGCTTTCTTGTTGCTGTATTCTAAGCCAATGCAACAATGAAATGTTGTTCTGTTTATGAAAGCAAAAAATGTTAATAGTTTCAGTAAGATGGAAATATATTTATAATGGCATCATAACATCTGAGGTGGTATTTTTATTCTTGCTTGAGAGGCTAGGAATTGAATTTATATGCTGGTACAGGTCTGGAGAAGGGAGAAAGTAGATGGAGCTTGTATACAGGCAATCATTGATTCATGCTGAATATTTTATACTGGAATGTTCTCATTTTTAGGGGACAACCTTGCGTATTAACAATATTAAGGAATACTTAATAATATTAAGGAATTCTGAACAAGAATTTTAGCTAAGGATCGCTGGCTTAGTGGATTCTAGAATAGCAGCATTTCTCCACATCTGGGTGATGAGATAATGAGGCAAAGTGGGAATAAAATGGTCTATGTTATGGTTCTAGTCAAATGGTTTGGTCAGGAAAGCAAAGATGTGACCTAGCTGAATTGTAACTGCTGAAGTACCAAAGGCATAATGGCTCCTCAGTGATTTGACTGGAAATCTTATTTTTTTTTTTTCTCCTGGAAATCTTGAGGTTTCTCTCTACCACTCTTCTTGTCCATATGATTTTGACCTTTGACTTTTCTTTTTCTTTTTAAAGTAATCTCTACCCCCAGCATGGGGCTCAAACTCATGACCCTGAGATGAAGAGTTGCATGCTCTGCCCACTGAGCCGGGCACCCCTGGTCTTAGACCTCTTAAGGATCTGTACCCAAGACTTTTGTAATTCTAGAAAAGTGACTATAACTGGAATGCCTCCAGTGTGAATGTCATGTCAGTTTTCCAATTCCAGAGACTGGAAAAGTTCTAGCTGCAGAGTTCCTCAAGAACAGGTTTCCCTATGGTCCGAGAGACTCTGGAGAACCAGGCCTGTGTTGGGCTGCGTTGCTAAACTTTTTTTGGGCTCTTTCTCCCCATAAATTAATAGAGTGAAAAAACCAGCCAGAGTCCTGAAATGGGTTGTAAGAGCTGTTTTGCAAAGATACTTGAGGTTATGACTAAGGAGGGAGGAAAGAGAAAAATAGTAAATATTACTTTTATTTTGTATGGCTCTTTCCCATCTCATTTAATTAAATTCCCATAAACACATGAATGTAGCAGAGGAGCAGACAGCCTTGCTTTTGGGGACCTATGTCGAAGTAGGTAAACTCTTCTGATGTGTTTGGAGCAGAACACTCACTGTAAATGCTCTGGTTTAGTCGAGTTGGCTTTTTCCCCCCATTATCCATTTTCTCTCTTCGTCTTTCTGTGTGGGTGTGGCAGTCTGATAATGGCTGCTGAAGATTTAAGGCCCTAATTCGCAGAATCTGTGAATGTTATCTTATTAGGAAAAAAAGGTCTTTGGAGATGCAATTAATTTAAGGATTTTGAGATGGAAGATTACCCTGGATTATCCAGTTGGGCCCCAGATGCAATCACGATTATCCTTATGAGAGACAGAGGGAGACTTTGCAGACCCACGCAGAAGGCATGTGAAAATGGAAGCAGAAAATGAAGTCGTGCCGCGTGCGTCTAGAGCTAGGGGATGCTGGTACCAACAGATCCAGAGGCTCCTCCTAGAGGGTCTGGATACCAGTGATTTTGAGTTTGCCTCTTCTCTAGAATTATGAGAGAATAAATTTTAAGCCACCAAGTTTGTAGTAATGTGCAGCCACGTGGAACTAATACCGCAGGGAAAAGAAATAAAAATGAAATGGAAAGCAACTCGGTCAGGAGGACTATATACCATTCAATTTAGTTTCCAGAAAGAATCTCCTTTTATTTGCTTGTGCTCAACACTCATAATGCAAGCCTGGTCTCATTTTTTAATTCTGATCATCACGTTAACTTTTCAAAAGCAACACTCTGACTGTGTCACTCATGCTTTTCTGTATTCCCAACGTGACTATAAATTTGGGATCCTCCTGGGCTTGTTCCTAATTGGATCCACATTGCTTGGCACATAGTAGGTTCTTAGTAAATATATTCCAGATGAGTACATGCTTACATATGAGTATCTCCCTCATCAGGGCTCCAGTCTGCTTTTCCAGCTATATTTCTCACTATTCCTTTTTATGTTCTTGCCGGGAAAAAAAGAATCAAGTTGGTGAAATATAAATAATGAATGATAACTAGAGTTTTCCCTATGAATAATAACTGTCCAGATGACAGATGGCACTGGAATAGACTGATTGTATAGTATTAATTGGAACATTTTGTTACATCTTTAGAAGAAAGAGGCAAATTAGGGCAAATCAAATCTATATTAAAGATTTACTTTTAAATGTACTTTAAAGTGTGTCTTTAGGATTAGTATAGATAAAATCCAAATGTATTCTATGCCTGCAGCATTCTACAGAAGCAGTTGACACTCAGAATAATGTCAGTGAGGCACTGTTCTTTCAAAGATAGGATGGTTTTGAATGAAAACTTTTTAAAACATTTAAAAAATAAGCACTGAAACCAAAGGAGTGTATATTAAAATGATTGTAGTAGGTTGAAATTAAGAATTCACTTGGTGGGATGCTGGGGTGGCTCAGTCAGTTGAGCATCCCACTCTTGATTTCAGCTCAGGTCAGGATCTCATGGTTGTGAGATCGAGCCCCAAGTTGGACTCCACGCTGGGCATGGAGTCTGCTTAAGATATTCATTCATTCATTCATTCATTCATTCATTCATTCATTCATATTCTCTTTCTCTCCCTCTCCCCTCCCTCTCTCCCTCCACCCTTTCCCCCTCCCCCTCCCCCCTTTCCCCCTCCCCCTCCCCCTCTCCCCCTCCCCCTCCCCCTCTCCCCCCCACCCTGTGCTGCCCCGCCCCCACTTATGTGCACACCGCCTCTCTCCAAAAAACAAACAAACAAAAAAAGAGTTGGTGAATCGGAAACAATTCCTTCCATCTAAAAGCAGTTTTCTGCTTATGAGTTGCTGAATTTTGTACTCAGGACAATATCCTAAGACAACCCTAGTGAACATGATGATTGATTTCATTTCCCCAACTTGTGAAAAATTTGAGCACTTAGGAATGTTTTAAAATGGGAAATGAATACACATGAATCTTACAGCTGGATTCAAAGTTTTAATGTAAATAAGTTTAAAATTCCAAAACTCAAGCCATACTCCAAACTAATTAAATCTCAATTCCTCGATAGGTCAGTGGCATCAGAAGTTGTTTTGTTTTGTTTTTGTTTTTTTTTGCTTTTGTTTGTTTTTTTTTTGAAAGCTCCCTCTGTGATTCCAATGTGCAGACCAATTTGAAAACCATTGTACCATACCATTGTCACACCAAAGATAATTACGGTCTAATATGCAATACAGGTTAAAGAAATTTCCAGTGTTTCCCTGGGTGCCTTTTATAGCTGTTTTGTTTTCTAAACTACAGTGTATTTGATACACAAAGACAGGTTTTTGTCTGTTCTGTTCGCTGCAGTATCCCTAGTGCCTGGAAGAGAGACTAGTGCAGAGGAGGTAATCAAGAAACATTTGTAGATTGCATGAGCTTAATCAGTGGCCCTTGCATTTTGCCGAGTGCATTGGATATGTCTGAGCAGTGTCTTTACCTATACAATTTTTCTTGCGCACAAATGTGTCATCCTGGATTTAGAAAAAACTGAATGGAGAATTGCAACTTTCTAGGCGATGACACCTTTAGGTTCAAAAATGTGTTCAGAGAAGTAAGGTGGAATTTTATTTCATGTTTTGTGTAAACATTGCTGGGAGACTGAAAGGAGCCTACCCATATGGATCCCTGGGGTTCAGTGGGGCCCAGTTTGATACCCCTCCCCCACGGTGAGCCTAGTGTTCTCCTAGGCACATAATTGCCCTTTCATCATTTTCTTACAACCACAGACTTGATTCTACTTTATGGAATTGTGAAACATAATGGGTAAACAAAATATGGATGTTACTCATACACAAATTTTAAGTTACTGCTATCTTATTTTTAAAGTTTATTATTTATTTTGAGAGAAAGAGAATGAGCACGAGGCGGGGGAGGTGCAGAGAGGGATAGAGAATCCCCAGCAGGCTCCCAACTGTCAGTGCAGAGCCAGACACGGGGCTGGAACCTAGGACCATGAGATCATGACCTGAGCCGAAATCAAGAGTTGGATGCCTAACCAACTGAGCCACCCAGGCACCCCTAAGTTACTGCTATCTTGTATTCCCTTTTCCCTTCACACATTAAAATTACTTCTAGCTTTGATGGTGGTAGTATTTCTATGTGTGAAGCTTCAATCCTGGCTGATGGTGGAGGTGGTGAGGTGGGGAGCAAAGGTTTTTACAAGGACAAGGAAACCATGGCCATAGAAGAAGCAACTCGTGAATGGCCTTGGTAAGACAACAGAAGGTTGGGAATGTGTGTCCTGGGAAAGAGCCAGTGAGCCTTTCAGGGTACTCTTATTAGTGACAAAATTCTGAAAAATATTTTAACCATTGTTTTTTTTTTGTTTGTCATCGAGTGTTCTCCAAACATTCATTCAATTTTAGGACAGCTTTAGGAGTTTGAGGAATAGCATAGGTAAGTCTGATCTTATGAAGCAGCAGGCTCTATATACTTTGAGACAGTGTCTTATTCCTTTTAGAGCCAGAATTTTAAGTGGTTATGATTCATGAAAGTAAGAGTTCACCAAACTGGCCGAAACTAGCTACTCATAATCTTGAGTGAGTTATGATTTTTTTTTTTTTTTTTTATGAACAACAAAAATAGGTGGTGAAGAATGTACCAGTAATGAAACTGGACCTTTGCCCTAGGACCCTGACAATCTCTTTACAGTTTCAGATCTGGCCTTGTGATTTGCTTATCTAGGTTCAGCGATATAAAATTTCAACGGTATTGTCCCTGAATATGGGATTTTCCTTTTTTTTTAAATGCACAAGTGGTTCTTCATTTGTTTTCGGGTAAATCACTGTTTCTTAAATAGTTTTCAAGGATAATACTTTTACCTTGTAATCATGGCGACTGTCTTTTCCCTTAACTCTTTCTTTCATACATGAGGAGGCCGGTTGGGAGAGGTAAAATGGCTGTTGAAGGTCACCCACAGCCAGCTGGTTATGGAACCAGGAACAGAACCTACACTTGCTGATAAATACTTTATGGCTGTTCAAGGTTGCTCACACACAGCTGGTGATGGAAAGAACGGAACCTGGAATCCCTGATGAATGTTGTTCAGTGAAGTGTCTGCTGCATGCATCTTATTTTCCAGGCATTTTAACAAGTATTACTGCAACACTCTAATACTGAGATCCTGCAAAGTGTAGTCGTTATGCTGAACTCCATAGATGGGTAGAGTGTTATTGTTCCATCTTCATAAAAAGTGGCAAAGGAATGTTTTTAGCATGAACTCTGGCTTTGGAGATGCGAAGGGTATGAGAGCTCATAAGCTACCAATGGGGCGTGATGAGCAGGTTTATGGCATGCACACCCCTTTCTAGAGAGTCTCTGGTTGATTTGGGATAGTTTGGTGGTTTCACATACTTGGGAAGATTCAGTGGCCACCATAAGCCATATTTGATGGATTACCCAATGATGAAGGTTCTAGTGGTGGTATTTGACCTGTTGGCCCCTCTGCAGCTCATGGGGGGGGGGGACATTTAGCTTTTACAAGTGGTCAGGAAGCAAAAACATCCGTCCTTACCACCTTCATATGGAAGAAGACCTTGACTATACTTGCCACAGCTTTATTTCTTTCCCGTCTACCGCGGGAATGATGACGGGCTGTGTCAGATGTGAGGCAGCTTGGCCTCATCTGCTCTCCCCATTCTCTCCCACTCTTCTTACCATTCAACAGCCTCTTCTGGAGCCAGGAAAGAATTGGAGTCTGACGCTTGCCATACTGCATCAAGTGCTGGACCTCAGTGATACTAACCAGGGTTGTTTGTTTGTTTGTTTGTTTTTTGCGTGGATCTGCTTTATACTCTTTGCAGAAATGAGAGCTGCCATTTAACATGATCTCTGGCCACTTATTGGTCAGTCTTTAGATGGAATACAATTGGGCCTTCGGTGGTGGGCAAGCACAAGCAGAGTGGAGTGGAGGAGGGTGGTGTGGGCAGCTGTTGGTTGAACTTGGAGTGAGAGTTGGTCTGGCTTTGGGAGCTATCTGATTGGCAGCACAGGGAGTCCTAGGGACATGGGGAGGGGGATTGATTACCAGTATCACGCAAGGAACAAGGGGTGGGGAAAATACAAGTCTCTGTTTCTTATTCCTTGTTCTTATACTCTAATTCCTTATTCTTTTTTTTTTTTTAATTTTTTTTTTTCAACATTTATTTATTTTTTGGGACAGAGAGAGACAGAGCATGAACAGGGGAGGGGCAGAGAGAGAGGGAGACACAGAATCAGAAACAGGCTCCAGGCTCTGAGCCATCAGCCGGGGCTCTCGAACTCACGGACCGCGAGATAGTGACCTGGCTGAAGTCGGACGCTTAACCGACTGCGCCACCCAGGCGCCCCTCTAATTCCTTATTCTTATACTCAGGATAAGTATTCCTGAAATACTTTCTCATGTCTCTTAGGGCTAGGAACCAACACTGCATCCTTGGTTTATAGATCCATTTATACAAAGCAAGGCAAAGAGCAGGTGGCTGTGATGTCAGAGATGCCCCTGAGAGAAAGGCCAGTCATCTTAGATGTCTATGGTAAACATGTGCATGGATTTTTCCACATTATGGCACCAGGTAGTGGAACACTGAAGCTGCTCCAAAATCCACCGTCATTGTGGATGTAGAAAATGAGTTCTCGGGTTATGTAGCCAGTTAGTGTTAGACTGAACTAACCTTCACATTGCCACTCAGCCCTTTTAATTAGAGGTTGTGATGCGAAGGGGTTAGCCACCTGAAGGAGCCAAAGGTGCTGTGCCAAATCCAGATCTCCTACTTAGGGTGCAACCTTGTCAAGTTATTTAACCACCTTGTCCTTCTGTTTCTCACCTGGCACATCAGAAGAGTCAGGTTCTCCTCCCTGTGAGGAGGAAATGCAAAGACACCCGTGCAAATGTTTAACTGGGTTCCTGGAGGCTGATAAGGGCAAGCTACTGGTATCACTATTATTGTTACTCGCTCCTGGTTCTCTTGCTCTTTTACCAGCAATTTTGTCAACATTTAAACAATGAAAAGTAGAAGTGACACCTTATGAGAATAAAACTTATGCATTATTTATAGGTTCACTTGGCCACACTTAATAGGAGATGATGCGCTGATGTTATAAATAAGAGTCAGAGTTCAGCTCTCATGAGAGGCCAACTCTGTATGTATGGATTTAAGAAAAATATATTTTCTTCATTGAGGCGTGAAACAGAAACATGTCTATTTTGTAATTTTCTAGAACCATAGGGTTTTGAAACTTAAGTAAATACTGTTTCATATTTGCCACTCCCTTGATTTACAAGGAAAGAAGTAGGCCAGAGAGGTAAGTGATGTATTCAAGATTACCTAGTTAATAATAGAGCCAGGCAGGCAGCCTGTGGCCTCACTTCTTTGTGTCACAGACCTGTGTTACAGATTTTCACGAGTATCACCTACCTGGCCAACATCTGACATTAGTTTGCTTCAATATTGGATGGTTGTAATAATGAGAGTTTCACTGAACACTTTTCATGCAGATAAAAATGGTTAGTTGAAATTTTTAGAGAGTGTATAAAATACTTCAGTAGGGTGTATTTCCTTAGTGATGGAGAGATTAAAAGCTTGAAGCAGAGTTGGGAAGAAGCTAAAATCAGATCAGTGACTAAAACCTCTTTGAGAGAGAGGGGTGGATGTGTGTGTGTATGAATTACTCTGTGGGTCTAGAGATTAAGAAAATGAAATGTGAGCCAGTGTCTTTGAAACCTTTCCCTGTTTTGTCATTCAGCTGAGTGGCTTTGGGAGAATATCACTTTCCCTTTCCACGATTTGATTGTGTTTACAATAGAGCATAAAATAACTTCAAAGGATAGAAGTTCTTCAAAGGATAGAAACATCAGATATTTAAGGCTGATGAAATGCACCTAGTATAGTAATATTTGCCTGCAGGTCTGAAATGAGTTGGCATTCTGGGGTTTGGCTGTGCTTTTCTTCAGATACCAGTAAAAAGAGTGAACTTATGGTACGTCAGTTTTAAAAAAGCAAATAAATAGTGTAAGAAGCTTTTGAAAAAAATGGAAATAATCTAGTCATTAGAGGCATTTATCAACCTAAATGGTTGCGGGCTGAGAAATTCCAAGGAGGCAGGACCCATGTGCTTAAAGCTTGTGAATCATTGCTGACTAATTAACAGTAGTTGAGGCATGCAAACCACACTTCAGAACTTTAAGAAACGATTTCGGATTAAATATTGTGATTTTCTTTACTTCATCCTTCCTATGTAGTTATAAAATAAAGAGGAGAAACAAATGTAAAATAAACCTGGTTTGAAACAAAATGCTATAAAACCAAAAAAAAAAAAAAAAAAGCTTCACTTGGGATATTCATTTGGTTACTCCATTTAGGGTTTTTTGGCATGGCTATATTATCTTTGAAAGCAAACTGGGGGTGGTTTTCGACTTAAAACATTGAAATGAAGGAAGATAGGAACTGGATATTTGCATTAAATTTCCATGTAGTATGAAAATATGTAGCAAATAAAAACCTTTCCATTTTAAGTATCCAATGAATGACAGTACGAAGCATAGTAGAATTATCTTTCTAAAATTTATCCAAAGGCATGTTTTTAAACAAAAAGTTTTTTCTGATTTATTTATTTTTTTTGGAAGGCCCGTGTATGTTATGGAATTACTCATTGGTATATTTGAAACAAACTGGGCAGGAAGGCAGAGAGAATGGAGTTACAGTCTTTTTGAAAACCACGAGAGACTTGTTTCTTCACCTCCCTGGATCCTCGTTCCTTCATCTGAAAAATAAAATGATTTGACTAGGTCATCTAAAGATTTCTTTCATCTCTGTAAATCTGTCATTAATAATTTGAGAATTCAGAGATCAATATGGGTCAAGAGCTTGAAAGCTTCATCGAGGATATTAACAGGAACCAGATTTTGAAGGAAATCTGAAACTTGCTTTTTCAGAAAGGGGCATTTCACTTGGACATAGAGCTTGAACAGAGAGACATTATTGGCAGGGGCATCCTCATAACTTATTGCCTGATTATTGTAAAAGCAAATTGTTGACTCTGTACGTGGATTAAGTCAGGGATTATTACTTCAGTAGATTTGGGGCAGCCATTGAAAGAAATTTTCAGGCAGCCAGGAGGAACTACTTTGAATAGAGTGGTATTGAAGCTGATGAATGTGAAGTATCACAGGTCTGCTTAGGCACGGAATTTAACATGCTTTACATTTTTGTGAAGTAAGGACTAAGGAAGAAGCCGGCAGTGGAGCATTGAAGTAAGACTCAGGGCACATCTGATGGGCTGTGCAGAGGGAGCTGTGTTGAATGAGTTCTCCTGGGTGCTGAGAGGTGAGGAGGGCGGACAGAAACTGACATAATGAGCTGGCTGAGAACTGGAAGGTCCCAGAGACTGTAAGAAGGTTGGCTGTGCTTCAAGATGGGGAACACTGAATTAGAAATCTTTGTGATTTGAGTTAATAAGGCTCAGGCTGTGACCATGTTAATGAGACTTGATGTGCAATGGGGACAAGTCAGCATACACAATTAGGGGAGAATGCGTGAGGTGTGGGGGCAGGATGACACAGATGTTTAAATTCCAAGGGCGATGATTGCAGAGGGCAGGGGTGAAAAATCTGAGCCAGGAGCAGGAGAAAGAAAGAGGGGAGGGGAAGAAGTGTGTGTGTGTGTGTGTGTGTGTGTGTGTGTGTGTGTGTGTGTGTGTGTTGATTATGAGACTTGTTTCTGAAACCAGCTGTGTCATTGTCAGTAACCTGCTGTGAGTGTAATCACTTATCCTCGCAGGGCCTCTGTGTGCTAAAAGGCAAAATGAGGGTGAACAGAGTTGAACTGTGTCTGTACTTCTCAGTGGGGGCGGTATTGCCCTCTAAAGGGCATTTTGGAAATTTGTGGGGCTGTTTTATGGCATCTCATTCATTGTTTGCAGGGCAGGCTGCACTTGTGTGAGACATCCTACCGTTCCACGACAGTCCTGCCAAACTAAGAATTGTCTGGGGTCCTTCACGACTTTAGAATAACCCATTTGGCATTCCTGAAGAATGTCCTGTGAAAATGTTTCCTTTCTGCTTATCTTAATTCAGGGTTTTAATTCCATGCACTACCGATCCCTGCGACCTCTTATTTTGTATTTTCTTATGAGGAATGTTTTCTGATCTTGGTTTTTTCCCCAAATCTAAACTCATTCTTTATATGTAGATATAAGCAGTTGATACTTCCTTATGTGTTTTAGTATGCAAACATCCACATACTGAAATGCATAATATTTTGAATTATTTTCCTGAATATTATGATATGTGTATGCCTATACATACATATCTTATTAAAATGATATGGAGATAAATGATCAGAATTTCACTTCAGTATGGTAAAGGTGGAGATGATAAAATATATGTTCTCTTCATAGCAAGTGTGTTAAGGTCAAGAACCACTTAATCAGAGAATCTTCAAGGTTTCTAACTTCTGACATCTCTTAAAATACTGCAGCTCTGTGAATGTTATTGTTTGAAGAGGTAAGTTTTCTATACTGGGAAATGTTGAAAACTGACTGCATCAGGATGGGAATTGAGTGGAAAGCAGCCACTCCTTGTGAATCCAGGAAGGCCTGAAGAGGCTGAGATCTATCTGGAGGGGAAACACATGATGGGTCCTTGGGGAGAGCATGTTTCCTGCTGATGTAGGCAGATGGGGTGAGAGGGAGAAGAGTGTGGGTTTGGCAGCCCATGGAGGAGGAGAGCAGAGTGGGGACGGCATTAAAAACTAGGAGTTATGACTTCACGCTCTTTTTTTTTTTTTTTTTTTTTTTTTTTAGCTGCGTCTGGATGATTTTCCTTTTGATATGAAGTAGGTAGTTTAAGAAGTTTTTCAAATAATTTAGCTACCCGCCAATGTGTATCCCTTTCTTCTGGAAGTTTATTTTTTATACATTATGACAGGGTAGCATCAGTCATCATTAGCGTGAAGGTCCTCTACCAGAGTGCAGGAAGAAAGTTACCCATGATACGCGATTTTCCTTTCTGTTTCAATAAGCCCACTCTTGCCACTTCAGTTTTAAATTGGAGAATTTCTCTATCTTGTGCTTGTAAGTTGGTATAATATATTAAAGAAAACCTAAAATATTAAAACTACGAGTGACTATAGATACCTGCCATAAGAAAAAGTATAAATGTCAAAATAATGAAACATCCTTTAAAATACAGTGTGGGATTTTCTTAGGTTTATTTACTTTTTATTTTATTTTTATTTTATCTTTTTATTAAAACATTTTTTTAATATTTATTTTTGAGAGAGAGAGAACATGAACATGAGCAGGAGAGGGACAGAAAGAGAGAGGGAGACACAGAATCTGAAGCAGGCTGTAGGCCCTGAGCTATCAGCAAAGAGCCCAGCATAGGGCTCGAACTCAAAAACTGCGAGATCATGACCTGAGCCAAAGTCAGATGCCTTAACTGACTGAGCCAGCCAGGTGCGCCTTAATTTATTTTTTTAAAGTTTGATTCCAGTATCACTAACCTGTGTTGCAATATAGTGATTCAGGAATGCTTTATATTACTCGTTGCTCATCAAGATAAGTGTGCTCTTAACCCCCTTCACATATTTCGTCCACACTCCAACCCCCCCCAAACCCCTCCTCCCCTCTTCTCTGGTAACCATTAGTTCTCTGTAGTTAAGAGTCTGGGGTTTTGTTTTGTTTTGTTTTTTTGGTTTGTCTTTTTCCCCCTTTTGTTTCTTAAATTCCACATATGCGTGAAATCATATAGTAATTTATCTTTTTCTGATGGCGTATTTTGCTTAGTATTATATTTTTTTGCTTGCAATTCTCCTTGTCATTGCAAATGGCAGGATTTTGTTCTTATGGCTGAATCATATTCCTAAATGTGTGTGTATATATATATATATACATATATATATATGCACACATGTACATATATACATGTATACATATATGCACACATATATACATATATACACACATGCATATATACATATATATGTACATATACATATATACATATATACATACATGTACACATACCACATCTTTATCCATTTATCTACCAATGGAAACTTGGGCTGCTTCCATAGCTTGGCTATTATAAATAATGCTGCAGTAAACATAGGAGTACATATATCCTTTGGAGTTAGTGTTCTCTTATTCTTTGGATCTATACCCAGTGGCCCAATGCTGGATTGTAGTGGATTTAAGGAGATTCTAACAAAAACTGTTTCAGTCCAGAAAAAGTTGTTTTATGTAAGCATAAGTGCTTGAGAAAAATTGGACAAAGTTTGAAAGGATGGATAGATTTAAAATCAAATGAAAAGGAAGCAATTGTTAATATAACTTCTGTTTGCATTGTGTAATGGGGCTGGGGCCCCAAAATTATGGTGAGATATTGCGTACACTGAGCATAGCTTTTATAACATTGCTCACTCTAGAAAATTGAGTTAAATTGAAAACACAAAGTAAAAAAAAATAAAACAGTAAATTGCCTATAATGCCAGTGACTGAAGATAGTTGTATTAACATTTTGGTGCATATTATTTAATCACTTTTTTTTCTGTTTCTCTTTACAAAAAGAGCTGGTTAAATGTAAAGCACTGTGGATGGCGTACTAAGTTCACAAAGGAGAGTAAAGGCATTGACTCTGCTCTCTAGGAGCAGACGACTTTAACCATAGCCCCTCTCGTGATGGCTTTATTTCTCTGGACTTGAGATGCTCACACTATTGTTTCCCTTTTGAATCATGACCTTGGTTTATTGGGTATCTATTCTGTGGTATTTGGCCCTTTGCAAATTTTATTTCCAGTCCTCATAAGCCATGCACAATAGATATTTTTCTTTTTTATTTTCTCAAAATTAAAAAAAAAAAAAAAAAGATGTTTATTTTGAGAGAGAGTGTGTGCGCGAGTGAGGGAGATGCAGAGAGGGAGCGCGAATTCCAAGCAAGCTCTGCACTCCATCCCACAACCCTGAGATCCTGACCTGAGCCTAATAGAGTTGGAGGTTTAACCCACTGAGCCACCCAGGCTCCCCGGTGGGTATTTTTATTTAATTTTACAAATAAGGAAAGGGATGCTCCAAGAAGTTAGACAGTTTGCCCAAGGCACTCTGTGCAGTGAGTGACAGTGTTGTTGGGACTGAAGCCTGCACCTGTCCCTGTAGGACCAGACTGTCAGGACAGGGATCCCATCAGAATCTGGGATTGTATCATACACTCATGGTGGACGTCAGGGAAAGCAAGGAGGGTGTGGAACAGGATGGGGACTGTGCAGATGAGGCGCTTGGGGAAGGGAATGTGCCTGGGTCAGGCGGGCTCGGCAAGTGCTTTTGGACAGAGTAGGGTCTTTGAAGGCAGAAGTAGGTGGAGTCCAGATGGGGAAAAAAGCAGGGCAGGGCTCCCAGGGTCTTGAACAGCAGACCAAAGGGTCTGGAGACTGAATGAGCCAGATGGCTCCTGTACTGACTTGTTCTCAGAGTTTACAAAGAGAATTTGGAGATGCTGAGACTTGTTGAAACTAAAATGTTTTTCCGTATTTTTTTTGGTGACTGTTTGGAGAAACCGATGTTTTGAAGGTGAATGGTTGAGAATACTACACTGATACTGCACACATGATCTATCATGCAGTGATGACTTTGTTCAGTAACAAAAGGTTGTTCTGAAATAAATCATGGCTCAAAGCAGTGGGTTGCTATAATATCCTGGCTGGAAAAAGCCAGCCCCTACCTCTAGAAAGGGGCTATTTGAATGAAGAAAAATGAAGCAATACCAAATAAACTTGTTATATAATTTCAAAAGGGTAGTAGGTAGTGACTAGGGGCCTTTAAATGTCTGTGGTATCTATAAGTTGCAGCCTTGCTCGAATTCCCGTGGGGGGGGGGTGGGGGTTGAAAGACTGAGGGAGAAGAGAAATGGAAACTGCTCTTAGCCTCTTTCCTCATTTTCTGTTTGTCCTTCTTTTTTTTTTTTAAATTTTTTTTTTCTTTTTCAACGTTTTATTTATTTTTGAGACAGAGAGAGACAGAGCATGAATGGGGGAGGGGCAGAGAGAGAGGGAGACACAGAATCGGAAACAGGCTCCGGGCTCTGAGCCATCAGCCCAGAGCCTGACGCGGGGCTCGAACTCCCGGACCGCGAGATCGTGACCTGGCTGAAGTCGGACGCTTAACCGACTGCGCCACCCAGGCGCCCCTGTTTGTCCTTCTTTTTGATAGACGTGCATGTCCTTTTTTCCCCTTGGTGAAAAGGATACCAACGATGCTTCTCTTGCTTTTCCATTGTTCCGTTGTCTCCCCACCCTTCTGGCTTCTTGTTTTTCAACTCTTTTGAGCACACATATTTCAGGATGCCTGGTAACCTTCCTCCTCTTGGCCGGGAGCCCAGTCAGACATTATCAGCCTCCAGTCCTTGGCCAGGAGCCTGCTGGGAACCACTGAGGTTCTTGTCAGTTTCTCTTTGCCCTTCACGTATATATTGCCTTCTGCTTGGCAGATCCTGACCTGAGGATAATAGCCAATACTGTGCAAGCCACTCTGGATCTCAATAAATGTTTCCTGAATGAGTTTATTACTCACTGGGGGAAGGGAACCCTTTCATGGAAGACTTCCTCTTTAGGTATCTGTGGATCCAAATATATATATATTTTTTCTTTTTCTGTAGGCTCCTGGTTGATGCCTGACTCAGTATAGTAGGTTTTGGTTATTTTAAGTTTGTAAGTCCTCTGTGCAGAAGGCATTTATAAAAGACATAGGGTACATCTGGCTTAAGGGCCAAATAGGGGTTGTAGTTCAATTTTATTTAGCCCTGTAAAGTATTAAGAGATGTCACAGTTCTGAAGATGTCACCATGATTTTTGCAAACATTGAACAATAGTGCCCACAAGATGGGGATGTTATTCCATGGGAAGGAAAGAAAAAAAATTGTTTTTTCTTGGTAAAATTGGGGCAGTGTGTGATTCCCCACTTTTTTTAGAGTGGGAAGATAGTGGTTTTTTAAAATCTGAAAATGAGTAAAAATTATTTTATAAAATGATTACAATTTGTGAGTGCTTCAATATTTTGTGAAATTGACACTGATTACTTTCTCCATTCTATATGGGAGTTTGAATCTATTGTTCTGAAGAATATTTGCATATGAATTGGGTATTTGGCCCTCAATATAAAAACTATGCTTCATCTCAAAATTTGTTTTAAGTTTATTTCTTTTGAGAGAGAGAGAGAGGGAGAGAGAGAGCAAGTGCATGCACATAAGCCAGGGTAGGGGCAGAGAGAGGAGAGAAGAGAGAGAATCCCAGGGAGGCTCCACGCTCTCAGCACAGAGCCCGATGTAGGGCTCGAACTCATGAGCCTTGAGATCATGACCTGAGCTGAAGGCAGATGCTTAACCAGCTGAGACACCCAGGGGCCCTGTTCACCCCAGATTTAAGGGAGGAGGTATTAAGCATGGCAACGAACAGGAAATAGACTTCTAACAGGTATGGGAGAAAATGATGGTGTTCCCTGTCAACAAGGAGTTATAACCTCATTTGTGTGTTGAGATATACACACACGAAATGACTAGTGAACCAGCTAGTGTTATTTATAACCACATGTACATTTGTTTCTAATCTCTACCTTGTGTATTCCCGAAAGGATTTGTGTCTGTTTATATATGAGTATTTATAGCCAGGGTGTAAATCAGTTTATAATGAGGTACCTTGTAAGAGAATTAGCTGGGGGAGGGAAGAAGCAGGTACCGAAATCAGGTTGGAAGCCTTCCCAGAGCAGTGAGCCTCCGGGATGGGATTGAAACGCATGGGGAGTGCAGGGGGCTTTCTTAGGGAGAGAAGAAGCATGAGCAAACCAGTGGATGATCAAAAGGGGGTTCAGTGAGAATATAATAGTGGGGTGTGACTTGAACACCTGGCATTCTTTTGGCTGCTCAACATTAGAGCATCCATTCTGATTTGGGGAATTCCTTTCTGAGCTCTGCTGGGAAGCTGGGCTCTCCTTTCACTAAAAAATAGGACAGGGTCTCATGCAGCAGGCACTGCTGGTGTGAGCTGCATCGCCTCCTGTTCCACACTGTCCCTTGGCCACTCCGTGGCCACTGAGGCATTATTTGTGTCTGCTGGACAATCTGAGAGCCCTTTCCCGTAGGGTTTTCATAAAATTCTCTTCTACTTAGAGTTGATGTCCGTAACTTGCAATCAAAAACTCCGATAGAAATAAATACATGTTATTGAGCCCTGTTCTTGAAGCCAAGAAAGTTTTGTGCATTTTGTGGACATAAGCTCATTTGACTCTCTCTCTGACTCTGTAAAGAGGTAGTGTTTGCTGTTGGGCCTCAATCCACAGGTGAAAAGAAATTGGGATTCAGGGAGGCTAAGTCACGTGCCCAAGGTCGTACAGGTAGCAAACAGCTGGGATGTGGTCCAGGCTTTTCTGATAAGGAGACTGTGATCTTAACCTCTACACTCCACCACTTACCCTCCAAGGAGAGCAGATCATAAATATTCACTACCTGTATGTATTTGGGAATGTACTTTATTACGAAAGGATTTTTCTGAAAACACAGTTGAGGAACGATTTGGCTCTTTCACTTGGCTATCATAAAGTAGGATTTAATAGATTGTCATTGGTTAAACATGGAATTAGAAGTGAGACTTTCTCACCCTTGGCCTGCTTTGCTTTAATATGTTTGGCGCTGATACAAAGGCAGACAGCAGATCCTGAAGACTATGCCTTTTTTAGAGGGGGAAGAGATGGGGGAGGAAAGGAGCTTATCACTGCTCTGTCAGTTCTGCTTGTCACCTTGTTAAATTTCAATAACTCCTGGGTATTTTGTCTGGAACAACCTGTCCCCGAATACCATCACAGCTAAACCTCCCCTACCCCTGACTCCATTCAGGTCTCTGCTCAGGCATCTCATCAGAGAGGTCTTCTATTCCTGTCTCTTCCCGTTGGATTCGACCTCTCCTCCCCTTCCCTCTTAACCCGCTTAATTTATTTGTATAGCATTTCCCACCACCTGACAGGTTATAAATATTGTTTCTTTTCTGTTTCCTTACTACTAGAATGTAAGCTTTGTGAAGCATGGACTTTGTTTTCTTCTCTGTGGAATTTTCAGCTCTCAGAAGGCTCCTACTACATAGTTGATGATCAATAAATCATTTTGAGTGAATGAACGAATGGGAGGAGATTGAGGTTCTGAGAATTTAGATAACTTGCCTGAGATATCATGGAAAATGATGGAATCAGGTATTAAACTGTAGGTGACCCTTAAAATCTCTCATGTTCCCCGCTCCCCCCCCTTCCCCTTTACTGATGTCCCTCTGTCTGGGAAAATTCATACATTTGTACACGATTAAAGACATCTCTCCCAGGATTTTTTTAGTTGTGGGGGGAGGGGAGTCTTAAGTAGTCAGTCCAACTTTCCTATTTTACAAATAAGGAAATAACCATGATTCATTGAGGTTAGGTGACTTGATCAAAGCAATACTGCTCTTTACTGATGGAGGAAGGACCAGAATCACGATAACCAATCTCCCAGTTCATCTCCACCTGACCCTGTTGGATTCACTTTCTTGTTGATAGAATGAATGAACCCTATTTTGATGCAGAATTCATACATCAGTCATCAGTGATGGCTTTGAAAGAGTGGGGTCATGTTATATCAGTGCCTTAATATTAATGCAGTAAAGCAGAGGCTGAAAATCAGATGCCCACAGGGACCAGCAGATAGCATAACATTCAGGGTGGGAGCATGGGTGGGAACTACGGCAAAGGGGCAGGATATCCCCTGATCAAAGGGGCCAGCCCCACAGCACCCGATGCCCTGCCCAGAGAAACACGTTACAAGAGAGAGATGTAGTAAACGAATCTAAAAATGTTCGAAACACCCTGCTGCCCAAACAGAATATTTCTGCTAGCTAGCTAGAGCCTGAAGCCTCCCAGTTTGTGATTGCTGAAGTTTTAGCATTAAGAGCTTTTTTTCTTTCCAAAGGAGTAAGTTTCAATAAGCGGGAATACGTTGGAGAATATGTGAAGTGGTTAGTTGTTCTTTAGACCAGCCAAAGGATCAGTGGGTTGGGCTGTCAAAGTTCACAGAGGGAAAATAAGTATCAATAAAAGGGTATTTATTGCCTGTCTTTATTGCCCTGGTGATAAAGTTGAAGAGTAATGTGTTTTCTCTGTCATAATACCATCTGTCCTAATGGAAGGTACTTGGTTATGCTATTTACTGACTGAGGATCAGGAAGCCTTCTTAGAGATTTGGCACAGCTATTAACTACCTGTATGTCATTGGGCAAATCACACAGTTTTTCTCTGCTCTGCCATATTCATGTTTGAAAACTTAAGGGCTGGATTTCATGCAGGGCCTAGGAAAGAAAGGATGCAGAGGATTTCATGCAGAAGTTCAACTAGGTTCTTTATCTCTGTCTCTTTAAAAACAAAACAAAACAAAACAAGAAACCTGTGTTAGGGGTTGGATTGTTTGAACGTATCATCTGTGTCTTTAAGCACATTGATAATTACAGTAGATTTGCTACTGTTCCTCTCCTGTGCCATCTGTGAAACTCAGAGAGTTGAGAATTATTTGACCTAGTGATCTCTAGGGTCATTTCAGCTCCAAATTCCACTCAGTTTGAATTACCATTTTTGAGGACAGATTTCAAAGGCTTTTATCACATAGAGACTAAGAGCCCAAGAACATGGGTCCTGGGACCACATGGCTTGGAGTGCATCCTGGCTTTCTTGGTCATGTTGATTTATTTCCCTGAGTTTCAGTTTCCTCATCTATAAAATGGGAACAATCATAGTGACCCCCTCATAGTCTTACCGTTGTGATCACTGTTCCCGGCAAATTATCCAACACTGCTTTTCTTCTTCTAATGGAGCGACTGCAATGCGGATAGTGAAAATTTAATTAACATTTACCTTTAAAATACAGCATGAGAATTTTCTCCCTTTCCTTCGCAGATTTGGGCCTTTTCAGTTTCTTTTTAGGAAGTGAGTGTGTTGGAATTGAAAGTTGGCAGGGTTAGTGTGCCACTGGTACTTAAATGGTCCCAACTGATGAAGGTGCCAGCGGTCAAGACCAGTGGATCTTCTATAAACATGGATGTCCGTTGTAGGTGTCCTGATGTAACTAAAGAGCTACCTTTTGGCTATGTGCCTGGGTAGGTGTGCCTGTGTGAACCCTTGCACCGTGAAACAAAAGGCTTTACATGTGGATTTGGTATTACCTGAAGGAGGCCGTCTGATGCAATTCGACTGTGGAGAGAAGAGTTTACTATATGAGAAGATGCCCGGGTGGCCTTCCTGCACGAACGTGAAGGACATTTGCTCTGGAAGAACACAACACCTCTTCAGATCCATACTGGAACATAATTTAAAGCAAGAGGATGACAATAGATAAATTCCTCCCACTTCAAAGGGAAGAGTCTGGTGCACACGGAGTGTTTGTTCCAAGGATCCGAGAAGCGGGCGTTGTGCCCTCCTGGGCCCTTCAGGCTGGGCTGCTGTTGCCACTTGAAAGAGCAGCCTGTCCTTGTCTGCCACACTTTCATCTTCTGCCACGTTTGTATCCATGGGCACTGTCACCCACGTGAAGGCACAGCTTGCTATTCCCGGCTTGGCTTCTGTGACCTGCAGTAAAGCCAAATTAAAACAAAAAAAATTTTTTTTAAGGCTTTGACATGGGATGGTAATTGCATGCAGTGGCTTTTAATCATTTGGCATTCACAAGAAGCATTCAGGGGGGCCGAGGCCTCAGGGAGCAGCAGCTCGCACGGGTCTTGGGAGGAGCTCTTGGTTGCAAGGCCTTGGCATTCTGGGTGTGTGTGTGGCAACACCAGGCAGCAACGTCAGTGTCACCTGGGCAACAGAGCACACAGAAGACAGCTTGGTGGACTGGAAATCAGCTCTGCCCAGCTGTTGGAATCTGCACAGAACTTCAGGAAAGTTGTTTTCTGGGTAAGATGTTGGGATGAGGTAGTTGGGATGGGCTGAGGGTGGGGAACGGAACATTCTTCACGCTGGTGTCAGGGAGTGTTTGGAGGCGACAAATGAGTTTCACCTTCCCACCAATTTAAACCGTAGGCAGGTCACAGGTGGAGATCTCCTGAGAGGAGAATGTCTTGTTCTCAAGCCCCCTCATTATCCAGCCGAGGGGACAGGCCCGGCCTGGTGTGGTGGGGCCTGGGGAGGCCGGCCTGGCTTCCCAGCCTCCTGAGTGTCTGACTCGCTCTGGTTGCCTCTGCCTCAGCAGGCAATCATGGCCCCAGAGTTTCTATTTGATTCTGCCTCCACTCACATCAGATATATTGGTGAACAAATTTGTTCAGCATTTTAGAATACTAGGGGACATTAATATGACTTTTGCTTAATCATAAGTAGTTCTTCATAGCTTTAGTGGGGATTCACCATTGTGGTTCTTTCATTATTTTTAAAGGTTTTGTTTCCTTTTTCTTCTTCGTGAAGGTTCAGTTTTTATTAAATGGCCTTAAGAAGAGAGAACCATGTTTGCCTTTATGATTATTTTAATTCCGAACATGTGACCTCCTCAGCCCGCAGCTTCTTTTATCCTATTTAAAGTGGTCTGCCTTCTGTAAGCTCTCTTTCACCCCTGTCGTTTTAAGTCGCATATACGGTGCTGACTTCTAAAATCAAACTCCCTTCGGTCAGTGGTCAACACCTCTTTCGTGAGCTCCTGATCTATGTTTTCAGATGTTCCCGCAGTTCTTGTCTAACTCGATTGTGCACAGACATCACCTGGGCATTTGGCTGAACTGCAGGTTGGGATTCAGCAAGTCTGGAGCGGGGTCTGAAAGTCCGCCTTCCTGAGAAGCTTGATGCTGGTGCTGCTGGCTCAGGGAACATGCTTTGTACCCAAAGGTCATGAACGTATGGAGGCAAAGACAGGTGAATCTCCTAGAAGATAGGGGTGGGCCTTAGGGATCTCGATGTCACCCAAGGGTCTCTAAGATATTTCAGATTTAGTATGTCCAAACGGAACTGCTCACATTCTCTGTCAAGCCTGCCCTTTGCCCTGTAATCCCTCTGCCGGTGAGTGGCAACCTTCCACCTGCCTATCGAAGAACAAACGATGCAGTTATCTTGGTTTCTTCTGTTTCCGTCATCCACTTTATATAACTTGGAGTCTGTTTGGGGGAGAGTTTCCCAACTTTTTCCTTTCACTTCTGTTTCTACCCATGCCTTCTGGATTCAGATCCTTACCGTCTCTCAGGGATCCCCTGACTCTAGAGCATCATGGCACCCGGCTGTCTCTGTAGTGTACTTATTTATTTATTTTTTAAATTTATTTTTGAGAGAGAGAAAGCGTGAGGGAGAGACAGAGACGGAGGGGGGAGGGAAGGATCCGAAGTGGGTTCTGCACTGACAACAAAGAGCCCGATGCGGGGCTTGAACTCAAGAACCGCAAGATCATGACCTGAGCCGAAGTCGGATGCTCGACCAACTGAGCCACCCAGGTGCCCCTCTCTGTAGTTTAGTTCTTAAACTTCATTTCCTCCTGATTTGGTAGTGACATTTGCTTATTTAGACACCTTCCGCTATTGCATCCCACGTGTCTCAATATGGCAAGCAAGGTCCAGCACAATTTGGCTGTGCCCTTTTTGCTTCCCCTCCCCCAATGCCTAACACGCCACCCCCACCTCCAACTGGTTGCACCTCCCTGGAAGTCAGTGCAGTCTGTCCACATCCGTCTACTCCATTTCCCAAGCTCACTTCTATTGCTTTGTTCATACGGTTGCCACTCCCTTGAATGCCTTTCTTGTCATCATCTGGCTGGCAGAGTACCATTTAGCCTTTAAGATCCAGCTCCCATCACTTTCCTGTGAAGCCTTTACCAAGTCACCAGCCTGGAGCTTGTGACTTCCCCAGTCTGTGCTTCCATAGCACTTTCAGTCGTTTCGCAGTTCCCATTGCTTGAGTCTTTGTTGCCTGCTAAATTCGAGATCTGCCTTTCTGAAATAGGTCTGAATTCTATAGGTTCGCATAGTGTGGAGTAAAGTAGTTTTTCACTAAATTTTTTCTAAGTCCAGGACAAGGTGAATATTCTGTAGACAAACAGGCACTAGCATGTTGGAAGTAGGAGGGAGTGATGTGATTTGTATACATTGAGCTGTACAAAGAGGACCTGCCTACTGCCTCATTCATTCGGTAGCTGCCCTGTCAGTAAGGTAGCCACCAGCCACCCGAGACTACTGAGCACTTGAAATGTGGCGAGTCCAAGGATGAATGCAAAATGGAAGTTACCGGATTTTAAAGACTTAGAATGAAAAAAAAAGAGTAAAAGATCTCATGAATAATTTTAATATTGATTACCTGTTGTAGTGATAATATTTTGGGTATATTAGGTTAAATGAAGTATACTATTACACTTACCTTGTTCTTTTTACTTTTCTAATGGGGCCTCTAGAAAATATTAAAATACTTTTGTGGCTTGCCTTTTATTTCAGTTGGATAGCAATGTTGTCGCATTCGAAATAATACAGAAAGGTTTCCTACCACCCTCCAATTGTGCTTTCTAAGATTCAGACAAGTATTTAATGTTTAGGGGCAGGTTTTGAATCATTACGAGTTATTTAGTTAAAAATAAAATCACTCAGGGGCACCTGGCTGGCTCAGTTGGTAGAGCATGTGACTCTTGATCTTGGGGTCGTGAGTTCGAGCCCCACATTGCGCATAGAACTTACTTTAAAAAAAATAAAATCATTTATTTGAAAATACTACCACTAAATTCACATTTTCAAGTTGTAGTCTTTCAAGAGTGTTTTGTTTTTTGTTTTTTTGTGGGTTTTTTTTTTTGATTCTTTTTAAAAATTTTTTTTTTCAACGTTTATTTATTTTTGGGACAGAGAGAGACAGAGCATGAACGGGGGAGGGGCAGAGAGAGAGGGAGACACAGAATCGGAAACAGGCTCCAGGCTCCGAGCCATCAGCCCAGAGCCCGACGCGGGGCTCGAACTCACGGACCGCGAGATCGTGACCTGGCTGAAGTCGGACGCTTAACCGACTGCGCCACCCAGGCGCCCCTTTTTTTTTTTATTCTTTACTGAACCACCAAACTAAATCTTAGGGACTTTACTATAATTCATCTATATATTAATGTCACCTATCCATAAAAACTCAAATGCTAACTTTTTTTTTAAAACCATTGTCCATGGAGTGATGAGAAATGGAAAGTGATAAATTCTATTATACAATTTGCAATCCATGTCTTCAACTCTACTGCCTGCATAGTTTCTCACTACTCAGCTGGATCAAAATCATATACATTGCCTACCATCATTAAACCCTTCTGCCTAATTAATTTTTCAGTGTTTAAAGCTTAAGGATTCTATACAAGTTTTTTTAAAACTTGAGATGCCTAAGGCAGTTGTTTTTCTAATTTTCTGTAGTCATTAAGTTTATTTCAAGAGAGAGAGAAGGAGGGAAAGAATTTCAAACAGGCTCTGTGCTGAAGCATGGGGCCCTTCATAGGACTTAATCCCATGAACATGAAATCATGACCTGAGCTGAAATTGAGAGTTGGATGCTCAACCAACTGAGCCACCCGGGCACCCCCCTCCAGTGCTTTTAAAAAACAAACAAACAAAAAAAAACGTTTTATTTTTGAGAGGGAGAGAGAGTGAGAGCGTGAGCAGGGGAGGGGCAGAGAGAGGGGGAGGCAGGGAATCCGAAGCAGGCTCCAGGCTCTGAGCTCTCGGCACAGAGCTTGATGTGGCGCTTGAAACCACGAACTATGAGATCGTGACCTGAGCTGAAGTCGGACGCTTAACCGACTGAGCCACCCAGGTGCCCTAGCGCATTTTTAAAAAATGTTTTATTTTTGAGAGGGAGGAAGGGAGGGAGGGAGGGAGAGAAGGGCAGGCAGAGAGACACAGAGTCTGAAGCAGGCTCCAGGCTCTGAACTGTCAGCACAGGGCCCAGTGACATGGGCTCGAATTCGCAAACCGTGAGATCGTGACCTAAGCCGAAGTTGGACACTTAACCAGCTGAGCCACCCAGGCATCCCTGCCTCCAGTGCATCCTTAGGTGGGTCCCAAATTAAATCAAGTGAAGCTTCTATGGTTGAGGGGTAAGTGGGGCACCAAGAAATCCCCCACTACCGTAGTTTCCCCTTCTTTGGAAAATGAAACACTAAGTCAAAGTGGCAGGTTCCGTTAAAGCATTATATGTGAAAAATCAGTGCGAACAGATTAGGGTTATATAATTTTTAAAATTGGAAGAGACTTGAGATGTTCTTATTCATATTGTAGAGTGAATTATCTGTCATGTTTACACAAAGAACAACAGAGCTGGAGATACCAACTTCTGTCTTCCAGTAGAATCTTCTTTACTAAACCACCCTGTGATAATAACCTAAGAAATACTCTTTCTTGGGACATTAATATGGCCTAGGAGTGATGACAGCACTTCAGGTGAGAGTTAAGAACCTGTTGGATGGACATAAGGCGAAGGGGTGTGTGTGTGTGTGTGTGTGTGTGTAGAGAGGGAGATATGTATATATATGTATATCTCTCTTCACACACTCACACATGCACACTACGATTCATGGAGCCGTAGCCCAAAGCAAGGGTTGGGTGAATGCTTAGGAGGTAGCCAATGAATGTGTTTCTCTTCTCTACTCTCTTCATAGCTTATTGCAATTCACTGATTAGGGTTTAAAATGGCACAATGAATTATGCAAAAGCTGTTTCTGCAGGAGGGGCTGTCTTGCAGCCTAATGCAGCACAGATGGAAGATCTTCCTTTAATCATTGTTCTCACAATACTTGGAAGCTTTTTGAGGAATAAGCAGTCAGAAGTGGAAGTGAATGGCCTTCAACAGTAAATGAATTCCTTCTGCAGAGAGGAACTGAAATGTATTTATGATGCAGATGGTTGCCCTGTGTTTGAATGCTCATCCTTGTCATCTGATATTCATGCTTAGAAGCAGAATGTGTCCTGAAATACTTGGGTTTTAGATGGTTCCACTGGAGAAATTACTTCTGCTCAGGCTGGCCCAACATGTATTATTATTTCTCTTCAAAAATGGTTGCGAGTATTTAAATGCCAATTCGCTCCAATCATGAAAATATGCAAATTACCTTTCTCTCTCTCTCTCTCTCTCTCTCTCTCTCTCTCTCTGATCCTTAGTTACTACTAAAGAGACTGAATTAGTTAGCATTCCCTTACTTTTATTAGCATAATATTAATGCAAATGATCAGCAAAGGCTTTTTCAAAAAGAAAGCAGAACCATGGAAAGCAATTAATAACAGTGCTCACTTGCCTCAGTGAGGAAGGAAAAAACATTTATGATTAGGTTTCTAACTTTGGTATCTATGCCAAGGACCACCCACATGAGCCTAAAAAGGTTCTTGTTTCTAAAATCAACATCAGCTCGGAGGTGTCAGCTGCAGGGCAAAAGCCAACTGAAAAAGGCCCAAAGGGAAAATTTCGGAAGGTGATATGCAGTTACCTGTGGGTAGTTCATGATGACTCAGGTGCTCTTAAGCATGTGTGCTATATGGTATATTTCTAAGCCATTGCTTTGTAAACTATAGGCGGAAAAAGTAAAGGAATGATACTCATTGGCCACTTCAGTGTATACAGTAAAGGACTGAAAACCATTCCCAACAAAGGGGTTAATATAAAGAGGACACTGATTAATTCTTTATTTGCTCAGAGGAAATGGGCTTACATTAGAGGGAAGTAAAGTTGAATCAAATAACAGGAAGACATGGTTGGCTCTGGGGAGAACTTTATAAAATTAGAATGAGGTATATAGCAAGAGACTGGAATCTCCCTGCTTACCTACTCTTACTGTGCTGCAAATGTTTCTTACAGTTTCTGGCATCTGTGTTGGCCTTTGTTTAACTGGAAGTGAGCTCTGCGACACCTCCTTGCTGAACCACTCATAGCATGAGGCCAGTGCTGCCTTGTATTGTTCATTTTCTATAGGCCTTACCTCCGCTGTTAGAAGGGATCAGAGGTGAAGTCCTATGTTTCTTTAGACAGCAACATATATAGCGCCTTGCAGTTAATGAAGAGTATTTGTTGAATGGATGTGTAGATCACAACGTTGTGATCTGTTTATTGTTAAGCAAGGCCCAAGCTCTGGAGCATCGTTCCACCAAAACAGTGGAGTATAGTGCACCCGGATGGCTCAGTCCGTCGAGCATCCGACTTGGGCTCAGGTCATGATATCATGGTTTGTGAGTTCAAGCCCTGCGTTGGGCTCTGTGCCGACAGCTCGGAGCCTGCAGCCTGCTTTGGATTCTGTTGTCTCCAGCCATCTCTACCCCTCCCCCGCATTCCCTCCCTCTTTCTCTCCTTCTCTCTCTCCAAAATAAACATTAAAAAATATTAAAAACAAAACATTGAAGTATTGACTTCATGTCACTTCCACTTTTTTTTTTAAGTTACCTGCTCTACTACTTGAAATGGAAAATAGACTTCATTATGTGGATTAATTTCATTATTAAGTCACAATCACAGTTATTTTTAAAAATAAAACTGGGGCGCCTGGGTGGCGCAGTCGGTTAAGCGTCCGACTTCAGCCAGGTCACGATCTCGCGGTCCGGGAGTTCGAGCCCCACGTCAGGCTCTGGGCTGATGGCTCAGAGCCTGGAGCCTGTTTCCGATTCTGTGTCTCCCTCTCTCTCTGCCCCTCCCCTGTTCATGCTCTGTCTCTCTCTGTCCCAAAAATAAATAAATGTTGAAAAAAAAAAATTAAAAATAAAACTTAAAATACAGAACTCTGATTCTGACTGACATCTGTAATGAAGGAAGACCAATGAATAAGTGTAGGCATTGTTGTTCAGTGAGACTTTTTATTCATAAAGTTATTGGATGAAGAAATTCACATTCTTGTATGAGAGTGGTTGGCATATGCTCAGAGTTTTGCAAGTATTTCTTATAAAAGTTATGCATGTTACTTTATAAACCCTGCTTCAGCAAATAACTGGAGTCTTTTATGAGGTGGGAACCCTTAATAGTTGGCCCTCCAACATCTGAATTAAAAAAATGAAAAGGAAACAAAGAACAGAAAACAGTTCTCAGTCTTGGATTTTTACTGTAACGTATCTGACCACGTAGGTCTTTCTGAAGACTTACCCTGGCAAGATAGGAAGGGAAGTTAATCTTTGATGCCATCATTCATCCTGATGGTTTTGGTGTATACAGAACAAATACTGCTTTCTGCCCTAGTGGGCACAACACCCTCTTAATCCTTTCATATCCTCCTCGTAGAGCTTACTCGTACTCTGTCGTGGTCTCTGGAGGCTCTGTTCTGCGTTCAGTAGCCCATTGGCTAATCTCTTCCACAGTGTTAGCTTCGTGAGACCATAGTTCTTTCTTCTACCTCTCTTTTCTGGCGGGAGTATCATTGGTACCAGACCTGGCTGGGATGTGAGGTCCTGGGAGCCTTGGCCAGGGCAGAACGCAGAGCTCATGGAGGTGATCCAGGCAGGTGACCTTTTGGGAAAAAATAGAAATCAATCAGTCTGGGCTGTTTCTTTGAAAGGAGAACCCAAGTCTAGAGCAATGAGGAAAGTAGAGGAGAGCGAGAGGGACGGCAATGCAAGAGTAGAGGTGGCAGTCCTTGAGCTGAACATCGATTTAGTATCAACTTTCTACAGAGTGCCAATAGCCTTGGCCGTGGCTAGGGAAGGAACTCTCAAGGGCATTAACTTGTGAACTTCTTGGTCTGTTTCAGATTCCCACAGGGAATGGCAATGGGGACCCAGATGCCATATTGCTTTCAGTTAAGTGGGAATTTGGCTGCTCTGCGTATGCAACAAGTGAACAGTAGGCTAGCATAAGCCTGGTGATGAGTGGGAGACTCAGGATTCTTCTTAAGACAGGAATTAAACTAGGGCAGGTTCATATTCTTCCAGTTTGGCAGATTTAATCTTCCCAGAATTTTATGTGCCTGTGGGTGGCATTTACCAGAGCTCAGTGTGCCCGCAATACTGCTAGATGATGTGGTAATGCTAATGAATAGCTTTAGTTATGTTTTCTTACTAAATTAGTTTTTTCTTTACCTCCTGCATTTCCTCTGCTCAGCCCCTGAAGGTTCCATAAAACCCTTACCCATCATGCCTCATGGTCACATTAGGTCTCACTGCCCCCTGCACTCTGTTCCTGAATTCTAAACAGAGCTCAGTGGCTTTTACTGAAAACATTTATTTTCGTGGGATTTTTGTTTTCTTTTGTTTTCCTTCCAATGTTAGACTTAAAGTACCCACTCCAAGCAGTATTTAACGATTAGAAACGGTCTTTAGTCGCCCATGTTATTTCTCATGTATCTTTCAGGCTACCTGCACTCCCGTGTCTTGGGTTGGGTCAGCTGAGATTTTAAAGCATACTAAGACAACAGGGGACTTAGATAATCTCATTTAAAGAGGAAAAAATGGCCCTGTAATATTCACATATCCTACTTTGTAACTGATTGCCAAGGACATGTGGTGAAAACATGGATGAATTGTTTCTGAGCTCGGCTAAATCATTTGATTAGGTGGAAATTATCCCCCCCCCCCCCAATCTACTCAGCAGAGCTGACTTTTAGCACCTGGCTTATAAAAATACTTCCTGGCCTTCAGTATTACAGGTGGAAAATTATGGTATTTGAGGGTCATTTGGAGCTATCCATAAAATTCTACTTTGTAGCCTAAGTGAAGCAGATTTCTTTTTTCTTAGCCAAGTAGTTGTCATTTTGTTGCTACTGTTTTCAGTTGTTTTATTACTATTCTTCAGTATTATTTTGAAATAATGTGTAAATATCCTCTGCCTCTTTATGTAGCATTAACACAGGTATCTTTTCCCTTTTAATGTTTTCTTCCAATGTTTGTCGGCTTTCTTTTGCTGGCTGGTGAAGGTTGGTTTTATACTTCTACAGCCCCACTGAGATGATTTCTCCATCTTATTTCAATAAATAGTCCCAAAGAAGAGTTTAATAATAATGCCCACATCTCTTCCAGAATATGCCCATGTCTTTGTCTTTAGTTATTATCAGAAGGTTTTTTTTTTCCGACTATGCCTTGTGTCCATGTTTTTATTAACATAGGAAAGTTGATGCTAATATGTATATAAAAGTTTTATGAAGGGCAAGAGGTTTGCCCGTAGGCAATAAGTAAAACCAGTATTATATTCAGTACTATTCCAACGTGTTAAATTAAAAAATATTAACGTTGAGGCACCTGGGTGGCTGAGTTGGTTAAGCGTCTGAGTTCAGCTCGGGTCGTGATCTCATGGTTCGTGAGTTCAAGCCCTGCGTTGGGCTCTGTGCTGAGAGCTCAGAGCCTGGAGCCTCCTTTGGATTCCGTGTCTTCCTCTCTCTCCATCCCTCCCACACTCACACTCAGTCTCTCAAAAATAAAAATAAACATTAAAAATTTTTTCAAAAAAATATTAATATTCAGGGGCGCATGAATGACTCAGTTGAGCTACCGACTCTTGATCTCAGCTCAGGTCATGATCCCAGGGTTGTGGGCTTGAGCCCTGTGTCAGGCTCTGCACTCACTGTGGAGCCTGCTTAAGATTCTCTCTTCCCCAACCCCCCACTTCCCTCTTCCCTCCTGGCTCATGCTCACTCGCGCTCTCTCTCTCTCTCTCTCTCTCTCTCTCTCTCTCTCTCTCAAAAAAAAATTAATGTTCATAGTTTGGTATTATATCAACAAATGTTTTGTTAGTAGCTATATGATGGCAGGCATTATGAATCAATACTCTGTGAACTGGAGGAGGATTTTGGAAAAGTTGTAATTTATTACCTTATAGTCAGAATGAAATCTCTCCTGGATCACAGATTCTGAAGTATATTGTTAAATTTTATATGGAGGGTTGTACATTGGTGTAAATTTATGTGTTTGTATTAATGTATGTTTAAGGAACTCTGGTAAACTGTAATGATGAAATTCTGGTCTAATAGAAGGCTTGATAGGGAGCTTCTGAATGACAAGTCCAAGATCATCAGGGAAGATGGGGAGACTTTTGGTTTTCATTAGTGAATCTTCATTTCACCTCTGGAAATGCATAGATACCTTGAGAGGAGCACAGCTTTGAAACAGGCAAAACCATTGATTTGTTAAGAGCAATAAAAATATAATGGAGAAAAGGTTGGTGAACACCTGGGAGGCTGATAACTACTGTTGAAACCATGTGACTGCTGTGAAGTAAGAACCAGGTATTAGCAGTGGTGAGGAAGCTGGACTCCATCTCTGGAAAGAGCAGCCTTACTAATGGGCCGGTGAATGGGTTTCAGCCAAACCCATGAAGACTGTGAGAGACAGAGCAGGTGAAAGGGAGGGATCCCAGGATGGGCTGTGGAGGTGACTTCAAATTATGTTTGCATCTACAGAAATGTTTAGGGAGTGGTGGGGGCGGGGAGGGGGGGACATGAGCGGAGGTGAGCAGATCCAAGTGGTAGTCAGAGAGGAAGTGAAGTTCTTTGTGAGAAAGCATTGGTGAACCCCACATGGCCTGAAGCACATTTGGGCTAACGCAGAGGCCCGAGGCCTATGCTGCAGGGCTGTCTGGGCCACAAGTTTAGTGAGGAACTGGAAAATTCCACCCGTACCTGGTGTTGGTGGCATTTATAATCTATCTCATGATGAATGTTTGAGCAGCTTGGTTGAACAGACATCTCTGAGAAGGTGCCCAACATATAGTAGGCACTGAACAAATATTTTAAAATTCATTTGAGAGATTGAGTTGACAGGACGGAAGCAGGGAATGTGAGCTTAACAAAACCCAAGCCAGTGTTTGTTTATGACTTGATATTAGGTGTAATCTAACATGAAATCAGCTCTTTGTTTTGTAACCTCTATTTCCTCACAAGGAAGGCTACTTTCAGACTACACTCAAGAGTGAGATGCATACAATAATTACTTAGTAATTGCCTTTTTAAGGTTTCCTGATGACTAATTTCTTTACTGTCTACTTTTCATGTTCCTGTCTTACTCCTTTGTAAGTTTTGTGCAGTTAAATAAAAATCACCTTAGGAATTAAAAGGAAGTTGTTGTGGAGGCAACAATAATTGAACAATTTTAAATTAATAATTGAAGAATTTACAAGCATCTTCTATGGCAAGCAGTTTGCTGAACTCAAGGATACCCAGATGAAAAAAACAAAACACAGGATATT
Source organism: Puma concolor (assembly GCF_028749965.1). Taxonomy (NCBI): domain Eukaryota; kingdom Metazoa; phylum Chordata; class Mammalia; order Carnivora; family Felidae; genus Puma; species Puma concolor. Next base: position 118,947,453 of record NC_141671.1, on the reverse strand, counting down.
GCCTTAAGGGACACAAAAGGTAGCATCACAGTGCAGGATGTGGTAAGGGCTGTGGGGAACCTGAAGAAGCAGGGGAATGCTTTTATTCCACCCCCCACGGAGAGAGGTATCAAGATGTGAAATTGAGTAACAACAACTAGAAAACAGGTCCAACTGGAGAGCCTATGGCCAGAGTGCAAAGAAGCTGCTGGTGTCTAATCTCCAGGTGGCTCTACAGCTAACCGGAACAAGGAAAGGGAAGAGTCCCTAAATAGAAATGCGTCCGACGGAAACACGTATCAGGTGGATGTGGGCCATGGGGATGGATAATTGAATGAAATGTATATGCAAAGCTCAGTTTGATATGCTTTGGGCCATTGTTCCGAGATCTTGACATTTTATGTCAAAGCCCCACAGCAAATCCCTCTACCCTTGTCTTTGGAAGACGATTTTGGCTTTGAGGCCCCGTGGCTCCCTTTTGGTTACTTGTGCCTCTAAGTGAGGGGGAAGCAGGGCCTCCCGAGAGAAGTTTGGGGAGCTCAGGAACCAGGAGAATCTCACTTCTACTCAGAACGAGGGTCTAAAAGTGGAAAGGCTGTAACCCTAGCCCATAATTTTCCCTGGGTGTACCTGCCTGTGTCTGTAGATAGAAACAAAGGACGTTTTTTCCAGTATACCTTGGTTGCCTCCTGACTTTCCCACATGTTTTTGTCCTGTGCCTTCCCTACTTTCTGTCAGACCTGCTGGTGTTAGCTGCCTCTATCCCTGCTCTTTCAGTGTTATTCGCATGTAAGTTGCTTTGCCATAGTTTTCTGTAAAAGTGATAAAGCCGGGTTTTCAAAACCAACTCCTGACAGTGTCACTGAGGGGGCTGCTCCTCTCAGTATCGCTTAGGCAGTGTTGTGTAAGTGGAAGATCATCCGTTCAGTTGCTCATTGATTTGCTGTATGTCAAAATGGGACGGAAGTTCAGTGAAGACTAATGTGCTGTACAAATACTGACTTTTATTTTTAAAGAGATAAAATGCTGAAAGAAATAATGCTTAATTTTTATCCGCCCCCCCCCCCATGAAAGGGACAGTGTATACGAAGAGGAAAAGTAAATTTACTTGAAATGTGAAATATAACTGCATATATTTTTAAAACTGTAGCAGTTAGGGGCGCACGGGTGACTCAGTTGGATAAGCGTCTGACTTTGGTTCAGGTCACGATCTCATGGTTCGTGGGCTCAAGCCCCGCGTCAGGCTCTGTGCTGACAGCTCAGGGCCTGGAGCCTGCTTTGGATTCTGTGTCTCCCTCTCTCTCTGCCCCTCCCGACTCATGCTCTGTCTCTCAAAAATAAATAAACGTTAAAAAAAAAAACAACAACAACCAAAAACTGTAGCAGTTGGGTCAAATAGAAAAGATAAGGGATCCCTTTTCCTGGGTTCTCAAAGCTGCCTGGATGTGGGGAGAGGCCGGTGTGGTGTTGCTTTCTCATCTACTTCTTGCTGCCTTCGGCATTGTCCCTGTTCGTTCTTCCTGGATGTCAGCACCGCTTCTAATAATTACTGCTTTCAGCTAAACAATAGGCTTCCGAGAGAAAAAAAATGACTTGGGTCATTCGTAGCCTGTGCTTTTCATACTCATTCAAATTCAGTGTATTCTGATGGACGGGGCCATTACAGAGCATTAATAGTGGCACCATCTCATGATGGCAGTGATTACTTCTTTAATGTCACTGCCCAAGTGAAAGAAAAATCCACACAGCAGAAAACACGTTTTCTGTTTTTGGTTTTTTTTTTTTTTTTTTTTTTTTTTTTTTTTTTTTTTAACACAGAGATAATATATGGGGAGAAGCAGAGTGAGTTAAAACCATTTTTGAAAATTTCCAAGTTCTTCAAAGAAAGTGTTTCAAAAACAGGTACATGTGAAGTCATGTCTCAGAGTGACACAAAGAATATTTTAGAAAATGCCTTGGAAAAGATGTATCATGCATTTTAAAGAGAGATGGTTTGATTGTTAAAAGGTATTTTTCTCTAGATAAGTATACTGGTCATTTAAAAACGTTAATTATAGGCTGTGTCAACATGATCACTTTGGGTTTTGCTATGTGTGGTACAAACTGAGAAAGAGTGTCTGATGCAAAGGAAAAAAAAGTAAATTCTAACCTTTCTAGTCTATTTGGTGTAATAAGACGACTGCAGAAGAAAAGAGGGCACTAATCTTGGTTCTACCATCACTTTGCTGGGTGACTTGAGGGAGAATTTAACCCTGGGGCCTCATTACCTCATTTAGAAAATGATGGGATAGATTTAAATACCTAGGATCCAATACTGTTCTAAAGTTCATGCTTCAATAACTATGGCTTTATCTAAAATATACTTGGTCATTATGTTTGATGGTAAGTTATGCTGTAAGAACCTTTTCTTGGGGGGGGGTGCATTAAAAACAGAACAAGAAGCGAAACAAAAATAAACCATATTCCTCTGTTTTGTATCTCCCAAACTAGTCACTTCTTTTTAAAATATCTATTTATTTTGATAGAGAGTGGGGGGGAGGGGCAGGGAGAGAGAAAGAGGGGAGAGAGAGAATCCTGAGCAGGCTCCACACTGCCAGAGCGGAGCCCAATGCGGGGCTTGAACTCATGAACCGTGAGATCATGACCTGAGCAGAAATCAGGAGTCTGACTCTTAACCGACTGAGCTCCCCCAGGCTCTCCCCAACCTAGTCACTTCTTTCTGCGCATTGAAATGAACGTTGGGATAAGGAACATGAAAGAAAGTATAACTCTTTTGGGGAAGATATTGTAAGAAAACAAACAAATCCGAATCCTAGCATCAGAAGACTTCAAGAAAGCAGACTTTGGGCCACAGAAGTGCCTCTTGGAAGGGACAGAACAGCAAACAGACTGATGAGTGCAACAACAGGAGTATTGATGTGGGGGGGGGGAGTGGACAGAAAGTAGAGATCGGACCAGGTAGTTAAATATGAGTTCAAAGAAACATCCTAGTTGCAAATAAATTTGCCCTGAGATGGTTGAGGGAGAGGAGAGGTAAGGATGACCAAGGAGTGATAAGGAAAATACACATTTTCAAATACACTGGCCCAAAGGAAAGCTTAGAATTCCTGCCCCTTTGTCCATGATAAATAAAAGCAAATGATGAAAGACATTGGCAAGGTAGAGGATTTTAAATGACGTTCTATTCTTTGTCATTGAGATATAAATTAAATATGGGTATATCACTGGAATGAGTCCCAGTTTTGATGAAAGGCTGTGAAACTAAACTAAAATAAACAAAGAAGTAGGTCAAGAGTCACCAGGAAAGCATGGCTGTTTCTTTCAGTAAGGCTTTCTGGAGCGTTGCCCGCAGAATTGAAAAGTGCATTTTGAGACCCATTAGGTGGTGCTTTTGAGAAATACTGAAACAGCGGTTTTCAGAGTGTGGTCCTGGAATACCCGGTGGGGGCAGGGTGGGGTCCCAAGACCCTTTTAGGGATCTCGGAGATCGTAATTGTTTTCGTAATAACACAAAGATGCTATTGGCCTTTTTCAATCTCATTCTCTCATGAGAACACAGTGAAGTTTCCCAGAGACTACATGATGTGCAATATCACAAAAGATTGAATGCAGAAGCAGATGTGAAAATCCAGATGCCTTCTTTTAAGCCAGACATTAAAGACAGTTTCAGAAAATGTAAAACAATGCTACTCATCTCACTACTTTTTTTTTTTTTTTTTTTGGTATGGACAATAGGGCTTACCCTCCCCCAGAGTTATTTATGTTAAGATGTCAATTATTCTCGTTAAATGAATTAGTATTTTTTCCCAATTTTAATAGCTAATAGGTATATCAATAGATATAACCTATATAGGCAAAAGCTCTTTGGGGGTCCTTGAAATTTTTAAGTGTATAAAGAGACCAGAATGCTCAAGAATGGCCCTCCGAGAGGATAAGTAATTTTTCTAAACATTAGAAGAGGGCAAAGGTGACCTTATTAAATTATGGGAGGGGCAGTTATTTATAGTCAGCAGTTTTACAGTGACCAGTGATACTAAGTTCCACACCCTCTTCATGGTTACCCAGGAGGGATTTCAGGAGGAGAATTCTCCCTTGATAACTCACAACAAAACATTCAAGGTTATTGGTATTCCTCCCATTTTGTAGGTAGGAAATGTTAGGGCTAGATAAGTCATGTGATTTTCCAGAATCCTAGAGGTAGTTATTACCCCCAGTTCCATATATTTGCATGTAATTTCTCTGACTGCATTGGTACTAGAATGAGTCATCAGTCAACTTGCTTTCATTCGTCTAGCAGACCACAGCCTAAACGCATGGCACCATCCACCTCCCTGTGAAGAACAAGTTGTGTCAGACCAATTTAACGTTCTTTATGACAAAGTAAATAAGAGGCCTGAATGATCTAATTACATTTGAAATTCACTGACCAGGGGAAAAAACATCACAGAAACATAGGATAAAATATACCTGGGAAAAATAGAACGAAACAAAGCCCCGCTTTTTTTTTTTTTCTTAGAAACACAGCATAAGAACATGCTAGCAAGAGGGAAAGAAAGGACATTCCATAAAGGCCCGTAAGGGTCTCTTAAGTTACTATTTGCTGATCGTGTTAGCGCCCATGAAAAAAAGACATGGCGACGATGCTGTGACACGTGCGAGAGCATGAGGTTGCAACCAGCTGGAAGCCACTTCTATCAGAGGACACTGTCTAGATCTGTTGGTGGCTTTAGCTGGAAAAAGTGAGGAATGTGAGCATTTTTGAAGAGTGGCCCTGGGATGATTGACACATAGGATTCTGGAGGGTAAGTGAGGAAGAACAATTGTTTGCCAGTAAGTCAGGTGGAAGTGATGGGTAGTTGCCTGTGGTACAAACCGTGTGTTCCTTTGATTTTAGCACCATGTGTTACCTTGGGTCTTTTGGAAATATAAAATATTTCTGCTCTGCACTTCATTATGTCTAGCAGATGTTACTTTATGTTCTTGAACCCAGTTTGCACAATGAACATGACATGGTATCAGATAACATAGTCCTGAAAACCAAAGAGAGGAAACTAGTTACCTGGCCTCTTACCAGGACAGTTTTAAGAAGGGCCACACTTTCAGCCATTGTCTGTATGGAGTTCAAATGTAGAGTGTACTAAGAAAAGAAGTGCCATGACGCATTTATTGACATAAACTGTAACTTAAAAAATGTTCCCCTACATTTTTAGAGAAAATGTAACCTACCTGGCATGCTAAGAAGGGTACCACTGAATGGTTTCCTCCTTCTCCTCCCCATCCTCTAATGTTTAAAAAAGAAAATGTTTTCTTCTAACATTTACCAATGATTTGAAAAAGGAAAAAAAACAAAAAAAAAACCTCTCCATTTCATGGGACTCCACATTGTCGAGTTGTGGTAAAAAACATATTCAGCTTTGAATCTTATTAAAGTAAAAATACTGAGTCTATTCATTAGCACTAGGTGATTAGATTTTTGCTTTATGCATGTTTTGAAAGCAGGGCTTGATATAGAAGGTATATTTACGTAACAATGCTGTTGCTCAATGCCCTTGCATTTTTCTGCCCATGCTATCTTAATGGAAATTTACTGGAAAATTCTTGCCAGAATAAATACATTCTTTCAGAAGTGAAAAGCTTAATGTACTTTTAGTTCAACTGCACCTCTTTTCTGTGAGCAGATAAACCAAATTATTTGGCATTAGTCATTACACATCACACATTCCACAGTATGTATTGTAGTCTCCCGTGGAACTAAGTGGTGCAGGAGATAGGAATAAGGTAGCGGATCTCATGTTATAATGAGAGAGAAAACAAAAACAAGGATAGGGCATCTACATATTTGACATGAAACAAACCAAACATGAATTTGGCAGACATCCTGTAAATGATTTTTAACTATCCTGGTAAAGCAGGATTATATAACAGGACTTGGGGATAGGTTGAGCTGCTTGGGGATAGGTTGAAGTAAAAATTTATTTTTTTTTGTTTTTAAGAGAGCGATAGCTTTCACGTTCACATTTTAATTAAAGAATCAGGAGTGGAGACTCTAAAATGAGAACACTGAAGGTATGGCCACTGGGGCAAGGAAAGGGGACCAGGATGGGATGCAGGGATGTAAACAGGACGATTAGGGCAGGGAGGGAGGAAGTGCCCCTTGAATTAAGGGGTGGGGGAGGCAAACAATGGACAATGGAGACTGGAGGAAAGAGGTTCACACAACTATGTCCAGACTTCCTCCTGTTGGCCCTAGTCCTAATGCCCACCCATCACCGCTCCAGACTTGATACTGGGGAGATATTCGAGTGATTGTTCATTCATTACTGACATTATTAAAATGCATAATCAAGTCAGAACCATCTTCAAAGGCATAAAACTGGCCTGTTAGCATATTACAGTTAAGTAGTCAGTTCTATTGTATTTGTTTGTAGCAACAGGAAATTAAGTGTTTTGACTTTCTAAGAAACCAGTTGGAATTAAACTGCTAGGTAGAACTGATCAGAGTTTAGTGACCGTCTCCCTTATGTACTATTAAATCCTACTGTTGTAAATAATTATGGGAAAGGCCACTTTAAATGTGAAAATATTCACCTACTATTAAATAATTTTGTTTTATGGTTCTTTTTAATTTCATATGTGAAGTAAGAAAACCAATGTAGCAAAGTATTACTTCCTAACATTCTCTTGGGAGCTAAAGGAGCAATTTGAAATTAGAATAACAAAACGCTAGTTCACCAATTATTGTTCCCACGTAAATTATATCTTCAAAAAATTTTTGAATATAAAGAGGAAGCACCATACCTTTAAAAACTTCCTTTTTAAAGTAATTAGGGTTTTCCCCCCTGTAGCTCAATATAAAAAATTATAAAACAAAAGTTAGTATTTCTATTATATATGGGATATATATACACTTACTTATTATCAGGTCTTTTAATTCACTTTTAGTATCAGGTGGGATGTGACTTATAATGAAAAAAACGTAGTTAACTTGGAAGTTATAAAAATACCTTTAGTCAATTTATCCTTTTCTTGGTAGATAATATTTGAGATGAATGTTGAAGAGATAACTCCTAGCTATTCACCATTGCCAATAAATGATTTTTTCCCCCAACAAATAAAGTTTCAGTGTATTTTAAACCACAGATCGGCCAAAGGTACATCTATAAGTGAAATTTGAAAGTGGCTTTCTATAGTAGAATGTAACAGCAAACTTAGTATGTCATTCATCTGTTGGCTTTGGTTTCAACAATAAAAAAGGAAATTCATATGGTATGTCATGTATTGCAGATACTTGCTCTATAATGGCTGAGTTTTGTTTGCAGATATAAATAACAAATATGAAATACTGTATAGAATTGAATCTCAATAGCCTGTAGTCAAGATTCAACCTGTTGCTTTCTGAGAAAAAAGTTTTAGGTTAGAAAGGAGTCTTAAAATAATTTACATGAAATGGAAATGGAAAAATGGTTTATTCTATTGTTGTTTGTTCTTTGCATACTTTTTCATAGAGAATGAAACTGCTCTACAGGCATATTAAAATTACTGGAATCTCAAGGTAAATAGCTTCAAAATATATATCTCTTTGGTTTTACTAAGGGGAACTTAAAGAGTTTCAAAATTCTTCAGTCAGTGCTCTGATGTTTTAGAAATTATACTACTTCCTCATCTGTTAAAATGAACCATGTTTTCTTTTGAATTTATAGTCGCAAATATGGCCAGTACACTATGAACCAGGAAGTCACCAAAGTTTCGGAAAAACCTCCATATGACCGATCAAGTTCTCAGGATTCTTTGGATGAACTATCTATGGAGGACTATTGGACCGAACTAGAAAATATCAAGAAATCTAGTGAGAACAGACAAGATCAAGAGGTGGTGGTCGTCAAAGAGCCTGATGGTAATGACTAACTGAATAAAACTCTTGTTTGTGTATGTATTTATGAGAGATGGATACAGGAGAATGTAGAAGGAGAATAACAACAGCAACAAAAATTAAAGCTAGGACAGCCAAAATAAGATAATGCCAGTTGGCCTTTCAACTTGAAAAATTACTTGTTTGTAGCAGATTTATGGATGCAGCTGCCAAATTTAAATGGCAAGAACACATTCACTTAGTCTGAGATACGGCTGGAATCTTGTTGACTAGGCTTACGGCATCAGACATTCCTGGGATTAGACTTGATCTTTGAAAGGATCTAAACTTCCTTTCTCTGATATTTTAGCTACACGGTCCTTTTTTCTCTAGTGAGATTAGATGCTTGTGGAAAGCTCACTATTTGCAGTGATCCTGTTTTTCCATTGGTCAGTCAGCTTGAGTTATTTTGATGTTCTTTATTTTATTGATTCACAATTTTCCATATTCTACCTAGTTTTGCCTTTTGGAAGAGCAGAACAAGCCTGTTCTGTTTTTACAGGATAGCCTTTCAAGTAATTGAGGATGATTATCTTGTACCTCACCAAATCCTTCTAGAAGGAAAAAAAAAAAAAAAAGATTTACATACACCAGTCCTTCAGGTGATTTTCAGACCTTTCTCCGTGTCGGTCATCTTATCTTCAAAGTATAGTACACCTGATTGGATATAATGCTGCAGGCTTAGCCAACTAACCTGAGGGTATGGGTTTGGACAATGTATGATGGCATTGGTGTTTTTAGCTTCCATATTGACTTCTTTCTTTTGTTGGTTTGTAATTTCTCTCCACTTTCTTTCCAGCCATGTTTCCCATAATCTCCACTCCTATATTTGATATTCTAGAAGAAACATACACTTTTTTTTCCTCTTAAAATTCATGCTGTTTCTTTCAATCTCATGGAATCAAGCAGTCACCAAGGTTTTGATGACCAGGTCTGGCATCTTTTATAATAGCTCTCTTTCTATGCCTTGTGCCATCCATAAGTTTCTAAGTTTGTTTTTGGGGTGTCAGTTGATGCGGGTGCCAAAAAAGTAAGAGACAGTTAGTGCCTTCTGACCCACTCACAATGATCTCCTTTTCAACAGGATTTCTTAAGTCAGTGACTTAGCACTGAGTTGTTTAAGCAGCTGAATCTACCTACAGAGGTTTTTCTTTCCCCTTTGCTATAACATTGCTTGGAAAACCTACCAATAATACTTTAAAAAGAAAAATTGGAGACTTTTCTTTTGTTTTGTTAATGTTAGTTTATTTTTGAAGGAAAGAGGCACAGAGCATGAGCGGGGGAGGTGTAGAGAGAGAGGGAGACACAGAATCTGAAGCAGTCTCCAGGCTCTGAGCTGTCAGAACAGAGCCCAAGGCGGGGCTCAAATTCACAGACCGAGAGATCATGAACTGAGCTAAAGTTGGACGCTTAACTGACTGAGCCACCCAGGCGCCCCTGGAGATTTTTCTTAATTTAACATTTCTCAGATTTGTAAAATGATAACTCATTTTTGTTTTTGTGTTTTTGTTTGAGCTCTCTTTCATTTTACTCTCATTCTTTCTCACTTCACCAGTAAGGTTGAGCTTATTTGTGTTAATCAGTGGATCCCCCAACTTTTCTGTCTCCGTGTTTCAAGATGGAAGCAGCATATCAGTGGTCTGCTGAATAAGGAGAAAATATTCCACAGAAAATAGTAGTCAAGCCTGATATATAGCTGTGTGTCATTATCTATTTCATAAATTTCCAAGATGAAAATGAATTTGCAGGTAGTTGTTCATAAGGTCATCATGAAGAAGAATTGAGAATGTTTCTACATGCCCGTGCCTTTTCTTTAACTTTAAATTGTTTTGACTTTTACCTCTAACTTTTAATGGACCAAGTGACACTGTATTTGAATCTTGTTTACTTATCATGTCGAGACCAGCTTTTTTCCCCTGCCAAATTGTTTTTATACATGTGTACTGAGTTCTGCATTAATGGCATTAATAATAATGGCTGGCTTTTTATGTCAGTGAACAGTTTTTATTGCCTGGCAATACGCAATACCTGGCACTACATTCTGTTTCTTGAAACCAAGGATGTTGACACTTGATTTCTGCCCTCAAGGAGTTCATAGGATGTAGAAGGGTAGATGGGCTGTCATAGAGCTTTGCAAAGCTCTTCCCATGTAGCTAGCGTTCTCTCATTTGGTTATGAGGCAGCCAGGACTGCTGTGCTTTAGGTGACAGATGAGAAAACAGAGTTGACTTGAAGCTATGTGACTTGTCCAAAGGGACGTGGCTACCAAGGTGGAGAAATGGAGTGTAGATGAAGGTCTTTCGTCTCTCAAGTCGTTGGTCTTTCATTTTCCTCTATAAACTTAGCCCTGGGAGGGAATCTATTCTACTTCTCTTTCTGTTTTGTTTTTTTTTTTTTTTGTAATTTTTATATATCTTAATACTGTTTACTTTCTGCTTTCAGCGTTTTGAATTGATTATTAGGTAATTAGTTTCGTATCATCTTTTTTATCCCCTTAAAATAGTGTTTCTTTTTTAATTTGCAAAAAAAAAAAATCTGATGTGCTTACTAGGGGGATTAAAACCTTAAATTTAAAATTGCTTGGTTCCTGATGTCTGGATGCTCTCCTTCTTTGCTATACTCCATGTCAGCTACAGCGAACAGAAAAAAAACAGCCTTTCCATCAATTAGTGTTGGACTCTGGGGCAGTGCTGAATTTAAGCCAAGAAACGGGCTTTAATGGATATCCCCAGCATTGCCTTCCTTCTGTAACTTGATGGAAGTAAGTTATCTTTTCATTGCTTGCTCATCTCTGGAAAGAGAACAGTAGTATCCTCCTCTGGTTAATCTGCAGAGAAGTGATAGAGGTTAATCACATGTGAAGTCATTTAAAATTTTTAATTGAGTATATATGAAATGGATCTAAAATTTGATATCTTTGTGGCTGAAGTTGATGGCAGTTGTCCAAGTTTCAGATAATGATTCTTAGTGCTGTGGTTTGATTTCGGTGGAAGAATGTCAGTAAGCGTGTTTGAGGAGCTTAAAAAATGTAAAAGTTATCATATTTTGTGACCTTAAATGCCATTTTTCTCTACCGTCTTAGAGGGAGAACTGGAAGAAGAGTGGCTTAAGGAGGCTGGTTTGTCCAATCTCTTTGGAGAGTCGGCTGGAGATCCCCAAGAAAGCATGGTGTTTTTGTCAACACTGACCCGGACCCAGGCAGCAGCTGTTCAAAAACGGGTAGAGACGGTCTCCCAGACCTTGAGGAAAAAAAACAAACAGTACCAGATTCCTGACGTCAGAGACATATTTGCTCAACAGACAGAGTCCAAAGAAAAAGTAGGTTTTCTTTTTTGATGTTAAAACAAAGGAATAATTGCTTTGAATTGACTGACCCAATCCAGTTTCATTCAAATCATTACAAACTTAGGGAGTGCGTATATGCTAGGCATGAAGGCTCTGTGCTGGCAGTGATCAAGAGAGACCTGGTCCTTGTCCTTCTAGGAGTCATACTGCTGGGGCAGAAAATTGTAAACAAGTTAACATTCAGTGCGAAAATCCTTGTGTTAGGTGTCCTTGCAGCATCAGGAATAGCCCTGACCCCTCAGACAATGTGACTGCCAGTTGTTACTTACAGAAAAGTAGGAGGTAAGGGATTCTTCCTTATCTATTAACTCTTGCAGGAATATGTGCTTTTCCCCAGCCTCATTTGGGGATGAATTGAAGTGGAGGGTGAGGGAGCTAACTGCAGTGTGATTAGAAAGCAAGACCCCTGAAACATGAAATAACTTCCTCTTTGTATCTAGTGCTTAACACAACACCCAGCACACAGATTTGAGTAAATGTCTGTCAAGCTGATGAATTTATTATGCAAGCTGTTGGAATCTGGGTGAGAATGTGGGACTGATGAATGAAGAGCTATCAGGGGAGGCATGGGGACCGTGAGAGACCTCTGTGGCCTCGAGCAGCAGCCCATTGGGGGGCTGTTTTTCACTCATCCAGAAGGACCTAAGGAGCTTGCACAAGTGACAAGTTAATATCATCTATTCCTTAATCAGGAAAATCTTGCTTTATAAAAAGAAAAAAAGTCACCTGAGCTAAATGATGTTCTTAGGGTTAAAGCTGATTTACACTCTGGATTATTTTTAGGTGTCACCGAATAGTCCTGGTCTTAGAAGACCCAGGGGGGTTGTCGGAATGAAGACACACGAAAGGAATCTCGAACACTGACGATAATAGTAATAATTGGTGCCACCACTGCTGAACACTTACTGTGCTAACTACTTTCCTTCTTTCATTTAATCCTTACAGCTTGTCCTGTGAGTGAGGTACTACCATTTCCATTCCGTGGCTGAGGCTCATAGGCTTTAAGTAACTTGCTCAATGTCCCGTAGATAGTAAACCCAAATTGGTGTGGCTTCGAAGCATGTGCTTTTAACTGCTACGTATCCTGCTGTATTTGGGTTTCCGTATATGATTCTGTTATCAAGTAACCCGAACATGAGATTCTATTTATACTACAAATAAAGGGTAAAAAAAAAAAATCCTACGATTCTAAACAAAAACAGGTACCTTGTAGTTATGGTATCTTTCTGTCACGTAGAGAGGTTTTTTTTGTTTGTTTTGTTTTGTTTTGTTTTTTGTTTCGCTTTTTGTAGACATTTTATTCTCCCAAGACATCCTTAACAGTTCCGATTGTTACTCTATTTGCCTGGACAATTGTGGATCAAGTCCAGTCTGTTTGGTAGGAGTTTTGGGGGCACTGGATTGTTCCAGGCAGGTCCCTTGCTGCTGTGAGGCAGTTAAACACTTGCTTACCACCCACTGGTTATTTGGGACAGCCACTGGAGTTGAAGGACTGGACTAGGTTTCCAGCTGTAGGAAAATGAGTGGTAAGGAAATACGGTATTATGATATTTCCTTCCCAATTAAAGAACCCTCCCTAGGGGAGTTAAGAGGAAATAAAAAGGGGGAGGGGGAAAGAATGGGTTCTAAGTAAAATATATGTTCTGTGGGATTCCTGCCAGTCTCCCAAGAGGATGTTGCTACTTGGTGCCGGAAGCAGCATATTCCCAGCAAATTCCTGGTAATATCGAAGCCACATGGTTTGAGTCCATAGTAATTGGTGGGTTGTATCATCTGATGGCATCATTAAGAGAGAAATAGCACAAGTAAATTAAAATAATGTTAACTTGCTTACACGGCATGCCTTTAATTGAAACACTGCCACCCATTAGAAATATGTCCCCCCTTCCTCAAGGAAACATGGCCCCGCCATCTTCACTTGCAATTCTTCTGTTCTCATAGAAGTACAAATTCAGCCCTTCCATTTTAAATGCTTCCTCATGAAGCCCTTGCTGACACTAGGAAATAGAATACAGAAATGAATACCATCTGCACTGTTATCTTCACTTGCTAAGGAAAACAATTCTGACCACATGCTCCAAAATATGTGTTCATATGTAAGATTAGAATTATTCGCTGTGTTCATTGTGCTGTGGAGGGCTAACCTTCTGTAGGCTTGTTGGCGAAGAAAGGAGGAGGGTATTTGCTCTATCCTGAGGGGGACTGGAGTAGCGTCGTGACCCTTCTAGCCCTTGTGCGCTAGTCACTATACACTGTCCTGAGTACCTCTGACCTCTAAGAGGTGCACCAGTGGCTGCTACGTATCTGCCCTAGCGCTTTCCTAGACTCTTCTTAGATAGCAGGTGAAGGGGAGAAGATCTTCGTGGCTATCAGCCTGAGGCGAAATGTGTTTGAAAGGACTACAGAGGCTACCTTATCTGAACAGAGATGCAAATCCAACAGAATGGTTATTTTAAAAATGATTCGTTCAGATACACCTTTGTGTATGATTGATCTAGACTCCCCTCCTGATTCCTGAATTCCTTCTGAAGCTTTAATTGGAAGGAAGAAGTAGTACTCCCTGGCCACACTTCGCGGTGAAGGGAGCCAGCCATGTTCGACGGTGTCTATAAACCCTCGGAGGACTACAGCCTTCTGGCGTCACTGCCCTAATCCCTACGAAAAACCGTTCCTTTGACTATCTGAGCTCGTATTATATTTAGTTTCGGTAATTTAGTTTTAATTTACCTCACATTTATTACTAGCTTTTTTTTTTTTAATTTGAACAATTTCTATTGTCACCTACATGTCAACTTGTAATTTTGTTTTCTAACAGTGTTATCAGAATATAATTCATACACCATCTAATTCATCCTTTTAAAGTCTACAATTCAGTGATTTTTGGGATATTCACAGATTTACAACCATCACCGCAGTCATTTATAACACATTTTCATTATCCCCCAAAGAAAGCCCATTTAACAATCATTCCTATATTCCCCTCCTTACCCCTAGCAACCACTAATCTACTTGTGTCTCTATGATTTGCCTTTTCTGAACATTTCTTTGGTAAGCATAGCTTGTAACTGGTTCCTTTTACTTTTTCAGGGTTCATTCACGTTGTAGCCTGTATCAGTACTCAAGTTCTTTTTATTGCTGAATTATATTTCATTGTGTGGATGGATCACACTGTTTATCTACTCCTCTGTCACTGGATATTATCAGCTTTTTTTTTTTTTTCGTTATGAGTTTGCCTTTTCCCTTCAACTAAGTAGTGGTGTGCTTGATGACAAGGACGCTCTTCGTGTTTTTCATATTCCCTATGGGGTTTAGTATTGTGTCCTACAAGTTGGTAAGTGGGTAATCAAATATTTGTTGGATGATTGCTTGTTGATTGTAACCGCAGTACTTTTTTTCTGTGGTTGTTGTAGTTCTGAGTATGTTTCCTATACTCTAAAGGTTAGTAATGGAATTATTTACAATACCATTTCTCTGGTTGTGAGTTGGAGATGACTAAATGGCCCACTTTCTATCTTTAGGCTCCAGATGGCACTGAATCACAGTCAGTCAGAACAAATGAAAACAAATATCAAGGAAAAGATGGTATGTTGGACCTGTTCTCTTGTATTTTCCTATTGATTAGCATAACAAACAGATATAACCTTTTAAAATATTCACCTTCAAATTCTAGTAAACAAATTTTATTAAAATGCTAATATATAAAGTGCCCACGTACGTAATTACATAAGGCTGAGAATATAGCGCCCATTGATTTTTTTTTTTTTTAAATGTTAGTGTATCTCTGTTCTACATCTCTGTGCATAATCCGTTTTCCTGAATGCTTACCATGTGCCAGGTACCTTGTGAAGATGTTTACCTAATTTATTATTCTCAAGAACTTTGTGTAGTCTGTTCTTGACCCATTTTACAGATGACAGAACTGATGTTTGCAAATGTGAAGTCACTTTCCCAAGGCCATACGGCTAGTCAGTGGAGCCAATGAACTTGGGGTCCTGTTCTGAAATCATAAATTCTCAATTCATAAATGGATTCCTTTTCAGAAAGTTTATAAAGACTTAAAAGTTAGGATTTTGGGGGGGCAGTTCATTATAATCCTCTCCTATTCCTACTTTTTCTCTTCTATACCTGTTATTTCAGAAATGGATTAGAATTCCATGGCATGGATGAAAATAAATGGTAAGCTTCATTGGCGCTTAATCAGGGAAGAATTTATAGCTTTTTTCACTTATTTGCAAAAAGAAAAAAATATTCTAAGTTAAGCTTAAACATTTAATCCTTACCGGGTTGTTTAAAAACTTTAACAGAGGTGGTCTGTGGCTGCCAGATTCCAGCCCAGGGACTTATCCTTTTGTTTTGTTTATGTTTTTAAGAGTGTTAATGCCACTAATAGTGTTGTATTTGGACTGGAAGCAGTAGGGGAGGAGTATCAGGTAGACTGTGGAGGACTGGGAAGTGTTCCCAACCTCATCACAATCAGGTCAGTCCCAGATTATAAGGGATATTTTGGAGTCTTGGAACAGCCAGTATCTCCATTTTTCTTTCCGTACTTTTCTCAGAACTTCTGTCCTGTGCCCCTGCCTTTCAAAATAAATGAATAGGTAAATAAGTGTGTGCATGTGAGTGTGGATGGCCACATACATGTCTATATATTTATATCTGTAAAAGCACTTGCTGTTACGTGGAAATTTCTTTGGTTCTATTTTTTTTAAATATCAGAATGATATTACCAAGTGTTTCCCCAAGTCTGTGTACCAGTAAACACTGAAGGGGCAAGCAAGCTAGAAATAGCTGGTGCTGGCCTGTCAGGGTGCTAGGTCATTGAGAGAGACATATGAACCTTTTAGGCCAATGCTGAGGATGCTTTGGGGAAGGGGGACTGGCCGTTGCTCAATGAACACTGAGGAAAACATTGTCTTTTCTTGATGGGTTCCCCCCTCACCAGAGGTGGTGATGTAGGCTATATAAACAGAAGTTCTGGAGGGCAAGTTCATTATATGAGTACTTCCCACCTTGCTTGCAGCAGCTGAGTAAAATGTGACCGACTTGCCTGAATTACAACTACTTTTGCTGGAATAGAGCCTCTGATATGTAATGTCATATGTGTAGCACCGTGTCACTGAGTATGTACCACTCCACCTGTTGTGAGCAATGCCACATTCTTTCAATAGACAGTAAATTAACCAGTTTTATGTAAACCTTGAAAGGTTCAGAATGAAATGCATGGAAAACATTGTCTGGAGTGTGAAAGTGGACCTCTTTCTGTTTGAAATCTGAAGGTGTGAGTGACATTTTCTATTTTAAATGTTTTCCCATACTTGGGCTTTTCTTGATGTTCAACGAAAGATATTTATCCTAAATGAAAAAGTCATGAAGTCTTAATGTTGCAAGAGTTGTCCCATTTCAAATTAATCTGCTAATTATTATTCTTTTCATCAAATTATACAAGGCCCGTTGTTTTTATACATACACTTAGAAATTTTAATAATATCCAAATAACTTTAAAACTTTCATGTTAATATGCATATTTACTTATTTTCTCTTGATGACCATGCAGGAAGGAAAAGTCTCTTTAAAAATAAAGGCACTTTGGGATATTTTGAACAATTGAAAAACTTGAAGGAGTTTTGTCAAATACTTATAAGCCAGTGCTATTGTTCACTTTAACAACCAAAGGAGAATAAGGAAATTATACTATTTACACTTTAGGACTTTAAGAGTCAAAAGGTTTATCTCTGAATTCTCTGTTAACTTTTCTAAGAGTAAGTCATTGATTCATAGATGCTTTTAACTAGCTGATTAACTATCCATTTCTTGTAGCGATGTCTCTGTCACCCCGAAACTGTTTCTCCTACTGTCTACCATAACTTGATCTACCGTTTGATCTCTTAGGCTTTTAAATTTTTTTTTTTTTTCAACGTTTATTTATTTTTGGGACAGAGAGAGACAGAGCATGAACGGGGGAGGGGCAGAGAGAGAGGGAGACACAGAATCGGAAACAGGCTCCAGGCTCTGAGCCATCAGCCCAGAGCCCGACGCGGGGCTCGAACTCATGGACCGCGAGATAGTGACCTGGCTGAAGTCGGACGCCTAACCGACTGCGCCACCCAGGCGCCCCTCTCTTAGGCTTTTATATTCATTTCTTTTATTTTTGCCACATTTTGGAGCAAATTCATATAGTTTGAATATATTGCAATTTAATTATAATTTCTCCCCTCAGTTTTGAAATCAGAGAACTGTGTGTGTGTGTGTGTGTGTGTGTGTGTGTGTGTGTGTGTGAGGCAGTGGTGTTCGTTGTAACTCTTACATGGGGGTGGTGAGGAGAAAAAAAAGGGGGGGTAGTTGTAAAATTCTTGTCTGTACACACTCTGCTTCTGGAAAGGTAGCTTCTAATTTAAGAAAATGGCTAATCATTTTTTCCCCCCTCTCCAAATGGTTTCCTAGGAAACCAATATACATATTCACAGTAAAACATACAATAGTGTAAACCAGCGGGAGAAGAAAACTAAAATTGTACTTTGGCCATTTCAGTTAATACTTTAAAAATTAATTGTAAAAAGGTCTAGTTACTCTAATTAAAAAATTGTCACAAGCTGTTGGAACGACAACACAAATAATACGTAAATGTGCCATAGGTAGCAGCAGATAATTACCATCGAAGAGCTTCAGATTTATTCTTAGTTTTGGAATTGGCCTAGGGCAGTGTTTACTGCCTTTTTTTAACTGGGAGATGCTACCATGTTCACCTCTGTAGTTTGCAAGGCCCAGTGCAAACTGAAGATGTGACTTCTTGTTCAGATTCCAAGGCAGTAACAGTCGAGCATTAAACCCAGCAGGGGGTGCGTCTGAACACAGAGTCCTGTGACTGCGGATCACACTCCTAGAAGCCTCCCCCGCTTATCAAACAGAAGTAATGAGGCTAGATTCGTGTTTATTCCTAATTTTCCATTGGGTGAAGCAAACTTTTTTTTTTAATTTAAATGACTACAAATAGAGTTTTCTGAAGGCAGTAGTTTTAATAACAGGCATAATATGTAAGTGGCATGCCTTTGTTAAAATTTTAAATCAACTTTACCTTCTGTTGCCTTGTGGTGTTAATATATAAGCATGTAAATGCAGCGTGTAAGTTTATTTTGTAATTCAGAGCTGTCTGCTATGAATTAAAAGTCTGCAATGAAAAAAATAACAGTAATCCTGTCATTGGTTCCAAGGTTTTTATAATGTGAGTTGTGTTTAAACCAAAAACTTACCAAATAGTCTAATTTAGAACTATCTTCCCCAAAGCTTTGAAGCTGGTGTTTTCAGCAAAGAGGTTTTCGAATGTAAATTCTTTCCTAGAGGATTAACAACAGACAAAAAAAAATTGTTAAACTATGATACACCCTTGAAATGTTGATACAAATATACAGAATTTTTTTTGACAGGGTTTATAGTTGTGAGAACCTTCCTAGTCTTTGATATAATTGGGTGCAAAATCTGTTAGTTCATGTACCAGGTACTTCTAGAGCTGACTCCTACTGTGGTAAGTTTTTGGTACCAACTCTTATTCTGGAATTCTTACTCTGATAGGTAGGTAACATTCCAGAAAGGAAAGGAGGGGTGTTGAAGAGATTTCTTCCAGGAATCTATTCCACTGTTAGAAAGTGAAATGGTGTATCACTAGTTCTAAGAGAGAGTAAAAGTAACCTCTTTTCACCCCCTCCCCACTTTTTGTTTTTGCTTTTAATCTCCCAGTGTAAAAAACAACAACAAAAAACCATTCAAGTCTACTGAATTTTTGTGAGGCTTTTCATTCAGAGTTTGAGATCATCCATCAATTTTGGAATTTGACCTGGTCTAAGAATTGTGACCTCCAACAAAGATTCCACAATTGAACTATGGACTCTAGTCTTCACCTTCCCTATACCCTCCATGCACCATTGGTAGGATTCTTTGCATATACGTTTTGCCTTTAAAATATCCATTAATTACTGACTATAGTAAATAGTACTTCCTCCAGAGGTTTGTATACAGTTGATATAAAGACGTAAAAAAAAGAAATAAAGAAAAAACATTAATTGAGTCATTCTTTTCCCAGACCAGGCATCTAGTCTAGTTGTTGGTGAAAAAGAGCTGATCCCACTGGTCCCTGAGGAGGCACCTGCCTCTGAAACAGACATCAACCTGGAGGTATCATTTGCAGAGCAAGCAGTCAATCAGAAGGAGAGTTCCAAGGAGAAGCCCCAGAAGAGCAGAGGCGATGATGCTCCATTACTTGTACGTAGTGCACTATTCAGATTTCACTAAATAGAAGAGTATATTTTTCACCAGCTTTTTATTTTGGAAATTTCAGACCCATAGAGAAGTTGGAAGAATAGTACAGCAAACAGCCCTACAGGATTCATGTAGATCCATTTGACAGTTAACATTTCACAAACTTTGCTTTTCCTCTTTCTACATTATCTATTTATGTGTTGTGCTCTCGGCTGTGCGCTTGCTTTTTTTTTTTTTTTTAAAGTAAGCTCTTTGCATGAACAAATCAGGAGACTATAGATGCTGGCGAGGATGTGGAGAAACGGGAACCCTCTTGCACTGTTGGTGGGAATGCAAATTGGTGCAGCCGCTCTGGAAAGCAGTGTGGAGGTTCCTCAGAAAATTAAAAATAGACCTACCCTATGACCCAGCAATAGCACTGTTAGGAATTTATCCAAGGGACACAGGAGTACTGATGCATAGGGGCACTTGTACCCCAATGTTCATAGCAGCACTCTCAACAATAGCCAAATTATGGAAAGAGCCTAAATGTCCATCAACTGATGAATGGATAAAGAAATTGTGGTTTATATACACTATGGAATACTACGTGGCAATGAGAAAAAATGAAATATGGCCTTTTGTAGCAACGTGGATGGAACTGGAGAGTGTGATGCTAAGTGAAATAAGCCATACAGAGAAAGACAGATACCATATGGTTTCACTCTTATGTGGATCCTGAGAAACTTGACAGGAACCCATGGGGGAGGGGAAGGAAAAAAAAAAAAAAAGAGGTTAGAGTGGGAGAGAGCCAAAGCATAAGAGACTGTTGAGAACTGAGAGCAAACTGAGGGTTGAGGGGGGTGGGAGGGAGGAGAGGGTGGGTGATGGGTATTGAGGAGGGCACCTTTTGGGATGAGCACTGGGTGTTGTATGGAAACCAATTTGACAATAAATTTCATATATAAATAAAAAAAAATAAAAGTAGGCAATGCAAAATAAAAAAAAATAATAATAATAAAGTAAGCTCTTTGCCCAACGTGGGGCTTGAACTCATGACCCCGAGATCAAGAGTTGCATGCTTGGCCCACTGACCCAGCTAGGCACCACCCCCCCACTTTGTTTTAGCTTAACAAAGACCTACAAAACAACACAGCTATAGTACTTAAGTTGAACACTAAAGCAATAATTGTATTTCATAACAGTCATATTAAAATGTTTCCAGTTGCCATAATATTGTCCTTTATAGCTTCTTCCTTCCCTACCCCCATCTGGAATTTGAGTAAGAGTTGTACATTGCATTTGATATCATATCATTTGGTTTCCTTGAATGTAGATCACATCCCCTGCTTTTTCTTTAATATTTTTGAAGAGTCCAAATCAAATTTCTGACTTTGTCTGTTCCTCATGACTGGATTCAAGTTAAACATTTTTGCCCAAACTACTGCAAAGATGAGGTTTATGTCTCTGATTGCATCAGCAAAAGAGGGGCATGCTGTCACACGGCCCCTTTATTGGTGATGGAAGTTTGATCACCTAGTTAAGAAGATGTTCACCAGATCTCCGTATTAAGATACCTTTTCCTGTATGCAGTTAGTACTAATTTGTTATGCTTGGGACTGGGTGAGTATCCCATTTGTCAGTAACAACCGATCGCCCACCAGTTTCCCCATGCATTTGTAATCCTTGCCTGAAACAATAATTAAACTAGCGTTTGAGAAATGGTGATTTTCTAATTTTTTAATTCCATATTGATTGGTTGGCAATCTTGTGTAACACTTTCTCTCCCTTTTCTCTCTTTGTTTTTGAATATCACTATGGACTGATGGCTTCCTTTTTTTTTTTTTTTTTTTTAATTCATTGTTAAATAATCATTGTGTATTTCCTTTAATGTTCAAATATACCTAAATTTGACCAGTGGGAGCCCTTCAGGCTGGTTCCTATGTCATTTTAACATGCCCTCATTTCTTTTACTTCTTTGCTTTCTAGGATGAGATAGATGTTCCAGGCTTACTTTGTACTTTCCTTCCCTTGGACTTGAAAGACTCCGTTTCTTCAAGGAGCCCTGATTTCTTTTAGTAGCAGATAGTATTTAGAAATTAAGCTTCATGTATTGAGTGTTCTTGTTGTTACTGAATGTCTTATATTTTTAAAAATAAATGTAGTTATTTACTTTGTAGAAATTCACACCTGCAAAAGTTAAAAAAAAAAATACGATGAACTTCCCATTACTTCCCTACTAGCCCCAACATTCATTAACCCATGGCTAATCCTGACCTATCCATACCCCCAACCAGTGCTCCATGTGTGTTATTTTGAAACACATCTCTTAATGTTTTGTCATCAATAAATATTTCAATATGTAGTTCTAAAAAATCGCGGGGTTTTTATAAACATGTCCATATTACCATTACTGTACCTAAAAAATGCTAACAGTTCTTAATTTCAAATATCCAGTAAGTGTTCAAATTTCAAATTGTATCAGACATTTCATGATTGTTTTTTCAAATGTATTTGATTCCGGATCCAGTTAGGTTTATGCATTGCAGTTGGTTGATATGTCTTTTAAGATTTTTAATCCCTCCCTCTCTCTCCATTCATTATTCTCCTTCTTTCTCACTATCCTTTCTTCCTTCCCTTTCTCCCTCAAAATTTATTTGTTGAAGAAACCTGGTTATTAAGTTACAGAGAATTTTCCCCCTCCAATTTCTCATGTTCTTCTTGTTCTTGTAAATTATTTGATGATAGACTTAACAGATTCAGGTTTTTTTTTTTTTTTTGATCAAGATTACTTCATATGTGATCATATATCAAGAGACAAAATATCTAGTCTTTCTCTTTTTGTGAAATCAGCAGCTGCGGCTAACCAGTGCTTGGATCCATTAGTTTATTAATGGTTACGGGATGATGTTTTCATTTCTTCTTTTATTCATTTATTAACTTGAATACTTTTTTAAGAAAAACTTTCTAAAATGATTCCTTTTAATTGACCAGTTGTCATTTTTTTTTGTTCCTTAGCACCTTTCACTAGTGACCAATTAATGTGTTGTATTTTAATTTTCTTCTAAAAAATAGAATTTAACTCCTAGATGTAGTCCTATATGACATGACCCTGGACAAAATTTCCCCTGCGTATGTGATATATTTTCTGCTTTAGGCCTAGAATTTTCTGTTACCTGCAAGAAACCCTGGGTCTGTTTAGTAGAAGTACACTTTTGTAAGTATGATCAGGACACCAGGACCGTTCCTTTCTGTGGGTTGGTCATTGCTTCAAGCCTGTTCAGAGGCCAGAAGTGCATGTGGATCTTCTTTCTTCCATGCCAAGAATAGTCGTTCTCAGGATACAGCAGGTGATATAATTAGAACACATATAATTACTTGTTTGTTTTATCCTCAGTTAATGCACAGCGTTCTCAGAATAACAATGGTAACGCTGCTATTAACAATATGATTACTAGGAAACAGTTTAAACTTGTTTTTCTTCTCTTCAGTTGTTTGTATCCTTGAGATATATCCCAAAAGGACTGTAATGATAAAATTACTGTGCTTTAGGTTACAAAGGATAGTTATTCTCCATATGGTTAAGCCACCAACTGCACACTTGGTTAAGTAAATGGTTTCATTTTATTTTCAATTTTTAGGGATTGCTTTTTTGAAATGTAATTTCGTTTTGTAAGCATGTAAAATATTTACGTGGTCCAGAAGTCAAATTTAAAAACAAGTTGTATTAAAAGTCTGGCTTCTGTCTCTGAGCCGTCATTCTATTCTCTCTGTCCCCTTACAGGTAAATTTACCTTCTAAGTAAATTCTTTTTTATTTTAACTTTATGGTTTAACCTTCTGTTCTCAGATAAATGGTAGCCCACTATACACACTTTTCTCAACCCTGAATTTTTGTTATTTTTGACTTAGCATTATATTCTGGAAATCACTCCATAGTAACATAGAGAAATGTTTCTCATTCTTTTTTTATAGCTATATCCTACTCCATTGTGAAGATGCATCAAAATCTATTCAACCTTTTCCCTAATGGTGGACATCTAAGTTGTTTCCAGGCTTTATCATATATTTGTAAGAATCTGTTTTTATACCTGATGGGAAAAGTAAAGGAGGACGTATCCTTTGGCTTAAAGAGATGACCTATACTCCCAGACTGTCAGTGTAGTGGGCAGTCCATATCTCAACAGATGGAAGGGGTTTTAAGTGAAACACCGTAGAGTCTAATTTAAAAAAAAATGAAGACACTGTTGACTTCTAAGCTGTTCATTCAGAAGTGGAATAGAATATAAATTAATAGCTACTTTAGAGACTTAAAAACAAAACTTCCTTTCTTGTTTCATTCTCTGCTTAACATTTCTGCTTACCTACCCTCTTGATTTTATTCATGTTGTACCCCAAGCTTAAAATGACCTTCCTATTTGGGCCTCCTTGTTGTTCCCTGTTTACCAAGAAAGTCTTAACTCATCCTTTGGGGTCTAGTTCGGTCTCTAACTTTATTATTAAGTCCTTCCTGGTTGTGAATTTACATTAGATACAATGTATAAAATAATCCTTTAAGCTGTAAAGATGCCATGCTTTTGATAATTATTGTCAATGTAATCTGGTATTTATCTATGCATATATGCATCTGTTCATCTCTATACCCATTTATCCATATGTCTTATAGAAGGCATGGGCATGTAAGCCTTTCACGAGTCCTCAGCATGGTTGATGGAATGAATATTTATATTCATCACTCTGAGGCAGGTGTCTAAGAAGATAAACCTTAAATACCATTTCTACTCCATGCTCCCCTGCTTCTGTAAATAAGCAGTAAGCTTTATGTAATACATTGTTCTGTGTTGACTTCCATTTTTTAATTCATTTTTCTTACAATGTTGGGTATAGTCTTTGTTAATTCTTTATGATCTCTCACAGCAGATTCAGATTTCTCCTCTTAAATTTGTAGATCAGGTTTTATAACCTCTCATGGGCTTCAGTTTGAAAATGTAGCTACTACTTTGTTTTGTGTACCCACTGTATCTCAGAAAATATGCTCTGTAATTTATCAAATGATCTCATGATGTAGATGTTACAATTCCTGTTTTTCATACAAGGAAATAGTAAATTATATATGGCATGCAAAGGCTTGGCTTCAGGGACTCAATTTTTGAAGCTCAAGTTTTTCCTGGAAGGACCATGTCAACTCCACTTTATGTGCCCTGAAGGTCTATATGTATTTAATTTAGGTGTGAGTTTAAGTGGCTCTGTATTGGTGCTGGTGACAACTTGTTCAGGGTAGCTTGGGATATTTTATCAATAAGATTCTGGCTGGTGGGGTCCATCATGTACAATAGAAATTTAATAATACTCCTTCAGCGTACTTTGGAGACTAAACATTAAGGATTCTGAAATATGGAAGATCCGTAGTTTTAAAAGTGTAACTGTGGTAAAGCCTCTATTCTAAATGCATGCCTATATTTAGTTCTTAGGTCTTTATTCAGTGTCCTTTGGATTCTTATTGAATTATGACCTTGATTGTCTGGTAACACAGCTCCGTGCATACTAAATACCAAAAACTAGGCATGGAGGCCCACCTTGGCAGTTTGCTGGAGAATGGAACAACTCTGGAGGACATCGAAGAGGTGTTGTTTCAGGATTGAATGAGGACACTGAAAGCCAAAGCAGACACACTTGTCCACAATGCAAAAATAGGTGTTTAGGGTTATAGTCCTGAATTGTCAAGAAAAGGTTAAATTACGGCTATTTGGTCTCCATTTAAAAAATTGAAGAAATATTGGAATGCCTGGGTGGCTCAGTCTGATTTTGGCTTGGATCATGGTCTCACAGTTTGTGAGTTAAAACTCTGTGTTGGGCTCTGTGCTGACTGTGCGGAGCCTGGAGCCTGCTTTGAATTCTGTGTCCCCCCTCTCTCTCTGCCCTTCCCCTGCTCACAGTCTGCCTGCCTCTCTCTCTCTCTCTCTCTCTCTCTCTCTCTCTTGCAAAAACAAACATTAAAAAAAATGAAAAATTGAGGAAATATAAAAAACTAAATTTGAAAGTTCATTTGTCTAGACAAATATTCATCCTCTGAAAATGACAATGAAATGCTGTAATAAAATCACATTTTATACATGGAAAAATCTTCGTTAAGAAATGTATTTCCTAGCAGACCAGGAAAAAAAAAAAGTCATCTGTGGAAATTGACCAGGTAAGAATAGATTCTCTTGCTTTCCAAGTTGAAGGTAGAAGTGACTTGATGTATTAAAGTCAAGTCCATCAAAGTCCATCTTTACTGATGGAGTGCCTAAGGAGCCCTTTGTATTGTGAGGTCTGCAAAAGAGGGGTGCGGTCGGGGAGAGCTACCTGATTAATTTATAGTAACACATGAGAACCAGTGACCTTATCATTTTTGAGAAATTTTATTTCACTTCATTCTTGAAGCACATTTTTCAAAAGGCAAAGAGCTTTTCTTTTGCTGAAATTGCGTTGCCTTCTCTTAGCCAGCGAACTGAACCATCCAGTCTATTAACTAAACAAAAATGACAGGGGACTTCATAAATATTTAAAGCTGCTGCTATGAATTAAACATTGGGATGAAGAACTAACTCCTTTCATTAAAGCACAATGATAAATAAATAAATAAATACATAAATAAATAAATAAAAGCAAGTTCATGACATATATTGCTAGGTAAATCAAATGTTTGAACTAATAATATTTCAGGTTTCTCTAAACATTTACCTTGGCTAGTTCTTTAAATAATTAAATTACATGTGTTTGGCTTATTAGATCAATAGCTACTGATTTAAAGGAAACGTTTAGAACTGAATAAAAAGAATAAATGGTTGGTAGATCAGATTGTTTCAGCCCTTCAGAAAACAATGCAATTAGCAGAACTCTGGGGCCAGGCCTGAAGAAAATGTGACAAGTTTTGTGTGATTTTGTGAAGCTCAGTACAAATCACAGGACAGCGAGGGAGCATCCAGCCAGTGGCCCTGAACCTCACTGACCTCGATTCTGTGCTTTTCTCCCTGTAGGGTGTGTGTCTCAATTCATTGAACAGACTGGGACAGGACCCCTGCAGTGTGCCAGGCCTATGGTAGAGTAGGGATACGGAAATGAGTCTGTATGAGCCCTTGAGGGGCTCACAGTCCTATAACAGTACCGATCCACCTAGATTCCTCCCCACATGCTCTGGTGGACAGAGAAAATGGAGCAGAACAGAATGGTTATTACTGCATTTAGAATCTAGAAGATCTGAACTTGCATCCTTCTTTTGCACGGGCTTTGTGGCCATATTTAGTCTCAAGTCCCCACCTAGAATATGCTGTAATAATTCCTACCTATTGGGACTTTTTGCAGAATAGGATCAAAAAACCATTTATCAAATAAGAGTATTAGCCTTATCATGTTTTCTCTTACCTTACAGTAATAGTTAGGCAAAAAGGAAAGGCACAAAATCTTGAATTTATTGAAAAAGCTGTAGGAAAGAAATGTAGTGATAATGCAACACTTTTTGAGTCTTTACTTGGGCCATTTGATCCTCACTACAGCCTTGTAAGGTAGGTTCTGTTGTTCCCATCTTACAGATGAAGTGGCTGAGGTGACACAGAGGTGATGTAATTTGCCAGAGGTCACATAGCTAGTAAGTGATGGACACAAGATTGTCCACCTGTGGTTTGGCCTCACGTTCTCAGCTCCCATGCACTGCACCGTTAACACTTACGCTGGAAATTCACTTAGACTATATATTTAATGATGTCTACTGCTGTTTTATTTCATATTCTCATAAAGAACTATTGAAAGTTCTCTCTTGGAGTTGAGTTTGCTTGAAAGGAATTAGCTGCTCAATTCCAAAAGTTGTAGGTTTGAGGAAATGCTTTAAGACAGTGAAACTTCAACATTTTGGTCTTATAACCTTTTTAGGCTCTTAAAAAGTACTGAGGGACTTCAAAAAGCTTTTGTTTCACTAGTCAGGAAGGATGTTGGTATTGAGGACAATAACTACCATGACTTCCAGCGCTTTGACAAAACCTCAGATACGTGGCCTTCTGGCTAAGAATCTGTGATTTCCTATTGTTGGAGCATTTGTTGGCTCCCTGAACTTTGCAGCTACTTAGAAGTATGCTGTGGCTGAACCAAGACAGAAGGCATACACATAGTTCTACAGAAATTATGGTTTCATGAAAGATTTTGAGGAGATGAGGATGGCCGTAAGTGATTTTGGAATGTGAAGAATTTCTTTGGATTGAGTTCCATGGAAGTTTGTCGCTAACCTCTGTTCTTGGCCTATGAAACGTGAATACATAGACTAAGGAATCATTTTTCTTGATAAGTAAACAACAAATACTATGAGAGTAGTGATTTTGTCTATATCAGTTATTATACCTATGGATATTTACCAAATTAGAAATTAAAATTGAGACATTTGGAAATTATTAATCCACTTTACAGTATTACAGTTACCATAAATAACATTTTTATGAAAAATCATCGTATTTTCTAAAACAAATTATTTTTTAAAAGATTTTCTTTAAAGTTTGAGAGAGAGCACACGTGTGCAAGTGTGGGAGGGGCAGAGAGAAGGGGGGAGAGAGAGAGAGAGAGAGAGAGAGAGAGAATATCCCAAGCAGGTTCTGCACTGTTAGTGCAGAGCTTGATGTGGGGCTCGAACTCACAAACCACAAGATCATGGCCTGAGCTGAAGTGGGACGTTTACTCTACTGAGCCACCCAGTCACCCCCTGAAACAAATTATTAAGAAGTGTGCCATGGTTTTACATTTTATCCACTCCAGTGTTTCACTGTAGTAGAAGTCAGTTGGGCCTCACCTCTATATCTGTGTTCAGTCTGTTGCACCAACACCTGTCTTACACCTTTGGCAAACTCCACTGAATAATCATAAGGGAATGGGAGTGGAAAAGGCAAGTAATGCCTTAGTATTACTCATTAAATAGTTTTGACCTCATAGGTGCCTTGAAAGAGTATTTGGTAACTTCCTGGTTCCCTGGACCTTACTTTGAGAACTGCTGCTTTAAGACCTGTCTTTTGCACTAGTTTTTAGACCATGAAGTGTTAATAACATGGTACAAAAATTAGCAAAGTAAAGGGAATAAAAGGGAATAGTTGAACATCCTTGTCCGTTAAATGAGGAAGTGAAGAATAAACCCTAAAGATATAATCTTTATAACCTTTTTTTATCAAACCATCAAAGAATGATCATAGTTTTTAGTAATCCGTAAATACAGTAGGAATAAAATTTGTCTTAAATATGTTAGCAAAATTCATGTTTTTACTTTGTGCTTTCTTATATTTAATGCATTTAATATTAAAAGTGGCTGAATAGGTCGTAGATAATATTTGGGAAAGGCAGGAAACAACAAAACACCACTTACTTGCCTGTGATAGTAGTATCTCTAAGTCTCAGTTGATTTATTCAGTGGTGAAGGTAATAATGATAGGGACAATATAAAGGTGCTTGGGAAGTGCCAGGCATTTAAACGTCACTACAGCCCACTGAACTAGGTGGCCTTCTTCCCCTCCTTCTCTCCTTTTCCCCTCTACCTGTTCTCTTTTTCTTCCTCTCCCCTCTACCTATGTCCTCCTCCTTCGTCCTGCCTCCTCTCCCCTCCTCCTCCCCACTGTCCTCCCCTTCTGCCGTTCTCAGAAACCGTGGTTAAGCAGTTGCCAGATTGTTAGTGGCTAGTCAGTAGCTAGATGAGTGGTAGTCATTCTGGCTTTAACGTCCATGCTGTTAGTATCCCTTCTGCTCTCCCTGTCACCCCAGTGCTCTACAGCCCTTCTGTACCTACCTTATCTGGGTTTTTATGACAATATTTTAATATGTATTATAAATATTATTTATTTCACATCATTATACCTATAATACACATGACAGAATGTAGGTAAAGGGTACCTCGTACATTGTAAGCACTCACTCATGGCTCTATCCTCTTTTTCTTCCTCCTCCTCCTACTCATGGTTGGTCTTCTAATCTTCCTTGGTTCTTAAAAGTCAATAACTAGAGTTCTTTTTCAGTTTTACCATCTCTTTTGTCCTCTTTGCCACGAGGATTAGTACTCCTAGTACATAGTCTGGTCGCATCGTCTGTCATACCTCACATACTGACTCGCTATAGGTTTGAGGACCATCCTCATGACAAGATGGCTCTTCATCCTGACTATAGAAATTCTGCCATAGCTTTCATTGTCACTACTTTGAGTATAGCTTCTTTGTACAGTTACAGTTTAGTCGTCTTTGACTAAAAGGGTTAGATATTATAAACCTTTATTAATGGTACTTATTTTAGAATTTCAGACTGCCAAAAGACAAAACGGGTACCACCAAGATTGGTGACCTGGCACCCCAGGACATGAAGAAGGTTTGCCATTTAGCCCTAATTGAGCTGACTGCCCTCTACGATGTATTGGGTGTTGAACTGAAGCAACAAAAAGCTGTGAAAGTCAAAACAAAAGGTAATTTTGAAATAAAGAACAGTTAGATTTACTTCAGAAGTAGCAAAGATGACCTTTTGAGTGGTATTCTTAGAGGGGGAAACACCTACAAAGTAAACTGACACTTGAATACATCCGAAGTTCAGATTCTAAAACGTTGTTTTCAAAAATCTTGAAACTTGATAAACCTACACCGTTCTCCCGGACTATAGAAAATAAAGAGGTAATAAAATACTTAATTACCTTTGAAGGAAATCCTAAGTTAAGGAATCTTTCCGCAAATGTTCTTTCCTTTGAAAATAGTATGTTTAAAAAGTACATTGGGTACATAAACTACTTTATTTCCAAAATCAGATCTTGAAAAATAACTTGAAGGTAGTTGATCGATTGCTTTTGCTTATTTTTTGATGGGAAATACATAGGGTGGTTAGTAGCCTCTTTGCTCATTTACATTCTACTTTTAACTATTTTGCAAAAAACATTCTTCACTTAATATTAAGAAAATAATGCCATTGTGGCCATAACACCACCAAACTATACTCATCGTGGATATGTGTTTTTCTTTTGTAAGCAACTTGCTTTACCCATTATATAAACAGACTTTATTTTTTATGATATGATAGAGAACAGACATCTTCTCAATTCTTGGTCTGGAAATCCAGATAATTCTCTATTGACAAAGTTTAACTGTTTAGGAATCTCTGACCTCTTCTTTAAGTGCTCCCTTAAAGAGATACCAAGAATTAGGATTATTGAGTTACTATGGTAACATTAATAAAGACACGTATTTCCCTGATTTAAGTTTTAGAGGCAGTTTCTCTGTAGGAATGAAGTATATCTACCCTCAAGGTCCTTTCTCCCATGCTGGGCCCCAGAAGACCTCATTCTGTGCTCAGTTCCTCTGAGTGTTTTAGCTTAAGGCTTGAGATGGTGAATTTCTGAGTTAAATGGTGCTTCTGATTTTCCACAAGTCCATTATAGATAATGAAAGACTTTAGATGTTTTTTCAGAAACTTGTCACAAAGCCTTTTCCAACTATAAAATAGAAATATAATTTAAATAGCTGTGACTCAGTACTCAGGACTTTTAAAATGGCTTAGAGAGGCTTTTTTATGTTTGAGAATTGCTTTCTAACAGAGAGAGAAATAATAAGCCATTCTCATTAAGAGCGTTAACTATTAACAGAATAGATTTTCTTTCTGTTTCTTAAATATTTTTGTATCTTATCTAATAGATTTATCTCCCAAACTGGACTCCTGACATTTTTGAATATTACATTTTTTCTTAATTCCTAAACTAGAAATTATTTTTTGGGTTACTGGTATTCTTTTGAGTGGCATCTCTATAGAGAGTCAG
Source organism: Puma concolor (assembly GCF_028749965.1). Lineage (NCBI taxonomy): Eukaryota > Metazoa > Chordata > Mammalia > Carnivora > Felidae > Puma > Puma concolor. Next base: position 118,916,201 of record NC_141671.1, on the reverse strand, counting down.
TTTTCAGTGTCCTCATTCCACAGTACAACCCCCACCCCCTTGTTCACAAATGATTTATATCTCCCCTGATGATGTGTGTCACACTTCTGTGCTAACTGTACATTCAGTGATGGGGGTGGGGTAGGAGGTGCTAGGCAGAAGTTATGCTCACACCAGACTGAATGCATATGATTTTAATTTAGAAAAATTATAAATTGTTGCCTTTCATTTCGTGGGGAGTTATTCCCAAATATATAAAACTATGAATTTCAATTTAAGACTACCAAATATCTATATTTTCCAAAGAAAAACATTTGTAGAACAAGATCATAATGTTGGCTGATTTCTCAAAAAGCAAGAATTTATATTTTTCTGTATTGTAGGATGTTAGATGTCAATTAAGTATGAAAGAGATGAGTAACGTTTGCTTTAACCAGAACTTTTGATTACCTTTAGTAAATTATTTGCATATTTTGCATACTCCTATAGCACTATTTCTCTTACCTGGCAGTTTACACTTTTCTAATTATTATTATTATTTTTTTAATGTTTATCTATTTTGAGAGAGAAAGAGAACACGTGTGCACATGCGTGCCCGAGTAGGGGAGGGGTGGAGAGAGAGGGAGAGAGTCCCAAGCAGGCTGTGTGCTGTCAGCGTGAGGCTGTCACAGGGCTCAATCTCCTGAACCGCGAGATCATAACCTGAGCCGAAATCAAGAGTCGGATGCTTAACACACTGACCCACCCAGGCATCCCTATAGCTTTCTAATTATTTTGATGATTATTTGCAATCATTTGCTTAGTTGTCTTTCCTTGTTAGATTCCTATATAAGACAGGGTCAAGATTTTCTTATTGAGATGTGTATACATAATGGCTAGGTACTGTCATTCACTTAGAAGTTCTCAATAAATAGTTGTGTGTTTGAATGACTACATCAGAAGTCTGTTGACATAATATTTTTGCATTAATATTTTGTAGATTGACGGAAATTAAGAAATTTTATTTTTTGTTGCAGATTCTGGTCTTTTTTGTGTTCCATTGACAGTATTGTTAGAACAAGATCAGAGGAAAGTACCAGGAACTCGAATACCCTTGATATTTCAAAAAGTAAGTAAGCCTAGATGGGTCAGCATAGAGAGAACATACTTGAACTAATAGAAGTTTTTTTCCTTGGCATTCATAATATTATAATCTCATTTTCCAATTGATGTGCTCTTTTATTTTGTACTTTGATTTTTCTATTCAGGAAACAAATTTGTTTCAAGGGCTCATAATTTTTATTTCATGGTGATGTTTTCTGTGTTATTACTATAACTGTGATTACCTGGCATCATTTTCCTGTCTTATATTAGCTAGCTTGGTATAATTGAGATTTCAATTCTATAATACACAGGAGTGGGAACTGCTTATAAGTTTCTAGGGAATTGTATCCTCATGAATATTTCATGCCTGTATGTATTTCCCAAGCTTTCCTATTTACAGTGAGGATGTCCAATTTAATTTACTAGTGCCTACTTCCAAAGTAGGCAAAGAAACCATAAAGTAGAATTAGAAAGTGATTGCTAAACTATCAAGTCACTGGTGTGATCCACGCTCAATTATTCATAAGGGGAGGATCTATGGCAATATAAAAATTTCAGTCTAATCTCTGAGCCATCATTGTTCAGAAACCTAGATTCTAGGTGATAAAAGCCAGGAATGCTACAGCGAGGAAGGTAGGTCAGATCAGTTAGGGACTACCCAAGCTGTAGATTTTTTCCAGCACATCACAATTTCTGAAAGCTCTGGGGAGAGCAAGAGTGGCAGTGGGAACTTTCACAATTGGCTGGCTCAACAAACTCATTCAGTAGTAAAGCTTAGTCTCCTTGGCACGGATTCTTCTGCTCTTCCAAACCAGTCATTAGCAGTCTTAGCTAGTAACCTCTGATTGCATTATTCCTCATGTTCACCATTACACCCAAACCTGTAGCTCATTGTTTCTCCTAATGATCTTTGCTCCACGCCGTGTGTTCTACTCATCAGCCTCTGCCAGTCCCTGCCTGTAGACCTTGTATCTGTGTGGATAGTTGTCAACCGTGCCTGTGATTAGCTGGAGATGCTAACAAATGTGGGCCATGTATTCACATCAGTTTAAGTAAAAGGTGCACGTTACCACCACAGATGACTGTATGGAGCAAGGATCTCAGCAGCATCCTTTCCAAGTGGATATGGGTTCTCCAGAGAAACAGAACCGATAAGGTGTTGTGTGTGTATGCATGTTTGTACAGAGAGATTTCTTTTAAAGAATTGGCTTATGCCATTGTGGGAACGGCACATCTGAAATAGAGCAGTCCAGAGTCTGGAAACTTGGCCAGAGGTGATAATGGCAGCGTTGAGCCCAAAACCTGCAGGTTGGAAACTCCTGTAGGCTTTCCATGTTGTAGTCTTGAGGCAGGATTGCCTCTTCTTTGGGAAACCTCAGTCTTTACTGCTGAGTCTGCCAACTGATTGGATGAAGCCCACCCACGTTATGTAGAGTCATTTGCTTTACTCAGAATGTACTGATTTAAGTGTTAATTACATCGTAAAAAATACCTTCACAGTAACATCTAGGCTGGTGTTTGACCAAATAACCAATGATGAGTCACGCTGGACTTTTATCAAATTCACCATCATACTAGTGAAGAGTAAGCTTTGGTCCCCACAGAAATTCGGAAATTGTCTCCTGATCAGGCTGAGGATTGAATGCAGTCCCCTGTGATTTTCTCTTGGAATTGTTTTCTCATTTATTATTTTACATTTCTGTCACTCATTTCAACATTCTGAAGACTCAGGCTTCCAACCAGTTTGAAGTTGTTAGATAATAGCCTTAAAGTCTTTTTGTTCACATAAAAAATAAGGGTATAAAGAGTTTACTCTTGGATGGGGCACCTGGGTGGCGCAGTTGGTTAAGCGTCCGACTTCGGCCTGGTCACGATCTCGCGGTCCGTGAGTTCGAGCCCCGCGTCGGGCTCTGGGCTGAATGCTCAGAGCCTGGAGCCTGTTTCCGATTCTGTGTCTCCCTCTCTCTCTGCCCCTCCCCCGTTCATGCTCTGTCTCTCTCTGTCCCAAAAAATAAATAAAAAACGTTGAAAAAAAATTTAAAAAAAAAAAAGAGTTTACTCTTGGATAAAACTCCTCTACTTGCGTCCCCTCTGAATTATAAGCACAAAAAATACAGTCATCTGTCACTGAAAAATATTTTTTGAGTGATCAACTCTCACCCCAATTAGGTATTTCCTCCATTTTGTACAAAGGAAAGAATTGGAAGTCACTGATTTGCAAAAAAAGATTTATCAATTTTTAGAGGATTATACTTTTTTATTTATTAAGAATTATACCCCCAAAAGGGCTTTAACAAAGCTTAGCTAATATCTGTGAATCATATCTGTTGTTTTCTTGTTAGTTTTGTTTTGTTTTTGCTCAGACACGTTGTTTAAACTGTAGTCTCAGAAAGAGTTAGGGAAATAGAAATATTCTTAATTTTTATCTATAGAAAAATTCTGACAAACTGGCAAATTCTCACTGTCACAGGAATCTGCCAAATCAAAGATACTTTGTGTCAAAAACTTCTGACTTCATTTTCAATTCATAAATTTGTGTAAGTATGTAATCTCTCTTGGGAAATAGTATGAACATTATTGATAAATTATGTAATGTCTCTTGTAGGATAAATTACTAAAAAGCAGCCTGATTAAAATATAGATCAATATAGTTATTTTTCATTTTTAAGTCTTGAAAGTAAAAGTGCTATAGAATATTATTTATATTTTGATAATGCTATATAATGTGGTAGCTAAAAAGTTATTTTTAAAAAAACGTTTAATGTTTATTTTTGAGAGAGAGAGCGTGAGCAGGAAAGGGGCAGAGAGAGAAGAAGACACAGAATTCTAAGCAGGCTGCAAGCTCTGAGCTGTCAGCATGGAGCCCGACGCGAGGCTCGAGCTCACAAAGTGTGAGATCATGACCTGAGCTGAAGTCGGATGCTTAACTGACTGAGCACCCAGGTGCCCCATAAAAATGTTACTTTTAAAGAGAGAAATATGAAGAAAACACATGGCATTCTTTGAGGCAATATATATGCATATCTCTATTGAATGCTGCTCTTTCACATTAGAGAATAATGAAAAGAACTTAAATATAAAAATTTAAGACTTACTGTCAATTATTTAGAAATTATCCATTTTTCCTGTGTATTTAATGAAAACGGAAGGCATATATTACTGCTAGGAACTAATTTGCTGTAGCAGCTAGCACAGAATTTTATTTTTTGCCACTAGAACATTTTAAACATTTTAGAAGATGAAATAAAAATGAAAATTGCTTGAACAGTGAATAAATTTTGCATGGTCTTATTTGATAAATTTGGTTTTAAATCCTTTATTGAATAATGCCCTTCTCATCTGAGATAATTCATGTAAAGGTTTGCTGTGGGTTTACTATCTAACGTAATTGAAAAATGTGATCTTGGAAAACATTCCAGTTGAATTTTTAAAAATCGTGTACTGCTTTGACTGGTCAAGGATGGTTCTTTCTTCAGCTGCTAATAAATCCTTAGGAGAATTTCGAGACTACCCTTTGCTTTATTCTTACCTGACTCCCCCAAGATCAGTGCATTCTTTGGCCATAATCCAGGGATAGAAGAAGTGAGGTCATTAAAGAAAAATTACCTCTCTTCCAGTGTCTACACAGTACAATATATCTGATTTCAGGACATCTAGACAAAGGTCAGGAGACCTCATTTTATGATACCATGCTTTGCTCCTAGTAGACATTTGTATAAGCAAGGGAGAAGCAGTAAGTTTCGTGCAGTTTATAGAGCCTTGGTAAATCATTAAAGGAGATTTCTCTGGGGGAAAAAAAAAAGATAAAAATTTACATTCTTTGGCACTCTGGAAGATTTTATTTATGTCTTAGGGTGTGCAGAGAGATTTTAGTAAGTTTGGGGATGAGTGAAGAGTAGGTTTGTCTTTTGTGAAGTTATAAGACTTGTGGAAAGGGGTGGGTGGTAGGAAGGAAAACCTGTCTGATACTAGTAATTGCCTTATATTTAACCTGAGGACAAGGAAATGGATTTCCTTAAAATAGCAGAGTACCCCCTATAAAGCCTTTGGGCACTGCCCAGGGAATACATATTTCAATTGGAAGATCACTCTGCCAAGAAACTAAGCACTTTTTTTTTAATCATCTTCCTAAGCTTCCAACAGTATGCCATTGTAATTTCTCCATTTGCCTTAATCTTGTAGGTTTTGGCATTATTTAAAAAAAAAAATTTGTTACTTTAATGCGTTTCTGGAGACAGACCTGTATGTATTCACTGGGTATCAGGTACTATTTAAAAACCCTATACAAGAACTGTTTTTACTTAGGTTTACCACCAAAAGCTTAAAAGCTTAAAAATGAATATTCACAAACCGTTTTTTTTTCTTCATACCATAAATAATTATTTCAAACAAACCAAAAATGAGATGTAAATGTGCAAGTACTGGAATTTCCTAGATTTATTTGATTGCAGAACATACATTTCTGGAAAAGCGGAAGAAATGGATGGTCTCAGTGGCTTTTAAACAATGAACATCTTCAGTCTCCATTTGTTTAGAGTGTGACAGCTGTTGTGTGAAATTATACACTTCTGTAATAAAGGAGAATAAAACCCAACTTTTTCTAATTTGTGAGTAAAGTTTCGGGGCTTCACTGGTTTGCAGGGTAGGGCTAGCGCCATAGCATTCAAAACTTGGTGAAACCCAGTTTGCACGTCAGCTTGCGTGTATTTATATGTGAAGCAGATCTTAAATTTGGAATTGTACCTCTCAAGAATACCCAAGTCAGAATGTTCTTCTGTTTCTACGCAGCTGATTTCTCGGATTGAAGAGGGAGGCTTGGAAACTGAAGGTCTCTTAAGAATACCCGGAGCTGCCATTAGGATCAAGGTGATCTCTGAGTTCCACCAGTGTTGTTTAATTCTGCTTTGCCATTTTATTTTTAAATACTTTAAATGTATGTTTATTTTTGAGGGGGGTGGGGAGGAGCAGAGAAAGAGGGAGACCCAGAATCCAAAGCAGGCTCCGGGCTCTAAGCTGTCAGCACAGACAGCTTTGGCCTTTTAAAAGGTAACTTGTCTTCCCCACCCCTTCTTCCCATGTATAACGATAAAACCGCTTAATTTTTTTTAGGTTTATTTATTCATATTGAGAGAGAGAGAGCTTGAGCAGCGGAGGGACAAAAAGGAAGGGAGACAGAGAATCCCAAGCAGGCTCCACGCTGTCAGCGCAGAGCCTGACTTGGGACTTGATCCCACAAACCGTAAGATCGGGACCTAAGCTGAAACCAGGGGTAGGATGCTTAACTGACTGAGCCACCCAGGTGACCCTTCACATTCAGTTTGTATTTAGTTTTCTGTTTTCTTAACATTCAGTTTATATTTGGTTTTATGTAGTCTTTGCTGATTTTTATAGGTTTTGATTTCTCTTCAGAATCACATTAGCTGTAATAATACCATGATAAATAAAGAAGCAAATAATTTTAATGTCTTTGCTGTGCAAGCCTAGAATAGGCACAAAAGCATAACAAGCAAAAAGACATGAGTAGTTTCATCCTTCTCAGGAAAAGAGAACATGATGAGTCAAAGTATCAATAGGGGGACTGGTGGTGGATTTAGTCAGCATGAGTAATAGCAATTGAAAAAAGTCAGGATGGGCGCCTGAGTGGCCCAGTCGGTTAAGCGTCCCACTTCGGCTCAGGTCTTGATCTCATGGTTTGTGGGTTCGAGCCCCGCGTCAGGCTCCTTGCTAACAGCTCAGGTTCTGTGTCTCCCTCTCTCTCTCTCCTTTCCTCCTTGTGCTCTCTGTCTCTGTCCCCCTCCCCAACTTGTGCATGCTCTCTCTCTCTCTCAAAAATGAAATAAACGTAAAAAAAAGATTAAAAAGTCAGGATGATAAACTCCAGCAGGGGAGCAGAGTAGGAGACATGACAATAGTCCCCATACAGAAGTCTTTGGGAGCTGACAGAATGAGACTCTGCCCCACTGCTATCCTGACTTTCATACTTCCTGTCTCACTGGATGCCAGGTAGCCCAAGCCTGGCTTGTGAAAGAGATGAGGTGATTCCCAGACTTGCCCTTCCTCCCTCCCCCTGTCACCTTTTCTGGCAAGGTGGCATTTTGTTCCCACTCTCTTGGGATGCTGTGTATCTTCCGCCTTTCTCCCTGTCCCCCAGCTCCTGCTCTGGGGATAAAGCATCCAGTAAATGCATGTAAAGATGGACTCACCCTGCAGATGAGGCATAGTACATCAGCGTCCCAGGGGAATTGCATTTTACAGGGGCCTCATGCTTGAAATTGTGGCTGTATCTGGGAAACGTGTCTAGGAAGAGGTTTTGGTTAGCAGCCACTAACAGTCTCCTCTCCAAAGTCAGCTTTGGCTCTCACCTGAGAAGAGCACAAGTCTTCCAGAATTTGCAAATCCAAGAGAAAACAGGATAGGGAGAAGAGAGATTTTCTCTTCGTTTCCTCAAGACCTATTCTATCGGACATTTTTAGAACTGAATCAGGGAGAAACGACTCTTGGTGGGCGCACGTGCTCTTTGCCTGTGACTGAGGCTGTGGGACTGCCAGGACTGGAATTAGTATTCATACCTTGCACGGTTCACATCATCTGCTTATTTTGATAAGCTTCCTCAATGTAGGATGCTAGTTTCGGCCTACCTGGCTCTTACTGCATAGGGTGATCTCGGTTTAATCAGATTCGAGTAACCTGATACATATACCCTGCTCACAAATTTCATTCAGCTTGTGTCCCGTGGGTTTGGTGTCTGGTTCACAGAGGTCCCTGAAACTGCTTTGGGGTCCGTGTACGTTTGATTAGGTGCCATTGGTTGTTTTTGTTTTTGTTTTTGTTTTTGTTTTACCAACAGTCAAACATGGATAGTGTGTGTGATTCTGAGATAAGTTCTGTTGAGAAGCACGTCCTCTTACAGAGAAAGAATCCCTCAGAAACAGGTAGCGTGACTTCAGATTACCCACATCGGCAAGAATACCGCTTCTCAGTTCACTAATTAGCACAATGTGATGGCCAACTCCTAAGAGTTGTAAACACATTTCCTTGAGTATAGGGTAGTGAACAGAATGCATGTTTTACATTTTTGACTGGAGGGCTGGCAGACCAGCTCTTAGAAATGTAATTTCTAAGAAGGTCAATTAAGTGGATTCATTTGACTCAACTCTTCAACCCAGCCTATTGTCACATCCCAAATTATGCAGCAGCTGGTCCATTATAAATAATTTAAAGATAATATGCAAAGTTTTTGGTTGTCTTTCTCCCCAGCCCCACCAAATTCTTTATACTCTTCTGCCTACTCTCCCCAGCCCTTCCCCCTCCCTCTCAATCCTCCCCCTCTCCTTTTTCCTCTCCCTCTTCCTTACTTCTTCTCTCCTTCCCTCCTTCCCTCCTTCCCTCCTTCCCTTCCTCTCCCTTTGCCTCTCTTTCCCCTCCTCCCCATTTCTAGGCTCACCTGTATGTATTTCACCAATTACAAAAATAAGTAGAGGGCAGAGTTGTGTTGGGAAGAGAAAGCGGACTAAATTCACCTCGCAAGAAAAATGAAGAATATTCTTTGGGAGAACAGTTTAAAATAATCAAGGACGTGACAGAAACTTGGAAGGATTTCCAACATAATAAGATTTATGCCACAGTGAAATGCATGTAGAAAATAGTGATTTTGAAACTAAATTGATTACTAATAATTTGGCAAATCTTATGGAGTCCTTGAGGTAAATGAACTTGGTATTTCTAATTTTGCATGGACTCCGACTGTTTTCCACAGCTAACAGCAGGATGGCTGTGTCACTTACGGCTTACCATAAGTAAGCCAATATACCAAGACAGGTATATTGATGTATTTTCAGGCCTCATTTGCTGTAGAATTTGGTTTTCCATTTCCCAGAGGTGACTAATCAGAGGTAGCCTTCTGCCTACAGCCCCAAGATTGATTATGTATTTTGTTATGTAATGTACTTCTAAATAATTTAAAACAGACTTGATAAAAATGAGTTTTTAAAAATTGAGTGAAAAATTAACATAAAGCCCCCCAGATGGAAAGACTATTTCCACTAATCTTTTTTTTTAATAAAAAAATGTTTTAATGTTTATTTTTGGGAAAAAGAGAGTTCATATGAATGGGAGCGGCAGAGATAACAGAGGATCCGAAGTGAGCTCCACGCTGACAGCAGAGAGCCCATTGGGGGGGCTCGAACTCCCGAACTTGCGATCATGACCTGAGCCACCCAGGCACCCCTTAACTAATCTTTTAATTAAACCTTTACTGCTTAGGGTCTGTTGCATATCCAGGAGAATGTATACCATTTTTGCATTTCGGGGGCCATGGGTATAATTTTTCATTGGAAAAGTATGCTTGGCGGAGTAGTATTTTTCTGAGTGACAGAGAAGTACTTTCAGATTCTTTCGAGAGAGTACAATCTCTTGTAAAGTGGGAAGTGGATCACACTTTCAGCAGGAAAAAAAAAATACACTTACTGTAGCTTTTTTTTTTTCTTCTTCTTCTGCCTTTCAGAATCTTTGCCAAGAACTAGAAGCAAAGTTTTATGAAGGGACGTTTAATTGGGAAAATGTCAAGCAGCATGACGCGGCCAGCCTGCTGAAGCTGTTCATCCGGGAGCTGCCCCAGCCGCTGCTGAGTGTAGAGTATCTGAAAGCCTTTCAAGCTGTCCAGAGTAAGTGCCATCTCTCTCTGGAGCAGTCCTTGTCCTGCTGCCATCCATATTAATTGTTTTAATGACACTTTGCATCCCAAAGGATGTAACCAGATATATTTGGGTAGACAAATTGACTCACTGTCAACGGATGCTTGAATGCCACACATTGTTTTCCTTTTCCTTTAGAAATACGCGTCTCTGAGTAAACGGTTAACAGAATGTTCTCTTCAGGTACAGATTAATTGCATGCCCATCAAGCAATACAACATATTTTCTCGTTAAAACCTGGAACTTCACATTTCTTTTATAATAGAACGAGTCACGTAAAATCTGATACATGTTTTTTTTCTTGCCAAGTGTTAAAAGCAACACTTACTGGAGAAGCTGTGGATTACCAGTTATCATAAAAGCACAGGGAGATGCGGCAGAGCCTGTGATTATTTCCTGAAAAATTAAGTTCTGAAATTGTCATGCAGAAACATGGAACAAATTATTTGGCTGCCTCCCTGATGGAGGGCTGCAAACACCTCCTATCTTGCTGTTTCGTGGTCTTGGGCAAGCTCCAAATTAATGTCTCAAATAGTTGTTGATTCTTTTCCAGTGAATACAGGGATCTTTTAAGGTTTATGTACTGGCATAATTATTCCATTTAGTCCTAGAGGCCATCTGTAAAGGAAAGAAGCCACCACTACGTTCTAATGGCCTTATCTTTAACTTCCAAATTGGGACACTTTCGAGAGTGAACGGGGGCCACTGTTGATGACTATGGTGAGCTCCACCAGACCTGTTCGGGGGAGGATTCCAACTTTTTTTTTTTTAATGGAGATATAATTGACCTATAACATTAGATACAACATAATGGTTTGGTATTTGTATATATCGTAAAATGGTCATTACCGTAAGTCTGATTAACATTCATCACCACGCATAGTCACAGTATATTTTTTTCTTGTGAGGAGAACTTTTAAGACCTACTCTCTTAGCAACTTGCAAATATGCAATACATTGTTATTAACTGTAGTCGCCATGCTGTACATTACATCGCAAGTTTGTGCCTACTGACACCCTTCACCTGTTTTGCCCCCTCACCACCCCTGCCTTTGGCTTGCACCAATTGTTCTTGGTATCTATGAGCTTATTTTTTTGTTTTTGTTTTGTTTGTTCTTCTAAGATTCCACCTGTAAGTGAAATCATATGGTATCTATCTTTGTCGTATTTTACTTCATATAATGTCCTAAAGGTCTGCTCATGTTGTCACAGGTGGCAAGATATTGTTCTTTTTATTTTATGGCTGAATAATTCTGTTATTTTCCAGGCTATTCCTCAAGTGTATAATATTGAGATGATTCTCATGTGTCATTTCATAACATTTCTTCAGAATTTCTAGGGGGAGACATGACCGAAATCCTCATCTGTTTAAAATATTTGTAATGGTTAAGTTATACTGTTTTGCATATATTCTTTGGAAATGGATTCAAGCACAAATTTATTCCTGAGGAACAAAATACCAAAATGACTCCAAATATCCCTGAGTATTACTTATATGGGTTAAGGGCTAATAAAAAGTGATAAATATCAATGCTAATAAGGTACCGCTTCAACTTGGTCATTGCTGATTGGTTTTTTCATTCGTTCCATGGATGTATGGTGACCACTTACTGTGTTTCGGACTCAGTTTTTCATATTCCTTTTGGAATTGATGGACTCTTCCCATGTAATGTGTTCACTCACCAGTAAAGAAACAAACTTCAGTGTTACAGATGCATCTTGACACCTTACCACAGAAGGTCCCACTTTCTGTGTCTCTTCGTTGGGGAGTGATTATCACGCAGAAGTTAAGATGATTTCCAAAGCGCTGTTGTATGTCTGCAAACATAAGGCCGCTCATCATACGATCACAGTTGGAAGTGAGCATTCCGAGGGAGAGGGAAACTCTAAAGCAGCAGCTGTTTCTCCTGATCTCTCTCAAACACACTCAAGAATGCTCACTGCTCAGTTGTTGTGTCTTACATTTCACAGTGATGTTTATGCCAAATAACTTTTTTCTTACAAAATGCAAAAAAGGAAGTAAAAAAAATGTTGGGTAAAGAAAAGAGTTTAGATTTATTTAATCTGTTTGCAGATCTTCCAACCAAGAGGCAACAACTACAGGCTTTGAACCTTCTTGTCATCCTCCTGCCCGATGCAAACAGAGACACCCTGAAGGTCAGCAGATTCATTTACATTAAATACCCCTCAGAACTGGGCGCCTGGGTGGCTCAGTTGGCTAAGCGTCCGACTTTAGCTCAGGTCATGATCTCACGATTCCATTCGTGAGTTCGAGTCCCGCTTTGGGCTCTGTGCTGACAGTTTGGAGCCTGGAGCCTGCTTCGGATTCTGTGTTTCCCTCCCTCTGCCCCTGCCCCTGCCCCGCTGGCACATTCTCTGTCTCTCTCCCCTCTTCCTCCCCCCGCCTATCCCCACCTCAAATATTAAAATTAATATCCCTCAGAACTAGGCAAAGTAATTTTTCATTATTTGTGGCAAAACAATGCGATGTTTTCATGGAAACATTGCTAGTAGTCTATGAAGAAAACACCGATTTTTTAAGGATAGATGGTGGAAGTTTTTAACTCTTTATTAATGCATTTAGTAAGTTAGTCATATTAACAGTATTATCAGGTGTTTAATTTTTGCTCTAACTCTTCTACAAAACCAATGAGTGAGGTTTCATTTTTTTTAATAGAAACATGGGTGCCTTGGGGTTTTTCCTTTTTATTTTTCTACGTTTTCCAAATTTTATTTAATGAGTGTACAGTAATTTGAAAAATGAATGTTTAAAAAGAAAGTAAGACTCATCAAGCATAACCTGTTGCCTAAAGATGTTATATTGTTTGTGGTTCTATGCAATAGAGTTTGAAATAAGTCATAATGATTTTGAAATGTTTGCTTAGCCAAAAGATAGACCAACTCAAACCACTTCTAGTTATTCCTCTAAGGACTTACCCTGAGTTTCTGATTTACATCATCATTTCAAATTGATTTGGTCTATATGATTTAATACCATTTATTATAAACATTATCAGGGGCTTTTATAATGATCAGTGGATTGTTCCACATTGATTTATTTTTGTAACAGCAAAATTTTGTAGAGCATTTGTAAAGGTTTAATTATAAACTTACAGAAGAAAGAAAAATTTTAAAATATTTTAGAAAGAGTATGTACCCCAAGTTTTGCCATTGTCTTAAAATTTGGGGGGAGGGGCACCTGGGTGGCTTAGTTGGTTGAGTGTCTGACTCTTGGTTTCAGCTCGGGTCTTACCTCGTGGTTCATGGGTTGGAGCCCCATGTTAGGTTCTGAACTCACAGTACAGAGCCTGCTTGGGATTCTCTGTCTCCTTCTCCCTGCCCCTCCCCTGCTCACTCGCTCTCCCTCTCTCTCTTTCTGTCTCTCTCAAGAATAAATAAACTTAAAAAAAATAAAGTAGAATGGGGGTAAGATCTATTAAAAAAAAGAAACTTATGTAGATGAGGGTAGAACCCATGCCCCTTTACCTCCTACATTTCTTTCTACTTAAAGTTACAAAATCGTGCCACGAAATTTCATGTCAAGAAAACAAAACCAGTAAGTAAATGTTGGAAGTTTTCCTGGACCTCATTGAGACTCCTTGAACAGAAACTAGGTGAATGATAGTTCTTTCGTGCCCATGGCATGGATGTTAATACTCAACTTTTCTGGATGGAAGAGTTTATGAGGATTACTGGGGTAAAAACCCTGCCTCTTCTACAGGAGAGCTTCCAAAGAGTTACTCCCTTTACTAAGTCGGGGAAAAAAAATCTTCTTCACTGACTGTTACATGCATAACTGAGAAGGCGGCAATGGGTGGGGTTTTGGAGACAGGGGCCGACTCCAGTAAGGGTTACATTTAAACATTGTGTGACCAGGCTTGCCGTGTACAGGTAGACTATTGCTGAGATGGGGACATCTGGCTCAGGACAGAGCAGGGACTGAGTTCCAGTCTGCTTGTAGGCCTTGGCCTGACACAGGGCGTCAACCGCCCAGGAAGAGAAACTGAACCCATCATTTTTCTTATTCACATAGAGGTACCTGTCTGTGATGGCTCTGTGAATGACCAGTATAAGGCGGGAATTGAAAAGACATGATTTAGGGCACCTGGGTGGCTCAGTCAGTTAAGCATCCGACTTCAGCTCAGGTTATGATCTCATGGTTTGTGGGTTTGAGCCCTGTGTCAAGCCCTCTGCTCAGAGCCTGGAGCCTGCTTCGGATTCTGTGCCTCCATCTCTCCGCCCCTCTGCTGCTCTCTCTCTCTCTCTCTCTCTCTCTCTCTCTCTTTCAAACATAAATAAACAGGAAAATTAAAAAAAAGACATGATTTACTTAAAATATGTCTGCATTCAAATGAGTTCAGATCATTGTGAGAGCAAACACTTATTCCAGTATGGTTGCTATCGGGCAAGGCTGGTCTTCAACTTAAGTTTGGAATTCGCCTTCAGACTCCCAGGCACACTCTTGAAAATTGTTTGAAAAAAAATGTTTCTTTTTAAAATTTTAGAATATGTTTAATTTTTGCATATAAGGTTATGGGAGTACAGTTTTGTAAATAAGGTGGGAAATACTTTTTGGGGGATAAAATGTTGGACAATGAAGGGGCACCTGGGTGGCTTAGTCGGTTAAGAATCCAGCTTCAGCTCAGGTCATGATCTCGCGGTCCATGAGTTCGAGCCCCGCGTCGGGCTCTGTGCTGACAGCTCAGAGCCTGGAGCTTGCTTCAGATTCTCTCTCTCTCTCTCTCTCTCTCTCTCTCTCTCTCTCTCTCTCTCTCTCTCTCTCTCTTCCCCTCCCCAGCTCACACTCTGTTCTCTCTGTCTCTCAAAAATGAATAAATGTTAAAAAAAAAATTGGAAAATGAAAACAAACCCAGTAAATTTAGTAATTAAGCTTTATTTAAGAGCTTAATTAGCCTTGGGGCGCCTGGGTGGCGCAGTCGGTTAAGCGTCCGACTTCAGCCAGGTCATGATCTCGCGGTCTGTGAGTTCGAGCCCCGCGTCAGGCTCTGGGCTGATGGCTCAGAGCCTGGAGCCTGTTTCCGATTCTGTGTCTCCCTCTCTCTCTGCCCCTCCCCCGTTCATGCTCTGTCTCTCTCTGTCCCAAAAATAAAATAAACGTTAAAAAAAAAAAAAAAAATTTAAGAGCTTAATTAGCCTTGATGAGTGTTTAAAACACAGATTCAAATAATAGAAACACTGAAACAAATATGCTATATGTACAAGAAAATAAACCACTTACATTTAGTTCTAAGTGAAGGAAAGCTCTATAACAAGGTAATTTCCAGAAGCTTAATGCAAACTTCCCCAATTTTCATGAGCCTCGGGCTGCTCCTTCTGTTGCCATTCAGAGAGATGGGATCCTGTGTATGACCTTTGTAGACTGTTACTATAGCACATGGAGTGGTTTGGAGGCATTACTGTGTCCCAACACCACGTCCTACTTTAAGCCTAAAGAGGTGTCTTTGGGCAAACTGCTTTTTCTGCCTTGAATTATTGTTCATTTGAATCATTGATCATAACTACTTTTGGAGGAATAATGAAAACTGATGTTATCAACAGGGCATCCATGTTAATATAATCATTGGCGTTTATTTAGTTATTTAGTCATTTAGTTAGTTTGAAGAAGTTAACTATACACATCGTCTTGCCCACTCCTGGTAGGCTGGGGAATTCGTATTCCAGTTTTACAAATAAGGCTTTAAAGGGCAGAGAGAGCAAAAGTTTACCCCAAAATCACATACGGCTAATAGCTAACTGTGCTGGGACTCAAGCTGGGTTTTCAAGGAGTAGGTCCAGTGATACTTGTGTAATACCAGACTGGTGACAGATACTTTTTTAAAAAGGGCGGTTCTTGGGGTGCCTGAGTGGCTCAGTCAGTTAAGTGACTGGCTCAGCTCATGATCTCACGATTGGTGAGTTTCAGCACGGAGCCTACTTGCGATTCCCTCTTCCTCTCTCTCTGTCCCTCCCCTGCTTGTGCTCCTTCTCTTCTGTGGCTGAGTGCTGTCTCCCTTTCTCCCTCTCTCTCTCAAAATAAATAAACTTTAAAAAATAATAATAAAAAAATAAAAAGGACAGTTCTCTTTCAGGTAAAGAGAAAATATATCTGAAGATGAAGTGCTTTCAACAAAGGCGAGGCTAACATTTTATTAATTTCATATCTACATACCCAGAAACACAACATTCTAGTATTCTAATAGTAATAGTTTGAATAATCTTATTGCATATGTGCGCTACAATTAAAGTGGTTTATTACCTAATCTCTGTAATTTATGCTCTGTAAAGAAAGAGATACACTGGTACCTGAATAATTATTCTGGTCTCTGGAACAAAATTAAAATTTTTTCCCCAAACCTCACCAATTAATCTTTTGTTCTCATTTGAGAAGGTATTGTTTCTATATAGCCTTATGCTTAGATTACAATTTAACTTTCTGAGCACTATACCAGAAATTAGATACATAAATCTTATTGCTAGGTATTGAGTCTGTGCCTTTAGTTTGTTTCAAAATTTTGAGGTCTATATAGCAGCTTTACTTGATTTAAGATCCATCTGTTAACACAGGCTTTCCCCCCCACCCCCGTCCAAATCCTGTGAGAGATGAACACAGTTTTATTGTTACTCTTTTTCCACTTTGGTACAGTTTATTTGACCCTTTACAGATAGGGACTTCAAGCTAAATATGAAAACATGAGTCTTTTAGTACTTAAGAGTTCCGAAAGGAAAGCCAAATAGACCTTCTCCAGCATTAGCTAGCTCTATGACCTCTAGCACATTACTTACATTCTCTTACACTTTGTTTGCTCATCTGTAAAATGGGGATAATTACAGCCTCTATCTCCAGTAAGGAGTAAGTGAGGTGATATCGGCGATGTGCTTAAAGCAACCTCTCCCTCACTCAGAAAACACTGAATACTTGTGTAGTTATTATTGTGATTGTTTGAGACCAAAATCAAGGATAAAGGGAAAAGAAGAACTGAAAGGAGGAGGGTGAAGTAAGCTCCTGTGGCCTCTATGGAGGGTAGGCTCAGAGGACACAGGAGTGTTGCCAACAGAGGTGGGAAGTGGGTGGCATCACCAACCCGTTGGGGTGAGAAGTTCCTTTTTATTTACACATTCAGTTTTTCAAAACTCTCTTCTCTTTTTGTCTCTCCATTCCCCCTTCTTCCATGTGACAGTCTCCATTCTTTTTAGATTTCATGTCAGCTAGCTATTGAGTACCTTAAAGCCATTCTAAGGGAATATATATATGTATTTTATTTATATATTTATATATATATATAAATATATATATAACTTATATATATATTATTTATATATGTATTATTTATATATATTTATATATAATTATTTCCATAGTTCAATATATATATAGAATATATTGAATATATATTATATTGAATATATATTGAATATATTGAATATATTGAATATATATTATATTGAATATATACATATATATATTGAATTCCTAAAGATAAAAGCGAAGCTCTTCCTGAAGCAAGTGCATCTTACTATGATATTTTAAATTGCTTTTCAGTGCTCCGTGGCTCTGGTAGGTTCTAGGTCTGATACATCTGCCTCCATTCCTCTCCCAGCTGCCTAGTTCAGATGTGTGTCCTGCCCGCCTCATTCCCCAGGGCCATAGCCCTTGGTAGAAACAAAGCACCACCTCGGACCATCCTGGAGTTCGTTACCCAAATGGAGAACTGTTGATGACAAGGCCCATTGGATGTAGCTAGTTGACTGTGGTTATGCACAACTTGTTATTTTTTAACTAAGTAAAAATCCCATATGCTACAGTGCTTTAATCTCTTATCTTCATGAGAACACAAATCTCAAAAGAGCTATTTCTGTTTTAGGCCCTGCTTGAATTTCTCCAAAGAGTTATAGACAATAGAGACAAAAATAAGATGACAACTATGAATGTAGCAATGGTCATGGCCCCAAATCTCTTCATGTGTCACGCACTGGGTTTGAAGTGCAGTGAACAGCGAGAATTTGTAATGGCAGCTGGGACAGCTAATATCATGCACTTATTGATTAAGTATCAAAAACTTCTGTGGACAGTAAGTATATCTCTTTAAGTTCTGATAATGAGTGATGATATCTAGATTCTAAAGACTTTTTATGGTTGTATTTTCCTTAAAAAGCTAACCAACAGAGGTGATTTCAAGTGCAATTAAAAAAATGTCTATACGCCTGAAATTGATAGAACACTGTAAGTTAACTACACTGAAATTTAAAAAAAAATGTCCACTTACCGAATCTCCGTTTTTAAAATGCCAGGAATGGTTCGTTATTTCAATTTGGTAACTTCTAAAATATTTTCTTTTTGCTATTGTAATTTCTGAGAATCATTTGTTCCTAGATTGTTGCTAGATAACTCTCAGCATTTATTGGTGAGTTTTTCTTTCCCTTTTAACAAGTGAGGCTGGCTAGTTATTAGAAGGGACTGCAGGTTAGCTAAGGGCTAGGTTGTTGACAGGTGGCTGCTAAAAGGACCAACCATCAAGGTGGTGGCCCTTAATGCCAGTCACCTCATGTCAGGCAGTCTCTAATTTTGGCATATGAGGCATAGAAGATAGCCACTATGACCTTGAACTTTACCAAGCCTCTTTCTGAACCTTACTTACACAATGGGAGGTAAGTTACTTCATGTGGATGCTGTGTCCTCATAGTGAATGAGAAAGAGATGCATTTTTGCATATTTCATGAAGAGTAAGTGTAAAATGGCATAGTCTTGTCAAATAGACAAAACCTTTACTTCTCTCTAAATTTAAAAAATAATTATTTCCATAGTTCAAAATTGTGCCATTTCTTTTTCCTTCCCAAACTTGATTTTATTTCTCCATAGATTCCCAAGTTTATTGTCAACCAAGTGAGAAAGCAAAATACTGAAAATCATAAAAAAGATAAAAAAGCCATGAAGAAACTGCTGAAGAAAATGGCTTATGACCGAGAAAAATATGAAAAGCAAGATAAGAGTACAAACGATGTAAGAAAAACTTGAAGATGTGTATTTATGCAGATTTCAGTATTGTTTTTACTTATCATACAAGAAAAGTGTTTCATATGTTTCTGTAGTATGACTTTCTATCTGCTTCCGGGCCTTGGTACTACTTAGAAGGTAAAGGCCTCAATAATGGCAACTGTGTTTCTACTAATGATCAGTATTAACAGTTGCTCAGGTGTTGATGACTCAGCATATGAGCTGTTAATGGGAAACAAAGGAAAAGAGCAAGACGAGAGTGTCTCAACACCCACCCACCCACACAAAGGACTCTGCAGACTCCGGTTGCCCACTGAATGTGCAATCTCTACTGAGGGAAGAGTCCCTGTTATGAATCACTGATCTTTTGTCTTCAATTTCCTCATCTGTAAAATGGGGGAAAATAACCCAGACAAACAGACCAATGGTTGGTTATGACCAGGATCCTTCCTGGACTTCAGTAAGTACTTAAAGGCCCTTAATTGGATCCCTGGAAGAATTTGGTGAGATTTATGTTGGAATGAAGAAAATTAAAATGTTCACAAAAGAAATTTCTAAATACGAGCATTTATAAACCGCTGTAAGAATATATTAAGAATTGGGTTTAAGATAAGAAAATATGCTACATGAAAACACATTGGAGAAGTGAGTTATCAAAGCTCTAACTTAAGATCATGATGTGAAAGGGTTTCTATTGTTCTGTTTAAGGTGGAGACACCCTGCACAACCAGCACCACCACTGAGGTTACTCAGTTACATGCTGACATCTTGTGGAATAATGTGGAAATGCAATTATCAGCCTTTGATTTTTTTTGGCTTTGGCCTACTTAGGGATCTAGTAATTGTGAAAAAATATATGTACGTATGTATGTGTATATATATATTCTATATTTATAGCTCTCACCACTATGAAATAACAATTTTTGGCATTAAGTATTTTTGGTCAAATTTTAAAGTATCTTTAAGAACATAAAATTTAATTAAGGGGAATTGTAAACAGTGTTCAATTTTTTTTTTTTTGTGGGCGGGGGGAAGGCTTGATCTTATAGATTAGAAAGGGTTTTTGACATTTCATTTTTGTTTAATTGAGAACATTTACTCTAACACTATTACAAATATGTGAATATCATTTTGCTTTGTAGCTCTGCTTATTCATATTAACTCAGGTGACTTCATAGCCCTGTCTTTTTTGTAAGGTGGTTATAACGTGATTCTCTGAGGTATGTTATATATCCAAGAAAGCATTTATGCTGTACCTTTTAAATAATCTTTAGGGGCACCTATGTGGCTCAGTCAGTTGAGCATCCGACTTCAGCTCAGGTCATGATCTTGCAGTTTGTGAATTTGAGCCCCACACTGGACTCACTGCTGTCAGACTGTCAGTGCAGAGCCCGCTTCAGATCCTCTGTCCCCTTCTCTCTGCCCCTTCTAAAGCTTGCGCTTTCCTAAACATAAATATTTAAAAAAAAAAAAAACTAAATCTTTAGATAAAAATTTAAAAGTTGTGTTTTGGAGATGAAACGTTTACATGATTTTGTTATTTACAAAGGATTTGTGTTAACTTGGATTTCTTTAGTTTGTTCGTTGAGTTAATTAGTTGAGAGTTGGTCTGAGAGTTATCTCTGTACTCGTTAGAAGCCATATTGTCATTTTAAGACTTAGGATTTAAATCTTCGCTTTATCATGTATTAGCTGTTAGTCTTTCTGAGTTTTTGTTTTCTGAGAAATTCAGTGGTTCTTCTAATAAAATGCCTCCTTAGTACCAAGGAAGTGGTTTACATGTTTAGGAATTTGAATTTATCCTGAGTGAAATGGGGTCATTGCAGGGTTTGAGCAAAAGCTTGAAAATCTGTGTTTTAAAATGTTCCCTTGGTGGGGGGCGGTGCATGGGTGGCTCAGTCAGTTGAGCGTCCAACCCTTGATTTTGGCTCAGGTCATGATCCTGGGGTCCTAGGATTGAGCCCCGGGGTTGGGCTATGTTTTGAGTATGGAGCCTCCTTGAGATTCTCTCTCTCTCTCTCTCTCTCTCTCTCTCTCTCTCTCTCTGTCTCTGTCTGTCTCTGCCTCCCTCTGCCTCCCTCTGCCTCCTTCTGTCCCACACCTGCTTGTACACTTTCCCTCTCTCTCTTTTTCAAATTAAAAAATCTATTTTAAAAATAATAACTAAAAAATAAATGTTCCCTTGGATGATTGTGTTGAGAATAGATTATAGGAGAGTCAACAGAGATGGGGAGAGGATCACATCTTAATCCAAGTGAGAGACCAGGATGTTAGTCCTGGAGAGGAAGTGGTCAGATTCTGTGTTTTTTGAAGTTAGATCCATTGGAATTTCTTCAAGTTGAAATGATAAGAGTTGTAGGAAAAGGAAGTAAAAGATGACTGCAAGGTTTTGGCTTGAGAAATTAGAAGGCTGGAATTGTCCTCTTGATGGGGGGATCACAGTTTTCAGTCTGGGTGTGTTGAGTGTAAGGTGTGTATTAGATAAATAAGGAGGAATGTTTGGGTGTGTTTAATGGGAAGGTTAGGGCATACTGGCCAGTGAGGTGCATGGAGAGCAGGGGCAGAAGGAAGGCCAGGATCCGTCACTAGGGGGAGCCTGCTTCTATTCTGAGGAAAGCTGTGACCACAGGAGTTACATGATTATGTGTAAATTTTAAAATAGTTGCTGTAAGGGTGCCTGGGTGGCTCAGTTGGTTGAGCGTCCGACTCTTGATTTCAGCTCAGGTCATGATCCCAGAGTCATGGGATTGAGACCCGTGTCAGGCTGTGTGCTGAGCATGGAGCCTCCTTAAGATTCCCTCCCCTCCCTTCCCCTCCCCTCCCCTCCCCTCCCTCTCTCCCTCTCTCCCTCTCCCCCTCTCCTTCTGCCCCTCTCCCCCCCACTCATGTGCACTTTCTCTCTCTAAGGTAAAAATAAATAGTTGCTGCGATGTCAGGTGAAGGAAAGATTGGAGCAGTGAAAAATGGGAGGTTAGGCAGGAGATGCCAGCTAATTTCATTGCTGATAGGAGTACATAAATTGGTAGAATTCCTCTGGAGAGCAGTTAGCATGTGGCAGAGGCCTGAAAACCATGCTCTTCATTGTATTCAGAAATTCCTTTAAAGGGAATAATAACATAGCCATGTAAATAGTTATGCTTAAGTTCATTGCCATATTCCGTATACTGACGAGAATTAGAAGTAATCCACAAGGGTGGAGATGATTGGTTACATGAGTTACGGCATATCTGTGTAATGAAATACCATGGAAATACAA
Source organism: Puma concolor (assembly GCF_028749965.1). Taxonomy (NCBI): domain Eukaryota; kingdom Metazoa; phylum Chordata; class Mammalia; order Carnivora; family Felidae; genus Puma; species Puma concolor. The sequence goes on along the minus strand of NC_141671.1, from coordinate 118,894,198 downwards.
GTGTATATATATGACATCAGAAGATACTCATAATATGTTGAAGAAAAGTTACAAATTCATGAATATTGCCATATTTTTAAGGGGTAGTATCATAATTTTGAATGCTTGCCAGAGATCAGGCATGGTGCAGTTTCATTGAAGAATGAGGTGCAGTTGTCTCATTTTTTACAGACAAAGTGAGGATCAGGGATCTTAAATAACTTAAGCTTATCTAAAAAGGAAATGGTAGGGCTGGAATTTGAATCCAAATCTATATATCCTTAAATCTGGGTGTCTTTACTCTTATTCTCTATTTCTTTAATATCACAGAAAAATTCTGAGAAGGATATATATCCTAGTCTAGGGCTAATGTGTAGTAATACAATGAAAATGTAATAGCGCCATTATTTATTTTTTTAAGTTTATTTATTTTGAGAGAGAGGGAGCACATGTGGGGGAGGAGCAGAGAGAGAGAGAAGGAGAAAGAGAATCCCAAGCAGGCTCTGTGCTGTCAGGGCAGAACCCAGTGTGGGCCTCAATCTCATGAACTGTGAAACCACGACCTGAACTGAGATCAAAAGTCGGAGGCTTAACCAATGAAGCCACCCAGCCACCCCTATACAGCCGCTATTAACATACGTTTAATATATAGCTTTTATCATAGTCCTCCTGGTCAATGCCAACACCCAGCAGAAGGATTGGGAGGAAGTATTAAATGTGAGCCAGAATGACCCACAAGATGTAGAAACTAATTGGATATGAGGAGTGTAGAATGAGGAGGAATCTAGAAAGACTCAGCTGATTTTACTTTGGGTAATTATATCACTGAGTTAAAGCATTAAGCAAAAGGAGCACACTGTTGATGAGGTAGTCAGTTTTTGACGTTTGTAGTTGACTTGCCGGTGTGACAGTACTTTGGCTACGTGGGCTGGAAGCTCAGAGGGCAGCCAGAGCCGGAGGTGTGCTTTTGGGATTAGCCGAGAGATTGCCGTTAAAGCCAAAGGATCCAGTATTTTAGCGGTGGGCCGTGGAAGAGGAGCTGGTAAACGAGACCAAGAAATGATAGGAAGCCAGAGAAAGTTAAGATTATAGCATCTTAGAAGCCTCACGAGGAAGAGTCAAGTAGGTAAAAGGACGTGGTTAGTAGTGCGATAGAGGCCGAGTAAGGTTAACATTGGATGGAGGTCCAGAGCGTTTTGCATTTGAAAAGTCAGTTCTGACTTTGTAGGCCGTTAAAAATCATCACTTTCTGATAGGCTTCAACTTGCAGTTGCAACTGATGTCTCACACAAATGCATGCACACATGCGCCAACCACATCCCATTCTCGAACTCGTGTCGTGAGGATATAGCTCTAGTTCTGCCAGCAGTGAGACATTAATGACAAATCATTTTCTCTCTTAATTTCTTCTATAAAATGAAGGGTAAGACCAGATTAATAGTATCTCATCCAAAGTATGTAATAAGAGCATTTGTAGTATCATTTTTTTTTTTTACAAAACCTGACTGGCTCACTCCCTGGACTCACTGAATCAGAATCTCCCAGAGCAGGACCTTGGCATGTGTATTGTACAAAAACTGTAAGTGTGATTTTTCCCCCCCATTTGGTATTTATGTGTGTGTAAACGTATATTTAATTGTTTGTTATGGAATTTTTCTTACGTGTTCATGAAAACAGCCATAAACCCATCTCCAGTGATCAAACCTATTTTTCTAATCTCGTTCCATCCTGTCTCTCACACTTCTCCTTTTTGTTTTTTTAAGGAAATCATAGGCATTCCATCATTTCACTCATAATTATCTCACATTGCATCTCTGCCTGATAAGGGTCTAGGACAGCTTGCTTTGATGAGCATCTTGTTATGAACTGCTGAATTGTGTAGGTTTCAAGTTCATTGTGGACTTAGATTTGTATGATTTTTTTCTACTGTCATTCAAGCTCAGCTTTCAAAGTAAACAGAAGCTGCATGTTTATGACAAAGAGATTCCATGAAATAAGCTGAGCTTGCTCACGTCTTCCTTCATTGGTAGAGGGAATGTTCCTTCTGTGGTTTAACTTCAGTGTTAACTCTGGATGATCTTGTGTCACACCCGTAAGTTACAGTTGAGGGACTCAAGTTTTAGAGAGCTTACGTGACTTGCTAAAAGTCCAAGATGATCTGGTAACCTTTTAATGTTTAGGATTTTGGACATGGAAAAGAAATCTGTTGCTGCACTTTCTGCCATTCTTTTCAGAAGAATCTTGGAGTTGGCAGCAGTGTGATGTAGATTCTGGGCTGTTTGTATCATGGGCCGCCCATCTTTGGTCACAAGTCTGTTTATAATTCCATTTCTGGTTTCATTTAATGGCTCTGACCCAGAGCATCATTGCAGGTATTGTTTTAAGCCTTTGCTTCAGGTCTGGAAACAGTGTCTGGATCTACTTGGGGACCCATGTGAAAAATCAAATTACAGTATGAAGCACAAAATCTTGTTTTTTTAAGATGTTTTTTGATTTTATAGTGCATAAAAATACTACATTAGAAGAGAAAAATATCAGAACTTAATTTTGTTGTAAATTAAATGCTTATTATTTCGGAAGTTATTTCAGATCCTTCTTTACAGTTCTCTGAATCTGTGAGTTGGATAAAAGTTTAAGCATTTGGATGATAAAGGCCCAATTATAATCAGGACTGAGGCAGTTCAAGATAGCAGAGGATGGCTTCCATATTTCTAACTCCAGTTAGAGTAAGGTGATGAATATGCCATTTTAGTTTAAGATACCTTGCTAAAATGTCTTTAATTTTCTAAAATATATGTTATATCTGGCCTTTTTCTTAAGAAAGCTATATTTCCAGTTTGCCCCTTTGAAGATAAAAGGGTTTTCTGTAGCATTAAAATGTCAGCTTTACATTTCACTTAGTTTTTAATGCAAAAAAAAAAATATCCATTTTAAAGATTTGACGTTGAATTTCTAATCTAGGGTAGAAAACTAAGAGCAATGCAGTGTTTATCAACATGTTATGAAGAAATATTGAAATCATTTTTTATTTAACCAAATAATAAAATCATGTTTTTTTAAAATAAACTTTAGTTCCATATATAAAACATGTGAGGACCATATATGAGATAATTTTTTTCCATTATAACAGTTTTTGCATGCATAAGAAATTATTATTTTGTAAATTGTAAAATCCTTTGTGACAAAATTTTAATGGTGTATTAGTGAAATACTGCTCTTCCTCGGTCTTGCTCTACATCACATAACTTCAGCTCACCAGAACACCAAAAATAAATACATTAAAAAAAAAAAATAAGAGTCACAGCTGTTAAGACCAAAAAATGTGAAACAGGAAAATTACAAAGATTATACTATTCACAGATTCAGTTATTATGGCTCAAGTTAAGAACAGACTGTTTGCTCTAATGATCAGGCATGTTGTGTCTATTCAAAGCTTGGCAGCTCAATGTAATTAGTATACTAATGGCTTGAGTATTTGATACAGCATGATTCTGGAGCTTAATAGTAATTGTCATACACTAGAGCTTTGGCATCATTTATTGTTTACCATCTTTAGTAAGTATCATTTGACCACACTTGTCAAGATATCTGGAAAAAAAGAAAAAGTTTCCAGAAACAACTTCTAAACTCTTCATGTTTAACCATTATATCTACTGGTTAAACACTTTTTTTTCTCCAAGGGTGAAGGGCATGGCAGATTCAAAGTGAGTCAGACTCTGAATCTGTATATCGTTGTGAGAATTTGGATGGGATGTCTTACTATAGAAACAAACACTGAAGTGTTTCTGTCCTACACACTCATGCAAGCACACATAAATACACATAGACACACACACGCCTTCCCTGCTAGAAGTTTCCGTAGTCATCAGGGAGTATGGCCAGTCAACCTAGGAAGGTGCTATGTGCCATCGTTGGCCCAATGGAAAGGTTTTCCCAGGCACTGATACTCGACTTCTATGTGAAATGAGTTGGTAGTTCCGGCAGCATTCAAGCTGATCCAAAACTGGCCTAGCTTCATCCCCTGCTCACTCAGGGAAAGGTGGGAGAAAGTGTAGTTTCACAGTGATAAGGAGTCTGTATGCATGCCACTCCCCATCTGCTGGCAAAGCCATAATACGGAGATTACCTAACATTTCACCTACACATGAGACTTCTCAAGTGCCTGAGAAGCTAGTCCGTGGTCCTCTTCCTTCCTAACTATGGGAGAGACGCTGGATTCCTGCGTCAGATGTGCTGCTCTGGGGTGTGACCCCCCCAATACCACACTGACCCCAGTGCTGTGAGTTATAAGGAAGCCTGGCTGGACTCTCTAATGCACGGTCTCTGAACTCAAGTAGAAAGCGTAGGCCACAACCACAGTATTTGAGGCCTTCAGTTTTTCATGAGGTGCCTTATGGGAAAAGTGGTGGAATCCTCAGGCAAATGCACGCAAATGTTGGTGACTCCCTGCAGGAGTAACTGACTGAAGTATTCCTTATGACACTTAATTCCTTCCTTCCTCTCTTTCCCTTCCTGTCTCTTCTCTGTAGAGGAAATACCATGTGGTACATGGAGGCAACTTTATTTTTTTTAAAGAAAATGTTCCTAAACGCTTTTTTTTTTTTTTTTTTGCTATCAAGGCAATACACATTGTTATATGTTATTTTATTCTAGAGAAATACTATAATGTTAGCATAGCATTCTCAGAACTGTTTTTGAGTGATTCATTTAATCAATAAACACTTGGGGCGCCTGGGTGGCGCAGTTGGTTAAGCGTCCGACTTCAGCCAGGTCACGATCTCGCGGTCCGTGAGTTCGAGCCCCGCGTCAGGCTCTGGGCTGATGGCTCAGAGCCTGGAGCCTGTTTCCGATTCTGTGTCTCCCTCTCTCTCTGCCCCTCCCCCGTTCATGCTCTGTCTCTCTCTGTCCCAAAAATAAATAAACGTTAAAAAAAAAAAATCAATAAACACTTGATAGTTGGCTACAGATATACAGATATGACTCAGATATGTGGCGTGTAACTAGAACACAGGTGTCATATATTAGAATTCCATTACAAAACAATTTCAGTGGAAAGAGGAGATTCTTTTTGACCCTGTAGATCATGGAAGGTTCTATGGAGTTTGATATATTTGAGTTGGGCCTTAAGAAATTGGTAGCAGAAGATATTGCAGAAGAGGAGTAAAACGTGCATGAACACAGGAAAGCCTGGGTGTTTGTAGCAAATTTGATTGGCCTTTTTTTTTTTAAATTTTTTTCAACGTTTTTTATTTATTTTTGGGACAGAGAGAGACAGAGCACGAACGGGGGAGGGGCAGAGAGAGAGGGAGACACAGAATCGGAAACAGGCTCCAGGCTCTGAGCCATCAGCCCAGAGCCCGACGCGGGGCTCGAACTCACGGACCGCGAGATCGTGACCTGGCTGAAGTCGGACGCTTAACCGACTGCGCCACCCAGGCGCCCCTGATTGGCCTTTTTAATCCAAACAATAGAATGGTGCCACAGGACCATTGTGGGTCCCACAGTGGGACCATAGTGGGGGGAAAGGCAGACAACGGAGGGAGCTTGTCCTATCTCTGAACTCTCAATGGCAATGTATTTTTCTGGATCCTTTTGCTTTCATAACTCATTCATTGTAGACCTTCTATATATAAAAACTTAATTATTATCATCTTACTTCACTTTAAATATCAGCACAGATTTGCCTGCCTTTTTGATATTTTAGGGTTGGATAAGATGTAATTCTGGGAAGTTTTTGTCACTATTATTTTTGCCAAAGAAAACCTGTATGTAAGGATATCTGACATTATGAGTCAAGCAGATTTCCTAACTTTGCTAAATCAGCATGAAGTATCTGGGTATCTGCAAACCCTAGCCTGCCACTCAAGGCCCATCATCATCATCATCATCATCATCATCATCATCATCATCGTAATAATAATGGAATCCAACCAAAATGCCAGTATTTGTTTCTCACTTGAGTGGACAAGGTGGATTAGGGTTTTATGGACACAGACTCTGTGCTTCAACTGTTGCTATTACAATTTCACTCCAACATTCATGTTGTCTGTCAGCTTCTTGTTTTCTGCTTCCTGTGAGGTAATAGGGAAGGCCAGGCCAGCAGGTAGAATGACCAGAGCAGGATACAGCCTAGAGATGAAACCCAAGGCAAAAGTTCATGTAGCATAATCCCTGAGTTAGAAGATACACCACTGATTTAATATCTGCCTTGGAAAAAAAAAAAAAAAAGGCACACTAGCCCATTAAATGCCCCATCCATTGCAAGAAGCAGCTCATTTTCCACACATGTGAAAGTAAATTGTCACAGAATCAAGGAAAAAGGTAACTTAGATTTGCGCCCTACGGGTGAGGTGGAGGTCAGAAACTAGACGAAGTTATCAGGCCAAAAATGTGCCCCAGAAATTGGAAGTCAACAGACCAAGCCAAGGGGCGAGGCTGGATGGGAGAGAAGCAGGCGTTGAGAGGTCTGGGCATGGGTTGGGATTGGGACATCCTTCAAGGATGGGGCTGAGCACATTTCCCCAGCAAGACCAGTTAAAGGCCACTAGGAACACAGTCCCTCTCCTAGCAGATTGGCGAGTGGGCAGCCCTGGAACGCACTGTCTTCCGTGGGAGGGAGTGCTCCCGTGGCCCCTCACTGAGTGGTCAGGTGACGGCAGCAGGGTTTCGCAGGTTGGCATGAGGCCCCCTGTGGTGTCTCCGCAGATGTAACAGGTGTTTGCAGCCCTTTGGGGAGCAAAGCTATGGTCTTACATAATCCCAAGCTCCTTTTTCGGTTTTAGGAGTATTGCTTCTTTTCTTTGTTATTCTGGTGCTACATTTCACTTGTTACCGCGAAGCAAGTGTAAATCTTTTGGGGGATACCTACGTTTTGTTGTAGCCTGATTCTAAAGCCATGTTATTTTTGTTGAACTTTAAAAGAAGTCACATTGGTTCCATGTGTGGTATTTCCATGCTTTATGTTGGCGGGGGTTGGGGGGAAGCAATTCAAGACCACGTACCTTGGGGCGCCTGGGTGGCGCAGTCGGTTAAGCGTCCGACTTCAGCCAGGTCACGATCTCGCGGTCCGTGAGTTCGAGCCCCGCGTCAGGCTCTGGGCTGATGGCTCAGAGCCTGGAGCCTGTTTCCGATTCTGTGTCTCCCTCTCTCTCTGCCCCTCCCCCGTTCATGCTCTGTCTCTCTCTGTCCCAAAAATAAATAAACGTTGAAAAAAAAAATTAAAAAAAAAAAGACCATGTACCTTAACAAAATCATTTTGTGAGCACAGAAAATACTGTCTGCTACAAGATTTGTGTCTTATTTATCTACTAAGTAAGTAGACCTAGCACAGTGCCTGGTACTCAATCAATACTTAGGAAATTTTAGTGTTTTGTTTTAAATGTTTGTTTATTTTTGAAAGAGCACAAGCAAGGGAGGGGCAGAGAGAGGGGGACAGGGGATCCAAAGCAGGCTCTGTGCTGACAGCAGAGAGCCCAATGTGGTGTTTGAACTCATGAACCGCAAGATCATGACCTAAGCTGAAATGGGGTGCTCAATTGACCAAGCCCCTCAGGTGCCCCAGTAAATTTTAGTTTAATGAAACAAGGTTTTGTAACATTTAAAGCATTATCTTTAAACATAATTTATGCATGCTGTTTGTTCTCAGGCCTGTTCATGGCATATAGTTATAAATAATAAATTGTTTATTGTAGTGGAACCATTAGAAATTAATTAAGCCTAATATGTCAGGTGTCATAGCTGATACTTTGATATGACAGTCCTCACAGTCTTTCATTATCTCACTAAACATACAGTTCTTAACATCTATAGGCAAAGGAATTAGAATTGGTCATCATCAGTTCAGAGTGTGTGTTCACAGTGGAAGCTTACTAGCCAAGAGAGGAGCAGACACAATCCAAATGTATAGGAACGCGTGTGCCATTTTTAAAAAATACTCCCAGGAACAAACATTTCTGTGAAATTTTGTCAATGCACAGGAAGATTTTTTTTAAACGCATGCATTGCAATAGCACACAAAGTAACTTCTTTCTGATTCAATTTCATAAATTGCTGCATGAAGAAGCACTCTGTAGTAGATAATACTCAGAAATCAGCACTTAATATGGCAGTAATGGTTATTGCTGTCATTCTTTACATCTTTAAAAATAATTAAGCATTACTGCATAGGCATTATAAAGTTCCCCTATCACCATTAAGAGGATATTTGAGGTTTGATGTAATTTAGCAAATTACATTATACAGTAGTTAAGGTTTTTATGTAGTGAAGTAAAATGCGTAGTAGTTAAGCACACTTCCCATATAATGCATTGTACAGAGTTACATGTTCCAGCTGCCGCCAGCTTTGTTCCAGTGTCATTATTGCTTTGCAGGCTGACATTCCTCAGGGAGTGATTCGAGTGCAAGCTCCCCATCTTTCGAAAGTTTCCATGGCAATACAGCTAACTGAAGAACTAAAAGCCAGTGATGTCCTTGCCAGGTTTCTCAGCCAAGAAAGGTAGAGGCCCGTTTTGTTTTAATCATTCCACGATATAACTCGCACGCGCGCGCTCTTTCTCTCCCTCCTGTTAAAAAAAGAAGAAGAAAAAAAGTACGGGTGATGTGAAGTGCTTCAAAATTTCATCTTCCCAGCAGAAAAGAACAGACTTGATAACGAGACCGTTGGAATGACTTGAGTTCATTTGAGGTAGTTTATGCGCAAGGGGAGCCGTCTCAGGCAGGATATCTGAGCGCGCCTGTGCCTGCCGTGGCCTTGGCACGTGAGACCCCTCAATATTCTTTCCAGAATATGTTGACTGGAGGTTAATTACTGTGTGTGGGCCATTAGGAAAATCACTAAGTAGGATACAGTGGGTTTAAAACAAACAAATAAAAAAAATACAACTTTTTCTATGACCTGTAACAAAAAGAAATGCTTAAATTCAAAAACAGAAAACAAAACAAAAAAAACAAGGTATAACGAATTGAGAGCGGATAACCAGTTCCTTGAGCTCTGGAGTCTCCAGGACATAGAGCACGCCTTCCCTTTAGGGACGACCCAGCCTCCTTTGTTCTGGGGCTCATGGGGTAGGAGGAGTCCTTTGAAAGCTATTGTCCCCCTCCGCTGATTTTAGAGCATACACTCTCTGAAACATTTTACAATACCCTTTTTTACGTTTTTGGAGGTTTAACAAGTGTATTGGGCTTTCCGTTTCCCCCTCATCTCCACTCACTGAAAATTAATTTTTTTTTTTTTTTTTTTTTTTTTTTTACAGTTCAGGGAAATCCGGGATACTGGCATCTCAGCTTATGAATTTTCTGTTTTAGCCTTCCATAGAATTTCATCTCTGCATTCTAGAGTTCAAGGGCATCAGTGAAGTCTTCTGCCAAAACCTCTCCAATGTTAATGCAATACCACAAGTATTCAATATGTCTGGGCTCTGTTTAGGGCCCTCTGCTAGATGTTGGAAGAGGTATAAAGATATATTTTAAAGTATCTTCCCTCAGGGCTTATAAATTGGGAGAAGAGATGAGCCTGTGCAGTAACAGATGGTGATGAACTAGAAGAGAGGCTTATTGGTAATATCTGGGCTTTTGGTAAGCCAGCACAAACTCCCCTCTCAACAGTACTGTGAAGTAAGCACAAATGTTACTTCTGTTTCACTGATAAGAAAACCGAGACTTTGTGAGGTCACACATTTCATAGGTGATGGTGCTGAATTCTGAAGGTGTGTTTTCGTCTCCAAAGGTTTCCCTTGAGACACTCTCCATACTCACCAGGATCTAGAAACCATCACGAATCTGGGGCCATTGGTGCAGAGTCTGGGAGTAGATGGAGTTTTAGGGGATGAAGGCACGGAGCAGTTGGAATTTTTCAGATGTCTTTGCTCCCTAAAGGGGGCATCTGCTTCATGAAATCAACCCCCTTCCTCTGCCCGTCCTCTCCCGGAGTGGGTACCTGAAGATTTGGCCACACTGCAGACAGAAGCCGCTCTTTCAGGCTAGATAGAGTTAATTTATACAGCAATTACTTTTAGGATCCAAGTGTTCAATTTAGTCTGTACTTTTGTTGCTGTGCTTGCAGATGATGCAATACATGACTATGAAGTTGCACAATATATTGAACCGTGACTTTAATATTTAAAGGATAGCATGGTAGTGGTAGGCATAGTGTTATAGAAGGCACCGGATTTGTGGCAGTTGTCCTCTGCCGATTTGGCGTTTCCGGTTGGGATGCTTTTATTAAATAATAATTTGTTGCCCCCCTCAAGTGGGGTCCATTTTTCTACCTCCTCCCTTCTCGCCATCCTGCTGCACTCACAGGAAAGTCTGGTAAACTTCTCTATCCATTGCCCACCCTCAAACCCCCAACCATTCCTCAGCTCCTTTCTTTATGCTTGGGGATACTGGAGGGACATGATCTGGATCCGAGTGCCAACTTTTCTGTTTCATTTTAAGCTAGTTTTGTAATCTCTTTTAAGTCTCAAGTTTTTCTGTGTAAAAGTAGACCGTAATAGGAGCTGGATTACAGTCCTGTGATAACGAACTAGGAGAATGGCCGTGAAGCACACAGCACGGTCTGTTTGGGTCATACAAGTGAAATTCTCAGTAGGGGTTTATATGTATTTTCTCCTGCACCACATTCCCCTCTTCTACCACCTGGATTCCACCAGTGTAGGGGCAGTTGGGAACCTTACCTTCCTCTTCTTTTTCCACCCCTACTTTCTCCGCCAAAGACAACAACACATGAATGATGTAAAGTAAATATACAGTAAATTTCACATTTACTCGCCAGTCTTGATAAAGACTGTTGCCTTTTCTTTAATTATGGATTTGTTAGCATTATGCAAAACCTTAGATTTACCAGGAAATCCAGTTGAGGTTTCTTTAAAGTGGAGCAATGCCTGACTAGGTGGTTTTTGGTTTTATGTTTTTTGGTTTTTTGGTTTTCTTATCAAGTCTCCCAAAACATTCAGCTTGGTCTTCATAGAATTAATGACTCTTTCAGTAGACTCCTAGTGTATTGGGTTACATACCATATTGTAAATAATTATTTAATTTTAAAAACAGGCATATACCAGTTTCGAAAAAAAGTGAGTTGTCTCTCGGTTAGGGTCTTAAATGTGAGCGCGTATGAAGCCCTAACTGTCTAGCATGTCACAGACAACAGAGTGGTTGGAGTTGGATAACCAAGGTGAGTCATCGGATGGTTGGTTAGGACAGCTTCTGCTGTACCGTAGTTTTCATAATGGTTTCAGTAAAAGTCAGATCTGCTTTTCCCTGCAATTCCAGGGAGTGTGTGTTTGGGGCCTTGCAAGAGCGGTTCACAAACCTTTCCGGGCACCACAGCCCGCTAGAGAGCATTTGGAAAGCAGATTCTTGGACTTGTAGACGTACAAACACCAGAGTTTCTAGAACTCCAGGTCTGAATTTTTAGCAGGCTTCTTTGGTAATTCATAGGCAGAGTTTTGAAAACCCCTGAATCTTACCAACTTTTATTATTTGAACCTGATGTTCTGGAAGAGTTTATTCTTTGAAGAGCATGAGTCTGTAAATGCATCTCTTACTTGTGAAGCCTTCATAATGAATATTTGCTTCTACTTGGAGTATATGTGAGTCCTGTACTCGGATGGCCAGCACAGGGAGGGCTATGAACCCTGCCCTATTCTTTACATTCATCTTGCATAGTATTGGAGTTGTCAGCAAAGCAAAGCAAACACATGACAAATACTGGTTGAATAAGTGCAGTGTGAAAACTAAGATGGAAACATTTCTTTTTATGGTTTGATGAGGACTTTTTGGGCCCCCATGCAAAGTAGTTGATCATGTTAATAATTGTATTGGTAGCTAAAGTGCTATGTTCCCTTTCTTTTTAATTTTACAAATTTAGATGCTGATTTATTATTTTGTCTTCAGATGTATGAGTCCATTTGTTTATTTTAATTTACAGGTGTGACATTTTTATTACCTACTTGGCACACTTAACAGATGGGAAAATACAAATGTTAGATAATTACAGTGTGTCTAAGTTATGAATTTTCCACACAAGCTAGAATTCCCCAAGCACATTAAAGTGATTTACTTGCAAGCTGTTTGATGATACAACTAATCAGTTTGTTTTGTCCCTAATAGTGGGATTGCCCAGACTCTTAAGAAAGGGGAAGTTTTTTTGTATGAAATCGGAGGAAATATTGGTAAGCACATTTTGTTTCTCTTTGTATCGCATATGCGGATTCGACATTGCCCATGCTTCTTATTTATACATTTGGGGGAAAAAAAGAAATTAGAAGTTAAATATAGTGCACCGTAGATAGCTGATGAATAGTGTGGATTTTTTCAGTGGTCTGACTCTTCTCTACAGGCTCTATTTGAGCTTCTCTGTGCAAATGCCCATCTAATGTTGAACCTCAGCAAGGACAAATTCCCTTAAAATAGTAGCAACTTCTAGAATGATAATGAAGTTTTTCAGAACTTCTTTCCTTTTTATATGCTTACATCACATCTTAATAAAGGAAGTAGCTGTGCTTGTTTAAAGCCAGGATTACATTTTTGTTATGGCTCAGTCCTGGGTATTTTTAGTGAAAGCACAAGTTATTTTTGCCATTGTTGATTGCCTACTAAATAATACACACACAAACGCACATACGCAGATATATACACATACGAATACAGACACGCTGGTAATTTAGGAAATCAAAATAGAATAAGTGGATTAATTTTGACTGTGCTTTATATTTTACATGCTCCTTTTCAGTTATCAGTGGGTTGTACTCCTCTCTATGAAGATGTAAAATATCCTTTTTTTTTTCTCTTTATTTTAGCCCTTGAAAATGATACAGGTGAAACTGTTAACAAATACTAAATGAAATGGTGTTTAATTCAAAATAATAATTGAAAATATTTTAAGATAAGTTTTGTGGAATTTTTTTCTGGGACGTAAAAATGTTGGTCAATATTGAAAATTTAATGTGGGAGTATGGAGACTCACTCTTAAAATTTAAATAAACAGCAACTCTGTCAGAAGCCTGGAACTGTTAACTCTATTAGCAAGGATTATTTAAATATTTATATATTTAATCTTTTTACTATTCGATATTGAGAATGAAGTGTTGTTTCTTAGGTAGATCGCAAACTATTGCCACTCTTTTTTTTTTTTTTTTAATTTTTTTTTTTCAACGTTTATTTATTTTTGGGACAGAGAGAGACAGAGCATGAACGGGGGAGGGGCAGAGAGAGAGGGAGACACAGAATCGGAAACAGGCTCCAGGCTCTGAGCCATCAGCCCAGAGCCCGACGCGGGGCTCGAACTCACGGACCGCAAGATCGTGACCTGGCTGAAGTCGGACGCTTAACCGACTGCGCCACCCAGGCGCCCCCTATTGCCACTCTTAATAACGGTGAATAAGCTTTTGGTGAACCAAAGCCCCTCACACAAAGTATTTTCAACTTCCTAAATTAATTTGAAAAACTTTCCCTTAGAGAAAGACTACTATGTTGACTTTTTCAATATTTTGGCCAAGTCTTACAATATTATGGGAGATGGGAAAGGATGAGTGATATTTTGAAGTCTAAGATTTTAGAGTTAAACCACGAGGAAGAAGTTTAAAATCGCACCCCAGTTCTGTACCGTATTCAACTGATACAATAAAGTCTCTTTGCTAGGAGAACGCTGCCTCGATGAGGACACTTACATGAAGGACCTGTATCAGCTCAACCCCAACGCAGAGTGGGTTATAAAGTCAAAGCCATCATAGGAGACTGAAGCTGCAAACACCCGCGAGCACTTCCTTGGTATACTTGCTGGGTCAAGAGTGGAAATAAAAGAAATGGCAGGACTCTTTGTTCAAATGTACCCGACTACTGAATAATGACACTCTGAAGCCTTAAAAAGTTAGATATTTGTGCTGCCGCCGGAATTATGTTCATTATTAATAATATGATGGGCACCCAAGTATCTCTGGAGTGAGAGGAAGGGGAGTTAATTAGCTTGGAGACCATTCTGCTATGTGAAAGGTGCCCAGATGTGACCACTTGTTTTATGTGAAACCGTCCTGTCCTCCCTCTCACTTGTTTTCTCCTAAAATCATACGCCTAGTAATCTGTGCTCTTTCTCCTTTTTCTCCTCCTCTTGTCTGCCTTCCCTCAACTCCGGTTTGCTTTTTAACCAAAAAGATCACAAATACCAGATATCTGGCAAGTCGTGAAGACAATACATCTTAAAAGAGACGGACTTCAACAGGATTCCTGTCACTATCCCATGTTAATAGTCCGCTCTCTGAATCATTTGTTCAAACAATAACATCCCACTTCTTCCTGCTGTATCACATGAAGTGATTTGCGTGGTTTTCAGTTCATCTGACGTATGTGCACAGAACCGTATCCACTATCAAGAAAATAAGCCTGTCAGAAACTGCCAATTATTACTGAACTATTCAATGTTTATATACTAAGAATGATTAAAATCTATCCATGTCGAATAACTGGATTATGGATAACAGTGAAAGCCAGATCACCTCATGTATGCTGTATTCTTCTAACTGAAATTTATGAAGTTCTAGCTGGCTTTACCTATTGTCATATTAGTATAAATATGCATGATAGTATAATCCAGTAATGGTTGAGAATATATTCTACTGAAAGAGGGATTTTTCTAACTCATAAATAAGGCTGCAGGAAGAATTATTTTTTCTGAGTATGACACAGTCATAAGAACAAGCTCTTGTTTGTGTACTCACTTTAGATAATCAGAGTAAATTTATTAAAAATGCTGTGGAAAGTACTATTCCCAGGGATTTTAGTGCACAAACCATATTGTGACAGTAGATGAGCCTCTGAACTGTAAATAAGAGGAACGAAGTGAGAGATGTTCAATATTTTATGAGTTTAGAGTGTAGTAAATAAAAGGTGATGTAAATGAGTGTTGCACAGACTGTGTTTATGATACTTTTAGTAGTATTTTAGGGACAATTACACATTCTCAGAAGCTCTTGATGTCACTCCAATTAGGAGGGAAAATGCTGTTAATGAGAACAGTCATAAATTTTTAGCATGTTGTTATAAGAACATAAGCCTGTGGATCTGATCACTTCAATAACACTGTGGTGATTTGTGCCATTGCTTTTTTATTTAAAAGATTTTTATAATTAAATGCATTTTTCTAAATTATCTTCTCTTGGCATTATTTTAATCCTGTATGTTTATGAATGTGCTGTATTGTTGTTTATATTTTTATTTTTGCTAAAAGCCACTTCTTTTACGCTCCTCTTTCTCCTGCGTCATTTTTTAAGTGGGAAGACATGCGGAAGATCTAAAATGGTTTCCTGCCTTTTTTCCTTGAGCACTTGCGTTCTTTGGGATTTTTTTAAAAGCATGTTATATTTATTCTGTTTCTGATTTTGACAGTATATATTAATTTCTCAAAATGTCTTATTAATAGAGTTTAAGTTATTGAAAGAAATTGATGATATAAACTCAAATAAGTGTTTAAGACATTTTAGGGAGTGCACAACTTCAAAAAAAAAAAAAAAGAGTGAATATAGTCATTAGATAAATGGCTGCTTAAAGCCTATGTCAGCTTTTTACCACATTTACTATTCCCCTGGTATATGTGGGGGTGGGGAGGGAAACACAAGAGGCTTTTGGTAAGGAAAAGAATACCAGATCTTGGTAAGTATATATGAAGATGCCATTTCATTTCGAGTCCTTGGACCTCATGGTACGTGTTCATTGATATTGAACAACATCCTTTAAGATATTGACGAAGAAAGATGTCTGTCTATACTTCTAAAGAGGAGAAACTTAGTATAGAGCCTCAAATATAAATGCCCTGGAATTAACCCAGATATTTTTTCTATAGTGTTTTTTTCTTCCCCCTAGTGAACTTTAAGTCTTGTGGTACATTAGTTTTTGTTTGTATGTGAGGGACAATAAAAACAGCAAATATATTTTTTATGAATCTCAAACATCTTAATTCTTAGTTGCGGTTGAAAAGTTGAAGATCTGGTGTTTATAGACTTGTTGCCCTGTTAATATTTCAAAGAGGTTTCCTGTTTTCTGAAGTGGATCATTGTCATTTTTTTTTTTTTTTTACAAGTACACAGTCTTTGCTTATTGCTCTATAGAATTCAATGTAGACTCCTTGCTATCGCTCTTTGGGAAAACCAGTTTATTTTACTGACTTCATGAAAGTTTTCATTATCATCTTTTCCTAATTTTTGTTAAACTGGATTTCATTTTCTGCCTCCTTGTACTGATTTCTCTCCTTCTTGATCAGTAGGTGGCAGTATTGGTCAGGGATTCCTTTGCATCTAAACAATGGGCAGTTTTAAAAGTGAACCTGAGTTATAGGTAAGTGGTTAAGACTCAGTGCCAGGCATTTACAAGGCAATTGGGTGAGAACACCATGGATCTTTCACTTTAATCACTGATTTTGGAAAATTATAAATAATAATTAATTTCAGAGTTTCTGTGTTCCACTTATTATTCTGTTTTATTCTTAACCTGTTGAGTAGGAAGGGAGAGAGGTGAGGGGGAGGGGGGTTTTCTGAACCAAGGTGAGACCTTTTGACAATGTCTGTTTCAAGCAGAAGGATCAGGACAAGAGGAAAGACCATGAACCAGGAAAATAAAAAGGAAGTCTAAGGAGGCCTAATGATTTCTGTCTTTAGCATATATGTGGTTTGTTTTTTCATTCAATAAATATGTACTGGGCATCTACATATGTGCCTGGCATGTTCTACCCCTGAGATACATCAGTGGACAAAATAATAAATTAAATAAAAATAAGTATAATTTTCTAATATTTTGAAAGGATTTAAGTGCAACGGACCCAGAAAAGAGATGAACAGGGTAAGTGGGATGAAGGGTGAAGTGATAGGTTCACTGTAGTAGTAAATAGGTTTTCATTGAATATCTAATAACTGAACAAAAGCTTGAAGGAAGTCAGAAACTTGCCATGTATGTATCTGGGAGAAGAGCATTCTGGATAGAGGGAATAATTAGAACAAAGTCCCCAAAGCAGTGGTGCACTTGGTTTACCAAAGGTTAGCAAGGGTACCAGCAGGGCTGGAGTGGAGTGAAACAGGTAAAACTAACAGGTGGAATCCAACACTGGGACAGGGATGGGGAATGAGATCATGGCCTTGTACTAGGACAACTATAATTCATTGTTTAAGACATCTTTGAGAGAGAAACAGGGCACTGTTGGTGTGAGCGGTAACTGTGGAGTGATAAGACGTGGTCAGATTCTGGATATAGTTTTCAAGTTCGAGCCCATAGCATTTCTGGTATGAGAGAAGGAGAATGCATTTTTTGTTAAGACTAATCACAGGGCGCCTGGGTGGCTCAGTCAGGTAAGTGTCTGACTTTGGCTCAGATCATGACCTCGCAGTCTGGGAGTTTGAGCCCCGCGTCAGGCTCTGTGCTGACAGCTCAGAGCCTGGAGCCTGCTTCAAGTTCTGTGTCTCCCTCTGTCTCTGTCCCTCCGCCTCTCATGCTTAATGTCAATCGCTCTCTCTCTCTCTCTCTCTCTCTCAAAAAATAAACATTAAAAAAATAAGAAGACTTGACTTTTGACTTGACTAATTGGAAGTATGAATCTTCCAACACCAGAAATTGGAAAGGTGAAGGTAAATCAGGTATTCTGAGTAGTTAGGAAGTCAGGAGCTCCATTGTGAGTGTGTTGATTTCAAGTGCCTATTGGACATCCGTGTGACAATGTCAAATAGGCAGCTATCTGTGCAGATGTTCGGGAGAGCGGTCTGGGCTGTGATCAGTGGCACATACGTGACTTTTAACTTTAACCATGAGCTTCCATGAGATCACCAAAGGAATAAATGTGGATCTGGTACAGAAAATCACCAAGAGATGAGCTTTGGAGATGCCTGATGTTAGAGGTTAGGATGAAGAGAAAGAACCAGCAAAAGAGATTGAAGAGAAGTGACTTTTGGGATAATGACATTGTGAGGTGCCAGAAGTCAAGTGAAGACAGGCAATCAAAGAGAAGAGAGTAACTGTCATGTCCGATCCCACTTACAACTCACATGAGCTCAAGGCCAGGAATTGACCCCTGGGTTTACTATGTGGAGGTCATTGCTGACTTATAGGTAAAGTGAGCCGTTTAGGTAAAGTGACAGGGATGGAAGACAGATTATTGCCAGGTTAAGAGAGAGTGAGAGAAAAATCCAAGTGTGAGTATTCGGTGACTCCTAGAAATTCTGCTATGCAAGGGAACAAATAAATGAGGTTTCAGCTAGCAGAAGGAGGAGGAGTACAGAGAGCCTTAGCCTTGAATACTGGGCTAAGTAGTTTTTGGAATTTATGCAATTATGTAATATATTAAGAGGTGAGATGGGTGCTGGAGCCCGACTACCCGGATTACCTAATGTGACCTAAGACAAACCACTTAGGCCTCATTTTCTACTTTGCATAACGAGAATATCAGGGATGCTTCTTGGCAGCCTACTAGAATCAATTTATAAAAGGACTCAGCAGTGTATCTGCCTGATAATATTCAATAAACTTGACTGTTATTAGTATTCTGAGCACTATTATCAGGTACAGTATTCCTTCTCTCTCATTCAGGGTTGTTGGTTTCAATGCCATATTACTTTTCTACCTGGAAATCACTGACTGTAACTCTTCCTTAGGGGATCTGTGGCACTGTAAAGGGCACAGGACTCCTTCCATTCCAAGTTTTCTCTACTTCAAAGTCAACTCCATTTTAAATATGATTTGTTTCATTTATAGTAAGTGATGGAATTCTCTTCTGCAACTCAGACCAGGAGGTCCAGGGAGAAAACAAACTCCGATCCAGTTCCTTATCCTGCCTGATGCATTGTTTGCTCGAAGGATAATCCTAAGCCTCTTCAGTTGGTGTTAACTGCTCCGGCTGATGAAGGTCCCACTCCATTGTCTTGTTTTTTCCGAGTTTTTTGATTTCTCAAATCTTACATTTAACAAGTACAGCAATAGTAATTTTTCTTCCGTTTCAGTTGGCCTCACATCTTAGAACTTGGACTTGGCATCCAGCTTCTTTTTCACTTCTAACCTAAGAACTACATGGGGTAACTTGACTCTGGTAGAAAGGGTTTCATATGAAACATTAGAATCCCCCTCACTCCATATAGTTATTTCTTAAACTCCTGAAGATTTCTTTGAAGGGTTTCATGAGCTATTTTCACACATAGTTGCATACTGTGTAAGGGAAACAGATTGGTTGCCAGAAAAGCTGCTTCTATGGTATTTCCAACTAAAACCAATATGCACTGATTTTGTCAAAAGTAAGCTTTTTATCTTGAGATTTCAAGCCTTGGTTTCTCAACCAAAGGAACTCAGGTAAGCTTCAGAGAAAGCAGTCCACTCTTCACTGTCTTTGCTCCTTTTTTGATGTTCACCCTTCCTTGCACCTGAGCAGCTCAGTTCTTCTCTTGTTGTATCTCCTATGATCTTTACAAAATGGTGGCCTTCGTGTGCTCTCTGCCTTAAGTCACATTCCCCTCCAGCCAGGGCCAGGGTGAAGAAGGTAGTTACCTTGGACAGGAAGTCAAAGAGAGTGGCCCAGTTCTGAATAGTAGATCAGTTAAATTTTTCTTTCTTTCACCTGACTTGTTACAAGAGGAAGTGATTTGATCATTGTGTGTGTATGCCTTTAAAACTCTTCATTTCAATGTGAGAACTCCTGAGGCATCTTAGCTTTGGTTGTTTATATCACCCAGTTGTATTAGGCGAGAGAAAATTCTGAGGACAAGAAGAATTAACTGTTGAGAGATTATGTATCACCTTTTGTCCAAGAGTCTGGAAACACATTCTAGGACATGACTTGTTCATCCTTAAGCTTGTCTTCATGTTAAAGATGGGGAAGGGATAATTCTTTATTAAGAAATTATTGAGGCATTATTAAATAATGCCTTACAACATACTGTGAGTTCCTTAGAAAATGTTGTTATAAGGAATACTTTGAAGGTTCACAAAATGGGGCACCTAGGTGGCTCAGTCGGTTAAGTGTCTGACTTTGGCCTTGGTCATGATCTCGCTGTTCCTGAGTTCAAGGCCCGTGTTGGGTTCTGTGCTGACAGCTCAGAACCTGGAGCCTGTTTCAGATTCTGTGTCTCCTCCCTCTCTCTCTCTCTCTCTCTCTCTCTCTCTCTCTCTCTCTCTCCTCTCCTCTCCTCTCCCCTCCCCTCTCCTCTCCTCTCTCTCTCCCCCTCTCCCTGCTTCCCTCTCTCCCTCTCTCTTTGCCCTTCCCCCACTTGTGCTCTGTTTTTTTTTTTTTTATTTTTTTTATAATTTTTTTTTCAATTTTTTTAATTTATTTTTGGGACAGAGAGAGACAGAGCATGAACGGGGGAGGGGCAGAGAGAGAGAGAGACACAGAATCGGAAACAGGCTCCAGGCTCCGAGCCATCAGCCCAGAGCCTGACGCGGGGCTCGAACTCACGGACCGCGAGATCGTGACCTGGCTGAAGTCGGATGCCCAACCGACTGTGCCACCCAGGCGCCCCTGTTTTTTAAAAATAAACATTAAAAAAAAATTTTTTTTAAAGGTTCAGGAAAAAAACATGGCTGTTTGTTCCTTGTTTCCTCCTTTCCAAACATTTTAGTGCTTGCTGAGTGCTGCAAACCACAAACTGTGGTTTATATTTTGGTGATGTAAAAATCAATCATCTGATACATTTCCACAGAACACTAGATTTAGATTTGCGAATACCATTAATATGGGCTGGTGATGGGGAATGTATTCTCAGCAAATGGACTGTGATTGGAGGGAGACAGAAATGGGTGCAGCTAATGATAGATTAAAATTTAGTGGGAGTCTAGAGGAAGAGGCTGTTGATAGGGTAATTGTTAAAGGAGGCTGTGGTATTTAAGCTGGAAGCCCAGTTTGAATACCACAGACTAGACCAGGCCAGAAAGGATGAGACTTAGAATGAAAATAAGTGACCATGAGTTATATTGCCGTTCCAGCATTGGGGTCCAGAGGACTTGATGATTCTATTGGATGGAGAGGACTGAGGGAGGTGTTAAAGACTCCTGGGAGAAGATGATGATGTTTTCCATTGCACCCCAGAATGGGAAGTACTGGTTTAGGATGAAGTGATTGGGGGAAGTGAGAAGGGAGTGTTATGAGTCTGGTAGGGGGAGACAATGAGGATTTGTTGAACTTGAGATGTATGAAAAGCCTGAACAGTTAGAAATGAGATTTCTTTTGGGGCACCTGGGTGGCTCAGTCGGTTAAGCGTCCGACTTCAGCTCAGGTCATGATCCCACATTCCGTGGGTTCGAGCCCCACGTCAGGCTCTGTGCTATCAGTTCAGAGCCTGGAGCCTGCTTTGGATTCTGTGTCTCCCTCTCTCTCTGCCCCTCCGCTATTCACGCTCTCTGTCTCTCAAAAAATGAATAAGTGGTAAAAAAAAAAAAAAAAAAAAAAAAAAAAAATTTAAAAAGAGATCTCCTTTAAGAAAGATTTCTTTGAAAGGTGGATATTTAGAAAATATTTGCTTGGAGGTGATGGTTAAAGCCACTGGAACAGAAAGAATCATCCCCGAGCATGTGGAGGCAAGAGAAGGCTCAGAACAACTTTGTGGTAGCCTGCTACTTAAGGGATGCATAAAAGAAGAGATGCTTTGGAAGGAGCGGTTCAGACCAGAAGAGTAAAAGTCATACGTGTCTGGGAAGATCACAGATTTGGCAAGTAAGAAATGGTCACCTCTGTCAAATAATTGAGAGAAGTGAACCAGACGAAGGCTGAGCAGTAACCATTGAAGCTGAAGTTTACACGTTCAGGGCTGACCTTCTAGAGAGCAAGTTGTTTTGGAGTGATGGGAACCGAGGCCTAGTGTGGCAGGCCAAGATGTACATAGGAACTAGAAGCTATGAATTTAGTTGGGAGTGTTGGGGAGAGGCAGAAGGAATGAGGTTTATCGCGGTTTTCCTTTTTTTTCTCTTTGATATCTTACAAGGGGTGTGGGGGGGAACTTGATCATAAGATAGTTTTCACACATAATTCCTAATACCTGATATTATTTGTATATCTTTAATTGGTTAATTCAAGAGCATCTTGACTCCTGTTATCTAAAATAGTACTCAAGGGGCGCCTGGGTGGCGCAGTCGGTTAAGCGTCCGACTTCAGCCAGGTCACGATCTCACCGTCCGTGAGTTCGAGCCCCGCGTCGGGCTCTGGGCTGATGGCTCAGAGCCTGGAGCCTGTTTCCGATTCTGTGTCTCCCTCTCTCTCTGCCCCTCGCCCGTTCATGCTCTGTCTCTCTCTGTCCCAAAAATAAATAAACGTTGAAAAAAAAATTTAAAAAAAAAATAGTACTCAAAATAATTGAGTAAACAAATTTTTTTAAATGTTTGTTTTTGAGACAGAGCATGAATGGTGGCGGTGTGGGGTATGCAAAGAAAGAGGGAGACAGAATCCAAGCAGGGTCCAGGCTCTAAGTTGTCAGCACAGAGCCCCACATGGGGCTAAAACTCATAAATCCTGAGATCATGACCTGAGCCAAAGTCAGAAACTCAACTGACTGAGGCACCCCAATAATTGAGTAGCTTTTGAAGAAAACTGACCATCATAACTTTGAAAAATATTCCTAAGAATGTTGTTTGTGCTTCAGAGGTATCATTAATTTTTTTGTGTGATTTTTAAATTGAAGACTCCTAACTTTGAAGGAAATGTTTTTGTTTAGTTTATTTCATTTTTTTTTTTTTCAGTATAGTTGATACACAGCGTTACATTAGTTTCAGGTATACAACATAGTGATTCAACATCTCTATACCTTGTGCTATACTCACCGCACCTGTAGCTAACATCTGTCACCATAGAATGCTGTTATAATATCATTGGCTATATTCCATATGCTGGACCTTTTATTCCCAAGAGTTATTTCCAAACCAGAAGCCTGTATCTCCCACTACCCTTTATCCTTTTTGTCCATCATCCACCTCCCCTCTGACAGCCATCAGTTTGTTCTCTGCATTTATAAGTCTGATTCTGTAAAGCAAATTATTTTAAAACAAGCTTGTTTGGAAGCTGGTGTTGAAGAGGCTGATAATTTCATACATTGAAGTTTGTCCCATACTAGCACCTCTTTGAAAATATCCTTGGTTGGGAGATACCGTTCTGTCTCTCACTGCTTGTCTGCATTGCCACATGTAATAAGAGCCATTGCTCTGCCCACTATAATCTATACAGCAAACCTGAGCAACATGTATTAGATAAATCGGAAAATACGATGCTATATAGAACAAGATTAGGATAGCTTCATTTAGAAAGCTTCATTTAGCTAGTAGCTTCATTTCCAAATCTTAATTTTCCAGAGGTAAGTAATGTGTTGAAGCACTATATGACTCTGTTCTTCAAGTTTTTTACTCACCCTCTAAAATAATTTTCATAACTATTGCATATTTTAAGTAGAAATCTAAAATTTTTATAAGTTTAACTGCAAAGGAATTCTAATACTTTCAGATGTTTCAAGTGAAATTTAACGCCATAGTGATTTGATACTGTTATTTAGTTATTTATTTATTTATTTATTTATTTATTTATTTATTTATTTAAATGCATAAAAGCTCTTCATTAGTAATAAGAAATTTTACATTGGTCCTTTTTTCCTATTTCCATTGTACTTCCTCTTTAGAAATTTATCCTAATAAAGTCAATGGCATAGATAAACTACATTTCTCTGCAGCACAATAAGTATATATTGAAGTCATAGTTGATCAAACCACAAAAATGTAAATTTTGATAAAGTTAATAAATACAAAATTTCAACTTTATTAAAAATGGGGTCCTTAATGAAATGGCATTTTTCATTCTTTCTCAATTATCAATGGGTAGAATTACTTATTCCTAATAAATTTAGCCTCAATTCTTCTTCTATTTTTCAATGTTACTTATATATATATATATATATATATATATATATATATATATATATATATGACATATATAAATATATAGTCATTGAGAAACTTAGCATACAAATGTAAATCAGAATTTTAAAGCTTAGTTATAGCAG
The DNA here is from genome assembly GCF_028749965.1 of Puma concolor. Lineage (NCBI taxonomy): Eukaryota > Metazoa > Chordata > Mammalia > Carnivora > Felidae > Puma > Puma concolor. The sequence goes on along the minus strand of NC_141671.1, from coordinate 118,870,226 downwards.
TTATTCAATTTTTAGAAACTCTCAAAGTTCATTACATGCCCAAAATCACTGTAATCTATTGTCAAAATTATTTGTGATCTATCAGCTAATAGGTCCTTCTTCATAATTGTTGAAAACAAACAATTTGAAACAATTTGACTCATATACAGATTTGTTACTCAGCTGTTACAGTAATTCATTTTGTCAGTTTCTGAGAAGTATGCCAGAAAATGATTACTTACTCAAAGAGTATGACAATATCTAAAGTTCTTATTGTGTATATTGTCAAATAGCTTCTTAGGAAATACTTCTATCAATGGCAGTCAAGTGATAATGTCTTCTCACTATTACTATTTTCTCTTAATATTCATTAATTTGATGGGTGAAGAAATTACATTTCACTGTTTTAATTTGCATTTTGTGGGTAATTATGCCCCTAATTATATTTCATATGTTTATTAGTGAATTCATAAAACCAGAAAAGGAATCTGTATCTGTACTTAGCTTTATCATATTTGTGTATTGAATGAGTATAAATGTATAGCAAATATTTAATATAAATGTTATAAAAGAGCACCTGGCCCATAGTTAGTCACACAAATGTCATTCAACAATGGCATCATCATTATCATCAGTGGAAAATGTTTTTCTTAGTTTTTAAATAATTTGATTTTTTTAAATATGAAACTTGATTTTTTCCATATTTTTTATTTAGGTATTCCAGAGTTCTTTTGAACTGGGAGACCATTATTTAATAAAGAAGGCTTGTGTTTAGAATAATACTGATTCTCATCATCTCCTTTAATTTGTTGACTTAAGTGTAGGAGTTGCTAGAGAAAAGGGACTTCAGTCATTTTTCATTCAATTTGAGGTTTCCTGACTCTCGGTTGTTTTGTACAAAGTTAGACAGTATTTAAAACGGGGCATCCTATATCAAAATATATATAAGTAAGCTCATTCATAGGAGTGAAACTCAAAGTTTAATCACTGGTGTGGCGCGGGCACTGACCCATCGGAATGGACGTGGTATTTCACTGTGTATTGCACTGGTTTGCACTGGTCCAGTTTATAGCAAATGGAAATTATGGTAAATAAGGGTTAAGAGGCATTTGAGTATTGGGTGTAAAAGTGGTTTCTCAAACTTTTATACCAACATGTGTTTAAGTACAAGGTATATCTAAGTGCAATTTTTATCGAATTGTCAGTCATTGGGTTAGGGAACATATGGAGGCAATAATAAAGATTAAGGAAAATGAGCTTTTCTAGGTAGAGAAGTACAATGACTAAGATTCCAGAGGTACGTGGTTAGTGAATAAAAATATAACAAAACAAATAAACACCAAATGAACTTTCAGTCCCAGGACACAGATGATTGTTTAGGAATGAGGATCCTTTGGCATCTGATCTCACACTGTAAGAAGAACTTGCAAATCTCCGGGTGGATGCAAAGGTAGCAGATGACCTCCAAGGATGGTAAGTACAAAAACAAAGATTTGGAAGAAGCGTTAATTCAAATTTAAAATGTAAAGCGTATTATTCTGGGTCTGAACCTAAAGTAGAAACTTGGCGGACACTGTGTAGATTGTTCCATGGAGACAAAGACCCAGTGACCTGTTGTGGCCAAAAAACACTGAGGAGCTAGGCTTATCAAAAAAAGTAAAAAACAAAACAAAAAAAACAAAAACAAAAAACATGAGGTACCTGGGTGGCTCAGTTGGTTAAGCTTCCAACTTTAGCTCTGGTCATGATCTCATGGTTCATGGGTTCGAGCTCCACATCAGACTCTGTGCTGATAGCTCAGAGCCTGGAGTCTGCTTCAGATTCTGTGTCTCCCTCTCTTTCTCTCTGTCCCTCCCCCACTCATGCTCTGTCTCTCTCTCCTTCTCTCAAGTGAATAAACATCAAAAAACTTTGAAAACAATGCAAAATACAAAAAAACCCAGCAGAGACCATATTCCACGGAACTATGGTAAACGAACTCCTATGTGAAGTCTGGGTACAGCAGTACCATTATTTGAATGTGCTTTGTAAATTGTACACATTGTGTAGTGAATATTAGCTATGATGATGGCAGTGGTGATGATGTCATTTTGATGTAACCAGAGCAGGTCTACACTAGGGCTTGTAGTGACAGCATCCTCCATGGAAAAGATCATGATTCTCCAGCTCCAGGGTGTGAAGACCAAGGGGTGAAAGCATTACAAATCGTTAAGTTGTGTGAACTGTGGATTGGTGAACGGGAAGTGAGCATTAAGCTAAGTGTTAAAGTAGATAAGGCATCCCGGAATGAGATTGTCAGCACATTAGAGCAGAGGCGTTTTTCTCTCGTCTGGTGTCTGCAGTGTTTAATGCATTAATTGGCAAATGGTAGGTGCTCAGTGAATGTTTGTGTCTCATAAGCACCTAGAGCTTATGCATGTGTAATATAGGTAGGATTCTGAAAAGAATTCAAAGAAGACTGGCAGGTTTAGTCACAACAGAGGCTTAATCAGCCTAAGGAAGCTGGTATCTTTGTCTTATTTAAAGCTGTCATCAGGGAAGATGTCCCTGTCACCCTATTAGGCATTTGGCAGGACTCTGGGTCAGGTGATGGGAGGCATTGTCCTCAAGTGGCCATTTTTCTATTAAATTCATTTATTGTTTTTGCCCTTAGGTATAGGCAATGTACTCAAATATCAATAAGATACAGACTGTTCCCGCAACAAATAATAATGCTGTTATTAGTATTTACTGGGTACTTACTTTGTACCAGGCAATGTGTCATGTGTTTTGTATACATTGCCATTTAATTTTCACACTACATCTAAGAAGATGATATTTTTATCTCCTGTTTTGCCAGTGAGGAACCTTCTCCAACAAAGCTAAGTGGCCGCATCAGGATTCAACTGACGGCAAAGCACATACCATTCACAATGGGCCATAATGTCAACAACGTAATCCAGGAAGTAAAACCAAAGTGCTCAAGTAGTGGGTGACTTGAGAGGATAAAGAAGAGGCATCCTCTTGAGTTGGTGTATGGGAGGCCAAGAGTGTCACGCTCAGTACCTCCAAGGGCCTGGAGCTCTGCAGATGAGTGATTGCTCGTGGCTAGCTGTCATTCTGTATTTATGAGTTGATATGTCAACTGGGACTGATTCGAGCATAGAGCACTGCTGATCTTTTTTAAGGTAATAATGCTATGATTTCAAAAGGCCTGGCCAGGATTTAAAGAGACTCAAAATACCTCACACCACGGTGCCGTGACAAATATGCCAATATCCTCATATGTTTCCTGGTAAGGAATCAGCACATACCAGGGAAGCCCCGCTCTGAACATCTCCAACTAGGTTCATCTTATCGCGTTTACTAAGATCCGTGTCTTTTAAGCTTACCATAGCACAATATCACTTAAAATCTATGAATCTGAGCATGTATCCTGACCGGTTCCCCAAGTGCGGTCTTGAAGGCTGTGTCTGATTTGTTTCCCAACAGGTAGATCTTAGAAACAGGGCGTTCCACCCTGAGGAAATCACGAGAAACCCCAGAGAAAGGAGGTGGAAGGAATGGCAAAACGTGATGCGGTTGTGTGCAGGGAAGAGGAGAGAAAGAGACGGGAAAGGTAAGTGGGGCACACTTTTGGACCCCTACTGAATCTGCACTTTCCCTTCCCTGAGGCATGTTTGGGGTGTAAGACTTGCCATGTGTAATTGGACCAGGACAGTTATTCCTGGGAATTTAGAATTTCGACCAAGCATCCTCTGGTTAGTCTCTGTACCTAGTTGGGATTGAATTTGGGACACTTAGGGTTTCCTTATCCCTTCATGGGGACTGAGCAGAGAAAGGGAAGGCTTTTCAAAATCCGGGTAGGCAATGAGGAGCCCAAATCTTTTTCATATGAGGGTGACACGTAATCAATCATATCTAGTCTACCAAAGACATCCAATCATTCTTAGTTCTGAAAATTGTTAAATTCAGCTTACGACAGCCATTCCAAGTGCCTGCCGTAATGTGCTTTGCTGAGATGAAACCAAAGTACTTCTTTTCCATAGTATTAAATGCACTTGAGTCAGCCTGAGTTTATGGGGCATCAAAAGGGAAAAGTGTCAGCTAAGTGACTCTTCAATTTTCCTTTCTGAGGAGGCTTGGCCACGTAGACATCTTTCTTTTTCTTATCCTTGACTTACATTTACCCCTTGGCTTTTGGTGAATTAGAATCTTTTATTTTTTGTTCTAATCCCATGCAGTTTATAAGCTGTGGCAGTCCCAATCTGTTGGGAAACTCAGAAACATGAGCTCTCTTAGTCTTAATAGTATCTAATGAGATTGCGTTCAGAATTTCATTTATTGACAATAGCAGTCTTGTTATTTTTAAGTGGTTCTTTTTCGTACTGCAACAATGCCCTTCAGAGAAGGCTGCAAACAGCTTCTTACCATGTTTCCTTTACGGAGGGTTCCTGTGCCTGTGTTTTCACAGAGAGGGCAGCTGCAGCCATGAGAGTACTGCCAGTGTTCCCATTTATCCTTCTCGTGTGCTGTCAGATTCCTGGGGACAGTGAGCCACACGCTCTAGGAGATGAGTTTCTCTGGGCCCTTCCATACTGTCTTCTCCCCTTGGCTCCTGCTTCCTTCTTCCCTTGCTTGCTCTTTGTCTGTTCTTTGCCGACGCACTTTGACTGGAACACAATGCCTCCATTCTTGCTTGAGTCACAGGCAACTATGTTCGGTCTCTGGTAAAGACAACTTGGTATTGACCCTAACATTCCCTGTGCTGCTTCCTTGCTGGCCTCTTTGCTGCCTCCCTAACCTTTCAGGATGCTCTTTGCAATTCCTCTAAAGCTATTGAATTGATAAACATATAAGAAAGGAAAAGCAACAACAATTAAGAACCTTAATAATAACAGTAACCATGTGGGTACTTACTCTGTATCATCCACTGTGGTAGCACTTTGTAAGCATTTTCTCCTTAAATTCTGACAAAGAACCGTGGTGAGGTATTTCTGTAATTATCTCAATTTTCAGAAAGGGTAGCTGAGGCTCAGAGTTCGCATGACTTTCCCATTGGTAAACCTCTGAAGTGACAGAGATATGGCCTAAGCCTACATGTCATGCCCACTCGATGCTTCTGCACACAATGCTGGAAGGACTCATTGCTTGATGACACTAAGAAAAACACTTCTGAGAACCTCCACGTTGTTCATTTTCATAATATTTGGTCTTTGGCAACCGGAAGTCCCAGGGGCGATTTTGTTTCCCCTTGTTTCGCTGTTACTGAAATCCGGGACCCAACATTCTCTCTGAACTGGGAATCATCTCCTATCTCCTTTAGCAAAAGGTATGTACAGACATGTCTTCTGGACCTAATAAGATTGTGCAGAGGCTAGCTACTGTCCCACTGTGCTTATGTCACAAGGGTTTTTAAATAGCTTGTGTCACGTGTAATCGATACCTTATTTCCTTTCAAGCAGTATCTGTAATTTTGTGGTAGGAATGGATAGCTAGAGTCGGATTCAGTGTCGCAGCGCTGGTAGCCAGCACATTCTATATGCCCAACTTACTGCTTTAGATGTGTTTTCGTTGGATCATCGCAACAGGCACATGAGGTTGATCAGAATATGATCTTTGTTTTCAGAGAAGGAATCTCAGATCAGTGTAACAGCCAGCCACTGGCCCCTAGATGACTGCACATTCTCCCAAGAGGTCTTTTCACACGTCCTCTTGCTCTGGCTTTCTTTTTCCACGTTATTGCAAGAGTGATAGGCTTTAAAATGTAAATCTCATCAGGCCACTGCCCTGTGTAAGTCCCCTCGGTGGTTTCCAATTTCCCTTGGAACCAGGTCCCGGAATCCTTCACGTGGCTTAGGAGAGTTGTCATCTCTCATCTCTGATCAAATTCTCAGCCTCCTATCTTACGTCTTTACTCAAAACTTGGCTAACCCACTTCTGTTGGGTTTCTTTCCGAACTCCACTATATGCCTATTCAAGTAGAAATTGTATTGTTTCTCTTTCAAGTTATCTGGAAAAAAAGAAAGAGAGAGAGAGCGTGCGCCTGCCTATCCCTTATTGTGCCCGATACGCTGATGCACTGGCAAATATACTAGTTTTATCACAGCTCTTCAGCTTTTGCCCAGTTATGCTGTGCTTCACAAACGAACCCAGAAAACCATTTTCCACGTGTGGTAGGCTGAGGTATGGCCTCCCAAAGATGTCCACATTGTAATCCTCAGGACTTGTGAATGTCACTTCATACAGCAAAAAAGCCTTTGCAGATGTGCTTAAATTGAGATGGGGAGATTATCCTGGATTATCTGGATTGGCCTGATGTATCACAGGGTCTTTTGTAAGAGGCAGGAAATGGAAGCAAGTGGTAGATGTGACAACAGAAGCAAGAGGTTGGAGCGAGGACGAAGGGGCTAAGAGCCAAAGAATACAGGCAACCTCTAGAAGCCAGAAAAGGCAAGGAAACTGCTTCTCCCTGAACCCTCCAGAAGGAACACAGCAGTGCTGGCACCTTGGTCTTAGACATTTGATCTCCAGTGCAGTAAGAGAATAAATTCGTGTTGTCTTGTGGTACTAAATTTATGGTAATTTGTTGGAGTAGCAGTAGGAAACTAACACACCACACACACACAACTTTCCAGGGTCTTCCTAACTGAGAAACTGAAGCCATTCATCCAACAAATATCTACTAAGTACCAGACACTCTGCTTTGGATGTTGCCCTCGTGGTCTTTATATAATAACAGAGGGAGACAGAAAATAAACAATCCATACCATGTTGGAATCATAAGTGCTATGTATTTAGAGAAAGAAAAAGGAACAGGAGGAGAATTGTAATTGTAAATGAGGTGGTCAGTGTGGGACTCATTAAAGAAATGAGTTATGTGAAGAAGTTAGATATAGGGACATATGGAAGGGCATTCTCCAGGCAGATAGACAAAGGCCAGGACAAACACCAGGAAAAGGGATATGCCTGGCATGCTTGTGGAATGATAAAAAGCCAGCGTGGCTGAGGCAAAGTGAGCCAGAGTGGAGTAGTAGGTTAATGAGGTCAGAGAGATAATAATAGTGCAGCCGGTTCATAGAAGGTATTTCTTTGGATAAAGTGGGTTAGTACTGAAGCATTTTGGACGGAGCCATAAGATGCACTAAAACAGGTTTTTGCAAGAAACACTCTGTGGCTGTTTGGAAAGTAAATCAGAGTTGGGGGTGGGGGATGGAGATAACAAGGATGAAAGCAGAGACACGAGGGGGAGGGTTATGTTAATAACCTGGGCAAGAGATACTGTCGGCTGTGTTACCTGTGGGATCACCGAGAAATGGTAAGGTTCTAGATGTACTTTCAAAGGTGGGGCCAATAAGATTTCCTGGCAGGATGGATATGGAAATGTAATTCCAATATTTCTTGTCTAATCAAAGGGGGAATGGAATACTACTCCACTCTGGCTCACTTTGCCTCAGCCACACTGGCTTTTTATTATTCCACAAACATGCCAGGCATATCCCTTCCCCATTAGCAAGAATGGGGAAACTGAATGGGTGGGCCTGAAGGCAGAGATCGGGAGTTCAGTTTGAGGCAGGCTAAGTTTGAGTCCAGTTAGACATCCAAGTGGAGGTCAGGAGTGGCACGTGGATGTTAAATTCTGTCCTTCAAGAGAGGTGTGGACAGGGGATATTTATTTGGGAATTGACAGCATGTAGATGGCATTTCAACGATGAAGCGAATGAGAGGCAAAGGTGATGGAGGCAGGCTAGGGGATGTGCAGAGGCTAGCCCATGCAGATTAGAGTACAAGAAATGAGGGCTGGGGCACCTTGGCGGCTCAGTCAGTTGAGTGTCCGACTCTGGATTTTCACTCAGGTCGTGATCCCAGGGTCATGGGATCAAGCCCCACGTTGGGCTCTGCATTGAGTGTGGAGCCTGCTTGAGATTCTCTCTCTCCTCCTCAGCCCCTCTCCCTTGCTCGTGCTCTCTTCTCTCTCTAAAAAAATAAATAAGAAATGAGAGGTGATTGGGGAGTCTAAATTAGAAATGATTGCAACTTGTGTAAGAAAAAAATAATATAGTTGACCTTAGAAAACTAGCTGTCTATTTTTACATACAGGGAGGTATTAATTTTCTATAAAAAACCCATATTTTTACATCAAATCTTCTGGTTCTTTTTCTAGTTAAGTCTAACCAAATGCAGCGAGTCCACTTAAGTATCAATACTTGCATTTATTTTTCTTATGCTTACAACAGTAATATCATTTTCCAGAGCCCCTTAAATCTCCATACATTATCATGAAAGATATCTCTTCCTTAAGAAATGAAAAATCAGGGACGCCTGGCTGGCTCAGTCAATAGAGGATGGGACTCTTGATCTCGAGGTATTGAGTTCAAGCCCCATGTCGGTTGTAGAACGTAGTTTAAAAAAAAAAGTGAAAAATCAGTATGATGTCTAGAAACAGGAATCACTTTGTGGTTTGGGAAATGGGATTCCCAAATGCATGTGGTGTAGTCTCCCCCCTCATCTGACAGGTTGGTCTACTCTGCTCTTTTGCTGGAATTGGATGTTAGCACTTATCAGGTGTTTGCTACTTTATATTTCTTGAAATCCTTTCATATATGATCTCATTTATTCCTCACAATAATCTCAGGAAGCAGATAATGTTGTTCTCATTTATAGATAAAGAACCTTAGGCCCAAAGAGGCAAAACGATTTATCCAAGGTCACTAGCAAATTTTGGACTTGACTCAAACTTAGAGCCACTAGTTCTTTTCCTACTTCATTAAGATGCAAGAGAATCTTTATTTTGTAAGGTGTTTTTTTGTTTTGTTTTGGAATGTCAGCTGAGGGTAAGAAGGAAGGTAAAGGCATCGTTTGGGTTTGTGAGAAATGGTCTACTAGCTATTAAAAAGCTGTATAAGGTTGTATAAAGTCTAAAGAAGATTAGCGTATTACAAGTTTCTTATAAGAAATTACTCTTCTTAATTCTTGCGTGCTTCTCTCTTTGCAAAGATTACCCGACCTATAGGACATAAACGTTGCTTGATTGTTCCAAAGCTGCCCTGAGATTGGTCATAATCGGGAAGCATCATGTAATGGCTATTGAAGACTAGCTGTGTGCCCTGCCTCACTAAAATGGGGCTTGCAAATCATCTCCATTATTCCATTTTGGCTGAAAGTTCCTATCACTCTTCTCTCCTATGTCTTCTAAAGTTTGTACTATGTAACTATGGATTCAAAAGCAGTATCTTAGGAATTCTTAGATAGATTTTGAGTACTGTGAGAAGGAGTGGTGATAGACTTACAAGTGGGTGATACCTTTATTGTTATAAACAAGTCGGCCTGGAGGTAGGCTTCTAACCTGATTATTTGCTGCACTGATGAAAGTTTGGCTTGATGAGAACAAAGAGAGGGACTGCCTTAGAGTACTGAAAGAAAGGGGAGGCTTTGGGGAACAAAAGGACAGGACAGATACAGAGAGGCCTGGTGACTGGGAATCCAATATGTGGAAAGCATCAAAGAATAACTCCAGAAGGAGGTGGGAATATGAAAATGATGCTTACTAATAAGGTACACATGTCAGTGGAGATGAAATACACACCCCAAATGACAGCATCTAGATATATTTAGTTAAACGCTTCCATATGAAAGAAATAAGATGTCAGAGTTTGGTGACAATGTGATTCAGGAATGACCATTAAAGAGAACAATTTGGTAGAAGTGAGGTGGAGGAGGGAGGAGCTCAGAGAGAGTTAAGATTGAGTGTTACCTGATAACCTGTTCCAACTCCTACTCCCCCCCCCCCCCCACACACACAATGTCTATATGTTTTCAGAGAATACCATTGGTTTAGCATAATAAATATGCCAAATCTAAATAAAGTAGGATATTCCTGAAAGCATTAAATGGGCACTTTATGGAGCCCATTTACAGTCACCAAGGAGCCCACACTGGTTTTATTGTTTTTCCTAGGTTTATCTATGACTGAAAATGATAGAAAACTGATATTTACTTAGGTTAAGTTGGAAGGTAGTGGAAGAAGATAATAGGCAATTCACATTTGTATTAAAAGTTTATTCTCTCGTAAGGAACAGGAAACCAACATTTTAAGAAGCTTGAAATCTAATATTTTGGGAGAACACTAATTTAGGAATTAGAAGACAGCTTATTCCTGCTCATTAGTTTGATGATATTGAGGAAGTCATTGGATCTTATTTTATTCATCTGTAAGATGGGGCTAATAACACTGTATCAATGAGTCCACCCATTCAACAGACATTTCCTGGGCAACCACACTGTATACCCAGGCCCTGTGCTAGCCTTTGAGGGTACAGAGTAGTCTCTGCCCACAAGGACTTCAGGGTTGACTGAATGATAGGATTGTTGTAAGGAGTAACTAGGATTATGAGATGCATATAACAACTGTATGCACATGGTAAGGCACTATATAAATATAAGATAGTATTATTTGTGTCAGTGAGCATTCATTAAGCGCTGAACGTGATAGGCCTTGTACAGAACATAGTATTAAACCATTGTATGAGAGCTGTAGTCTTACTTTGCTTCTAGTTTTTCTTTCTGTTAAATGTTTGCGTTTCTAAGCCTAACTTCCTTGAAAACAAAGACATTCTAAGAAGCAATTAGAATTTCACACCCACACCGTGCCCTTTTATTTATTAGCTTTCTTTCTTTTTCTATTGTTTTGAAAATACTGAAGCGCAAGGAGAGACTCTGCCAGAAGGAAGTGCCAGGCAAGTGTTACAGCTGCCACATACAGAATGGCAGAAATTCACAAGCAAAATGCAACTGTGGGTATATTTTGAAGGTAGAACAAATAGGATTTTTCTGGTGGGTTCAATACCAAGTGTGAGAGAAATAAAAGATTTAAGAATGGTTCCAAAGATTTTGGCTTGGGAATCTAGGAGGATATGTTTGCCATCATTTAACACAGGGAAGCCTTCAAGGAGGGAAGGTGGGGAATAGAGTGGTAGAGATCATATGTTTCAGTTTGGAATAAGCTATATTTGAGATGTCTGTTATCTTCCAAGTGGAGATTAGTGAGGCCATTAAGACACGTGAATCTGAAATTCAGGGGAGAGGTCTGGATTGAAGGTGTAAATTTGAGTCCAGCATCTTTATAGCCATATGAGTATGGATTGAAAAGCGATTCAAGCCAGAAATCGACCCAGAGCATTCCAGCTTTTAAGAAGTCAAGGGAAATGAAACCAAGAGATAGGAAGGAAATCCAGAGAATGACACCCTAAAACCATATGGAAAAGTGTAACAACTGTGTTACCCTATCAGATGTAACCTATCAAATGTTGTTAACAAGGGGAGGACTGACAATTGACTCTGAATTTAGCAACATGAAGATCATTGATAATCTTGACAACAGGGGATTCCATAGAATGGCAGGGAGAAAAGCTGGATTGAAGAGGGTTTAAGAAAGATAAGAAGGAGGAGAATTAGGGAGATATGTGAAAACACTTTCAGGGAGCTTTGCTTATAAAGAAGGTAAGAGATACGGGTGATAGCTGACAAGAGAAGTGGGGCCAAGGGAAAGTCTCTCTCTCTCTCTCTCTCTCTCTCTCTCTCTCTCTCTCTCTCTTAAATGGGAGAAGTAACAGAAAAGAAATGGCCAAGTAAAGGGGAAGTTGATGTTGCAGGTGTGTGTGGGGGGGGATTATTGGAGACATATTGTCTAGCAATGAATTGAAAAGTGTTACAGTCATCAAATGACGAGGGCCTAAGACCCAGACAACTCTACTATGTAAGCAAGCCAAAACCTAAGCCGGAGCCAGTTCCTGTAAATGCCTCAGGGTTAAGAACAACCACTCACAAACAGCTAACTTCGCTTTCCCAAATAACGCAGACACTTGTGCTATAGTCAGCCAAATAATTTCCTTGCTTCGCCTGTGTTCTCTATAATAAAATCCTTGCCTGTGGCTCTGCTTGGGAGTGCTCGTCCATTTCCAGTGTGCCACTGTTCAAGTGGAGTTGATGTTTGTTCAAATAAACTCCTAAAAATTTTAATATGCCTCAGCTCATCTTCTAACAGAAAGAATGGATTGTAGTTCACAAAATGGCTAGATGGGAAGGAATGGGATGTAGTTCACAAAATGAGGGAGTGGCTTTGGAGAGGTCCATGGATATATGTACATGGATAGAGAAGCAAGTGTTCCTTGGTAGTAGTAGGAGGGAATTCAATGGATGTGAGTGCAGATGCTGGCAAGTAGGTAGGTGGTGGTGGTAGTTCTTTGTCATGAACTGAGAGAAGTTGGTAGGGTTATTTTTCTGCAGCCATGAATAGCTGCATGAGTACAGGGTTAAATTAGGAAGTGAAGGAAGACTGAGATTTCATTATAATCATAGTTTTGCCAAAGAATACGACAAACACTATAAACCCCCAATTCCACTTCTATGTATATACCCCAAAGAATCGAAACAGAGTCTTGAAGAGATATTTGTACACCCATGTTCACAGTGGCATTATTCACAATAGTCGAAAGGTGGAAGCAACCCAAGTGTCCATGGATAGATGAATGGATGAACCAAATGTGGTACATACATGAAATGGAATATTATTCAGCCTTAAAAATGGAGACTCTGACACATACTACAACCTGGATGAGCCTGAAGACACTGAGCCACAAGAATATGAGCACTAACTGATTCCACCTGTATGAGGTGGCTCTAAAATAGAGAGCCCTAGAATAGTCACATGTATAGAGACAAAGTAGAATGGTAGTTGTCAGGGGCTGGGGAGAGAAGGAAATGAGAAGTTATTATTTAAGAGGTACCAATACTAGGTCAGTTGGAACAGAGAACTGGCAAGCTGTGCTATGAAGAACAGGGGACTTTTGAGAAAGCAGGGAGAAGAAACTACCACAGGAAGAAGTGCCCCTTTGATGAGGGGCTGGAATCTTTGTGAGGTTCTGCACCTGTTCACACAGGTTTCTCTTCTCCATTCTGGTGGAAGTGGTTTCTACCGGGAGGACAACAGAATGGCTGCTTTCTCTAACTCTCCCCGGCGGGGTGAGAGGATTAGATTAGCTAACTGAACAACCCTGTTCAAAGGGACTTGTAGAAATGAAGTCTTGGGTATAGGGAACCGGATGGTTAATAGAAGGAGGAACCTATCCCCATCCATGGAAATATGAGTCTGAATGGGATTATTCAGAGGGCCCCAAATGGGGGAATAACCAGTCTGAAGTTGATGAAGTGAAGTCACATGAGGAACCAGGGCAGAACCTCATCTCCTGTTGTCCTTTTTCAGAAAGAGCAGGTTTTTCTTATTATTTCCCCCATAGCAGGCAACAGCAGCTCTTCTCTCCCAGGTCCCTAGTCTAAAATTGGAGTAATTTCCATATTGTTATTCTTCGCTTTCAGTTACCATCATCCCCTCTGTGAGACTATTTTAGTCCCTCTTCTGTTCCAGGGGCACTCACGTGTGTCTTATATAAGTGGTGCCTTTGGCATTGGATCAAGTGAGATGCTTCCCTGTGGGTTCATGGACAGACAGAGAAACATAAAGAGCCTGATGTGCCTGAGGTGAATTTAACTGGAGGTCAACAAGAATATAGTGGACAAAAAATAAAATTTGATTTCTAAGCACTGTTAAGGCCAAGCCTCAGTACAATATTTGTGTTGCATTCAGGAACCAGATTTTGTGCCATCCTCTTGAATGAATTTCAAATTTAAAAACACAGCTCTGCTCTGCACTTTTTGTGGCATGCTTGTGAAACAGAGTCCAGTAGTGCCTTTCTAGTATTGGACAGCAGTCCATTGTTTACTTCATATTTAATGCTTAGATTTTAATTTTTCAGATGAATCACTCTTTTTTAGCCAAGATCAAAGTTACCCGACACAAATAAGAAGAGATATATGCACCGCCATGTTTATTGCAGCATTATTTACAGTGGCCAAGATATGGGAGTAACCTAAGTATACATCAGAGGATGAATGGAGAAAGATGTGGTATATTATATACAATGGAATACTACTTGGCCACAAAAAAAGAGTGAAATCTTGCCATTTGTGACAACATAAATGGGCCTAGAGGGTATTATACTAAGTGAAATAACTGAGACAGAGAAAGGCAAATACTGTATTATTTGACTTAAATATGAAATCTCAAAAAGTAAAAAGATAAACAAAACAGAAACAGACTCATAGATACAGATAAACTGTTGGTTGCCCAAGTAGGTGGGGGGGGGGTTGGAAGGTAGGCAAAATAGATGAAGGAGATTAAAAGGTACAAACTTCCAGTTATAAAATAAGTCATGAGAATGTAGTATATAGCATTGGGGATCTAGTCAATAATATTGTAGTAACTTTGTATGGTGACAGATGGTAACAAGACTTATTGTGGGAATCACTTTGTAATGTATAAAAATATCAAATCACTGTGATGTACGCCTGAAGCTGAACAAAAAATAAATAAATAAAAAGTTACCTACAACTAGGGGAATAATTAGAGCATATTTTTTATTTGGGCCAAGAAGATAAAGGCCACTAGGGAAATCAGATCAAAGATCTAATTGTAGTATTAATTTCCCAACCTCTAACTTTAATGTCTTACTTATCTGTAGTCTATTAAACTAGAGTCTTAGAGTGCATTGCTTTTATTTATAGATATCACGGGAAGTCAATTTGTCACTACTCTGGTCATGCAGTGAAAAATTACATAATGAGCACAGACTTTCTGTGTGCAAGGGTGGAGATGGTTTATAGTGTCAAAGTCAGGCTACTGTGGTTGTGATACTGTCCAATGCAATTCAGAAATTCCTGACTGACCTTCACATTATGAACAAATTTCTGCTGTTTCTCAGCATGATTTGCCAGGACTTTCACTAACTTGGCAATTTGCAATATTGATCAAGTCAGACAGAGTTCTTTTCAAGAATCTGCTACAAAATATCGAGTTGTGAATTTTTTTTAAAGGTCAATGTACAGGTTTTACTTTACTACATTTCATATCAAAATTAAAGTGATTCTTCTTACTCACCAGCTTTAGACGTGTCTAAGATGGACAGAGATGTGGGGAAATTTGGGAGTGAGAGAGCCAGGCACCTTTAGGGGTTAAGCCAGTTAACACGATTTGCTGAGAGTAGCCAAATGGGGGCAAGGGTGTTGTTAGGAAAAAGGGAAACATGGGGCAGAAATGTCAGAGGTGAAGCAGCTCTTCCTTCTGTGAAGCACTGAGAACCCCTTTCTTCCCTCCTACTCAGGGATTGTATTAATCAGTGTCCAACAGGAAACAGAAAACACAAAAAATAGAACAGAGAAAGTTCAACATAAAAAATTAACAGGGGATTTCAGTAATTGGGGGATTGGCAAATCTGAGCCAAGAGAATGCTAGCAAATACGAGAATAGCAGATATAGGAGTAGCCATCAGCCCTGGCATTGATGTGGAGCACCCCAGGAGGCTGCCATCTTTCCCAGGATGGAGACACGTAACTTCCTTGGAGAGGGCACAGTTGTGGATCCCTGGGAATGTCAAGTTCACTGGCAATATTCCCTCTGGAGTGCTGGGAGAAACAGTCCTCATGGAGGACTGCCTCAGAGGTGCAGTGCCTCAGAACTCTGCATGTTGCAGTGGTCTGGGGAAGCTGTTTAAGGGGAGAAGCATTATCTACCAGCACCCTGCTGTGAAGTCAACTGGGGGCTGTGGAAGGAAACTGTTCATGGAGAGGTGCTGAACAGTGGCTCTCCTTGAGGAAATTGCCCGGAGGGAGGCAGTTGCTGAGAATCCAACCCCAGTAAGACCACTATCATGGACACTCCACTGTGATATCTCCTGAAGGGAGTGTGCCCAGAAGAGGTCACTGGCTGCTGGCCAACAGGCATTGCTGAGAAGGTTACAGCAAGAACCCAACAAGCTGAGTACTGCAGATCAGGCAGAGAAACCTCCCCCTTGTCCAGCATCCATCCCCTGACAGTCAAACGGTGGGCCAGCTGACAATGGAGAGAGATTTACAGAATTCAGCTCCGTGATTGCAGAGCATTGAAGGAAAGGTGGATTTGGAGCTGAGAGGTATTAAATGGATAACTCACAATGTGCTCTAGATGTCTCTCCATCACCTCTCACTCTCCGAATGTGCTCCTTGCTTTCTGGAGAAAATTCTATTTAAACTAAGACATTTGCTTCAAGGTGCCCTCTTTTGTGCTTAGAGCCTACTATGAGATTCAAACTCTCTTAATGAAGAAAAAGACTTTGTGCACAGCATAACATGCCCTGCAAATAAAACAATTACAGCTTGGTGCCAGGTGTCATTACTTTGGACAAGCCCTCACAACAATACCTAGAGATTGATCTGAGGCTCTGCTGGAGAACAGCAAGAAAGCAATATAGAAAAGCAATAATAAAATGGATGGTGGCGGCCAAAGTCTATTCACAGGGAATTACCTTAAATATATTTGCCATTTTAGCTTTCTGGAGTGTTTCCTTTGTAATTACACAGAGGCCTCTAAGGCATCCGAGTTTCTTTATCAGCTCCTTCAAATTACATCTGTAGAAGACGAGGCAAGTAGTTATTTAGGTCAGCACAGTTTTTGTATTTATTTGTTTTCTCTGTATATTTTTTAACAAACAACCCAAAAGAAAAAGGTACTTAGTCTTAACACACACACAAAACCCCTGAAATACAGTATTTTTCATAGCACTCTAGTTGATTGAAATCAAACCCAGACCTTCTTCATCGACTTGGGGAGAGGGCAGCTCTTTGACAGATGTGATAGATTTGCTGATTTGTCATTTTCTGGCTCCCTCCTCTCTGCACCCTGCTCCAACACATTCGCATGCCCACGAAACTGTGCAGCTGTAGTAGTTACTACTCTGATGAGAAACCTCTACGTGCAGATGTTTGCTCTAGAAGGAGGCCCCATCGCCCAGGCATTAGGTAATGCAGTACCCCAGAAGGATAACAAGGACACTGTCAGAAATGGAGCTGCTAGTTCCTTATGAATTGGGATCCTCTGGTCTGCACACTAATGATGGACTTGTTCAGCCTCTTTGCTTTCACTGCTCCTGAACAGGATGAAGAAGATAATCCAGAATGAAGGCAGAAGAAGTAATTTCCTTTTTCCTTAGAAGATAATTTGACTAGTATCTTTCAAGCATGAACTAGGACCCGTAAAGGTATTGTTCAAAATAATCAACACACAACAATGGACAAGTGGTGGTGGTCTTTAGCATCTAAAAGCATGGCAACTTTTGGTATATACAGATTTGATGGAAAAAAGGCAATCAAATGAAGAAAACTAAAAAAAAAAAAAAAGTGACCTTGTTGCCAGTTAATAATAATGTTATTTTCTGAGGTTTGTGGTTTTATGAGCCTTTTTAAAACCTGTAATGATTTTTCATTCTGAATGTTCACTTTATTAAGAGAAAGTATGGAATAAACATCATGAGAAAACCAACAAACAGATTTTCCTTATATGAATAAATGAATATGAAATGGAAATAAAAAAGAAAGGAAAGTTTGGAATGGGGGAGGTTTTGTACACTTGGAAGGAACATCCATAGAAGTGAAGACAACAAAAGAGAACTCTAGTAGGTTTTATAGCTATGTTTTTAATGTAGGGCAATTATATAAAGAGAAATACAACTAATTCTAGAGTTTAAATACACAGGAGTCCTTAAAGTTTAGAGAAAAAGTCATTGAATAAAAAAAATGAAGTCTTTAGCACCTGTTAAACTCATCTCTAGGGAGATAATTCATTTAACAGAAACTCTAGTCTCAGATATCCAACGGGATAACACTAATCCCTCAAGAGCTTTTGAATGATCAGTAATCTGATACTGTATTCCTTATCACATTTTATTTGGCTAGGAATTAGAGTGTGCTGGTTTTTTAAAAGCTCACTGTAGGCAAGACTTGAAATTATTATTATTATTACTATTATTATTTAGCATAGAATGACAGGATGGCTCTAGGGACTAATAATCAGATGAATTGCTTTTAAGATTGCCTGGTACACATATTCCCAGGCTGGTAGTGACCAAAGTCCATTACTATTGGACAGTTGTACAATAGACCATTGTATTTATGTTTCCCTGGACTCGAGCCTGAAACAGGAAGAATTTTCTGCCTTAGGAGCTGCCTCTCTCTGATCCTTAACTTTTCCGTAATTGTTTGCTTTCCCTAGCTACCTCTAATTTTTGTTGTTTGCTGAAGTCCTGCTGTGATGTCATTACATGTTCCATGAAACTTGATCCCTTAGCAGAGTTGGTTATAGCACACCCAGTACCAGAAGAGGATGCAGAATCAGAAATGCATTGAATCAGCTTCTCCTACTGCATATAAGCTGCTCCCCCAAAGGGAGGTAGGCTCACTGGGAGCCTGTAATAATCCAGGCCACCAGGGTACCACTTCATAAATTGCTATTTCTTCCTGCTAAGCTTTTCTCTTCAGTTGCAATTTCCTTGGCTACTAGTGGTGACTACTTTTAATATCCAAAAAAGAGAGAAAGTGGGGCAATGATAGGGAAATAATAGAAGCGGGATCCAGAGCTTGAAATAATTTTAGGACAGCATTGCTGACTGTAAAATATGGTCTACTGAGTGGAGTAATGTTAGATGTTTTATCCATCCATCCATCTGTTCACCCAGATGGCAGAATGAATATTCTAAAAAAAAAAAAAAAAAAAAAACCCTTGGATATTATGTAGGGAAAGTTGTAAGATTAAATGTAAAAAGAATACATATAAACCTGAAATTTAGTTATAAAAAATTAATCATACAAGCACAGCATGGAGGAAGCCTACCTTGAACACATGTGCATGTGTAGAAACACAATAGGTGATTAAAACGTCAACACCAGCCAGCCAAATAGCTGCTTAAAATATTTGCAGTCATGTAAACAGAATTAGAATGTCTATCTCAGTGGCTTAAGAGTTGTGTTTTCCTTGATTATGTTTGCCTTGCATCAGGCCATTTGGTTCTACACACCACATGTAAGAGGAGCATTGTACTTTGGAATTCTCAGGCTGAAATTGGTCAGAATGCTGCTGGAATGTGATACTGGGAACTACTAATGGCCATCTTTCCAGGTAATTTTCTGCAATATGAAGACTAAAGCCAACAAACAGACAGATATGGTTCGTCAGTATATGAAGTAACTTCACCAAGAATCCACACGGTTATAGGTGGGTGCTTAGCATTTCAAATATTATCAAAATGTTCACCAGAAGGGTTATTAGTTTAACAGATGTTAGAAACAATTTCTTTCTTTCTTTTTAAGTTTATTTATTTTAAGAGAAAGCAAGAAGAGGGGAGGGGCAGAGAGAGGAAGAGAGAGGACCCAAGCAGGCTCCAGACCATTAGCACTGAGCCCACCATGGGGTCCGAACCCATGAACCTCGAGATCTTGACCTGAGCCAAGGTCAGAAGTCAGACACTCAACTGACTGAGATGCCCAGGTGCCCCTAGAAACAATTTTTTTTTTCAACGTTTTTTATTTATTTTTGGGACAGAGAGAGACAGAGCATGAACGGGGGAGGGGCAGAGAGAGAGGGAGACACAGAATCGGAAACAGGCTCCAGGCTCTGAGCCATCAGCCCAGAGCCCGACGCGGGGCTCGAACTCACGGACCGCGAGATCGTGACCTGGCTGAAGTCGGACGCTTAACCGACTGCGCCACCCAGGCACCCCTAGAAACAATTTTTTTAATTGGCAAAATGAGTCATGTTCAAGACAGACGTGTTTGGTTAGGAACATCGTGCAGGTATGAAGTATAAAAATCCAGAAAGCTTAGATTTCTACAATTATAATGCTTGAGGTCTGCAGCCCATCAATCCTAAGTGCTTCCAGTTCATAGGGATTCAGTCATCTCACCTGACTATAAGTCTAGGTAGTTCCTCCATGAAAGTATTGTTTCTGTATTGAAGTAAGCTTTTCATGCAAGGTGCTGTAAGGTAAAGACCACAAGCATGGAACTATTTTTGTACTTGCTTGCTAATAAATGTTTGCCGCCTTTTTGTGTGTGTGTGTGGGGGGGGGGGGGCTCATGAGCAGACTTTGGTTCAAGAATTGCTTTCTTTGTGCTATACCATCGTTATTGAGGTTATATACATGTGGTCTATGTGTATTTGTGTTTATGTGGGGTATCAGCTGCTACCCACCTCAATCCAGAGGAAGATAACATTTATCCCCCAAATCTGCTATTTGCTGAAATTATCAAATTGTGCCACATCCATTTGCAACAAGGGGATGGGGTTTTAATACCAGCACACAGATGGTGTTGAGGTTTCAGGCCCCATATGTGATTGAGTGCTAGTCCTGGGTTCTATTCACAAAGGGAAACACAACTGCCTCATGGTAATACCTCCATAAGCCAGGGAACAGAAGACTCTTGTGATAGGCACACAGTCAAACTCTACAAAACACACAAGGCCCTCTACCATCCTGAGATTGTTAGGTGGCATAAAAATTGGGAGCATTCCCAATTTTTATGATAAGAGAACAACATAAAATAGATTAAAATAAAAATATCTTTAAATGCCTAGAGATACAGAATGGATAAGACAAGAAGAGGATATTTTTAAAAATTAGGTGAAGGTGTAAGAACAAAATGGGCATTTTAGAAATGAAAAAAAATATTGAAACAAAAAAGTGAAGAGAGAGGATAAATGATACCCTAACTTGAATGAAAAGAAAACTGATGAAATGCAAAATAGAAGAGAAGAAATCAGAATACAGTGGGTAGGAGATAAAGAAACAGGAAATATGTAGACTCAAATTTACCAGGTTTATTCAGGTTTATAATGAAATAGTGATGCTCTAGGTCCTTTCCTTGCACGGGAGCAATATGTCTCTCCTTAGCAATTTATTTTTATTGTTATATATTTCTATAGAATTTGCAAAAAATGGGATTTTAAACCACAGTTGGTTCAGACTACTCAATTTTTCCATTCTACTTGGCCTTCGTCATATATTCCTCACGTTGGATAGCACTGGAATGGCTACGTATATCCTTGGGAAAGTTGGCTTGCAGATATTTTGGTTTATGTTTGCTGGGGTGTATTTGTGTAGTTTGCAATAACTTCTCTGTGTAGCTAAGTTACTGTAGAGATCTAGTGTAGGAATAGCTTCCAGGAATACTTTCCCACCACTGTGACGAAATAGCTGGCACCATGTCCCAGAAAGGCAAGGCCAGAGACTGTTTCATGAAAGGAAAATGTCCTATAGCACCTGCCACTGAGGCAGTAAGACAAGGGTTTTGTTCGTTTGTTTGTTTGTATATTCTTATTCAAGCATAATTACAGTGTTTTATTACTTTCAGGTGTACAGTATGATTCAACGATTCTATACATTACCTAGTGCTCATTGTGATAAGTGTACTCTTAACTCCCTTCACCTACTTCATCATCCCCCCACCCACCTCCCCTCTGACAACCATTTCTCTGTATTTGAGAGTCTGGGTTTTTTTTGGGGGGGGGGGGTTCTCTCTTTTCTTTGATAGTTTTTTAAATTCCACACATGAGTAAAATCATGATATTTGTCTTTCTCTGACTTATTTTACTTAGTATTAGATCCTCTAGATCTATCCATGCTGTTGCAAACGGCAAAATTTCATTCTGAGTAATATTATTATATGTAATTATTTATTTCTGAGTAATATTCAATTGTATGTGTGTGTGTGTGTATTCTGCATATATATGTGTGTGTGTGTGTGTATATATGTATCCATTGTATACACACACACCACACCTTCTTCATCCATTCATCTTTGGATGCACACTTGGGTTGCTTCCATATCTTAACTATTGTAAATAATGCCACAAAAAACATGGGGGTCCATATAGCTTTCTGAATTAGTGTTTTTGTTTTCTTTGCATGAATGCCCAATAGTAGAATTGGATCATATGGTAATTTTTAACTTTTTGAAGAACCTCCATACTATTTTCTACAGTGGCTCCTCCAATTTACATTTCTACCAACGGTACACAGAGTTCCTTTTTCTCCACATCATTGCCTAAATTTGTTACTTCTTCTGTTTTTAATTTTAGCCATTCTGTCAGGCATTGTGGTTTTGATTTGCATTTGCCTGATGATTAGTATGTTAAGAAACTTTCCACGTGTTGGTCATCTGTATGTCTTCTTTGGAAGACTGTCTATTCATATCCTCTGCCCACGTTTTAATTGGATTATATGGTTTTTTTGGTGTTCAGTTGTATAAGTTATTCATATATTTTGAATATAAACCCATTATTAGATATTTTCTAATATCTAATATTTTCTCCCGTTCAGTAAGTTGTCTTTTTGTTTTCTTGATGGTTTCATTTGCTATACAAAAGCTTTTTTTAAAAAAAGCTTATTGGGGCGCCTGGGTGGCTCAGTCGGTTAAGCGTCCGACTTCTGCTCAGGTCATGGTCACGCGGTCCGTGAGTTCTAGCCCCTCAGGTCACGATCTCGCGGTCCTGAGTTCGAGCCCCGCGTCGGGCTCTGCGCTGATGGCTCAGAGCCTGGAGCCTGCTTCCGATTCTGTGTCTCCCTCTCTCTCTGACCCTCCCCCGTTCATGCTCTGTCTCTCTCTCTCTGTCTCAAAAATAAATAAACGTTAAAAAAAAATTTAAAAAGCTTATTTATTTTGAGAGAGAGAGAAAGAGAGAGCTTGTGTGATAGAGCAAGTGGGGGAGGGGCAGAAGGAGAGGGAAAGAATCTTCAGCAGGCTCCACACTCAGGGCAGAACCCAACATGAGCGTGATCTCAGGAACCATGAGATCATGACCTGAGCCGAAACCAAGAGTCAGATATTCGACTGACTGAGCCACCTAGGCACCTCTATGCAAAAACTTCTCATTTTGATGTAATCCCAGTAGTTTATTTTTGCTCTTTCCCTGGCCAAAGGAGACACATCTAGAAAAATGTGGCTGATGTCAAAGAGATTATTGCTTATGATTTCCCAATCCATGAGCAAGGAATATCTTTCCATTTCTTTGTGTCATCTTTAATTTCTTTCATCAGTGTTTATAGTTTTTGAAGCACAGGTCTTTCATCTCCGTGGGTTAAATTTATTCCTAGGTATTTGATTATTTTTGGTGCAATTGTAAATACATTATTTTCTTTATTTCTCTTTTGGCTGCGTAATTATTAGTGTATAGAAATACAATGGATTTCTGTCCATTGATTTTGTATCCTGTGACATTACTGGATTCCTTGTCAATTCTAGCAGTCTTTTGGTTGTCTTTAGGATTGTCTTTTTTTTTTTTTTAATGTTTATATTAGAGACAGAAAGAGAGAACAAACGTGCAGGTGTGCACATAGGGGATGAGCAGAGCGAGAGAGAGGATCCAAAGTGGGCTCTGCACTGACAGCAGAGAGCCTGATGCAGGGCTTGAACTCATGAACTGTGAGATCATGACCTAAGTCAAAGTCAGCTGCTTAACTGACTAAGCCACCCAGGTGCCCCAGGACTTTCTCTGTAAAGTATCATGTCATCTACATATAGTATAAGTTTTACTTCTTCTTTATCAATTTGGATGTATTTTATTCATTTTTCTTGACTTATTGCTGTGGCTAGGACTTCCAGTAGTATGCTGAATAAAAGTGGTGAGAATGGACACCCTTATCTTCTTCCTGAATTTAGTGGAAAAGCTCTTAGTTTTTCCCCATTGAGTATGATGTTAGGTGTGGGTTTTCATATATTGCCTTTATCATGTTGAGATATATTCCCTCTAAACCTATTTTGTTAAGGCTTTTTATCATGAATGGATGTTGTACTTTGTCAAATGGTTTTTCTGCATCTGTGGCTTTTATTCTTTTGCTTTGATGTTTTGTATCACATTGATTGATTTGTGAATATTGAACAACCCTACATCCCAGGAATAAAATCCCTCTTGATTGTGGTGAATTACTTTTTTAATGTATTGTTGGCTTTGGTTTGTTAATATTTTGTTGAGGATTTTTGTATCTATGTTCATCAGAGATATTGGCCTGTATTTTCCCTTTTTTTGTGGTGTTTTTATCCAGTTTTGGGATCAAGCTAAAGCTGAACTCATAGAATGAAGTTGGAAGTTTTCTTCCTCTTCTATTTTTGGAATAATTTGGGAAATACAGGTATTAACTTTTTTTAAAATGTTTGGTAGAATTCACATGTGAAGCCATCTAGTCCTGGACTTTTGTTTTGTTGGGAGGTTTTTGATTACTGATTCAATTTCATTGCTGGTAATCAGTCTGTTTAAATTTTCTGTTTCTTCCTGTTTCAGTTTTGGTAGACTATATGTTTCTAGGAATTTATCCATTTCTTTTAGGTTGTCTAATTTATTGGCATATAATTTTTCATAATATCCTCTTACAATCCTGTTTATTTCTTTGGTGTTGGTTGTTATTTATCTTCTTTCATTTATGATTTTATTCGAGTCATCTCTCTCTCTTTTTTATGAGTATGACTATAAGTTGATCAATTTTGTTGATTTCCAAGAATCAGTTCCTCATTTCGTTGATCTGTTATATTGTTGTTTTTGTTTGTTTCCATATCATTTATTTCTGCTCTAATCTTTATTATTTCCTTTCTTCTACTGTTTTGGGGTTTTGTTTATTCTTTTTCTAGCTCCTTTAGGTGTAAGTTTAGGTTGTTTCTTTGAGATTTTTCTCATTTCTTGAAGTAGGCCTGTATTGCTATAAACATTTCTTTAGGAACTTCTTTGTTGCATCTAAAGATTTTGAACTGTTGTGTGCTAATTTTCATTTCTCTCCATGTAATTTTTTTTCTTTCCATGTAATTTTTTATTTCTTCTTTGATATCTTGTTTGACCTATTCATGGTTTAGTAGCATGGCATTTAACCTCCATATATTTGTGCTCTTTCCAGATTTTTTCTTGTGATTGATCTCTAGTTTTATACCATTGTGGATGGAAAAGGTGCATGCCATAATTTCAATCTGTTTGAATTTGTTGTTTTGTGGTCTAACGGAATCTGTTTTGGAGAATGTTCCATGTGCACTTGAAAAGAATGTGTATTCTTCTGTTTGGGGATGGAATGATCTGAATATATTTGTTAAATCCATCTGGTCCAATGTGTCATTCAAAGTCACTGTTTCCTTGTTGATTTTCTATGTAGATGACCTATCCATTGATGTAAGTGGGTTGTTAAAGTCCCCTAGTATTTTTGTGTCAGTGCTGATTTCTTCCTTTGTGTCTGTTAATAGTTGCTTTATGTATTTGGGTGTTTATATGCTGGGTGCATAAATATTTATAATTATTATATTTTCTTGTTGGATTGTTCCCTTTTGATAGTGTAGTTTACTTCTTTGTCTCTTGTTAACAATCTTTGTTTTAGAACCTATTTTTTCCAATGTAAGTTTTACTATCCCAGCTTTCTTTTCATTTCCATCTGCATGATAAATGTTTCTCCAACCCTTTACTTTCAATCTGCTGTTGTCTTTGGGTCTGAAATGAGTCTCTTGTAGGCAGCATATAAGTGGGTCTTGCTTTTTAACCATTCAGTCACCCTGTGTCTTTTGATTGGAGGATTTAGTCCACTTACATTCAAAGGTATGTAGTTGTGACCATTTTGTTGCTTATTTATTGTTTTATTTTTTGTGGGTTTTTTTGGATAGTTCTTTTCTGTTAATTTCTTCTCTTGCTCTCTTCTTTTGTGGTTTGATGTCTTTCTTTAGCTACATGCTTGGATTCCTTTCTCTTTATTGTTTGCATATCTATTATAGGTTTTTGATTTGTAGTTAACATTAGGTTTATATGTAACACCCTATGCATATAGCAGTCTATATTAGGGATGGTGGCTCTTCAATTTGAACCCATTCCAAAAGCACTAAATATTTACTCCCCCCACCATACTGTATGTATATAGTGTCATACTTTATATTCATTTATTTTGTGAATGCCTTGAATGACTTTTATGGATGTAATTGATTTTACTGCTTTTGTACTTTAACCTCCATAATGGTTTCATAAGTGATTAATCTACCACTTTATTATGTTTGTATGTACTTGTGAAATTTTTTCCTTTCCTAATTTTTTAAAATATTTTTTTATTAAAATTTTTTTTAACATTTATTTTTGAGAGACACTGAGAGAGTGTGAGCAGGTGAGGAGAAGAGAGAGAGGGAGACACAGAATCTGAAGCAGGCTCCGGGCTCTGAGCTGTCAGCACAGAGCGCAACACAGGGCCTGAACCCACAAACCATGAGATCATGACCTGAGCTGAAGTTGGATGCTTAACCAACTGAGCCACCCGAGCGCCCCTTTTTAAAATATTGTTCAGGGGGCGCCTGGGTGGCGCAGTCGGTTAAGCGTCCGACTTCAGCCAGGTCACGATCTCGCGGTCTGGGAGTTCGAGCCCCGCGTCGGGCTCTGGGCTGATGGCTCAGAGCCTGGAGCCTGTTTCCGATTCTGTGTCTCCCTCTCTCTCTGCCCCTCCCCCGTTCATGCTCTGTCTCTCTCTGTCCCAAAAATAAAATAAATAAACGTTGAAAAAAAAAAATTAAAAAAAAAAAAAATATTGTTCAATGTTTTTATATTTATTTTTGAGAGATAGAAAGAGAGAGTGTGTGTGAGAGAGAGAGAGTGTGTGTGTGAGAGAGGGAGACTGAGAATCCCAAGCAGGCTTCTGGCTGTCATTGCAGAGCCTAACAAGGGGCTCAAGCTCACCAACCATGAGATCACCACCTGAGCTGAAATCAAGAGTTTGGACACTTAATCAACTGAGCCACCAAGGTGCTCCTGCTTTCCTTTTTTTTTTTTTTAACTTTGGATTATGGCCTTTTATTTCCACTCAAAGAATTTCCTTTAATGTTTCTTGTAAGGCTGCCTTAGTAGGATAAATTCCTTTAACTTTTGTTTGTCTGGAAAACTATTTCTTCTATTCTGAATGAGAACCTTGCTGGATAGAGCATTTTTGGTTGCAGGTTTTCTCCTTTCAGCACTTTGAATATACCATGCTGGTCCCTTCTGGCCTGCAAAGTTTCTGCTGAAAGTCAGCTGATAGCCTATGGGGTTTCTGTTGTATGTAACCGTTTTCTCCTACTACTTTTAAGATTCTCTCTTTGTCACTACATTTTTTCATTTAAATTACTACGTGTCTTGGTGTGGATCTCCTTGGGTTTATTTTGTTTGGGGGCTTTCTGTCATTCCTGGACTTGAGTGTTTGCTTCCTTCTCCCAAGTTAAGGATGTTTTCAGCTATTACTTCTTCAAATATTTTTTTTTTGTCCGTGTTTCTCTTTCTTCTCCTTCTGTGATCCCTGTAATGCAAATGTTATTATGTTTGATGATGTCTCTGAGTTCCCTTAACCTATTCTTATTTTTTATTATTCTTTTTTTCTTTTTGCTGTTCATTTTGGTTGCCTTCCATTCTCTGTCTTCCAGGTCATTCATCTACTCTTCTGCTTCCTCTAGTCTATTTATGTTCTCTGGTATATTTTTAATTTCATTTATTGAATTCTTCATCTCTCATTTTTTTAAGAATATTTTCTATCTCTTTATTGAAGGTTACGCTGGAGATCCCCCAGTCTTTCTTCAAGTCCAGTAAGTGTCTTTATGACCATGACTTCGAATTCTCTATCAGGCATATTGCTTATCTCCACTTCATTTAGCTCTATTGTTGGGACTTTGTCTTGTGTTTTCCATCAGGACTAATTCCTCTGTTTTCTTATTTTGTCTAATTCACTGTTTGTTTCCATGTATTAGGAAATTCAGCTTTCAGCTC
Organism: Puma concolor; assembly: GCF_028749965.1. Taxonomy (NCBI): domain Eukaryota; kingdom Metazoa; phylum Chordata; class Mammalia; order Carnivora; family Felidae; genus Puma; species Puma concolor. The sequence goes on along the minus strand of NC_141671.1, from coordinate 118,842,613 downwards.
TGTGTCCTGATCCAGGACCTGGAGCTTTCAGGGTGTCTCCTATGTGTGTTACACGTGCCCTATTGAGCTGCAATTTGCCTTTAGTCCAGTCAGCTGCAATGGTTCTCTTTGCCTCTTGTGGGCAGGGTTTGTCTCTGTGCTGTTAAAGGACTAGTCTGGGGCCACGTTGGGCTTGTAGTTGGGTCAGACCAGATGCCTGCCCTCAGTCCGTTTTCTGGAAATGCAGTTGCACTGAACTGCAGGACACTCTTCCTGTGTTGTCCCCTGAGAAGCTCTCATTTGTGGGCCAGGCCTGTAGTTAGACCAGATGTCTATCCCCAGTCTGTTGGAGTTGCAGTGACTCCAAACTATAGGGCTCTTTATTCTGCCCCCCTGTGAGGTTTTTGTTGAGGGGTGGGGCTGGCAATCAAGTCAGATGTCTGCATCCAGCCCATTACTAGGGCTGTAGTTGAGCCAGTGTGTGGTTGTCTTCCCCTCTCCCCAAGGCAGAAGTCACTTTGGAGTGGTGCTGGCCATGTTGGGGCTGCTTACAGAATGAGGCACATCAGGTACCACTTTGGAGGTACTCCTGCGGGGTGAGGTGGGTTGGATGGAGTGAGTCCACAGGAGAATGCTCCTCCCCTGTCTCTGTCCCTCTCCTGCTCACACACGTGTGCACTCTCTCTTTCACAATAAATAAGTAAACTTAAAAAAAAAAGGATGACTCTCACTAAATGAGCTACTAAAATAATATTCTTCAGCAAGAAAAACAAAAGAAATCAAAAGGAAGAGGTAGAATGCATGAAGAAATGGCAAGCAAAGAAAAGTTTTTAACCAAAAGAAACTATTTTTGAAAAAAACAAACCCAAAACAACCACAAACAACAACAACAACAACAAGAAAACAATATTGGTGAGTCTGGAAACAAAGTAGAACTAAAGCACTATATAACAATAACATATAAGGTGGAAAGTGTAAAAATACGGCATTCTAATTTCATTTAGAGTTTTTTTTTAATCAAATCAAATTTAGACTTTAAGCTGAAAATATTTAAGGTTAAAGAATTAATCTTACATTAAAAAATAAGAGAATAAAAATAGGAAATATAGCTTCAGAACCAGTAGGGAAAAAAGGGAGAACTATTTGTTCAATATTATATAGGAGAAAAAAAAAGAGGGAAACGAAAAAAAGCCTTTGTGTCAGGAACAGCAGAGGGGTGTTATTATTATTTACAAATGAAGCAAATGAGGTTCGAAGAGTTTAAATGATTTACTTAAAATCAGGCATCTAAGTGGTGGAAAGCAAACTCTGGTCTGTCTATTCACTTCTAAAAGGAACACTTTGAAATCTCTCTGACACATGGTTATATTTGAATACTTCCAAAAGATCCCACATAGCAATTTTTGCAATATTTGGATGCAAATATTTGCAATATTTGGATGCAAATATTTGGAATATTTGCATCCAAATATTTTATTTCTACCCAGTCATCTAATCCCAGACTCCTTGGTTCTAGTTGATGCAAACTTTGGTGCTGCCCATGAAGCAGGAACTTTGTCAATTTCTTTGTATCCTAACCACCCAAATACATACATCCACTCTCCTAGCCTGACCTTGGTACAACACCTTGCCATTGATGTAAAACAAGAAGGAATTGAAATGATGTCAAGAAATGCCCCTGCTTATAGCATCTATTTTATTTATGCTTTTTGAAGTTCACCAAAAAGATTTTTGTTAGATTTTGTGGTCACATTGGAGTTTCCTAAGAACAGAGCCCCTCCCAAACCTTAACCGTCAGATGATTTTTCCAGTAGAAGCTCAGCTTGCAAAACACTAAGTAGTTGCTCACTTTGTGCAACCACCTTGCCTTAAAGGGCTTTGCTCATGGTGTGTGTGGTAGGGAGGGGGGAGAGGGAAGACAGGGGTTGCTGTGGTTAGCAGTGCTGGTGCGTGCACCAGTTGAATGCTAACCATTCAACTTCTTTTTGTCTGCTATATTCTATAAGATTCTCACTATTTTTATGTCTTATTGTGATGTTTTATCTTGCTTGTTTCCTTTATTAAGTGTATAAGGTTCTATTGTTTATTGATGGGCAGAGAGTGATTTATTTTAACTGAATTATTTAAGTTCTAGAAATCTGGAAGCATTCTTCCTTCCTTAAAATCCTAAGTAGGAATCTGGCTAAGAGTACCTGGGTAAGAAGGCTTAGTGATCTGATTTGTTAGTGACCTCAGTTACTGGGGCTGTACCTCTCTAAGAACCAATACCTTTTATGGAGAAGATAAATTTATTCAGTGCATCAGAATCTTTCATAAGAACTGGGTTGGCATACATATATTCACATTATTTAATGTTCTTATTTCACTTTGATCCTTTGGTGAGTGGGGCAAATTTATATGACAGACACTGGGCTGCCACAAAATAATCCCTTGACAGAAAAATAGGAAAAATTTAATTCTATAATTCTGTCTTTAATTTCTTGTTTTCCATTCACTGTTCAAACTTATTCTTTCTTCACCAATCTACAGAAACACCTCGTCAAGGTCACCATGTCATCTACTCAGTTTATCTTTTGAAAAACACATCAATGATACCTGTATCTTGAAACACTCTCCACTCTTGTCTTTTGTAACATCACATTTTCCTGAAGTCGCATTTTCTGCTTCTTCTCATTCTCCCGTGTTGACATCAGCTCCTTTACATCCAACCTCTAAATGTGGTGGTTCTTCAAACCTGGTCCTGGGATCCCCTTTTCTCTCTCTGTCACTACTCTCTCTTCCTAGATCTTACTAATCTCCATGGATTCTTGAGTCCTTGCCTCCCAGGTTCATAGATCTCTCCCAGATCTCTCCTTTGTCAGATTCACACATTCAACTGTCTACTTAACATATCCACGTGATGCTTCACATAGCAAATTCCATATGCTTGAAAAGGAACATGAATTCTTTCCCTCATCCATTGTAGACACTATTAGCCACCTGTGCAACTCTGCTTATCTTACATTTGTTGCTGGCAAAACCCTGACTTTAGTTTAATAGACAATTTTTCAAGTAATTTTAGGTTTACAGAAAGATTAGGTGGAAAGTACAGGAGTTCCCATATAGTCCCTCTCTAGCCCCCAACTTACACACCGTTTTCCCTAGTATTAATATCTTTAGTGTGGTACATTTATAACATTTATAATTGGACCAACATTGATAAGTTGTTAACTAAAGTCTATAGTTTGCATTAATGTTTACGTTTGTACAGTGTTGGCTTTGACCAATGGATAATGTCATGTATCCACCATTATAGTATCAGACAAAACAGTTTTACTGCCCTAAAAATCCCCAGCATTCTACCTATTCATCTTTCCCTTCCTGACACTCTGGAAGCCACTGATTTTTTTTAGTTTTTATTTAAATTCCAGTGAGTTAACAAACAGTGTAATATTAGTTTCAGGTGAATTATATAGTGATTCAACACTTCAATATGACACTCAATGCTCATCACAAGTGTACTCCTTAATCTCCATCACCTATTTAACTTCCCTCCCCCACACCTACCTCCCCTCTGGTTACCATCAGTTTGTTCTCTGTAGTTAGGAGTCTATTTCTTGGTTTGCCTCTCTCTTTTTTTTCCCCTTTGTTAATTTGTTTCTTAAATTTTACATATGAGTGAAATCATATGGTATTTGTCTCTGACTGACTTATTTCAATTAGCATAATACTTTCTAGCTTCATCCATGTCTTTGCAAATGGCAAGATTTCATTCTTTTTTATGGCTGAGTAGTATTCAATTGTTTATATATATCTCACATCTCACATTCATCAGTCAATGGACATTTGGGCTATTACCATAATTTGGCTATTATAGATAATGCTGCTATAAACATCAGGGTGCATGTATGCCTTTGAATTAATATTTTTGTATTCATTGGGTGAATACCTAGAAGTGTAATTGCTGGATCCTGAAATTTGCATGGAACCAGAGAAGACTCCAAATAGCCAAAGCAGACTTGAAAAATAAAAAATCTGGAGGCGATATAATTCCAGATTTCAAGTTATATTACAAAGCTTTAGTGATCAAAGCAATATGGTACTGACACAAAAACAGATGCATAGATCATTGGAACAGAATAGGAAACCCAAAAATGAATCTACAACTATATGGCCAACTCATCTTTGACAAAGCAAGAAAGAATATCCAATGGGAAAAAGACCATCTCTTCCACCAATGATGCTTGGAAAACTGGACAGCAACATGTAAAAGAATGAAACTGGCCCACTTTCTTACATCATACACAAAAATAAGTTCAAAATAGATTAAAGACCTAAACGTGAGACCTGAAACCATAAAAAAAAACCTAGAAAAGAACAAAGGCAGTAACTTTTTGGACATCAAACATAACAATTTCTTTCTGGATATATCTCCTGCGGCAAGGGAAACAAAAGTAAAAATAAACTATTGGTCTTTCTCTGACTGACTTATTTCACTTAGCATAATACACTCTAGTACCATTCATGCTGTTGCAAATGGAAAGATTTCATTCTTTTTGATTGCTGAAGCATATTCCATTGTATATATATACCACATCTTCTTTATCCATTCATATGGTCTCACTCATGTGGAATTTAAGAGACAAAAGAGATGAACATAGGGGAAGGGAAGGAAAAAATAAGATAAAAAATAGAATAATGGAGGCACATCATAAGAGACAAATACAGAGAGCAAACTGAGGATTGCTGGAGAGGAGGTGGGTGGGGGGATGGGCTAAATGGGTGATGGGCATTGAGGAGCGCACTTGTTGGGATGAGCACTGGGTGTCGTATGTAAGCGATGAATCACTGGGTTCTACTCCTGAAACCAATACTACACGTTATGTTAACTAACTTGAATTTGAATAAATTAAAACAAACTCACTCTTGGGACTTCAAAATAAAAATCTTCTGCACAGTAAAGGAGACAACCAACACAACTAAAAGGCAGCGTATGGAGCTGGAGAAGACATTTGCAAATGACATGTCTGATAAAGGGTTAGTATCCAAAATATACAAAGAACTTATAAAACTCAACACTCAAACAACGAATAATCCTATTAAAGGGCAGAAGACATAAATAGACATTTTGCCAAAGAAGACATACATATGGCCAACAGACGCAGGAAAAGATGGTCAACATCACTGATCATCAGGGAAATACAAATCATAACTACAGTGAGACATCACCTCCCACCTGTCAGAATGGCTAAAATCAACAATACAAGAAACAACAGTTGTTGGTAAGCATTTGACACTGTTGGTGGGAATGCAAACTGGTGCAGCCACTGTGGAAGACAGTATGAGGGTTTCTTAAAAATTTAAAAATAGAACCACTAATCTTTTTAATGTCTATACAATTTTACCTTTCCCAGAATGTACATAGTTAGAATCATACACTTTGTAATCTTTTCAGATTGGCTTCTTTCACTAAGAAATAATTAAGCATTTAAGGTTCCTTCATGTATTTTCATAGCTTGAGAGCTCATTTCTTTTATTGATGAATAATATTTCATTATGGCTATGCCACAGTTTGTTGATCCATGTATCTATCAGAAGATATCTTGAGTGCTTTCTGATTTTTGTCACTTATGAAGAAAGCTGCTATAAACATTCTTATGTAGATTTCTGGGTGAACATACATTTTCAACACACTTGGGTAAATTACTAGGTTTCTCATTTTCTCATTTGCAGTTTCCTCACCTAATTTGGAGACAGGATTCTGTGTTCAGTCTCAAGAAGATATCCTGATTGATACAGAACAATATGGAGGTCACTTGCTCCTTACACGCATCTGATTTACGGTGGTCATATTCTGCTGATAAGACCTGAGTAGGGCTTCCGAAAGACTTCTAGAAAATCTTTCTTGGGTCCAAGGAAGGGGACAGTGGTTGGGATGACCACTCCCTTCTCTAGAAGTGCTGATGCCTGAAACTGCTGCTGCTATTCTGTCTGAGGCTAGACCCTCTGTAAGGAACAGGCCAGAGCTAAGAGGATGACGAGAGAAGTAAACAGAGCCCTAAAGGACAGCACCTAGATCCTGTCCTGCTTACTTCCTGGTTATGTCAGACAACACACTTCCATAAGATTTTTTTTTTTTAATTTTTTTTTCAATGTTTATTTATTTTTGGGACAGAGAGAGACAGAGCATGAACGGGGGAGGGGCAGAGAGAGAGGGAGACACAGAATCGGAAACAGGCTCCAGGCTCTGAGCCATCAGCCCAGAGTCCGATGCGGGGCTCGAACTCATGGACCGCAAGATCGTGACCTGGCTGAAGTCGGACGCTTAACCGACTGCGCCACCCAGGCGCCCCAAGATTTAAAGCAAATAAACTGGCTTTTCTGTTAGCCAACAGCAATCCAATTATTACCCTCCACTCACCTGCCTAGTCTTCTTTATTCCCGTAAATGACATCATTATCATCTACATGGTCATTCAAATCAGAAATCTAAAAGCTGCCTTTAGATTCTCCCTCCCTTTCTATTCCCTCAAGCACCTCCCATGGACCCAACCCATCTGTTAAGTCCAACTGCTTCTTCAAAATTTTCTGTAATGTATCCTCTTTTCTCTTTTTCTACAAACACATCTTCTTCCAAGCCACCATTGTCTTTTTGTGTGTCTGTGGGTGCCAGAATTACTGCAGGACCGTCTCTCTTCCACTCTAGTGTTCCTCCAATCCTGTCTCCAGAGAGCAGCAACAGAAATAGTATCACACCCTAAAGTCCTTCAGTGGTTTCTCATTGTTCCTAAGGCAATATCCAAATTCACCCCCATGGCCTGTAACACCCCACGTGATGTGGCTCTGTCACTCTGTCCAAACTTAGTTCATACTACCCTTCTATTGACTTGCTATCCTCTGGCTACACTGATATCCCATCCCATCTAACCTGACTCAGGGTCTTTGTACTTTCTGTTCCTGCTTGGACTGTCTTCCAACATGATGCCCTACCTCTTTTACACACATGCACATATGCTTTACAGAACCATCTCTTCTCATTTTTAGGTGTCATTATAAGGATCACCTGCTCAAAAGAACCTTCCCTGAATACCTATTCTAAAGTTGGTTTCCATTGTTTCTCTCTGGTTTTGTTCCTTTGATTCCTTTTAAGCACTTATTGTGAGGTCTATTTGTTTATTTTACTGCTCTACTCCTCTGTCTCTCCCCCAAGAATGGAAAAGACAAAGGATTCCCCTTGTCTTTTTCAACATAGTGTCTCCAGCACCTAGCCAATGCATTACATATAAGAGGCATTCAGTATTAGGTGCTGGATTAAAGAGGAGTAACAAACTTTTATTTAATTCCAGAATAATTAACATACAATGTCATATTAGTTGCAAGTGTACAACATAGTGATTCAACAATTCTGTACATTACTCAGTGCTCATCACTATATTTGTAATACCCTTCATCTGTTTTACCCATTTCCCCTACTTCCCATCTGGTAACCATCAGTTTGTCCTTTATGAGTCTGTTTTTTTTGTCTCTTTTGTTGTTCATTTGTTTTCCTTATTTTTAATAGCCATATTTATTGATCTTAATCTGGCATTCATCAAGATATTATTTTTTTAACGTTTATTTTGAGAGAAAGAGTGCGCGTGTGGAAGGGGCAAAGAGAGAGGGAGACAGAATCCCAAGCAGGCTCTGCACTGTCAGCGCAGAGCCCAACACAGGGCTTGAACCCACGAACCACAAGATCATGACCTGATCTTGATTTTGAATAAGAATTGGATGCTTAACCAACTGAGTCACCCAGGCACTCCAAGATTTATTTTTTTAAACAAGAAAGTGACACAGGGCTCCTGGGTGGCTCAGTAGGTTAATCCTCTGACTTCAGCTCGGGTCATGATGTCACAGTTTGTGGATTCCAGCCCCATATCTGGCTTTGAGCTGTCAGTACAGAGCCGGGAGCCTGCTTTGGATTCTGTGTCTCCCTCCCTCTCTGCCCCTCCCCTGCTCACACTGTCTCTCTCTCAAAAATAAATAAACATTAAAAAAACTAAAAAAAAAAAAAAGTGACATAGTGGAAAGGCAAAAGAAAGGGGAGAAGACAGAGTTAAAAAAAAAAAAGTAGAAGCATTTTATAATTTATCATGCTATGAATATTAGTATCTAATTTTATAATTTGAAAATTCTTCTGAGATGTTTGATTTAGAGAGCATAAATGTCATTATGTAAGTTTTACAATTTTTATTCCATTTCAGTGGGAAAACAGTCTAGTTCAGTAGAGATGACTGTGAATCCAGTGACCATATTCCACTTGTGGGAGTTTATAAAGGGTTTGCAGATAATAAGAGGTCACTGGGATTACCATTCACTCTTGAGAGACATTTTTATTTAATGTCTGTCTTATTGCCATGAAGAAAGGTAGCTTTATTAATCTTTCAGAAATACATTAGATTGAGTCAATTATAGTCCTTTCATTAAGAAAATTAGATTTCTTTTCATATTTGCACTATGTGGACTGCAATAAACACACAAACCAAACATTTTGAGTAGACACTAGACCTTTAAATTAGGGAGTAATTTAGGGACGCCTGGGTGGCGCAGTCGGTTAAGCGTCCGACTTCAGCCAGGTCACGATCTCGCGGTCCGTGAGTTCGAGCCCCGCGTCGGGTTCTGGGCTGATGGCTCAGAGCCTGGAGCCTGTTTCCGATTCTGTGTCTCCCTCTCTCTCTGACCCTCCCCTGTTCATGCTTTGTCTCTCTCTGTCCCAAAAATAAATAAACGTTGAAAAAAAAAATTTAAATTAGGGAGCAATTTAGATTGATTTATCAGGCAGATGAGGTTGTTTAGTGGCAGGAACAGAAAGGAGAAGGATTTAAAAAACTCATTATCATTTAATCAATGACAAAATTTTTTTAAGTTGCGGTGATAAAACTTTCATTTCAAAACCAGTCCCTACTTTAGAAATTCATTTATCGGCTGTCTTTTTGGAAGGGTTCTAAGACACCACATAATTCTCAAAATCTCTTTGGGAGTATCAAAAAAGCTCTAGTTTCAACATGTCAGTTCATTTGTTTTCAATGTATGTTTCTGTTGATAAATATTTTATTAAAATACGATACAGACTTCAGGTTTTCCTATTAGTGTTATCTTTCCTCCTCCTTCCCAAATCCCTATAGCCAAGTTCAAATCTGTAATATTGTGATTTGTAATAAAAAATATATATATTTGGTCTTCTCCAATTTCTGGCACAGAACTAAAACCACTGGAGTTTCCTAAGTGATAAGAACAGTAAACGTGTCTTTTATTATGTTAATGAGGTGAGTTTTGGAAAACTTCTAGGTAACCTGAGGATGAGGGTTGTTTGCCAGGAGACCCAACCATGTGATTAGAAGATTAGAATTTTCAGTCCCCCACCGTCTTCATCCCTGGACTTCCTGGAAGGAGTAAGGGGCTGGAGGTTGGATCACTCAACCAAAGACTGATGTTTCAATCAATCATGTGTATATAATGACATGTTCAGAGAACTTCCAGGTTGGTGATGACTTGAAGACTGAGGGAGAGTGGCCTGCTTAGAACACACATAGAAGCTCCACAACCTTTCACCGTACTTTGCCTTAGGCATCTCTTCCATCTAGATATTCCTGAGTTACATCTTTTTATAATAAACCAGTAATCTAGTAAGCAAAAATGTCTCTCTGAATTCTCTGAGTAACTCGAGCAAATTAACCAAACCCAAGGAAAGGGTCGTTGGAATCTTTGATCTATAGCCAGTTGGTTGGAAGCACAGGTGACACTCTGGACTTGTGATTGGCATCTGAAGTTGGAGGAACAGGTAGCTATTTAAGGACTGAGCTCTTAACCTGTGGGATCTGATGCCATCTCCAGGTTGACAATGACAAAATTGCACTAAATTGTAGTACAGCCCCCTTGTGACTGAGAATTGCTTGCTGGTGTTGGGGGGAAAAATCCCACACAGATAGGATGCAAAATAGTAGTTGGTGACCAGAAATGGGATGAGAGTCAGTATCTTAAAGTCCCACCAAAGACTCAAAGCCTCTTCTGATGGCCCCATGGAGCCTATTCTCTCCTGAACTTTTATGCCCCCCAAATTTAGTACTTTTTCTCATTTCATCTTACTTCTGTGTTATAGTAGGGCAGACTTTTTTGGTTTCTGTGTAATCCTACTCTTCAGGACTGCTCCCACCTCTGGGCCACTAGGGAGTGTTACTATTCAGGTATGTTTGTACTACCTGATTCTTCCCATGGCCATATTGATTTTATCACAAGAGGTCCACATTCAATTCATGCCCAGCCAATCATTCTTTCTTTTTAGGCATTTTAAATTTGGATAGAGAACAGCTAGTCCTTCTCTGTGGGTTCCTTGAAAATAACTATGTAATTTACATACAGTCATAGCAGGGGATCCCGTCTGGAGAGAGAAGACTGGAGAAGCAACATGGTAGAAAACAGAGGTGACTGTGGAATAGCTGTGGGAGAACCTGATGGTTGTCAGTTCTTGACCACATGTCCTTATGAGGCCAGTCTTCTGTTCTTTCCTTGGGTTCCATGAAAAACCCTGATATGATAATAAATACTCTTATGTTGCTTTGATGGTCTTAATACACTAAAGAAAGCTGGATAAGATCCATGTTTCTCATCTCAACAGTGACTGTATATTCTAGGACTTAAAAATAGTTGTGGAAAGAAAGGTCAAGAATGGTAGCTTTACCTTTCACTCCATGAGAATGGCACTGGGTTCACAAGAACTACTTCTTAAACTTAATCTGCAAATTCCATTTATTAAAAATAATATAAGTGTAACTTAGCAAACTCAACATCCAAAAAACGATCCAGCGAAGAAATGGGAAGAAGACATGAATAGACACTAGTCCAAAGAAGACATCCAGATGGTCAACAGACACGTGAAATGATGCTCAATGTCACTCATTATCAGGGACATACAAATCAAAACCACATTGAGATATCACCTCACACCAGTCAGAGTGGCTCAAATTAACATCTCATGAAACAACAGATGTTGGTGAGGATGTGGAGTAACAGGAACCCTCTTGCACTGTTGGTGGGAATGCAAACTGGTGCAGCTGTTTGGAAAACAGTGTGAAGGTTCCTCAAAATAATAGAACTGCCCTATGACTCAGAAATAGCACTACTATGAATTTATCCAAAGGATAGAGGAGTGCTGATTCATAGGGGCACATGTACCCCAATGTTTATAGCAGCACTATCAACAATAGCCAAATTATGGAAAGAGCCCAAATGTCCATCAACTGATGAATGGATAAAGAAGATGTGGTTTTTATATACAATGGAATACTACTTGGCAATGAGAAAGAATGAAATCTTTGCAGCAATGTGGATGGAACTGGAGGGTATTATGCTGAGTGAAATAAATCAGGCAGAGAAAGATAACATATGTTTTCACTCATATGTGGAATTTGAAAAACTTAACAGAAGACCATGGGGGAAGGGAAGGGTGAAAAAATAATTTCAAACAGAAAGTGAGGCAAGCCACAAGAGACTCTTAAATACAGAGAACAAACTGAGGATTGATGGGGGGGGGGTGAGGGTGGGGAGAGGGGAAAGTGGGTGATGGGCATTGAGGCAGGCACTTGTTGGGATGAGCACTGGGTGTTGTATGTAAGTGATCAGTCATGGGAATCTACTCCCAAAGCCAAGAGCACACTGCATCCACTGTATGTTAGCTAACTTGACAATAAATTTTATTAAAAAAATAATATAAGTGTAAGAAAAATAATAATACAGGACTTTTCTTGCAGAAGGTATTGACCCTAATGTAAATGTTTTCAATTTTAAATTCATGGTCCCACGACTTTCTGGCTGGGTGACTTTGGGGAACTCACTTAATTGTTTAAAGCCTTTGTTTTTTCATATCTAAAACGGGAATGATAACAGTGCTCCCAGGAGGGCTGTTGAGAGGATTAACTTGGAGAGTGTATATAGGATAACATGTATTTAGCATGTTTGTCAGTAAGATTTGAATGTTCCAAGCAAGAGAAAACTCTAATATTGGCTTTAATGATAAAAAAAAAAAGAAAAAAATTTTCCTCGTGCACGTAACTGAATAGTCCAGAATTATGACAGCATTCAGCTGCAGTTAACTCACTGAAGATACGACTTCTCCACCCTGCCTTTTGCAATATCAGCTTTATCCTTGGGTCCCATCCTGAGGTCTCTTGGCAGACCTGGGCTCTGCCCACTTAGAAGCAAACTGGACTCAACCATCCCAGCTGTCATATCTTTATGCACACTATGCATTAGCTTAGAAGAGGGGTGTATCTTTTTGAACAGGCCTCACAGAAAACTCATTGGTTCTAATTGGATCCCTTATTATGCCAGTCACTGTAGGTCAGAGGATGGGATGGGGTTTACTGATTGAATTGTCAGCACCCATTTCTGATGTAAGAATAGTGGAAGGGATAGGTCCCCAAAGGAAATGCAGCTTTTACAGCTCAATAAATGTCTTTTACAGCTCAATAAATTCATTAAGTGTACTTTTCTTTTATGCTCAAAAGGATTTTAAAAACCTACGCAAAATAGTGTATATGATTTTTCCTACTATTTTATTATGTATGAGCTTTTAAAATTGTTGCATAAACTTTCATTAGTTTGTCTCAATGTGGTTTTTAGAAATGGATGCGAAGAAATAACTTATTCTTTAACTTTTCTTTTTTAGAAAAGTAGAGCTGATACATGTTACATTAGCGTCAGGTATACAACACGATTCGACAACTCTCTGTGTTCTCCGCAGCTGTAGCTACCGTCTGTCACCATACAATGCTATTATAATACCATTGGCTACATTCTCTATGCTGTGCCTTGTATCCCCATGACTTAGTCATTCCATAAGTAGAAGCTTGTATCTCCCACTCCCCTTCACCTATTTTGCCCATCCCACCACCCTCCTCCTCTCTGACAACCATCAGTTTGTTCTCTGTATTTATGGATCTGTTTCTGCTTTTTGTTTGTTTGGACATATCATCTGCAAATATCTTCTCCCATTCAGTAGGTTGACTTTTTGTTTTCTTGATGGTTTCCTCCAGTGTACAAAAGCTTTTTATTTTGGTGTAGTCCCAGTAGTTTCTGGCTTTTGTTTCCCTTACCTGGGGAAACATATCTAGAAAAATGTTGCCGATGGCAAAGAAATTACTGCTTATGTTTTCTTCTAGGGGTTTTATGGTTTCAGGTCCTATCTTTAGATCTTTAATAAATTTTGAGTTTTATTTTTATGTATGGTGTAAAAAAAAATGGTCATGTTTGATTCTTTTGCATGTAGCTGTCCAGTTTTCCCAGCACCATTAATAAGAGATTATCTTTTCCCCATGTATGTTCTTGCCTCCTTTGTCATAGATTAATTGACCATAAAAGGGTGAATTTATTTCTGGGTTTTCTATTCTCTATTGATCTATGTCTATTTTTGTGCTGCTACCATATTGTTTTGATTACTACAGCTTTGTAGGTATATCTTGAAATCTGGGTTTGTGATACCTTCAGCTTTATTCTTCTTTGTCAAGATTGCCTCGGCTATTCAAGGCCTTTTGTGGTTCCATACAGTAAATTTTAGAGTTGTTTATTCTAGTTCTATGAAAAATGCTGTTGGTAATTTCATAGGGATTGCATTAAATCTGTAGGTTGCTTTGTTTAGTATAGACATTTTAACAATATTATTTCTCCCAATCCATGAGCATGGAAATAATTTATTCTTAATTGAAAGGTTGATTTAATGCCCTGGGAAACAGAAAAAAAACGAACTCAACAAATAACCTTTGTTCTTAAGGACTCAAAATCTAGGAAAAGATACATGTATAACCTTTGAGTACACAAAGCACATTACGTTCAATTCAGTAGTGGAAGTTATATCCAAGTGCTCAAAGATCTCAAAAAAATAAAACAATTAAATGTGATGAGGACATCAAAAAAAAAAAAAAAAGAAAGGTTGATTTAAATAAATAGTTCTTTCTCTTTCTCTTTCTCTTTTTCTTTTGATAGCAGTTCTACTCTTCATAGTCTTTTAAGGAAGAGGGATTTTGGCAATGCTTTAATTCAAAGAGGACTCTTTTGATTTCAATGTCTGGATCTTGTGTCCTCAAGTTCCTGTTGTATTTCTGTTCAATTATTCATTCAAGAACTTTGTTCTCCCATTACTCTGCTTTATAATTACTGCACTTTTTCAGAGATGAGCTTCTGGACACACTTGAACCCACTGGTACTTGGTAGAGTCAGAACAATCACATTTGGAAAACTATTTATTAATCTATACTTTTAAATATAATATTCTAGCATAGTTTAGGAATTCAGTTGAATTATATGCATTACATTGGTTTAAACCAATATTATTTGGATTATTATGTAATTTTTAAATAACTTTGTTATTCCAGTCTCCCTGAAAAAAATACTTTCTTCCCCCTCTCCCTCATATTATTGTTTCTGATAATCCCTACATCAAGTTTTCAGTTATTCAGTAGGTTTACTACCCAACAGAGGGATGCTGGGCACCTTGACATTGTGACTGTTTTAAAGTTAATTTCTGCAAATTTTCCTCATGAGATCCTTAATTTAAGAAATTGTATATGATAATAAAAAATTGTATATGATGCATCATAATTATCTCTAATACATTAGAAATCAATTATTTTTTTTTTAATTTTTAAAAAATCTTTACTTACTTTTGAGAGGGAGACAGAGTATGAGCAGGGGAGGAGCAGAGAGAGAGGGAGACACAGGATCAGAAGCAGGCTCCAGGCTCTGAGCCATCAGCCCAGAGCCCGACGCGGGGCTCGAACTTACGAATCGTGAGATCATGACCTGAGCTGAAGTCAGACGCTCAACCGACTGAGCCACCCAGGCACCCCAATTTTTTTATTTTAGAGAGAGTGAGCAGGGGAGAGGGGTGTGGGGAGAGAGAAAGAGAGAGAATGAATGAATGAATGAATGAATCTTAAGCAGGCTCCATGCTCAGCACAGATCTCAACACGGGGATCGGTCCCACAGCCTAGGGATCATGACCTGAGCCAAAATCAAGAGTCACTCAACCTACTGAGCCACCCAGGTGCCCCTAGAAACCAATTTATAAGATAAAATAAATTGTTAAATTATATCCATTTAAGTATTTAATACACTAAATTATTCACAGTAACAATACGTTAGTTTTGAGAAGTGCCTGCATATAGTAGTGGAAAATTCCCCTTTTAATTGTCATTGAGAAAAAAAAAAAAATGAAAAATATTAAAATGAACCACTTTGTTATATAAAAATTGCTAACATCATATTATATAGTTTCGATTCATTTTTGATGCTACAACACATTGCTAAAATTTTAATCAAAATATTAATATAAATTCTATATATTAGGATCAAACAAAAAGAATTTATCAATAAATTTGTTTTTACTATATATTTAAAGTGGGCATTGCTTTTATTTTTTATTTTTTATTTTTTAAAAGTAAGCATTGCCTTTAAAATTAGAAAAGTAACAATCTATTTCTCTCTCTCTCTCTCTCTCTCTCTCTCTCTCTCTCTCTCTTCCATCTCTAACTGTTAATATAGAAAAAGTTTGGCTGGCTTATTCTACACCTCTGAGAAGACTCATGAACTGTCACTTACTTAATTAAATAAATTCTGACAATTTTAACCCTGGAACATACTCTATAGAGTTTTGAATGCAAAATACATCTCAATGAAACATTGTCACCTAAAATTTGTAGTATCTTTTCAGTGAATTTTGTTTTGGGGCTCATACTTGATCTTGTGTGTTTTTCCTGGTCATCCTGTCTTAGTATGTATGGCATGTCTTTCTCCATCTGCAGTCAGCAGTCTCTAATGTTGATATTTCAGTTTTAGGGATGATTGCCCATTTCTCTGAAGTGCCCATCAGGGTACTTCTGATGAATTCTGTGTATGCTGCATAGCTTCTATGCATTTCAAGTAAGCCAATCCAAAATATACTCTCCAAATTTGGTCAATCTATTCAGATATGTCTTTTGTGTGTTTTAGCAATCAATTTGATTTCTGTTATATGTAAGATAATGGCTTTATTAGGAAATATTATATAATTATACAAAATCTTAATATGTGGATCTAATTGTTTTTAAGTCTTTGACTTATGTAATTCAAAAGTAACAAAATGATTAAAAGTGTATGCATGTCTTTATGATTAGATGTTATACACAAGAGTTTGAGTGTCAAAAGTTTAGACCACATTTCTGTAAAGGAATTTAAAAGTCAATAGTTTATTTGGCCACAAACAATCTCCCAGTTCCAACATTACCACATCCCTAAGACTGTGTGTGTGTGTGTGTGTGTGTGTGTGTGTGTGTGTGCATGTTGTGTGTAAAAGTGGAGGCTGGAGTAGCCGGGGAGAGAAATTACCAAGAAAAAGTGAAATAAAAAGCTGTAATTCTTAAGCTTTTTTTCATCTTAACATTATTTTAAATTTCTAAAATAATATTTACTTCACAAGAAATGTGGCAATGAAAACATACGCTTAGGGAATTGAGAAAATTCATTCATAAATGAACTCATTGTGTGACTTGGCTTTTGGTTTTGATTTAAGCTGGTCAGATTCATTCCTCCTCATTCGTTGCCTTCTGCCCTGCTAAAGTATAGTTGTCAAAAGGTTAAATATTTATGACTCGCAGGCAAATATGTTGTGAATACACGTCAAAGATTTTATTTAACTCAATGAGGGAAGAAATAAGATGATGAACTGGTCTAAAGAGCATTTGAGAATCTATACACACACAGACATATACATAAAGGAATATTAAGATAAGATTTCTCAGTTTGATAAAAAATTGTTACCTTCAACCAGACAAAATTTATTTATATTTCTATGTGACAAAAATCTACAAGATACCTTTGACATTATAGAGTTATAAAATAGGCCAGTCAACAGAAACTCAAACCCAGTACTGCACTGAAAGAACACCCAGGGATTTCTTTTGTCTAAATTCTGAATTTTTTTTTTTTTTTTGATATCCATACCCTAATACTCTTAATTTTGGTGTGTCCATAGTCCTCTATCTACACTCACTCCCTTGGTGATCTCATCAGTCTTGTGGCTACAAATAACATCAATGTTCTGATGATTCCCATATTTATGCTTATAACTCCAGACTCATTATCCAATTGCCTATGGTACAGTGGTCTTAAGTATCTAATGGATAAGTTTAAAATTAATATCTAAAACCCATGACCTGGTTTTCCTATCTGTAAAAGGCCCACTTTGACTACAACCCCCCATCTCCAAATAATGTCTACTCTATTCTTTCAGATGCGTAGAAGTTATCAGTACTTTATTTTCTCATACTCCATAGGCCATCTTCATTTTGCCTTAATTACCTCTTTTGATCCCCTTCAGTCACATTTTAAGGTTGGGGGCTAAAAATCAACACATGAATTCGGAGAGGGGGAGCACAGTTTATGTCATAACACTCTCACTTTGATAGAAACACTAATCTATCTTCAAAATATATCATAATCTAATTACTTTTCACCACCTCCCATGCTATCGCATTTTATATTATTAGGTATGTCCCTGAAGAGGGCTGAGCTCCAGAGAGACAACCTTCCCAAATAAAGCAGGACTTTGATTTGTCCAAGGATAAATTAGTAGTTCTCCAAACATGAAAATACAAACCAGGAAAGCTCTCCAGAGAGTCCATTCTGCTGAAAAGTTCAGTAAGTGGTGGTATTAAGAAGAACACTATTTCTTTGATTTATAATTACTATGTAGCTATTCCTAATATCCCCAAGCACATATAAAAACAACTTCCTCTCTTTAAGTATGTTGTGAATATTCTTTCATTTTTTTAGTCTCAATTTTTTGTGTTCATTTATGTAAGGGATAATGGTCACTGTTCAAAATAATGGATTTCTCTGAAGTACATGTCACTCTAAAGGAATCTGAAATATGTTGATGTTCTATGTATGTATGTATTTGTGTATTTATGCAGAAAGGCTCTGCATTATTTTGCTGGGACTTCCATGGCAACGTACCACAGACTAGGTGGCTTACACAGTGGAGATTTATTTTCTCACAATGCTGGAGACTAGATTTCAAGATGTTGGCAGGGTTGGTTTCTTCTAGAGGCCTCTCTGCTGGGCTGGTAGATGGCTATCTTCTCTCTGTGTCTTCACAAGGTCTTTTCCCTGTCTGTGTCTTACTCCTTCCTTATAAGGACATCTGTCATGTTGGATTAGGGCTCACCCACATGACTTCATTTTTCCTTAATTACCTCTTTTAGATCCCCTTCTGCAAGTACAGTCACACTTTAAGGTATTGGGGGCTAAAACTTCAACACATGAATTTGGAGGGGGGGGAGCACAGTTCATGTCATAACACTCTCATTTTGACAATGGGCACACATTTCATGTCACTTAGGTTTCTGGCACAAATGCCCAAGAGTGAGCCTGAGTCACTAACCTGCATATCAAGATTCCAAATAAGAGAATTTCAGGCACAGCCTGGAAGATCCTTTCCCTTCAAGTGCCCCTTGGGTCTGAAGTATGTACTAATTTCAGTCAAGCAGATGAGTACAGTACAACAGGTTTGTATTTCTCTCTTGATTCAACAGAGATTAAAAGACATTGAAAAATGCTTTTGCAATCCTGCATTAGCAGGAAGTCATATCTTTTGCAAGTGGTAGTGAAAGACAATGCTCTGTACTTGGGAAAACTACTGTATTTTGTTTCCATAATAATTGTAGATACCAATTATATTCCCTAATAATTCAGTAAATATTTCACATAAAATTGAGATTTTTAATTTGTCAAAGTAGTCTTTTCCTCTGTTGTTAAGCAGAAAATCTAGAAGAATTCTGTCGTTGGAGACAATAGGCCAAATCAAAGAAGGAGAAAATAGTTATGATTTTTAAAACCACTAATTGAAACTTTGCCAGTGTTCTAGTGCTTTGGGTCTGAAATCTGCTCAGTTTCTTATATTCCATTGTCAGCTGTGCTCACCATGGTAACTTCAATAAAACTCCCTTCATAAATGTTTTTCTTCTGAAGTGCAAAGCACCTTCTTAAAGAAGGTTGACAACCTGGTAGGAGTGGGTGTTTGAAAAATAAATGAAAAGTATTCTGTCTTCTTCGTGATTGCTGTGGGTGGAAGGAGGTGAGGAAATTATTGAGGGGATTAAGGTTGGGTGAAGGAAATGTTTTGCTTTGGGATAAAAATCTGATTATTGAGGTAGAAAATTAAAATATGCCGGAGAAACTTTTCCTGTTCATAAAATTTCCTTATTTCTCATCTTAGAATTTGGACAAGTTTTGTCCATACAAATTCATGATCCACTTTTGAATATGGATTTTGTCTGGGACAAATTTAGCCAATACCTCATTCAGTGAATTCTGCTTGGGTCCAGATCAGCTTTCTTGGGAATATTTTGGAAAACTTAACTAACATGGGGCTTGAAGCACATCAACTCTCTCTGGGTTTGTTCCAGTTCCTCCCCCATAAAATAGGGAGGCAGTAGAAACCCAAGTTCCTAGCCTTAGTCACACATTAGAATCAACTGGAGATGTTTAGAAAATGCCAATGCCAGGGCCTTACTCAGAGACTATTTAAGGTCTGGGGTGATATACAGATATAAGAATCTTTTCTTTTTATACGTACCCAAGGCAATTTTAATGTCTAGCAAGCGATGAGAATCACTGTACTTACTGATTTCAAAGGGCCCTTCCAATTCTATCATTCTAAGGCATTCACCTACAAATCGACCTCAACAGGACTTGACTCTGATAGGATTATTAATTGAGTACCTTTGCTTTCAAATTTGTTATATTTCTTTCTGTTGAGGCTTCAGGAAAGAAAGGCATTAACTTTTAATTTAGGAACTTAGCATCTTTATTTCTGTTTATTCACTTATTTTCCAGGTAAGCACAAATCTTGTCAGTGTTCAGTGGAGAAGGAACATCCTCATTTTTAAAACACATTGGTTCTCAGAGAGTTTTATGACTTAACGATGCCTCAAAAGGCATTAACTTGATTTAATATTATTTTTTTTTATGTGTGAGGAAATGGCCAAGACAAAGTTAACAACAATAGATTGTTAGAGGACTCTACAACTCTATGACATAGTGGATACTTTCTCTCTTTAGAACAGTGGTTCTCATTCCTGATGGAACTTTAGAGTTGCCTGGGAAGCCTTTTAAAAATACTCATGCCCAGGCTACATCCTAGGCTAAATCAAGCTTCCCCAGAAATTCCAAAATGGAGCCATGATTGAGAATTGCTTGATCTAGAATGAGGTTGTATAGGCAAATGATATCAAGCAACTGGCTAATGGTGAAATGCTGAGTGTATTAGCCATCTCCTTGATTAGAAACAGCACCTTCTTTCCCCTTGTGGATAGCACTGTCAAAAAGGATTATTTTTCTTTTGTTCAAATTACCATGTGAAGGAAGTCTGTTCTTTTATATGTTCGACGTTATTAGACTACAACTATTTCTACTGAAGATGGCAAGTGAAACACTTCCTTCTTAAATTGATGAATAAAATCTAGGTCAGTCTTCTCAAAGACCCCTTTGAAGATGGTTGAAAGAGTGGATAAAAGAAGAACTAAACACAGACTTTTTTTAAGGAAATTAATTTGTTAAGTCAAATTATCACTCAAAAAGACTCAGCAATGTACTTCTATTAAGTTTCTGGTTTATTGTTTCCTGGGAGGTAAAAATGCATTTCAGCATTATTCCTCTGTGATTGTGTATACTGTGATATTCACTGAAAATTTAAGGAGCCCATAGTCTCAGTAATACAGTATCAAATGTGTGCTTAATTGTCATTCTGGAGCTTGGTTCTGGTGTCTCCCCAAAGCCTATAAATCATTATCAAACAAGAAAATCAAGTAATTAAGCTCCCTTGCCAGAATCTGATCTATACTCTCTAAATACATGCTCAGCACAAAAAAAGTATTCATTCATATGGCTAGTTAAACTCTCTAATAATAAACCTACATCAGGGAAATGATTTGCTAATGCTTTCTCAAACATAGGGAGTAAGGAGCTGATTTCCTCCCAAACATGCCAAATCCATTGTTGTTTTCAGTGGCCTGAACAGAAAGCCAAAGATGATGTACATGGAAAAGGATGAAAAAAGTTTTAATAGGAGTTAATAAAAACAATCAAAAAGTTGCATTCACAAATTACATCTCAGCTTTTCTTGAGATGACTTCAAGGCATGTTGCAAATTCAATAATTTATGGTCAGTTGCCTTTCATCTTTAAAATCACACAAAACAAGCAATTATTTAGAATGAAATAATTGGTTTAATATTCATGGACTTAAGTTGAATTTAAAGTCAGTCTGGGCTCTGAATCAGCGCCATCTGAGTACAGAAATAATTCAATATACATGCACAAATTAGTTTTAATAACATATAGATAAGATATATTTCTTTTACTTGATATACTTATTTTGAAGGGCCTTTCTTGGAGTTAAACCTATTAGTTGGCTGGGCATGATACAGGTTGAACGCCCCATAGTTCCAGGGCCTTGGCAAAATTGACCTCCAGCGGCTTGCCTGTGCCTTTCGTGAGCCTCAGAGATCGGATGCAACCTCGGAACCTAATGTTGGTTGTCAGGCCAAACTGATTGAGGCCATCTGAAAAAGAAAGCAAAAAAGACTCAGTTTTGAAATGTGGCTTCCATGTTAAATGTATTTTTAAAGTTTAATTCCAGTGTAATTAACACACTGTATTACATTATTTTCAGGTGTAAAATACAGTGATTCAAGAATTCCATCTACAACTCAGCGCTCATCAAGACAGGTGTGCTCTCAGTCCCGTTTACCTGCTTCATCCATCCTCCCACCCACCTCCTCTCTGGGACCCTCTGCTCTCTATAGTTAAGAATCGGTATTTCTGGTTTTTGGTTTTTGTTTTTTGGTTTGTCTTTCTTTCTTTTCCCCCCTTTGTTCATTTGTTTTATTTCTTAAATTCCACATATAAGTGAAATCATATGCTATTTGTCTTTCTCTGACTGGCTCATTTCACTTAGCATTATACCGTCTGATCTATCTATGTTGCAAATGACAGGATTTTTTTCTTTTTATGGCTGAATAATATTCCATTGTATGTATGTATGTATATGTGTGTGTATACACACATATACACATATACACACATACATACCACATCTTCTTTATCTATTCATCTATTGATAGCCATTTACCTGCTTCCATAGTTTGGCTATTGTAAATAATGCTGCAATAAACATAGGGGTGCATATATCCCTTCAAATTAGTATTTTTTGTATTTGAGTATATACCCAGTAGTGTGATTATTGGATCATAAGGTAATTCCATTTTTAATTTTTTGAAGAACCTTCATACTTTTTCAGTGGCCACACCAGTTTGCATTCCCACCAGCAGTACACGAAGGTTCCTTTTATTTCACATCTTCTCCAACTCTTGTTGTTTCTTGTTTTTTTAATTTTAGCCATTCTGACAGTGTGAGGTGATATCTCATTGTGGTTTTGATTTGCATTACCCTGGTGATGAGTGATATTAAGCATCTTTTCATGTGTCTGTTGGCCATCTGTATGTCTTGTTTAGAGAAATGTCTGTTCACGTCTTCTGCCCATTTTTTATTGGATTATTTGATTTTTGGGTGTTGAGTTATATTGGTTCTTTATATATTTTAAATACTAACTTTGTATCAGATATATCATTTGCATTCAGTAGGCTGTCTTTTAGTTCTGTTGGTTCTCCCATTCAGTAGGCTGTCTTTTAGTTCTGTTGGTTGTTTCCTTTGCTGTGCAGAAGCTTTTTATTTTGATGTAATCCTAATAGTTTATTTTTGCTGTTGTTTCCCTTGCCTCAGGAGACACATCTAGAAAGATGTTGTTATGGCCCATGTCAGAGAAATTACTGTCTGTGCTCTCTTCTAGGATTTTATGGTTTCAGATCTTATATTTAAGTCCTTAGTCCATTTTGAGTTTTTTTTTTTTTTTTTTTTTTTTTTTTTTTTTTTTTTTTGCGTGTGTGCATGGTGTAAGAAAGTGGTCCAGTTTGACTCTTTTGCATGTAGCTGCCCAGTTTTCTTAATACTATTTGTTGAAAAGACTTTTTCCTACTGTATATTCTTGCCTCTTTTGTCAAATATTAATTGTGGGTTTATTTCTAGGCTTTCTATTCTGTTCTATTGATCTACATGTTTCTGTGCCAGTAGCATACTGGTTTGATTATTACAGTTTTGTAATATTACTTGAAATCTGAAATTGTGATACCTCCAGTTTCGTGTTTCTTTTTTAAGATTGCTTTGGCTATTTGGAGTCTTTTATGCTTTCACACAAATTTTAGGATTGTTGCAGTGGCTGGTGGGGCATGTGACTCTTGATCTCAGGGTTGTGAGTTTGAGCCCCACACTGGGTGTGGAGATTACTGACAAATAAAATCTTTTTTTAAAAAAATTAGGATGGCAGTTCTGTGGAAAATGCAGTTAGCATTTTGATAGGGATTGTTTCAATCTGATGATTGCTTTGGATAGTATGGACATTTTAACACTACTTGACCTTCCAATCCATGAGCATGGAATGTCCATTTGTTTGTGTCATCTTCAATTTCTTTCATCAATGTTTTATAGTTTTCAGAGTATAGGTCTTTCTCCTCCTTGGTTATGTTTATTCCTAGGTATATATTTTCTTGGTGCTTGTACATGGGGTTGTTTTCTTAATTTCTCTTTCTGCTGCTCATTAATTGTGTATCAAAATGCAACAGATATCTGTACATTGATTTTGTACTGCAACCTTACTGAATTCCTTTATCAGTTCTAGTAGGATTTTTTTTTCTTTCTTTCTTTTGGTGGAATTTAGGGTTTTCTATATATAGGTATCATGTCATCAAATAGTGAAAATTTTACTTCTTCCTTACCAATTTGGATGAATTTTATTTTACTTTATTTTTTTCAAATCTAATTGCAATGGCTAGGACTTCCAGTACTGTATTGAAGAAAAGTAGTAAGAGTGGACAATTTAGTCTTGTTTTTGACCTTAGTGGAAAATCTCTCAGTTTTTCACCACTGAGTATGATGTTAACTGTGGGGTTTTCATACATGGTCTCTATGAACCTACTTTTGTGGTATGTTCCTCTAAACCTACTTTGTTGAGGCTTTTTATCATGAATGGATATTGTACTTTGTCAAATGCTTTTTCTGCATCTGTTGAAATGTTCATATAGTTTTTACCCTTTCCTACTTGATCGTGGTGAATGATTTTTAAAAATGTATTCTTGGATTCAGTTTGCTAGTATTTTGTTGAGAATTTTTGCATCTAATTTCATCAGATACACTGGCCTGTAGTTTTTTCTCTCTTTTGTAGAATCTTATTCTGGTTTTGGTAATGCTGGCCTCATAGAATTAAATTGGAAGCTTTCCTTCCTCTTCTATTTTTTAAGTTTGAGAAGACCATGTATTGATTCTTCTTTAAATATTTGGTAGACTTCACTTGTGAAGCTATCTGGTCCTGGACTTGTGTTTGTTGGGAGTTTTTTGATTATTGATTCAATTTCATTTCTAGTAATTGTTCTGTTCAAATTTTCTATTTCTTCCTGACTCACTTTTGGCAGGTTATATGTTTCTAGGAATTTATCCATTTTCTCTAGGTTATCCAATTTGTTTTCATATAATCTTAGTATTATTTTATAATCCTTGGTATTTGTGTGGTGTGGGTTGTTATTTCTCCTCTTTCATTTCTGGCTTTGAGTTCTCTCTCTTTTTTTTTCTTTGAGTCTAGCTAGATGTTTATCAATTTCGTTGATCTTTTCAAAGAACTAGCTCCTACTTTCATTATCTTTTTTTTTTTTTTTTGGTTTGTTTCTATTTCATTTATTTCTGTGTTAATTTTTATTATTTCTTCTGCTATTTTTAGGTTTGTTGTTGTTTTTCTAGTTCCTTTAGGTGTAAGGTTATGTTGTTTATTTGAGTTTTTTGTTTTGTTTTGTTTTTTTGCTTTTTGATGTAGGCCTGTATTGCTATAAACTTCCCTCTCACAACCAACTTGCTGCATCCCAAAGTTTTTGGACCATTGAGTTTTCATTTGTTACCATGTATTTTTTAAATGTTTTATTTGATTTCTTGGTTGACAAATTTATTGTTTAGTAGCGTTATTTAATCTCCATGTATTTGTGTTTTTTCCAAATTTTTTCTTGTGGTTGATTCCTAGTTCCATTGTATTTGGGTCAGAAAAGTATGTCTGTGACCTTTTTAAATTTGTTGAGACTTGTTTTGTGGCCTAATATGTGACATACTGTGGAGAATGTTCCATGTGCACTTAAAAAAATGGTATTCTGCTGTTTTAAGATGGAATGTTCGGGGCGCCTGGGTGGCTCAGTCGGCTAAGCGTCCAACTTCAGCTCAGGTCAGGATCTCACAGTTCGTGGGTTCGAGCCCCGCGTTGGGCTCTGTGCTGACAGCTCAGAGCCTGGAGCCTGTTTCAGATTCTGTGTCTCCCTCTCTCTCTGACCCTCCCCCGTTCATGCTCTATCTCTCTGTGTCTCAAAAATAAATAAACGTTAAAAAAAAAATTTAAAAAAAAGATGGACTGTTCTGGATCTATCTGTTAAATGCCTCTGGTCCAGTATGTCATTCAAAGCCACCCTTTCCTTATTGATTTTCTGTTTAGATAATCTGTCTATTGATGAAAATGGGGTGTTAAAAAGGGGTGTTACTGTACTATTACTTTCTTTATACTTGTTATTAGCTTTTTAAATTTTTGTTATTTGGGTGCTTCCATATTGGGTGCATATTCACCACTGTTACTTCGTTTTGTTGGATTTTTCCCTTTATTATTATGTGGTGTCCTTTTTTGCCTCTTGTTAAAGTCTTTGTTTCAAAGTCTATTTTCCCTGATATAAGTATTGCCACCCTGGCAATACTTTTCATGTCTATTTGCATGATAAATATTTCTCCATCCCCCACTTTCAACCTGCAGATGTCTGTTGGTCTCAAAAGAGTCTCTTGTAGGCAGAATATAGATGAGTTTTGCTTTTTTAACCATTCAGATATCCTATGTCTTTTGAATGGAGCATGTAGTCCATTTACGTTCAAAGTATGTATTGATAGGCATGAATTTATTGCCATTTTGTTATTTTTTTTGTGGTTGCTTTTGTAGAGCTTCTCTGTTCCTTTCTTCTCTTGCCACCATAAGTTCTCTCACCATAAGTTGGCTTTCCTTAGTGATATTTTGCATATCTGTTACTGGTTTTTGATTTGGGGTTACCAGTAGGTTTGTATATAACATCATCTGCATATGGCAGTTTGTATTAAGTTGATGGTCGCTTAAGTTTAAACCAGTTTTTTACCTCTCCCCGCCCCGCACCCCCCAAAAAAACTACATTTTAGGTATATGGTGTCATACTTTACATCCTTTTATTTTATGACTCCATTGACTGGTATTTTTTACAGATACACTGATTTTTGCTGCTTTTGTGCTTTTTGTCATTTTAATTACTATGTGTTTTGGTGTGGACCTCCTTGTGTTCATTTTGTTGGGGGATTTTTGTGCCTCGTGGATCTGAATTTCTGTTTCCTTTCCCAGGTTTGAGAAGTTTTCAGTTATTCAGTCTTCAAGTAAATGCTCTGCCCCCTTTTCTCTCTCTTCTGGGATCCCTATAACGTGAATGTGATTACTTTTGACGGAGTCACTGAGTTCTCTACGTCTATTGTCATTTTGCATATTTTTTCCTGTCACCTGCTCAGGTTGATTACTTGCCATTACTCTGTTCTCCAGATTGCTGATTTGTTCTGCTTCCTCTAATTTGCTATTTACTCTATCTAGTGTATTCTTAATTTCAATTATTCTTCATCTCTGATTTTGTTTTTTTCTCTCTTTGTTAAGGGTCTCAACAAGTTCTCCACTCTTTTTTTCAAGTGCTGTATCTTTACGATAATTACTTCAAATTCTCTTTTATGGATATGACTTATTTACGTTTCACTTAGGTCTCTTGCTGTAATTTTGTCTTGTTCTTTCTTTTAGGACATTTTCCTCTGTCTCTTATTTTGTCTCTCTGTTTCTGTGTGTTAGGAAAGTCAGCTAAGTCTAATGCCCTTGAAAGTGGTGGGTAGGCACACACTTTTAACAAGGTCGAGCTGGTCATCTGCCCTGAGAGAACATGTCTCTGCTGCTGAGACCAGGCCAATCCACAAAATGCACATGAGCAAGGTGCGTAGTTTTAGCAAGGTGTGCATGCCGTCTCTGGGAGATGGGACAGAGGCCCTGTAAAACATGAGGTAGGGAGATGCAGTATTAGCAAGGTTTGAGCCTGGTTTTCTGAGGGAGGGGATCCACAGCGCCAACATCCAAGCAGGCTGGGCTGGAGGGGGTGGGGCTTGGTGTAAGCAAGTTAAGTAGGGAACAGTTCTGTCTGTCTGCACTACTTCCTGCAGGTGGCTGTGTGTTTGTGCTGGGGGGCAGGGGAGGGAAATGGTGCTTTCTGGCTTCTTTATTCCTGGGGGAGCCTCCCAGCAATCTCTGTCCCTCTGGGACAGTAAATAACTCCCCTCCCTTATGCCCCAGGTGTTTTGCAAACTGCTGCTGCTCTGCTGTTATCTCTGTGGGCTGTTCTTTGTGCTGTCTCTTGAAGGGTGGGGACTCAGTCTCTTACCACCCTTCTGGCTCTCCCAGAGACAAGTCTGTTGATTTTTAAGGTTCCAGGCTTTAAGTCTTGCTGGTTGTAAAAGCTCACAAAATTTGGCCCCTCCTGTTTTCAAAGCCAGACGTTCCTGGAATTGCCTTCCCCATGTAGACTCCCCAGTGTGACTCTGTTTCTCTCCCCTCTGCATACCCGTGGCTCCCTCACTTCCACCAAGGGCCTGTGGCCTTTAACTTCTCACGGAGTCTCTGCCCTTCCTACCTTCTTCCCTGTGGCCTCTTCTCTACATTTTGTTGTGGAATTTTTTCTTCCAGTCTTTTCAGTTCATTTCTGGATTATTTATAATGATAACATGTGTTATCTAGTTGTATCTGTTGGATGAGGTGAGCTTAGAGGCCTCTCTGCCATCTTTGCTGAAAGTTTTTTAAGGGCCTGTTTTAGTCAGCTGTTAGCTTGAGATTAAATTGGAAGCCTGTTTTAAGTAAAGTTAGTGATTTTGTGCTTAGCTTCGCTAACAGCTAAACTTGTAAAGTTTCTATGGTTATGTACGCTGAAATTTGGAGACATGTAGAATTGTACATTTTAAGATAGCAAAGAGTTTGATTTGGAATGAATGAGTTTACAACTCTGATATATTATGGAATTTTATTTAGTGAAACAAATCAATTGATCAAATATTTTACTGAATTAGGATATGGGCTTTCAATGGTGACTTTATTACTTTCTTCATTGTAAAAATACATCCCAAAAGGTTAAGTAGGTTGAAAATTCACACAAAGTATTTTCTTTGCTGAGGACACACTCCATTCTTTCAGTAGGCCTAGTAAGTGCTAACTAGGATCCCATTTCATAGACTCTAAGTGGAGAAATACATTATCTCCTTCAAAGTATCTTGGAGGGTATCCCGATTGAAGCAGAGGTAGGCCCTTTTCAAACCCAGAAGCAACTTTGGAAAAAGGAGCTCTGAATTGGTCCCCATTTCTCCTAAATCTTTCCCTCCATTAACCACTGCTGAATATATATTTTGCTTGTTTTATTAAGCAGAGGAACTTTACATGGGAACGGCAGTTTCTCTTGCCAACATGCTGAAAGACCATTCCAAGAGTCTGTGTTATTATAGTATTTAAAAAGAGGTGGTTGGGTTATTTCTCATCAAGTTGGGCACTCTTGTTTATGGGCACTTTAGGTAACTCTGTGGTTTATGTGCTCTACTTAATGTGCTGGACAGGGGTTTTGAATGCAGATTTATTGCTTAGGTTTCTTTGTAATATAAATATAAATGCTATAATAACCTAAGGGGGAAATTAGCTGTGTTTAACCCAATGATTTCCAGAACTTGAGGAAATAAGTTCCATAACAATTTATGATTCCTCTGGTATATTGATTTTCAAAAAATCAGAAAGAACACCAACTCTGACTGTTAAATGCCTCATATCTTTTATAAGCAAATTCATTTCCTCTAGCCCCCATCTCCTCATGAATGAAACTTCAGGGGCTATCATGTAAAGTTCAGCCCCATGTGGTTTATATAAGTAATATGCTCATTTTGCACACTGGAAATTTCAGGTGTTATTTATGGGAGTAGATTCTAAAGCTAGGAAGTATACTTGAGCACACGTTCTTGGACATATTTATAGACATATGTAAATATTTTAAATCCACTAACAAATTCTTGCTGGGGTAGATAAGGCTCACCTGGGAATCCTCCAACAAACACGGGGTCATTTGTATCAGCTGATGTGGATGCCTGGTTGGGGCTCTGGGCTAACACCTGGTTCCCATCTACCGTCAGCTCAATGCGGTGTTTGATCTTGTTGGCTGTGACTTTATGCCATTGTCCATCACACAAATGCCCAGGGATCCCAGCATCATAGACAGCAGTGAATCGGCCGGCACCATTGTCCACATGAAACATAAGCTGGAAAATAGGAGATTGAACAGTCACAGATGGTTTCATTAGAAAGGTTTCATGATGGTTTGCATAGCAAAAATTGTTATGTCTCTAGGAAAAAGGCATTGGCTGGAATAGTTAGAAATGAACATATCTGAGACATTTTAAAAATTAAAAAATCTTGACAGAAATTAAAACACAGATTTAATGACCAGGAATCACAAAATATGTTCTTTGTTTGGAGCAAGATGTGTGAGACTAGTAATAATTCTGCTTTCAGAAAATGTGATATATGAGTCTAAGTGATAAAAAAAAGAACCTCATATACACAGGGACAAATTCTACCATAGATCTTTACAGAGTATGAGAGTTCTTAGTGAACCTTTATAAAATTTCTTAAAAGATGTTTAGAGTAATTCATTAATTTGATTTACAAATTCATTTTAGAGGATTATTGGTTTTGCAAAATGTAAGCTTTTGAGGTTTTAATTGTATGTATTCTTTTTTTTCCTTCATGGATTCCATTTTATATGCAGGATTGCGAATAACATAAATTACTTTTTTGGGCAAGCTTCATGTCACAGGTGCCAGAGACTTTCAGCCAGAAGGCCAGTTAAATTCTTAACAATGTAGAACTTAGATTGGAAGTTCATGTCTAAATGAGAAAAACCTGTTTTCAGTAACACGGAACAGTCCCTGAAATTTGAGATGACAGAATTCTTTTGAAGCTGACGAAGAAAAGAAACATATTGAAACATTGAAAACAGTCAGTCTTGCAGCACGTTTGACAAGGTAAAAGAAAAGACACGGGGTTTTTAAAAAGATGAAAAACTGCAATAGGTGAAAAGTTTGTAAACTGAACAGGGATGTAAAAACAAAACAAAACAAAACCTTAAGGTTCTACTCTATTGGGTGGAGTTTGTAAGAGCAGGACTTGGTGAGAAATACACATACATTGTAATGGAACTTGATACTCTGACAAATTGATAGTAACTGGTTAAAAGCAGGCGATGAAATGAAGCGAACTCCAACAAGATGTAGTGAACGTGCTTGAAAATCTGGCAAAGCCATGAGTTGTTGCTTGTCTGTTCCCCCTTTCCTGCCTCTGTACTCCTGGATCTTTTTGCTTTATTGCCTTTGAGGATGGTTTGAAGATAGGAGGGAGAGTCTTGAGGTCACTCTGTGGTCTTTCTTCTTGGGAGGCGGCAGCAGTATACGAGTGGACATATGAACAGGGATGAAGCATGAGTCCTATTTAAGAGCCAGATAGAAAACTCGGGCGACTCCTTGCTTTGCCTGCCTCTCTTTACCTGCTGCCTTCAGTACAAAGTATATACACAGGTCATCTTGCAGCAGGTTGCTGTTCATAGGCAGGGAGGGACAGGAGAGGTGTTTGGAATTAGCTTATCCATTGTAAGCAAATTGGAAAAATAGATTATGTTGATATAAATTCAGTATAAATCAGTACTTTTTTGAAATGGTATCTAGATGATTTTTAAATAGAAATTGAGAAACTGATGTGTCAGTTGGCCATCTTGACTTCTGAGATGTGCCTACTGTGGTATAAGAGGCAAACACTGATGTTAGACAATCCAGGCCCCCTCCTCTTTTTCCCATTGGAACCTACAGTTTTACATACAGTGTATTCACAAAGAGGATATCAGTGTACTTTTAGCAACAAGTAAGAGCTTGAGATCTAAAACTATTTGGCCCATTATGTGTCAACACAATTGGCTTACTGTAGAATTAGCACACTTAAAGCTTACACTGGTCTACAGAATAAGTGTTGAAAACACACATTAGAGATAATCTAGATAGATGGAAAGATACAATCTAGCTTTCTCCCAACAAAGAATACAGCAAGGCTTCACAATGTAGATGTTCTACATATGAACAACAATATCATGAGGAAATCAGAAATATGTAGACAGCTGACACTCACCTTTTCATCAATCATTTCGACACCCATTCCATCCATTTTCTGGCTGCTGATTCCTAGAAGAACTCCAGTGGTTCTAGTTGTGCGGAACTCAAATTCTACAAGAAGGTCCAATCCCACTTTGAACCCATCAACTGTAAAATGAAGATTAAAAAAAAAAAAAATGTGGATTAGAGTTTAGGGATTGTTGATTCAAGTTTGTACAATGCAATGGTTTAGATCTCAATTCAGATATTCGTCAATTATAATAAGTTCCAGACTCTCCTATGGCCTATATTTCCACCATCGTATCATGTAACACTTTAAAGTTATTGCTTATTTTCTTGGTTGTCTTCCCTCCTAGCATGTAAATTCTGTGAGGGCAATTTTATTACTGTGCCTACCAAGGTATCTGGCACGCAGGGAAGTTTAATACATAGTTGTTGAATAATTAAATGGATGAACACACACGGAGATTGGCTCAAAGAATCCCATAGCAATGCATGGTTCTTTTGGAAGTCTTACTGTTGGATTAGGTCAAGCATGTCAATGATTATTCAGTAAGATTTTACTAGGCTGCTCTAAGATTACTGTTTCCATTTTTTTTTTTTTTTTAATAAAGGAACTGTAAGCATGATTTTGAAAGAGAAGATTCTGGGACATAACTAGGTTTTTCCAGTTTATCCAAGTAAGTTTTTTCTATAATTTCCTATATTTGATTCATTGATTTATTTAATCTTAGGAAGTATTTAAGACATGCCTCTTAGAAACAAAGCCATTCAATATGAACAGACCTAGAAAATATCAACTGCATGGAGTATTAGAGAAGAACTACAGAAATTTTATGCATGTCTTCTATTAAGAAATAAATGCTATTTGTAATCACAGTTGCCTCCAATGAAGGGTAGTGTCTATTATGTGAAAAACTTATTGTTCTACTGAGAACCTTGATGGGTTGGGATGTGCAAAGGTGGGTTTAGAGCAGATTTTAAGAGAAAAAGAAGCTGAATTG
The DNA here is from genome assembly GCF_028749965.1 of Puma concolor. NCBI lineage: Eukaryota > Metazoa > Chordata > Mammalia > Carnivora > Felidae > Puma > Puma concolor. Next base: position 118,810,219 of record NC_141671.1, on the reverse strand, counting down.
TCCTGCAAAATAAAACAAAGTGCTTGTTTTTGTCCCTGAAAGGGAGAAGTGAGGAGAAGAAAGGCACAACATGAAACAGTTCAGCGGAAGACAGAGTGAATTGGCCAGTAAAAACCACAGTGATCAGGTGGTTGAAAAGGACAAAGATGTCAAAGGTTTAATTGAAGCTGTATGGTTTACAATGATGAAACCTTCTCTAATCATCCAAGTCTTATAAAGATTGCATTACACTGTCTGTTGAGGGGATGGGAGGAGTTGTTGGAAATTGGGGAAGTGGCTAATTTACTGGTCCAGTTTGATCCAGAATGAAAAAAAAGAGCCCAGGCAGAATAGCAAGTCAATAAATTAACTGCAGACCCTGAAGCTTGCCATCAAATTTGACCAAGAGAATGCTAGCCATCTGTGAATTTGAAGAAATCTTGGGGAAGGCTTTGGGTTTTCTCTGCACATGGAATGTAAGGCTCATCATAACCACCAATATTTAAATGTTTAACAAAACCTGTGTTTATCTGTTTTCTGCCTCAGCTATAGGTGAAGTTTCCAAATTACGCTTTGTCTGAGGGCTCTGGCCTTCCATCTCCGAAAACCTTTGTATGTGAGCATTTATCTCACCTTTTAAATCCTAGCTCAAATGTCAATTTTCCCATAAAGCCTTTCCTGATTTCCCCAACCAAAATTAATGTTTCTTCTAAATATCCACAGAACCTTGCTTATATATCTTCTCTAGTTTTAAATCATATGTACTTGACTTGTGATTTCTGAGCGCACTGAATCTTACCTATTAATAGTATATTTTTTGAAAAAAGAAACATTTACTTCTGTTCCCCATGATAACTTCTATACATTATGTGCTCATTAATTTTTTTCTAACTCTAAGACTGAACAGTCCATCTTAAAGTATGTTAAGGTCTTTTTTGTTGTTATATATTTTATATTTTTCTTTCCAAACTGTACATTTACTATCAGTGATCCAGACCTGTCCTGGAAGTGCTCATTAGTAAGGGACAGATGCCTAAAGTCAGGGAAAAGTGCCAATCGTCATCACCATGGATGAGAAATGGGTACCAGTATGTGTCTGTCATGGGTATGAGTGGGAGCTCATGACATGGAGTATTAAAAAAAGTTGAAGAGAGGAAGAAAGAAAAATGCTACCTTGTCTTCAGAAAGGTAGGGAAAACTGAAAAGTAGATAAATTACATGTATAAACATATGGCCCTTCTTGTAGAATTACACTTATTTTTTCTATTAAATCTTCTCACAATAAGACACATTAATCTTTTTTTTTTTTTAAACTTTTTTTTTTCAACGTTTTTTATTTATTTTTGGGACAGAGAGAGACAGAGCATGAACGGGGGAGGGGCAGAGAGAGAGGGAGACACAGAATCGGAAACAGGCTCCAGGCTCTGAGCCATCAGCCCAGAGCCTGACGCGGGGCTCGAACTCACGGACCGCGAGATTGTGACCTGGCTGAAGTCGGACGCTTAACCGACTGCGCCACCCAGGCGCCCCAGAAGACACATTAATCTTTAAGAGACTTTTTGTTATTACTACTATCCGTTTTTATTTCTGGTTTAAGTGTACTAATTTAGGAAATCCAGGACTTTTATTCTTCCATACAAGCCATAAGTTAATATTTGGACCTATTTAATATTCAACAGGAAGAAAATGGAAGTGCCTCACCTGCTTTGGCAAAACCTGTTCCATCAAAATATGTTCCTTTCTGAGCATTAGCAAAACACGTTCCAACGTGGAAACTGGAGGTTGGTTGTTCAAGATCTACAGGGGCCTCCGCCATCTGAAAATTCCTGATGCAGCCATCAATGCTGTAGGTCACCTAAATATTCAGGTCAGACAAAAACAAATAGCAGGTTTTAGCAGAAACTTTGCCTTTATATGGAATTCAGTAATTTGTGGGGATGCTCTGTGCTTGTAATCATCACCCAGTTTCCTTAAGACAGCCCCAAACTACCTAAATCTGTACCATCATCTCAGGCTTCACAAAATGGGCCCACAGAATCCTCTGTTGGGCTCCTCAACTAGGATATATCTAGCCTATATCTAGATTGTTCTGATATTCTAAATAGGGTACATTGTGATTCTCATGGGACCACTGGTTTGGCAGACCTATGTGCCCCATATGAATATCATAACTTTTCATTAGTTCCTTATGCTGGTTCTGGTCCAGGATGGTGATGTAGAAAGAACCTGAACTTACTGCCATGGACACACCAAATCTGTACCTATTGATAAAGCAATTCCTCCTTTAGAAGAATTGAGGGCCGACTGAATAGCTTCTGCACAGCAAAATGGCAACCCCTGACTCAATGAACTGCAATGGGAAGGGATAGTACTGAGGGACTGAGAGGAGATTCATCTGACCTGGGGCACAGAAAAAGAGCAACTAGTATATAAAAGGCTCAGCCCCAGAACCCTGCCAAATGGTGAGGGAGCTGCTGGAACTCTCTGGGTCAGACAGGCTGGTGAGAGCAATGGTTTATGTACTTCCTCCACCTTGATAGCATGGACCATGCCAGGGTCCAGGCACCCCAGCTGGCCTATTGCCTGTGAGCCCCAGCCCCGTAGCTTATACCAGCGCCAGCTGTCCCAGCAAGGCAACCCCAGAATGGTGCACACTGGGACACTCCTGTTCAGTTCTCCCTGCAACTCCAGCCATGACACCAAGGTGACACAGGAACAATGAATGCTGGAACACTCCAGACCCATACTACCTCAGCTCCAGATGACATTCTGTGGCAACCCTGGCACAGAGCACTCCAGGACCTCCTGACTGATGCCTGTTTTGGCTCCAGCAGCCCCAGCAGGGGGCTCCCTGCACTGAGTGCCCCATGAACCTCCAGGCCATACATGCCTCAGTTTCAGTTATTACCAGCGTACCCCTTGCAGGGAGCACCCCAGGATGCCCCAGCCCACATCCCACTTCAGCTCTAGCCACCCCAGAAGGGCATCCTCTGCAGAAGAGTCCCCAAATACCCCAGCTTATACCCACTTCTGTCCTGCCAGGGTGCCCTCTGCATGGACGGCATTAGGAACCCCTGACTTGCACACACTTCAGTTTTAGCTGTCCTGACAAGGCACCCTCTATGCAGAGCCCCAGGACCACCCCAGCACATGCCCAGTTCAGTTCCAGCCAATCTACCAGGCAAGCTCCAGCACAGAGTGCCCTGTGACCCCCAGCCAGGAAGTCACCAGGCACACATAGCCTGCACAGGGGATGACCATACCACAAGACTGTTCCTTAAAGTTTAGGAGAAGTAGCTTTTCCACTTAATTCATAGAAACAAACACAAAATCAAGCAAAATGGAGAGACAGAGAAATATATCCCAAACAAAAGGCAAAACTTCAGAAAAAGAACTAAATGAAACAGAGATAAGCAATATGCCTAGTAAGGAGTTCAAAATAAATGATTGTAAAGATATTCACTGGACTAGAGAGAAGAGTGGAAGAATTCAGTGAAAACTTCAACAGAAAGATAGAAAATATAAAAAGGAACTAATCAAATTTGAAGAATATAACTGAAATGAAAATGTATGAGAGGGAACAGATTACCAGATGTAGAAAAACAGATCAGTAATCTGGAAGATAATAATGGAAAGCACCCAAGCTGAACAGCAAAAAGAAAAAAAAAAATAATTTTTTAAAAAGTGAGAGAGTGAGCATGTGAGAAGGGGAGGGGCAGAGGGAGAGGAGGGGGAGAATCCCAAATAGCTACAGGTTGTGAGCACAGAGCCTGATTGATATAGGGCTTGATCTCATAAACTGTGAGATCATGACCTGAGCTGAAATCAAGAGTTGGACTTTTAACCAACTTAGACACCTAGGCACCTTAAGAAAAAAAGATTTTTTTTAAAAAAATGAGGATAGGTTAAAGGATCTTTTTGACAACATTAAGAAACAAACATTTACATTATGGGGGTGGCAAAAAACTTCCATAACCTAGAAAGAAAATAGACTTCCAGATTCTAGAAGCACAGATAGTTTCAAACAAAATGAGCCCATGGAAGTCTACACAATGACATATAATAATTAAAATGCCAAAGATTAAATATAGAGAATTTTAAAAGCAGCAAGAGACAAGCAAACAGTTATGTAAGAGGGAAATCCCATCAGGCTAGCCATTGATTTTTTAGTGAAAACTTTACAGGTTAAAAGAGAGTAGCCTCACATATTCAAAGTATTGAAAGAAAAATAAAACTCACAACCAATAATACTGTACCCAGCGAGATTATCATTCAGAAATGAAGGAGAGAGAGTTTCTCAGACCAAAAAAAGTTGAAGGAGATCATGACCACTGAAGTGGCCTTACAAGACATGTTAAAAGGACTTCTTTAAATAGGTAAGGCCATGATTAGATGTCAGAAAATGAAAAGATATAAAATATGACAACACATACATAAAATGTGGAGAGGGGAGTGAAAATATTTTTCAGTATGTGTTTGAATTTAAATGACCATCAGTGTAGACTGCTATATCCTTAGGATGTTATATGTGAGCCTCATGGTAACCACAACTCCAAACATTTAATAGATACAAAACAATAAAGAGAAAGAAAGCTATACATAACACTACAGAGTCATCAATCACAAGGGAGCAAAAGAATAAAGGTTCAGAGAAGAACTACAAAAACAACCAGAAAGCAATTAACAAAATAGTAGTAAGTACAAACTTATCAATAATTACATTAAACATAAATGATCTAAATGCTCCAATCAAAAGACAAAATGGTAGAATGGATTAAAAAAAGCAAGATCCATCTACCTGTTATATAAAAGTGACTCACCTCAGACCTAAAGACACAGGCTGAAAGTAAAGGGATAGTAAGAGATATTCCATGCAAATGGCAGCGAGAAAAAAAAGCCAGTGTAGCAGTACCTATATCAGACAAAAAAGACTTTAAAACAAGGAGTGTAACAGAGACAAAGGCATTAAACAATAAGGGATGAACCCAACAAAAGGATATAACAATTATAAATACGCACATAAAGTACATAAAGAAGATATTAACAGACATAAAAGGAGAAATTGACAGCCACACAATAATAGTAGGAGACTTTAACACTCCGGTTCCATCAATAAATGCATCATCCGGGATGAAAATCAATAAGGAAATAGCGTCTTTGAAAGACACACTAGAGAGATGGACATAACAGATATATACAGAACATTCAATCTTAAGTTAACAGAATACACATTCTTTTTAAGCACACATAGAATATTCTCTAGGATAGATCACAGGTTAGGCCACAAAATACGACTCAATAAATTGAAGAAGACTGACATCATATCGTGTATCTTTTCTGGTCACATGGTATGAAACTAAAAATCAGTCATAATAACAACAAAAAACTGGAAAAACATGTGGATGCTAAGCAATGATAGTAAACAACCAATAAGTCATTGAAGAAATAAAAAAAAATACATGGGGACAAATGAAAATGAAAACAGACAAGGTGAAATCAGTTCTAAAAGGGAAATTTATATTAACTTATAGGCATATCTCAAGAAACCAGAACAACCTCAAATAAATAATCTAACTTTATACATAAAGGAACTAGAAAAGGACAAAACCAAATGTGAGTAGAAGGAAGGAAATAATAAAGATCAGAGCAGAAATAAATGAAAGAGACAAAACAATAGAAAAGATCAATGAAACCAAGAACTGGTTTCTTGAAAGATAAACAAAATTGATAAACCTTTAGCCGGATTCATCAGGGGAAAAAAAGACCCAAATAAATAAAATCAAAGATGGAAGATAACCACCACCACCACAGAAATACAAAGGATTATGAGAGACTACTATGAAAAATTATATGCCAACAAATCGGACAGTCTAGAGAAATGATTCATTCCTAGAAACCTACAATCTTCCAAAACTGAATCAAGAAGAAATAGAAAGTCTGGACACATAAATTGCTAGTAACAAAATTGAATGGGCAATCAAAAAACTACCAACAAACTAAAGTCTTAAACCAGGTAGCTTCATAGTCAAATTCTACCAAACATTTACAGAAGAGTTAATACTTATTTCCTTTAAACTAGTCTAAAAAGTAGAAGAGGAAGGAAAGCTTTCAAATATATTCTATGAGGCCAGCATTACTATGATACCTAAACTGGACAAAGATGCCACAAAATAAGAAAACTACAGGCCAATATGTCTGACGAATATAAATGCAAAAATCCTTAACAAAATATTAACAAACCACATTCCACAATATATTAAAAATGTGATCAAGTAGGACTTATTCTGGGGATGCAAAATAGTTCAATATTCAAAAATCAACAAGATACATCGCATTGAACACAATGGAGAGCAAAAATACAAAGATCATCTCAATAGATGCAGAAAAAACATTCGACAAAGCTCAACATTTGTTGATAAAACCATTCAACAAGGTGGGTTTAGAGGGAACATACCTCAACATAGTAAAGGCAATATGTGAAAAAGCCAGAGCTAACATTATACAGAAGGTGAAAAACTGAGAGCTTTCCTCTAAGATCCAGAACAAGATGAGGAAGTCTATTCTTGATACTTTTATTCAATATAGCACTGAAAATCCTAGCTGCAGCAATCAAGCAAGAAATAAAAGGTGTCCAAATTGGTAAGGAAGAAGTTAAACGGTCACTATTTGCAAATAACATGATAATACATAGAAAAACCTTAAAGACTCCACCAAAAAACTACTAGAAGAAAGAATGAATTCAGTAAAATTGCAGCATACAAAATTAACACCCAGTACTTGATAGAATTTCTATATACTAATAACAAAGTAGCAGAAAGGGAAATTTAGAAAACAATTCCATTTACAATTGTACTGAAAAGAATAAAATCCCTAGAAATAAACTTAACCAAGGAGGTGAAAGGCCTATACTCAGAAAACTGTAATAATCCGATGAAAGAAATTGAAGATGACATAAATGGAAAGATATTCCATGTTCATGGATTTGAACAATTAATATTGTTACATAAATATTGTTAAAGCAATCTACAGATTCAATGCAATCCCTGTCAAAATACCAAAAGCATTTTTCACAAAACTAGGACAAATAATACTAAAATTTACTGAAATAGCCAAAGCATTCTTAAGAAGGAAGAAGCTGGAGGTAACACAATTCTAAATTTCAAGGATACTATAAAGCCTTAATAATCAAAATTATGATACTAGCTCAAACACAGACACACAGATCAATGGAAAAAATAGAGATCCCAGAAATAAACCCACACTTATATGGTCATTTAATCTACAACAAACAAGGTAAGAATATACAATGTGGAAAAGACTGTTTTTTTAACATGTGGTGCTGGGAAAGCTGGACAACTACATGTAAAAGAATGACACTGGACCACTTTCTTACCACCATACATGAAAATAAACTCAAAATGGATTAAAGACCTAAATGTGGGGGGCACCTGCATGGCTCAGTTGGTTGTGTCCGACTCTTGATTTCGGTTCAGGTCATGAGTTCGAGCACCACATCCAGCTCTGCGCTGACAGTGTGGAGCCTGCCTTGGATTCTTTCTGCCCCCTCTCTCTGCCTCTTTCTCTCAAAAAAAAAAAAAAAAAAAAAAAAAAAAAGACCTAATTGTGATACGTGAAACCATAAAACTCCTAGAAGAAAACATCAGCAGTAATTCCTTTGACCCTGGCCTTAACAACATTGTTCTAGACATGTCTCCTCAAGCAGGGAAACAAAAGCAAAAATAAACTATTGGGACAACATAAAAAGTTTCTGCACAGCAAAGGAAACTATCAAGAAAACAAGGCAACCTACTGAATGGGAGAAGATATTTGCAAATGACATATCCAATGAGGGGTTGACATCCAAAATGTATAAAGAACTTATACAACTCAACACCAAAAATAACCCAACTAAAAAATGGGCAGAGTATATGAATAGACATCTTCCAAAGAAGACATACAGATGGCTAACAGACACATGAAACGACGCTGAACATCATTAATCATTAGGGCAATATAAATCAAAACCACAATGAGATATCTTCTTACATTCTCAGAAAGGCTAGAATCAAAAAGACAAGAAATAACAAGTTTCTGTGAGAATATGAAGAAAAAGGAAACTTTATACACTACTGTGAACAAGGGGAATGAAAACTGATACAGCCACTGTGGAAAACAGCATGGAGGTTCCTCAAAAAAATTAAAAATAGAACTACCATATGATTCAATAATTCCACTCCTGGGTATTTACCCAAAGAAAATGAAAACACTAATTTGAAAAGATACATGTTCCTCTATGTTTAATGCAGAATGATTTACAACTGCCAAGATGAGGAAGCGAAGTAAGTATCCAAATGGACAAATGGGTAAAGAACACGGTATTTATATGCAATGGAATATTACTGAGCCATAAAATAGTGAGATCTTGCCATTTGTAACAACATGGATGGACATAGAGGGTGTTATGCCAAATGAAGTAAGGTAGAGAAGACAAATACTATATGATTTCACTTACATGTAGAATCTAAAACACACACGCACACACACACACACACACACCACAACAAAACCAAAAATAAATGAATGAACAAACAAAAACCAGAAACAGACTCATAATTACAGAGAACAAGTTGATGGTTGCCAGAGGGGTGGAGGTGGGGGGATGGGCAAAATGGGTGAAGGGGAGTGGAAGGTATAGACATCCAGGTATGGAATGAGTAAGTCATTGAATAAAAGCTATAGCATAGGGAATACAGTCTGTAGTATTGTAATAGCATTGTATAGTGACAGGTGTAGCTACACTTGCAGTGAGCACAACATAATGTATAAATTTGACGAATTACTATGTATACTTGAAACTAATGTGACATTGTGTCAACTGTATAATTAAAAAAATAACTTAATTAGTCCCTTATGTTTTTATTTCATGTTTCTATTAATAGTTTATTAGTTTAATAGTTTATTAACCATACTATCTCTATATACATTCCATCGTAATCTAATTTTAAGTTCTATTTGAAAAGATAATTAAGTTTGGCTTAGCGTTTCTTCCTTATGAAAATCTAATGGAAGCTTTGGACTCGTTCCCAAGAAAATGTACATACACTTGAAAGTTTGCATGATGCGTTTAGAATTTAGGGACTGTACACGTAATTCAATCATACTCTGCTCCCTTATATTTCATCTGGTTTTAGGGACACAAGTTAATCACTCTTGTCATTTTCCAGAGACTCTCATTGTGATAGGTTTAGGTATCATATCTGATAGCTATGAAAGGAGCGTAATACTGATCACCCACAAGAGGAACCAAAGGCTGAGAATTAAACAATGATGATGAACAGCTGTGTTTGATGAAGAATAGCTCTGCGTTATCATGTGTTCTAATTTGAGTATAGAAATGTAACACATTTCTTTGTGATACATTTCTAAAAACATGGATCCCCTATAGTTCTTACAATAGTGCTTTCCAAAGGAAACAAGGACACATGGTCTGACAAAAAATTATTTTGTGATTACTGACTTATAAAATTGTGAGGACTTTAAATTTGGAATCCTATACTGTACTCTATATACTGTAGTTCAGTACTGGACAACTATACTGTAAATATTGCAACCTCTCCACATTTGCAAAATCTCTAGTCCTGAAACAATGTCGTCAATATTATCTTCCTTGTTTTCCAGTGCTTTCTATATGCTTAGTACTCTTCCAAGGACTTTAAATATATTACCTCATTTAATTTTTGCAATAACCTTGTTTCTTTGGTATTATTATCCTATTTTACAAAAGAGGGAACTTTGTCAAATAAACATTAAGTAATTTGCTCCAGACCACACTAGTTAAGTAGGTACCCAAACGGGGAGAGTCTGGCTCTAGGGTCCATGTGCTGTTTTGTGGTATTATCCCTCATAGTCAAATCAGTCTAGAAAGTCTTCTGTCACTTCTCAGAAAAGATGATTTCCTGTTCACTTACAAGTGGTCATAGGTCAATATGACCTAATAATTCAACATATGTACATGACCCAGGCAGTTATTTAAGACACAAAAAAATAATTAATTAAACTCTTACTGGACCAATTCTTCGGGTGGTATAGTTGATGGGCAGTCCGCCAACATACAGCATCCCCACAACATCTAGGATATCAGCTTTCTTGGGACTGATGGTTCTGTTGGAAGCATCATCTACATAAATAATTCCTTCTTGCTTAATTCGCATAATCCTAATCTACAAAAAGAAGAGGAGTCATTAAAGCCAATCAAGGATACATTTCAAATGTGCAGAGTGTAAGATGTAAGAACTTTCTGGCTATTCCTTAGGAAAAAGCAAAATAACTTACTGAGTGCCTAATATGTGCTAAGCCCATGAGTGAAACTGAACTCATCTTACACAATATCTCAAACTCCCTCTTTTCCATTACTACTGTCTCCAAGAGTCCAAAATCTTCCTAGATGAGTTTTAGATTAAAGACTTTTCTATAGATTGCCAAGTGAGCACATGTATCAAGAGGTACGCATGTTGTCAGGAACCTTGCAGATTAAGAGCCCCATCATGAATTAAGTGGGCTGCAAAATTCATGTCCAGTTTTAAACATGCATTAGTTTGAGCTAAGCCTGGTCTCCCCAACACAATTTCAGATATGCTACATCCCTCTGCCTAATAGGCACTTTTTGTGCAGAATTGAAGGAAGGGCAGCACATCAAGGCTGCAAGGCAGTTTCCACAGCAGCTGATTAGTTCAAAGGCAGGAGGAAGATGGAAAGCTACCTGATGCTGAAATTACAGCAGGGGGGTGAATTATCTGTTGGGGACAGAGGGAAATAAGGAGTGTCAAGATTGGCTTGGGCACAAAAAAATTTGAGTCTGAGTTCAGGAAACGGAGTGGGTGACCCTGTCGAATGCTGGAGCACAATGATGGTTTAAAATGAATCTATGTTAGGATTAGAATAATCAAAACCTCATTTTTACACTTATCTTGGTTTGGGAAACAATTTAAAAAAATCTTCAAAAATAAAATCCCTCCTTAATTTGGCTGCTTATAGTATTGAAACTTTCTTTCTTAATCCCAGATGCACTGTGGACCAACAATATGCCAGTTTTTTAAGTGTAATGTTTATTCTATTAGCCAGAGAGGAGAATTAGCCTTAACGAGAGTTCCTTCATGAAGCTCAGTATTTGCTAGTCATAAGCTCCCAAGCAAATATGAAAATTCCATTTCTTATTTCCAAGATAACGAATTGACAGACTTTGCATTTTTATTATATTTGTCTCAGGTTCTTTGGCTTGTCATCTCTCTCTCTCTCTCTCTCTCTCTCTCTATATATATATATATGTTTATGACAAGCCAAAGTGTGTCAATATATAAAATCCAACACCTAATAATATCAAACTCTAAAAATTAAGCATTTTATTGGTCTACCTAGGGAAGCTTTACTGAATAGGCGATCACAGGTGCAGAAACAAATTCTGAGTTTTCATTTTAATAAGGCAGTATATTATCTATTTGCAGTCTTGCCAAAGAGGACAGTAAGCTGGCAAATGAGCCTTCTGTGCCCATAATAGTGCCAGTTTCTGGGTGTAAGGCCAATGTTTTAAAAGTTGTTCCAAATGACTGTCGGTGGAAATGTGGCCCTCAGGCCCTTTAAACATGATACAGCAGATTCCCAAACTCTTGGTTTTCACAGTATGGGGTGTGATGAGGAGGGGTGGTATTAGGGCTCATTTTAGTTTACCACCTTTTAAGTTTGTCAAATATTATCTCATAAAAGAGAGGCCATGTTAGCACCTTAAAACATGAAAATATAATCTCAGAATATTTATTATTCCTCTAAATTGAATACATAGAGCTTGGAGGTAAACATACTCCATTGTCCTACATTTCTCACTTACAGTAGTGAAACTGTCTTCAACTATTGGCCCTGGTGTTCAGACAGATGTTTGGGAACCATAGCTGTATAGCAATAATGGAGTCCTGTGCTACCATGATGAAGCATGTAAGTGATCAAATACACACCTACCCAGGTCTGATGACATTTCCCAGTTGTATGTGGCACTTGCTTTATTTTTAGCCTCAGCCACATTCCAGTAGCACCAGAGTTGGCATATGCCCTGGCAAAACAGCACCTGCACCACTTAGTATTCCCCTCGTAGGCCACTGCCAACATCTCATGGACTATTACCTTGTGCCACTGACCATCGTTGATCTTGGTGGGGATCATGGTGTTGGTGTCACCACTTCCCAAGTCATAACTGAAGTAGGGCAATCCATTTCTCAACTGAACGGTAGCAAAATCAGCATGATTGATCCGAGCCATGTAAAAAAGCAGGCCTGATTCAGCTTCCGTTCGCACTTCAAACTCGATTGTGAGGCTGTGAAAGCACGCAAAATAAAACAAAAGTAAAAGCGTTCTTATTCTAAGCTAAAGTTGCCTCTGCTCACGGGGGGTGATTTTCACACAGGACAGTAAAACCACCTCTGAAATGAGGACTTTCCAGGTCTGCTGATTTCCTAAACTGAGCTCCTCAGGCGCAGGCAAGTATCATTCTATTCTCTATCATACTCAGTGAATTTAAAACACTCACCTCATTAATGAATAAATGTAGTTGATTAAACTTGAATCAGGGCAGATACTCAGTATTTCCATTTGTCAGCTCTTTCTCAGTATCTCAGAATAATACATACCGGTTTTTAACTTTGGTGTCATCGAAGGCAATCGCAATGTGACTGTTTTTCGAAAGCCCAAACTGCTTGCTCCCTATCAAAAGAGCTGGTTCTGCTTCCGCAGCACAAGGACCCTGTAAAATACCCAGGAGAGAAAGAAGAGATTATGGACTCTGTTTTTGCAAAATTTGATCCTATTATCTACTTGTTTCTTCTATTTTAGCTTAATATTCCTGTATAATCTTACTGAGGTTCCTTAAGAAGAAAATTTACTAATGTCTGTTTTCTACTACATGGTAGGCAGTTACTATGCAATGTTCAGTGAATGGGAATCTGTTTTCTTGTCCTGCACCCTTGAATCACCAAATCAATGTGCTCAAAAATATTTATTGATCAATTCATGTTTTCATTACCCTCCAAGGAAAAAAAAATTGTTTATGTTTCTGAGAAAACTGGAATTTCCTTTTCACTTTTACCTCACTTATGAAGAGTTATATTTTTCGAAGATTGGACAGGGAAAATGACAAGCTAGCCACCAAGTTATAAGAGGAGAAAAATGTGTTCCTTCTTGCCCTCCCCATTTTCTATCTCCCACTGTATTACTTTTTCTTGAAAATTATCAGTCTACTGGAAGGTTTCCATGAATTTGGACTTTCAAGATGGTGTATCTAAACTTGCAAGTCAGGCCATTCAGGCCCCGAGCCAGTTGCTAGGCAACCCAGTACATTTTTTAATGTATCCCACCATATACCATTTCAACTGTCACTGTGCAAAGACCCACTTCTTACATTTCTTACGAGGGAGAGCTCCGTGCAGGGCGGGCTTACTTGGTTTAATGCTCTGCTGTCACCATCTTGAAATTCTTAATACTTTTTGAAAAAGGGGCCCTGCATTTTCATTTTGCTCTGGGCACTGGAAACTATACAGCCAGTCCTGGCTGAGTGGACCGTATTTGGCCAGTGTAACCCGTAGCTCAATAGATAATCAAGGCTCCTCAAATTACTTGAGTCATAATTCCTTTCTCTGTTCTCTATTTGCACAAAATAGCTTGAAGTACAGGCTGCTTAAGAGGTCCTTTAGAACACACAGTACATGGGAAAATAGCCTACACGCTCTCAAACAACACATCTGTTTTTAAGATCTGCACTTAATAGCTCTGGATGGGCCACTGCCCCAGCGAGCGCTGACTCAGCAGAGGTTCTCAAACAGCCCAAGGCAGGCTTTTGATGCAGAATGTTCTTCTCAAATAGAAGATGAGATGACTCATCAGCGCACAGGACATTTTTACTTGATGAGGAAAAGCCTTGCTCTCTTTTCTCTTGAGCTTCCTCAAACGGAGCACTCCGCCGCAGCAGGTGAAAGGCTTTAAGTGTTTGAAATGCTATAAAATTGGTCTTCATGGAAGTATTTCCCTTCTTGCTTCCCAGGAGATGGTCAGTTACAAAGAGCAGACTGTGGCAGAAATTCACACAGATATGCAAAAACCCAGTGGGTAGAACAGGAAAATGCTATTTATTCACACAGCTGAATGGCCTCTCTTGGAATCAACAGGTGGCCCCTTTCTGGTTACACTGCCTGTAAAAAGAGCCCAAATGGAAAGGCTCTGGTAGCTTAATGTCTCTGCCTGCAATGATGCTATTAATAGAATTGGGATCATTTATTAACCTCTCGCGAGATTTCCTACACAGAGGCCCCATGCCACAAACGTTAGTAGTCTGCAGTCCTCCCCTGAAATCTCTTAAGCGAATCCTACCTGCTGTGAGTCCATTAGGGGCAAAATCTGGCTAAAACATCTCTAACTCCTCAGCTCTGAAAACTGAGAAACTGAAAAGGTTGATGGATGCTGAGGAATTAGGGAACAATGAGTGTGGCTGTAAAGAAAATCACCAGCAGGTTATTTCTATGTTATTCTTAATCATTGTGGTCACTCGTCTAGTTGCTATATATATAAATGTCAATATAACATAACTTTAATAATATAATTTTTTAAACGACCAAAGTGGCAATTCTAAAGGTTAGGTGTTCATTGGTAGCAGCTACAGGTCACAGAGAGCTTTTGTCTTTATATATTTTGGGCATTGAGGCCCAAACACCACAATAAGCGTGCTTGCTGGTAAACTGGACAGATCTTTCCAACACTGGTCCTAAGCTGACCAGTTTTCTCTCACATGCTATCAGATTTTCTAGGTGCAAACGACCATGCTTACATTATTTTAGGAAAACCTTTGACTCAAAAAGGATAGGGACTTTGTAAGAGTTCTTTTAAGAAGCATTACATGTTACATCCGCTGGACATTTAGGAAGAGTGAAGCCAGAGGGGCTCTGGCTTGACTTTTGCAGCAGGCAGATTCCTCAGACTGGCCAATGTTCTAGAAGACAGTGATAACGGGTCACTCTACTACATAATCTCCAAGTAGAAAACCATATGCTAAGTTCACTGTATGTTGGGGACACTCAAATCGATGTTTTCTATCATCAGTTTGCAATAGGATGGACACTATGAATACTTCTTTACTAAAACTTGTGTTACGTTCCTTTATAAAATGGCAGTTAGGAGAGGACTGAGAAATGTAGTATAGGAAAGTTTTTACACGTATGTACATTTGGAAGACAATTTTCCAGCCTGTACTCTGGGAATGTTTTTGGTGCAAGTGTAGACCTCTATAATCTCACTTGGTTAAAGACAAATAGGACTGGGTCTTGTCTGCTGTGCTTCACTTTCCCCAGGGTGAGTCTGAAACCAGGCCCAACGTGGGACGTGCACGTACAGGAGGGGGCAGACCCTAGTGGTTTGCCTGTGGCTACTCTCCCTCCCCTACTCCCTGATGCCCTCGGAGGGTTGAGCAGTTCCTCTGGCTGCTCAAACGTCTTTTTGTTCCCTTATAACATTATTATTATTTTTAAATGTTTTATTTATTTTTGAGAGAGAGAGAGAGAGAGAGAGAGAGAGAGAGAGAATGAGCATGCGTGTAAGCAGGGGAGGAGCAGAGAGGGGAGGGGCAGAGGATCTGAACCGGGCTCTGAGCTGACAGCAGAGACTCCCATGCGGGACTTGAATTTATGAACTGTGAGATCATAACCTGAGCCTAAGGGAGAGGCTTAACCGACTGAGCCACCCAGGCACCCCTAATTCTAACATTTTAAAGGCAATATGTGAGATGGAACAAAGAGTGCCCCGTGGTTTGCACAAGAGTAAGATGCTCCTATTTTTCAACCTGCTTCCCACAGAAATCTAAGCTAAGGAGAACAGGTAAGAGAAAGGGTCCTCTAAGGAGGCAATTCTAAGGAAATTTAAAGAATGATGGTTGCAAGACAAATCTTCCTTCTCCAAGCTAATGTGAGTTTCAGGGAGGGCATCATCTTTATGGATGTGATACTTTACCTGTATCATTTTGGAATCACTTATCTTTGAAATCTATTAAAGCAACAATAATAATAAAAAAAAAAAATTACAGGCTCATCAATCTTAACATGTTACAATCCTGCCACCTTGTGGGAACTCTTTAAAGTACTGCATGTGCATATGGGGAAAAAATGTGATCTGGAGGATGCAGCCTGCTTGCTGGTGTCTGCTTGGCAGGTGACAAGTTGTGGGCAGACAAGACTTAAGTGAGGAGTCTAAATGTGGCGTACCTGCTGATTAGGGCAGTGGCATAGTTGGAGAGGATTCTGAAGGAAGCCATGTTTCTTAAAGCCGGGCATCGGCCAATGGACAATGCAGCAGATTAGTAACAGCGAAAACTTTTTCACCTCACAGTTATTCCATTTCAGGTCAGAATAAATCAGTGGTCATTTCCAACTGCTGTTTGTTGGCTGACATTTGGAAATGAGTTATTGCATTCAGGGTAGCATGTGATTGGTAGGCAAGGATTCCTCGACTTTAGATTGGTGCAGAGCAGAGATTTAAATTGCATTTATCAAAACTGGCATCTTTGTTCTTGAAAGCATCAAATGATGAATGATCATAAAAACTACATCATTTTCTCCCTTCATGAGTCAGTAATCCCTCTAACAAATGTGGGCTAGAATCACATCTGAGAAGTTGGATGTTTCTTTGTGATGCTTTTTTTTATGGATGAATACTAAGTGGAAGATACTTTTTAACGGCACTGACTTTAATGTTCTGAAATATAAAATCCTTACTCAAGCTGTTTGAGAAAGTGAATTATGTTACTACCCAGCACATGAGATTTTTTGGTAAAGTATTGGGCATTTGCAGTAATATTTATATACTAACACCCGAATAGAGATTTCTTGTAGTACGGATAATGTGTGTTTTCCCTTTAAAGACATACCAGTATCCAACTGATTCATCATTTGGCATAGACTGTACTTAGCTTTTAAAGTTGTAGTAATAAAGCTGCTTGATAAATAGTTTTCTTTTGGTCTATTCTTTCCTTCTCTGCCCGCCCCTTTCCCCCAACACCCCAAGAGCCCTTAACAACACAGGACTCTTCACGGCTATTTATACCACTCTTCTCAGTGTTCACATTTCAAACTTCAAGTTCCACATTCCAATAAGATTCAAGGAAAAAATACAGCCAGTCATTGTATACAAATCCACACAGGCTTGGTATAAAGACTTGGTATAAATACCATATATATCTGTAGGTGGTAATAGAAGTCTACTGTCTTATCTAACCCCACCCTCCACCATCTTCCATGAGAAATCTCCACAAATATAATATGTAGAAATGTTTTATCCAGCTCTAAATGAGCCAAAGATTGAGAGAGAAGCACAAAGGGAAGATGGGCTCCCACACTATCAAATGGGATAATACACATGTAATGCTCTCTGATCTATGTATGATGTTTTAGCATGTGTTAATGATGGGACGGACCTAATCCATTTCACAGGGTTGGGCTTTCTTAGGATACTCCGAAACTTCCCTGGAGTATAGTGAACGTCATCCTCGTGATGTGAGGTGTTGGTGGGGAGGGATGAGATGGTGTAGAGAAGAAAAAGAAAAGGGGACTGAAGATAGGGGATGGTTCCTGTTGGCTCTGCTAGAACAAATAGGGGACAGTTCCTACGTCAGGATTTAAGTTGCAAGCCTTAATTGTTAAACACGTTCTTACAATCTAACTCCTGATTAAAAAAGGAAAGAAGATGGTGAAAGTGAAAAATGAGGTGAGACTTGAGATATAAGAGAACTTCTACTGGAGTCTATAATTGTTGAAACATGGAACACTTGCCCCACTTTGTTTCCTGGCACTTGCTCTCTGCCTAAAAGTGTGAAAGGGTAACTCTTCCCAGAGAAGAACAATGGAGTGTTACTATGAGCCAGGCATTGTGCTAGGTGCTTTGCATACAGTGTATAATTTATTGTCTCGGGATCCATGCAGGTAGATATTATCCTTCTTATTTTTCAATGGGTCAGCTTACATTCAGAAAGGACAAGTAACCCACCAGAGTCCACTGCGTAAAAGTGGGTGGGCTATGGCGGGGAAGGGAGACGTGGCCAGTTCCCAATCACTGGAGTAAGGGCCAGTCTGCTTCTTCAGTGACCCCCAAAGTGGAGGGTTTAGGGAGACCCACTCACCACATCCCTCTTTCCCAGACCAGAAATCAGCTATCTAACGGGATACTGAACAGGAATCAGCGTTGAAAACCGATGCTTTCAATTTATCTTTTAAAAAGAGTTATGAAAACAAAACACAGGTAAGAATAGTTTGTTTAAATGATGAAAATCATCTCTAGTCCATAATACATCTGCTGTTAGCATCTGATATATTTCTTGCAAGGGTTTTTTTAATGAGTTTTTCTATCTTTCGATATAGATGTGATTATGCAGTATATATGGCTTTATATCCTGTTTTCCCCACTTAACACAATGTCATAAGTATGTCATCATCATTTTATGTTGTTTCAATTGAAAGATTTTATGTATTAAGACTGTGATGACATATTAACATTTGCATTTTATAGACCTGTTTTTACACTTCTGGGTACCACTAGTCATTTTGTTTGGATGGAGTTTAATGGTGTCCCCTGCCATGCTTCCAATTTTCAATCTTGAGAGCTAGTGGGTTGTGCTTGTAGCCCACATTCCGCACTTATCCAGACTGATCTTCACACATACTTGCTCACTTTGTCATTTATATTAATGTCCAATTTCTCAAATCTGCCTCTCTGTCTCTGTATTTCTCCCTCCCCTTCTCCCTCTCCCTGGCCAGCAATGATGATATCTTATTCATTTTTTGCATTAGTAGGCTCTTAACAAATATTTGTTATAAATTTGTTATAAATGTCAAACTTTTAGTAGCCTTTAAAAAGCAGACCTTCTTCACACACACACACAAAGAATGAGAAAGAGAGAAAGAAATCAAATTAGAAGATATACATGGTTCCATAATCTGAAACTATAAAAATACAACTCAATAGGGATAGAAATTCTAAAAAATGCAATTACCACCACACAGTATAAATAATTCTAACGTGCAAGAGAAGGGACAATAGCTGTTAGAATTTAGATATCTGGGTTTTAGTGGCAACTGTCTATAACACGTGTGATCACAGGCCATCCTGTAAGGTCTAGGGCTTTGTTTCCCCATATGGAAATTAAGAGTCAGAATCTTTAAGGTCCCTTCCAACTCTGATATTCCGTGAGCCTTTGTATGCCAGCCCACAGGACTGCCATTCAACTTCTCTTTTGCTTTTGTCTTGTCTAAGTGGAATGTTCTGTTTTGGAAAAGTTAAAACATACACTGCTGAGAGAAAATGGAAATTGGAATTAGAACAGAAGGTTATAAGAAAACTTAAATGAGTTAAAATCTCTAGTCCCAGATGGGAAAGTATCTTTATTTTCAGAAAAAGGGAAAAAACGTGATCTCTGGAAACCACAGAGGGAAATGCTTCAGACTCCCTAAAAAATAAAGTCTGCATGGGCATTTAGAAAAGAAAGGTGAGGGGAGCCTGAGTGGCTCAGTTGGTTGAGCATCCAACTCTTGATTTAGGCTCAGGTTATGGTCTCACGATCATGGGTTCAAGCCCCATGTCAGGCTCTGTGCTTGCAGTGTGGAGGCTGCTTGGGATCCTCTCTCTCTCCCTCTCTCCCGCTCGTGTTCACCACCTCTCTCAAAATAAATAAATAAACTTTAAAAAAAGAAAAGAAAAGAAAAGAAAAGAAAAGAAAAGAAAAGAAAAGAAGGAAAGGAAAGGAAAGGAAAGGAAAGGAAAGGAAAGGAAAGGAAAGGAAAAGGAAAAGGAAAAGGAAGTTGATCGTTGGGGACCAGCAGGCTTCTACACCAATAAACCATACCAAGTCAAGATGGGCTGGCTGAGAGACCTGACACAACAGAATGAGTGGTACAAAGACCCTCAAGACTGTGGTTGACTGAATATGGTACCTGATGATGAACGAATAGCATGATCCATTGGTTTAAAACATTGAAGTATTCTCAGGCGCATCCTTAATAAAATCTGATAACAGGCCACAGGAAGGAAAGGTACTGCTGTCGCCTCAACTGGGCATTCCATTTTGAGTAATATGGTCCATTCTAAGTGACATATTTTGAAAGGGATATTTCAAAGTCAAGAAATTGATCGGCGGAAATATGGGAATCAGAAATTAGGTCATATGAAGAATGCTTGAGATTATGGAATATTTACCCTAGGGGAAAAGGACTTCGCTAGTTTTTTCTTTTTGTTTTTTAATTGAAGTATCATTGACACACAACATTACATTAGTTTCAGGTGTACAGGGTAGTGATTTGCCAAGTCAACACCTTATGCTATGCTCACCACGAGGAAATGACTTCACTGTTTTCAAATCCTGGAAGGGATGTTAGAGAAGATATAAGCTCAAAATATTTCTAGTGACAAGGAGCAGACTGGTTTCAAAAACAACCAGTTCCATCATGGAAACTAAGGAAGAAAAGAAAATGTTCAAGAGTTTTCAAAATCTGTGCTCAACACAACATGTTCCACCCATCAACTGGCAAGCGCTATAAGTACGATGCACACGCTGTTAAGAGCATAGTGAGATCCACCCTCTTGGATACGTTGGTGATGCGAATGTAAATTGGTGGAACCTTTGTAAAAAGCAACTCAGATATGTGTTGAGAACCTTAGATACATTCATCACTTGACCTTATAATTATTCATCTAAGAATCTATTTTAAGAAAAATAAATGAGAAAGTTTGGCATACAGTGGCACTCATCAGAATATAGTTTCCAATAGCAAAAAACTGGAAGCACTCTAAATGGCCCACAATGAGTACAAAGTAGAATTAGAAAGACAGAGTGTTGCAGTGATGAAGAGCCAGACTGTATCGTCAGACCTACTGGATTAAAATTCCTATCCTGCCATTTACTGGCTGTGTCAGCGGGTGGGTTACTGAGGCTAGGTCATTCTTGCCAACTCAGATACAAATGGGATGATATATAGTTTACAGAGCCATGATGAAAACCACGTATAATGCTGGATGGAATTTGTTTAGGCAGTGGCTGGCACATAGTGAGCACTGAGGAACAATCATTACGATCATTACTGTCTAGTAATTATGCCATTTATCAAACGTTTCGTATATACGAGACATTTAACAAACATTATTATTTTTTAATCCTCCTAGTCACTCTGAGACGTATGTGTCCTTAATATACTCATTGTACAGATGAGAAGACTGAGGAATAGAATGGCTAAGCAGCTTTCTCAAATTCATACACATGGTAGACTGGAATACAGGACTGAAACCCACACTGTAATCAATGAAATGATCAGCTCCATAAAATGAAATATTTTTTGTGTCTCTTTGCATGTCGCACCCACACACATGTATGTAACTGAAACAGGGAAACTGAAGGACCCCATAAACATCTTTCTGTTCCCTTTCCTGCTTCTATTCTTGCTAGGACCTGCACTCCCACCCCACTTTACACATGGTTCAGAATGCAAAGAGTGTATGTCCTATTTGTAAGGGACAAGGAGTTCAAGATTTCTTTAGAATAGATAACATTTAAGGAAGGACCCGGTGAGAATGACCAGAGGAAGGTATTATATGCGCATTCCAGATCCCCAGCCTGGATATATGGAAGCCAACGTTCCCTAGCTCCAAGGAATAATACCTGGGCCCTGGCCTCTGTTCTAACTTGTTCCTGGATGTCTGAGAGGCATGTACACTGGACCACAATTCTCAAAGAAAACCCCCAGACTCCAAACAAAGATGAAGCTCATAGTCCTCTCCTTTCCGAGTCTCCCAGATGCCCTGAATGTGTCTGCTCTGTCCATATCTTCAAGAAACTCTGCTTTTACTTCCTACTGGCTCACGTTTGATTTCCATCCTTCGAGAAGCCACGGGCCCTCTTGGCTGGTCCTTTGGGTCCCTTTCTGGGTCCCCAGAGCTAGCCTGTCAGCGTCATAATCAGACCTATACACTTGTATGACATTTAATTATTATTACCTGTTTCAAAAAAAAAAAAAACAATACCAAATTGTACATATAAGATTTACTACTTAAAATGCAAATAAAAAGGGCTGGAAATTGTTACGGTTGTCTCTGTGTGGTGGTATTATAGGTGGATCTTATTTTGATTCTGTGATAACTTTGATTCTATGCTAACTTTTCAACTGAAAACACATGCCATTTTACGAGGAGGAAAATTTAAGGAGAACGATACATAAATCAAAGTAATCCAAGAAAGATGTAAGGAGAACGGGTTTTCATAGACCAGTTTCCCTTCCTCTAATTCTAGAAGTAGAGCATATGAGATATCCTGAATTATCTTCTCTCTGAAAACTACTAGAATACAGGTTAAAATTAGAAAGCAATAGCATAAAAACACTCACCTGTGCCACAACTGGGGTGGGTGTAGGGAAGGCTGGGGTGGGCACTGGCTCTGGCTGGGTAACTATTTCAGCTGGAATTTCTCTACCTTCATCCTCACGGGGTTTCTGATGGGCACAACGACCAATGTCTGCATTTTTGAAGGAGACAGGCTGTGCAAAGTCCATGGGGCTAATGGAATAGGATTAAAATTAAATTCTGTCTATTAGTTTTTATCGTCTTGCTTCCTTACCATTGAATTTTTCCTCCCCCTTTTATTTTTTTTGTTTTATTTTTATTATTATTATTTTTTAATTTTTTTTAATTTTTGGGACAGAGAGAGACAGAGCATGAACGGGGGAGGGGCAGAGAGAGAGGGAGACACAGAATCGGAAACAGGCTCCAGGCTCTGAGCCATCAGCCCAGAGCCCGACGCGGGGCTCGAACTCACGGACCGCGAGATCGTGACCTGGCTGAAGTCGGACGCTTAACTGACTGCGCCACCCAGGCGCCCCTTCCTCCCCCTTTTAAAGGCCAGCAGTGCAATTTTTAAAATCTAATGAGAAGGTCTTCTCTGGACGCCCCTCCCCCCACCACGCCATGGTTTTGTGTAGTGTAGATGCAACAGGGATCCTCATATTAAAAAAACCAAACAAACAGAAGAAGTACTTACACAGAGTTTATAACAAGGTTCCATACACAGCCTTCAAAAGGAGGAATATTTCTGAGCGGGGGAGGTTGAAATTCAGGTGGAGCACCCCCAACGAAAAGCTTCTTAACTTCAATTGCCTGTTCTACTGTCAGATTTTGCATATGCCTTCTGTCTTCATCGACTTGAACAGTAAACATGCTAGTAAAACATTGAAAATACACAGTATAAAACACAAAACATCCAGTATAATTGGAAATCAAACTCTTTCCTGCTACCCCTCACCCCTTCCTCCAGTAGCTTTTAAGTGAGCCAAAATTCGATAATTAGGAATTCTACACTAAGCTAACAATATTTTTTCTCAGGCTCTGTCCCTCTGCCTCCCCCTGCTCCATTAGCTCTCTCGGAGAGTTGATTGAAAGAAGGTAATAGTGGAGCTGTAACGTTAGCCTTGGCTTTGGCAACACTGGCCCCAAACACACAAACCCATAGAGCTGAGGCTTCTGTACAGTGCCGTTATAGCTAATCGTATAAGGCTCAGTGGGTTTAGCACAGCGTGGGGTCACATTTTGTTTGGTTCTTTATTTCTTGGTTCGTGCTAGCTATTATCTTCTTGCTGGGGGACAAACTGTGCTCATGAGAGTTTGGATTGCAGGACTCAACAGCAAACACTTACAGGGCATTTTATAAAGAACATAGCTGCTGGCTTTTGAATAGAAGAGGCAGGCAAGAACATCATGCTAATTGTTCCTTGCCATAATTTTCCTTAGTGACTGTTTCATTAATTTCCCTAATTTGCTTATGAGAGATAACTCACACATTACTAATTGAGAACCTCATGTTACTTATTCACCATCCATGGATCCTGGGGCAAAGAATCAAGGGAGACAAAAAATTCTGATGATGACAAAGACCAAAGGCATTTTTTTCTTTTGTTCTAGATGCAGGTTTTGAATTTCAGTCCCAAACAGTTGGCATGAGCTATTAGTCATAAGTATTAGTCACTAGCCCGAGGATCATGAATGGATTACTGAAAACTTACTACATATCTGGGGAGAAAACCAAAGTACTTAGTTGGAGAACTCAGTCCTAAAAGGCCATCTTGCTTGATTTTATAAAGAATAAAAACCACATGTGGAGCTAGAAATAATAAACCAGGGCAAAGACACTCTGAAATAGCCCTGAGCTATTGGTCCACTTTGAGACAGTTCAGATGTAAGAGAATGAAAAAAAAAAAATTGATTTCATTGGTGCTCAAAATGTCATTGTTCAGGGGGTGTAGAGGGAGCAGGTTGGATTTATTTTCAAAGGAAACATAGGGGGAAATGACATATTGGTTTTTTACCAGACTCTGGAAGAGTGTGTTGGCAAAAATCAGGAGGTTCAACATTATTGCTAAGAATGCTGGTGTTTTATGAGACTTAGAAAAGCACTCACTTCTGGGCATGTGTGACTCACTGAGAAGTCCCCTTCCACACACACCTTTTTTTTTTTCCTTTTGCTAAAAGCAACCTCTTACTAACATGACATAGCAATGCTCCTAAGAATTTTAATGAGGGGTTTAAGCCACTATTAAAGATTGTCTAAGAGAGCAAATCTCTGTTCTTGATTAGAATTTTTAAAAAGCCAGAGGCTCTCATGTTTCTGATGTAGACTGTCTAATCTGGTTCTGTCCCCACGACCATTATAGTGGTCCTTTCTTAGTAGATCGCAGGGTAGAGATACAGAATGAACACGAGCTTTCGGGAGGAACAGACTGGAATTAAGTATTAGTGCAGAAGCTTACTGTGTGACCTGGGCCAGTTATTTAATCTTGCTCAATCTCATTTCATTCATTTATAAAATGAGGATAAAAATACCTGCTTTAAAGCATGGAAAACATTAATTAAGGGATTGCACTGAAGCTGTATTACTTAATAAGGGCATTGCTAGAAGACTATAGCTAAATCCTGCTTGTATTTTACATTCTAGAAGCATCAAATCTAGATTATTTATTTAGCTCTTTTTTAAAGGGGAACATTACCAATATGTCCATTAGGATTCTGGTGTCTTTCCTGTTGTTTAAGTATTTATTCAATAACTCTTTACCAAGGACCTACAATGTGCAAAAAGCACTACAATAAACATTATTATTCGTATTATGATAAGTTAGCTGTATTTTCTTACAAGTTCAACAGTTGACTCTTGGAGTTTCATAATTGAATATTTTATTACTTACATTCTGTTTCTTGTTTGTTTGGAGTATTGGTATAAGATTTTGTTTTCAATCTTATACCAATTTTCAATCTGCCAAATGGGTTATAGAAGATATTAAGGGAAGTACCCTGACATTTGTAATCTACATGAAAAACAAAACCTGCAATTCTATTTTGATTGAACGTATTTTGGATGATAAGAAATATTTGGGTTGTAGTGTCCAAATCATGAGCCCATTCTGGAAATCCAGATTATTCCTGAAGTATCTGGTCTAACTTTTGTGGCCTTTAGCCCAATTCTATACCTGTATTGAAGAATGCTCTCACAAAGGAGAAAACCACTTGCTTATGCATCTACTCCAGGCTCTTAGGGCTTTAGGAAGAACTACTGGCCATGTAAGTGGAGTCCAAGAGAAGGTTAAGAGGGCAAAACACAGGAGGGAGAGATCTCTGGAGTACCATGGAATTAGACACCAAAGTAACTCAAATGAGATTTTTGCAGAGGAAGGGGTAGAAAAGGAGAGAGAGAGTGAAAGAGGAAGGATAAAGAGAGATAACAGGGGAGAGAGAAGAGGGCCAGGACAATCTTGAAAAGATTGCTTCTCAGTTTGGTAAAAATCCAATGATTTTGTGAGGTCGTATGAAAATTAACATTTTATCCGGGGCTTTTCATTTAAGAAAGACAATGTCATAATTGACATTTATGATCTGGATGGTGTTAGGAGAAAGCAAGCATTTCCAAATTAATGAGAGTATCATAATCAACATGAAGTAATACAATCTTTGAGGTCACAAAAAAGGGTAAGAATAAATAGTTGGCAAGCACAGGTAGAGGTGTGAAAATCATATACACCTGGGTTTAAATCCTGGCTCTGTTATTTACTAGTTACGTGATTTGGGGCAAGTTAGTTAATATTTCTTCATCTGTGATGGAAGGATATTAATGCAGATTTCACATACGCTTAGCACAATCAAAGGAAATAATCTGTGTCTCGTATTTGACACAGAGCGTGTCACAGAATGAGTATGAAGCATTAAAGAATGTTTCTGGGTGAAGTTGTTAGGGTCATTAGTGATCTCTGGTTAATCAGTTAATTGGGGCACTTACTTAAAGGATAGGCGATGCTTATGTTTTGACCTTAGAGTGCTGAGTGAGACATTATGGTAGCAGATGTGTTCTTGCTTTGCCACAGAGTTCAGTGACTACCCACTAATATGTCTAATACATTATCCTTTAATTAACAGCGAATGGCAAAACTGTTTGTTTATATGGCCAATTAACCGAATGACCAGTTTTCAGAGATGTACTATACACTGAACTTAATCAAATAAAGGTTGGATTAATGGCCAACAGCTGTGAAGTTGGCATCATAAAATGCCCTTCTTGAAGAGACACCTGTTAAAAGGACACCTTAGTGCAAGATTGTAATGCACTTGGGAATGTGAGAATCCTTTCTGTACAGAATAACATATTCTGGGTGATTATTTTTTGTCAGCTGTATTTCTCAAGTCTGCACTTGTTTCGCTGAAAATTTTTAAAGTTTAAAGACGTTACAAAGTCCTTCTCACAATGAGAAGGACTAGCATTTGGCAAAGAACCTGAAATCTGGTCTAGAAGACATGTAAAGTAGTATTTCAGAGCGGTTGCTGAGATTCAAATGAGAAAATTCAGTTTGCATTCCTCCTCAGAGACCATGACCGACATATATGGCTATTAGGCTAGTAAAAGTTCTTAGTTTGTCTGAATATTGATCCCTCATTTGTCTTAATCATGGTTTCTAAACATCTCAGTTAGTAGATATTCTGCAAGAAAGCTTAGTATCAACATAGCCACAAACCAATGCTCTATATAATAATAAAAAAAAAAAAGCCAAGGAAAGCTTTATCATTTACTTAGAAGATACGACATTTTTATTATGTATCTAAACTGTGATCCACACAAGAGGATAATTAGAAAATATGGGTCTGTATAGAACAGCATCTGTTCACTTGAACTCTTGTTAGACCTTCATACTGTTGTCATATTTACAAATATTCCCTGTGTCTTGAGGTTTTCTCACATTTGATTTCCAGTTCTTTTCTGTGTTTTCAGTCTAATTAAATGGCTTGCTGGTTTGGAGGTCTGAAATCTCTGGGCTTGTTTTCTTTTTCTCTAATTGTCCTTCTAAACTGATTACCAGAGTTGTCATACAACATTTTGATGAAAACTACAGATGACTTTCCCAATAAAGGAAATATCAAGTGCCGCAGCGTCGTGGAGAAATGAAAGATGAGTTTACAACACTATTACTGCCAATTTTGTGATTCAGGGCTGGGAAGCAGTGCTCTCATGGATCCTTAGAGAGGCAGCCTCCACGCACTGATGGCTGGACAGCAGCCTTCTCCCTTCTCTCCCTCAGCTCTGTTCCCTCATGAAGCCACTCTGCAGGGACCCCGGGCATCTTAGTGGGGGACAGGGATGAGGCGTGCACTTAGCAGCTCTCAGTAGGTCCTGCAGCTGCTGCACAGTCCGGATCTGTGACAGGTTTCTAAGCAGCTGCCATAACTGCTTTGGAACCTGAATGAAATAGCAGCTGCCAAAGGCTGCTGGTTCCGGCTGAGCTGTTCTGTGTGTTTTGCTATGCGCATACCTTATTTGAGAAGAGAATATTTGAGAGGTGCGGAGGGAGGGATTTTTCTTATCTATAGCTTCAGAAGATGTATTTGGTTTTTCCAAAGCTGGAGCAGAGAACTGCACAGAATAAAAAATGCTACGAGAATTCCTAGGGGCCAAGGTAAATGAGGTTCCCGAAGTATGAAACGTAAAGAAGATGAAATTAAGTGACTTGATAGTTTCACAATGCTTTGTATGACCACACATACGAAGGTCCAGTCAGAGACTAATGTGAGCCAAGGAGTTTATGTTAGTTACAAGTTCTCTAGGGCTATTGTTACCCTTTAGTCCTCTCGACATGAACGGAATGTTCTCTCCCGTCGTGAAACAGACTCGGCTCTGGTTTGACGACAATTTTCCTCATTGTTCTTGTCCCCATGGAGAGATGCACTTCCAGACGGCCCTTGTTCAGGAATATCGCATAATAGGCCTGCAATATCAAGGGGTTGTTGAAGATTAAAGAGGGGTCTCCACTACAACAGCGTTAAAGGTTCCCTGACAGATCTGCAGATTCATTGGCTCTGAGATCTTACCTGAGAATTTAAGGCTCAATATTTTCTCAGAGTATTTAAAGTGGCTGGCAAAAGCTTTTTAATCACTGGCCACTTTTGCTCGTTAGATGATGTGGAAAGCAGATGTAGGAATACAGGACCCTCCGCAAACCAAATTTGCCATGCTGAAGGTAACAGCTGTGTTTGCACCGGGTCTCTAACTCACAAAACGCGTCAGGAAACAAAGGGTGTCAATCCCTCTCCCTCCTCTTCACAAGTGGACAGCTAGCTTCTGGAAATCAGATCCGACTCCCAATCTCATGGCATTTTGAGTGTTTAGACTGCAATTTGTTCTCTGAGCTGCTGGAATAGATTGCTATCACCAACACGTAACTTGTCTCCCACACTTAGAAAGAAGGAAGACAATTTTTCATCCACAAACATGACTGCTTTCTTCTTGCTACTGTTACTATAGCAACCAGTGTGGTTTTGAGATCAGATTATGAGCCCTAGGGAGCTTGAATGCATTCCTTGTCCCCAAAGCTGATGCCACATGTGCTCCCTTTCTTGTAGAGCATGAGGGCACCATGATCACTCAGTCTGCTGTGAGTCACCTGCGGTGGTGGAGAGGGTTTCAATCACCTATCATAATGCTTTTGATGATTTACTAAATCGTCTAGGCAGCTGTGTGTCCAAAGCACAATGTCCAGAGGGCCTGGACTCGTGCTCACCATCCATCAAAGAGGCAACTGCAAACCACTCGCTCAATTAAAATTTTCTCAGGTGAATGACGGTTCGATGTCTCAAACTCCTTTAGCAGAACAGAATCACAAATAACCCTATAGCATCAAAACGTTAGCTTTGGAAAATAAAATATGTCAGTGTAATCAGCATTGGTTCTACAACAGACGTGAACTATTTAACATTGTCTCCTCTTTCAAATAGCACTTCGATGAGATTAAAAAAATGAATATTCATTATCATTAAAATGTTGAAATGTTAACATATTATTTCCACTTTACTTTGTAGTATAGTACTTAATATGTTCTCATTTTAATTGTTCTAATGGGCACATGTTCTATTTTAGGAACTATCCTGAAGGCTGGTGATTTAAGTCCATTTATTTAGTCTTGAAGGGGAGAAATTTGGAGCCAGTAGGTGGTGCTTAATTATCTGACAATGACCTGGGAAAGATATATCCTTTAGTAAAAACCTACTTCACAATGTTTCATCTGGTCCTCTTATTATAACTAGCTTATCGTTCATAATAGTAAGAAAATAATTTTATTTTTCAAGATTAAAAGATAAGGAATTTAAGAGGAAATTTATATAAGTGCTTATGTGCAGTAAGAAATGAGAGAAAATAACACTCTTTCCCCTCTATATTCTTTAAAAAATATTTTTATTATGACTATTTGGTACATTACCCACAACATGAGACATGTAGATAATGAAGCTATGTTCACAACTGTACAATTAAATGGATACCTGTAAATCTACACCCAATTTAAGAAACAGTATGATAGCATCTTCTGTGAGTTTCCTCCCAACACCATCCCCCAGGTTCACTATCTTAGAGGTAACCACAACATGGAATTCATGTTTATCATTCCCTTGCTTTTTAAACCTTATCTTTGAAAATTCACACATATATCTGTAAACAGTATGTGGTTTTATGTGTATTTTATTTATTTTTGTTGTGTGTGGACAGGCGAGGGGCAAAGAGAGAGGGGGACAGAGGATCTGAAGCCGGCTCTGCACTGACAGCACAGATCTCGATGTGGGGCTTGAACTCATGAACTGTGAGACCATGACCTGAGCCGAAGTAGGATGCTTAACTGACAGAGCCACCAAGATGCCCCACTTTTTTTTTTTTAAGATTTTATATTTAAGTAATTTCTATATCCAATGTGGAGCTCTGACATTCCCAAGGTCAAGAGTTGCACGCTCTACCAACTGAGCCAGCCAGTTGCCTGTTTAGTGTTACTTATATTAGAAATCTATAAAAATGGCATCATACAGTATGTAGTGCATTTTTTTCATTTCTCTTCAGTTTCTAATATTCATCTATATTATTATTATTTTTTAAATCAGGAATAGGTATTAAATGTTACCAAATGATTTCACTGCATCTATTGAGATGATTATATAATTTTTAGATTTTCTGATATTAAAATACTCTTGTATTCCTGAGATAACTGAAGTTACTCATGGTTATACATCTTTGAATTTATTTTGTTTGGTATTTATTTTTCTTAGGGAGAAGAATAAGATTTATTATATAGTATTTTGGATAACATGGGTTTCAACTATGTGGATCCACTTATATGCAGATTTTTTTAGATAAATGCAATATAGTAGTATACATGTATTTCTCTTCCTTATGATGTTAATAACATTTTCTTTTCTCTAGCTTACTTTCAGAATACAGTGTATATAATACATTGCATAATACATATAATATACAATATGTGTTTATCGAATGATTATGTTATAGGTAAGGCTTCTGGCCAATGGTAGGATATTTGTAGTTAAGTTGTTGGGGAATCAGGAGTTATATGTGGATTTTTGATTGTGTGGAGGGGAGCAATGTCCTGACCTCCCATTTTGTTCAAGGGTCCACCGTATTACTGGTTACCCAATTTTAAATTATTTTTTAAAAAACATAAAATCACAAACAACACAACCTGGTTTATAAGAATGCATGCATATTTAAGGACATATTTGTAAAGCATTCCATTCTTTGGTGATGGCAGACTAGGTAATTCCTATGAACTCTTTCACTGAGAAAAACAAGATCATGTGGAAAAAATATATACATTTAAAAACATTAGATTGAAAGTACTGGAGAAATACCACGGCAGTAAAGAGTTATGGTGCCTAAGAGACAGCTTTTAACAATCAAATGGCTATGGGCTATGAAAATTGAAGTTCACACCTTATAATGCAGACACTATGTAGGCTTTAAGTTCATGTCATGAGTGAAATTGAGCATAGACTACTGTCCATGCTTGTGTTGGTTGTGCTCTATTAACATTCTCTATCCCAGGTCCATTCCCTGCCTTCTCTGTGTCCAGAGAGGGTGGAGTGGGTTAGGCTTCAACAGACTGCATCATGTTGGCTAGTCAAACTGGGAAATTGATCCTAGAAGCAATTTAAATTTGAATTTAAGGTATCCTAGCTGGATATCTACAGATATCCAGATAAGGAATTGGATTTTGAGACAAGAGAATATGATTGTAATTAGAATATATTTTAAGCTTTCTCTCTTTATATACTCATATGCTAAACCCATACAGAATATAGGTGCAAATACAAGCGTGACCGCACCTAGGACTGACCCACAAGGAAAATCATAATGGATATAACTGTCCTAAGAAAGATGATAGGAGAAACAAACAGTGCAAATCTAAATGTATAAAGACAATTTATAGGGGCACCTGGGTGGCTCAGTCGGTTAAGCGTCAGACTTCGGCCCGGGGCACGATCTCATGGTTTGTGAGTTTGAGCCCTGTGTCAGGCTCTGTGCTGACAGCTCAGAGCCTGAAGCCTCCTTCAGATTCTGTGTCTTCCTTTCTTTCTGCCCCTCTCATGCTCATGATCTGTCTCTCTGTCTCTCAAAAATAAATGTTAAAAGGTTTTTTTTTAATAATTAAAAATTAAATAAAGACCATTCCAAAACCTAAATGTCTCACACGTCTCCTTATAAAATAACTGTTTTATATAAGAACTAGGGAAAATGCATTGTTAACTAGGTCTGAGAGTACCTGTCCAGTTTGCCTTCGTTTCCTACGAGGTTGTACTGGCGTCCCTCCACTTCCCAAGAGAATGATCCCAGACTCATTCTTGGTGCTGAAGGACAGGTTGATTTCTGTGCCTACATCAATCGGTACAGGGGACAGCTCTACGAAACCAGGCTTTGGGAAGCTGACTGTGTAAACGTTCTGTGGGTAAAAGGGAAAAAGAGAAGAAAACATCAGAAATAAAAATTTAAATTAATTTCTCCATCTCACTCTCCTTCAAGCACTCAGTGGCACCATAAAATACATTGTTTCAGAAAGCATGAAACTCAAGAGTTACATGGAAAACTTAGGAGCAACTGAAGAAATACTATCTCCAGGCATGACCGAACTTTCTAAGCAGTTTGGGTTAAAATAAAAATTCTGGCATCTGCTTTTATTTGAGCACTTTTGATTTAAAATACAGATGATTATCACTGATCGATAATATTTTCTTTTGGTTTAATTCTATCTTGCTAAATCTCTCTTGAAAACAGTCTCAGAATCCCTTAAATACCCTCTGTCAACTAATTGTTTATATTTTATAGATGAGTATGACCATGGTTTATGTCTGCATTTTCCTCAGTGATAAGCCCAAGGTAAGATGTCCAGTGCTATCAAATGTATAAATATATTCTAGAAAAATTAAAAAAATCAGGTAAAACCTAAATCTTAATAAGCACACCAAACATTTCATAGTCCACTTTACTTCTCAAAATGAAAATAGTAATTGTCCTTAATAATAAAATTAAAGCAGTAACATTTCAGATAGTAGCAAAGTGTAAAAGAGAGAAAGCAAAACTCACTCCATCTCAAAGCTGTTCAGAAGCATATCGCGTTTATTCATTCATTCGTGTGTTCATCATGCATGCATTCATTCATTCATTCATCTTTCACAACCTTGCTCTCTCCTCCTTTTTATATTTACACTGAATCTTGATAGGCACATTCCTTTGTAAATTCCTTTTTAAATTTATGTATGTGGGAGATACCTCTCTCAGGAAACATAAATTTCATCATCACTTTTAATGGCAGAAGGACGTTCCACTGTATAAATGTGCTAGGATTTATTTAAGCAAGCCCATGTAGTTGGGCATTTTGAGTGCTTAAAACGGTCATTTTCAAAGTTCTGGATTTTGCTGGAGTAAAATCATGGCATCCTCTAGCACAGAATATTTTCCCCCACAGGGTTTCAGGCCCAGGTAAGTGACAGAAGTATTGTAAAATATATCCTCTATTTTTGTTTCCAATTTTCAAATGATAGACTTTTGGATAGTTCTGATAAAACTACTGTGCAGACTTTTCAATATTTATCCACATCATTTCTGCCTCATATTTCAGTTGTAAAATAATTCCTGGTGATGGAAAATTGCCTTTATAGAATTATCATTTTCACACATACAGGCTATTAATTTTCTGGACAGTTTGCCATCCTCATGTATATATCTTTGGGATGTGGATGAGAGTAGCCTTTGCAACATTAAAGCTCTTAGTAAAACTTCCTTAAAGAAGCCAGCATGGATCCTTAGAGTTCAATTCTGTATTTCCCTAGTCCTTACTCCTGAGCTTCTCATAATGGATATCTATGGCCAATTCCAAACTATGAACCATGGAGACGCCGAATGTTCTGGTCTCACAGATGGATTCACTTCTCCTTTCTCCTATTCTTCCGCAATTTCCCTGAACTCTATAGCCATGCTTTAAAATAATTTCAGTTGGAGAAAGCAGTGAAATGAATAGTTGTGTCATATCAAGGCAATCAAAATTTTGTAAGTATGATATTTTTAACATTTTTTAAGAAACAAACTCATTGCTTTCAGGATTCCCATAAACTTCTTACTAATATTTCCTAATGACTGTTGACTCTTGGTCAGAGATATTTTAAGAGAGCAGAGCTGGGTCTATTATTTCTCTCTCCTATGAGTTGGCCCCTATCGAAGAGTCAGAACAGACTAGGTAAATGGAACTAGGGGTAGCTTTGGGTACAAAGAAAAGATACTGAAGATACCTAACAGCAAAGGACTTTGCAGTCCTGTCAAAGATGGTCTTTGTAGACAGTTCCTAGTCTGTGCCATTTCCAAAGAAAAGCAGGCTTGACTCTCAAGCTGTAGACACGGTGCTATGCACTAATGATTATGGTATAAACGATTACTTGTTATTTGTGTAAATTCCTAGTACATTCCAGAAAAAAATTTAAGGCTGCTAATAAAGCTACATATGACACAGGGAGATGAAATAAATCTGAAACAGATTAACAAAAATGAGGAAAGGGAAAAGTAGTATTTGAAAAGGAGAGAGAATCAGAAAAGAGGTTAACATTAAAAATAGATGTTATGGGGGCGCCTGGGTGGCGCAGTCGGTTAAGCGTCCGACTTCAGCCAGGTCATGATCTCGCGGTCCGTGAGTTCGAGCCCCGCGTCGGGCTCTGGGCTGATGGCTCAGAGCCTGGAGCCTGTTTCCGATTCTGTGTCTCCCTCTCTCTCTGCCCCTCCCCCGTTCATGCTCTGTCTCTCTCTGTCCCAAAAATAAATAAACATTGAAAAAAAAATTAAAAAAAAATAGATGTTATGAAGTATTATCCATGTGGGAAATTGGTTCACAATTTGGGGTCTTCATCACACCATTTCCTGCATTTATGTGATTATGGTAATTTGTAGAAGTGCTGCAATCTTGCTTTGTTATTTACGTATAGCTAAGAATTTAAAATATATTAACAAGGGATTGCTCCCCGTAAGAGCACCCAAACTAAGTCAATTTAGTCAGATATGAAAGCATTTAGGAAGCCATTAAAAACAAACCAACCTCCAGTGAACATCCTTTGGTAACGCCAACGTAGTCAGGGCTACTGAGTATATTATATGGAGTTCTTGAAATTTCAATATCTTTGAGGCAGCCCGAATATTTCTTCAAATTTACTTCTGGTCTGTTGAAAAGTTACACGGAAAACAAAAGCAACGTCGTTAGGGACATGGCAGTATGGTGTTTGCGACTACTGGACATGAGCCATATGGCGCGAACTGACACACGGGCAGGCATGTGTTTCTCAAATTGTGCATATGTGCACACGTGTACCCAGCAAACCACGCTTCCATTATCCACTGGTTGGATGAAATGGATGTTACCCCATCCTGCAGAAAGAATCTTTATGTAGTTCTTCCTCTCTTTTAAAAATAATCTTACCCACAGCACTTAAATTCACGATACAGGAATTACTGATGTCTTAAGTGCTTCATATGTGTAACAAAATGGTTTTCTTTTTTGTACCAAAGAGTAGATAATTGAGTAGGCAGAGTAATAAAACTATGAACCAAAAAAGTTAAAATTTAGGGGAAAAATTTAGGGAAAACATGGGAAACATTTATTTTGAAAAAAATTTTTTTTTGTCATTGAGTTTTTTTGGGGGGAGAGAAGGGGCAGCTGAAGATTAAGATAATATTATATTTCTCTTTAAAGGTTTAACTAAAACAAAGCCTAAGAAACATTCTTTTGGATTACATAGTCTAAAAAACATACTTAAACATTGGATTTATAGATTGACCCCAAAGTCCTTATTTTATAATGGGGCAATAACAAAATCAAGCAACCAAAGGCACAAAACCCATCTTCCTTAAGGTTGAAAATGTCTTCTATACCCAAATAACACTTGCATGTTTACTTTTTATTCATTATTGCTTAGAAAAAACCCAACATGCTAGCACATGTGAAGTGCTCAATGGATAGCAGCTAGTAGGATGTCAGTGATGATGCTTCTTTATTTAGTTGATAGCAACACTGTCCAATAGAACTTTCTGTGATGATGGAAATATTCTGTTCTGCATTGTCCAAATCAGTAGTTTCTGGTCACATGTAGCTATTGGCACTTGAAATGAAGCTTATGCCAATGAGAAACTGGACGTTGTTATTTAATTTTATTTAATTTAAAGTTAAGTAGTCACTGTGGCTGGTGGCTACCATATTGAATAATACAGGTCTGTCGGGATAAAAAATAATAATACTTTTTTTGGTGTTAATAAGCATCTGTAAAACCTGCCCAATCAACACCAAAATATTATTAGGATAATGATTAATTCTCTCATTGTCTCATGATGCCAGGTTTCCCTTTTTTGCCTCAATAAAAAACATAGGGCGTGCGGAAAAACAGGCGGGAAAGAAAATCAGACCCTGGCATGTGTATCAGGTGATTTATGTCATGCCACGTATTTGTTCTGTCTTTTCTCTCTCTGGAACTGCTTCATTTTCTTTGGTCATTTCCCATTATTCCCAAGGTCTCCTCCTTCTGCTCAGTCAATTTGTTATTATGAAGAACATGTCCAACTGGAGGGTAAGGATCTTGCTTATATTCTTATTTATAAAGCATAGGGAATGGGTGAATTTTATTCCCAGTGTTCATTTGCTTCCATATTTTCTTTTAAAGGATGACTGCTCTATCACAAATTTTTCAGAGGTCCTATCAATAAAGTAAATCTCTTCTACAAGTTATAGAGTTCACTGTTTCATGGACACACAATGAACTATTTCAAAACACGATGATTTAGTAGGCTCAATGCTATGAAAAGCACGGGGGATAAGCAATCACATGTGATCAGATTCCTAATGGTAACCACAGGCCTCTTTTCCTCTGTTTGCCTCAAAGGCAGCATTACAAAGCTACACAGTGTCACTCCAGAGTTTTATATATTTCCATTGAAAGCCAGCCTTTGCCTTTTAGCCATCCCAGCAAAAAGCATGACTAGGCTCATAACTATATTGTGATAAAACAACTTGGATAATTTTTTTGTATATACTTTCATTTCTATACATTCTAGTTTCTGGTGTTAGAAGTCTACACTTTGTTTTAAAAATGTCTTGGCTAAGTTAGGCCATAATATCTCCTTTCCAGAAATGTGGCATAGCTAGGCTCTGAAATATCAAAACACCAGGCACTAGCCAGAGTGTGCCAGCCCTGCACATTGCTGGGGTTTGATCAGCCACTTACGGAGGCCTGCTGCTCATAGCTTTCATGCTAATGTCTTTCTGCAAACAGGAATTAAAATGCTCCTGGGAAACTATGGGGACCGTCCACAAACTTCGTCACCATTAAGGCAAATACTGGCTTAAAATATATTATTTCCAGAGATTCCTTTTATCTGGCTTCATGGCTAATTCTAAATAAACATGACAATAAATAAACAGCTTTGCAAAGAGGTGCAAGGGCCCTGTAAACATTTGCATATTTGCAGGCTTGCAAAAAGCAGCGAGGCAGTGGTGAGCATTTGGGAGCACAGGCTAATTGTTCAGCAGACAGCATGGTACTTGACAGATGGGAGTCCAGGGTTCAACCCAACAGACCGCTCTGCTCTGTCCCCAGAGCTACATCGTGCCCATCAACCTGACCAGCTGACCTTTGCATGTGTGCTCCTGCGTATGTGCACCAGGGGGCACTGTGCGTGGGCAGTTCAGAAAGGAAGCAGAGCAAATCTGTCCTCATAGCTGGTGAAATAAGTGAAATTGCAGCCCGATTCACGGTGGGTGAGCAGCAGCATCTCAGTAAGTAAAGGGCAGCACAAGAACTTTCAGAATGTATTACTTGCTCATGAAATGTACTACGAATTAAGCTGCATAGGTATTGCTCTGCTTCTGCACCACTGCTGTGTCTAAGAAGCCACATTTACCCAACCCATGCACTTGAAGAAGGCATGCATAATTTAAGTTTTACCTTGCTTTCATACTAGGTCAAAGGGAAGAGAAAAAAAAACAAACAAACACAATTTACTTGCAATTGCATTTTCATTTAGTAAAACAATACACTTTAATCATAAGTCTTTTTAAAAAGTATCACATGGCAATCTTAAAAAGAAGGGAATGTGAAAAACCAACAGAACAGAAAACAGACATATGCCCTTGACCCCTGTGAAATTCGAATCCAAAGATGACCATTTTATTTCCACACTATTCTATGGGAAATGTTTATTTTGAAGTACAAATGTTTTTTCAAAAAAAAATTTTTAATGTTTATTTTTGAGGGAGAGAGACAGAGCATGAGTGGGGGAGGGGAAGAGAGAGAGGCAGACAGAATCCGAAGCAGGCTCCACACTCTGAGCCATCAGCACAGAGCCCGATGTGGGGCTCGAACTCACAAACTGTGAGATCATGACCTGGACCAAAGTCAGATGCTTAACCAACTGAGCCACCCAGGAACCCCTTTTTCTTTTTTTTTTTCAATTTTTTTTTAACATTTATTTTGAAATACAAATTTAAAATACTAATTTTAATCTATCTGATGAATGAGAAAATGCACAAACGTTGCTATGCTGTAGTATTCATGAGTTGTTGATAAATATTGCCTCTCGATGAGCTTGAACTTAATATATATAAAAATAATTTATGTTTACCTCATCTTTTGAACTTTAGCATATTAAGATCCTGTCTGTGGGCAAAGTAACAGCAAACTAAGAATGCAAAGCTCCTTACTTACTCACACATATATGTCTAAAGATTGTATGGGGATAATGTACCTTACCATAGAAATACCATAACTATAAAATGCTGTACTGAGCAAGTAAAAACATTTTAGTGACACAGATTTATTAAATATGCAGTCTGAAAACGAATGTATAAACCTATCTCAATATAGCTAACAAATATACCTTTATAGATAATTCCTAAAATCACTTTATGGTAATTAAAACCAAGTCATCCCTAGAATACATAAAGCTACATCTTGATAGCCTTATTTTGGCTATATTTAATTCACTCATAGGGAATTTAATTAATGATCTTGCAAAATAAATCTTAGACTGAAGCAACTGTCGGATCTGTATTTATACAGTGCCTGGCACATAGTAGATTCTCAGCGAACACTTGACAGTAACAGATATTTGAGTAATAACTATGTCACAGTCCAAACGCATTTGATCTGCAATGAGTTTTTCTGACCAGACACTGTAAGTGTACATGCTTAACACAAGTATATCGTAATGTGGATGAATGCAGAATGAAGCCCCATGAAGCCTATCAACTTATACTCTTGAAAGGCTGGTATTTAGTTGCTTGGTCCATGAATTTAGGTACAGGGAGAAGAGTAAAACTCAGTCTGTATGCTAGCTATCATAAAACGAGATTGAAACTGCACCGCTCGTTTGGGAAATTCAAAAACAACTGACTACCATATTTCTCAGTTATTCTGAGAATCCCTCCAATCACAATGCGTCTTTTAAGAGAAGACACACCAAGAGGTGCCTGGGTGGCTCAGTCGGTTAAGTGTCTGACTCCTGGTTTTGGCTCAGGTCATGATCTCATGGTTCATGAGTTCAAGCCACCACACTGTCAGTGCAGAGCCTGCTTGGGATTCTCTCTCTCTCTCTCTCTCTCTCTCTCCCTTTCTCTCCACTTCTCCCTCACTCACACTGTCTCTGTCTCTCTCCAAAATAAATAAACTTAAAAAAAAATAAGAGAAGAAACACTGCGATAGGACTTTTATAACCATTAACAACTAACAAGCCAACTAAACAAAACAAAAATTAAAAACGAGGTAGTCTGTATTTATAGTAAGTTCTTACGGTTTAACCAAGTCAATTCATTCCGTTCTAATTAAACTCAATTAACATTTATTGAGCACCAAGTGCTTTATAACTCTTTTTTCTTATGAGATGTTTTATAACAAGCAGTAAATTAATTAAATACACATGAAATATTTCCTGAGATTTTTTTAGTTTCTTGAGTTTATTTTTTGAACTAAACTATGAGTTAATTATATCTCTCCATCCTGCTATCTAAAAAACATGTGTGAAATTAAAAAAAACGTTGGCAGGGACACAAGAAAAACTAATACAGCTTTAGCATTAGACATATGGGAAAGCTCCAACATAGCATTAGTATGCTAATGCTTAGCAACAAAATAGGTTATACTCACAGTATTCTGGAACACTGACTGATTTTTAGAACACTAAGCAATCTCAGTGTCCCATGATCTGCAGTGAATGTGCGAGGAGAAGAGCAATTACAAGACGCACATTCAACTCTAGTTTCCACCTTTAATTACTTTTACAATTCTTTTCATCAGGTGAATATGAGGGAAATAGTGATTTCCATCCATCTCTTCAACAAAGATATCCAATTAATCCTTGGGCGTCTAAATCCTGGTGTTGTTCTAACATGTAACATGATTTTTTTTTTTAATTAAGCCTTTCTGCAACTAAAGGTTATGCAACATTCCTGTTGTAATTAAACTGCAGAACTCCAGTGAGCAGGGTGGCCATTTAATTAAAACTTAATCCTTAGCTCTAAATATACACTACATTACCTCAAGTTTCTCAGTGTTGGCAGACCACCAAAATATATTTTGTCATCTGCTTTCAAGTCAAGACCAAAGTTGTTTCCAGAAGATAAAGTTGCTAGGTTCTCCTCCTGGTTAGTATCTATATCTACAATTGATATGTTGGCTGTAAAGGAGAGAGAAAGTCTTACTTGAGCGAGACGAACCATGTCTGTATTATCACTGTTACTTCAAGATAAATTTACTTTAATTCTCAAATTAACATCGACTTTCCCAAGCATTTGGACCACGTATATCTATTGAATAATTGCAGAAGCAATGACATCAATAAAATAAAGTATTAAACTATCCA
This sequence comes from Puma concolor, assembly GCF_028749965.1. Lineage (NCBI taxonomy): Eukaryota > Metazoa > Chordata > Mammalia > Carnivora > Felidae > Puma > Puma concolor. Next base: position 118,769,448 of record NC_141671.1, on the reverse strand, counting down.
CAAAGAGGGCTTAAAAATAATACCCTGACAAAGGAAAGAAGAGAGGGACTTCTCTGTTTAGTCTGTTTTGTTCAGAAAGCAGATGGGAACCCCTTATCTCATTGATTTCCTCCCCTTCATTCTGACGAGGAGGCTAGGCTCTTTCTGAATTATGTGCTTTCTCACCATAATATTTGCTTAGGCCTAGCCTTTAACTGCTTCATATATTTTGGACCCTTGATGCATACTGAGGCATCAGTTCATTAACATGAAAGATTCAGCCTCTAAATCTTCGCCTGATATTGGATCTGAATTAGCAAGGGTCTGAAAATGGCTATTTAAACCAGTGGATTATAAGGGCATTTCTAAATGTTTATTCTTTGGAACGCTAGTTTCCTGGATGTTCCTGGCTCAAATAAATATGACAAACATTGGGTTAAGCAAATTAAACATATATTTTAATTTTATGACTGCCCAGATCTTCTGACATACTAATGTTCAATGTAATGCTCAAGTTGGGGGACATAGAGCAAGAAGTATTTCTCAAATTTATTTGACCATGGAACATTATTATTTTCCCTTAACTCATAACTTTTAGAATAGTACTTTTTTGAAAAACAAAGAAAAATATCAAACTCTAAAATCCCATTGTAATCTGTAGCCCTTCCATTCCAAAAGGAAGTATCTTCTATAAAAACAAACATAATTGCCCTATTAAATAATGACAGGGATACGTAGGTGGCTCAGTCAGTTGGGTCTCCGACTCTTGGCTTTGGCTCAGGTCATGGTTTCAGGGTTTGAGAGTTCGAGCCCTGTACAGAGCCTACTTGGGATTCTCTCTCTCCCTCTCTCTTTCTCTCTCTCTCTCTCAAAATAAATAAATAAAATTTAAAATATGATCAAAAGAAATACCAAACCTATTAATACCTCAAATCCTTAAAGCAGAGTTTTTCAAAATAAACAGACAATAAAAAACACTGAGTAACTGTCCTATTAAAAATATTCAGCAAGTCAAAATATAAAAACTGAATTACTTTCATATACCATATTAATTTTATACACATATAACTTTTTGACCAGACTGGTGGCTAAAATAAAAAAATATATATATATAAAACCATTTTCAAGACTTTTTCATGCACATTCCTTTTTATCCAGATCAGCAAAGAAGTTTTCATATGGAGCTGTTGACTGGAACATGAAAATAGCCTCTTTCCACAGATCGGGTGCATATTTTAATGGTGTCTGTGAAAATGAAATTCTCCCTCTCTATCACAGGCAAGCCACTGACTGGAGGTAGTTTTCCTCCATATCCCTGAATGAATATATGCATTTTTAGAAACCATTCTAAGAAAAACTGATTAAAGAGCAGAAAGACATTGAATTGAAACTCACTGGCCCAAGTGTTAACTCCAGCAGAGAGGCATAGGGCGGCATATTTTTACTGAGTTAAAGGAAGAGCTTTACTCTCTCCTTCATGAGTGATAGCAATGAAGTGGGTTCTGCTATGAAATGCTAACACTTGCTTTCATGTCCTGCCCTATTTCTTTCCCTTACAGAATAACTATTAACATAAAATTTCAGAGTTGATGAGTCCAGACATCATTTATGGATAAGCAGGGAAATAAGGGTTTTATTAAATACGAGACAAAGAGTAGGGGCTTAGCAAGTATTTTATAATCAATGCTGAGTTGTGGCAAATGAATTGTTACTTTGGCAATTCCTTTCTTCTCTCTCTTAGGTTGAAATCGAAATGATTGTTCTCAATCTTGTGTTTATATCAGTGTACTTCAGGGATATGACACACTTCTAGTGGTGACTGTGGTTCTACTAAGTGACTGTCAAGGCAAGGTGGGGAATGCCACCTGAAAGAGTGTGTCTCTATTTCAAGGGAGGGTGCATTTATAAACTAGTTGAGAATAATTCACATAAACAACTAATCTGGTCACTGAAAAGGAGGGATGACCCACGTTGCTGAAGGCTTATTTCAATTCTGATCCCACTACTCCTTGGATTTCAGTTGTTCTCAGATCTGCAGGGACCTCCCTACATCCAAACTCAGTAGGGTCTCTTGGTCCTTATCTTAATCCACGTCTATGCAGTTTTTGATGTTAACATTTCCTTCCTTCTAGGAAATTGCCTCTTTTGGCTTTCCTAGTGACAGACAACCTTTCTCCAGGTTCTTGTACCTTTCCAACCTCATTCATGATTTCCTTCTTTGGGACTTATTTCTTTGAATATTTCTGAAGTGTTATGTTCCCTAATGCGTCTCGATCTGGCCGCTTCTTGGGTTTTAGTTATCCAGGTAACCTCCAGTTTATATCTACTTACTTTATGTTGACAACTCAAAAATATATATGTCTGGACCTGATTTTGCCTAGAAATCCACATTCAACAGATGAGACATAATCATCTGTATATCTTATCAGTACTTCAAACTAAACACATTCCAAATCAAAATGATTATCTTTTTACCCCCAAATCCTTATTATTTATTTGGTGGCACTATGACCCCCACCCAATCTCCTAAATTAGAGACTCATCCTGACTGTCTCCTTGCTATTCCACATCTAATCAACCAAGAGCCCTGCTAATTTCATCTCCTAAACAACTCTAATATCTACCCTATTTTTTTAAAGTTTTACCAAACTATAATCGACACAATAGAATTTGCTTATGTTTGAAGTATACATTTTAACAGGTTTTTAGACATGTATACATCTGGGAAACCATCACCACACTAAAAACAAAAAAAGTGAACATATCCATCACCCCAAAAGTTTCCTTATGCCTCTTTGTTATCCTTCCTTCCTGTGCCTCCCTCCCCAACCTAATTCTCATGTAGCCTCTATCTGTTTTCTGAGACTGTAGGTTCATTTGTGCTTTCTATATATTTGACATAACATTTTTCATGTATGCCTTCTTTCACTAGGAATATTTATTTTGATATCCATCCATTTGGTGTGCAGATTACTAGCTCACTATTTTTATTGCTAAATAGTATTCCATTGTGTGGACTATATAACAATTTGTGTATCTATTAACCTGTTAACAGCTGATTTAGTGTTCTGTTTTTTGAGGCCCACAAAGAAAGACGCTATGGACATTCTGGTAAAGGTCTTTGTATGGAAATATGCTTCATGCGTCTTGCATGGATACTTAGGAGTGGAATGGCTGGTTCATACAGTAGGTATATATTTAACCTATTAAGAAACTGCCAACCCAGTTACCAATGCGGCTGCCCATTTTCCATCCTCTTCAGCAGGGTATAGGAGCTCCAGTTACTCTCCATTCTTGCCAGCCCTGGGTATGTTCAGTCTTTGTAACTGTAGGCATTCTAATAACTATACGATGGTATCACACTGTGGATTTATTTTGCATTTCTCTAGTGTCAAATTCCACTGTAGCTCTTATTTCAAGCCATCATACATCTCCTGCCTGGACTATTATTGAACCTAATTGGTCACTCTGCCTTCAGTTTGATCTTCTGAAAATTTCTCTTCCTTATTTCTCCTTTCTCGGATTATTTCTTTACAGCCTCCTTTGTGGAGTCTGCCTTTATTATATCCCTTCGACACTGCTGTTTGCTTCAGGGCTTTGGATCCTCTCACTCTAGAAATGACTGCGTGGTTTTTCTCATCTCTATTCAGCTACAACTATTAATGACATGGTAATGACTCCAAGCTGCCCATCTCTCCTAGAGCTCTGCGAAACCTCAGGTACACATAACTGATTGCCTGCCAATTACACAGCTTCCCTAGGCTACTCAAGATATTAAGAGTACCTTTCATACAATATGTCCAAAATAGAACCCAGCATCTTTTCTAGAAAACCTATTCTTTTTTTTTTTTTGTGTGTGTATCCAATAGCTTGGTACAGGCACTAAAATATGTTTTGTCGTTTAAGAAAAAGAAAGGAATTATTCTTGATGTCCCTTTTTAAAATATTTAGCCTCCATGTTGAGTATATCATAAATAAAGCTCCTTGATTTTAAAATGGTTGACATCTTTCATTTCTACTCTTTCCTCTCCATTCTTATGCTTTCATTCTCCTCACTGTTCACCTGGTTTACTGCGGACTGCAGCAGCCCCTGAAACTGTCAGATATCTACCCTTTAAAGTTTTCCGTGGGAACTTTACTAAAGCACACATCTGATGGTGTCACATTTTAGATTAAAACTCTTAGTAGTTCCCTACAGCTTTTAGGATAAAGTTGAAATTCATAAGGCCTTTTATGAACTGGATCTGTTATCTCTCTAGCCTCATTTCATGAATTTTTTGGCAACATACATCCTGTTAGGCTATGGATTTACTTGTAGTAACTATAGTGGCCAACTGTATACTATAACTGTAGTAGCTATAGTAACTATAGCAGGCTACTCCAAGATGAGCCACTTATATACGAAGACCAGTGTGAGCTAAAAAGCAATCAAAACCAGGGCTCCTGGGTGGCTCAGTTGGTTAAATGTCTGAATCTTGAGTTTGACTCAGGGAATGATCTCATAGTTCGTGGGAGTAAGCCTCATGTCAGGCTTTGTGCTGTCAGCACAGAGCCTGCTTGGGTTTCTCTCTTTGCCTCTTTCTCTCTGCCCCTCCTACGCTGGTGCACACACACTCTCTCTCCCTCTCTCTGTCTCTCTCTCTCAAAAATAAACACATTTAATTTTTTTTTAAACAATCAAAACCATTCGCAGTGATGTGGATGGAGCTAGAGTGTATTATGCGAAGTGAAATAAGTCAGTCAAATACCATATGAGAGAGACAAATACCATATGATTTCATTCATATGTGGAATTTAAGAAACAAAGGAACAAAGGGGAAAAAAGATAAACCATAAAACAGACTCTTAAATGTAGAGAACTGAGGGTTACTGGAAGGGAGGTAGGTTGGGGAATGGGTTAAATATATGATGGGTATTAAGGAAGGTACTTGTGATAAGCACAAGTACTCACATCCAGGTATTGGATGTAAATGATGACTAGTTCTATACCTGAAACTAATGTTGTACTGTATGTTATCTAGCTGGAATTTAAATCAATACTTGTAGGAAAAAAGCAACCAAAACCCAGTTGATTCAGGAAAAGCCCTTTCCCTCCCCCACAACTGCCTAGAAGAATTTAGATAGAGGACCTGCTCCCAGAAGAGCACTATCACCACAGATAATGACATTGCACTGTGAACTAGGTGTAGTTGACAGCAAGGCCTGTCTGATCAAAGTCCTCTGTGTGGCATTGTTTCTGAGTGGCTCAACAAACATTTATTCAGGAAACATTTACCCCCTCCCCCGCCCTTTCTTTTTATCTTCCTGTAAACTGCATTCTTCCTTTTGAAGTCCCAGACCCCTATCTTCTTCTCAGTTCACAATGACACATATACCTCATTTTGCCTGTCTTTGGAATTTCCATGTGTGTGTGGATTCCCTGCATGTACACGATCAAATCGGATTTTGTCCTGTTAATCTGTCTCATGTCAATTTGATTCTTAGGTCCAGCTAGAAGGACCCAGAAAGGGATGGGAAATTCTTGCTCCTCAACATTAACCAAAGCCTTTCCCAAAGTGTGTTCAGCAGAATGCTAGTCTTGCATGAATGGAAAGATTTTAGTGATCGTAGAAGTTTGGGAAATGTTGGGTCAAACACAGTAAAACACTTTTCTTAAGGCAGAGCCTCCCCCATGCAAATGTGCACTGTGCCTCTTTTATGCTGGAACAATGTATACAGCAGTACTCCAACTTATATAAGCACAAACCAGGTTTTGTTCCGACTGAGGAGTTTCTCCAGACCTCCATATTACAAGGAAGAGCAACTGGAAACTGATGTCTGATGATGTATGATGCTCTCTGAGGCCTCTAGGCTCTCACACAACATTCACCTCTCTGAAGTGTCCAAAGGTGCTGTCCATCCAGTGAAGTTCTCAACTCCTGCTTGTGCCTCAGGGCATTCGCCAACCTCTCTGTGTGACTTAAACATCTCTCTCCTGAGATTCCTAGCCTACTATACTTTTTTTTTTTTTTAAGTTCATTTATTTATTTTTGAGAGAGCGAGAGAGAACATGCAAGCGGGGGAGGCGCAGAGAAAGAGAAAGAATACAAGCAGGCTCCTCACTGTCAGTGCGGAGCCTGACTCCCAGGTTGAAATCATGAACCTTGAGATCATGACCTCGGCCAAAATCAAGAGCTGGAGGCTTAGCCGACTGAGCCACCCAGGCGCCTCCATCTACTATACCTATTTTGACACAGCAATTAGCTTTTCTCACCATTGATTTACTTGCCTATCTCCCCCATTAGAGTGCAAGTTCCTTGAAGGCACGGACTTGTGACAGACCTCACTCAGTTCTTATGCAATACTTATGCAGTTCTTATGCGGTGTGTGCTTGCCAGATATTTGTTAAACACAGGAATGAAGAATGGTGCAAAGTTAAACTGAAATTCTCATGACATATCACATTGGCACAATGAAAACTAATTAGGTTTAATTTTATAAACAGAAGTATCAAAGTTCCATTTGCAGATATTGGTAATACTATAGTACACAGAGTGAGGGGAATTATACTTAAATAACAGTAGCAGCACACTAAGACCTAAGAGACTTGGATTTCTATCTTGCTTATGAGATCTTACATATATACGTCTCTGACCACATGTAAGTTTGAGCCTATGTTTCCCTTTCTCTAACACCAGAACAAAATACCTGCTCAAATCAGCAAATGAAAAAAATGTTGAGGGCGCCTGGGTGGCGCAGTCGGTTAAGCGTCCGACTTCAACCAGGTCACGATCTCACGGTCCGTGAGTTCGAGCCCCGTGTCAGGCTCTGGGCTGATGGCTCAGAGCCTGGAGCCTGTTTCCGATTCTGTGTCTCCCTCTCTCTCTGCCCCTCCCCCGTTCATGCTCTGTCTCTCTCTGTCCCAAAAATAAATAAACGTTGAAAAAAAAAATTAAAAAAAAAAAAAAAAAGAAAAAAATGTTGAAAGAGTTCCTGAACTATAAAGAGGTTACATTATTGTTATTTGATTATTTACTTGCACACATACAAATATTTGGCCTTTTTTTTTTTTTTTTTTTTTTTAATTTTTTTTTTTCAACGTTTATTTATTTTTGGGACAGAGAGAGACAGAGCATGAACGGGTGAGGGGCAGAGAGAGAGGGAGACACAGAATCGGAAACAGGCTCCAGGCTCTGAGCCATCAGCCCAGAGCCCGACGCGGGGCTCGAACCCACGGACCGCGAGATCATGACCTGGCTGAAGTCGGACGCTTAACCGACTGCGCCACCCAGGCGCCCCTATTTGGCCTTTTTAAAAAGCAAAGAACTGGTAACTGTGCGACCACCCCTACAAATTGCACATGTGAGTCGCTCTAAAGGAAGCATCTTGGTAAAATAAGAAGGAAAGACAAGCACACAACCTTTTCAAACCTACTACAGGATATAATTTTACAAGTTGTAAGATAGTTTGATGTTTTCAAATTAAGCTTTCAATGTTCAAAGAAAATGACAGAGAACCATTTGCCTCTTCAATCAGTCATGTGTAACCCAAGTCACCTATCATCTAAGCCAAAGAGATGAGTGTATCCGATTTTCACAGAATTTGTGAGTACCTAAAATTACAGACAGGGTCTTCCTCATGATTAGATACATGGGAACGTTGGATAGCATGATTAAGGCTCACAGTACATTATTACCATAGAAACTCACCTTGTTTCTGAATTCTTGACAGGGTGAAGGATTTCCATTTCCCATCATTATGGTTTTGATTGCTGACAACGGAAGCCATTCCTGAACCCAGATCATAGCTGACTTTTACATGCCCATCGGTGAGTTCTACACTCATGAAATCTTTCTGTGATGAAGTAAAAATACACTAGTGATTAGATACATAGCGAAACATGAGTATTCACTTTCTTTGTGGGGTTTATAATAGGGCCTTATGGCTAAGTCACTAAATGTGTTGATCAGTAAGTGACATCCATTTTAGAAACAGAATTGGTACTAGTATTTTGTGAATGTTGGTGGGTGTGATATCGTGGTGTCAATGGTCACAACCAATTACTAGGGCATATCCTTTTATGACAGAAGAATAAAGGAGGTTCCTATGAAAACATATTAAGCCAACTAAAAGATATGTTCCCTGGAAGAATTTACTAAGAGATATTAACTTAGAAAAACAAAGAGGACATTTAGTACCACCTTTCAACTTAGGTGTTTAGAAGACTAAAGCAGTAGTTTTGCTGCTGCATGATTCCATACTGCAGGAATCTTTACTGAGTGCTTCTCTTAAAGGATTATATAGGGAACTATATTGAAAATAAGTAATAATTATATTGCATCTGTAATTGAATTTATCAATGAAAATATATAAGTTCTATCTGCATCACCCACTCTTGGCTGTCACACAGCCATCCCTGAATTCTTTGAATAATAATTGATAATTTAACAATAATTGATAATTGTATTGGAATCCTACGGAAAGAGGCAAACAAATGATCAATCATGGAAAATCAGCTGTGCATGTCTTTACCAGGTCTCGTGTGGCAAGGTACATCAGGAGAGCACTTGAAGAAAATGTCCTGAACTTGAACATGACAGTTGAGATGTTGGGGTACCAACGAATGGGGCGGCTGACCAATGCGTACCCTTCTCCATCAAACTGAATAGTCCCTTCACTATCTTCTACCTGAGGACTGAAGAGAGACATTTCACATGAATCAATATCTGTTTCATCCATCAGTATTCAATACATCAAATTGTCTTCTGAGACTCAATTGTGAGCTGTTCTAGGACAGAAACCATCCCAAATAAATCTTCAATCCTTCTATTTCTCTCCACCTCTACTGCCACAATTCTAGACCAAGTAGCAGTCACCTCTTACCTGGACTTTATCTGGTGTTCAATAACTAAGTTATTGATGTTTTAAATGCTTTATGTTTTACTGAAATACTTGGTGGAAAGTTATGGTGGCATTTAAGTGTATCTTAGTGGTGTGAACAGGTGGGGTTTTGGATAGACTGAGAATGTGTTATTACATATCTCATGTACATAACATAATGGAAGGGTTGGGCGCAATGGGTGAAGGTGGTCAGAAATACAAACTTACAGTTATAAGAAAAACAAAACATAATGGAATAAATGTCTCTACTCTCTAAATTATTGCTATCCAATAGGTTTTTCTGGGACAAATTAGATTCAGACAATAAGGGATGGCTCTATCTATTTCAGTGTGTGTTTTTCTGTGTTCTTCACTAGAATGCAAGCTATATGAGACCAGCTAGAGATTATGGGCCAGGCTTTATGTCAGTCACAAACTCGGCACCTAGTATGACACAGCTCAAAGTAGAATCTCATGTGTGCAATGAAAGAGATTTTAGTACAGCAAATTGCCTCGCAGAGAATATATATTCTATCAATATTGGTTGAATCATTAAGAAATATCTAAGATAATCCTTGTAAAAATGACACTTAGAATCATTTCTTTTTCAAATGCAAAGTTATTTATCATCTATCAATCAACCTAATGGTGTTGTTACAGATTAAGTCTCAAATTGTGGAGATTTTTTAAAACTTTAAATATTGGCATATTAGCATCTGCTTGAATCTCTGAAATTGGAGTGCTGTATTAACTTGGGGATAGAGGGGAGATACTGAGAAATATTATAGCAATGTCATTGTAAAATAACCGGAGTCTAGAATATTATTTGCACGAAATCTTGGCTAATGATAAAACCAGCAGTGTACAAACATTAATTGGCTTGTGAAAGAAGAACTGTTACATATTTTAGTTGAGTTGGCTTTCTCTCTGTTCCTGGACCAGAGAGAAATAAAAATGAAGACAAAAAAGAAGGGAAGAGTCTTTACTGTGTCTTGCATGGTCAGGCCTTTGTAATTTTAAGTTATATCTAATTTAGAATAAGATCAGATGATGTCATACATTTTTTTCCTAATGTAAACTTAAAAGATGCTTTTCAATACTCCAGCAAAGTGTTAACTAAAAGTATGAGGAGCTAAATTAGTCTATTAATAAACAGTATAATTGGTAGTGAATAAATTGGCTATGATTGGGCCTTTCTTCATCATTACAGCAAGCCTGCTCATTTCTGGAGCACTGCATTAGAGATAAGAGACTGTTGTGTAGCATCTAGTAAGGAGAAGTTCCTTGAGTTCTTGAAGCCTAGGGTTTTGCATTAAAGCTGCCATGCTACCATTGACAGTCCTGAAAAGTGTTGGCGGTGGGGGGAGGGGGGGGTCACTGTTGACAGTTTTCTGGATGCTTTGAGCCAATGCCCTGGCACTTATAATTTAAACAAATAAACAAAAACATACAGCCTCACTACACAGAACAAGTATTAGAAGAAAAAATATATCACATTTTTTTGTTGCTGTTTAAGAACTCTGGGATATTTATACTCTCATACCCTTATGTCCTTAATCCATTAATTCCTTCAATATTAATTAAAAAAATAGCAAAGTAAATGGCAGGCACCTTTGAATCTGATGTGAGGACCTGCTACAAGTCCCCTAACCCTTCAGGTGTCACCTTGAGATAAAAGGGTTAGATCAGTGAATGATTTCTAAGGCCTATTACTACTCCATTCCTTTAGAAGATTCCCTATTCAAGTAAAAGGCAACTCTGCAGGGGAGGGTTTTGTGCTGAGAACCTCTAAACCTACAGATGTAGATGAGCCCTGAACTTATTGGCCAAACCCAGGTAAGCCTGGCTTTAGATTGGTGACTTTGAGATGGGGGAAAAACGAATCCTTCCAGGTGTAGTCTATAATACTTCAACAACTAACATTATACTGGAGTGTTCTTACTCATTTTGAATATTTACCAGGAAAAGTAACTATTTTTTTTCTTATAATTAACATAAGTTAAGCTTCTTAACTTGCCTTTTGTTTCTCTTTTGAACTTTGATGTCTGGTCAATTTATTAAGGACTAATTATTTATTCTATTTGGAACAGACACACTCTTCCACATGTAACTTGTTAACTATAAAACTACAAGTATATTGGGGTTTAGGACATTAACATTTCATCATTGTTTCAATATTCAGTTAATATATTATATTTGTAACAGTTTTTTTTCTATTTTAATTTTAACGTGATTTTTAGAAGTTTAAGAAAAATAAGATACTTTTTTTTAATAGTCCTGGCAGACTCTTTCTTTTCTTTTCTCTTTTCTTTTCTTTTTGATAATTCTTTCTAAAGCATAACAATTGTATCCTTTTACTGACTACTGAATAAATGAACATTCCTAAAATGGACATTCTAAGATCTATAAAATGTTCTCAGTCTACGTCTCACAGCCTCAGCTTTTACATCTCCCACATATAATCGTTTCTGGCCTAAATCTGGAATGATTGGTATTTATGTTAAAATATATGTGTTCTCTTGAAAATAAAACACTACCAGGCACTGGGAGTTCTATAAAAATTATTCCTACAAATACCAAGACTTACAGAAAAATAGGGTTGGTGCAGGGTCACTCAAAACTTATGCAACTTTATAATCAGAGTGCTCACAAAAATAACAATATTGATCAAAATATTAGCCTAGTTCAAAAAGCTATGTTATAATATTTAAAATGAAGAATTATTTCAGTAAATATAAAACTATACCTTAAAAGGAATAGGTGAAAGTCATTTGATGGCAAGGAGGAATGTAAGGAAGGGTTGACGGTACTGAGTGACAGACGGGGCAAAAAGGCACAATGCTGGAGGGGGAGAACTTCCAAGACAGAGTGCTTGGCCAAACCAAGGGCAAGTTCATGGATAGTCTTAACATTCAGCTGCCTTGACTCGGTTGTGCAAAACTTTTACATGCTGGAAAGAACTTTTTGTTTTAAAGCTTATTTATTCTTTTGAGAGAGAGAGAGAGAGCATAAGCAGGGGAGGAGGGCAGAGAGAGAGGAAAAGAGAGAGAATGCCACGCAGGCTCTGCACTGTCAGCACGAAGCCTGACGCAGGGGTTGAAATCACACACTGTGAGATCATGACCTGAGCCAAAACCAAGAGTCGGACTCTGAGCCACCCAGGTGGCCCTGGAAAGAACTCTGTCCAAAACTTATATGACTTCCACACCTTACTGATATCATTCTCCCATTTGCCAATCTTGCTTGAGTAAATTCACACTTGTAAAGCAGAACAGAGTTTACTTGTCCCTTCCTTTTTTTTTTTATTTTTATTAAAAAAAAATTTTTTTTAACGTTTATTTTATTTTTGAGACAGGGAGAGACAGTGTGAACGGGGGAGGGTCAGAGAGAGAGGGAGACACAGAATCGGAAGAAGGCTCCAGGCTCTGAGCTGTCAGCACAGAGCCCGACGCGGGGCTCGAACTCACAGATCCTGAGATCATGACCTGAGCCGAAGTCGGACGCTCAACTGACTGAGCCACCCAGGCGCCCCTACTTGTCCCTTCCTAAGAACATTCTGGCTTTCCAGCCTTTGCTGTCCCTGGTCCCTGGAACTAGAATGCTCTTTACCTACTATCTGCCAGCTCCTCCTTCGGACTCTTACTCCAGGGCAAGGCCCACCTCAAATGTTACCTCCTCCATGCAGAAGTCTAACACACTATTATAATTATATAAATTCATATAATATTTTATATACTAAAGGTACAAGATCTTTGCAGAATTTATAATTTGCATGTTATAATCTTAACACATTATATGTACTGCATTAAATGGACAATTGTTGATGATAGGCTTTTGAGAATCCTTTTTACAAATTTACCAAAAAAATGTTTAGGGAAAAGTTAGTGTTAATTTGTGAGTAGAGGAATGTTAATGTGAGCCTCATTGTCTTTGTTGTATCAAAAACATTTTACAGAAAACATTCCATGTTAGATTTTGTTGAAGATTATTCACCCAGCCACTTTAAACTATGAATGGGTTAGGCTTTTAAACTACCCTCAGTTCTGCATTGACAAGTCCATGATGTTAAGACGAAAATGGTAGTCTGCTATACTGATGGGGAATCTGGGTCCTGGCAATGTGCATGTTTCCTTCCAACTGGAAATTAAAAGTATGAACCACTTAGCACCTAGTGACGTTGAGCTGCTATGTGTGTATATTAAGCTTCTAGGTATTTAACTTAAATTTTATAGTTTTAATAGGTTCAGTTGATTGTTGGGCTCTAAGTTATTTATGCTGAGAAATCCTCCACTTTTAGCTCATTGTTTTATATCCTCTATTCAGGTATATATAAGAATATCTATTCTCTATACGTGCTTTTGTATGCTTGTTAAAATTTTAAAATTCCTACACTCTGGGGCACTTGGGTGGCTCAGTCAGTTAAGGTCCTACTCTTGATTTCGGCTCAGGTCACGATCTCATGGGTTTGTGGGATCCAGACCTACATCAGGCTCTGTGCTGACAGCATGGAGCCTGCTTGGGATTCTTTCTCCCTCCTTGTCTCTTTCTCTCTCTCTTTTCCTGTCTCTCAAAAATAATAAATAAACATTAAAATAAATAAATAGGCATTAAAATAACTAAGTAAATAAGTAAATAAATAAATAAATTCCTACACCCTAACCTCTATGTTGTAATTGGTGATGTGTATTATGGCACTTTCTCCTATCCTGTCTTGGCCCCTTCTTATCCTTCTCCACTTAAGCAGAATCTTCAAGTCCAATGGGTTTCCACTCGAAACACTTATAGGACCCTATGTGTTATTTGGAAAATCCTGTCGGAGATCAAATTGCACCAGGGTTCTCCATTTTGTTGTAAACATAAGTGGAGTGTGTCCAAGCTCTGTGAAGACTGAAGCTTAACAAGTTCAGGGAAAGCTGTCTTTAAGAAAAAAGAAATTATGATGACAGCATAGCTACAGATATGCAAAACCTCCTGGTGCCAGACATGAAGGGTGGTTGGAGTGGAAAGAGACAGTAGTCTTAACTGACTGAGGTTAAAATACCTTGCCCTATAGATTTTACAAACACACATGACCAGTTAAAGTACCGCCAAGGCACCTCCCATTCGCCCAAATGGGTGAAAGGATTTGACCTTTTATCAGCTTCATGGTAAGTCACCTCTGGTCACGATCCCTTCCAACCCGCTCCATATCATCCACGTGATAACAGAATATCGTACAATAAAATTAAGTTTTTGTAAAGCACAGACCAGACCTTAGGGGAGTCCTCATCTCAACTAACCTGACAGTACATCCTTTGCAGTCACCTTCTTTTTCTCGGAAATTCCATAACCCTATAGGTTTGCTGTCAAAGTATGTTTCTCCCATACAGCCAGTGAATGTAACCACGCGTACAGCATCGGCCTTCTGCAGAGAGAAGCATTATATTTGTTAGAGTTAGAATTTCACAAGAAGTCTTAGAGTACCCACGAGAGGCATTGGCAGCAAAATCTGGAGTACTTATTATCCGCTCTTTGTGATAGTCTTGGCTTGTACATATTCATCTTTAACCCTATTATATCCTCACAGATCCTGGTTATTTTGCGCGAAGCCATTTTATCACCATTAGTAAATAAACACTTCCTAGCTTCCCGCTTCAGGTGAGCTAGTTCTCTGCTTTGAGATTCCATTTTTTTGTCTCTAAGATGGGATTCTTAGAATTCATTTGGGTAATTTATTCATGGTACCACATTCAGTGCCTGACACAGAGAAGGTATTTAATTAATGAGAGCATTCGTACACCACTAAGGAGACATCTCTCTAAAGATCTTGAGAAGGGGCACTCACTGACTACATGGAAGGGGAAGAAACAACTCACATAGAGATCACTTAGTGATAGTGTTGCCCCCAATTTTTCATTTCCTCCTATACCCAAGCAGGTTTCCAACTCCGGAGAATGAAGGGAAAGAGTGAATTTGCAAGAGAAGGGACCATCTTGTGATTCTCTGCTAGTATACACAGCATAAAGCCTATTAGGGCTCAGTAAATATTTGTTAAATGACAACCCTGGTGTCATTTTCACAGGAAAAGGTCTTAAACTTGATAGATAACACAATCACAAAGGAGGGGAATGACCTGGTCTACTCTAATGGAACTTGGCTGTAATTTAAACAATGATTTCTTTTGGCATGGACACATTACAAATAAATTCTATATTCTGGTACCTATAACTTTAGAAATGCTTTGCCAAAGCTGACCCACAATTATCTGAGTAGTCTAGGGTTAAAAAGTGAATGGACGTGTTTGGGTTTTAGAACACGTGTAGGAAGATGATCCCTGAATAGATAACGTTTGTAGTTACAATTTTGGGTGAAACTCAACATGTACATCTTTCTCTTGCTGTGACTCAGTGGTGCACTGCCATGTAGAAAGAATGTTTATCACAGCCACTGACATTTACAAGTCAGAGCGGCCCTTGGAATTCTCTGTTATCAGTTGGAGTCTCTTTTAATTTTCCGGAGGTTGATTATCCTACTTGTGGATTCTGTTTGCTTTTTGCTTTCCCTTCTTGCATCCTAAAAACTAGACTTGGGATATTTTCCTGCTCCTTTGAATTTTCATTAGCATGTTGATTTAGTTACTTGTTTCCAGCTTTTGGTTCATATTCTGATGTGTTAGGAGCCTTGAAACTCTTGGCCAAAATGATTAAGATTTTCTGCAGATTTCATTTGTCTGTTTTCTTTTTCCCTGAAACTGGCATAAAAAAATTTATTTATGCCTAGTGACATCTGAATAACAATAAGAATTATTTAGGATGCAATTTAATGTGTGACTACCACACCTTAGGCATTTGTTGTAAATTTCATGCACATAATCTCTCACTATTCACTGTGGCAGTGAAACGTGGTGCCTAAGGATGGAGGCTTCTGTGGCTGCTAACCTGTGTTCCAATCCCAGCTCTGCCTCTAACTGCTGTGTGACCTTGGTCGAGTCATTGAACTCCTCTCTGACTCCGATTCCTTAAATATAAAATGAGGAGGATATTATCTACCTTTTGGGGTTGCTGTGACAATTAAATAAGTTAATTCACGTGAATTCCTTATAATTTTACTTAGCACAACAGGGCTTTAAAAGGTTATAAAAATTTATTGTCATACCTTTCAATATGCAAGCAAGGTAGATATTTTAGCTCTCTTTTTCTAGTTGAGAAAACTGAAGGCCAAGGGGCTAAGTGACTTGCCTGTTAGAGGCGGAGAATCCAACTTGGATTTGATTTCAAAATGCATGGTTTTTATACTACTCTGTGCTCCCCCTATATTTATCTTTCTGGGGAGGAGAGAAAGTTGGCAACATGACTATATATTACTATGTGCCATATATATTTATATGCTGTTCTAAGAAATGAGGATGGTTTTAGTGTGTAGCTCTGGAATCCATTCCAATACTTTCGAGTCACATCTCATCCACGAAGCAAATAAAACAACCTCGCTCTCTATGAAGGTTGAGTCTCATAAATTTGGGGTCACCCTGGCTTTTCACATTTTCTGACTAATCCCATCCCGAGACTATTCTGACAAGCCCAGGGTTATCCATTGTATTTGGTTGTGTTCTTGCATGTCACCGACACGTCGTTTTTCCATTTAATCAACATGAGCTTCTTTTAAAATGCAGGCACTTTGCAATTTCAAATGCACAAGGACCTGTCATGAAGCAATTATGAATATTAAGTGCAGTGCTCTATAAGAATGAGGGGAAGAGCAACTTGAAAACTTTAAAAATCCGACCATGATTTGGAAGCTTATGACTCCCGTGATATTTCCCAAGGTATTCATAAATCTTTTAATTAGATGGAAGTTTGAACTTTATAGCACTTCGTATCAATAAATCATAAGCTGATTCAGAAAAAGGGGTATATTGAAAACACACTTTGCTCTTGAGGCAACTGAAACAAGACTGTAAAGAAAACAGGTGCCACCGATAAGGGCAAAAGAACCGTTTAAGTAAATACGCAAAGGCTTAAAAACATTGTGTTTCCAGACTGAATAGTCAGAGAAGAAGAAATTCCTACTCAAAATATATTTATGTTTTCATATACACATGAAGGAAAAAATAGTCAAGTTTTTGCAAAACTTCATCATGCCTTCCCCTAGAGTCATCACATCAGGTCTTATGTACAGAGATGAGATCAACAGAATGGGAAAGAGAACGCCACCTTCAGTTTCCCAGTCAAGCCACCAACGAACAGCATCGCGTTTGCATCCACATCAAGAATAGTATACCCTGGAGGAGACACCGCGTGGTATGTACTGGGCACAATGCTGGCTTTGGGTCCATCCAGGGCTCTCACAGAAATGGTCCCGTTCCTCCCAGTTCTTGAGGGGTCCGCGTTGAAAGGAAGTGAAAGAAAATACAGAAAATGGAATATGCATCACATTTACAGGAACTTCAGTTTCAAAAGGTATGAAACAAAGGTCTTGTTTTGGAATTTTCAAGAGATAACTGGGTGCTGAGCTTCAAAAGATCTGGATTCATTACACTGCAAGTCAAAACCAAGAGTCTGATCTTTGCTGGATGCTTACTGTCAGATTCAGCCAGGGACCAGTAAGCAACATACCCTGACTCTGCACCTGGTAGTTGATATGAAACGACGCAGTAGCAATTAGCTGATGGAACTGCCAGTGGTTAAATGGGAAACCTTTTTCCTGTTGCTTTCCAAAACACTTTACTATCTACCAACACATGCTATTTCAACAAGTTCATACTACTTTATTTAGCATTTTGTCTAATTTAATTCAGCAAGTGAACCCCAAATGAGCCACCCTTCTGCATTATAAGCTCCATCGTTTCTCCTAAAATCCCTTATTATATCTTGGATCCAAACTTGCTGAAGTAGAGTCTTCCTGGAATTGTGCATCTTTTATTGTTTGGCATATACCATCTTAACACATACAGCATAATGTCTGCTCTTCAGAGTTGTGTATACAAATTGCATAGAAGAACTGTGCTTTTAAGTTCCATTAATAGAATTCTGAAAGCTATTATTATTTTATTTCATTTTCTCAAGTGATTGATGTCTATGACTTGTTAAATATGAAACACCGCTCTCTCTTCTGAGATAAGCGGCCACAACAGAACTTGAGTGTCTCTGTCTCTCCCTGCTGTCTCATTTAGGAAATCTTTTTCTCTCTGAGGGTGCAGTGTTAACCGAAGTACCTGGAAACAACAGAATGAATTTATCAAATAAGGTTCTTCTTCATCTTGCCAGATCTTACCACTATCCCTTCTGATTGAAAAATTGACCTCTGTCTATATAAGCATTCTTAAACTCATAGTACTTTATCTATCCCCAACCATCACACATGCAAGCGTACTATCTGCTTTCTCTCTCTCTCTACACGCACGCACACACACACACACACACACACACACACACACACACAACATACTGTCTGTCTCCCTCTCTCTCTCTCTCTCTCTCTCTCACACACACACACACACACACACACACACACACACACAACACAACACATTCTTTTACCAAAGATCTAAAAAGGAACTAAAAATATTTCTTCTCATTAGGTTTTAAGCTTTAATATAGAAACATTTAAGCATATGCAAACCCAGAGTAAAACTCTTTGTATTCATCATCTACATTCCAGGGTTGCTTTACACAACTCTAGCCCCAGGCCCTTAACTCTACCTCTCAACTACTAGCTGCTCTGGGTTCAGTAGGTGTTGGGAATAAGGAAAAGATGAGGACATGAGGGAAAAGGATTGAGGACAACAATGGGTTCTCTATATTATCTATACACTGCTAGAAGTTAACTGAATTAAAGCTTCAAATACAGAATGAATCAATATCTTGTTACTTTCCATTTTAAGTAGTATGGGCCTGACATACTATATATTTGTGCCAGCATTTAGAAACTGCCCCTGCCTGTAGGCAACGCTGCTGTGTAGAGTAGAGGAGCTGAGCACTCGAAGACAGGCGCCACTGGCAGCTTTCATGCTCTGTTTTGTGCTGAACGAGGGCAAGTCCCAGGGGACTTCTTCAGGGGAGAGAGTATGACTGATAGTATGATGGTATGGCTATGAGACAACCAGATGCACGGTCCAGAATGGACTGGTCACTCTGGTCAGTACCTTGAAGGTTTGTCAGTTGCTAACAGGGACTACGAGAGACCCGTTCACACACATATAGACATATACATTTACTACATAAAATTTGTATACATGCATACATAGCTACCTCCTTGAAATGGAAAAAAGGAGTTTTCTTTTAAACTGGGAACCTACTTCAAAATTCTGTCATTTAATTGTCTTAATCTTTATTTAGGTAGTTACCTTGATGCCTCAATACGGTACCAGTATGAGTCATCAATGGTCAAATCTGGATACTCTACGCGTCCAACTCCGGATCCAACATCCCAGAGAAAGCTGACTTTGCCTTTACGCATTTCTATAGCCAGAAAGTCAATCTAGTCCAGAGAAACACAAAAACGATACATATCAGACATCTGAGAAGGCCAACAGCGTTCTTTTCAACAGGTGGTATTTACAGATATGTGAAATAATTATAAGTCTCACAATAAAAATTCTCAAATGATATAATCTATTATTACGCATGATTAAGTAATATTTATTATTGTATCTTTAAGGCAACACGTGTGTCCTTACTGCTGAGGCATATGTGTTAATTTAACTAATTCTACTTTTCAAACAAGTCTTTTCTCCTTCTGATTCTTTTGGTAGAGACAAAAGAAAATATTTGGATGCAGAATTCATTGTTTTCACCAAGGATACTGACATATATATTTTTCTAAGTTTATTTATTTATTTTAGGAGAGAGGGAGTGGCAGAGAGAGGGAGAGAGAGAATCCCAATCAGGCTCTGTGCTGCCAGCATGGAGCCCAGTGTGGGGCTTGAACTCAGAAACCATGAGATCATGACATGAGCTGAAATCAAGAGCCAGACACTTAACTGACTGAGCCACCCTGGTGCCCCAGACACTGACATTTTTAAGGAGCTAACTATGATTTTTCACCTAAGGTGACGTAGAAGTTCTCACCTGAATGACAAGTATTGACTTATGCAATGACTGATTTGTTGAAAATTTTATTCATTTTGGAAGATCCCCATGCATACAAAGTTAAATGTCCAAATAAAAGGAATGAAAACTTTTCGGGTGAGATTTGTAGATATGACTTCTGTTTATTCAGGTTCAGTTATAAATTCAACATGAATCAAAAGAGTTTTCATTGGTAGGAAATGCGTACACAATTTGTCATTTTCTTTTTTTTTTAAATTTTTTCTTTTTAACGTTTATTTATTTTTGAGACAGAGAGAGAAGAACATGAACGGGGGAGGGTCAGAGAGAGGGAGGGAGACACAGAATCTGAAACAGGCTCCAGGCTCTGAGCTGTCAGCACAGAGCCCGACGCGGAACTTGAACTCATGAACCGCAAGATCATGACCTGAGCCAAAGTCGGACGCTCAACAGACTGAGCCACCCAGGCGCCCCCACAATTTGTCATTTTCATTTAACATGAAAGCTCATTATAATTTCTTAGAGACTTGTTTTTAAATTTTTTAATGTTTATTTATTTTTGAAGGAGAGAGAGACAGAGCATGAGCAGGGAGGGGCAGAGAGAGAGAGGGAGACACAGAATTCTGAAGCAGAATCCAAACTGTCAGCACAGAGCCCGATGTGGGGCTCAAACCCACAAACCACCAGATCATGACCTGAGCTGAAGTCAGACACTCAACAGGCTGAGCCACCCAGGCGCCCCCATTAGAGACTTGTTTTTAAAGCTTTATTTCTATTAGTCCTTCTTCTTAAATAGGCAGATCTGAAAATATCATTCTAAATAAATGCTGGCATACTCACAAATGAAAGCAGATGTACCTAAACCCTGTAAAAAGTTTTCTTCATTTCATTTTCCTTCTAACTTAATTTGATACTTCAGAACTTTCATGACATAAGATTCTGAGGTTTTCAAATCTGAAAACCTAACACAATTTTGGGAGCATATTATTAGATTCTATACATTTTCCTTACTACCAGGATTAACCTCTGCCTATTCACACATACAGGAGACTGAAGAAGCTGGATATTGAACTTACAAATTTGGCACTTCCAAGATAAAAAAGGAGGTTGTCGGCCACAGCTGTCTTTACGTTGACAACGATATTGTTGTAGCTTCCCTTCTTGATTTCAGGCTTGTATGTTCGAATGCAGTCACCCCCGGAAGACACAGATACTTTGATCTTCAAGAAAAACAGGCACAAAGAACCAAGACTAAATCTCTCAGGAAGTGTGAAGTACCTCCCAAACAACTACAAAACCATCATCATCCCTTCTTTGAAGTTATTTTTCTACCATCAAATAGAATCATTAAATGCCCATATGCGGACACCATTACACTCATTAATGAGGGCGCAGAAGCCAGCTTCCCGGGGAGATTTGGACAATGAGCTGTTCACAGCCCATATCATGTTAGTGTGCTACTGTTTTTTGAAGCACCCAAGTAACAAATTCTTACCTTCATACCTTTCTCCTTTATGAATGTGGGGACATTTTCCAGAGGTGATTTTATATGAAGCTAATGATAATGATTTTCATTAGGGTTGTTGAGCGAAATTCTACAGTTCAAATTTCAGTGATTTTCATATCACTTTAGTAGGACATCATTTTTCTTTTAGTTTTTGAGAGGAAATTACTTACCCTCTCCTGTTCTTACAGTTGGAAGAGGCCAACTAGATTTTGTTCTAGATGTTCTAACAATACGAAGAATATTAATCATGCCACTCAGAACATACATTTGAGAATAAATTATACCTTTTTATTAAGTAAATGAAATGGAAATAATTTTCCAGGAAATGAATAATTTGCCAGGAAATGAAACGGAAATAATTTTCAATGGCTATTCCTACTAATGCATTTAACAGCTCCTTTTTCTTTTGATGAGTACTTTAAAAATTACTATAAATTGCTAAGAAAGGAATTCCTACATGAACAGAACTGAAACTGCTCAGGCCGATTCTTACTCACATTTAGGGAGCCTTTCTTCAGTCACAAATAACACTAGTTGATTATGTGACTTAATTTCCTTCGGTTCGGGTGTACCCTCAAATGGCATTTTCAGGATGGCAATGGAGTTGCAGGAACTCGGGAAGAAACTGCAACTTTGCTCCATGGCAGTGCTCCAAGTAGGAAGCGGAGACAAGGAAGGGTGCAGACCTTTCCTTGCCACTGATTTAAATGCTCAGCTTCCAGAAGCCTCTTGGTTCTCACTAGCAGTGAATTTTCTCATTCCTTCTAGCACTTGGTGCTACTCAAACAGTTTTTGCACTTGGGAGAAAACCAGCTAGCTTTATTGTTCCCCTCACAAATGCCAGTCTCCATGTTATGGCGACAAGGAAGCAGCTCCAAAAGTCTAGAGAATGGGCATAGGCAGCACCAGGACCCCTCCCCAAGTGTGGTATAGACAACACTGAAGAGGTGCTGGATGAAAAATTGGGTACGTTTTCAAAAGAAAGCCAAGGAGAGATTTTTTGGTTCTGATGAATATGTAAATTCATATGTGTTTGAGAAATTCTGGGGACATAGCAGATCGGTTGCATTTCCTATAGACGCCGTGTAAGTCATGTATTTGTATATTATTGTTTCCTCGCCTAATCTGATAACCAAATTGCATCATCTGCACATCTGCAGAGAAATCAAGTGCTAGAAAGGTACAGGGCTCAGCCTAATGGAGCTCTGCGTGGTGACCCGGGGCTTGAATAACCTCGAAGCCTGTTGCTTAGATGGTTTTCCTTGTCCTTGCCTTCCTCCTAAGGGGAGGGGGTAGTCTGCAACACTGGTACCCAGAATGTTTGCTCTGTGTTCTGGGGGGAGATATAGTCTTCCTGCTAAGTGTAGTTTCCTATCAGGAAGTTTGTTCTTTGCTCCACAAATGATGGGATTTTCCTTCTACATAACGTGCGAAGAGTAGGTAAATGAAAATGACTTGAGAAAAACAGAACTAGGAAACATGCAACTTTTACTCTGGATGTTAATACTATGGAGCAGACATGCCGTGAAGGTTGGCAGAGGGTGCTACCTGATGGAGTAGCAGCTATACCAAGGGTTATCCAAGGGCTTAGAGAGAAAAAGTATAAAGTAAAGCACGAGAAGGATAATACGGTAGAGGGCAGGCAGGAGAAATGCAGCCTTCAGATGTTTTTAATGCTTAGGAAAAGGTGCAGGATATCATGAGTATTTAGGAATTTGCAGCAAGTGAACAAAGATCATCATCAGAGAAGACCCTGGCACCAAGCAAATCCAATATCTAAAGCAGGGTATACGCATCACTGACATAATAAGTCAAAGAGAAGAAATCAAGGTCTACCGGGAATTCGTGAGTGGAGCTGAACAGCAGATTGAATGATCTTCGGCAGGAAATCATAACCAAATTCCTAGTGGGGCTGGATTAGTAATCAAAAGTAACTGGGTGTGTGGTCTGTCTTACCTTTATTTCTCAAATGCTTTCTAGTTTGGGCCACTGAGCCACATTATGGCTAGTTTAATCACAAGTAACTTATTTTTGTTCACAGAATCCAATGTAATCATACTACTTGGTTGCTGTTTAGAGAAGAAATGCCTGAATGTGGGTGGAATACACGACAGTTTGGTCACAGGATTGGCTTCTGTGCTTGGTTAGGTATACCTGGGGGAAATGATAGGGGATTGCATGACTGGTGTGTTGAAAAGGGGATTATCAAAGTGTAGACTATAGAGCACCAGTGCTGAAGCCTAAGTGAACTGTGGAAATTCTGAGAACGGAGAGTCTAAGGGAGTAGCCATTTTAAAACTCAGGGTATTTACTGTTGCTAGGAGTTAACAGTTAATCTCCTTTATGCCATAGTATACATATCTAAAAATAGGGTTCTCCAAACAAAATGATGGTGTTATGCCCCAGATGCCAGCAATTGATCTCATAAAGTAATCTATTGCTCAACTCTTGCACATTTATATAAAAATCCCTCTGGATTTTCTGTTTTCTGCCTTATGGTTTTGAATATATCCTCAGTATCTGAAAAATTCAGGCAGCTCAAACAGTTGGTAACCAGTCCATAGCTACTAATCTCTCCTTTTAACTTCGTTGTGTTTTGATTTCCAGTAATAGAGACCTCTTTAACAAATCTAAACAAAGTAAATCAAAATACAGTATTTATAAATTTCTCTAGAAGTTGCTAGGACATATGCCTTTCATAAGAAGGGAGAAGTTTCTGAAACACCAACATTTCTTAGAATGTTCGGGTCTATCAATTATTCTTCTAATATGAACCCTTCCTAAGACTTCCAAACAAAAACCACTAAACATTAGGTACCTCCAAGGCATTTCTCATACAACATTACTAATGAATCATTATGAACTCAATTAAACATTATTGAGGATCCCATTATTATATCTATTGGATTTTCACTGCATTATGTTCATCCAGTAACTAGGTCATTCATTTAAAAAGAGTATCAGCTACTCAATTTCAGAGTCAACAAACTAAAGAAAGATACTCTATTTTTGTTTAAAAATGTTAAAAATGTTTATTTATTTACTTTTGAGAGTGAGAGAGCACAAGCGGGGGAGGGATAGAGAGAGGGAGACACAGAATCTGAAGTGGGATCTAAGCTCTGAGGTGTCAGCACAGAGCCCTACGCAGGGCTGGAACTCACAAACTGTGAGATCCTAACCTGAGCTGAAATTGAACACTTAACCGACTGAGCCACCCAGGTGCCCCAAGAAACCTACTTTAAAATACATGTCTTTAATTTCTTGGTCATGTTGAGTACGTATCAGGGCCACATTCAGACACTTGTGCCAGGTTACAAATATATTTACAAATCAGGCAGATGTCATCTTCAATAGGCACAAAACTCACTTGAAAAAAATTTGGCTTGCTTCTGTATTTCTAACATCTTATTAAAAAAAATAAGACACTTTGCTATAACTTCCATTTCCAAACGTGACTGAAAATTTCCTTGAAAGGCATGGACAATGGTTAATTCTTGTAGCATTTATTTTTAACTTTCAATTTGTATCTTGAGACAGGTTTTATATACTTAACATGCCACAATTTAATCTTTTTCCCCTGGCGGGGGTGGGGGGGGGTGGGGAGGGTAGGAGAAAACACAACTGATGACCATATGGCATATTTTTAGATTTCTTTATAAGAAGAAATAATAAAAATGTCTGGATTTGCCCACATGATGACTTAAAAAATGTGGCTAAGTGTGTGATTCACAAGAGAATATTTGCTATTTTTGTTTCTTTAAATTAACATTGCAAAATACATGAGTGATATCTCAATCTCTCTGTTTCCCTTGTTACTACCACCTGCTACAGTTGAGACTCTTATTAAAGTGACCTTCTTTCTAGTATTCTCTCATTTACACCCCAAGCCACTTCCAGATTCATATTCAAAAAAGCACAGCTCTGATAATATTACGTTTCATGTTCGAGAACTTTCAGCTTTTCCTCACCAATGAGGTTTATCTCAGGTATAACTGCGTCTAAACAAAACTTCTCTCCTTACCAGCCAAGGCCAACAAGAGCTGGTCTCCATTGACCTTTCCTGTTTAATGTTCACTCTACTAATAATCCTGGCAAACGAGACCACTCTCTCATGAAATGACCCTGAAACTTCCTTCTCTCTCTGCCTTGCTCATTCTCAGAATGCTCTGCTTCCTTACCCTCCCCTCCCTCATCCAGCACTACCCCACTCAAGGCCTGGCTCAAATTCTTTTCTTTGGAAAATCTGGTCCCTACCAGAGGGGATCTTCCTTTCCAGAACTTTATCCCCCTTCCCATTGCTCACGTACAGTAGCACACTATTTGGCATTATCTTAGAGTTATTTACGTATACATCTTATTTTTTCTATGGTGTTATAAACTTTGTACATAAAAGTAGCCTTGAACAGAGGAGATGCTTTTTCTACCTTGGCTTAATCTTAGTTAAAACCACAAACCTCAGACTATCATCTGACTTCTTTTCACTTTGTGCTTCATATATATCATACTCATGTGTCATCATACTGCCTACACGGTTTTCATATTGTAGCTCAATATGTATCTTCTCAACCCTGGCTGCTGCTTTCACTTTGAGCTTATGTGCATCATCTTGACTAATTTTTTGTCATTTTCTAAATTTCTCTTTACATTTTTTAACGTTTATTTATTTTTGAGAGAGAGCCCATGCGCGTGGGAGGGGCAGAGAGAGAGGGAAACACAGAATCTGAAGCAGGTTCCAGGCTCTGAGCTGTTAGCAAAGAGCCCGGCGTGGTGCTTGAACCCACAAACTGTGAGATCATGACCTGAGCCGAAGTTGGCCACTTAACCGACTGAGTCCCCCAGGCACCCCTAAATTTCTCTTTAGTCAGCATGAATCCCTTTTTAAAGTGCACCTTGAACTTATTATCTTAGCCTTGTTTAGAGGTATCAGCAATGTAAAATGATATACTGTTACTTGGGCATCATATTATTGGTCCACTACTAAAAAATATATAAATTGATGAGTTAAGAAAAGGCATTTTCTGGTCCTTCTAGCTTCAAAGTTGTTCAGAAAAATGGAACTTTCAAGATGGAAGACTTAGGTATCTAAAAAGATTTGAGTATAAACATGACAACACAAAAACTGTTATTTTTTGCTTGCATTTCTAGAGTTGTCATGGGATGAACTTACTAGTCTAGATAAAGTTTCACATTGGCACTTAACAATTCTACCCTGGTTCAACAGATTACTATCTTCTAGAAAGTTCTGTTTTTTTTCCTAATAGTTTTCTAATTAGATTAATAAAGAGCAAAATTTTGATACAACTGAGGTATTCTCCATTCTTAATTCAAAAAAACCTGCAGAAATTATAACCAAAATAATTTTTGTTGTCACTTGTACTCAGACAAAAAATATAGAAAATGGTGGTTCTTCGTTGCTATTATTCTATGTACTCTTGTTCATTCCTTCCTGATACAGCCCCACCGATTGGCCTTTTTTGCTTTCATCAAAAGCAAGGAACTCTCATTCATGTCTTTTTAACAAACAATCTTGCTATTTGTGCTACTCTATTCAAATACTGATAAAATATAACAAAATTCCCATTTCTTTTAAAAATATTTAAGTTTATCTGAGAGGGAGAGAGAGAGACAGTGCAAGCACAAGGGGGGGGGGCAGAGAGAGAAGAGAGAGAGAGAATCCCACGCAGGCTCTGCATCATTAGTACAAGCCTGATGTGGGGCTCAAACTCACAAACTACGAGATCATGACCTGAGCCAAAGTCAAACACTTAACCCACTGAGCAACTCAGGTGCCCCACAAAATTCCCATTTCTAAAACAGTAAGTAGCGATTATTCATCCTATGAGATGTATTTTGAAATCTATGGGAAAAAAATCTAACCTTTTATCCTCCTCCCCTACCCTTAAAACAGCGTCAAGTTAAAGGAAAACAAACAGATTATTCAACAGGATACACTGGGAGAAGTTATTCACTCTGGGAATAATACAAAAAAATTACAATCAATTACTGATATTGAAAGTAAAAAGCTTACAGAATTGGCTTGTTTCCGGGCTTGGTTTATCAGTTCCTTTATCTCAGAGATGTTTTTCTTTAGGTTATCCTCAAGTTCCTTGATGGGTTTGAGTTTATCTATTAGACGATCAGCTTCTTGTTCTAGATTTTTCACAGTGGCGTCTGCATCTGCAACTGCATAGACCAAGATTCGTGCACACCACACACACACACACACACACACACACACACACACACACACACAGAAATG
Organism: Puma concolor; assembly: GCF_028749965.1. Taxonomy (NCBI): domain Eukaryota; kingdom Metazoa; phylum Chordata; class Mammalia; order Carnivora; family Felidae; genus Puma; species Puma concolor. The sequence continues at coordinate 118,741,820 of NC_141671.1, read as the reverse complement.
AAAATAGTAGTATGCTCAATTAAATAATTGAAAGGATTTCATCTTATCCACATGACAAAGCAGGGCCATGACTGTTGAAGCACAGTTTGTGATGGCAAATGGGAATATTCCAGTTGGAGCTCAAGCAGGTCAAAGCAGAAATGTTAGAGATAGAGGACCAATGCTTTGGCTTTGTGATCAAGGTGAAAGTTAGCATTGAAGGTAGAGAATACGAGGAACTCAATTCGATGATTAATTTCTAGCGTCAGCCAAAAATCTAACCTTTATGGAATAGAATTTCAGTTATGGAATCAAGGAAATGAAAGTGTTTTAAAATGTCATCTCATCTGTCCAAGCCAGAACTGTATTTAAGTCAGAGTTCTCACACAAAATTGGTTTTCTTTCTTTTTTCTCTCTGTCGTTCTTTGTACATCTTAAAGAGAGAAGCTATCAAAATGTCTTCTTGAAAACATTGCAATGTTCAACAACCCTCAGACTGAAGGCCTATGTTAAACTTTAATTAAATCTTTCATGCTGCAGTTCATTTTCATTTTGAAGAATAATTGATTATCCTAATCTCTGTATTAGGTTGAACCATATTAAACTGTCATTTTGATAGGTTAAAAAGGTTGAATATCGACAATTTGAAAAGGGGTTTTAACCCTCAAATAATTGAAGTTTATCACTGATCCAGAGACTTTCTGCATGTGCTTTTTGTAGGAGGGTAAATGACCCATGGAAACCAATTAGTCAATTTCTAGGATGCTGGCAGTCTTACCCAAACCATGTCACTTATTATCTGATTGAGCACGTATTGTTCTTCTTTCTGTCATTGTGACCATGATGAAAAAGTGAAACTACTTAAGGACCAAGGCTGTGCACCCTGCTCGGCTATGAACTATGTACTCTCTGGTGGCCAATGGACCACTGAGAGCTAATCCTCAGGAATGAATCAAACGTGCTCAAAAGGAAGGAAATTATTATTTTCTAAACTAGGTTTTGAATTAAGTATTTTGAACTCATTCATAAATATGAACAATATTGTGACTGATGTTTAAAAAGGACATAGGTCTGTTATTAATTTTAATAGAGTTGCTACATCAAAGCCTGAAATGCAGGTTACTGGCATCAAAGCCCTTGTTATATAATTGCATATTCAACAGAGGCACAGTAACTACTTTGTATTGTATACTTTTAATAAGCCATTTGCCCATGTTTTCTTTCCTTTAATTCTCCAATATTACTCTGGTTTTCTACAAATTATTCTAGAATTGAGAAAAATGGCTTAGATTTGGATTCATGGGAAAAAGGAAAAGGGTAAAGCAAAGGACACTTAAGGTTCGTCCAAGAAATGATTCTTTTCTTTGAAGCTTCCAGATTCTAATCAAATGTTTCTAAATGAAATTTGAATTTCCCTACCTCTCTCATTCCCCTCACCCCATCTTCTGAAGCAGATTAAGTCTTTTGGAAATTATCTTCTTGATGGTTTTAAAAATAAATAATCTGTAATAGTGAGTCTGATACTTTCTTGTAGTTTTTAAAAACTTCTGACTTTCTTCCATAATTATTTCAGCATATAGATTTAAAATCACCTTTGAAGATAGATTATGATTATGTTTTTCTAGAAAATTATCTATCTCTATTAGGCTCTAAAATTCATCAGCATAGAGTTTTGACAAGTACTCTCTTATGTGTTAAATTCCCCCCCCCTACTTTGTTATAGTTCCTTTAGAACTTTGCCTATCTGTGCTTTATCATTCTTGATTAAGCCTGCCAACAATTTAAAATGTTTTATCTTTACATTCCTAAAGATCGACCTCTTGTATTTATCAAGTATATTATTTTTCTCTTTTAATTCACCATTTTTTTCATCTTCTTTCTTTTAATTTTATTTTGTCTAATTTATAGGGTTGATTACCTAAAACGTTCATTTCACTGCTTGTTTAGTGAGTTGATCACACTCATTTCCCACTGAGGACAGCCTTGGTCATATTTCCCAGGTTTTGATATGTTGGATTGTATGTTATTTCCTATTCTGCGGTTTTATTTCTGACTTTGAGTTTAAGCTATGAGATGTTTAAGAGAGAATATTATTATATCCCAATAATTTCTCATTTAATAAGATCTAATTGTATTAATTTTATTAGGGGCTTCTCCAAGGATAATTCTCTAGAAGTTGAGAATAATTATTCATTAGGAGGGGGGAATGTGAGCTCCAGGGGAGAAAAGCAATGACAACAACATATATCTGATCTATTTTAATCCTGCTGCAAGGAAGTCATTTGAACTTCAGTGGTGGAATCTGTGTCATGAGAGGCATCACAATTTAGCTCAATTTGTGGAAGAATTCTGTTTTCCACCTTTCTGTTGGTATCATACAGATATTTCACTAATTTCTATAACACAATTGAAAATACTTAATATCAAATACATCCACATGCTAACTTTTTGTAAAGGAATATGTCCTTTTTTTAATGTATCTAGCGTCAATGCTGTGACACTGGAAAGCATAGCCATGCCATGTTAAAGCAATACCCAAACACACTAACATTCAAAGCTGAAGCTTTTGCAACAGGCAATCAAGCATGAAGTTGTTAAAAGCATGCAAGTAAACATATACATACTGATTTCTGCAGGTAATTTCATATGGAAGCAAAACAAAAAGAAATTAGAAAATTCATGAGGAAATATTTTTAGAGATATTACAAAGCAGTGATGATCAAAAAATGGTACTTGTCACAAGTCGTCCTAATAACAAATGCACCCTATTTTAAGTCAAACAAGTGTTATCAAATAAAAATCCACAGATACGTGTCAGTTAGCAGGCTATTGTTCTGAAAGATAGAAAACAGACCCAGTTTAATTAATATCACAGATAACTATCTCTAGATAGAGGGTAGGATCAAAGAGTTAGAGATAAATATTATGAAAAGGCCATATCAGATGAGAATCAATCTGAAGTGGAATGAAATGATCTCTTAAATTTTAAAATAAGTAAAAGAGAATGATATTTACTTTAAAACTAATTTTCATTCTTTTTTGAGTGTGTGTGTACGGGGATATTGTGATTTGGTATGCATTAGAAGCATTTATTCAGCTGGCAATGATGTTAAAAAACAGCACCCGAATTAGAGAACACGTAACATCAGTAACAGTGTTTTCGTTATTGCACGGATTAAACATTTTGACACCCAGTGAAAATGTTGGTGTATAAATAGAGGGCTTGTCTCTTGAGAGTATCAAGTACAAAAAACCAGGCGTCTCTTTTGGTGAAATCACAGAGTGAGATAATGTTCTATCACTTCACAGAATGGAAAAAAGAATATAAAAATATCCTAATGTTTACTGACTACAGTTTAATAATTTAAATTATCATTATATTAAGTTCTACCACATTTTCTCAGCAAAATCCTTATGAACTTGACATAATTTAATGCAATACACAAAAGATGTGAAGAAATATTCTTGATACAGTGCACAAATACTTAAATTTCCTGAAAATATTAACTAGAATTTAAATAATGAAATATTAATATTTTGTAATTTTAATGCATTTCAGGCCAATATCATTTTAATATCCTGTTATAAAGGTCTGCTAGTAAGTGTAGTCCTTGGCCTCTATGTTCCAAGGAACTTCACCAACTTGGGGGATATAATTTCCCAAGCACAACTGTGTTTTCAGTTACACTGAAGGATTAAAAATGTATTTGGCCAAAAAAAGAACAAAAAAGTATTTGGCATCCCTATACCAAAAATCATGCAGACTTTGAGAAGTTTAATTTCCTCTGGACTGGGCAAAATGTGGATGAAGAAAGCACTATGCAGAACCTGGGGACTTGGGTTCTAGTCCTGGAGCCACAGACGCTCCATTCTGGAGCCCAGTCTATGAGGAGAGCAGACAACATCACCGTGGGGGCTCCTCCAGCTCTAAGAGTTATGAGGCTAGGGTACTTTTATAGCGTGAAGAAACAAATGACACGATCAAAGTGAAAAAGGAGATCTTACTGTTCTTCGAAGGATCTTTTACCACAGCATTTGTTTTGGCTATGCTGTCTGCCAGTTGATTGTAATTTTTCTTCAGGCCGTCAAGGTCCTGGTGGAGATCTTTAATCCGTGCCAGCACATGTTTTGCTGTGTCGTTGGCTTGTCTCGCTTTGTCCTTAACACCTTGCAGTTTAGCGGCTGTGTCTGCCAGCAGAAGAAGGTGTAAGGAGCAAAACAAAGGGTGTGGGGTTGGTGGCTTACTCCATGCTTGTCAAAGGGAGAAGGTGGCTTGCCGACCTCAGGGACACACACACAAAGGGAAAGGCTGAACTTTGTCTCATTAGGTTATAGCAAATGAAATAAATTTTTAGCTAAATTAAATTTTCTCAGGGACCTTTGCTACGCATATTTGATTAGCTCTTCCGATAGCAGAGCTATTATTCTAAATGTTCATCGTCTAAGGGTACATTGTGATTTGCTGCTGAACTTATTAGACAGAGAAATTTATCCATGAGTCATAGTTTCATCTGCACATTCAGAAGGGGGAATGGTGAATGTACTTGAACTTAAAGGTAGAGAGACCTTCTCAGTTCTTTTAGACCATATGTTTATGTATTTACATTTATTTTTAGCATCGGAAATTTTCTATAAATGTCCTTGCTACTGAAGGACATGACATGCAATCCTGGAAAGTTAGGTTTTTTTAATGTTAAAAAAGTAAAAACAATGAATATTTCCTGTATTATATAAATGTATGCATTAGTTTCCTTGATCATAATTTGTGTAAAAAACATACACTGAAGAAATAGATGACAACTAGTGTGTGTAGATTAGTGGTTAAGACCACAGGCTCCAAGAGCACCTGGGTGACTAAGTTGGCTAAGCATCCAGCTCTTGATCTCAGCTCAGGTCATAATCTCATGGTTCGTGAGTTCAAGCCCCATGTCAGGCTCTGTACTGGTAGTGCAGAGCCTGCTTGGGATTCTCTCTCTCTCCCTCTCTCTACCCCTCCCCCACTTGTGTGTTCTCTCTCTCTCTCTCTCTCTCAAAATAAATAAATAAACTTTAAAGCAAAAAGAAAAAAAAGACTACAGGCTCTGAAGTTAAGCTGTGGGGTTCAAATCTCATATATACCACTTTTAACAAGGGCCTTCAGTAGCTTATTTGTTTCTTAAGTTCCACATATGAGTGAAATCATACGATATTTGTCTTTCTCTGACTTATCTGCTTAGCATAATACCGTGTGTCAGTTTGTCACCTAAAAAGTGTGGATAATATTGTTCACTTTATAGGATTAGTATGAGGATCGCATACACTTAACAAGCATATTGGATAAGCACCCAAGAAATCTTAGCACACTTTGTTATTGTTCTTTCATGATATGAAAAATATAAAGGAGAGTGCTTTTAGGAACTAATACCAAACAGCAACCTCAAGTACTTACAATAGGTAGGAAGATATTACAGACAGGGTTCCATCATTAATGTTTGAAAGCTGAAACATTTAAGTACTGAACTTTGCGAAGACAGATGTGCTGATGGTTGCCAGAGGGGAAGTTGGTGGGGAGGATGAGCAAAATGGGTGAAGGGTAGTGGGAGGTCTCCCCTTATGTCATGAATAAGTCATAGAAATAAATACACAGTATAAAGGATATAGTCAATGCTACTGTAACAGCATTGTATCAGAAAAGACCTTAGCTACACTTGTGGTAGCATAACCTATAGCATAACCTATGGAGGAGTTGAATCAGTATGTTGTACGCTTGAAAATAATGTAATGATATGCATCAACTATACTCAAAAAAAAATGATGTGCAGAAAGGCTCTCACCTGTTACTGTAGGTACTATAATTATCTACTGTAGGTACTATAATTATCTGCTGCAGCTTTTCAAGAACAGTACTCGTGTGGTTTTATTTTTTTCTCATTAATATAAGATTACAAATAATATTATTTCTAATAATAATAGTCTTATTAGGAATAAGATTTCCCGGGCTGACACATGGAAGAACAGTATAATCACAACATGGCTCTATTTTCTTTTTTTGCAACATATACCTATGGCTGTCAGCCAGGGTAATAGAGCATAAGACATACCATAGTGTGAAGTATACTTTAATCTCTCATTCTCGCAAAGAAGAATTCATAAGTAAGAAAACCAATATCTAAGTTCCTGACAACAGTCCAAGTGCAGTGTCAGAAAAAATGGTAAACGTTAGGTCAACTGAAGGGCGCCTGGGTGGCTCAGTCGGTTGAGCGTCTGACTTTGGCTCAGGCCATGATCTCACGGTTTGTGAGTTCCAGCCCCGTGTTGGGCTCTGTGCTGATAGCTCAGAGCCTGGAGCCCGCTTCGGATTCTGTGTCTCCCTCTCTCTCTCTGCCCTTCCCTTGCTAATGCTGTCTCTATCTCTCATAAACAAATAAACTTAAAAAAAATTAAAAAAGAAGTTCAGGTCAACTGACACTGAGTGAGGTGTATATGGAATGCTTACCATCGGGAATGGCTGACGACTTTGCCAAAGTGTCATTCAAAGCTCTCAGGAGATCTCCATTTTTAACATCTGCATTTTCTAATCGGGTTATTAAGCCATTCAGATAATCATCATTTTCTGTGGGTAGAAAACAACAAAAAAGATGAAATAATTTTAATAATCTTTGAGTTTATACATCTCTGATCTGGATATATCATTTCACATTATTTTAATATAAAGCTTATAAAAGGCAGGAGAATTAACTTAATTCTTTTAATTAATTGGCATCTATCAATACATATATTTCAGATCATAATATAAAAGAATGTGTTTATGAAATAACCATTTCACTCTCCAACATGTTTTACAACCATGTTTTTTTATTGGTATCTGATCTTTCTCTGACTTAATTTGATGGTTTTCTATGGAGAAAAAACTTCAAAAGAATCAATCTTTTATTGCATTCATAATGATGCCCTCTTGACATCATTCCCATGAATATAATTATTTTCAAAATTTCATTACCAAAATGGATCATTTGGATTGGCTTTTAAAAATCTCAAATAGACTTTTGAGGAAGATGGCGGCATAGGAGGATGCTGGGCTCACCGCGCGTCCTGCTGATCACTTAGATTCCACCTACACCTGCCTAAATAACCCAGAAAACCGCCAGAGGATTAGCAGAACGGAGTCGCCGGAGCCAAGCGCAGACGAGAGGCCCACGGAAGAGGGTAGGAAGGGCGGCGAGGCGGTGCGCGCTCCACGGACTGGCGGGAGGGAGCCAGGGCGGAGGGGCGGCTCGCCGGCCAAGCAGAGCCCCCGAGTCTGGCTTGCAAAAAGCGGAGGGGCCTGACGGACTGTGTTCCTACAGCAAGCGCGACTTAGCGTCTGGGAGGTCATAAGTTAACAGCTCTGCTCAGAAAGCGGGAAGGCTGGAGGACAAAGGGAAGGAGAGCTGCTGAGCCCCCGGACGACAGAGCTCAGTTTGGTGGGGAACAAAGGCGCTCGCCAGCGCCATCTCCCCCGCCCATCCCCCAGCCAAAATCCCAAAGAGAACCAGTTCCTGCCAGGGAATTTGCTCGCTCGGCGCAAACACCCAACTCTGCACTTCTGCGGAGCCAAACCTCGGCAGCGGATCTGACTCCCTCCTGCTGCCACAGGGCCCCTCCTGAAGTGGATCACCTAAGGAGAAGCAAGCTAAGCCTGCCCCTCCTGCCCCTGTGCACCTTGCCTACCCACCCCAGCTAAGACGCCAGATCCCCAGCATCACAAGCCTGGCAGTGTGCAAGTAGCCCAGACAGGCCACCCCACCCCACAGTGAATCCCGCCCCTAGGAGAGGGGAACAGAAGGCACGCACCAGTCTGACTGTGGACACAGCGGTGGGCTGGGGGCAGACATCAGGTCTGACTGCGGCTCCGCCCACCAACTCCAGTTATACACCACAGCACAGGGGAAGTGCCCTGCAGGTCCTCACCATGCCAGGGACTATCCAAAATGACCAAGCGGAAGAATTCCCCTCAGAAGAATCTCCAGGAAATAACAACAGCTAATGAGCTGATCAAAAAGGATTTAAATAATATAACAGAAAGTGAATTTAGAATAATAGTCATAAAATTAATCGCTGGGCTTGAAAACAGTATAGCTGACAGCAGAGAATCTCTTGCTACAGAGATCAAGGGACTAAGGAACAGTCACGAGGAGCTGAAAAACGCTTTAAACGAAATGCATAACAAAATGGAAACCACCACGGCTCGGATTGAAGAGGCAGAGGAGAGAATAGGTGAACTAGAAGATAAAGTTATGGAAAAAGAGGAAGCTGAGAAAAAGAGAGATAAAAAAATCCAGGAGTATGAGGGGAAAATTAGAGAACTAAGTGATACACTAAAAAGAAATAATATACGCATAATTGGTATCCCAGAGGAGGAAGAGAGAGGGAAAGGTGCTGAAGGGGTACTTGAAGAAATAATAGCTGAGAACTTCCCTGAAGTGGGGAAGGAAAAAGGCATCGAAATCCAAGAGGCACAGAGAACTCCCTTCAGACGTAACTTGAATCGATCTTCTGCACGACATATCATAGTGAAACTGGCAAAATACAAGGATAAAGAGAAAATTCTGAAAGCAGCAAGGGGTAAACGTGCCCTCACATATAAAGGGAGACCTATAAGACTCGTGACTGATCTCTCTTTTGAAACTTGGCAGGCCAGAAAGAATTGGCACGAGATTTTCAGTGTGCTAGACAGAAAAAATATGCAGCCGAGAATCCTTTATCCAGCAAGTCTGTCATTTAGAATAGAAGGAGAGATAAAGGTCTTCCCAAACAAACAAAAACTGAAGGAATTTGTCACCACTAAACCAGCCCTACAAGAGATCCTAAGGGGGACCCTGTGAGACAAAGTACCAAAGACATCACTACAAGCATAAAACATACAGACATCACAATGACTCTAAACCCATATCTTTCTATAATAACACTGAATGTAAATGGATTAAATGCGTCAACCAAAAGACATAGGGTATGAGAATGGATAAAAAAAGAAGACCCATCTATTTGCTGTCTACAAGAGACTCATTTTAGACCTGAGGACACCTTTAGATTGAGAGTGAGGGGATGGAGAACTATTTATCATGCTACTGGAAGCCAAAAGAAAGCTGGAGTAGCCATCCTTATATCAGACAAACTAGACTTTAAATTAAAGGCTGTAACAAGAGATGAAGAAGGACATTATATAATAGTGACAGGGTCTATCCATCAGGAAGAGCTAACAATTATAAATGTCTATGCGCCGAATACCGGAGCGCCCATATAAAACAATTACTCATAAACATAAGCAACCTAATTGAGAAGAATGTGGTAATTGCAGGGGAATTTAACACCCTACTTACAGAAATGGATAGATCATCTAGACACACGGTCAATAAAGAAACAAGGGCCCTGAATGAGACATTGGATCAGATGGACTTGACAGATCTATTTAGAACTCTGCATCCCAAAGCAACAGAATATACTTTCTTCTCGAGTGCACATGGAACATTCTCCAAGATAGATCATATACTGGGTCCAAAACAGCCCTTCATAAGTTTACAAGAATTGAAATCATACCATGCATACTTTCAGACCACAATGCTATGAAGCTTGAAATCAACCACAGAAAAAAGTCTGGAAAACCTCCAAAAGCATGGAGGTTAAAGAACACCCTACTAACGAATGAGTGGGTCAACCAGGCAATTAGAGAAGAAATTAAAAAATATATGGAAACAAACGAAAATGAAAATACAACAATCCAAATGCTTTGGGACGCAGCGAAGGCAGTCCTGAGAGGAAAATACATTGCAATCCAGGCCTATCTCAAGAAACAAGAAAAATCCCAAATACAAAATCTAACAGCACACCTAAAGGAAATAGAAGCAGAACAGCAAAGGCAGCCTAAACCCAGCAGAAGAAGAGAAATAATAAAGATCAGAGCAGAAATAAACAATATAGAATCTAAAAAAACTGTAGAGCAGATCAACGAAACCAAGAGTTGGTTTTTTGAAAAAATAAACAAAATTGACAAACCTCTAGCCAGGCTTCTCAAAAAGAAAAGGGAGATGACCCAAATAGATAAAATCATGAATGAAAATGGAATTATTACAACCAATCCCTCAGAGATACAAACAATTATCAGGGAATACTATGAAAAATTATATGCCAACAAATTGGACAACCTGGAAGAAATGGACAAATTCCTGAATACCCACACTCTTCCAAAACTCAATCAGGAGGAAATAGAAAGCTTGAACAGACCCATAACCAGCGAAGAAATTGAATCGGTTATCAAAAATCTCCCAACAAATAAGAGTCCAGGACCAGATGGCTTCCCAGGGGAGTTCTACCAGACGTTTAAAGCAGAGATAATACCTATCCTTCTCAAGCTATTCCAAGAAATAGAAAGGGAAGGAAAACTTCCAGACTCATTCTATGAAGCCAGTATTACTTTGATTCCTAAACCAGACAGAGACCCAGTAAAAAAAGAGAACTACAGGCCAATATCCCTGATGAATATGGATGCAAAAATTCTCAATAAGATACTAGCAAATCGAATTCAACGGCATATAAAAAGAATTATTCACCATGATCAAGTGGGATTCATTCCTGGGATGCAGGGCTGGTTCAACATTCGCAAATCAATCAACGTGATACATCACGTTAAAAAAAAAAAAGAGAAAAACCATATGATCCTGTCAATCGATGCAGAAAAGGCCTTTGACAAAATCCAGCACCCTTTCTTAATAAAAACCCTTGAGAAAGTCGGGATAGAAGGAACATACTTAAAGATCATAAAAGCCATTTATGAAAAGCCCACAGCTAACATCATCCTCAACGGGGAAAAACTGAGAGCTTTTTCCCTGAGATCAGGAACACGACAGGGATGCCCACTCTCACCGCTGTTGTTTAACATAGTGCTGGAAGTTCTAGCAACAGCAATCAGACAACAAAAGGAAATCAAAGGCATCAAAATTGGCAAAGATGAAGTCAATCTTTCGCTTTTTGCAGATGACATGATACTATACATGGAAAATCCGATAGACTCCACCAAAAGTCTGCTAGAACTGATACATGAATTCAGCAAAGTGGCAGGATACAAAATCAATGTACAGAAATCAGTTGCATTCTTATACACTAACAATGAAGCAACAGAAAGACAAATAAAGAAACTGATCCCATTCACAATTGCACCAAGAAGCATAAAATACCTAGGAATCAATCTAACCAAAGATGTAAAGGATCTGTATGCTGAAAACTATAGAAAGCTTATGAAGGTAATTGAAGAAGATTTAAAGAAATGGAAAGACATTCCCTGCTCATGGATTGGAAGAATAAATATTGTCAAAATGTCAATACTACCCAAAGCTATCTACACATTCAATGCAATCCCAATCAAAATTGCACCAGCATTCTTCTCGAAACTAGAACAAGCAATCCTAAAATTCCTATGGAACCACAAAAGGCCCCGAATAGCCAAAGTAATTTTGAAGAAGAAGACCAAAGCAGGAGGCATCACAATCCCAGACTTTAGCCTCTACTACAAAGCTGTCATCATCAAGACAGCATGGTATTGGCACAAAAACAGACACATAGACCAATGGAATAGAATAGAAACCCCAGAACTAGACCCACAAACATATGGCCAACTAATCTTTGACAAAGCAGGAAAGAACATCCAATGGAAAAAAGACAGTCTCTTTCACAAATGGTGCTGGGAGAACTGGACAGCAACATGCAGAAGGTTGAAACTAGACCACTTTCTCACACCATTCACAAAAATAAACTCAAAATGGATAAAGGACCTGAATGTGAGACAGGAAACCATCAAAACCTTAGAGGAGAAAGCAGGAAAAGACCTCTCTGACCTCATCCGTAGCAATCTCTTACTCGACACATCCCCAAAGGCAAGGGAATTAAAAGCAAAAGTGAATTACTGGGACCTTATGAAGATAAAAAGCTTCTGCCCAGCAAAGGAAACAACCAACAAAACTAAAAGGCAACCAACGGACTGGGAAAAGATATTTGCAAATGACATATCGGACAAAGGGCTAGTATCCAAAATCTATAAAGAGCTCACCAAACTCCACACCCGAAAAGCAAATAACCCAGTGAAGAAATGGGCAGAAAACATGAATAGACACTTCTCTAAAGAAGACATCCGGATGGCCAACAGGCACATGAAAAGATGTTCAGCGTCGCTCCTTATCAGGGAAATACAAATCAAAACCACACTCAGATATCACCTCACGCCAGTCAGAGTGGCCAAAATGAACAAATCAGGAGACTATAGATGCTGGAGAGGATGTGGAGAAACGGGAACCCTCTTGCACTGTTGGTGGGAATGCAAATTGGTGCAGCCGCTCTGGAAAGCAGTGTGGAGGTTCCTCAGAAAATTGAAAATAGACCTACCCTATGACCCAGCAATAGCACTGCTAGGAATTTATCCAAGGGACACAGGAGTACTGATGCATAGGGGCACTTGTACCCCAATGTTCATAGCAGCACTCTCAACAATAGCCAAATTATGGAAAGAGCCTAAATGTCCATCAAGTGATGAATGGATAAAGAAATTGTGGTTTGTATACACAATGGAATACATGGCAATGAGAAAAAATGAAATATGGCCTTTTGTAGCAACATGGACGGAACTGGAGAGTGTGATGCTAAGTGAAATAAGCCATACAGAGAAAGACAGATACCATATGGTTTCACTCTTATGTGGATCCTGAGAAACTTAACAGGAACCCATGGGGGAGGGGAAGGAAAAAAAAAAAAAAAGAGGTTAGAGTGGGAGAGAGCCAAAGCATAAGAGACTGTTGAGAACTGAGAACAAACTAAGGGTTGATGGGGGGTGGGAGGGAGGAGAGGGTGGGTGATGGGTATTGAGGAGGGCACCTTTTGGGATGAGCACTGGGTGTTGTATGGAAACCAATTTGACAATAAATTTCATATATAAATTAAAAAAAAATAAAAATAAAAATCTCAAATAGTTATGATTGTAAATAGAATCTCCCAAATCAGTAAATATCACATTAATATTTATTTGAAAGAGAAATACAAATCATAGGAATGAAAAAACTTCTAGTACATTTCTGATAAATTGGCATTTCTAATAAATAATATTTTATAAACTGCTCTCAAATAGGCTTTCTATAGGTTTTTTCTTGCTACCTTAGCATGATTGCTTTAATATTAAACAAAAAAAAAAAAACCCACTTATTGGAGATAATTTAATATTACAAATGTACATTTTTCAGCTTCTTTCCACTAGTTTTTAACATTGTCCAAACTTTGGCTTAGTTTGGAATCTAAAGTTATGGAATCTTTTAGGAAAAAGAAAATAAAGATCCAATTTGCTGATAGAACAACATAAGTTTTGAAGCTTTGCTTAAATACACATCAATTTGCAAATGTATCTTAAGACTGAATCTAAAAAAAAAATTTAAAAAATGGAAAAAAAAAAGACTGAATCTGTCTTGTTCTTTTCTCTAAGCATCATTTATTAGTGAACAGTGTAATTGAATAAATGAACGATATGAAATTCTGGGCTTCCTCTAATACTTTTTACCTCTCTGAATGGATAAAGCAGATCATTTCTTAAAAAAATTTTTTTAAATAGTTTTTTATGCCATAATTTTTTTCCCTGGCCAGATGCATGCTAATTGTTTCAAATAGCTCTACAGAAATGCAAAATGTAAATAAAAGGCAGAGTCCTCAATTAAAGAGGATCACTGAGAAAGGACCAGGGAAGAGGGAGTCCCCTCCTGACCTGGACTGGCAGAGACATTCAGTCACAGTAATGACCGGCAGTCTGTGTGTATGTGTATATGATACAGCAACTTCAAGATATATGTGCTATTACCATCTCCGACTTACAAATGAGGAAATGGAGGCTTAGAGAATTTATGTAAATTTCCTAAATTTGCATGATTAGTAAATGGCAGGGAATTCAAATCCACGTGGTCTTATTCCAGAAATTGTGCTCTTCATGGCCACAGTGTGCTAGGGATTGGTAATCAAAGCCGGGATCCGCAGGGCATGCTAGGTGGTGGCGTTCTTCCCTACCCACACTGGCCTCCCTTCCTTTCACCTCAGCTCTCTTCTCATTTTCTCCTTTGTTGCCTTAAAAAATTGGCCCCAGTTAAAGAAATCTCATGAGCCTCACACAAACACTATGTACAGAATCAACTTGGAATATTAGAGAAGATTAGCCATGCCTACGTGTGAAATGACAGGCAGATGTACAAAGTGTTCCACATTTTTATAAATAGAAATAATTACCAAATTAAAGTAAAGCACCTAAGATTAGCGCATACAAAGGAAGAGTAAGATATCATTTCTCATTTATCAGGTTGGGAAAAGTTAAATGTCTGATAATACCAAGTGGTTGCAAGAGTGTTGGTGGAAATTCAAATCGATGTTATTTTCTGAAGAACAATTTAATACATTTCTTAGGATTTTAAATAGACCTGTATTTGTCCCAGCAATTGCACTGCCAGAAATTTAGCCTGCAGATATACTTATGAAACCATATTAATGTGTATCTTCCAGAATGTTCGTTAGATCTTTATTTGTAATAGCAAAACAGGAGAAATAGCAAAAATGCTCTGTATTAAGGGACGTTTCTATCACTATGGCAATGGTACATACGTAGTCTTTAAAAAGAATTAGGTGAGTGGGTGCAGATATGAAAGAAAAAGATCCTTAAGATCTTTCTCATGAAAATGAGCAAGACATACCATATACATACCAACACATGGATATAAAAACTTGTCAGGGTGGGGTCTGGCGGTGGGTAGGTGGCACAGAACATACCAGAGAACCCTGACAGTACTTACAGCAGCAAGGGAGTTGATGGTGGTGTGGGAAGTGGTATACTAAAACCTTTCATTTGTACCTGGTCATGCTGATCATATTGCTTTCTTGGTGCAGATATTTCTATTCTTCTATTTAAAAGAATTAAAAAAAACACAATAGAAAATGACTACAGCAACCTGAACTATGGCAGACTGCTATTGCCAACACACAAAACTGTTGTTTTCATCGTTTTCCTGGTACCTAGCGTGGGCAGGCCAGGTCAGGCCAGACTAGGTCTCACACAACTGTGCCGTAATGGCCTTGATTTGGTTGTATGCATACCCCTTGTAGAGGCAGTACACCTGACTTCTCAGAGGAACCGAGCAGGCCCCTGTCAGCTGGAGAACAACCCTGGCCTTTACTGGCCTTCATCTGGGAAGGATAGCAAAGGGAAAGGAAGATGAATCAAGGATTCTTTTAAAAAAAATTTTTTTTTTTCAACATTTATTTGTTTTTGGGACAGAGAGAGACAGAGCATGAACGGGGGAGGGGCAGAGAGAGAGGGAGACACAGAATCGGAAACAGGCTCCAGGCTCTGAGCCATCAGCCCAGAGCCTGACGCGGGGCTCGAACTCAGGGACCGCGAGTCGTGACCCGGCTGAAGTCGGACACTTAACCGACTGCGCCACCCAGGCGCCCCTGAATCAAGGATTCTTAACAATAAGTGCTCTGAATGTGAAAAAGAGGACTGAACAGATTAATGACCCACTTCATTTCATGTAAGGGCTTTATAGGCAGATAGATTAAACCACTGTTATACAATAGTAAGGTAAGCACAGGCTACAGTTTAATGCATCTGCTTTCAAGCTCCAAGCCAAAGGACCTGATGTCACTGAAAAACAAAGCATAAAATATCCCAGCAAAGCATGGTTCTAAAACATCAATGTGTCCATCTCAGTCACTAAGATGTTATTATTTTCAATTCCAGTGCCTCAAAGTATACTTTCCAAGTAATTAGATTTTCTCCTCTGTCAATCATGATTCATCTTTCTTTTAATACTTCGGTTATTTTCACTGTTTGTACTAAAATAAAATCTTTGGATAGGTCATTGAAAGTCTACTTTCAGAAAGAAAGCCAGTCTGATTATGACTGTGATAGCTATACGAACCCCTTACAAATAAAGGGCTGCTCTTTTGATATTAACTTGTAAGTCTTCATCAATTAAGGAAATGGAACAGTACAAATTTTATTTCTTAGCTTCTTGATTGGATTTGATTTTTTAAATAATGAAGCATTCAAAATGTTCTGGAAAGCAAGATCTTCATGTACAGTGACAAAAAAACACATTAGTTTAAAGGGCATCACTTGGTTTATAGTATTTTGTGCATTCGGAGAGCAAATGCTGGCTGAACAAGCAGGCTAATTATTCCAAAGAAAGACCGATCCGAAGTACATTGTTGCTGCTGTCCCTCAAGTTCCAAAGCAGTAATTTTGCTCCTCTGCTTTCTGTACTAGAAAATAAAAATGTGAATATTCTGACCCCACTCTGAATTCTATGTTTCACCTACTTGATTCGGATTCCTTCTTGATGTATCCTTTCTTACATTCTGATCGGTTTTTTTTTCCTGAAGTAGTTTCTGGAATTTCTCAAACCCAATCTAAATACTTTATAGCTTCGTCAATAGAATTAGGTGAATAGAAGCTGTGTACAGAAAAGTAGTGCAGATTTCAAAATGGAAAACTTGAGAAATTATAGCAATGAAAAGCTCAAAAAATAAGCACTCCAAGGTTGGTTTTAAATGAAAACACATATGAGGCAGAGTGGCTCCATAGGTGACATGCAAGGAAGATTACATTTGGCCCAGTTTGTACTGTAACATGACCACAAAAGTGGAATTATTAATAGTTAAAAGAACACCTAACCCAATTCTTTAGTTGTCATTTCTGAAGAACAAGTAAGGGTCGGATTTGTGATTCATAGCGACATTTAGAGGATTTCCTCTCATTTCCTCGGCTCTTGAACCCAGTAGCTGTAATCAAGTCATTCCTTCTATTTTCTCTCTAGACACCACACTCACCAAACCTCAAACCAAACCTCTGGTTCCCCCTTTCTCCTCCTGTCCTCACACATGAGAAGGCAAATGTCCAGAAATGGGTTTGGCAGAGGCAGAGGTCATAAAGTGAGGGGAAGAAGCAGAGCAGTAAGGGTAGACTGTGAACATTCCGGGCAATGTCATTTCCCTTTGTTGCCTGTCAGCTGACATGGTGAGGCAGACATATTCAAAACGAAAATCACAAGACAGAGTTGTAAGTCAGTTCCACTAAGAGTACACATTTACTCGTGTCTCTGAAGCTGTGCTGAATAGGGTTTAAAGTTTAGATTAGAACTGGTGACTTTGAACAATGCTATGCCATATCTTAAAGCTGTAAATGTGATTTCTTTCATCATCAATAATGATCTTTTACAAAATTCTAGTCATTAAAAGTGTCATGTGGTGCAGTGAAATCCTTATAAGACTTAGAGATGGAAGTTTTGGGTTCAAATGCCAATTCTATCCCTTTTTACATGTATAAATGAGGACAGCACATTTCTTTGTATGACTGATATGAGAAATAAATCTGAGGATATATGAGAAAGTATTGGCTTTATGACAGGCAGTAAATGGTAACAAAATAATTCACATTGGCTTGATAATGGCTTTGATGTATTTACCAGTTTTCAATAATGTTGAAATAGGTTTCAGCTAAATATAAGAATGCTTTTAAACAGATTTTAATGAAATATTCTATTTGACTATCCAAACTCATTACGTTCTTCAAATGCAATTTTTAGTTTTTATTTATGCACAAGCAAATACCTTGAGAGAATCTCTCATTCATAAGGATGAAATTCACAGAATGACTATTAATTTTCAAGGGGTCTGGTTAAATGGAATCTCTCCTGCCAAACTACCATCCAGATAACGTTTTGCAATGAACCTGATTACCATGATATTTGTCTTATTATGAACTACTACTTTGATGGATCCTTATCACTTCTGATTTGCTTCTTTAAACAAAAATGAAGGAATATCCTCTCTTTAGGATTTCCTTGTAAAAAAAAAACCATGTCACTTTCATTTGTCACAAATGTGCTTTATGTTTTCTTGTGAAGGCACCTGCTAAGCTAGAGAGCAGATCAATAATGTTTGCAGCATTTTTACGTGTGGTTCTGAAGCAAAAAGGGATCGGCATGAGGTCATGTAAAATATCTTGATTTTGACCTTCCTGGTAATGAGAGATTTCTGCTACCTTGGGTATTCATCCACTTATTCATTTATCAAGCATTTTTTAGAATCATTAAGTGTCACTGTGTCACCTTCTTAACTATGGAAGAAGCTCAGTGTTTTTATCCAGCTATGCGTAAAAGCATAGGCTTTGGAGCCAGACTAATTGTGGGCTAAAGTGTTGGTCCCACTGTACAAATGTGGTATAATTCAAATTGCTGGTGTTTATTCAAATCAAATGATTTTGTTTTATATATGAGAGGTGGCCAGCCTTACCAAATTACATAATATATGATTGTGTTACACAATTTTTAAATTTTATTATATTACATGATATATTTTCTTCTATGAACATTTTAAGAACATTGGAGGTACAATTTTCCTCAAATCACTTCACTCTTAGTTTTTCACCCACCTATACAGTCCTTTGTCTTCTTAATACTGAGATTTCCAAAAAGTCTGCCCTCTAGGTCAACCTCACAACCCAGGGCAGGAAGCTGAGGCCTTGCAGAAGGATGGGCAGCTGCATAAGGAAGAAAGCTGGGCAAAAGTGAGACCCTGCTTCCTGTCCCTGGCCTCCTGTCACTGACTTGATGAGGTTGCTATGCCAGTCTTTCCACATTTTGTACTTCTATCCCTCCTTCATGATGTTATTCCTATGTTTCCTTTTCCCCAGATGCTGTCACAACTTTGAGATATGTCCAATCTCTGATTGCCTATTTTGCCCAGACATGTATATTAGAGTTCCCGTTCATGGGAACCTCTGAGGTCACTTAATGGGTGGGTCTACAGGGAAGCATATTACTGAGAAACCTTGCCCTTAACTGAAAGGGCCAAATGAGGTCTTGTTCATCATGGGCACAATGCTTGAAAGGCCCTCAGTAAATTTCAGGTGCAACTGAATATGCCCTTCCTCCCACTAGAGAAAGGGCCATAATAGGAAATCTGAGGAGAGGAGGGAAGGGGTCCTTGTGTGGTGGCAGGATATCCAAAGACTTAAGATACCAAAATAGAGGCAAATCCTCTCTTCAGCCAGTGTAACAAGAAACCAAAATGACCAGACATTAAAACACACTTATGGTACCTCTAGGACAAGCTCTGAAGCCCGACTGTGAGCCTGCTCATTTTGTTTTGGCCAGCAAGGTATTCTAGAAGAAATTGAATTAGAATACCTTCAAGTAAGGCAAGTACTGTCTGGTCCAACAATTCCTACTTGTCCATATCTGCCACTACTTTGTCACTTTACATTTGAACTTCTACACCAAGTCCAACCTGATTTCATTATCTTGATTTTCTCTATTCACACTCCCAAGGAGGAACTACAGCTCTGTATGAAAACTCAGCAATTTCTATGGGAAAAGGTTGTTTTGTTCTTCAGACTATGGGAGACTAGGGGATCCAGGCTCAATTTCATCGATTTAATCCAAGAATTATTATTTTTTTTTTTTTGTCAATGGAACAGATTTTGTCTTTCATATGCCTATCTTTAGAAAGGCTGATTTTGGCAAATGGTAGTATGTGAATTCAAAGGCGGTGCATGTTTAGTAATGAAAGAATGCTTTGGACAAAATTTAACTCCTGCATCATACTTCGGTTTAACAGCACTACAGCATTTCTGTTTATTCTTTTTTTTTTCTAATCTAAAATAACATCGTAGAATCTTACCAGGTTAGTAATTACAACTGTATTACATTCATGAAGGGAGAACTTTTCTGATACACTTGTCTGGACGGAAAGCCCAAGTGTTAGGAGGATAAGAGCATAGAAAAAAAATATTGATTAATTTGATAAAAGTTCATGTTTGGGATAATTTTGTTACTGTTCTTTGTGCTGGACAGTACTATGCGTCATGCAATTCACCGAATCAATATGTCTGCGTTTGGGAATAGATCTTTTTATTTTATATGAGTGTCATCCAGTTTATAGAAATGTTATCTATTCACTCATAAGTGACTGATGTCACTTATTTGTATGAATACAAAAATTAAGGATAAATTAAGAAGTAAATAATATTGAAAACTTACTCTATGTAAGATAAGGTACATAATTGTAAAATATTAGTATTCTCAACCTTGTAATATACCATCCTTGGCTTCATTCCTTGCCTTATACACATTCCATGAGAACTTAACTGGCTATTTTATTGACAAAATCTCTTGTCAATCTGCAAAGTAGTGTTAATTCACCTGCTGTTATTAATTCATCTTCTAACTCTTCTCGATCATCAATATGTCCCAAGTTCCATATCCATCAAGGAAATGGTTTTTACCTCCAGAGACATTCAATCAGTGTAGACTGGTTTCCAATTTCAACTGTGTACAAGGGCAAATTTACTTTTAACAAATGTATATTCAAAAATTTAAAAGCAAAACAAATTGCTCCTGGCAAGTTCAGACTCCCTCCAGGCAAGGGCAGCATGAAAATGGCAGGGAGAAGCACTAAGTCATTTGTGACTAAAGCACGGACTAACCGGATTGTACCAAATTGAACCAAGTAACAAATTAGAAATACAGAGGGTATACTGGCCTCCCCATTTTTATTCCTTCTCACTCCAGGCACCAGAGAAAGGGAAATGACTAAATCTCGATTTTAATAGCTGCTGTCAAGAGTTTTGCTCTGTAGGGCCTATTTCAGCAGTTCCTGGTGGTAATATATGGCATTTCTCTGATTAACAGCCATTTTATAACTTGTGTAATTGGCCACAAATCAGGGGAATGTCATAATGTAGCAAGAAAACATTCCCATCTCCGTCAGAGCCTTGGCTTGGATTTTTGGAGAAATTATTACAGGAGTAGTTTGTGGGTTTTCATTACTTTAAATAATGTACTACCTGAAGTACAAAAAAAGACATTTAAACTAATGAACATTTCTGTCTCCTAGCCCTTTCTACTATGCCTGTCTTTAGACTTCTTTTTTGTTTTTAGGAAAAAAAATACTCTAAAGATTGAATTATTTCTTCATTTTTATAACACCAGTATTTTTAGGAAAACAGAGGGAAGGGCAGGGTTGGGAGTGAGGTGCGGTGACTCAGGCATTCATCTCAGGAGTAAAATTTAAAGGGGCACTTTAATCAAATGAAAAATATTTTGATGTAATATTTTAAAAATTAAAACTAATTCAAAGAAGATCTATGATACACAAAATATTAAACTTTGAAATCAAAAAGGATCTGACCCCCCACTTGCATGACCTAACCTCACTCACTTCACCTTAATCCTAGCTCTGAGCAAAGGTATTGGATGGGAAAGAGTGGCCACAAAGTAATGAGGTCAATTCAACTTGTCTAAAAGGAAAATAGGTTTGGATTCTATTGTTACTCTTCAGGTTAGGATAAGAGCAAGTCCTACATAGAACTACACAGAACTATGTTTATAGAGGTTTCTTTCACCTGTGACACACAGTCCAAATTATACAGTACCATGTATAATGCAGGCAGGAGTTGTAATTTCCTACTGGCCTCTATTAGAGACAATGGACAATTAGTTTAAAGCATGACAAATGTAAATGCTTATAAAACCTCTTTTGTTTCGAAGGTTAGTAAAGATGAGTACCATTCTTCTTAAACATTTTTTTTTGAATATATGTTTATTTCCTGATTTGAGCTAGTCACGGTGATATTATACACCAGAAATGCAAAGTTAAGAAGAAGAGAGCGTGTCTGTCCTCAAGAAGATGGGATATAAGTACAAGGTTGCTGTGGGCTGACAAGTCTATAATAAAGGTAGGCAGTGAGAAGGGGCATGTAGTTCAGATGGAGTGTCTAGTTGCCTGGAAATGATGACATTTGAGCTTAATTTTGAAGCTCTGCTGGAAGATAATTAAATGAAAAAGAACGAAAGGTGGTGAAGCATTCCAAAGAGAAGGATCGATACTCTGAAATATGGAGGCTTGGAATGGTAGTATATTTTGGAAGGACTGTGAGTATTTCAGTAAGGTTGGGGACATACATGCAAGCCAGAAAATGGTAAGGAATGAGATGGCAGAGAGAAACGGGAGGCAACTGAAATAAAAAAAAAACAACAGGAGATATTTGAATGAAATAATAAATATAATAGCTTACCTAGAGAGCAGCTATATTGAGTAATACATTTTTAATGCAAAGCCCATAATGTACCGAAGTAGATATTTTATGTACTTTGATGACTGAATTAGGAATAAAACACAAGAAAAATGTACTTAAAAAGCATAAAAATTTTCGGGAAATGTGACCACTATCAAATTGAAAGTTTCATAAGGACATTTGTATGATGTCTAATTCATTCCTTTGTGACTATTATTTCTGAAGCCAAAACAAGTGGGATTTAGTACTCTTAAACACTTGTTATGCTTTAATTTAAAAGTCACTACTCTGGGGCGTCTGGGTAGCTCAGTCAGTTAAGCTCAGTCAGTTGATCTCAGCTCAGGTCATGATCTTATAGTCATGAGATCGAGTCCCATGTGGGGCTCTGTGCTGAGTGTGGAGCCTGCTTGGAATTTTCTCTCTCTCTTTCTCTCTCCTTCCCTCCCTCTCCCTCTGCCCCTCTCTTGCTCACACACTCTTTCCTTCCTTTCTCTCTCTCTAAAAAATGATAAATTAATTTTAAAAAAGTTACTATACTTTAGATATAGGCAATATGATGTTATGTAAATTAGGTTAAAAATTATGAAATATTGCCCAGTGCAAAATGAGATATGATGTCAAAATACTGAAAAGCTGAATTAAATCCAGATAATAAAAATAATCATAAAAATCATGGTGAAATAATTTCACTTTTCCAATAGTGTGACAAAATATCCTACCAATTAGAAATATAAGTATTTCTTGGGTTGGCTCTTGGGTTGGCTCAGTGGGTTAAGCGGCTGACTCTTGATTTTGGTTCAGGTCATGATCTCATGGTTTTTGAGGTAGAACCTGGCATTGTGCTCTGTGCTGACAGCATAGAGCCTGTTTGGGATTCTCTCTCCCTCTCTCTCTTTGTGTCCCCTCCCCCCACTCACACGTGTGTGCGTGCGCTCTCTCTCTCTCTCTCAAAATAAACATTAAAAAAACAAACTACAATTAATCTGAAAATAATAATAAAGAGAGGTCATACTAACCTTTGACATCGTTTGCTAACTTCTTGGCTTCATTAAGAACCCCAAAGCTTTTCTGAAGAGAACCTTTGGCACCTTCCTTTAATGAACCCTGAGGACCTGTTGCCTGTGGACAGAGAAAGAGTGTCACATATCAACAACCACAGAATTATGGAGTAGACATATCTGGCCGGCAGCAGTATACAGATTTACTTCCAGGGAGGCCTTCTGGGCTACAGAATTATAAATTAGCACATATTGGTGATTAAAGTCAGGAGGCTATCTATTGGGAGAGGAGAAGAAGAGCTAGAACAGAACCCTCAGGAATCCTAACATGTGAGGGGCAGGTTCAGAAAGTGGAGCTGGCAAGGTACCTGGGATACCAGAGCGAAAAGAGAAACCAGGAGAGCATGATACTATGGAAGTCAAGAGATGCAGAGGTGCCTCAAAGCATGATGGTTGGCAGTGTTGCAAGGATATAATTGGTCAGAATTAAATGCTATACAATAGTTGAGCAGATGAATAACTGAACACATCTATTGACTTAATCCCTAATCACATTTTACTTGAGTTGTGTGGTAAGGGGGGGGGGGGCAGTTCTTATCTCCTTCAAATGAGGAAGAACACCACTCCCTTTAAAAACACATCTCCAAGTTCTACAGCAAAACAAAGTCTTCTAAATAACAATCTCTGAGCTAAAATCATCTCCTAGCAAAGATGTATTTGTTGAGGCTTGACTTAAAAGAGATGACAAAAAGATAGCAGCATGAAATGGGAAAAGGATCGTTTAACCTAGTGTCTAGTTATCTGTCTTAATAGTGTTTGTTCCTTAGCAATCATCACATAATACACATATATCATCACATAATACATTTATACCAAGAGATAAATCAAATAGGATCTTATGTGTAAAGTTTAAATTGGAAAAGTATTTCAGGAAGCAGAAGAGCTAGAGAATGCTAAATATACTTACTGTTGAAGTTATAAAGCTAATTCAGGTTATCCCAGACCTAACACTCTTAAAAGATACCTGCAAGTGCCTCAGTAACGTGTTTTTGTTTGTTTGTTTTTAAATCAGTCACATTATTTGAGCATTAAACTAGGAAAGATCACAGAACTTGATACTGTTGTGGTAAAATTTACTTTCAGGTATTCTCCTAACAAACTTTAATTTAATCTAAATGAATCAGTCAGAGAAAGAGAAATGCCATTATGATTTCATTCATATGTGGAATTTAAGAAACAGAACAGATGAACATAGGGAAAGGAAAACAGAAGAGAGGGCGGCAAACCATAAGAAACTCTTAACTACAGAGAACAAATTGAGGGTTGATGGAGGGATGTTAGCAGGGGATGGGCTAAATGGACAATGGGTATTAAGGAGAGCACTTCATTGTGATGAATCACTAAATTCTACTCCTGAAAATAATATTACACTATTATGTTAACTAAAATTTAAATAAAAACTTGAGGGGCACCGGAGTAGCTCAGTTGGTTGAGTATTTGACTCTTAATTTTGTCTCAGGTCATGATTTCAGGGTTGTGGGATCAAGCTCGGTATCGGGGCTCAGTGTGGAGCTTGCTTAAGATTCTCTCTTTCTCTCCCTCTACCCTTCTCCCCTGCTAGCACTCTCTCTCTCTCTAAAATAAAAAAATATATATATAAAAAATTTAAAAACCCAAACTTGAAACATTGATAAAAATAAAAATAAAAAAAAAATAATCTGTTCACAGAACAGGTATCTACAAAAGGACATATTGGATACATCTATATAAATAAAAAGGGAAATGGCGCATATATATCTAGCACTTGCATAAAGAGATTTCTGATAACCCCAGAAAATTATTCTATGGAAAATGGACAGTCTCTTCAACTGAGAACACAGAAATTCTTAGGCCTATAATTTCTCTTGGGAATTAGATACAGTAACATCACATAGTTTCATTTATTAAAAAAAAAAATAAAAAAGGTAAGTGCATCAACATAAGTGGCACAAATCCAGTATACTTTACTCAAAAAAAAAAAAAAAACAAAAAAACAAAAAAACTAAGTCTTAGTTCTTTACTAAGGTCCTATATTTGTTCCAAACTTACATTCCATTCTTACTCTCTTGGTTACAGGTTTTCTGGATCAAAACAGATCAGAGAAAGGAAATTACAAAAAAAGAAGGATGAAGATTCTCTAAATAGGCACATGAAAACAGCAGAAGTGACAGCTGACAATCTGTCTGACAATAGGAAGGAGAAGTTATCAAGTAGAGAAAAAAATGAAAGGCTCCGAAGTCCAAATCAATTTGGATAGGGATAAAGTAGGTTTCAGTAGCTGCCCGTGTAATTGTAGTAAAATAACCAATGTTGATAATGATGATCCTGAGTCATCCAGATCATATGGGTCACTCATAGCACTAGACAAAAATAGACCAAGATAGAAAGGAAGGAAGGAAAGAAGGAAACAGCTTTCCCTGCAGCCTTGAGATGTGAATGTCTTTCTACAAGAATATAATCTGGCAAGCATTTAACAACCAAAATTTTAAAGCTAATCTTGGATATGCAAAGTGAGGCATGGGGGTAAAGGAAGGAGAGAAAGTTGATATGCTGCACATAAGAAAATTAATGAAATGAGGTAAGAGAAAAGAGGGGAAGAATCAGACAACATGGAAAGAGGCTAAAGTTTGAGCTGTGAGGGACTATGGATAGTGGTGACCAGTCTTCATTTTTTTCTACCCTTACAGATTTCAACAGTTTTATTAAGGGATAAACTTCACATATTTAAAATTTACAGTTTGATAAGTTTTGACATATATACACCCATGAAACCATCAGGACAATCAAGGTAGAGAAACCATCCATTTCCTCTTGATTTCTCCCTTGCACCCCTCCTTGACTTCCTCTCAACTCTACACAAACACTGCTTCTCCTTTCCATCACTGTTCGTTTGCATTTAATAAAATATTACATAAGTGGACTCATCTAGCTTGTTCTTTTTTGTTTGGCTTCTTTCACTCAGCATAATTATTTCAACATTTGTCCATGCTGTGTATCAATGTGATCCTTTTAAAAATTAAATGGATATGCCCTAATCTATTCATTCACCTCTTGTTGGACATTTGGGCTATCTCCAACATTGGCCATTCTAAATTGAGTTTCTAGGAGCATTTGTGTACACGTCTTTACATGAACATATGCATTCATTTCTCCTGGAATGAATACCTAGAAGTGGAGTAGTTAGATGATATGGCGGTATGTTTCAGTTTTTGAGAAACTACTACCCTGTTTTCCAAATTATTCGTGCTACTTTATTTTTTTTTTTTTTAATTTTTTTTCAACGTTTTTATTTTTATTTTTGGGACAGAGAGAGACAGAGCATGAACGGGGGAGGGGCAGAGAGAGAGGGAGACACAGAATCGGAAACAGTCTCCAGGCTCTGAGCCATCAGCCCAGAGCCCGACGCGGGGCTCGAACTCCCGGACCGCGAGATCGTGACCTGGCTGAAGTCGGACGCTTAACCGACTGCGCCACCCAGGCGCCCCTATTCGTGCTACTTTAAATTCCCACCAGCAGAGTTAAATTTATCTACATCCTTGCTAATAATACTTGATGTAGTCAGTCATTTTAAGTTTTAGACATGCTATGGATGTGTATATCATTTTGGTTTTAATTTGCATTTTCCTTGTGACTAATAATGTTGAACACCTTTTAATATACTTATTCCATCTGTTTAAATCTTTTGCCCATTTTTTTATTGGGTTATTTGTTGTTACTGAGTTTTGAAAGATATCAATGCATAGTTTGAATACAAATCCTTTATCAGATAATATAATTTGCAAATATATATTCCCTTAGTTTGTATCTTAACACATGCTTAGATTTGAATTGTAATAATTTTGTCAAGAATTTTTACATCTATATTTATAAGGGATATTGATATATATATATATATTTGGTAATGTCTTTGTCTCATTTGTACTAGAGTGATACTGGCCTCATGGAATGAGGTGGGACATGGTTTATTCTCTTCAATTCTCTGAAGAATTTATTACTTCTTCCTTAAATGCTTCATGGAATTCACTAGTGAAGTCATTTGGAGCTGAATTGTGTGTGTGTGTGTGTGTGTGTGTGTGTGTGTGTGTGTGTATGTGTGTGTGTAAGGTTTTTAAGTACACATTCTATTCTTTAATGGACTTTCAAGTTATTTATTTGTAAATGAATTTTGGTGGTTTGTAATTTTCATGGAATCTGTCCATTTCATTCAAACTGTTGGATTTCTGGCATAAAGTTGTGTATTACTGTCTGAAGAAGTTTTAATGACTTTACCTCTTTATTCCTGATATCAGATACTGATTTTTTTTCTGATCAGTCTGGTTATCAACGTATTTATCTTCCACTGAACCCTAGTACCTTTAGCCAGCAACACGACTGCAACCTGACTGAAGTCCATCTGTTGATAGACTTCCCTGCTACTAATTTCTTATCTTCTTGCATTAATGAATATGACCTCCCTTTTGCTCCAAAGCATCTTGTCTTTCCTGCTTTTCAGGAAGCCAATGATTTCTTCCTGGGTTTTCTGTCAACCACTCCTTGCTCAGGTAAGGAAAAGAAAGGCAAGGAGGCAGGACATTTTGATGTGTGGAGAGCTGGAAAAGTATTTCATTTGCAAAGGCCTGGAGAGTTTATGAAGGGCAGTATGAAGAAGTAAAGCTGTTAGGTTAGGGTCCATTTCTGGAAAGCTTGAATATCAGGCTAAAAACACTGAGCAATAAGCAACGTGGAGTCATTGAAAGTTTCTGAGTAGAGTGTATGGTCAGAGCTTTAGCCCCAGAAGGTGAACTGGGAGGGTTTTTGGGAGAAAAAAGAGACACCGGTTGGCTATTATGATAGTATAGGCTAGAGAAAACGGAATTGTAACCTCAGGCAAGAGCAGTGGAAATGAGAGTTTGGGTTCAAGGGATGTGGAGGAATAAGATAGGTTTCAGTGTTTCAAGAAGCACTCCAAAATATTAAAGTAGAGGACTGATGGCATACAACTGTCAGTTATAAACAGTATATCAACCACCCAGGTTTAAGAGACAAGCCTTCCATATGATAACAGAATGAAAAATACTAACATGCTCTGGATGAACGGAATTGTTTCAACTCATTAGAATTTGAAGAGTTCCTTCTCCAACATTGCTTAGTAAGTCACCGAAACACATCGACAATATCAGGACAGGTGATGAAGCAGCATTTTCCAAGCTAATTATACTTCATACATATTCATAAGCATTGCATCTGAGTTTCTGAGCTGTGTCTACGGCATATGTGAAGTATAAATGAGGTTCTTAGAGTTGCACGATATGTGTTTCTTGCTTTTTAGAAACTGTATTTTTTATAAATAAGTTCTTTCTCTGTGTGTGCGTATATATAATATAAAATGTTTATTATAATATACACAATAAAATATGTGTAGGTTGCTGTATGTTTTTATTAATAAGTATTCATAGAAAACATGAGCTAATTTAAGAGATTATTAGAGAAGGAAAGATACAGGGAAAAAAGAAACAATAATGTCTACAAAGATTTTACAAAGGATTTTGCACTTAATTGGCTTTTGACACATGTTAGTTTTCTTCTTCCTATTATCTGTTAAATATTCATAGTGACTCTTGATGAAGTATCATGTCACTGATTAATAGATGAAGGAACTGATTTACCAAAAGAAAGTTTTTAGCTGTCTCAAACACCTGAATAAGCTCTGTTTATTCAAATATGGAGAGACTGCCTTGCTTACTGGAACTGTAGTGGAGAACAAACAAAAAATCCCTTATAAAGAAAGTGATTCTTACCATAATGGAGCATGGAAATATCACAGTGTTTTGTTGTCAGAAGAGGCTCTATTAGGAGACAAAGATGTGAATATGGGACCTGAAGTTAAGCTTATCAGGATGGTATACCTGCATCCCAGTGATGTATTATTTCAAAGGCAAATTTGAAAGTTATTGTTTATATTACCTTCTATGTTATACTTTTATTATTTTTCTAAATGGTTCTCAAATAATTTTATTTCTCTCTCTCTCTCTCTCTCTCTCTCTCTGAATTCATTGAAAGAGTTGGCTCTAAAGACAGATGTAGGATATTTCTTTTTGTTTTTATTTGTTAGAGAAAGTAGGAATTTAAAATTCATCAGCATGGTTTGTGAATTATTCCATTGCTTTGTACACAATAATTTATTTTAGAAGCTAAGTCTTGCATATTTCCAAAGGGGATAATGGGCAAAGATATTACATAACCTAGATGATTTTAAGTTTAAAATCTTTTTAATAAAGAAAACTGTTCGGAATGTGCAGGGATACATGTAAATGCTGATGATTAGCTGTAATGTATTTATACGAAGTACATATCAGGAGAAATATTCAGGTATCTTAGACTGTTGTTAAAAATTGGGGAGAAATTTTTTACTATGGTAAAATCATTCTCAGAAGGAATGGTGGAATCTAAACCTATATACATTGTGAAAGATACAATTTTTGAGAATGTTGAAAAAATGTGCAGGTGATGTTAATTAAATATAATTATCCATTGCAAAAATTCTCAATAAGATACTAGCAAATCGAATTCAACAGCATATAAAAAGAATTATTCGCCATGATCAAGTGGGATTCATTCCTGGGATGCAGGGCTGGTTCAACATTCGCAAATCAATCAATGTGATACATCACATTAATAAAAGAAAAGATAAGAACCATATGATCCTGTCAATCGATGCAGAAAAGGCCTTTGACAAAATCCAGCACCCTTTCTTAATAAAAACCCTTGAGAAAGTCGGGATAGAAGGAACATACTTAAACATCATAAAAGCCATTTATGAAAAGCCCACAGCTAACATCATCCTCAATGGGGAAAAACTGAGAGCTTTTTCCCTGAGATCAGGAACACGACAGGGATGTCCACTCTCACTGCTGTTGTTTAACATAGTGCTGGAAGTTCTAGCATCAGCAATCAGACAACAAAAGGAAATCAAAGGCATCAAAATTGGCAATGATGAAGTCAAGCTTTCGCTTTTTGCAGATGACATGATACTATACATGGAAAATCCGATAGACTCCACCCAAAGTCTGCTAGAACTGATACATGAATTCAGCAAAGTTGCAGGATACAAAATCAATGTACAGAAATCAGTTGCATTCTTATACACTAACAATGAAGCAACAGAAAGACAAGTAAAGAAACTGATCCCATTCACAATTGCACCAAGAAGCATAAAATACCTAGGAATAAATCTAACCAAAGATGTAAAAGATCTGTATGCTGAAAACTATAGAAAGCTTATGAAGGTAACTGAAGAAGATAAAAAGAAATGGGAAGATATTCCCTGCTCATGGATTGGAAGAATAAATATTGTCAAAATGTCAATACTACCCAAAGCTATCTACACATTCAATGCAATCCCAATCAAAATTGCACCAGCATTCTTCTCGAAACTAGAACAAGCAATCCTAAAATTCATATGGAACCACAAAAGGCCCCGAATAGCCAAAGGAATTTTGAAGAAGAAGACCAAAGCAAGAGGCATCACAATCCCAGACTTTAGCCTCTACTACAAAGCTGTCATCATCAAGACAGCATGGTATTGGCACAAAAACAGACACATAGACCAAGGGAATAGAATAGAAACCCCAGAACTAGACCCACAAACGTATGGCCAACTCATCTTTGACAAAGCAGGAAAGAACATCCAATGGAAAAAAGACAGTCTCTTTCACAAATGGTGCTGGGAGAACTGGACAGCAACATGCAGAAGGTTGAAACTAGACCACTTTCTCACACCATTCACAAAAATAAACTCAAAATGGATAAAGGACCTGAATGTGAGACAGGAAACCATCAAAACCCTAGAGGAGAAAGCAGGAAAAGACCTCTCTGACCTCAGCCGTAGCAATCTCTTACTCGACACATCCCTAAAGGCAAGGGAATTAAAAGCAAAAATGAATTACTGGGACCTTATGAAGATAAAAAGCTTCTGCACAGCAAAGGAAACAACCAACAAAACTAAAAGGCAACCAACGGAATGGGAAAAGATATTTGCAAATGACATATCGGACAAAGGGCTAGCATCCAAAATCTATAAAGAGCTCACCAAACTCCACACCCGAAAAGCAAATAACCCAGTGAAGAAATGGGCAGAAAACATGAATAGACACTTCCCTAAAGAAGACATCCGGATGGCCAACAGGCATATGAAAAGATGCTCAACGTCGCTCCTCATCAGGGAAATACAAATCAAAACCACACTCAGGTATCACCTCACGCCAGTCAGAGTGGCCAAAATGAACAAATCAGGAGACTATAGATGCTGGCGAGGATGTGGAGAAACGGGAACCCTCTTGCACTGTTGGTGGGAATGCAAATTGGTGCAGCCACCCTGGAAAGCAGTGTGGAGGTTCCTCAGAAAATTAAAAATAGACCTACCCTATGACCCAGCAATAGCACTGCTAGGAATTTACCCAAGGGATACAGGAGTACTGATGCATAGGGGCACTTGTACCCCACTGTTTATAGCAGCACTCTCAACAATAGCCAAATTATGGAAAGATCCTAAATGTCCATCAACTGATGAATGGATAAAGAAATTGTGGTTTATATACACAGTAGAGTACTACATGGCAATGAGAAAGAACGAAATATGGCCCTTTGTAGCAACGTGGATGGAACTGGAGAGTGTGATGCTAAGTGAAATAAGCCATACAGAGAAAGACAGATACCATATGGTTTCACTCTTATGTGGATCCTGAGAAACTTAACAGAAACCCATGGTGGGGAGGGGAAGAAAAAAAAAAAAAAGAGGTTAGAGCGGGAGAGAGCCAAAGCATAAGGGACTCTTAAAAACTGAGAACAAACTGAGGGTTGATGGGGGGTGGGAGGGAGGGAAGGGTGGGTGATGGGTATTGAGGAGGGCACCTTTTGGGATGAGCACTGGGTGTTGTATGGAAACCAATGTGACAATAAATTTCATATATTGAAAAAAAAAGATAAATATAATTATCCATTAAGCTACAAAACAGTTATGTAAAATCACCCATTCCCAGAAAAGCTACTTGCATAGGAAAAGGTATAGACAGATAAACAACATTATAAAAGTTTTATATTTTCTACCCCTTGCTTGTCTGTATTTTCTACTTTTCTATAACAGATATGAACTGCTTTTGTAACAATTAAAAATATCATAGACAATTTTAAAATAAGCAAATCACTATGTGCTGATTTTAAAAGTGTTTTAATATAACCTATATTCTAAAAAATAGTACAGGATATTAAAACAAAATAGTAAATAAAAAGTGAGCATGAAAACGCAGAGAGATGGCCTCAATCAGAAATCTGTTGAAAGGCTGTAGATCCTGGCCTTGCACACTGCCCTGAAATGGTATGAGGGATTAGATGAATCTCTGTGGAAGACCGAAAGCAAGTGAGCATATACAGGAGACCTGGATGAAACAGGAATCCTCCACAGTGCACATTTAGAATTTGCGACCGTCAACTTTCAGCTTGATGAGAACACCAGGAAGGACAATTAAGAGAGGATTTAAAGCACATAGCTAAGTGAGAATAGGTTTTCACCAATTACAGCATGACGGCCACTGCTCCAGCACCTATGGGTGGCACTAGCTTGCTGCAGTGAGGCAGGAACTGCACAAGCTGTTGAAGGCAGGATCAGCACAAACTAACTACAGGGAATCTTGATTTTGAGTCAAGGCAATGGAGCAGTGTCTATGGGGTTGGAGAGCATTCTCAGAGGGCATAAGATTTTTTTTCCAATTAATGTAAAGTCAAACCCAGCATGGTAATTTCACCTCTTGACTATTACACTTATATTTTGAAATCCTAAATAGTTCTGAGAGTACAGCTGCGTTGAATGAAATTAGTTCTCACCTATGTTGCATTTTACCATCACCCCAAAGAGTTGCTATGTTTCGGACTGATGACATAAACCCTTTGGTTTTTAGCATTCATACCCTGAATTTTTAAACATGTTTAATGCTAGATCATAAAATCACACTTTGCTTCTTTGTTTCCACTAGAGTTTTTTCACATTATTGACTCAAATGAACATATCACATACAGAGAAAATCACTACAATCAGGGTGGCTTAATGAACACTATTTTTACATACAGATTCAAATTTTTCTAGGTGGCTTAGTCACTCACTGACTTTTTCATGTTTGCTATTGTGTGAATCACTTAGTTCTTAGATAAGTTGCTGAATTGCTGATGGAGGAAAAAGATGCTCACCAGTTTTATTGGCAGATTTAATTGTCATATCAATTATGGATTTATACCATGTTCTCATTAATATTACACTGCTATAAAATTTAAATTCCAATGATTAGAGATATTAATAAGAAGTCAAAACTACTGTTTGACTTCTAAAGCAGTGGTTGACAGAATAAAATACAAGTTTTATGTGAGTTAAAATGTACAACTTGACTAACACCATATTTTATTGAGCCTTTTGAATGCAATATGTACTCTGCTAATATTTGCATGGTCCTTTATGTAGGAAATAAAAACTCAAAAATGACCTTGCAAGTATTCTTTATGTATTTTGGTTCATCCAATTATACAAAGCAAATACTAAATAGGACAGACTGAAGAGAAGATATGACCATACTTCTAAACAAACACTCATTAGAAATGCCTTAATGTTTAATCACACTATTGCAAGATTCACAGTGTTTAACTTTATGGTTCATAGACCAATAGCAATGATGTCAAAAGAATCTTGCTATTATAAGGACTCAAAAACTAATAAATAAGAAGAAATTATTAGGAATATTAATATTAAAAGAAAGAATAATAATAGGAAAGAAAAGAAAACATAATAGAGGAAAAGAATAAACTAGGAAAAAGTTGAAAAGTATTATTTTTATTAGCAGGACAAATGAAAACATATAATTATTGTTGGTTTGAGGACTGGTTAGAATTCTGATTATGTCTGATTACCCTTTGTGATGTTTTTCATAATGCTATTTACACATTAAGTACATTAAATATATAGTTACAGTTTTTAAAAATTTGAAGTGAAAAATTTAAATGTGGACATGCTTAATACCACACACTTAATAAATAATTCATGAGCACCTCTTGTAAGTATTATAACTAGGCCAATGAAGAGTAAGAAATGATCTCACGCAGTTGGAGATCAAATATGAAATCAGTTAAAAAGATTTGGGCTCTAGGGACTATATTTACCGTATGAGTCAAGTCAAGGGATGAATCAGAATAGACTACACAACGCACTTAATTTGAAAGCAGATCTTCTAATCCCCAAATTCTGTCTTGCTGTCTACTTTCTCCAACGAAATTTAGAAATTCCAGTATACCACTAGAACCTAATTCTGACACATTAAAAAGAAAATCCCACATGACATCTACATTGAAACAGATATTCAGACACTATCTCAAACTAAATAGGGAAAGAAAGTAATTTTATTTTTCCTTTCAAATTGCCTTCCTCTTCAACTTTCCTATATCTTGTAGCAATATAACTATCTTGTCAACTGTGAAAATCTAAGCACCCTGGCCATTCTAGATTTCTGGCATTAGTGTTTGGAGATGGGAGGGGGCTATCTACATTTAGTGATCAGCTCTTGTACATCAGGCATTGTCTATATGAAAATCATGGCACACTGTGTGTGTCATGTGTGAAATTCACACTGTGTGAAATATTCAGGGGGTCCATTGTGGTGATCCATGTTTCTGTCCACTAGGGGGGTCTATTATCAGCTTACATTTTAATTCTGGGGATATCGTTTTCTGGAAAAAGTAGGAAGAAAACAAAACACCACAGTCACCAAACAGTGAAAGGGCATGCCCCCCCCCCCCCCACTGTGCACAGCAGGGAGCAAGCAGAGAGACTCAGCATTTTCTAAAGCCCAGGGATCTTGGGGCTGTGAAGTCTGTATCTGACCCAAAGGTTTGCTCAAAGGGGCACTGAAACTGGCCACCTTACTGCTCACCACACTGTGTGCCTGGTGCATCTCACCCAGTGATACACCTTTTTCTGACTCATCCAACCACTCCGTGGGTTAGTGGGGACCCTTGAACATACCTTTCCCATGAGGAAGTAAAATAGGAAGAAAGCAAAAGACTCCTCTGGATTACCTAATTTAAAAATCTGAATCTTGAGCAAAAAAACACTGTTTTCAGGAAACAGTACCAAGAGACTAAATAAAATGGAGTAACTGTGCAGGGAAGATGGTAGGAATTAAGATGATATGAAGAAAAGGAGGTAAGAGAAAGTGTGTTACTTCAGCAGAGGAATCTTCACTTTAGCAGGGCCAATGTGCTTCCCTAAGCACATCAGCAGGGGTCTTCAGATACTTCCTCCCCCTCAATCCACTGCAGTTACTGCACCCTCACCTTGCTCAGGAGGGGATAAGCCAGGTTGGGGGCCCACAGAATCTGAAGAAGGCCAGGCCTCAGAAACAACAGGTGAGGGTAAAGGATGAGAATCAGTCATGAGAATAGGAATAGATAATTCCCTGCGAGTCCTTTTGCAGGGTGGACTGCCCCTCACCCCTTCACGGTGGCGCAGAGCAAACAGCAACCAGACATCAAGTGCCCCCAGGGTTCCCCCACTGAAAACAATCCAAGAAGGTCTTTTTTAATGTTTATGTAGTTTTTAGAGGGAGAGAGACAGAGTGCAAACAAGGGAGGGGCAGAGAGAGAGGAAGATACAGAATCTGAAGCAGGCTCCAGGCTCCAAGTTGTCAGCACAGAGCCTGAAGCGGGGCTCGAAACCACAACTGTGAGATTATGATCTGAGCCAAAGTCAGACACTTTACTGACTGAGCCACCTAGGCACCCCTTTGTTTTTTTTAAAGGTTGTTTGTTTATTTTGAGAGATAGGGAGCTTGAGCAAGGGAGGGAGAGAGAGAGAGTGGGAGAGGATCCCAAGCAGGCTCTGCACTGACAGCAGGGTTTGATCCAGGAAACATGAGATTACCGGAGCTGAAATCAAGAGTCAGATGCTTAACTGACTGAGCTAGCCAGGCGCCCGCCAATCTGAGGGGGTCTTTTAAGGAAATGCTTCTAATTAATCAAAGTTATGGTTATAGACAAAATATAAATGTTATTAGCAGGACGATATGGAAGTCAAAACGGTAGAAGTTAGAAGGAGGACAGGGAGAAACAGAACTAGAGAAAGGATGAGGGCACAAAGATCTGTATTTTACAGAGTGGGGGGTCCATCATTGATGGAACAAGAAATAAAGCTCTAAGTTTAAAAAGTTTAAGTTTAAAAAGAAAACACTAAAGGATCTAGACACAGTAAGGTACGCACATTGGGAGATATGTGGGAAGGAGATGTGATGTGATACAATCTAAGTGAACTTCAGGCCATTTATCACGGCAGTAAGTAAACAGATCATAACCTAAAGTGATGAGTCACCTGATAGCATGATCATAATATTATCAAGAGATATTTAAGGAGAAGAAATTGTTGGAAGACTTAGCAATGATTGTACCTGGGGGTGTGAGTTTAAAAGTGAGAAAAGTTAGGTCAGGGGACTGTTGCTTGAAATTACCTGCTTCTCTTTTCAATTTAAAAGCAAATAAAATATGCATGCATCATGAATTTTAAAAGAAAGAAATTTAGGGCCTCTTATTGGTGTGAAGGATGGGGACGGCTGCTTCATTTCCAGGAGCCTTAAGATCCACTTTCCTTATATTTTTCAGGGCAGATATTCCTCAGAACTGATTTTCAATTTCCTCTTACTTTCATTTCCGTTAAAACACTTATAATTTAAGTATATTGATAAGAACAGAAATTAATATAGATACCTGTACTCTCATCAACCATATTTGACTACTATTAACTTTTTATTGTATTTGTCTAGATCTCTAAATATATATATATTTGGATTTGGTTTGATAATATTTTAAGTTTTACATCTCTATTTATGATTGACCTATAGTTTTTCTTTCCTCATAAAAACTTTTAAAAATATTTTTTATTTTGAGAGAGAGAGAGAGAGAGAGAGAGAGAAAGAAAGAAAGAAAGAATGAATGAGCAGATGAGGGGCAGAGAGAAAGGGAGACACAGAATCCAAAGCAGGCTCCAGGCTCTGAGCTGTCAGCACAGATCTCGACACCGGGCCCCAAATCATGAACCACTAGATCATGACCTGAGCAAAAGTCAGATGCTTAACTGACTGAGCCATCCAGGTGCCCCTGGTTTTTCTTTTAATACTGTCTTGTACAATGTTCTGCCATCAAGACCATACCAGCCTCATAAAATAAGCCAGGGACTCTGTCATTGTTTGTCTAGTGTTTAAAATGTTTTGGATATTGAGTCCTTGAAATTTTGGTAGACATTATCATTTTGTTATAGGTAGACTATTAACTACTGACTCAACTCATTTAATGACTAAA
This sequence comes from Puma concolor, assembly GCF_028749965.1. Taxonomy (NCBI): domain Eukaryota; kingdom Metazoa; phylum Chordata; class Mammalia; order Carnivora; family Felidae; genus Puma; species Puma concolor. The sequence goes on along the minus strand of NC_141671.1, from coordinate 118,704,338 downwards.
TTTCTACTCAGGTTTACTATTTCCTTTTTAGTAAATTTAGATTTATTGTCTACTTCATCAAACACTGAAATTTATTTGAATAACATTGCTCATGTACTCAAGTACATCCATATTTATTAAATCTATACTATCTCTGGAGTCATTTCCCAATCCTGTCATTCCTAATCCTGTCTATAGGTGTCAGTTCTGCTTAATTATTCTTGTTTTGCCTGTTTACTGCAAGAATCAGCTTTCCATTTTGTCAATCCTAATATTTTTTCTAGGTCATTAATTTCTGCTTTTCTTTTTTTTCCTTTAATTTTTTTTTTCAACGTTTATTTATTTTGGGGACAGAGAGAGACAGAGCATGAACGGGGGAGGGGCAGAGAGAGAGGGAGACACAGAATCGGAAACAGGCTCCAGGCTCTGAGCCATCAGCCCAGAGCCCGACGCGGGGCTCGAACTCACGGACCGCGAGATCGTGACCTGGCTGAAGTCGGACGCTTAACCGACTGTGCCACCCAGGCGCCCCTCTTTTTTTTCCTTTATATATTATTTTTAATTTCTTGAACAGAAACTTTAGATAATTCGTTTCAGTTCTTGTTTTTTCCTAGTATCTGCATTTCAAACTTCACTTGCCACTTCAGTGACACTTTATTTGTACTTCACAAATTTTGATGTGTAGAAGTTTTATTTCCATTTAGCTATTAAATATTTCATAGTTGTAATTTCAAACTCCATTTTTCTTTGACCCATGAATTACTTTGAAGTGTGATTTTTTTCTTTAAAACATTTTTGGGGAGCAATCTTTCTGCATAATTTCTTAATTTTATTGCACCATTATCAGAGAATACAATCTAGGTGCTGCTGGCTCAGTAGGATTTGCTTGGGGCGCCTGGGTGGCTCAGTCGGTTAAGCGTCCGGCTTTGGCTCAGGTCATGATCTTGCGGTTCATGAGTTGGAGCCCCGCGTCGGGCTCTGTGCGTACAGCTCGGAGCCTGGAGCCTGTTTCAGATTCTGTGTCTCCGTCTCTCTCTGCCCCTCCCCCACTCACCCTCTGTCTCTCTCTCTCTCCTTCAAAAATAAATAAACACTAAAAAAATTAAAAAAAAAGGATTTGCTTATACTTGTTTTGTGATCTAGTTCATGGTCTTTTTTTTTTTTTTTTAAGGTTCATGTATGCTTTATATAACGGGGCATATAGAATTAATTATCTAATTGATGTAGAGTTCTATAAGACCATTAAATCAAGCTTGTTTATTGTACTTTTCAAATCTCCTTCATCCTTACATCTCCTTGCTTGACCTATGAAGTTTTAAGAGAGAAATGGTAAAACTTCCCACTATTATTGTGGATATGTTGATTTCCTCATTCTGACTTTTGCCTTTATTCATTCTTACTCTTTGGGTTCAAAAATTTTTATTCTTCCTGCTAACTTGATTCTTTTATTATATTGAGAGGTTTTTCTTTATCTCTCATAACTTTTTTAAAATGTAAAGCCTATTTTGATTGTTTGTTAATATTAGTACACCAGCTTTCTTATGATTAGAGTTACCCTGGTGTATATTTTTTGCATCCCTTCTTTTTCAGTCTTCTGTACCCTAAGAATTAATGTTATTTTGTGTATGTCATATACAGATGGCTGTGTTTGTTAAACACTTTGAATCCAATATAATATTGTCATAAAACTAGTAATTTTAACCTATATTTATTATGAAGATAACTTGAAACTGAGACATTTAATGCTCATCAAAAATTCTATGTGCCCATTTTTCCTAGCCTCTCTTATAGTTCAATTGAGGCATGTGACTATTCCTGATCAATAGAGCAGATACCGTCCAGGCCAAGGGAGGGAAGAGTAGGCATGTCTTTTGTCTCTCTCTTTCCCTGCCAGGACAACCTTGGAGGCTATGTAGTATGGTGTAGCTACAAGATGGAGTAGGGTGTTCTGAAACACATTGAGTATGATATGAGAAATCAATTTAGATTGCGATGTAAGCAACTGAATTTTCAGGGGTTATTTCTTGAGGTAGTTAGTAATAATTACCCTGGCCTACATGTATCTTGATTTAATTCTATCACATTTTATGCTTTATATTTACCATTTATTTTTGCTTGTTTTCTTTTTTTTTTTTTTTTTTTGTCTTTTATAGAATTGATTGATAATTTCACTCTCCACATTTTTTGTTCCTCTTCATTTATTTGGAAAGTATAGCTGTTTGTTATGGTTAAATTTATTTGTCAATTTGGCTAGGCTACAGTATCCAGTTTTTGGTCAGTCTACACCTTGCTGTGAAAGTCTCTCTTAGATGTAATTAACATTTAAATCAGTGGACTTTGAGTAAGGCAGAATACTCTCTATAAAAGGTAGGTAAACCTCATCTAATCAGTTAATTGTCTTAAAAGAAAAGACTGGCATCCCTCAAAAATAAAGAATTCTGCCTCCAGACTATCTCTGGACTTAAGACTACATCAACTCTTCTCTGAGTCCCCATCCTACTGGCTTGTCTTGAAGAATTCAGACTTGACAGTCCCTCCCCTTAAGACAAATTTCAAATCTATCTTTCTTTCTTTCTTTCTTTCTTTCTTTCTTTCTTTCTTTCTTTCTTTCTTTCTATCCATCCATCCATCCAGCTATCTACATTCTACTGCTTCTGTTTCTCTGGAGAACTCTGATTACTACTACTATTTTTATTCTTCTATAATTATCCTCAATGTTTAATACATATACTTAAAAAAAGATTAAATCTAACCAATTTTTTACTGTCCTCCCAAAATTTTAAGGACTTTAAAAAACTTCTAACCCTGACCATCTGTCCCATTATCATGTTATTATTCTCATGTTTTCGTTATGCTTTTTAAAACAATTCCATACATTTAGTAATTATCATCATTATGATTTTCATAATGCTTAGATTGTGTACATTTACTTTTTCTGTTCACTTTTCTCTTTAATCCCCAATTTCCTTGATTTTATTGGCATTCCTTTTGAAGTGTGTTTTATAGCAGCTCGGTGAAGGTCTATGATTGGTAAACCCTCAGTTTTTCTCTGAAGATGCCATTATGTTGTCCTCCCCTCTAAATGAGGGTATAGGATTTTGAGTTGACCAGCATATTATATCAGCACCATGAGGATATTAGTCCTTTCTTTTTTGTTTGCTATCGTGACTTCAATGGGATATATGCTAACTGACAAATCTTATTCCTTTGGAGATAATCTGCATTTGCTCTCTAGATTATTTTAAGATTTTGTTTTCTTTTTCTATTTGGTCTCTATAAGTTTAACACGGATCTTTCCATGTGTGAACTTATTTTATCATGATTATTTTCCTTAATTTGTGAACCCCTATCTTTCACCAATACTGGAGAATTTTCAGTATCTCTTGACCATTACTCCTCCTCATTCTCACTCTTTTCAACTTCTGGAACTCCTCACAGACTTACATTTTCACAATCTGCATTCTCTGTCTCTTAAGTGCCTTTTATATTTTACCATGTTGGTCGCATTCTGGGAAATGTTTTCTCTTTTCATCTGCTACCAATATGTTGTTTGGTCCTCCCATTCAATTTTTAATTTTAATTACTATATTTTTCAGTTTTAGAAATTTTATCTGTCTCTTTTACAAATTTCCATAGTCTTTAGTTCCTCTTCCATCAATCTTTTCAATTCATTCTTTTAACATTTTAATAATTTAAACGCTTTCATTTTATATTCACTTTTAAATTTTTCGATAATCTCAGGGTCGTGTTAAGGACTTTACCTACCTATCCTCACTCCTACTTGATTATTTATATTGTATCTAAAGACTAGTTTTCTGCATCTTCCTAGATGCTCTAGAGGTTTCAATAGCCAGGACTAGTACCCCCTCCATTAATGTCTCAGCTTGGAAAGTCTTCTACCATATGAATGGTATAAATTTGGACTTCAATCCATAGGCTTGTGATATTAGCATTTTATGAGAGACATTTTTCACAATGAGGGCATAAAAAGAAACAAGGCTTCTCGGAATGTTCCTGAACTGGAAGTCATGAGTGTTCACTGGTGAAAACAATTATTCCAGAGTCTCATGTTTTTACGTACTTTCAGTCAGAGACTTCTCCTCTTGTAGGTTCAAGGTGATGGCTGGGATGTCATCTCTCCCTGCCTGGTATTTAAAATCCCAGCCCCTAGACATTAGGAACTATACTTATGTTCCAAATTCATTGAGCTACCAAGGTGCCAGCTCTAGAGTGTGCCATTTTTTTTTTTAACCTCTCTCTGTATTTTTAGATTAAAAATTTTTCTTATGTTGTATTTTTTATATTTGAGAGAGAGACAGAGAGAGAGTAGGGGAGGGGTAGAGAGACAGAGACAGAATCTGAAACAGACTCCAGTCTCCGAACTGTCAGCACAGGGCCCAACGTGGGGCTCGAACTCACGAACCATGAGATCATAACCTGAGCCAAAGTCAGATGCTTAACTGACTGAGCCACCCAGGTGCCCCTAGATTTCCTTTTGTTGCTTCTTTCTAAAGTGAAGTATGTATTAAATTTGGGGAGTTATAATTTATTTAGCATTTCTATGAATTTCTAACATCAGGATGGATCTGAATTAACTCAGGCTGCATGTTGTCAGAAATCTTTGGCTTTCCTTTCTAGTGTCCGTAATTTCTATCAGCGTTTTTCTCCCTACTGATCTGCCACATAAGAGAAAATTTACAAAAATTTAGTTTATTCCTTAGACTCTTGACCCTAAAGCAAGAGAAAGCTCCTTTTGAGGTTTCTATGGGTATCTATTTTCCACATGTTAAGGAACAAACACTGGAAAGTCACTTGCAACAGCAGTTTATCAGTTTATGTATTTATTAGAATCAAGGTTAAAACTTTAAACTTAATTAATTTTTAGGTATATTTCTTGCTATAAAATAGATGCATTTAATTTATTTTATTTATTTATTTTTGAGAGAGCGACAGAGACAGAGAAAGAGAGCTCACACATGCAAGAGTGAGGGAGAGGCAGGGGTGCCTGGGTGGCGCAGTCGGTTAAGCGTCCGACTTCAGCCAGGTCACGATCTCGCGGTCCGTGAGTTCGAGCCCCGCGTCGGGCTCTGGGCTGATGGCCCAGAGCCCGGAGCCTGCTTCCGATTCTGTGTCTCCCTCTCTCTCTGCCCCTCCCCAGTTCATGCTCTGTGTCTCTCTGTCCCAAAAATAAACAAACGTTGAAAAAAAAATTAAAAAAAAAATTAAAAAAAAAAAAAAAAAAAGAGTGAGGGAGAGGCAAAGGGAGAGAGAGAAATCCAAAAATACTCTCCGCTATCAGTGCAGAGCCTGACACTGAGCTCAGTCTCACAAATAGTGGGATCATGACCTGAGCTGAGCTCAGGAGTCGATGCTGAACCGACTGAGCCACCCAGGCACTCCTATAATATATATTAGACATTCCCCTCATCTCTGTAGTTTATCTAAAGCCTACATCTTGATTATACAGCACTGTTCTTTACTATTTCACTATCCTTGTCTCTGTGGGGGAAAAAATGCATGACTTACAAACTGCTTTTATTTTCTTCTGTATTTTATACTATTTTTTTTCCAGAAATGCCTGGAAAAGACCATGCTAAATATTTTTAGAATTATGACTCCCTTGAATGATGTATAATTTTAGCAAGAAACAGAACTTGAACTTGGAGAATAAAAACACACACAGTATACTGGGGTTGAAGCCCAGTATAAATTCTTCTATTCCTAATGTTCATTCTAGTGAAGCTCAGACTGAATGCTGAGACTAATTGAGAAAGGGGATCCTGGGCTAGAGGGTATTAATGAATATTGTTGGTATGTGGGTATGAGAGAGACAGACACAGGCAGAGAGAAAGAGGAAGCTTCAGACAACGACTGCAGGGTGGACAAGAGGGGACTGAAGAGAGGAAGCTTTCTGTTGCCAGAGGAAATGAAAGAGTGATTCATTTTTTTAAATGCAAGATACCCATGGAAGGTGATGACTGCCTACATGGGAGTATATATGACACAGCACACTGCACTGACTTAGACCAAGGGAGTGAGACAGGAAAGGAAGGAAGATGACATTTCAGAATAGGTGAGACTGTGCGATTATTGCTGTGTGATGATTCCTCATGATGTGTAAGAACCAGAACTATGGAATTTATTCTACATTACCCTTCTTTTCAATTGTTTTTGTTGTTATTGGAATGCACCAGATCCAAATGCATAGCATCTACGACCTTTCCAGTGGAAAGGGCAGAGGGCCTCCTATTTCAGGGCCACTGAAACCATGCCTGTTGCCTCTCTGGTGGTCATTCCAAGGATCCAGCATTCTGTGAAATCTATTTTTTCACCTACTTCTAAAACCTGATTTGGTTTATAACATAGGTTTTAAGTTCATCTATCATCTGGAAAGTTTTTTTTAAAAAGTTTGATTCTCTGTTCTTTTAGCATCTGAGGACTTTTTATAGCACCAAAGCAATTGAGATTAAAACAAAATAATTGGATCATCATATTCTCTTTTCTGACCAATGACGTATTTCCCTTCTTTCCTTGCACCCACCAATGAGAGGTACTACATGAAATGTTATCTTGGAGATTATGTGTAGGAAAACAAATGCTTTATAGCATTTTTCCCACCCAACACTAGCAGAAAAATCATACCTATTTTTTCATAATGTCTACTTTTCCCAAATACTTCATTTCAATATTTAAATACATGATATATACAAGACAAGTAGCTGTTAATCATTGCTTAGGGATATTCCACTATCATCTTTAAATGTATACAAACTCCACCTGCTTATTATTTAGTTAAGTGATCAACATTCCTCTCATATTTTCCTTCCAATGACAATGTGTGTATTTATAAATAGGTAGTTTTAAGTAGTTTTTAAAAAAGCGAAGTTACTTTAAAAATGCTGTCAGTTATGCTTTGTCGTTTTTTCTACCATTCATTTGTTTCTGTTCTTATGGCTTTTTTCTTCTCATATTATCTCACGTCCATCTCTTCACAGTCGTAATTGGTTGTTTTATTGCTTGTCTAACAGGCCATTTTTCTCCTCATATAAGTTCCTGCTTTGTTTCTTTGTCCTTCCTTTCTGATTCATTGAGAACATTTTTCCTTCTTTTTAGGGCTGGACTCCAATGTGTAAAGGACTCTTCTGATTTGTTACTTTTGAATTCTTTCATACATAAATAACAAACAATCACACTCTTCTGTATGTATCTATCACTCCAGCAATAATACCGACTCTTACATTTCTGTCATTCTAGTCCTATCTACGTAATTGTGCAATGTAATGATTGGCAAAAATGTTTAATTTCTAGTAAAATACAACTATGTTATCATGACATTAAAATGAAAGCTTCATTTATTCTGTTCATGAATCAAACTTTCTGTTTAGTCCAATAAACTTTCTGGGACAAATCTGTCTTCTTTGAGTTTGCTAAGAACCATTTAATAAATTATTCTCTTTAGAATTTATTTATTTAAAAAATTTTTTAATGTTTATTTATTTTTGAGACAGAGACAGAGACAGAGAGAGAGACAGACAGACAGACAGAGCACAAGTGGGGAAGGGGCAGAGAGAGAGGGAGACACAGAATCCAAAGCAGGCTGCAGGCTCCGGGCTGTCAGCACAAAGCCCAGTGTGCTTTTTGAACCCATGAACTGTGAGATCATGATCTGAGCTGAGGTTGGACGCTTAACCAACTTAGCCACCCAGGTGCCCCTAGCGTTTATTTTGTACTTTTTTAGACATTTAATTATTTTTATGTGGGATATGGAAGGAGAGAAAGAATGATGATAACAAGAAGACATGTTGTAAAGCATTACAACTCATCCCAGCTCTGTGTTTGAGGCTGGCTAGATTATCACATATAAGCATCAGTGTTGAGGAAAGTGAATATTTTGTGTCTGCATAAAAATGTCAGTCTTCTAGACATAAGGTGATAGTATTAAAATTGGGTGAAATAAAACAGCTCTTTAATAAAATAATAGTTAGAAGTTTATAAAGATGAAGTAATGACAATAGTGAGATTTTTATTGGTACAAATGAATGTAAATAGACTTGAAAGATATTAGTTAGAATGACATTCATTCATTCATTCCTGAGTGCCTACTATTTGCCAGGTACTGTGTTAGACGCTTAAAATGGTCCTGCGATAGGCCAAATGAAAATGGTGACCTTGGAAATTTGGGTCTTTAAAATAGAAGATTATGAGAAGATGGATAAATAGTTTAGATTAAAAAAAAAAACAGGTTCATTTTGAAAGGATAACTAGCCATAGGGAAGTTTCTGCAATAGTCGTATCACAATTTTGAATAAGAAATACTCAGAACATATGGTATTAGAGCTTATTCCAGAGGAACAGAAACAGTAGCAATTGTTGATGGAATATGATGTTTTCACTACGATCACTAAATAAACCTTCTAAGAGTGTAGTAAATGCATTTAATATCCCTGAGATCCTAGATACCTTTGTGCCCAGTATTAAATCACAACAAATATTGATCTGTTTCTCTAACACTAAATAGTTATGTGTATTTCATTCACAGTCAAATGTCCAATCAAGCTTTTTTTTTTCCTCAAAATTTTGATGTGAAGACCAAAGGGATTCAGAATATTTAATTCAGAACATTTTAACTCACCATGTGCTTCCTATGAAGTGTTTTTTAACCTTCAATAACCTACAATAGTATTATGAAGGTGTATCACATAACTTATTTACAAAATGTTGATGTATAATGAAGATTTGTCAGTATTGAAAATACACAAGATAACGTGCTATAATTGGAACCCCCAAATTCTGAAATATTAATTCCAAATTTATTTTGAACAATGACAGCAGTCAAAGGTTGCTTTGAAAGCAAAGGTTTCCATTGTGCTAAAAACAGTATAAGGAGTTTAGAAGCATATGATCTCATGTGTTTTGCAAAATGGACACTTTATAGTCAAACTTCACATATACCAAATTTGTGGGTAGCCGTAAGCAGCGGTGTTAATTTTCTGGGCACTTTCTTACTGATGATATTTGGAATAATAGTAATACATTTCCCTGTCCAGAGTCTTATGTTTGACTGTTTTTCTTCTGTGAGTTGGTGGCACAAAGCTGCTTGGCATCTGCAATAATTTCAAGGCCCTTATCAGTAGTGGGAAGTAGTGAGAGACTGAGAAAAGAATTCTGTTATGATTACAGCACACTGAATGTTTATTTTGGATATGATTTAAAAGGAGCCTTTGAAAATAATTCAAAATAAATATTCTAACTTACTAGGATTTTCCAGAGCTCATTTAAATTTGAGAAATTTAGTCTAGGTACTTACTCAAACAGATTGACCCACATTCTTAGTACGAAGCACTATTTGGTTCTTACCAGTTTTGTAGCTTCATGTGCAAGATCTTTGGCTTCTTGGGCAATTTTCTCAGCTTCATCAATAGAGTCCTTAATATTGCTGTAAGCATTGAAGGCTGCAGTGGCATTGAAGGAGATGTTTTTAGCTTCATCAAGGATTCTGTTGGGATTACCCCCAAAAAAGAACATCAGAGCAGTTGGTACCCAAATGAAGAACATTCTACTTATAACAAATAGGGCTTCCAAATGATCCCAGCCAGGACAATTATATTTCCAAGTCATCATGAAATATCTGCTTATTGTATTATATTGTAGTTGTCAATTTAAATTCATATTCCTAAATAATTCAGCTATGAAATACTACCAACATATTTTTTAATACCCACTCAAACATTTCTGCAACCTCATGCACCATGCAAACTGTGAGCAGTGAGATGATCCTTAACATCATTTGTAAGGCATGCTATACGTTTCAGAGCGCTTGTACCATATTACTGGAATGAATTTCACAAAATCTCTTTAGGATAGGTGTACTTCCCAGATGGATATAAATGAAGGTTAGATAGCTTGTGTCAGGTTACATGACTGACACATCACTAATTAAAAACTTGGAGCTTGTATCTGTGGACCTCTAACTTACTGCTCCATTCACTACCCTCCATGCAAAATTGGTAATAGTTTACTGTAAAATGAATTGAGTGTGAATTGTGTCCAGGGTCTTCAAACATGGATATTTTCCTTTGTGTCATGCATATTCAGTATTGGAATAGAACCTTACACATGTTATATATTAAATAACAGATTTATTCGAGAAAATTTTTCTTGGGGTTTACAGGACCTATATTTATATTATGATGACTCCAAAATTGTAGGGGAACATACCGCTTACACGTAGAAGGCTATTTATAGGTCAAACACACCTTGTCACTTGCCCCTCCCTCCTCTGACCCAAATAAGAGTCCTAGCCTATTACACAAGGGAACTATGTAGTGTCTCCCTGGAGTTTGAAACAGAAAAAAACAAAAAAGACTTAAAGACTATGTATGGGGCCACATTTTCAAAAGCCAGTCTTTTAACAATAGTTTTGATTTAATTAAAAATATAAAACTAGAATTTGAAATGGAATGTGTATTTACATATTATTATTTAAAATGCTAATAAGGCAACCACTGTGCTCTCTAATAAAGAATAAAAAATATTTTTTCTTAGCATAGCCTAGGGCTATGTTCACTCCCTACCAAGCCATATTTGAATCCACTTTTAACTCAGACTTTTGAAGCTGCTTCAGTGGAACTTTGCCCAGACCCTCCTAATTAGGCTTTTCCACAGAAAGACCGAGTAGCTCGTATGCTCATAATTAGAGAAATCAAGATTTCAAAGAGATTCTCTACCATTTCTGCGAGTCACAACTTTTGGACAAGCGTCAAGATACAAAGGCATTTGCGACAACAAATGACATACCCATCAAGGACAGCAGATGAGTCATTCAACTGAGCTGCATGGCTCTCAGCCTGGGACACCTTCTCAGCAAGGTTTCTGTCCTGTATTTCCTGGGAGAGGTCATCTATTTTATCTTTCAGCTCCTCAGACATGGGTGGCAACTTAGTTTGAATATCTTCAACGTACTGATGTGTAGAGAAAAGAGGGCATTTTAAGTGTGTGACTACAAGCCTCCAATCGGTTACTAATTTCTCTAGGAGATACAATTCCACACACTTACTTTTTAAAAAGAAATTTCAATTTTACTAACACAGCCAAAAGAGAGGACAGAATAACAGCTGTTATTTAATGAGAGGGATTAGGAAATATATGAAGCCAATTTACACCAAGAAGAACCTAACTATATTTTTCTAAGAAAATGCTACTTTGTAGGTATAAATGCATAAGTGGTCATCATTAGGATCTTTTAGATCATCTGTGTTTCTATTCCCATATACCACAGTGTCTACTGCATTAGGATATTAAAAGTTTGCTAATAGTTTACATTTCTCTTTCAACTAACATTATATAAATATTGAAGCAGATTTGAAGGGCTATCCTAGGAATAAGAAATACCCTTCATCACTGTGGGAAAAAATACAGGTTTGCGTGAGTGTTTATGAGTACCCTCTCATGTCTGTTGGGAGAACAGTGTGAAGTTTTAACTGTTGCCAAGAGCTAGGCACAAGCATAATGGAATAGTCCAAAAACAATTTGATACCCACAAGAAAAAAAATTAGGATTTGCTTATGTTACTGAGATTTTTTGATTGTGTCCTATTTATGAAAGCCTGTATCATTATTATTTTCTTTTCCCTTTGGGTTTTACCAAGTACTCACATCTATGACCGAGTTGATTTCATCTGCAAGACGGTTGGCTTCACTGAGTATGTCATTGCCTTCTTTTAAAGTGTTCTCAGTTTGTTGTTTGCCATTTTCGATAGCTTCCTTCTTTTTCTGTAGCACAGTAGGAACAAAACATCAAAATGCCCTTCGGAGGAAACCCTATCCGACCCTGTATTCTTTCTTGACTTCCTCGAGCTGCCTGAACATAGGCTTTGTGAACAAGGCACGTCGTGTTGACAATGAGAACAGATGGGAATGCTACAAACTACCTGGGCAGTCCTTTGAGAGTTATTTTATTTAAATCCCTATATAAGTACTTTCTTCCTCTCAGTGTGACAAAGTCACCCAAGAGAAGAAAAGTTATGTGATGTTAGCTGAGGAATTAAAGACTACATTTTAAAATTTTTGATTATTTTTTATTTTAGAGGGAGAGAAAGAGAGAGAGAGAGAGCATGAGTGGGGGAGGGGGGCAGAGAGAGAAAGAGAGAGAGAATCTTAAGCAGGCTTCATGCTGAGCATGGATCCTACTCCACAACCCTCGGATCCTGACCTGTGCCAAAACCAAGAGTTGGTCAACCAACTGAGCTACTCAGGTGCCCCTAAAAACTATTAACTTGTTTTTAATATTTATTTAACAAAATGTTTTTTCAATGTTTATTTATTTTTTGAGAGAGAGACAGAATGTGAGCAGGGGAGGGGCAGAGGGAGAGAGGGAGACACAGAATCTGAAGCAGGCTCCAGGCTCCAAGCTGTCAGCACAGAGCCCGATGTGGGGCTCAAACTCACAAGCTGTGAGATCATGACCCAAGCCGAAGTCAGACACTTAATTGACTGAGCCACCCAGGCACCTCAATGTTTATTTTTAAGAGAGAGACAGAGAGACAGAGACAGAGTATGAGTGGGGGAGGGTCAGAGAGAGACACACACACAGAATCTGAAGCAGGCTCCATGCTCTGAGCTGTCAGCACAGAGCCCCATGTGGGGCTCGAGCTCAGAACCGTGAGATCATGACCTGAGCCAAAGTCAGGGGCTTAACCGACTGAGCCACCCAGGCGCCGTCCCTAGAAACTATTTTTAAAGCAAGATCAATACCCATTTTAAACTTGTGTAAGTGCAAGTGCTGAATATGTATTACTGAACATGTGGTAGTACCCTGAATTACATTGGAACTAGACGTTACATTCCAGAATGCAGGGCCAAAGGAGTATTCTGTGAGCATAGACATAAGCAGATTTATTCTATGGGAGTTCGGTAAAAATTGGAAGAAGTGAGATTTTTAAGGGGACTTAGGGAAAGTGCTTTTCAAAAAAAGAGAAATGAACACATGGAAGAATAAACTTAATGGGCTGTTCCATGAAAAGAGAGCAAGCTCTCATTTTTCCTTGATACTGATAGCTTGTCTTAAAACTACATGAAACTGATTCCTAGCCTAGAAGGATAAAATTGACGACAGAGACCTATTGTTATTTTTCTATTTGGAGCAAACATTTGTGTATATGTTTTTCTTTATACATCTCACTCATTCTCCCAAACACTTGTGCATTTAACTGCATCAATTTTAAACCTCTGCCATTTATGTTGTTATATAGATAATAATGCTAGTTTTATATTCATTTATGTCTCAATATGTGCCAGGTAGTTTATAGGATTTTCTCAGTAAATTCTATACTAACTCTACAGGTCCTGTGTTTATCACCTTTTAGAAGAATAGGAACTTGAACAAGTGATTTATTCAAGGTCACACTACCTGTGTAGTTAAGGTTTGAACCTGGTCTACCTGATGAAGAAGCCGAGGTCTTGAGCTATGAAAGGACTGTCACTCCTATTATAGAAATCATTTGCCTTATTTGCACTGGGATAGCACTGATTTCATACCTTTCTCCCCCCTTCTCTTCACCAACCACGTAAGTCCACTGCCAGTCCCTATGTCTTGTTCCAATTCTCTGCTGCTGTAGTTCCCTCCGTGATGTGCTCTCGCTCAGTTCTTTGCCTTGTTTCCTCCCCCACGCTGTTTCTGGTCACTTCTCTGATCACCTATCTAAAACAGCCGCCATCTTCATCCCAATTATTATCTATATACCACAGCAATTACAAACCAGATTCAGGGAATAGCCTGCCTATGTCGGGATCCTAGCTCTGCCCACTCACAAGCTATGAAAAACAGGGGCGAGTGATTTATGTAGCCCCAGATAAAAGGTTTAGTCCCTTGCTTCTCAAAATGTGGGCCATTAACCAGCAGCATCAGCATCACCTGGAAAGGTATTAGAAATAGATAATCTCATCGCCTTTTCAAGAACTACCAACTCAGAAACTGTACTTTAACAAGAACTCCAGATGATTTACATAGTAAAATTTGAGAGGAATTGACTTACAACACTGCCTGGCACACAGCAGACACAATGTAATCGTTAACTATTATAATTACTTCATTTTGGTCCTCCTCTTAGCACTCATTTGTCTGAATTATATTCTACAGGGTGGCCACAAACCATAGAATCATAGATAATGGTATTTTTTTGTATAGATTGAACCATCTTGATTGCCCCTCCTGAGAGTTGCGAAAAGCCCTGTTACTTAGTGCAAATCGGTGACGCCACGCCCTCATAAGATGCATGTACAATACAGGGAGCAGTAGAAATGAACAGCCTGTTGAACTACGTACAACTGAGGAAGCACAACATATTGACTACAGGTGCGATATCGCTGAACATATCACTTATTATGTATACTAGTCCATGCTCCAGACTTTGTGTCTATATTACACACTTGTTTATTGGCTTAGGGATTATCTCCCTCTCTATAATATAAATTCCATAAAAACAGTCTATATGCATCAAAGTTGATTGCATCTCTACTTTTAACTTCTAATTAGATCTTAATTCATTCCAGAGCTCTGTAAATTTAAAACCTTTTTGGGTGAGGTGGAAGGCTTAAGAGCCTGCAAAAGCTATAGTCCTCTCTGTCTAGCAACTAACTACTTTCTTTTTTTTTTTTTTTTAAATTTTTTTTCAACGTTTATTTATTTTTGGGACAGAGAGAGACAGAGCATGAACGGGGGAGGGGCAGAGAGAGAGGGAGACACAGAATCGGAAACAGGCTCCAGGCTCCGAGCCACCAGCCCAGAGCCTGACGCGGGGCTCGAACTCACGGACCGCGAGATCGTGACCTGGCTGAAGTCGGACGCTTAACCGACTGCGCCACCCAGGCGCCCCATAACTAACTACTTTCTTTGCAATCCTTCCTTTTGCAGTTTCCTAATGGTCGATTTAGGGACAGACTGTTCAATACATGTTCCCTCGCGTAACTGAATTGCTCACATTCTTGATGTGACCCAGGCACACGGTCCTCTCCGCCTTCTCTCCATCGCTGCAAGTGCCCTCTGATCCCGTGCTCCAGAAATTTGCATTCAGAGCCCCTCTGATCTAGCTCCAAATGCTGTTTCCAGAGCTATCTTCTACTACACACTTCTGTAGCTCGGCAGTGAGCTTCACTGTTCTGACATTTCCTAACACCACCGTGCACTTCCAGAGCTCTGTGTTGGGGCTCATGTGACCCCATCATTTCTCTCAGTCTCAGCTGAGAGAAATGCCATCATTTTTTGTGCGTGTGACTCTTTTGCTGATATTCCTAGCCTATATTAATCTCAGAATTATATACTGTGAAGCTGCCTGAATGTTAAGTTCTACGAGGCCAGGAATCATTCCTATCCAGTCTCGAACACCTCTGTTACCAACGGCACCTTGCTGAGGTAGGTGCCTGACAGGCATTGTAGATCACCACTGGCTATTTTCCAAGCCTTATACTACATTATTTCCTAATACCAAATGAACTCTCCAGTTTATATGAACCACTCACAAATTTCCCCAAATGTAACTTTAATCCATGACTCCAATGTTACAGTGGCTTCTGATAGTTTCCAGGATAAACCCCAAATTCCTTAACTTGATCATAATGTACTTGGTCTTTTATTACTCAAGTTCTGGACCTCATCTGTCTTCTCTGGCTTTCCATCCCCTGTGAAGTCATCATTCTAATCCTATCAAACCGCTGAATTTTCTCCCAAATGTTTTATATTTTCTTTTTCCTCTCCATATCTTTGCTTGTGGTTTTCCCTATTTCTGGAATATTCTTCCTTTTCTGCTTCGACTCACTTGTGCTTATCATGCAGGACTCAGCACACATATCATGTCCTCTATGAAGTCCTCCTTAACCCAGGGGGTGATTTAGATGCCCTCTCTTTGTTTAGTTTCATGATGTTACTGCAGTGCATGAAGTGACTTGTGTGTACTTCCCACTAAACACAAGTCACCTGAAATCATCAGAGATGGTGTTTTATTCTTTACTTCAATGGTTCTCAAACATAAGGCTACATCTGAATCACTGGAGGCATTTTTAAAACACAGGTGGCTGGGTGCCACTCTCAGTTTCTGAGTTGACAGATTTGGGGCGGACCTCAAGAATTTGTATTTTTAACAAGTTTCTAGTTGATGCTGATGTTGCTGTTCCAAGAATCACACCATAAAGACCAGTGCTTGATCTAATCGACATTTGTTTGGCACATTTATTGAAATTAGTAGGGGCTTAGTAAGTGTTTTTAACAATACATGCTTATCTCCTTAAAATAAATAACATTGAGTTGTGTCTTAATTATAGCACCTTCTTTGTGAACACAGGCACAATTTGTCTATTTAAAACACAGCTCATGGGGCACCTGGGTGGCTCAGTCGGTTAAGCCTCCGACTTGGCTCAGGTCATGATCTCACAGTTCGTGAGTTCGAGCCCCGCATCAGGCTCTGTGCTGACAGCTCAGAGTCTGGAGCCTGCTTCAGATTCTGTGTCTCCCTCTCTCTCTCTCTGCTCCTCCCCTGCTCACACTCTGTCTCTCTCTCTCAAAAATAAATAAGCATTTAAAAAAAAAAAAATAAAACACAGCTCATTATTCAATTGAACGGATACAATGTGTCAGTTGTTCTCAAACCAGTATACACATCGGATTAATCTGGGGAGAGTTTTAAAATATGAACCCCAAACCAAGTCCAGACTAACCAACTCAGACTCTGGGTAGGAGCTCAGGGACCCTGTCTTTTAACAAACTGTTCAGTTGATTCTCAGTCAGTTGGTGTAGCAGGAAGCTTGGTAATTAACCTAATGAGCCCTGGCAATCTTAAGTAAGCTGTGCCTTACTCATGTTAATTTCATCAGTTTATCTATTTACTCCAGTAAGTTTTTAACAAGCCTTTAGTTAAGCATGACACATAAAATGAAAATACAAAAAGGACCACTTAGAATCGCAATACTGACTACATAAGCTCCGGGCATCTCTAGGGGTGCCCAAGAATGATGGCTCCTGGTTTTAAATATCACTAAAAGGACGGAGTAGCTGAAAGGACCATTTACTGCACCACTATAACTCTTCTTGAAATACTTCCCAAATGCTTATTATGCTTTCCACACAGGTAATTTTAATTTCTTAAACTGTTGCCATAAAATGGAGAGGTGCACCTCCGGGTAAGTTACACCACTGGTGTGTCCCCGAGCAGGATGAATCATGTCAGCACTGGGGATAGGACGATAGCCCGACATCCTGCCTCACAAGATGGCACTTTTTCTTTAATATTTCCAGCATGTCAGTAGACTCCAAATTGGTTAAGATTAGATACCTCAGTTAGGAAAAAAGTGAGCCTTCTCCATCTTCCATCAACATGACAAGGGTGAATCCCAGAAAAAAAAAAAAAAACCTTCAAAAAATTAATTCATCCTCTTACTTCTTACTCTAAAGGAAAATGGAAAGAAATGAGATGGAAAAAAATATCCAGATTTGTTTTATTCAACTGCCATGCCACAAACATTTTTGAAAGCATCATATATGCCAGAGAGTGTTCAGTTATAATGAAGGTGAGATTATACACTAGAAGAGAAAGAGATTTGCCGCTGTTTTCAGATCTGTTGGGGTCAAATACTTTGAAAACAGCAAAGGAAGTTTTGTTTCTGGGGAGAAGTTGTTGTTTAAATGCCTAATACAGTTTGCACCATCATACGTGCTGAATTTACTATTGGGAAAAGTGATCAAGTTGTCATGGTAAGTATTAAGAAAGATAAAGAAGGAACAGAAGGGAGGAAGGAAGGAAGAAAAAGGAAGGCATTGAGCGACGGAGGGAGGAAGAAAAGGAAAAATCTATTCTGGCTCTAGCCTCATAACCTCTCTAAAAAAGGCAGAAGGTGCCCATCATTTCTTGAGGAGAAAATCATCTCTTGTCGGTGAGGAAAAAGAGGGAAAAATATAACTCAGACGTGATATGTTCATGTTAGTCCCTGTTAAAATATCATTTGCATGGAACACATTGCAAAGGAAAAGGGAACCAAAATCTTTCCCAAGCACTGGACTCTCAGTGTGCCCAGATTCCATTAGGAAATAAGTTGGCACTTTTGTGACCCTCAGTAGTTAGATGTCTAAACAATGGTTTGTGGATTAGATTGCATGGGTTACAAAACCATATGAGATTGGTACTCAAAGATACCTTGGATGCAATCACATAAAATGCACTTATTGTGTAGTTTGAAGTTAGAGACTTTAACTGACTTGTCCAAGGCATATTTCTAGTTAGTGACACAGTCATCATTAAGATCAAGGTCCCCTGACTCCCAGGAAAGAGTTCCTTCCACTGTACACACTGTCCTTAAAACCTTCAATACTTTGTTATCTAATTTTATTTGAGTCTATGTCAATGGTCCTTGATTTTTTTTTTTTTTTAAAGGATCATTTCTGGTGTGCCTGGGTGGCTCAGTCAGTTAAGTGTCTGACTTTGGCTCAGGTCATCATCTCATGGTTCCTGAGTTCGAACCCATGTTGGGGTCTGTGCTGACAGCTCAGAGCCTGGAGTCTGCTTCAGATTCTGTTTCCCTCTCTGTCCCTCCCCTGCTCACCTTTGCTCTTGTGTGTGCGCACGCGCTCGCTTTCTCTCTCTCTCTCAAAAATATAGTCATTAATTTTTTTTAAAAAGGATTATTTCCTGATCTGCTTCTTAGAAGTCTCCTTTCAGAGTTGTTCTTGATTTCTGTAAATGTGCATCAACTTGACTTTTCCAGCTATGTTCAATCCCTGCCCCATCCAACCCAGCCCTATAGATTCAAATGAGAATCCCTAAGACTCACCTCCAAAGCAGTCATGTTTTTCTGATTTGCTGCAGATAAGCGATTAGCCTCTCTGATTTTATCGGTGGCTTCTCTCAACAGGTCCCAAGCAGCATCCACTTTATCTTTGTTGTCTGCCAGTATCGCCCGGATATCCTTCTCTGCTTTTTCATTCTTCTCTCGGGACTCTCCAAAGAACTTCTTCACCTTCTTCAGAAGGCCTTCTGCAGCCCTGCAGTCACCCCCGCCCAGTAACAGACAATAAGCCCTTGTCACTGCCTCATGGTTTATTGGTATTAAATAGCAATGCTAGTATTAAATCAATGGAAAATAAGACGATATTTAAAGCAGACTGACTGTGTACTAAATCAAGATGAAAATGGGTACCTGAAAAGTGGCAAGGCCATTTATAATTAATATGAAAGCACACAACATACACGCATTTAAAATGTGTTAGTAATATAGCATTTTCAACTGGAAAGAGTCTCATGTTATTTTCATAATCTGACTGATGAAGTAAGTTTTATGGTTTGCTTCACATACAAAAAAAAAAGTCACCTGATTCACCATAGTGGTACATTTTCTCTGTTACTTTGGATATAAGGTATGAACATTGATATATTTGGTTAAAAACTGTTAGCAGAACTGTGTTATTGACATGCTAATATGGCATCATGATGTTGACCTACTTTTCTTTTTCTTTCAACTGAGTGATCTGGGAGTTTCCTGAATTTAACTTAATGGTTTTCCTAAAGTGATAATATTGCCCTTATGAAAGGCAAACTACTTGGAAAACAGTAGTTCTCAAACTAACAGCCATTATAATCTCCTGGAGTGCCTGTCAAAACTGATTGCTGGCCCCCATCCCCAGATCTCTGGATTCAGTAGGTCTGCAGTGAGGTTTAATACTTTGTATGTCTAACAAGTTCTCAGGTGTTGCTGATATTGTTGGCTTAGTATATATTACTTAAATATTAATAACACCATCACTTTGAAGTTAGCGGACTATAAATGTAACAATGATTTTTTTTTTTTCCTGAGTGTGTGGTCACAGAGTTCATTTGCATTAGTAAAATCACTATTGCTATTTCCAACCTCAAATTTTCAGCCCTTATTTCAAGGTATTAGGCATTTATTATTTGACGACCCTTCTATTCAGCATCTCCTAAAATGACAAAATGTATAGAATGGGCTGCTAAATTCATAATTATCCAAAGATATTTTTATTAACACACGCAAAAAAAAAACCCTTTGATGTTTAGAAATCCCTAATACAGGCAATTAATAAAGCAAGCCCATTAGCCTAATTGTGTAAGGGACAGCAACCCAAAAAAGATCATTTATTTGATTAAACATAGGCAAAAACATACTTTTAATCAATTTTAGAGCAAGACAAATTATTACTAAGTGGAAAATAAAATAGCATCTTCTTCTACTTATAAGTGTGATGAAAATTTTAGAAAATTGTAAACAACCATTTGAAAAATTCAGTTTATCAAGTAAAAAAATAACAGAGTATCTACTCACACTAACTCATCTTCGGCAACTTCCTTTTGTTTATCAAGATTTTTCCTCCTCAGTTCAGTCATCATCTGATCAATCTCTTTCTGAAGCCCTTGCAAATTTCTCTCAAAGTCCTGGTCTTGAATTCCTAGAGTTTCATTTAGTCTCACAGCTTTTTCATTTACAGCTGCAGGGGGTAAAACAAATTTTGTAAATTAGTAAACAAAAATGCCACATGCAAAAATGGCACCAAGAGTCTGCTCTTCCCCACCATCTCCAAATGAAATGTAGTTTGCCATGAGTGTTCCTGCTGGTAACAGGGAGGTAGTTAATAACAATCCATACCAATAAGGGAAAGGTGACATATTTCTCCATTTTATATTTCTTTTGGGAGGCACAGTCCTTAAAGGAGGGTGTCTCTAGTTCCCAAGGAAGAAAATGCAAACAAAAAAATGGTTCCAACCCTTTCCAGGGAAGAGGTAAGCAATGATACATGTAGCATTCCCTTTGGAAGAGGAAAGCACAAAATCTGTACAGCCGAGAAGACACAATCACATTCAGTCCATTTTAAAATCCTGAGTAGGGAAAAACTATCAGTGAGGAGATCTCTGAAAACAAACCTGCCCTTGTACTTCTGCACAGTTCTGTGCTCATTTGGTGGAAGGAATGAGGGAGGAAGCACTGGTCTTGGGACAAGGGCTACGGATTAGGGCTCAAAGCTACCTTCTAGCAATAACATCCACTGTAAGCGTCTGTGTTTATTAAGCTTTAAATAAAGTTCAAACTGTGCTGTTCAGAATCTTAGGATTCCCTAGGTGCTCCAGGTATTCTACACATGATGTCTATTCTGTCAAGTGTCTATTTTATAGGTTAGTGTTCTGGGCAAGATTTCATTTGAAAAAAAGAATTCTATGTCGGATAAAAGTTTGAAAAACCGGTGCGTTGAAACATTTATGCAGTTCTACCCATTAGTTTTAGGCCAACTTCTCTTGAAGTGTGTTTTATGGCATATTAACTTAACAAGTTTAAAGGAGAGGTTTTCTCAAACTCTTGTGTGCCAAACCTTATTTCTATAATATTACCTGTGAACATCCTTAGAATGAGGTTCTTGGGTTGGCTAAGAGACATTTTCTACTATTCAATGCTCTATCTTAAGATGCATTTAGGACATAAAGAATTCTGAAAATTCATTTATATTCTTGGAGAAATGTTTCTTATTGAAACTGGTTGGAGCTGTATTCAGAGTTCCAACGATAGTATTCAGAGTTCCTGAAACAGGTACACATAGGCCAAATAGAGCAGCCATGAAGGGTGTGACATGAGCCATGAAGGGTGTGACAGTGGTTCTGAAATGTGGTCCCCAAACAAGCATCATCAGCCTCACCTGGGAACTTATTAGAAATAGAGATTCTCAGGCCCTGTTCCATATCTACGGAGTTTAAAATTCTGAGGGTAAGGACCAGCAATCCATGTTCTAACAAGCCCTCTAGGGGCTTCAGATGTATGCTAGAGTTTGAAAATCATGGTTTAGCAGAAGGAATTGAGTTTTAACCTTTTATTTATCCTTCCAAAATGCATCTTTTGAATTCTCTTTTATTTTTTATTTATTTTGAGAGAGAGAAAGAGAGAGTGTGTGTGCATGTGAGATGGGGAGGGGCAGAGAGAAAGGTAGTGAGAGAGAAAATCCCAAGCAAGCTCTGTGCTATTAGTGTGGAGCTGGACGCTAGGCTGGATCTCATGAACCAAACTGCGAGATCATGACCTGAGCTGAAACTAAGAGTCAGACACTTAACTGATTGAGGCACCCAGGCACCCCAAATTCTCTTTTCATGATAAATGGATTTGGTTAGAAAGTTGCTGCAGTCAACTCCTTATTCTGATAGCCATGATTTAATCTGTAGAACAATTTAAGTCAGGTGCTTTAAAGAACAAATATGGTCATTCCTAGCCTTGTGGTAGAAATTATTGCACATGTGCTGTTTTCCTAGAAGTTAGTGAGGGTGGCTCTTTCTTGGTCAACTACTTAACAGTCATACTTTGAAATACACCAAGGAAACTTCTCAAGATTCCACCACTACTGTTGCTAAGTTATCACCTAGGCTTTATTGTGTTTGTGAAGGAACCACAGTGACCATGGACTGATTAATTGGAAAGTTCCTTCATCCAGCAGGCTTTGTGAGAAATATGCCAGAATGCCAATGATTAAATGTAAGGTTTATACTTCCTACATTTCAAGGAAGACAGTAGATTGACCTTTCCCTATGGTGCATCTCCTCCTTTGGTCTGAGTGCATGTCTGTCTGTATGTTGATTTTAACTAATTACATTATATAACTAAACACTGACTCATTTGCATTCAATTTTTTTTTATTTTAATGAAAGAGATAAATTCCACTTTTCAACTTGACAAAGTTTTTTGTTTTTCTTTTATTAAGTGAATATATAAGTGAGCTTTGATTCGAGATATTTTTGGAATTTGATTGAATTTAGCTTCTGGACTTAGGTGGCTGTAAAGGATTAAATATGAGATACGCCTCACTTGTGGTCTATTCTCAAAGTTAAACTTCTCCAGGGAAGAACTTGCTGGAAAAATGAGAGAGAAAAGGAAAAGACAAAGATTGCTGTACCTTTTGGAACCATGAATCATTTCTTTTAAGTGAAAGTAATATGTAAGCAACTAGAAGAAATTATTAAGGCACAGCAGCTGCTTTAGTAAAATGATATTGTATTAAGAAAGGAAGCATCATTTTAATAGAAGAGATATGATTGCTTCACTGCTTTTACATGTGGAATTTGGAAATTCTCTGAATATTTTTAAGCTAAAGATGAAGATGTTATTCAGTCTCTTTTTCAAAGGTATGCACTCTCAGTTTAGTACATTTTCAACAGAATTGAAAATAACTGTAACATTAATATATCTCTTAAATTTATTTACTTATTTCTACTTTATTTCAAAGGGAATTTTAAGTAGTTTTGAAGTCTCTTTAAAACAAGACAAAATTCTCATAAAAGGAAATGGGGTAAAGATAAAAAATAATGTAAATCAGAAGACATATTAACAGTATCTTAGTAGCCAAAGTAGCAAGGGATTATAAAGGATAACTTAAGAAGTAAACAGTATCTGCAACATACAAATAGATTAATTCTTCAGGAGAAACAAAGTTGTTTTTCACACTGAGCCTAAAAAAAAAAAAATCTTCTGATGGATAAATTTATCATGAATGACAAATACAATTGTGACCTGTGAAATAGGAAAGAAGGTGTCTAGCATTTCTTAAGTCCTAATATGTCAGAGCATGTATATAACATGCGTATATGTACATATATATATCACTCATTATTCTAATAATGGAATAATATGGAATAACATATAGTATATTTGTGATATAATCAGGAGTCCTAGCAAAGTAGATTTTAAACTATGGTGAAATAAGAATGCCTTAGATGAATGGACCCTGATTATCTATGAAGAGGCCAGGACTTATAATGGAAGATAGGGTGAGTAAGGTATTCTATCTATCTAAAAATAAAACTGAAGTAGACAAATGCCAGGCTAAAACATTTGCTTTTCCCACAGCAATTTATTGTCACTAATAAAGCCTAAAAGTACTGTTATTATCCACAATTAGTGTAATTCTAAGAGGAAAAATGAGTGTGTATAACTTACTTAAGGCTTTTGATGAGTTTCCTTTTTTTAAAAAGATTCCTGAACTGCTAAGACTTAACAGCACATATAAACATCTCAGGATTTAGTTTACCTCTGGCATATTCAAATTTTAATTTTCATAAAATTTTAACAGTTGGATTAATTTTGCCAAAGTTCTTTTATAAGGGGCTGTGGTTATTATTTTTGTTATCATTTACATTAGCACCCACTGGAAGAAGGGAGCAATGTCCACACTTCTCTCAGGTACAGATCACAGCTATCCCACCTGGCACTTCACATGAATTAGAAAAAAATGTGTCCTGTCTGGACAGACAGGACCTGAGTGTCTGACTGACGCACACTGGAGAGAATGGGAGACACCTATGGGGATACATAACCCTTTTCTCTAACGGATAGATTGTGGGTGATGAGCAAAACCTGGACTAAATATCGTCTCACTCTGCCCCCTGTTGGTGCCTTTGTCCTGTGCACAAACTGGCTGGTGGGTGCAACGCAGGGAAAATGAATTAGCGGTGCTAATGTTGGTTGGAGTCTATTGAAAACATGTACTAGCATTTACTCTTAGGTATGAATATTTGATTGAAATGATTTCAAAATAAGTTTCCACGATAGGCTGCTAAGTATTGAGTGGTTGAGATTGAGGTATAAGGAAAAGGAAAGTTACTGGGGTATTGACCATTGCCTTCATGGATCCAAGCAGAAGGAATGTTTTGTGTGTGTGTGGTGGGGGAGGGGGTAGGGAGTGCTGGCTGGAGAACATTTTAAGTAGCATTAATGGAAAATAAAACCAGGGAAAGCACAATAACTCCATCTAGCAGAGGATAAACCATAATGAGTTAATTAAGAATTTTCCAGTAGAATGTTCCAGATCCTGACATGTTTTGCCTCAGATTATTTGCCTCAGACTAAAACTCTGTTGCTTCCTGCAGTGGGAAATCTTTGGGAGTTTCGGTCTCTTCTTAGCCAGTGATTCCTAAGAACTACCTGTCAGCATCTGCCTTAAAGTTTATCCCGTGTCCTGATTTATTTGGCTATATTACAAAGCAAAATATCTAAAATACACCGTAGAGCAATAAAAATGTTTTTTTTAGAGAAAAAAAACCCCATGTTTCCTCCTTTCTAAGTATGCATGCATGTTTATTTTATATTAATATATACTGAAGATCTAGTTTTTTTGTTAAATCTCTTTTTCTCATCTGGGCTTTAGCCCCAAAATGGCTTCCACTTTGATCTTCAGTCAGATTGGTAGATGCCAAGAACCAGCTCCTAGAGAATTATGGACTAAATGCAGTGTAGCTTCTGGTAAGGTAGCAAATCCAAAAACCAAGCACCAGATGTTCATTAAAAACAGCACCAAGTAGTTTAAAAGCCATTTTGAGAAATTAAAGTGCTGCTTTAATGTACTGAGTAGAATGTTAAAATTAGCTTTTTAAAAAAGTTAACAATCTCTTGGTTTTGAATACAAACAATAGCAAGGCATAAGTTATCTATTTGTTCTTTAATCAGAATAGCCATTCCTCAAAAATTAAAGCATTCCTAAGGGACCACATTTAATTTTCCATGACTCTGCACTCATGATTACTAATTCGCTGTTGTCCCTAATTTAACACTGTAGATTGCAGACTCTCAGCAGACAACGCCCTTGAATATATCAACCAAAATACTTTTTAAACCTGACCCTCAGACTGATAAATGTTATCTGTTACTGGAGAAATTCCAGTCCTGTGTAATCCCTTTTTCTATTTTTCTGTTGGGAGACATAATGATTAAATTAAATGATTCTAATACCTTCTGCATCCTGGGCAAGCTCCTTAATGAATTCTCCTAAGGAGTCTGCTCTCCTGTTGGTCCTCTCAGCATCCTGTCCAGTTTGCTCGCCATCTGCTGTCACTTTGGTCGCCTAATGATCCAAATTCAGGAAAAGCATAATTAATTGAGATGATGAAGCTCCAGCTAGATAAGCGCCCACTGGCTACATTTTCTTTCAAATATTATTCCGAGCCAAAGGCAATCGATAAATTATTGATCAGATATACTGGAAATGACACCCTGTGCTCAAGTACACAATTAAACTTTATTACTTCTTCCATTAAATGGAAATCAGAGAGCTGTATTTGGTCTTTTTAAAACCCTTGCTGTATGCAATGAAATAAAAGAAGCGATAAAACACAATTATTTTTGAAGTATCTTTAAGGTACAGTTGCCAAAAGTCTTTAATGGATTCTTCAACCTCCACATGTTGCAGTTTTGTCCATATTTTATTTACTGAAAAAGCATGGAGTCCAGCAATGATCTCTTGTGGAGACACAGGCAGTCTGTCTCAATAAGCTTGATCCTATAGATGCAGTTTAGATCAATACATTAATTAAAGAAACAAAGAGGGAGAAATGCTTAGCTACCAAGTAGTAAATGCATGTTTTGTAACACTCTAAAGATGCCAGTAAAACGTTAAAGAAGAATAAATGTTAACTTCACCCATGTCATCCCCAGAAAAGATGACTGTTAATCACAAAACCATACATCATCATCAACAAAATAAAACAACTTCACAAACAGCCTCACTTCCCAAAGGTTATCCTGGTACATTTTCACCTTCATTCACAATGAAGATGCCACTTGACACAAAGGAATCCATTTAATGTGTTCATAGTTGAGATACACTATATTTAGTCAAATAAAAATGGCATGTGTAACATTCAAAGTTTCCTAAAAGATACTATAGGGTTTAGAGCACCTTGAAATAGGTTACATTTCATAATTCTATGCATATGCATATGCTAATAAATATGCCTTTTTTTTTTTTTACTAAAAAGATAGGGATAATCTAACTACAGAAAATGAATTAACGAATCACAAACTGTCTTAAAATAACTTGACTAAGGTCCAAATTGGCAGAGTATTAATAGTCTATAATCCTGTACCATAGTACTTGCATTCTAGACATGCCCAGAGATTCTACATTTTTTTATACATAAGTGGATTTTAAATAGAAATTAAAATAGAACTAAATGCTTGGCCAATACAGAACATGGTAAGAGATGTTATAGAAATTATACTGCATTTTGTGATTTCCTAGGGGCAGTTAGAGTTTTAATTCATGACCAGTCTTCAAGGTTTTGCATAAAAGAATATAAAGTCTAGTTATCGTCTAATTCCTCAACCTGTTACTATCACAAGCAGAAGGATGAAAAGATGCATTGGAAGTTTTAAAAGTTTCTCTTTACAGTTTGCAGTAAATATACAAAATTATTTGGAGGGTTCTCATCAATAGGTCGTTACTTTGTACATATACACACCACATGCATAAACTCATACATGTAATTTTTTAAACGTTACTTTTGAATTACTAATGTCAACTGCTTAAGATCTTGGCCTTCTAAACTGTTGTAGATGTTTGTCTAGGCTGGACTTGACTGTACTCTATAATATCACTATTTTCAGATTGCACAGAATATAATAAGGGACTTGATCTACATTTTGGTAATGTTTAAGTATCTTAAGAATTAATGTATCACCAGCACTAGTATCTGTTACCACACAGAAAATGTACATTATAATTTAAACTTAAAATCTGGGGCACGTGGGTGGCTCAGTTGGTTAAGCGTCTGACTCTTGATTTTAGATCAGGTCATGATCTCACAGTTTGTGGGATTGAGCCCACATTGGGCTCTGTGCTGACAACATGGAGCCTGCTTGGGATTCTCTCTCTCTCCCCCTCTGCCCCTCCCCAGTTCATGCGCGCGCTCTCTCTCTCTCTCTCTCCCCCTCAAAATAAATAAACATTAAAAAAAATAAACTTAAAATTTATTATCAATATCTTATCTATATTACTAAAAGATCGTAACTTACATATTGACACCATGAAGGCTACCAATTCTGGTTAATAGCTGAGAGTATCTAATTTTTTAAAAAGAAATGTATATTGATACACTGTCTCTTTTAAATTCTGGATGATCAAGATAGCATCCCCTGCCTTGATTTCTACTTTCCTAATTAATTTATACAATAATGTGTAAGAGTCATCATTTACACACGTGGTACTGATTGATTATATGAGCATTCCAATAGTAAGATGTCATGAATTCGACATGACCTATGGTAAGAAAGAAGTGAAAAAAATTGGCATTAAGACCCTATGAAATTAAACTCCCCAACTTCTATTTAGCATGTGAAATATGCCAAATTCTTTCTTTCTTAGGGCCTTCTGGGATCCTGCTGTCTCTGCCTGGAATGAACTTCTCTCTTATCTTTTCAGAGACGATCCTTGTCTTGTGTCATTTTTCAGCTTCAGTGGCCCTTCCTGGTGTGGCCATTCCCAGGGCACCTAGCCAGGTTTTCAAATTTCTGCAGAACATTTTCTTCGTAGTACCAAACATTTTAGAATTACTTTAAGGCTTCCCTATTTATGGGTTACCTCCTTGACTAAAAGTCAAGCTGTAAGAGAGCAGGAACTTGGTCTGTTTTGCTCTTCACTTTATATCCAGCTCTTAGAAGGATGCCTAACTACTAGCAAATATTGACTGAATGTTCAATAAATGATTAAACAATTACCCAACACGTCTTGCCAACCTTGTTACCATTCTTATTGCCTATTTTTCTATAAACACTTCCAGAAAGAGCTTTTGTTTTATTGTTCCTTAACCTCTCTCGAATTATCTAAAATAAATCCAGCCTCTAAGAGTCAGTTCCTACCTAACCTTCTTTATGAAGCCATCCCTAACTGTTTTGGCTCATGCTTTCCTTTCTTACATTTCCTTTTCTTTCTTTTTTTTTGCTCTTAAAAGTTTTCTTTTAATATGCCATGAGATATCTTGATTATATATTTTCCAAGATACTTTTCCAGCTGCATCTTTCAATTCTTCCAAAAGATTTTACCAGTCTATCCAATGTAATACAAGATGCTGCATTATACTTCTGTCCTCCTTTTTGAAAGCAATACAATCCTAATGACATCAATGGTCATACATTCTTATCTAATTAGGAAAAATATTTACAAACATCAGGAACACAGTTCTGAAACACCTGTATTACTTCTGAACTGAATTGGCATTTCCTGGCTTTAAAGAAAGGCAGCAGTTTTAAGCTTGTGACTTGCTGATGAACACATTTCTGGTGAGGGAAAGGGAAGGGGAGTGAATGTGGCATTTCTCCGTTGGCCTCAAAGTGCTAAATTTTACAAAGGGATACATCCAAAGCAAATATGCAATGGTGATTTTTGAAACTTTTATTGCAACACAACAATGAAGTAAACAGTAGACACCTCCCATTTTGTTTCCTAAAACAAACCAAAAAAACACGTAAACAGAGAGATAATTCTGCCTATTCTTGTACCGATCCTCACATTCAATGATCAAAAAAAATTTATATGTCAGTAATTATTTACATTTTAAGAAGTTCCTCTTCTCTCCTTTCCCCCCAACCCCACCAACTATTTAACTTGAAAGAATCGGCTTTCTTACACATTAACTTTATACATATTTGAAGAAGCAACGATAACTATCAATAACTTGACATTTCTGTTTACAGCTGATCCAATTTCTTTCAATTTCACAAAGCCATTATCAAGGGCTCCCACAAAATAGAGACCGTAGGTTCTAGGTAGCAAAGATTCTTTCAGAAATCAATGTTAAGTCAAAGAAATATAAAGCAGGGCATTACACTAAATTTTTGGATCCAATACACTAAAAAAGGTGACACCCAGAAAAAGTTACCTAGTTTTTTTATAGAAGAAATAATGACCTGTAAAAAATCTGATTTCTGGTTGTGTAATAGTTTACACACTATACGGATTTGTGGCATCTGCTAATTCAAGCAGACACGTACTGTATATATATCTGCCCTATATCCCCACCCCCAACAATCTCATACCTTACACCAAGTATTGTAGCGATCAGCCCAAGTCCCTTTCAATCTTCATCAAAGTTTTGCTGTGGAAGGAAACTGACCTCCAAGTTCTTATTCTTCTCCCAAGCAAAATATGCTCACATCACAAGTCCTTTGGGAGATCCTAGTACCTGTAATCTTTCTATACCTTCTCATTCCTGAGGTATTACCTGAATGTAGTTCACAGGACCACTTCCACCTTCTGCAATTCCTCCCCGACACCTCCACTCCCTCCTCCTCAACTACCCGCTACTTGAACTGGTTCACCGACCACCTGAATAAAATGCTCCTGGTGTTGGCTAATTTGCTGCGGTAGTTGAGAATTTTCTTGACCTATTATAGTGGTGCTAGAAACAAGGAAGAAGTTTGTTGAATAATTTGCCTCAGCTGTTGAAACTAAGGCTTATCTGCAAAACTCCAAGGGGATGTCCTCCAGAACGTGTAGGCATTGCTGCAGGTGCAGCCATTGAACACTGAGGAGCCCCAGGACTAGCCACCAGAGGGGGAGCAACCACAGCCTGATTTCCTGTACCTCCGGGATTCCCATAAAAAGGTGTTCCACTGCTCTGTCAGGGTGGTGGAGACTGGCTCTCAGGGCCGCAATTATTTGCTGGCCTCCACAGCCTATGAACATGACCTCAGTTTCCACAGCCCATAGACATGACCTCAGTTATCACGGTCTCACAAGACAGACCCTCACATGTGCACTGGTTCCATTTTCACAGAGGTTTGACCCAGGGGCGCCTGGGTGGCTCAGTCGGTTAAGTGCACAATTCTATTCCGGCTCAGGTCATGATCTCATGATTGGCGAGTTTCAGCCCCACGTGGGGCTCTGCGCTGACAGCATGGAGCCTGCTTGAGATTCTCTCTCTGCCCCTTCCCCACTCTAGTGTGCTCGCTCTCTCTCTCTCTCTCTCTCTTTCTCTCTCTCTCAAAATAAAATAAACTTAAAAGAATGTTTGGCCAAGAAGAATCTCCTGATGTACCATCCAGTCGATGTTGGGCTAGTAGCCACTGGTGTTTCTGCCAGCTTTTCTGCAGGTGTTTCTTGTTTCATTGCTGGAAGGTTTCGGGCTCAGAAGATGCTTGTTAATGCTGGCATGAAGAGTTCAGGTGTGGGAGTGGGAGCCAAAGTAGGGTGGGGGTGGGAGTGGGGACCTGAGCCCCAGCCAGTGCTGTGGAGGAGCTAATTGTGGCGAGGTGCCAGGATGTGACTGCTGGGCTGTGGCTGGTGCTGGTGCCGTCACTGCTTTGGGTTTTGCCACCATAACTACCACAAGGTTTTTCCATCAACTTCATTTTCTTTTACAGCAGTATCATCAGGAAGGACCTTGCCTGAATAATTATTCCTATGGGAAAGACTTCGTTCCCCTTTTCCGACTCAATCTCCTCCTCCAGTTCTTCCACAGTCTCCCCTGCATTGACATCAATCCTGCTGCCGGAGGGTCTTCCGGGTGACCCACATGGTGCTGCCGGGCAGCTCTGCGCCCAGCCTGCTCTGGGTGCTGGCTACTTGGCGGAACCCTCTTTCAGATTTTCAAACACAACTATCATGATCACCATTCATGACTATTTAGCGTAAAAATTTTGATTTTTTTTAATGTTTATTCATTTTTTGAAAGAGAGAGACAGAGTGCAAGCAGGGGTGGGGCAGAGAGAGAGGGAGACACAGAATCCGAAGCAGGCTCCAGGCTCTGAGCTGTCAGCACAGAGCCCCACGCGGGGCTTGAACTCACGAACCGCGAGATCATGACCTGAGCCAAGGTTGGACGCTCAACCGACTGAGCCACCCAGGCACCCCATAGGGTAATTATTTTGCTAGGTGTTTTGACTTATCTATCTAGGCTCTTTGGGGCTAAGGCTATATCTTACCTCTTTTTATTTCTCAGAGTTTCAGGCAGAGTAGATATTGGGTGATTAGCTGATATAATAATAATCAAACCAACTACAAATTCCTTGGACGTTCTAAAGCCTGTTGGAGGGGAAAGAATCTCTCTCTCTATGCCTTCCCATTACCACTCAAACTGGCCATATGCCAGGTGCTATGCTTGCCAGCGAATGTGAATGGCTGGCCAGTTTCTGGGCATTTTTCAGAGCCTAATAGGAAGCTTGTGCTCAAGAGCTGCAGCTGAGTGCTGAGGAGGAGAGCCAGGCAGGAGAGCCTCCAGTCCCAACCACATTACATCCTTGTACTGGGCCCACGATCATTAAACAGTGGCCTGTGATCACACTCCAAGTACTATGCTGGTGAGGGCAGTGTTGGGGTTGGGAGCAGGGAGGACTCTTTAGGGCCAGCACAGTGCTTACTGAGGAAGAAGACAGCCTTCCCTTGCAGAGTCTAGAAGAGCTGCCTCTCTTGGCTGTGCTCCAGGAGAGGAGGAAATGTGAGGTTCTTGGCCAAAAAAAAAAAAAAAAAAAGGCATTGACTTACAGTATTAGCACTCTAAAAGAGGAGTTACTCAGGCTCAACTGTATCTTGGATTGATATGTGTGTTCAGAAGGGCTTATAATACTCTCTTGTGTCTCATTTACTCTTCCTGCCTCTAAAGATACACAGAGGACATGATCCCTCTTTTTATACTGGTGAAAATGAAGATATGGAAAGGTTAAGTGGCATATCTGAACTCATACACACAGGGAATTGGGGGCAAAACACAAATTTTCCATCTCACAGCTTTATATTTTGTCTGTATCAAACCCTAACTTATATTTGGCTAACATCCAGGAAGGTTAGGAAAATATATGAAAAAAGTTGAGTATTCTGGGTTGGAGGAGGGGCACTCCTTAAGTTTAGGTAGTACTTTAAATGTATAATCTCTAGGGTTTAGTAGATTAACGTATTTAAGAATCCATATCAGAACATCATAGAGACATATTTTTAAAAGTCATGTCTTATTACACAGTAATTAGGCTGAAGAGTCACCCTTGTCAAAACCACCCATGAGAGACTCCATAAAGGAAGCTTATGACAAATGCACTATCAGCTATGGGGAGTGGTGATAGATGGCGGTATCATTGTAAAAGCTAAATTCACAAAAGTTTCATCCAGGACAGGCTATTGATAATGTTACAGATGAATGCTAAATACTACATGATAGGAGCTATCTATATGATTCAGTTTGGTTCTTCTTGTATTTTATTAAATTACCATTCCATTCCCTCGTCATCTTCCCTGATATGCACTGTTATCTTGTCCTTTGAATATTTGACAAATGTCTTCTCATTTATCCTACTATGTTGTACAATCTTCCTTTCATTCTCTGTCTGTGATTTTCTCATTTTTACATCCTCTTACCTCAGTTCTACAATCTTTCCAGTGTTCTTTTCTAAATGATGCCTTAAGCAATACCTTGTGTTTCTCTCTTACTTTTGATTACCTTTTTTTACATTCAAGTTCACTAAACTGGGTATTTTTTTCCCTTCTATTTTTCTTCTTCTTTTTTTCCTTTTTCTTTTTTTTTTAAAGAGTATTTATATTAAGCAGCATGCATTACCATTAGTCACGCATTAATTTACTTCTGAACAACATACCTGTTACTTTCTCGCCTTAGCACAAGCAGTTTTCACTGTGCCTCTTGAAATCTGCACCTAATTTTCTTGGTTGGATATTACTAGTGTCTTTCATTTTCTGCCTTCTTTATGTTAAAGCTAGAATCTAATGGGGCAAATCTGACTAGCGAAAAGACAACATTGCTTAGATGCCATCCACTTTTGCATTTGCAGACTTATATGGCTTCCTGCTAAAATTAAATTTCAGATCTAATCATTTATATGCTATTCTCAAGGGTCATTTTCAAAAACTACCGGTTTTGTATGTCTAAGTGTTGGTGAAGTACTTCTCAGGCAAGCTATTACACAACACAAGAGGAAACGGGGAAAAGCCAAGTGACCCTGTGGAATGGTAATAAGTGAGTTCTATGTAATTTCTCCCTAAATATTTCAGGTGTCAATTTTGAAAGTTCCAAACCAAACAAGTATCATGTGTTATACACTTTCTCTCTCTTTTAAAATATAATAGCAGAAATTAAAAAAAAAACACTGTTATCAACTTAAACCTTTAAAAAATATAAACAAGGTAAACATACAAAATTGTTGGCACTTAAAAAATTTAAAAACTAGTTTCATTATTTTAGAAAAAAATTTTTCTTTAAATTTGATTTAAAAATAGGCAGTAAAAGACAATGCAAATAAAGCTAAGTTTTGATATTTTATATAATTCAGTCTATTAGATAGCATTCCCCTTGTAGATAAACATTTAGGAGATGTTTTTCAAAGGAAGTAAAATATCCAACTCAATATAAATATACATATATGCCTGATTTTAGTGTGTTTTACACATATTAAAAATCAATGCTTATTTTGAGTTTTTATACCTGTCAGCCAGTTGTTCAAGTGCTATTATTTAAATTATTCACAATTAACTAAATATTACTGAACTATGTGCATGATATTGGTGATAGCATGGTGAGAAAAAACATTTAGAAGACATACTTCCTACCTTTTTGGAACTCATAGTCTGGAGGAGTAGAAAAGTATTTGCTGAGTGATCATGAAAATAAATTTATATAATTACAAACTGAAGAAAAAACACAGTAGTATAAGCCAGTTATAGGAAGAGTCTCACCACACCTTAAATGTAACTCATAAGGCAGGGTTCCATGAGCTGAGGTTTGAAGGGTTCATTGGAATTAACAGAAGTTAACAACATATAGGAGAAGGTGACTTACTTCAAAGGCTAAAGAAAACATATATGGAAAGGCTCTATGGTGGTGGGATGAGGTAACTGAAGGGCAGTATGGCTGGAGTGCAGACGTCCAGAAGCACAAGTAGTGGGAGATGCAGCCAAAGATAGGATTTGGGGCTTTAACCAAAGAGCAATGAGAAGTTGGGAGGATGAGTTTAAGCACTAGGGTGACATAGTCAAATTTGGAATAGCAAAAGTGTATTCTGGCTACACTGCAGAGAATAGAGTGGAAGGAAAACAGGGGTAAAAGCAAAAGGAATAGGTAGAAAGCCAATATGTTAATTCCAAACTAAAGGTTACAGAGATCGAATGAGAGCTGGTTAGTGGAGATGAAATCCATACAAGAGGGGGAACCTCCTGCATTTGGTAATGAGTTGAATAAGTGGGGGTACAGTGAGGAAGAAAAAGGACCAAGAAAAATTCCTAGCTTTCTGGCTTATATGTTCAGTGCATCAGATAACCAGACTGTGAGCTGGGGGAGAGATGAGGCTGGGGAGTTAAGCAAGAATCACATCACATCACAACGGGAGAGCATTATATGTCATATTGAACAAAATGGAGAGCTGTTGTAGAATTTGAAGGAAAGTGACATGATCAGATCCGTGATTCAGAGAGTTTACTCTGTCATATGAATAATAATTGTAGTCAAATATGGCTTAGAGAAAGAGAGGTCATACAAGGAAACTGAATTGGATTGGGTTGAAAATGGTTTATATACACAATGGAATACTACATGGCAATGAGAAAGAATGAAATATGGCCTTTTGTAGCCACGTGGATGGAACTGGAAAGTGTTATGCTAAGTGAAATAAGTCATACAGAGAAAGACAGATACCATATGTTTTCACTCTTATGTGGATCCTGAGAAACTTAACAGAAGACCATGGGGGAGGGGAAGGGAAAAAAAAAAAGGCTAGAGAGGGAGAGAGCCAAAACATAAGAGACTCTTAAAAACTGAGAACAAACTGAGGGTTGATGGGGGGTGGGAGGGGAGGGTGGGTGATGGGGATTGAGGAGGGCACCTGGTGGGATGAGCACTGGGTGTTGTATGGAAACCAACTTGACAATAAATTTCATATTAAAAAAAGAAAATGAAGACAGAGTAAAAGGTAACTCATTCATTTTGTGGGGGACTGCCTAATATTGGAGGATAAATCACTGAGATGCTCTAAACAGGAGGAAGTATGTGTTTTAAGAGGAAGATGGTAAGTTTAAGTTGAAATGTTCTGTTGGCAGTTAGGTTTCTAGGACTGAAGCAGGAAAATAAAGTCTGTCTTGAAAATATAAATTTATTTTTTTTTTTTGAGAGAAAAAACACCCATGAGTGCAGGGGAGTGGGAAAGAGGAGAAGGAAGGAGAGAGAGAATCCACACAGAATGCGGAGTCTGACGTGGGGCCTGATTCCATGGCCCTGGAATCATGACCTGAGCCAAAATCAACAGTTGGATGCACAACTGACTGAGCTACCCAGGTGCCCCAAAATATCGATTTTTGAATCATCAGCATACACATGGCAATTAAAGGCCAAAGAAAGAATTTACACGGGAAGAGATATAGATTGATGACTGGACCCCAAGGAAACCAACTTTTAAGGGATGGGCAGAGTAAGAGACAGAATAAAAGAACAGAGAATTAAAAGAAAAATAGAGGAGGATATGTCAAGAAGGAAGGAAAGGTCAAGAGTGGCAATTGCTACAGGAGGTTCAAGTAAATTAAAGTTTTCATTGAATTCAGTGACCAATTTGTCATTGGTTATCTTGTAGAAATAGTTCAGTAGCAGGCAGAGAGAGGAAATCTAATTTTCAGTGGAGTGAGAAGTTAGTGAAGACTTGTTCCCAAGTTTTCAAAAAAATTTGGCTGTGAAACAGAAGAGGGAGCTAAGAGCAGCTGCTATAGAGGTATTTGGAGTTGTTATCAAAAAACATCTCAGTATTCCACACACATTGTAGGGCAGTTCAAATATGATTCCTGTGCTCAAGGAACTTATATTCCAAGAGGGAAATCACATGGCAATAAGTCAAAATACACTGCAAGAGATAGAGGATTATGTAATATTTTGCCTATGTAGTATTTGCACACTCACAAAATTATATAAAATACATGATAAGTGTTAGTTTGGGGAAGAATATGATTCTCTTTACCAAGGTCATTATAAAACTAGATTGCTCCATGAAAAAATGAGCACAACACATATAAGCACTTGAAGGAGAGAGGGCAACACACACACCAGCTATGTAGGATGAGACTCACCAAATGCTTTAAGAAATCTAAAGAATATGTTAGTCCTAAAGTGCCTGGTTGGCCACCAAAGCAGAAGAAAAGAAGCATCAAAAACATCGGCTATACAAGTGAAAGAACTTTCCAGAGGAAAGGGAACTGGAACTATCAGGTGATTATAAGCCCACAGTAGTTTTCAATCTTGGCTGACATCAGAATCATCCAAAGAGTTCTTGAAAATCCCAGTGCACTTACTGCACCTCAGGCCAATTATATCACAGCCCCTTTGGGGGTGAGACTCAGCCCCAGGTAACTCCAGTGTGGGCCCCTGGTTTAAGGCACTGTCTCCTTTAACGTAGGCAATGGAAATCATGGCTACTGCACTTCTCAGATTCTGGTCCCAAACGCTGGCTGGGTGATAAGGCTGTAAGATGAAGGTACTGGTGGTCTTAGGCTGATACTATTGGATATTTCCAATATCCAGTATCGTATCTTATAGAAATGATGCCATGTGTATCAATCACCTTCGGATTATTAAGCAGCTTGACCATGGGGAACGAACTGATCATGAAGACTTGAGTATCTAAGGTCTCCATGAAAGTTATGTTTCTAATTATAAATGTGATAGAGATAAGATTAATTCACAAATGAGGATTTCCATTTTTTCTCCTCATCCTCACATTATCAAGGAGATCATTATCAAGGAGATCTTTGCTTTCAGCAGTCTTATTTCTAGGCTTTTTGTGTTATAAAATCTAAAGAATTCACAGATAAAAATGGTCTTGCAGTGTGGTAAGAGGAAAAGGAATAACTTTACAGTAGATGAATCTGGCAAACATTACCTCAGCCATGTGATCAAGATCACCATCAGTATAATAAGACATACTGATTGCATGTGTTCTTAATTTGATGTGATACGGATGCTACTTTACCTCTTTGGTCTTTTCCACAAAAACCCATAACTCCATATTTTGATCACAAAAACATGAGGCAAAATCCAACTGAGGGACACCCCACAAATTATATGCACTTGTCAAAACTATCAAAATCATCAAAAACAAGGAAAGTCTAAATCTCAGTGTATAGTCTAAGAAGACATGACTAAATGTAATGCAGTATCTTGGATGGGATTCTGGAATAATATAAAGACATTAAGTGAAAACTGAAGAAATCTGAGTAAAGTACAGTTTTTGGTTAATAATAATGGCTCAATACTAGTTCATTAGTTGTGATAGACATACCATACGAAGAAAGTAACAGTAGGGGAAACCAGGTATGGGTCCTGGAGGAAATCTCTGTCTTATCTTTGTAACTTTTCTATAAATCTAAAGCTATTCTAAAATAACAAGTTTATTTAAGAATGGTATTGGAAGTAACTGAAATTGGATCATAGACCTAATTGTAAAATACAAAACTATAAAGCACCTAGACAATACCACAGGAGAAAATACAGATGACCTTGAATATGGTGACAACATTTTAGATACAACACCAAAGGTATAATCCATGAAAGAAATAATTGATAAGTTAGACTTCATTAAAATTAAAAACTTCTGTACTGTGAAAGATGCTGTCAAGAGAATGAGAAAGCAAACCACAGACGGGGGGAAATATTTGCAAAAGACATATCTGAAAAAGGGCTATGATCCAAAATATACAAAGACCTCTTAAAGCTCAATAATAAGAAAACAACACAACTAAAAAAAAAAAAATGAGAAAAGACTTAGTCCATCTGGGTTGTCATAACAAAATACAATGCACTAGGTGGCTTATAAAAAACCAAAGTTTATTTCTCATTGTTCTAGAGATTGGGAAGTACAAGATCAAGTCCCCAGCAGATTCGGTGTCTGGTGAGGACTCACTTCCTGGTGTCATTTTTCACTGTGTCTTCATATGGCAAGGAGGGGGAAAAGGATCTCTCTTTTATAGGAGTTCCTTTAGTAAGAGCACTGATTCCATTCATGAGGGCTCCACATTCATGAACTAATCACTTCTCAAAGGTTTCGCCTCCTATTATCATCATCCTGGCAGTTAGAACGTCAACATAGGAATTTTGGAAGTGACGAAACACTCAGACCATAGTGAAGATCTGAACAGACATCTCACCAAAGATGATGAACATACAGATAGCAAATAAACATATGAAAAAAAATTCTTGGCATCATATATCATTAGGGAACTATAAATTAAAACAAGGAGATACAGCTCTACACCTATTAGAATGGCCAAAATTCAAAACACTGACACCACCAAATTCTGGGGAGGATGTGGAACAATTGGAACTCTTCTTCATTGCTGGTGAGATGCAAAATGGTGCCGCCAATTTGGAGGATAGTTTGGTGATTTCTTACAAAATGAAACACTCTTTACTATATGATCCACCAATTCAGCTCCTTGGTATTTACAAAAATGTATTGAAAACTTATGTATGCAAATGTATATAGTAGCTTTATTCGTATTGCCAAAACTTGGAAGCAACCCAGATGTCCTTTAGTAGCTGAATGGGTAAATAAACTGTGGTACAATCAGACAATGGAAAATATTATTCAGCGCTAAAAAAGAAATGAGCAATCAAGCCATGAAAAGAGACGGAGGAAACTTAAATGGATCCTACTAAGTGCAAGAAGCCAGTGTGAAAAGGCTACATACTGTATGATTCCAACTATACGATACTCTGCAAAAGACAAAACTATAGAGACAGTAAAAAGATCAGTTTTGCAGTGGTTTGAGAGGACGGGTCGTGAGTAGTTGGAGCACAGAGTGTTTTTAGGGCAGTGAAACTATTCTGTATGATCCTATAATGGTGGAGACAGGTCATTAAACATTTATCAAAACCCATAGAATGTACACCATGAGGGAACCCAAAAGTCAACTATGAACTTTTAGTGATAATGATGTGTCAGTGTAGCTTCATTTATTGTAACAAATGTACCCCTCTGGGAGTGGGGGGTGTTAATAATGGGGGAGGATATGTATGTGTAGGATTGGGGGTATATGGTAATACTCTGTACTTTCAATCAACTTTGATTTTATTTTACGCTTATTTTGAGAGAGAGAGAAAAAGAGACAGCATGATCAGGGGAGGGGCAGAGAGAGAGAAGAGGACACAGGATCTGGAACGGGCTCAGCAGACAGCCTGATGTGGGGCTCGAACTCACAAATGGTAAGATCATGACCTGAGCCGAAGTCAGAGGCTTAAGTGACTGAGCCACCCAGGTGCCCCTCAACTTTGCTTTTAACCTTAAACTTTTCTAACATATAAAGTCTATTTTTAAAATTTTATTCACTATTGGAGAGTCTGCTGAAGAGATG
Organism: Puma concolor; assembly: GCF_028749965.1. Lineage (NCBI taxonomy): Eukaryota > Metazoa > Chordata > Mammalia > Carnivora > Felidae > Puma > Puma concolor. The sequence continues at coordinate 118,664,243 of NC_141671.1, read as the reverse complement.
AAATGATGTAGGCTAACACATAATAAAGGTATGACTTTCCTAGTAAAATATTTATGTTTCCAGGCTTAGATCATTAAGCTGTAATCAGATCATTGAGATAATAATTGTGTCAGCCTTGTCTATACCTCTATCCCCAATGTCTGTCATTCTGACAGAGTACCTAGAACATGGTAGATGCCCAATAAGTATTGATAAAATGAATGAATAAATGAAGTGTCCGCTGTTCCATGGAATATTCCCTAATTAACATAACAAGATTAACTTATTTCATTTGCATGTGTTTCTCGGGTGCATTTCTTGTTCCTCTTTTTATTTAATGTTTTATTATGTATTTGCATGCAGTTGTCCCATATTACTCTCCATACATTTAAATACATATGTATACACACACATATACAAACATGCACACACACACAAACTAGATTCAAGTTCATTGAAGACAAAGACAGCTTCATTTGTGTCTTTCGTCTAAACACCCAGCTTGGGCGAACATTCAGAAGTGCTTGTTGAATTGAGTTTACTTTGCTGTGATTGGTTTAAAATTTCTTATTTATTTGTATTTACATAACAAATACAAAAGTATTAACTATTAAAATTAATAGGAGATAAGTGTACATTAATCTAATTAATACTAACTACATCTGGCAAGAAACCCTATTCTGTATCTTGCTGGTACAAGATTCTGAAAAAGTATTTAATATGCTATTTGTGATATCAAGGCCATTGTTTAGCGTTCTGTGCTCAGAAGCTGATTTGATTTCCCTACAGAAATTTTCCTAAACCCTGCAGCATGCTTGTGTGGTGGAAACCGTACTAGGCCAATGGGAATCTGGAGCCTAGGTTCCACTTGGGTTCCTGAGTCTAGTGAATTATGTAGCCATCGGTAATTCATTTCACTGTCACAAGGTGAGGTATCTGTTCTTAAATAAAGAAGAAATGAACTAGATAATATGTAAGAGCTTCTAGCTCCAATATTCTTTGCCATTTAAAGCTCTTAGATAATCCGACTGGATGCCTAAATTACAGGTCAGTTTTCTGTTCATGCAGTTTTCTGGCCACAAGATGGCGAAATTTTGTTGTTTTCTTTATTCTCTAACAGCAAAAAAGAAATTTTACCCTTTTGCAGTTTTGAAAGTTGAAAACACCCAATTCCTTAAAAAGTCTGATAAATGTAACACGGACTTTACATTCTAACTTTTAAAAGGGTCTTAAATGCTTTGGATTTTCACAATAAAGATTTCCTCTTTTGTGTAGGAATACTGATTTAGACTATTTCTATACAAATGCAAATATCCCCTGATGAGATCAAAGCGTCTAAGTATTTTCATTTGTTTTTCTTTTCCCTTACATAGTCAAAGACAGTGCTGTTGGAATTCAGAATTGATAAAGACTTTACATGTGACTGGGTTGAGTTTTCAAAATACGCTGTCACTCTGGTATTTTTAGCCTTTGTCCTTGACACTGTCCAAGTTTCACAAACTTCTTTGATGCTAAGTTTTTCTTTGAGGAAGCAGTGGCAGATCAAAATACATTTACTTCGTGCGCCAAACTGGGAATTAGAGGCAAGATTTGCATTTCAGAAATGTGATGTAATTTTCATTAACATATAGGGTCTATCTGCTTTAAGAAGATTCGTGGTCTTCCCAACTTACCCTGGTCAGAAGCTCATTCATTTCCATTACAAGTGTGTTCAGATTGCCCTCTGCCAATTGAATGAGCCTCTCGGGGGCTCGCTGAGGTGAGAGCAAATGCTGAAAAACATTTCCATAAACATTTTAGTAAATGGTTTTGCAGTGATCATGGGGTTGAACATTTAACAGAACAGTTTCCCTTTATATCCGAGGTATTTAGCCTTCTCACCTTCAAAAAAAAGATAAAGAAACCATTTCAATTGGGCACATATCTACAAAGTGCTATGCAGAAGAATATCCTGGCAAGTAATACAAATTGCAGTCATGTATTGAGATATTACTCTGTGCTAGGCTTTTTTGTTTTGTTTTGTTTTCTCACGTAATTCCTACAACAGTTGTATGAGGTAAATGCTATTTTGTCTTGTGTCTGAGCAAACTATGGCTCCAAGAAAGTTAAAACTTACACAAGACCGCATGGCCAGTAAGGGGGATAGTCAAGATGAACCAGGCATGATTGTTTCAGGCTCCTACTTCAACCAAACAGAGATACTGTTTACAAGAAAGAAAGAGAACGGGAGCCTTTGACAGAGGGACCTGGCCGGGCACTAACTGGCCTCAGTGTTGGAGGAGCTGGTCTGCCACTCATAGCAATGCTGTTTTCTTCCCCTGTTGAACGTAATCAATCTCACAGAACACTGACGTTAGACAGGGTCACTCTCTGACAGTGATGAATGAAAGAAAACACGAGACCCTTCCCTAATCGTGTCTACACACAGACAAATCCATGGTCTCTGTGCAGACCACAAAAATACCAAAAATTCATTTGCTGTCAAATCTGAGTGACCACTGCCTCTTAAGAAAACAGAGAGTTAGCCTCCCTCGTTCTTCCCTCCTTCTAGATAAGATTCATTAGAAGAATCAATTACCCCTAATTCCTAACCCAGCCCAAATCCCTGCTTCCTGAAACCTGCCCCCGAACACTGAGCACAAACCCAAATACGCTAAGTCATTTCTACTACCCTCTTATTGAGGCATGCCCCAATTCCCCAAGGTGTTCGGTGTCCCTAGTTGCAATGAGTCAATAAAGGCTCTGTTCTCTGTGGTCTCTGGCTGCAACCAGAGCAGTGACACAGGAAAGGGACTGAACAAAGAGGTAAAATATTACCATCTAAAAATATGGAAATAGGATACCAAGCATCTGGGTATTAAATAAATTGTAGAAGAAGAACAAAAACACAGAATCAAGAAAGGCTGGGCTTTAAGGAAAATCAAGGTTGTGTTGACCAGCACTCAGTCAGCCTTCGGGAAGTACTGTGTCGCCTGGCTTAGGTGACAGCCACAGATTGGAACCTCTTCCCATAGGGCCTTTACTCCTTTATCTGGTGCTTATGTATTATTTTAAAAATTGCTTATGTCCTACTGAAGTATTGGCTTTCCTAGTTTAGTTTCCTTTCTTTGTATTCCTCCCATGTACAGCAGGTCCCCCTCATCCACAGGGGACACATCCAAAGATTCTCAGTGGATGCCTGAAACTGTTGATAATAAGGAACTCTGTATATACCATTTTTTCCTTATGTCTATGTACCTACAATAAAGTTTAATTTATAAATTAGGCACAGTAAGAAATTTACAACAATAAAATAGAACAGTTATAAAGATATACTGTAATTAAAGATATGTGAATGTAGTCTCTCTCTCTCTCTTTCTCAAAATATCTTGCTGGACTGTACTCACCCTTCTTGTGATGATGTGAGATGATAAAATGCCTACATAATGAGATGAAGTGAGGTGAATGACACAGGCACTGTCATGGAGCGTTAGGCTACTTACTGACCTGTTGAGAAGTCAGAAGGAGTCTCATCTGCTTGTGAACCATGGTTGACTGTGGGTAACTGAAACCATGGATAAGGGGGAATAAGGAAAATAAATGACCAGCGTCTTCCTTATAAAACTCTTTACATTCCTGAATGCCAGGCCTACAAGGTAAACTCAGATTCCGCTGACTAGCTTTCAAGGTTGTCCTTCATATCACCCTGCTCCACTCCAGTTTCTAGCTTTATGTTTTACTAGCATGCGCCTTCTGATATCGAACAGACAGACCTTGTGAATTCCCAGCTCCGCCTCTGCTCACCTGCTCTCTTAGCCTCCATGACAAGAGCATGTATGAGCCCAGGGCCAGGAGGGCCACATCACTGGCAGGCTGGGCCCTTCCAGGGAAGTCATTTTCTCTCTCTGAGCTTTACAAAGGTGGTTTCATCCTCACCAGCCCTAAAATTACAGTGGCCTCTATTCCAATCCTGGCTCTGCATTTAGTAGCTATGTGATCTTGTGTCTCTAACTTTTCTGTGCTTTAGTTTCCCTACCTGAAAACAAACAAACAAACAAACCCAAACCAAAACCAAAACATAAAAGATACCGTATTTCTTTCCTACTTCTTGGCGTTTCTGTAAGATTTATGTGTGATAATTCATGTAAGACTTTAGTCACTTAATTGCCTAGCACAGAGATAATCACCAGTAAGTGTTAGTTAGTCTCACTGTCATCACTATTGGTTTCTTCTTCTGGAAAAGAGGAATAATAATGCTTACCTTAAAGGCCATGATCCAGATTACAGAATATATTCCCCTAGAATAATATCTGCCAGTGCCTAGTGAATAAATCTTAGGTTTTTCCTCCAGTCCTTGCCAATATTTCTCTGCCTATTAAAACTGTGTCTATCCTTCAAGTTCCAACACAAATGATGCTCTCATTAATAATGCATTCCCTGGTTATTCTGAATATTACCCATTTCTCCAATCTTTGTAATCTATTGTAAATCAAATTTTTATAAAGCACATGGTGATTGTGCTGATTGTTTAATTATTGTTTTAAGTACATAGACTGTAAGCTTCCTGAGGGTAGTGACCACAGGATAGGAGTCATGAAACCCCCAGGGGACCAAGAACAATACTGAAATCAACCAGAATTTCTCAAAAACAAAACAAAACAAACAAACAAAAAAAACCAAACCAAACCAAAACAAAAAACACCTGACCATTGACTGATAGTATATAAAGTAGTTACTTTTCATTTTGTCATTAGATGAAACCCTAATTTCCTTAACGTTTCCTCCTATCCCACCAACTACCACAAGGTTCCACAAGGTTTTAGATTAGTGTTACTCAAATTAGCTCTTGTTGAAGTATTTTCAAAGGTCTGCTAGCTCTCCAGTTCCAAATTTTAATCTTGTGCTTTCACTTTGACAGGAAACTTAAATGTTAATGTAAGCATTTCTGGAACTCAGGCTGGGCACCTGAGAGACGGATAGGACCACATGATCTCAAAACCTATCTTTGCACGCATGTTTGATCATATGGCAGATCGAGCGCCTAAATCATTGAACTTGTCAAGTGATGCCAAATGTCATTTTAGGGCCCCTTGCAAGGGGCTCTGTAGTTCATATTGTGGAATGGTACAAGTTACATGCAACATACTGATCAAAGAACCCGTGTGGAAGTAGTCAGGATTCTTGTTGCAATTTGCTTTCAGCAAAAATCATCTGCTATTTTATATTAATGTTTTTAATTTTAATTTTACTGGTTTTTTTAGGCTTTTGTAAGGATTAATGTGTTTTGATTTTATAGAGCTCTGAGTATAGGGAATTCATACCTGATTTTATGTTTGTACATATTTAAATAACATAATAAAGCTGATTTAGGCCAAGCACTGGGGGTACGTAAGCCTCTTTCCCTTTATAGCAATCTGTATATTATAGTGCTCAAATTTGAAAAGTACTGCTTTAGAAAGTCTCTGAATTTCCTCACTGGCTGCTTTCCTTGATTTGTGGCGATGGGAAGAAAAATTTCTCAATGATGGCCCCTTGGGAAGCTTCTGTCATGTTTTGCCTGGCTCTTGCTGTCACTGCTCCAACCTACCTTTAGTTCTTGAGTCCTATTTTCAAGGCCATACAGCATCATATATGGGGCAGGCAGCGGGCCAGTGAGGTTGACGCTCATGGCCATCTGCTCCAGGCGAGCCAAGTCACCGAGAAGAAGGCCCGTGCATTCATCTCCACAAACTGTGAGAGGGAAACAACACAGAATATTTACTTCTGTTAAGTATCCCAGGCAGATGTTCAGAGATTTCAGCTATGAAATATTTTATGGCCCAAGTATAATTCTGCTAGAGATGCTGCTGCTCATCTTAGATAATTAACGCTTTCAGATGGATGACAGTTGGAAAAAAAAAAAAAAAACAAAACAAAACGAAAAGAACAACAGAAGAGCAGACATGCCTGTTGCCCAGAAAGCTGAAATATGGACAGCGACATAAGCTGAGGAACCAAAGAGGAGGAGCAAACGGATTTTGAGGGAAACAAGCATATTGCAGAAGTACGAGAGGTAAGGCGTGCAACACAACATTATAAATGTTCCAGAATTTCCGCATAAGCAATCTAGAGGACATCTGGAACTAGGGAATAAAACATGCTCCAGTGTCTAAAAATGCATGTGGAGTATCTGTAGCAACTGGGTCTCTACACACTTTGAGTACCGGGTACACCGCATATCCCCAAACTGTACAACGTTTCAGCTTGACAGCTACCGAAAAGAATTATTTTAAAGAAAAAAGAAAAGGGAAAGAACTTTGCTTTTTATAATTTGTGGTCTCTTGCTCGTGATAATGTATTGATTTATTTACTTACCTATGTACTTGCCAACTTCTCCTCTTTAGGCCTTCAGCCCATGAGCACCCGTCATTCCACGCGCTCTCACAAATTCGTGCTTTGCTAATTAACCCCATCCAGCCTTGTGGCTAAATTATTGAGAAGGGCCAGGAAAATGTTATTCCTTAAGCAGCCCAAAGTGTTAATGTTCTATGTATAATATTTCCAACAGTTAGAAAGAGGACTATTCAAATTTGGTGTAGTAGATGGGGGGCTGGTGGTAGAGTCATTAGAGAGAAAAAAAAAAGGATTGCCTTTTCATTATTAGATTCGTTTCATAAGCAGTAGGATTTCTACAATGAAAAGACATGAATTCTTTTGTAGGATTTTAAATATATCCATAGTCAGTTCGAAGTTTTCAGTTCAATTTTTTTTTCTCTACCCTTTGCATCAGAGCAGTGAGATGCAGCTTCTCCATGCCAAGGAGCATGTCCTACCGTGTTGATGATACGCATTTATGGATATGGTTATAATTTCCAGCATATATGCAACAGAAGGAGGTATCGAAACTACGCATATTAGAAGAGAGGTAAATACATAACATGGAAGATACCAAGCCTGGAGCAGATTTGGACCATGCCCCAAATTGGCAAGAATTCAATTAGGTCTCTTCAAAGCACTCCCCTGAGCTGCCTAATGGAGAGAAAACTATTAACTGAAGCTTGTAACTAAAGAGAAGTAGTACAGAGGGTGATTTTTTTGATAGGACAGCAGTTAGAGGTGAGTTACAATATCCTCTCACAGGGACTAAACTGCCCCAGCAGGGCTTTTAATAAATCAGCTCCTTACAGGTGATACCTGCAACCATACAGCTGCACCTGCAGGAGCTTCTCCAGCGGAGTGAACAAAGAGCCTTTGGACGCAGGAGCCAAAGTGTGGGACTAGAGCTGTGTTCTCTTCCTCTTCTGCTAACCAGAATGAAAGGGAACTTGCTCTGCATGGAAACTCAGTGTAAAGAACACAGCATCGCACCTTCCCGCTCCCAGTTCAATGCGAGTCCTGGAGAAGCTTTAACACGCTTGTCTACATGAAACCCTCACAGAAAACACAACCTGCAACATAATTAGGTGCTGAACTGGCTATGCCTAAACATCAAGACACAGTCTGGTTCTCAAATGTTAGTGGGTCTCAAAATCATCTGAAGAATGTTCTGGCTTCTGATTCTCTGACCGAGAATGTGCTTTCCTAACAAGCTTTCAGGTAAATACTGATACTTCTGGTCTAGTGGTAACCAGACTGGCAGCAGTGACGTCACCTGGGAGTTTATTGGACATGCACAATCTTGGGCCACTCTAGATCCAGTGGATCAGAATCTGCATTTTAGAAAGATTCCCATGTGATCTATACATGTTAGTGTTTGAAAAGTAGTGCTGCTGGCTGGTTGGTCTCCATTTTGGCTGCACATTAGAGCCATGTGGGGATTTATAAAATGCAGATATCCACGTTCTTCCCACCTCCAACGTCAGAGCATCTGATTTCTTAGGTCTGGGGTAAGGCCTAGGAATCAGGATTTTTAAGAGATTACAGATGATCCTATCATGCAGCCAGGGTTAGAACCACTGTTTGAGATGATAAGCTTCAGGGATGCTTAGTCTAAAGAAGCAAGATATCATTTTGCATGTTGTCTCCTCTGCCTAGGACACTTCTCCCTCCATCTTCCCCTATGTGGCTCCTGGATGTTCAGGTCAAGTGCTCAAGGGTTACTTCCTCAGACGGGAAGGCCATGATGACTCTGAAATTACCGTCTCCCCCAATCACCCTGGCATTCCCTTTGTCTTGGTATCTTACTAATTTCGTGTATGACTATCTTATTACTTTATGGCTTCTTCCACACCAGAGAAGGGACCTCAATCACCTTTGGTCACAGTGTTCAGGAATGGTGCCTTGCACATAGCAGACATAGTGAAATATATTTGCTTACTACTATCTTTGTAAAGAAGAGCAAAAAGTATTTTGGAGAAGATCAAAGTGTTAGAAGAAGAGAGGGAAATGGAGGGAAGGAGGGAGAGAGGAAGAAACAGAGTGGTCAAACAGGAATTGTCTAAATGGAAGAAAATGATAATGAGATGGGAATGAGAGAGCCACACAGATAGGTGAGGAACAGGAGAACACAATAAAAACAATGGTAAAAGAAAACTGTCTTGTGATTAGAGAGGCAGAGACCACGAACGTCGGGAGATGGTTGTTACTATGCCCGCATAAAATAATTCAGGTGCTTTTTCTTTTGAGGTAATTCAATTTTGACCCAGGAAAGAGTTATTGGGCTGGAGGAAGGGCAAGAAAAAAAGATACAAAATCTTATCAAGAAAGGAACAACACAGACGGGTTACAGACCAGATAAAGGCAATGCTCGATTCTGGAGTGGATTAAAAATGGTCACCACTTCTTTCCTGTTCTCCCAGTATGAGGTAGGGTCTATTTCTCTCCCCTTGAATCTGGGTTGAATTTATGACACACTCTGACCCACAGAGGGTGTCAGAGGAATACCGTGGGACTCTTGAGCCACAGCTTCAAGGGGTTCAGCATTTTCTGCTTTCACATTCTTGGAACCCCGCGGCCTTATGAATAATCCCAGATGAGCCTGCTTGAGGAAGAGAGGCAGCTGTGAGCAAGAGAAAGGCAGGCCCCACCATTCCAGCTGTGGCCCCATTGTGTGAATAAGGCCCCCCTGGCATGACAACAAAAGAACTGTCCACTGGAGCTCAGCCCAAATTGCCAATCTACAGAAACCCGAGGATATATACAGTTGTTGTTTTAAGCTATTGGATTTTGGAGTGGCAGCGATACACAACTGGTACTCTGCCCCAAGTTTTGTCAAGTGTGATTTAGAGTTCAAATTCAGATCAGGGACTTACGAGTTGAAATTCACAGGCTAAAAACAAATACTAGTAAAGATGATTAATTTCATTAAAAGTTAGGAAGGTAACAGAGGTTCCTTTCCCATTGAGGCCAAGTTCATCATTGTAAGAAAGTTCCATCCAACTTCTAGTGAAGATGGATTTTGGGCAGATGTTCCCAGGATGTAAGCAAGCAATACGCTCTTTTTCACTTTCACGATCTTGAAAGATACTTCACAATAGGATGTCTCACCATGCTTTTTAGGGCAGTGTGTTCTTCAGGAATCCTTTGCTAACCCTTTCTCTAATGTATTTATAATTGATAACCTACCTATTTCCAAGAAGAAATGGAGTCAATTCACTGATAATAGTGTGGCTAGAGGCTTCTCACTGATGGCTCCAGAAATTTCCAGGGAAGAGTTTTCTCAGTGTTTACTTCATACAAGAATAAATCAAGCACTGGAATGCAGAACTAGATCTGATTTACTGTAATACACTACGGAGTAAATTGGTGAGCTAGAATGCCAAGAGGCATGATAAATACTGATTTTTCTCTCATTTATTCTACCCCCTGCCCATCTGTTTTGGTTCCTCATCTTCAGTTGTTGAAATGAAAATGTATTTAATTGCTCTTCCAAGGATTCATACGTTCCATTTTATGTCTCTGTGTCCAAAGGTCTATTATTATCTCATGTGTTATGGTCTCTGCATTCACTTTTTGGGGAACAAAGTATGAGCACATTTCCATAAGTGAGAGGGAAGTTTTATAGTATGCTCCAAGTAATATAGTAACATCTGTCCAAATGGGTCAGAAAGACTTATGGATATGACAGCCATGGGGATTTTTTCAAAGCTTCTATATAAGTCTAGTTCATGCACTTATAAGATAAACACATACGGAAATGTGCCTTTTACATAATGGTTGGCTATTTTATTTTGACACAAAATATTTTACTTATACCACAAGTTACTTTTATTTGCCCTCAAAAAGTCTGAAATGTCTGGCAACAAACACTAAAAGTGGGATGCAAATTAAAACCACATTTAATTCACTATGAGAGCGAAGCTTTGAAGAGTGTATAGAGACATGGAATACTCACGTTATGTAAACAATTGTTCTTTGATAAGGGTGCAGTAACAACTCAGTGTAAATTAAACACTTATCTTATAATCAGGACCCCCAAAGAACCTCTTCAAACCATTCTATTCAGCAAGAGATAAGGTTGTAATGTGAGATCCTGCCTAAACTGCATGGAAGCAAAAGCAAATATTTCAAGACTATGATTATATTTTGCATGACTAAATGTTTCTGAGGCTTTGCCTATAAAAGTGTCAGGATAAATTTGTGTCTAATATTAACAAATGCGGTACTAAATTCAGATCGTTATAGCTGGGCACATGTAAGGGACAAATCATACAGCTGATATTACAGATCGTTCTGCTAGCAATTAGTACAAAATACTGCATTTCTACCAGAGTCCCCCATGCATAATAACTACTGGCTTACTGTCACAAAAAATTCACACACTACATCCACACCAAAGAAGCTAAAGCTGAAATGAGTGCACGGAGTATTTTTGAAAAGGCCAAACCCATTAACCAATTTTAGGTAAAGAGACATAGGTTGCCTGCTCTGATAAAATAGGGATAAATGAATACAGAAATATACATTGCTAACAAAAGATACAATTTGAGTACTTATACTCATGGTTTAATTTAACTCTTTTACATCAAGGCCCTTGATAGTTCCTAAGATATGGGTTTTATGTTTCTCTCTTTTCCCTTTCCCCTTCAAGAAGAAACTTTTAGAATGGCATATACCTAGAACTTATTATTATGTGGAAATAATATCTTCTAAAATTTGGTTTTAAACTGATTGAGAAGGGGTTGTTTTGCCTGTTATTTCTTTGAATAAAGGAAAAGGTTCTGTAGGCTTTAGATGAGGCTGATGAATTTGTTCATGTACCAAGTTATTTTATATATTGTATATAATTTATATATTTGATATATTATATAAATTTTTACATATTAATTTTAACTTAATTTTTAATACTTATATATATGTTCAAAAAATTCTGTATAGAAGTGCATATATATGTGTGTACATATATAAATGTGTGTATATGTATTTATATATATTTATATGTATATGTATGTGTATGTATATATATACATATATATGTGTGTATATATATATATACATGTATATATATATGTATATGTATATATATATAGAACACAAGTTCAAAATGGCTCAAGAATGGCGTATATTTTCAAAAAAAAGAGGAAACTTTTTTGTAAGCTCTATAATAATGTGGGATAGTAACTTTTATTTATATAATATTCACTACATAGCAGGCAATATGTTCTTTCTTGCCACTGTTATCTCATTTAATGTTCACAGCAATTCTGTGAAATAAATACTATTAATATTCTCATTTAAAAGATGAGAGGGGGCGCCTGGGTGGCGCAGTCGGTTAAGTGTCCGACTTCAGCCAGGTCATGATCTCGCGGTCCGTGAGTTCGAGCCCCGCGTCAGGCTCTGGGCTGATGGCTCAGAGCCTGGAGCCTGTTTCCGATTCTGTGTCTCCCTCTCTCTCTGCCCCTCCCCGTTCATGCTCTGTCTCTCTCTGTCCCAAAAATAAATAAACGTTGAAAAAAAAAATTTAAAAGATGAGAAAAGTAGTCATAATCATCACATTTATGAGTCTATAAATATTGCCATTTGAAAACTTAAAAGAGAAAATATAAGGTGGTCATAAAGGGCATTTTCAGTGACTTGAAGAGCCTAGAATTAGAGATTATAGACAACCAGAAGTCAGCCAACCTAAATATTTCATCAGAAACTGATAAACTGCACAAAACATCATGTTTTTGAAAAAAAAAAAATGGTCAAATAATAACCAGGATGAGAATATGCTTAGAATTTATTGAGCACCTCTTGTGAGTAGGTTCTTCACATATATGCATGTAGTATTTTGTTTCCATTTTACAGATGATGAAATGAGGTTTAGAAAAGATCTAGAAATGATGTCACACAACTTGTACGTGGCCAGCCAGGATTCAAACGTTCTAGAGCCATACCATGACAGCATATACTTCCTGGCATCAGGAGATGGTCTGTTACAGGGACACCACAGAAAAGACAATCTGACTATCTTACTTATAAGACTTCCTCTAACTTGAAGATCCTATGATTCTATTGTTCTTCGAGGTCATTGAACTGCTTGGATCTAGAACAGTGAAAACTGTAACCAAATGGAGTTTATTCTTAAAATAAAGCCTGACAGAAAATTAAGACTGATCCTGGATATGAAAGTTCAACAGCAAAACTCCTCCCATTAATAGCACAGCTTTCTCAATGTGATCTGCAAATCACTGAGACTGAGCACCAGTAAGTGGGAAAACTACCTAGAATCAGAGTGATAGTTGCTGTTCTACAATCTCATAACCCCAGACCTATGCTAAGAAGGTTGACAAAAGTCTCAAAGATTCTTTTACTAACAAAACAGGTGCCGATAAAGTCCAAACAGGATGAACAGAAGTTGCTTTTATAGATTCCATGATTTCTTGATATGAACAACCTATGGCAGCTTAGAGATGTAGAAAACTACAGTAGACATACTGGCTTTTGAGTCCCACTAGGGATTAAGTGGGAGCAGAAAGAGGATGGCATTTAAAGGGCTAGGATGGAGGGTGATCACATGTCCCACAAGCAAAGCCATAACTCATTAAACAGCATCAGGAGGTCAACAGATGTTTTCTCAACATCTTTTATTAGGGAATGTCTCATTTTCTTTACAGTGATCCACCCCATTTCACTATCTTCTTCCTACTCTCATTTACAGGGAGCAATAATTGCCATTAGCAATCATCTCTGATTACAGGAGTGCAGCCGTGTTGTAGTGACAATATACGGGCCTCTGCATTATTGTGATAAGATCCTTACTGACAACTGGATATTAAAAAAAAATAATCTTGATCATCTCTGCAGATCAGTGTCAATGTAGGATGAAAACTCAGACCTCAGCTTTCACCAAGTGGCTGAAAGATGTATATTTTACAGAATTAAGGTGTGCTTATCACATTTTGCTAGGTTTACACCTTAGGTTGCGGATAAAAAACACACTTTATGATTGCTTTTGCAAAACCGGCAAGCATAACCTCATCTTAAATGTTATAGTTTAAATACATTTTAATTTATTTCAAATAATAAAGGTCTTATATTCCTAATATCTCATATGTAATGAATAAACATAGGAAGCATCAATTTCATATTTGTAAAATCCTATTTCAGGCATTTTTGATGGAATAACATCTTGCCAACAGCTCCTAATTTTAATTTCTGTTCTCTATAAGAGTAATATATTTTACTATGCAACTCATAATCTATTTTAAACATCACATGAGTTGTTCTGTGTTAACTACTAATCTGTAGAAAATAGGACGTGAACAAATCCAAGTCTTGTGATTCACAGTACAAAACTTTACTATTAAATAATGTCTTTCTTGCTCATTCTAAAATTTCAGAAAGGCAGGCAGTTGTTCTCATTTTATAAAATGATATGTAAATTGTAAATGAGGGATGGAAGAGGAGGTTGGATTTGTAGTAACCCAACGTACTAAGAAGTCCATCCTGATTTGGAAAGTCCAACAAAACATGTGTTCAGAACTCACCTACATAGGTAAGGGAAGAACATACTGTAGTGTCATCCCATATTATTCCTATTAGAAAAAAATAAAAAGGTTCTGAAAGTTATCTGAGCATGCAGCTAGTGTGTTTTTCGCTTGCATAGACGGCAGGACTCCACATGACAATCTCTGATAAATAAAAATCCATTATAACTGCCACATAACTATCATAATGTTTTAAATCTTAGAGAAGAGGGTCTCAACAGTTAGCAGGAAGAAAAATCTATGTACACATTGACATATATATATATTTATATATGTACCTATATATTTAAAATTTTTCATTGTTAGCACATTTTATCTTTATTCTTTGTTGCAGTAACACCGGCTCTAGGCTCAAGAAGTAAATGAATAAAGAACCAAGTTAATTAATGTTGAATATACTGGGAAACCCATGTTTGCTTTCAGTGTTTTGCATTGGTAGTCAGCATAGAGGAAAGTAAGATTTCCAAGACAGACCTAGTTTCAAATCATTGCTCTGTTGAAAAGTCACTGTGAAACTTGGAAAAATCACTTAAATCACCTAAATTCAGTTTTGTTATCATAATACAGGGATGCTGCAATAATTAAAAGAAAAGCAAATAGTGCTTAATATAGCGTCTGGAAGATGGTAAACTCCCAATACAGGTGAACCTTTAAGGAATTACTATTATGATGAACCATGTGTGGTGAAGGGGGCTTTGGAGGACACCTAAAATCCGAAGGCATATACATTGGTTAACTATGACCAGGCACTGACTCTGATTGGTGAGGTTGACTACGTTGGTGGGTTGAATTTGGCTCACAATGAGAGACTCTGCTCTCTAAATATTTACTATTAAGGACATAGATTACTTGTTTAAATTCCTCATGACAGTAATGGAAATTCCATGTATAAAAGGCTTACGTCCTACAAGAAATTCACCATTTGGATCCCATAAGATTCTAGCTTGCTCACTGGCAATTGTCTATGGCAGCTACAAGTCTATTTTAGGGACTTAGGTGCTCCAGAGAAGCTTGTCCATGATTTCTGAATGTGCTGTGTTACACAATCTCTACAGCACAATTTTATATCCTTTGTTAAATAAATTAATTGTGTAACTAACCTTAGAGTGAGTATATAGACTCTTTCCACCAATATGCAGCTCTCTTGAGATAATGCAATAATCATGCCCAGGTCATTTATTGTGCTTTTGTCTATTTTTTTTTTTTTAATATACAAGTCCACAATAGGGCCAAATTAAATTATGTTTTCTAGAAAATTAACCAAAGAGAGAAAAAATAACTATCTAATGCACACTACTCACCTGAGTGCGTATTATCTAATAGGAAAAACAAGTTATTTTTTATAATCAGTACCATCTTAACAACAAGCACCACTTTATCTCCTTTCTTAATCAAGACAGCATGGGCTCTAAGCTCAGAAGAGGTTTTTCTCAGAAGACATTTCTCTTACTACATCCATATTCTCTTACCCAAACCAGGCTACCTTCATCCACTCCCTCTCACAGGCCTTATAAAATTCCACTGTAATCACATGTGATAAACAGCTCTGCAGATCAAACATGCCAGGTGAATCATTCTTTGGTTTCTTGTTCTGATTTAGCTTAAGGATATAGAAAGATATTAAAAAGAGATTTGAAGGTAAGTCAGTTATGTCCTTATTTGTGTCTTAATTATCTCATTTCAAAACTAGTAGTAGAAAGTGAGTCCTGGAAAAGGCCAACATAATAGAAGCATGGTATATTTTTTCACAACAGGAAAAAATTTTTAAATATGAGAAAAGAAGAAAAGTCTAAATATATTCTATGCAACAATTCTTACAGTTAACCTAATAAAGGGTAAGGAATAACATTTCTAGAAATCAAAATCACTAATATTTAACAGCAACATAAGGAAAATCTACACAGCATTTTTAAATAAGAATATGTCTTATAAATATCTTAAAATGTAAAAGAAATATTTATTTATAAAATAATTATAAACACATAAGAAAAGGCGTCTACCCATAAAAAAAACCTCCATAACTTAACACTTCTTTGGTACAAGAAAAACATCACTATTAATTAATCCTCCAGAAAAATATTAAAATTCCCTGGACATAGCAATTGAACTGAATACCATGTAGAGCAATGGGAAATACATTTCTCTGGGGGACAAGAATAATGCAAATGAACATTATAAGGCTAATGTAACTCTAACTGATGTATTGGCACTTTTGTTACCACATGGGACCCTGGGAGATTTAAAATGTACCAATGTGAAAGAGAAAAAAAATGAGTTGAATTTTCTTATAAATTTATGTAAATGCATATAAAGTATTAATCACCAACAGAATAAGAACATAGAGCCACTGTTGTTGATGGGCAGAATGACAAATGTTCAGAAAATAATCCCATTATTTTATCTCTTACAGACTTTAATGTATTATTGCAATTTTTGTGCTTAACATCAAATGTGATCTTTATACTTCAAGTTTACTTCTGGATAATTAAGAAAATAGACGATTTAGGGATAAGTGGGTGACTTAGTTAAGTGTCTGACTCTTGATTTCAGCTCAGGTCATGATCTCACGGCTTGTGGGTTGAAGCCTCATGTTGGGTTCCACACTGACAGCACAGAGACCGCTTGGGATTCTTTCTTTCTCTTTGCCCCTCCCCCACTTGCTTGTGTGTGCATGCACACTTTCCCTCTCTCTCAACATAAATAAGTTAAAAATTTTTCTGAAATAAAAGAAAATTGATAATTTAAAATTCAAGGACTGTTTACATTAGAGTTTATATTTGGAGCATCTATATAGTATCTAGTTAAATATATCAATGTTAATAATCTAATTTGAAAACAATATTGAAAGTAATGCAATTACATTAGAGGTCCACTCCAATTATCATTAAAATATGTTATTATACTTGAAAAGAGTATATACATATATGATCAATAACTGAATATGATAATGTGTATGTATATTATATGTTACACTTTATCTTTCCCTCCCTTCAACCTTGAAATTTATTTTTATTTTAAATTTAATACAATTTCATGATTGAAATGCATTGAAGAAACAATTTAAGAACCTATGTCCCCAAACATACCCAGTCTTTACCTTTTTTTGGCATATTTTAAAAGCCAGCTATAATACATGGAGACTAAACGATGAATTGGTTAACCAGGAAATCAAAGAAGAAATAAAAAAATAGATGAAAACACATAAAAACAAAACACATGGTAAAAAATCCTTGGAATGCAGCAAAAAAAACTTCTAAGAAGGAAGTTTATAGCAATACAGGCCTACCTCAGGAAACAAGAAAAATCTTAAATTAACAACATAACCTTACACTGAAAAGAGCTAGAAAAAGAAGAAAAAAACAAAACCCAGAGCTAGTAGAAGAAAGGAAATAATAAAGATTAAAACAGAAATAAATGAAGTAGAGACTAAAAACAACAATAGAAATGACCAAACCAATTAGGAACTTGTTCTTTGAAAAGATAAACAAAACTGATAAATCTTTAGCCAGATTCATCAAGAAAAGAAAAAGGATTCAAATAAATAAAATCAGAAATGAAGGAGGATAAATAACAACTGACTCCAGAGAAATTATAGGAGAATATTATGAAAAAGTATATGTCAACAAATTGAGACAATGTAGAAGAAATGGATACATTCCTAGGAACCTATAATCTTCCAAAACTAAATCAGGAAGATATAGGAAATTTGAACAGACCAATTCCAAGTAATGAAATTGAATCGGTAATAAAAAACTCCCCCCAAAACAAAAATCCAAGACCAGATGGCTTCACAGATGAATTCTACCAAACATTTAAAGAAGAATTAATACCTATTCTCCTCACACTATTCCAAAAAATAGAAGAGAAAGAAAAACTTCCATATTTATTCTATGAGGTCAGTTTTAAATTAACTTGATATCAGGGGCGCCTGGGTGGCGCAGTCGGTTAAGCGTCCGACTTCAGCCAGGTCACGATCTCGCGGTCCGTGAGTTCGAGCCCCGCGTCAGGCTCTGGGCTGATGGCTCGGAGCCTGGAGCCTGTTTCCGATGCTGTGTCTCCCTCTCTCTCTGCCCCTCCCCCATTCATGCTCTGTTTCTCTCTGTCCCAAAAATAAATAAAAAACGTTGAAAAAAAAATTAAAAAAAAAAATTAACTTGATATCAAAACCAGACAAAGGTACTACAAGGAAAAGAGAAAAACAGGTCAATATCTCTGACGATAACAGATGCAAAAATTCTCAACAAAATATTAGCAAACTGAAATCAACAACACATTAAAAAATAATTCACCAGATGGGGCGCCTGGGTGGCTCAGTAGGTTGAGCGTCCGACTAAGGCTCAGGTCATGATCTCACAGTTTGTGGGTTCCAGCCCCATGTCGGGCTCTGTGCTGACAGCTCGGAGCCTGGAGCCTGTTCTGGATTCTGTCTCCCTTTCTCTCTGCCCCTCCCCTGTTCCCATTGTCTCTGTCTCTCTCAAAAATAAATAAACATTAAAAAAATTTTTTTAATAAAAAAAGTAATTCACCAGAATCAAGTGGGATTTATTCCAGGGATGCAATATTCAAAAATCAATCAGTATAGGGGCACCTGGGTGGCTCAGTTGGTTAAGCATTTAACTCTTGATTTGGGCTCAGGTCCTGATATCATGGTTTGTGAGATCAAGCCCCATGTTGGGCTGGGTGCTGACATCAGGGAGCCTGCTTGGGATACTCTCCCTCTCCCTCTGTCCCTCCTCCCCCACAAATAAATAAATAAACATTAAAAATTATTTAAAAATCTGTATAATACATCACATTACAAAATAAAGGGAAAAAAACATGATCATTCCAATATGTGCAGAAAAACCATTTGACAAAATACAATATCCATTCATAATGAAAACTCTCAACAAAGTACATTTAGTGAGAATATTCCTCAACATAATAAAAGCTATATATGAAAAACCAACAGTTATTCATACTCAGTGGTGAAAACTGAGAGCTTTCCCTTAATATCAGGAATAAATAAGGATGTCCACACACACCACTTTCATTCAACATAGTGTTGGAAGTCCTAGCTATAGCAATCAGACAAGAAAAAGACAAAAGGCAGCCATTGGTAAGAAGGAAGTAAAAATGTCACTATTTGCAGATGACATGATACTATGCATAGAAAACTCTAAAGGCTCCACCAAAAAACTGTTAGTACTGACAAATGAACTCAGTAAAGTTGCAGGGTACAAAATTAACATATAGAAATCTGTTAGGTTTCTATGCACTAATAATGAAGTAATACAAAGAGAAAGTAAGAAAGAAATCAATCTCATTTACAATTTCAGCAAAAATAATAAAATATATGGGAATAAACTTGAGGAGGTGAAAGACCTGTACTCTAAAAACTGTAAAACATTGATGAAAGAAATTTAAGAGGACACAAACAAATTGAAAGACACCGCATGCTCATGGATTGGAAAAATTAATATTGTTAAAATGTCTGTACTACCCAAAACAATCAGATTTGATAAAATCCATATCAAAATACCAATAGCATTTTTCATAGAAATAGAACAAATTATACTAAAATCTTCATGAAACCATAAAAGACTTCAAATATACCAAGCAATCTTTAGAAGGAAGAACAAAACTAGAAGAATCACAATTTTAGATTTCAGTATATACCACAAAGCTGTAGTAATCAAAACAGTATTGTCTGATACGACACATAGGTCAATGGAACAGAATAAAGTGTCCAAAGAAAATGCCAGGCTTATATAGTGAATTAATCAACAACAAAGGAGGCAAAGCTACACGATGGGGAGAAGATAGTATATTCAACAAATGGTGTTGGTAAAACTGGAGAGCTGCAAGCAAAATAATAAAACTGAACCACTTTCTTGTATCATACAGAAAAATAAACTCAAAATGGATTAAAGACCTATATGTGAGATCTGAAACCGTAAAAATTCTTGGGGAAGACATAGGCATTACTTCTTTGACATTGGCCTTAGCAACATTTTTCTAGATATGTTTTTTTCAGGCAAGGGAAACAAAAGCAAAAATAAACTGTTGGGATTACACCAAAATAAAAAGATTTTGCACATCAAAGGAAACAACTAACCAAACTAAAAGACAACCTACTGAATAGGAGAATATATTTGCAATTGATATATCTGGTAAGGATCTAATATCCAAAATATACAAAAAACTTTTACAACTCAACAGTAAAAAACCAAATAATCCAATTAAAAATCGACAGAGGACCTGAGCAGACATTTTCCCAAAGAAAACCTACAGATGGCGAACAGACACATGAAAGGATGCTCAACATACTAATCACCAGGGAAATTCAAATCAAAACCACGATGAGATATCTATCACCTTACACCTGTCAGAATGGCTAGAATCAAAAAGACAAAAAATAACAAGTGTTGGGGAGGATGCAGAGGAATCATTGTTCACTGTTGGTGGGAATGTAAATCGTTGTAGTCACTGTGGAAAACAGTATGGAGGTTCCTCAAAAAGTTAAAAATAGAGATACCATATGATCTAGTAATTCTACTACTGGGTTTTGGCCAAAGAAAATGATTCAAAAAGATATACGCACCTCCGTATCCATTGATAGATAAATGTGTAAAGAAGGTGTGGTATATATACACAGTGGAACACTACTCAGCCATAAAGAAGAATGAGATCTTGCCATTTGTGACATTATGCATGGAACTAGAGGGTACTGGACTAAATGAAATATGTCAGATAGAGAAAGACAAATACTGTAACATTTCACTTATAAGTGTAATCTAAAAAATGTAGCAAAAAAACAGACTCTTAAATACAGAGAATAAACTGATAATTGGCAGAAAGGTCATAGGAAGATGTGTGAAATAGATTAAGGGGATTAAGAGGTACACATTTCTAGTTATAAATAAGTCATGGGGATGAAAAGTATAGCATAGGGAATATAGGTAATAATATTGTAACAATGTCATTTGGTGACAGATGGTGACTACACTTATGGTGACCATTGAGAAATGTACAGAATTGTTGAATCAATATGTTGTTCAATTGAAACCAATATAACATTGTATGTTAATTATACTTCAAAAACATACATTCATACATACATGCTAGCCAGCCTTAGCTTTTAAGATAACTCTCATAAAACTGGAGCATGAACAAAAATTCTAATTAAAATGCTATTAAGATTTAGACACACATAAGATGTTAAAACCAGAAATACTGGCATGCATAAATACACTAAAATAGGTAAGTATTGAAACAAAAGCTACTCCAAAATTTTACATTTCTATTTTTTTTTTAATTTTTTTAAATCTTTATTTTTGAGAGAGAGAGACAGCATGTAAGCAGGGGAGGAGCAGAGAGAGAGAGGGAGACACAGAATCTGAAGCAGGCTCCAGGCTCTGAGCTGGCAGCACAGAGCCTGACGCGGGGCTCAAACTCATGAATCATGACCTGAGCCGAAGTTGGACACCCAACCGACTGAGCCACCCAGGCGCCCCACACATTTCTATTTTTTAAAAAATAATTGAGACCACTAATGTAAATGCCCTCAAGGCAAAGAGTTGCATAATAGCCCCTCCCTAAAATTATAAATAACCTAATTTTAGATTATAACTTGTATCACCTATTATATTTAACACTGATATTCAGTGTACTTTCTGTATGGCATTGCTGAATCAGTAGCAGTTATAAAAAAAAAAAAAGAGAGAGCAAACTGTTTTCCATTTATTATACCTATGAGTGAAAATACTCATTCACTGTCACTGCTTCCAGGATCTGCAGTTCAAGAGAAAGTTTTGAAGCAGTATGCCCGTGGATTTCTCCACAAGCTAGGAAAGTCAGTAGTAATTCAAGGCCTAATGTGTCTGTCCAGCCTATTACAAATCCAGGAGGATTCTGAAAAATGGAATGAACCCAGATCTTTAATCTGTCACAAAGGCTAAGCCAACCCTATGTAAAACTGCAAACTCTGGGATGGACAAAATAAAATAAATTACGCCTCCAACAGCTTTGTTGTACGTCTTCCGGTAACTGACTAGAGCCTGCTGAGGATTTTCTCACCTCTCTTGGCTCAGTGGGATACAGACAAAAACAGCAGGCAAACAGCATAAGGTAGATAGCGTCAGAAAGAATGAAGAATAGCATTAGGTACTGCAGAGAAAGAAAGAAAAAAGGGTCAGTCTTTCTCATTGGAAAGGAGACAGAAATGGAACCAAGGCCCCCAGAACTAACGGCGGAGTTAGTATACGTACACACGCACTCCGTGCTCTCGCGCGCATGCCAGTGCTTGCAGCCATCACACTTCCGCCCTGTGGCTCCAGGTCGGCACGTGCAGAGCCCCGTGATAGGGTCACAGGGGACAGGCAGCGAGCCATAGGGGTCACACTCACATTCTTGGCAGGAACCTCCAGGGCTGCTGGGGCTGCCAGTATAGCCAGGGGCACACCTGGATTTAAATAGTGAGAAAGCAGGAGAGATTAATAGTAAGTCCTGTCTCTGGTTGAACAAAACTGATACCACCAGTCAATAGATGAGGAGCCAGCAAACTTTTCCTGTAAAGAACCAGATAGTACATAGTTTAGGCTTTTACAGATCAAAATAGAAAATCAAAATCATTCAGTGAGAGAAATACATTTGTAAACCTTTTTTTTTTTTGGGTTGATGGAATTCAAAACAAAATCATCATCATAATAAAAGAGTATAAATTATTTTGTAATAATAATATATTAATGTAAAATCAATCTACCAATGAGAAAAAGGAAGCTCTTGTTAAGGTATCAAATTTACCTAACTAGGGCTCAAATTTAGTGCTTCCTATCTTCATATTAATTGTAAATGTTTGCCTGTAACAACATTCTTAGCTTATAGTGCCAAACAGAATTAGGCAATGGGCCAAATTTTGTGGGTGAGTTTACCAACCATTACTGTAGATTATAAATATTGTTTTGAAGTCTTTTTTAAAATTAGAAATATTGACACCTGAACTTTCCTAGACTCATGTATTTAAAATCAAAATGACCAAATAATTCAACTCATTTTATTTATGAGCAAAAAGAAGTAAGTTAAGTGACAATAAACTGGATTTTGTATTTAATTTTACTGGTCTTTCTATCACATCTTCCTCAAGATGGAATTTTCATTATATACCCAAGGAAGCAGGTTAATGTTATGCAGACAAAATATATAACATTAATTTCAGGAATGAGAAAGAAAATCCAACTGGATGAACCCAAATGAAATCACTTCATTGACTATTCCACCCATTCATACATCCATTCACTTAAGTATAAGATGCTAGTGGGGCGCCTGGGTGGCACAGTCGGTTAAGCGTCCGACTTCAGCCAGGTCACGATCTCGCGGTCTGTTGAGTTCGAGCCCCGCATCGGGCTCTGGGCTGATGGCTCGGAGCCTGGAGCCTGTTTCTGATTCTGTGTCTCCCTCTCTCTCTGCCCCTCCCCCGTTCATGCTCTGTCTCTCTCTGTCCCAAAAATAAATAAATGTTGAAAAAATTTAAAAAAAAGATGCTAGTAAGATCATATGCTCTGGGTTACCCAGTAAGGGTAACACATAACTGTTGGTCCTGATTTAATTATTAAAGCACTTCCTATCTTTCCTAAAAGTCTCCCGGTTTGGACTGTGTGTGTGTGTGTATGTGTGTGTGTGTGTGTGTGTGTGTGTGTATCTCATCAGCTAAATATAATCAACACCCAGAGTTTTTGTTCCAGAGACAAGCATGGGAGGAAGTTGGGAGACAGGAGGAGGTTGAAGCCAAACATGAACATTAGGCAGATAATCCAGAACTATCTTCAGTAGCCTGGGAGTGTGGAAATTTGCACAGTTGACTGTGAGTGTTAATTTATCTTCTGCTGGTTAGAAAAGGCAAAACAAACAAACAAAAGTTATCTATAAGTAGGCTTTTATACATTTGTAGTTTTAATTGCTATTTTATTTCCAATGTAAGATTATAAACACTCCATAAAAGTACCATTTAAGTGAGTCCACTTAAATGATTTCTTAACATTTGCAGGTGTAAGAATTCTACTCTAACCAGGTTGAGATTGATTAAATGCTCAAAGAGTTTATTACAAAAGTACCAAAGATAAAACATGGGGAGGGGTTGCTACATTACAGGAGCATTCAAGACATGTAAGCAATTTTAGACCCGAGCTGATGAACTTAGGCAGGTCGTAAGGTGATTCAGATGATTTAAGAAGCTCTCAGAAGCGGAACAAATTTATTTGGAAAGTTACAATAAAAATTTAACCAAGACCTTTGGTTTAATTTAGCTGAATAAAAGCAATTTTTCAGGGAAATACAACTTTATCATTTATGTTAGTGATGAAGAATGAAAAGCTGTAACAACATTTGAGACTGCAAAAATAATTCAAGCCATTCGCTTTTGATAGTGTACGACCTGTTCGTCTATATACTATATGAACTGTCAACTCCTATTGATTAAACATTAATGGATATTAAAAAAGTAAATTTTCTATAATCACTTTGCCTTAAGACAGTAATTGTCATTTCAGGGCACCCTTGCAGTCTTTTCTATATACATGCTTTCTTTCATAGATAGTGGTAACTTCAATTTATAAATGTAGTATACTATGGAACATTTTTTTTCATAAATTACTGCAGATAATACCCTTGGTGTCCACAGATGCTTCCAGTCGTCATCCTACTCATATTTACAAGGGCATGAAATGAATATTACCCTAACCATGAATACCAAATATTCATATTTGGACATTACAAATATATATAGTCAAAAGTTGTACAAATCTCCAAATCAAATAGAAATATTTTTGGATTTTGTATTGCTTTGAATTCTTTAATTATCAATTTCTATTGGCACAGAAATTGTGAATGCATTGTCATATATATATATATATATATATATATATATATATATATAAAGTAGTGGATACTCTGTTTAGATTTTCCATATATAGAATTATTTGGAAATATATTTTGCAACCTTGTAGAAATTTCATCGGAATTTATAAAATTTAATTATTTAGTTATCTGCTTATTTCCATTATTAACACAACCATTCCTGGTTATATAAAAGAAAACTTTTATTTTTCAATTATTATTATTTTTTAATTTGAAAAATTTTTAAGTTTATTTATTGTTGAGAGAGTGAGCATGAGCAGGGGAGGGGCAGAGAGAGAGAAGGAGAGAGACAATTCAGGCTCCACTGTCAGCCCAGAGGCCTACATGGGGCTCAAGCTCATGAACTATGAGATCATGACCTGAGCCAAAACCATGAGTCAGACGCTTAACCAACTGAACCACATAGGTGCCATATATATATATATATATATATATATATATATATATATATATATATTTTTTTTTTTTTTTTTTTTTTTTTTTGTAATAGAGAGAGAGCATGAGCAGGGGAGAGGAGCAGCAGAGGGAGGGAGAGAGAATCTTAAGCAGACTCTACGCTCAGCACAGAGTCCAATGCGGGGCTCAATCCCACAACCCTGGGATCGTGACCCAAGCCAAAATCAAGAGTCGGATGCTCAACCCACTGAGCCAACCAGGCACCTCCAAAAGAAGACTTTGAAATGGGTGATGATTCAATTAATTAATATTGGTTTATGTTTGCAAAGAGATCGATAATTTAAGGAAGTGCTCCTAGAAGAACCCTGCAAAGGAGTGGGTAAAGCAGGACATGGAAAAGAAAGGAAACAATGGTATGATTTCAGGTGATGTCCCAGTCTTAGCCTAATTCCATGGAAAGCCTGGAGTAATTATAAGCAGAAGCATAAGCATGTGGACTTTTGTACTCCCATATTGGAGGAACGTGGGGTAAATTCTCAATCATTTTTGCCCCTCTTATGGGAGATGAGGTTTCCACGTAGGCATGTAGGCAGGGCACCAACAGTATCCTCTACACATTTGTTCTTCACAATTTTAGTGTAAAGTAAGTAGACCATAAGCTATTCTGATACTACAGGTGAGAAAAACGGGTCCTAGCTAAGTTGGTAAAGCTAGACTATGTCCATGGATAAAAACTTTATATTGTTATCAATTAAATGCTAAAGCTATCATGTGTGTATAATATAGTTAATATTAGTTACTTTAGAGATAATACCTAAAACATACTAAAAGTGGTAGTGATATGCTTCAATATCCAGGATACTGATCTTATGGAAAATATGGACCCAGAAGATACTAATTACAACCTAACTAGACAGTCTGAAATTGTGCTTCTTAATTTATCATTTGTATTACAGTCAGTATTCAATTTAATAGATACATAAATACATTATCAGATTCTGTAAACAAAAAATATGGTGAACCAGAGGGGAGGTGAGTGAGGGGATGGGTTAAATAGGTGATGGGGATTAAGGAGGCCACTTGTGATGAGCAACGGGTGTTGTTATGTAAGTACTGGATCACTAATTTGTATACCTAAAACTAGTATTACACTGTAGGTTAATTACCTGGAAAAAAAAATATGGTGAGAGGAAGCATTTAAATAATATTGTTTGCTCATTGGAAAGGAGCACCCAATAACAAACACTTTATTGTTTGTGTTCAAATTAAGAGTGCTTGACACATTTACATCCTGAGTTATGTATATACTTGGTGGTATAGTACCATAGTGCTCAGAACAGCGACACGCACACAGATAGATTCAGCCAATATTTTCCAGTGCATTAAGATGAGAATTATGTGTAACTAGGTTTTTATTAACTACTGATAATATGCACATATATAGATATGTGCACATTCAACATATACATCTACACTAAATATAGCTATGTAGATATGTATACACTAAAACCTAAACTATGTAATTGTGAAATAATTTGGAAACTTTGAAAAAGTCGAAGATGGAAATAAACAACTTTCTTCAGAGATAGCGTATAGATATAAAAGTAAAAATAGTTTTGAAGGCATATAAACTACTAAGGAAAATGAAAACAAGTTATGAAAATAATGAATACTTTTCTATTGTGATCTGTTACTGTATGATCTCTATGTTTCATGACTGTTCGTACCGTTCACAGTACTGGCCTTCGTATCCTCGTGGACAAGCTGTGCAGCGGTAATCATCGAGGCCTTCCAAGACACAAGAAGGACTGAAACTGAACCAGAAAGGGGAAAAAAAAAAGATTGTAAAAAATCTTTTAACCTATTTATTTTATAGATTTAAGTAATTCTATCCATTATATAGACAAGTGAAACTTAACTTGGGGTGGTTATAAGTGCTGTATTTTATAATATAAATTTTTATTCAAAGGTAGGATGTCACAACTAAATAATGCCAATAATAGTCAACAAGTAAGTATGGTTGGCTTTCAATGGATTTGCAGTGCCTCGCACTGTGTAAACATTTTGAAATTTTAATAATTCTATGACAAGCATAAAAATATTAAACATCCAGCAAAAGTGTCCTATTTCTCATGAATTGAAAGAAAAGTATGACTAGAATTAGTGCACATTTGTCTGATAGAATATTACTGAATATTTTCCAAGTAAAAAAAAATGGTCCTAAAACCATATAATTTTTTTTCTGAAAGCTCAACCTAAATTGCCACTAGCCTTTGAACACATAAAGTGTGAATAAATATTTCACTTAAAATGAGAGTGCCTTTTCTAATTTACAAACGGATTTCAAACTAAGTTTATTTTAAACACAAAGTAATGTGAGTTAACGTAAGAAGGGAAGGTGCTCTCCATGAAAATGAGTAAGAATTTCCGATAATTTATGATCTTTTCTATTAAGTAGGTCTTATATAATTTGCCCTGTTCTCACTACTGACTGGTAGACCACAGCCTATCAGGCTTTGCCAGGGTTTCTGATCATCTTACCCTACAAAAGAAATACTTAACAAGACTTGAAAACTAACCTGCACTAACATGTAATTTTAGGTTGTTACAAACTTCTTTCACATATAAGTCGAGGATTCCCACTAGGTAACACTGCATGGTGCACTGGAAACTTAGAAGGAAAAATATATATGTATTTGTTACAAAATGGTAATGCTGCAAACTCCATTCTTTTTCTTGGTCCGCTAAAGAAGTTTATGCTGAAAAAGATATATGGTGTATACACCAGGGCCACAACTCCTTTTGGTCAGGTGCCATTTGGACCCTATTTTAACTATCTTCTAGCACACTGAATCAATAGTACATGAATGAGTAATAAACTCTAACCTTTGCGAAAGAGGTGAGCAAATTGATCTACTACTCACAAACTCTATCCTTCACAAAATAGATCCACAAACACGTAATTGACACATTCTGGCAAGCTTTTAGCTCTTCAAGCTAAAGCTTGATGCTGAGTGCATCTGTACACACACACACACACACACACACTCCTATGTCACATTTCAAACTGCTTATCTATCTATCTATCTATCTATCTATCTATCTATCTATCTATCTATCATCTATCTATCTATCTACCGATAGATACTTGGAAACAAATTTTTAGACATTTCAAGTGAAACTCTAGAGAGCCAACATAATTAAATTATATTCATTTACAGTAATATATCTATCTCAATTACTATGCAAGGATGTTATAATTCTCCTTGAATAGTTGATATAAACTTTTTTGAGTTATGATACTATGGTGGATTGAATGAAGTCTTTTCCTATATCATGTGTAAGGACTTAATGAAGGAGGGTGTAGGAATCATAACTTACTGGAAGTTAGAGTTATTCTTTCTGCTCCCAACTCCCTCATCTACACTCAATCCTCACACTGTCTGCGGGGTCACTCTGAAATCCTTGTGCTTTTTTCTTGGGGGCTACCTTTTATATTTCCTTATGTTTGCTAATTCCAAATTTGCCTCATTAGGGTTTTTAAGATGTAGAGTTTGCCAGTCTATGTTGTTCTTGTGGATACTACAGAGATGAATTGGCCTCCCGGGTACCACCCCCTTCTCCTTCTTTCTATGTTCATCATTGGTTCTTTAACAGTATCCTCTGCTGCAGGTTCCTATACATCATGTCCTTGACCTCTTCATGGGTCTCCCAGTTCAGTCTTCAGATTTCTTCTATCCTGTCCTGTCCTCTCTCCCCTAAATGATCTCATTCCATCTTAAAACCTTTGCATCTACACTAACAGATCTAAAACTGAGTTTCCCCCTCCAAAAAATACCACTGGTCTTTCTGTAATTCTCCCCCATCTCATCCATGGTCACTCTGTGCTTCCATTTATCCTGCCAGAAACCACGGAGTCAATGTTACCTCCTTTCTCTCACATTCCACACACGTTCTACCTGAAACTGCTGCTACCGTCGCTAACATCACTGCATTACCCTGTTCCAAGCTGCCTCTTGCCATTGGAAGACTTTTAGCCATTAGGACATTTCATTATCTACCGGAGCTTCCCTGACTCATCCTTTGTCACCCTTCCCCTAACACCAGTCAGTCTGCTCCAGCTGCCCTGGATCCTTGCTGTCTGACAAGCATGGGCCAGTCTCCAGGCCAGTGTATCCGCTTTTTCTTCTGGCTGGACTTCTCTTCCTCCAGGGAGTCATGTGGCTCCCCCCATTACTTCATTCAAGTCTCTGCACAAGCCTCATTTGTTCATGAAGATCTTCACTGAGCACCCTATCGAAAAAGGGACCCCAGCCTTTTCTGTCTCAATACCATGCAAGTATCTCAATTCAATGAGGCTGCTTTATTTTCCCTGGTAGCACTTCCACTGTCTGATATTGCATTATACACCTACTTGTGTTTTGTTCAGCTTTATTGTAGTATAACTGGCAAATAAAAAAAATTATAATGTAATTAAAGTGTGCATGTGATGATTTGGTATACATATATGTACAAATTAATTAATACATCTATCACCTCACATATCTACTTTTTTTTGGTTAGTGAGAACACAGGTTCTATTTACTTGGCAAGTTTCAATTATACAATAAAGTATTACCAACTATCACTACCATGTTATATGTTAGATCCTTAGACTTCATTTATCTTATAACTGTAAGTTGTATACTTTTACCAGCTCTCCCACACCTCCCAACCCCTGGTAACCACTGTGCCACACTCTAGGAGTTATTTTCTTTTTTTAAATCCCACATAGTATACATGAAACAATACCACTTTTTTCTTTCTCTGTCTGGCAAAAATTGTTGGCGTGTTTGGCAAAGAGCAAGGGACTCAAATGTAGCATCATTGTAGAAGGGAGGAGAGGGCATTGACCTGGAAAGGTGGTCAGATTGCAGAGGGTAGAGGGTTCCTTCTACTCTGTTGAAAAAATACCTGACCTTTCCTTAAGCAGGCAGTGAAAAACCCCTCAGCAACGCTGCACTGTCACAATGGTTGACAGTTTGTCATATGTGTTTTGGTAAGAAATATTGAAAAACTAATGCATGGAAGTGAGTTAGTAACCACTCACCACGTCACACCCTTTACTTTTCTTTGGGGCACAGTTGGAGGTCATTAAAGAGAGGTGTCTCAGCGTCCTCCATCTATATTTCAGAATCTACTTTTATATCTCAGGAAGAAGTGCCTTTCTTCTTTGCCCTGGCTCGTTTCTTTGCTTTGCATTTTAACACTTCCCTTCTTACCATACACAGATCTTTGCTTTGTTAATTAATGTTCCAAGCTTTAGGTAGTGATATTAGTGGGTCACGAAATCACGTTAGTGGGTTTTGACTAAAATTTCTTCTAAAAATGCAGAATAAAACTGAGAAAAGTTATAGGATATATATGTTTATAAATATATATTATATACACACAAGTTTTTTGTGTCCCAAGGTCTGATGTAAAAAAAAAAAATGATTTCTTACAGTGGCTGCAATTAATAAAGTTTGACAGTCACTGAACTAGCCACTTTGCTTCAGCTTTCTGATTCTCGTAAGATCCTTTCCATAAAAATATCCTTGAATTACATAAACCATAGAAAACAGCAATGAAAACACACCTTTTTATTGATCCCGTGAACCCATCAAGGTAGGACGCTTTCTTTTCCTTCTTGACATTTTCTAAAGATGAACTGATCTCCTTGGAACATAATATCTGTTTCCACCATGGATTGTCAAAACTCCTTGGTGATCCTCACAGTTCATGGCTACCATACGTACTCAGTCTCCATGGACAGCTGCTTCTCTTCTCGCTCATGGCGCCCCCTGCAGTGTGCTCTTACTTTTCTTGCCTCCCTGGCACCCCCTGTCTTGGTTCTGCTTTCCCTTCTGGTTTCTCTAATGTAGGTAATTCTGTCTTTCCTTCATTCCACATGCTCCCCCTTGGGTCACATAACCCCGGGAAATCTTATCCAATTTTAATTCATTTATTAACATATCTCTTCCCTCTGCCCTTCCAATTCTCGTATTTCTATTTCCTGCAGCTATTTGCATATTTCCATTCGGACAGATCTTTCACATCAATGTTAACCTATTTGGAACATAAATTGTCTTTCCTCTGCAGTAGCTCTCTCCTGGTTTCCCTATTTCAGTTAATTGCACTACCATTTTTGAGGTCAACCTGGCTCAAAACCTTTGGCTTCAACTCTTGCCTGGCCTGAACCCCTCATATCTAATTAGTTATCAGTTCTGTAGAACTGCATTCAACAAAGATCCCATCCATTCCCTCATTTCCCTTCTCGTTACGATTACCTACCTTCAGGTTCTAATTACCTTTTGCTAAGTTAGTGCAGTAGCTTATTAATCGCTCTCTTCACTTTTTTTCTTCTCCTCTTTCAATTCATTTTACTTAGCTCTCTCATAACAGGCTTTCTAAAGGGTAGCGCTGATGGCATTAACGTTTTTTTTGTTTGTTTTAACTAAAAGTCTGCAATGTTTCCTCATTATATAGAAA
This sequence comes from Puma concolor, assembly GCF_028749965.1. Classification (NCBI taxonomy): domain Eukaryota; kingdom Metazoa; phylum Chordata; class Mammalia; order Carnivora; family Felidae; genus Puma; species Puma concolor. The sequence goes on along the minus strand of NC_141671.1, from coordinate 118,632,597 downwards.
ATTGAATAGTAATTTCTTAGCCTGGTGTTCAAGGATTTCTATAATATAGCCTCCATTCTCCCACTCATTTTCATCTGCAGTTATGAATTCTATTTGAACTCCATGCTCCAAACTCTTACTTATTAGTTCCTAAACGTGTCTTTGTTTTCTGTTTTCTAAGTTTTTGTTAGTATAATCTCCTGCTAATTCCACCAGTAAAAACCTCTCAACCCACCGTTTGTGACCTATTATAAATACTACTACTTCTTCCAATATGTTCTTGAAGCTTCCAAAACCAAGTGTGGTATCTTGTGCCTTTGAATTCTCTTTACGTTTAACTTGACTTCTCTTAAGGCACACATTTTATTGTGAGACTTTTCAATACATGCTATGCTTGATTGTTATCAAAGAAGTTATCAATTAATTACTGAATTTTTCTAATCCAATGGCTCACATTTTAATGAACGATAAAATAAATAACATTCTCTTTGTTTAAATCTGGTCGTCAGAGGGAGATTAGGGAAAGGGAAATAGAAATAATATTATTTTTCACACACCTACCAATTGGTGCTCGGGTGAACAAAAAGAATGTGTTTTATCCTTATCCATATCCTACTCACCTAAAAATTTACATTTGACTAAAGACCTGTAATTATTTTAAACAAAAAAAGAGGAGCTTGCAGAAGAGAGACAATTTACCTGAAAATGTTTCAGAATGTATATAAAGCCAACGATGAAGAAAAAACTGAGTCAGCACAGGGGCAATCCTCTCTTTATCTAAGTTGCTTTGTGGTTCTTCTATAGTCAAGATAAGGAGCCCAGGATTCTAATTCTAAACAAACCACCATACATTCTTTTCAAAAGCAAGTTCTTAGAGAAAACATTGCTCTACCATGTAGAGATTGAAATCTATAAATCACTTAGCAGAAAATATAGACAGCCTTTGCAAAAAGGATTTTTCATCAATATATAAACCAATGCAGAATGTGCAGACAGCACTGAAATAAAATATTCTAGCTTTTGTTTCCCCTTATGGCTATGTTTCCATGGTACCAAGCTCAGACCATCTTAAGAGAAAGGGGCTGTGATTCTGGGAGTATAAAAATAAGTCACCCTCCTTTAACTACTTTTTTCAATTATTTTCTTAATACTTCTCTGCAAATTGCAAATTAAACACATAAAATGAGTGGAAGGGGTCACAAAAGGGATATGATCTGCAGTGAAACACTTCGTCATAGCTGAGTTTATGGCAGAACTACATGCAAATACAAGACCCTTATAAAAGTGTATAAAATTATGCATGTGTCTACATATATCATTTATGTCATTAACATAACTTATGTCAGTATTAGTATTTATATTTTAATTAATAAGTAATATTTACTTGGGATAGGGTTTTAATGGAAAAATAAACCATGGAATACTATGTGCTCACTTTTGTCATGTTTTTATACTGTTTGCAAAAATTCTCTTCCTTTAAATTTTTTTTAATGTTATATTCAGTTTTTTGAGAAAGAGAGAGAGAGAGAGAGAGGGAGAGAGAGAACACACACATGAGCAGGGGAGGAGTAGAGACAGAGAGACCCAGATTCTGAAGCAGGCTCCAGGCTCTGAACTGTCAGCACAGAGCCTGATGCAGGGCTCAAACTCACGAACCATAAGGTCATGACCTGAGCTGAAGTTAGACACTCAACCGACTGAACCACCCAGGTACCCCCCAAATATTCTCTATCTTAAACTGAGATTTTGTCTACATGGAAAAAAAATTGAAATCATAGAAAGCCCGTTTGCCACACAGATGGTGCTACTGATTGGGAAATCTGGTAATGTTTCTCAATCTTACTTGTTGCTGGAAGAAATCAGAGGGCAAGCACATTGCTGACAGTCATTTGGCAATCCCCTGACAATTCCATAATATCCAAGAGTACATCGTTCACAGAAGTCACCAGCAGTGTGATGTTGACAATTCTGCAAAGGAAAGGGGAAAGTTTGTTTTTCATTTAATGAGAGTAGAATGTAATTTACCATACAGCTCCCCACCTATGAATACATATGCTCTTGTGAAAACACACACACACACACACACACACACACACACACACACACACACCATTGAAAGAGTTCTTGATATATGTGTGGGTGTGTGTGTTAATTTTTTTAACATTTATTCATTTTTGAGAGACAGAGAGAGACAGAGCATGAACAGGGGAGGGGAAGACAGAGAGGGAGACATAGAATCTAAAGCAGGCTCCAGGCTCTGAGCTGTTAGCACAGAACCTGACACAGGGCTCAAACTCACGGACCTCAAGATCATGACCAGAGCTGAAGCTGGACACTTAACCAACTGAGCCACCCAGGTGCCTCCTTAATATATATATTTTTAAAGATGTTCTCTCGTAAGAGAAACTAGTATCAGGCTGTTGTAGCTATACTGACGATAAGAATTTCTTCTCTCTTTTTCCTATATCAATCTCTGGAAAAAAATTTTTCTCTTATTATAATCTGGGGAACATACCTCACAAATTTCTAAAATTTATTATATCATCTGGCCATTTATGTGTCTTCTCTACAAGGTGCTAGAAAAGTACTAAAAATCCTGGGAACTTGGTGCATGCCTGTCAGAGGACTTTCTAAAACTAAATCAAGGTAGAAAGCATAAATGCCTTAAGATGTAACAATAGAAAAAAAAATTAAAGAAAAAAGGTCAGCCTAGTTACTCTCCTAAGAATGTTATTCATCTAATTCTTGCCAAATGTTAATAATTCTTTATAAATTGGAGGACCCAATCTGAAACCAGGAATCTCAGGTCAATATTTTCTTTTTCATGCTTGCATAATAAGAGGCATTGAAGTAATATGCTTTAAGACATTTCCATAAGGAAATGAGAATAGTTTCAGAATAGTATGCAGCCTTGTAATTAAAATTCTCATAAAGTAGAATTATTTAACGCACTGCAATCATTCATGCAATAAGGACTTAGAAAGAGCTACATCCCAGGCACTGAGAGAAATCAAGTGAGGGGAAAAAGGTAAAATAACATCCAAACCTATACTAATTTATTTCTACTTTGGGAAGATAATTTAAAAGTGGCAAATAAGAAACATGGCAGCAGGAATGCAATATTGAATGCTGTTTAGTGGAAACGTGATATTTGACTTTGGGAGGAAATAGGAGGAATAAGGAGCTGCATTTTAGCTTGACCAGAAGAATGATGTCTTACAAACAATATCAAAGGAAAAGTTGAGAAGCAAAAATGGTCAGTAATAGCTGTATATGTTAGTGAACTGATCTGACCAACTTAGCTGGAGTCACAGAGACACCTGTGGGCTCCATATTGAACTTGGCCGAGATCTCATATGCTTGGCTCTTGGCTCTATTCAGTCAATCAAGAAGCACATATTTATTTCTCATGTGTCTTCTAATGGCCAGAAAATATTTGGTATGGTATGTGTGGTCACTTACAACAAACAGTAATTGAAGTCACTTCCTCTATAGACATTGCCATGGAAAACTTTTTTAGAACTTCTATAGACCCTTTTTTTCAGAGTTTCTGCTATTCCCTAGGGTGAAATCACAATGTCACCAGGGTGAATTTTAGGCCATTGTTTGTTTTGGTTGTTACAGCTGGGGGTTACAGTTGAAAACACATTATGCCACTTATAGATGCATTTAATAACAATGTAAAATGGATCCAGTTTCTTATATCATAGGATATGAATCTCAAATACTCTAATTCTCCACCTCTCAGAAGATGATAACTCCAGATTTTCAGAGAAAAGGAAGAACTCACTTGAGTGTTCTCTCAGCTTCCTGTGAAAGACTTGGCATCAGTCCTGTACTATTTTCCATCCCTTTAAAATGTATTGCTGTCCATGGGAAGTAGTGTTTTGTCCTTTGTCTAAAGCTACTGTCATCCTAAACTGGATTTCTTACTTTCCTGCCTTCTGTTTTTTCCAGCCTCTGCATTTTTTTCTTTTTCTTTCTTTTTTTTTTTTTTTTTTTGCTCATTTTTCTCATTAGCATTTGATGTTGTTCCAAGACTTTCCTAGCTCAAAAATATCTCTGGGGCCTCTACTCTTTGGAGGCTAGAGACTCTCTCTGATAAGCATTTTATTGTATTTATTTAAAGTTTATTTATGTATTTTGAGAGTGGGAGAGAGAGAGTACAAGTGCAAGTGGGGGAGGGGCAGAGAGACAGAGACAGACAGAGAGGGAGAGAGAGAGAATCCCAAGCAGTCTCCATACTGTCAGCACAGAGCCTGATGCGGGGCTCAAACCCATGAATTGTGAGACTATGACCTGAGCTGAAACCAAGAGTCAGAGGCTTGACCAACTGAGCCACCCAGGCACCCCTATACATTTTAAAAGCATTGTTTCCATTCCTGATTTCTATTTCCTTATCCTCTTTAACTCTCCCTGATTAAAAAAAAATTTTTGATTATTGTAACTCCAGGCTCACTCATAAGATTTTTTTTGATAAATCAAAATTTACTGACAATAATAGGTCCTCATGATACATGAATTTTCTGCAGCAGCTAATATTTCTGGCCACTCTGTGAACTATTCTCTTTCTATGGTTTCTTTAATGGTCTAGTCTGCTGGTTTTTCTCCTAACTCTATGGCTACTGTTTCATGGACTTTTTTTTCCCTTTCTGTTTAATAAGATTGGTCCTTGATTCTAAAGATTCTCATCTCTCTTTTGTCTTCTTTTCCCTACACATTCTACCTTGGTGATTTCATCCATTACTATGACTTTAGTTATCATCTCTTTGCCAAAACCTTTAAATCGTATATATTCAGCCTAGAAAGATATCTTTAATGAATTTTGGGTTTACATTTCCAAATGTTCCCTGGATAGATCTTATTACATAACCCAAAAGCACCTTCAATTTGAATGTCAAAAATTAAGCTCATCTCTCTGTAAACGGGCTAATTGCCCATTTCATCTGGAGTCACTATCATCTGCTTAATTACCCAGGCCAGGAATCTAGAGGCCTCTCTCATTCCAGAGAGCCTGTTTGATCATCATGTTCCATGATTCTATTACTCTCTGCTTCTTTACTTCCTTGTTGCTACTATTTTTATTTGGCTGCTCTCATCTTTTACCTGGTTTACTCGGACAGAATTTAGCTAAACATACTGCTTCTAAATTTGTTTACCCAGTGATTTCCCCACACTGCAATCAGAGTGGTCATCCTACAGAATTTATCAATCCATGCCATTCTCTTGCTGGAAAGCCTGCGTTAGTTCTCCATTATCCTCAGGATGAATTTAAAACTCTCCATCATGGCAAGAAAGACCTTTATCATCTGTTTACCTCCAGCCCTACCTCCAGCCACTGCAACCTTTGTATGCTATGCTAAAATCATTTAGGACCATCTGAAATTCTCAAATTATGCCATGCTCTTTCCTTTGGGACTTCTTATATGCAAATCCCTTGTTAGGGAGTGCTTTTCCATCTTCTCACCTGGCTAGCAACCATTCATTTCAGCTCTCATTTTAAATGTTGCTTTCTCTGATAAACATTCCCTTATGTCTGAAGTCAGGGCTGACTGCTCCTTCTAGTTCAACACAATGATTAAAACATGGTAGACATTTGATGACTATTTTGAATGACTGAATGAATGAATGCACATTATAGGAAGTATAGATGAAACTGACCAGTCTCCTTGATGAAAAAGGCCAAGTTTCAAGCCTAATGACTTCATAGAAATGTGGTTAGCAGAGCTAGATGCTTTGTCGCATATTTTGTATTAGGATTTGTTGTAAAACTACCATGATCGTCTTCTATTCAGCCATTCAAAGAAACCAGTAATTTAACAATAAAATATCCATTCCATTTTTAAGAGCAGCACAGAAAGAGAAAATGGTTTGAAGATAAAATAATTATCTATGAATTACAGTCTAAATCATTCAGCAAGGTGTCAAATGGTAAATAAGAATTAACTGGGGGAATGTTTTAAGAACATATTTTACAGTTGTTGAAATAAACATGTGCCACAAAATACATAGGATCTTGAACAATTATCCACACTTTGCTTTTGTAAAAATAAACTGACTACACACTGAATTATTTTATGTAACCTAATATAACATTAATAATTGGCTCAAAACACAGATAATGTTGATCATTGTTAGAAATACAGAGATTCAAAAATATAGTTGCTGCTATTACACCTATATACAGATCAAGAAAATATCTTTACCCTCTCTGGACAGTCAATCCTTCACAGGGTTGCTGACATACTAAACTTGGTTAACAAAATCAAATGTTCTGGTTAGGTCCACAAAAACAACACATAAATCATGATGCTGTTTTTGAAACTTTTCGACATAGACATTTCATATGACTCTTCTGTCTGCTTTGAAACAGTGGACATAATTTTTTCTCTTGTATAGAAATTAATCTTTAGGAAAATTTTCTATATTTTAGATGGCTAATAAGAGGTTAATTATATTCTCAAGAGTGATATTATGTGTTGCCCTATTTCATAGGCATTGCTGTGCTGTGTCATTTCCTCTGCTCTTAAACACTAGAATATAAGCTCCTAGAGGGCAAGGCCCATCCATGCACTCCCCACCTTGATATCTTTTCATCACCTACCACAATACCTTCACATCGGAATGTTTATCAAATGCCACAAGAATGAAAAAAGAAATGAGTCTAAGTTCAAAATCTTTTATATTAATTTCATCTTGTTAATTGTCACTCATACTTCCACATGTCAAGCTCTTTTAGCTTCTTGACCACCATCTGATACATTACATAACACTTCTAGCTTTATGTCGTCTATTTGATAGATCTCATCTGGATCACTGATAACGATTTCAAACAGGACGGGGTGAAAGCCTAGATCTCATCATTGGACGCATGAACCGAGAACCTATAGCACACAGTTCAGCAACCACACCCATAAAACTTGTTAACTGATTACCATCGAGCCTATATTTTCAAGTTTGTTTGTAAAAACATCATGAAACATTCTGTCAAATGCCTATTTAAAAAAACTACAGTTGGGATCATAGAGCTAGCCTTTACTGGCTTATGATTTAATCAAAGTATTTAATTTCTGTCAGCATTAGTTCATCAACTTTAAAAGGAGAAACAATTCTATCTACCTCATAAGCTTACTGTAAGAATAAATGCGAAAAAAAAATCTATCTACAGAGACCAGTCTTTAAGGTTGGATATATGGTACTGTCATTATTATTTTTTTTTTTAATTTTTTTTTCAACATTTATTTATTTTTGGGACAGAGAGAGACAGAGCATGAACGGGGGAGGGTCAGAGAGAGAGGGAGACACAGAATCGGAAACAGGCTCCAGGCTCCAAGCCATCAGCCCAGAGCCTGACGCAGGGCTCGAACTCACGGACCGTGAGATCGTGACCTGGCTGAAGTCGGACGCTTAACCGACTGCGCCACCCAGGCGCCCCGGTACTGTCATTATTTTTGCTGATTTTCAGATATGATGTATCACACTTTCTGATAAATTTCATATTGTAATGGTATTCAGGAAAGGTCTCAGATATTATACATATAGTAACCATAGCAGTTATTCTGATATGTTTTATTTTGAGTGAAATTATACTGATTTCTAATGAGCACTGTTTATTTTTTCTATACTTGACAGTTAAGTAATGAGCACTGTTTATTTTTTCTATACTTGACAGTAAAATCCTTAAGTTTTACTGGAGATCAAAATCAATGTTTGATACATTTTACTTTCCTTTACAAACCAGGAGTGACAATTCACTGCTTTCCATACTATGGCAAATTTCATATTTTCATGATTTTGCAAATATTTTTCATACATGGCTTTTAATCATATCCGCAGATTCTATCAGTATTCTAGGATATAATTCACCTGGGCCTTCAAAATGAAACTCATTTAATCAGATAACAGTGTGTTTACTCTCTCTCACAGTCTGTAGGTAGCATTTTGTAGTATATTTGGAAACTGATTCTAATACATTTTATCCAATGCTCTGTAGGTTACTTAAATTTTCTAAGTGTTAATTTAGAGTTGTAAAAAAAATGCTAACAATTCTACTTTGGTAATATTGTTAGATAAATTCAATAAAATAAGGTTTACAAAGCACCTTAAATGCAGTAGATTTGTGGTATGAGTCTGTTTACAAAATATAAGGTTAATTGGTTAATCACAGATTCTGGTGGTTTCAGACAACGAAGCAGATCAATAACGGAGATTTCTGTTTTTTCTTTTCATTTTAAAATAAGAATAGTGATAGAGTGAAAATAATATTTCCACAAATTATTTGGTGTTGAAAAAGTTATTTGAGCTAGCTGAGAATTCACTATTCCCTTTAAAAAAAAATGGAAAAGTAATACTGACTGGGGGTGGGGTGTAGTGATGATATAAAAATGTATAGATAGATATAGATATAGATACAGGTAAAGATATAGATAGTGATGTGTGTGTTATATAAAGTTGAAAACTCTGTCATTTATCTTTCTATCATCTATCTATCTATCTATCTATCTATCTATCTATCTATCTACCTATCTATCTTCCAACTCTATCTATCAACCTACCTGCCTATCTACTTACCTACTTAAGAGTGTCTGTGGGTGTAGGTGCGTGTACTGATTAGTGTTTGTTCACTCACCTCCTCTTCCCCCTGGGCTTGGGGTTCAATATCATATAGGTTTTGTCCTTCCATTTTGAAGAAAATTTTCATTAAGGGACAATAGTCACTGAGCTATTGGTAGCAACATGTCTCTGTGTAGGATATATTAGTGTCTAAAGTAAAGCAACAGCTTTCTGGTAAGTATCATTAGGAATTATGAAGAGAATAGTTGCAAAGTGATGTGGGTTTTATTAAAAGTTGAAATGCTTAGACTGTAAAGCTTTCTATAGTGTTTTTGTTCTTTTTTAAAGAAAGATATAAAGAAAATAAAAGTGAGGAAATCTAGCATAGTGCTAGAGATAATGATGTTTACATGTTTTGATTAATTATCATCTCATTGATTCTTAGACTCTAAACAGTGGGTAACATGTATGGTAATTATTACCTTTATCAACATCATCATCGCTATCACTTCTATGGAGCTGATCATGTATTAAGTAAGTAGTGTTCTAAACCCTTTATAATGTATTTCATCGAACCCTTACAAAAGCGCTATGAGTAGGTACTACTATTATCTTCATTTTGTAAATGAGGAGACTAAGACCCTGTTAGCATGAGATAAAATGACTGGGCTTCCATAGCCTACAAGCGATGAAGCCAGGATTGGAATCAAAGCAGTCGGACCCCAGAGTCATGCTTATGACCGCTCTACCCAAGTAGAGGGCATTGCTCTGTGTAATGGAGCGGATATTAAATTGAGATCCACACAGAAAAGAAATCAGTATGCTTCAAGTTTCCTCAGTCACACCATCAGGGTAATAATAGGTATTTCCTATTTGCCTCCTGGGGCTATTTCAAAAATGAACAAAGTTGCCTAAATTCAAAAGTTGTATGTTCCCTGAGGAAAATATAAAAATTTAGAGTATAGTAACTAATACTAGCTGTGCATATTTGATGTGCACATGTATTTATTTTTCACTTCATCTGGGGATATCTCAAAAAATAGACTTGTGGCACAAAAAAGCTATAATAGTCAATTACTCAAAAGAGGACAATTCAAAGACGACAATTTTTATCCTAAAACAATGAAATTAAACTGTATCCTTTATGAATGTTTTTAAATTAATCATATGAATTAAACAAAGCCTTGCTAAAAAATACCAGTGAAGATTGCATAAGAAAGAAAAATGCATTTAATTCTCACTGAAGAATGTATAAATTAATCCCCTCTCCTGAAATTATTTATTGAATTTCACAGGCCAGCAGATTGGTGAAAGAGTACCAGACTGAACAAATAGTAATTATATCAGGAATTCAAGGATGGTTAATATTATTCAGTTATTCATCTAGTCAATAAAAATGTTCATCATTCAGTTCAAGGTAAAAAGAAATATATTCTTATATCTTAAATGTATCTCTACCTTTACTTCACTCCTCACAAATAAGCATATGACCAATTTTAATATCCTGTCTTGACTAAAAGAAGATAGATATCTTTAAGAGGCCAGGAATGAAAAGAAGTTTTCTCAACATGGTAAAGAATATTTATCCTAAGCTAACCACCAACGTCATACTTCGGGGTCAAAGACTTGAGACACTAACATTAAAATTAGGAGTAAGATAGGAAGCTGACTATCCTTGTATTTAACATTTTTAGAAGACTTAATGCAAAAACATAAAATTATTATACTAGATACAGCTTCTGGCAAGAATGATCACAATTATAATTATTTGCAAATAATATTATAAATATAAAAATAATTGAAAGAAGCAACTGAGAAACTTCTAGAACTAAAAAATAGTGGTTGGATATCAAACACACGTAAAAACTCTATTCTGTTAATGTTTATCAGTAACAAGAAATTAGGAAATACACTGAAACAGAAAAAATGTAATGTTCACCATTGAAGTAAAAGTGTAGGATACATAGAAATAAGTTTAATATGAGAAATGCACAACCTATACAGATAATAACAAAAACAGTTTACTGTGAGACACAAAATGTTTTGAATAGAGAAGAGTATTATTTTCCTGGGTTGAGGGAAGCTAATTAAATAGTGTAAAGACAGCAATTCTTTACACATAGATTTAATACCATTCCAATAAAAATTCCAATAATGTTTTTTGGTGAAGAGATTGAAATTGTGAATCAAATTCTGTCCTTTGGAAGAATATATAATTACATGCAGTCAAGAAATTAGAAAAGAAGAAGAAAAAAAAGGGCCTTGCTTTGCCAGGTACCATAACTTAATATAAAATAAAGGTAGTCAGAATACTGTAATAAGAACTAGAAGATAAAGAGAACAGAATAGATGATCCTTCAAACATATCTTAATATGGATAAAACAAATTTATATGTATTCGGACACCATACTTTATCAAAGAGAAAAGGAAATGTTAATAAATAAATGTTTCTTTAAAGTAATATATATTTGGAGAAAGATACCTCCTCATACCACAATAAGTTCTAGAAATATTAGAGTTGGATCTCAAATTGAATCATAGAAATATCATAGTGTCTCAGTGTAGGTATTGAAAGACATGTGCCTGCATAAGATCACCAGGAGAATGAGTGTAGTTAGAGAAGCAAACTGTTCCAAGGACTATGGGAACCCCAGTGTGTAGATCTCAGGTAAGGAGCTAAACATAGCCAAGAAGACAGAAGGTGTGGTCACCCAGGTTGGAAATCCCTGGAACAGCATGTCCAAGGAAGCAAACTGAACAAAAACTTTTAAGATGAATGGATAACTCAGAGTAGCAAATGCTGCTGAGCAATCAAGAAAGATGAAGACTGATAGATGAACATTAGTCGCAGGGTTCAGTATGCTGGTAGAGGTAAAAGCCTGATTTTAGTAATTCAAGAGAGAATGGTGGGAGAGAAATTGTGGAGAGAGTATAAATAGCTCTTCAGTGTATAGGAGAGGAATGAAGTGGTAGAAGTCAAGAGGGAAAGTGAAGGCAAGAGAATTTGTTTTTATTTTTATTTTTGTTATTATTATTATTATTATTATTATTATTATTATTTGGAAGAGAGAAGAAGAACCAAAAAGTGATGATACAAGAGGGAGGTCGAAACAGGGATGGGTGGAGTAATGCCCTCGAGCAGGAGAAAGGGCTGGGATCAGGGGAACCTTGGTGGCTCAGCCTGTTACGCAGCCAACTCTTGATTTCGGCTCAGGTCATGATCTCACGGTTTGTGAGTTCAATGCCCACATCAGGCTCTGGGCTGATAGTGTGGAGTCTGCTTGGGATTCTCTTTCTCCCTCCCTCTCTCTCCCCCTCCTCCACTCATACTCTCTCTCTCTCTCAGAATAAATAAATAAGCTTTAAAAAAAAAAAGGCTGGGATTTAAAGCATAAGTGCAGAGTTGGTCTTTTCTAGAAATAAGAAAAGTTCATCCAAAACGATGGAAGACTCAGATAATTGTACACAGATGCAGAAAAAGTGGGTGCAAATGGCAGTGGAAGATCATGTTAGTTCTCTTCTGACTGCTTCTAATCTCTCAATGAAATAATAAGGAGCATGACTATCAACTAAGAGTGAGGCTGGAAAAGGGTTGGGGGAGGGGGCTGAGGGCTTGAAGAGAAGGGGAAGGTGTGCTATAAGCATCCAGAAATGTGGGAAGGGAAATGGACTAAAGAAAAATGGCATGACCGCAGAGCAACACGAAGGGTCCATTTGAAGTGAGTGATAATGAATTTATGGTGAGATTAGACAGCATACTTGTCTGTTTTTCATCAGCCACATTCAGCTTAGAAGGAGTAGAATTTACCCAGTGTTAGAATTCATGGAGTGAAAATAAGTAAAGGAGCAGCACGAGAAATGAACATTACAAAGCAGCGATACCAATGGAATGTTGAATATTAAGCTGGTTGAGAAAGTGAGGGCATGAAAGAGGTAAGGAACAATGAATAGGTGTGAGCATCAATGGTGAGACTAAAAAGGCTGAAGATGATGTATTAAAAAGTGAACTGGAGAGTAAAGAGATGGTAGTCAAAAAGAGTATAGTTGACCTTGAGACTGTGGAGTCACTGCAGTTACTCCTAATGACAAGTTCTAGAATAGCACCATGGAGTAAGAACAAGAAATGTAGTTAAGGGTATGGAAAAGTTAATTTCATGGACATTAAAATCACCAAGAATTATTAGGAATAATGGTAGAACAATGATACAGAGGAAAAATCTTCAAGGAAGGAGGTGGGTGACCTGAGGATTCATAGAGAACATCAACGAGCGGGTGTAGTGGGCAAATAGATGGGGGCATGAGATTCATAGCTGGGTGTTGTTATGAGGGAGAAAGGAGGATGATATGAAAGTGGCCATGAGGAGCAAGGACGCCTGCCTACCTTCATGCTCAGGCAAATGAAAAGCGTGAGGGAAAATGATAGTTACTCCTTGGGGGCGCTGTGGGAGGAGCAGTATGTCAGGGAGAGCTAAATGAAGAGAATACTAAGTGAACAGGGAGAATATGTGGGGGATTTTGCTGAGTTCCGATCTTGAGTTCCAGAAGGCTCACTGAAGGGGTTTCCAAAGATGGGAAGTGGGAAATGGGTTTAGCAAATCTGATGTCCAGAGCTGTGTGAGGATTAGAGTCTGGGGAACTCTAAGTGGTGACACGGCAAACTTGAATTTCTTGAGTCCTGATTGTTCCAAGGTGGAGGGCAATGGTAGAGAGCAGGGTGTTAGCATGAACAGGACAACAGCAACAACAACAGCAATAACAACAACAACAACAACGAGCAGCTGGAACTCTAAGGAAAATGGTTAAATTATGGGATATCCAATCAAGACTAAAGATTTCAAGGAACATCCAGCAACACAACATGCTCAAAATAGCTACATTTAAAAAGCAGAACATAAAATGGCATACATGGTATTATATAAATCTTATTTGTAAATGCATGCATAAAAATGGTAGAAAATACCTAAAAATTTAAATGTTTATGTTAAATCTTAGATGATTTTTACCTTTTTAAAATATTTTTTATCATTTCCAAATTTTAATAAGTTTATTTGCGGGTGTAATCAGAAAAAAGTCCTCGTGTATTTTTAAATAAATAGTAGTGCTCCCAGGTGTTCTTCTAAAATGCTGTTGATATTTTATTTCTCGACAAGAGCAGTGGCTTTTCCAATTATCAATTTTTAATTACTTTAAAAAATGCATAATATGGGTAAATGTTTTTTTTTTTCCTGCATGTTTTATTTCACACACATACACAATTAAGTTCCCTGCAATTTCTCTCGCCTCTGCACATGGTATCTGAGCATGTGTAAACATAAATGAGCACATGGGCCTTCTTCACGGAAGGCTCAGGTAAATACCTGGCATATAGAAGTTTCAGGGTCACATAGGCTGCTGTGTCCATTACACTGACATGGAACGCAGGTACCCAGGGTTGGTCTAGGAGTGTGGCTGCCTGGCTCAGACCGTAGTCGATAAAATCCTGGCATGCATGTCTGAAAGAAAAGGAAACCAATTAGGGCAGCCAAGTTATAAATCTTCATTTAGCAATACTTGGGTTCTTCAGTGGTTAAAAAGGACTACTTTTCCCCTCCCTGCATTAAAGGCAACATCACTTATAAACACAAGTGCCAGTTTTGATTCCTAATGTGTACTTTTGTGTGGTCCTTCAAGTGTACCGGGAGCATCCGAGACATCAGACCTTGGAAAGGAAAGCTGTCATTTGCATATACCACTCAGTCTGAAACAACTTCAAGTAGTTATTTTTTGTTTTTTATTTTTTTTTTGAAAAATAGGTTTATTTTTAAATAAAATTGTCATTTGGACTAGAGAGAGAATTCCAATGTCTTTGACAACCTAAAATCTGCTTCTGCTGTGCCTGATGGATAACTAGCAAATGTCCAATGAGACTCAGGGAAATATTAAATAGAAAAGTGTCATGGTTGCATTATTTATATCGATATAATTTAAAGACGATAAAAGCAAGAAATTCAAAATTCTCCTGTCTTGGGAATATTAGGCCACCAATAAAATTTATCTTTCCCTGATCCATTTTTTTTTTTCATTTTGCAACAAAAATCTGAGAGCAAACAGAAAACTGCTCGCAAAGCTGACATATGCAAAATCAAGACTTCTATCTTCATTCGGGTTTATTATGCAAATGTCTCAAAAACATCTCTGGCTTTCTGGAAGGAAGCCCACAGCTCTGAAGAGGTAATGAGAATAGTCTTGTGTTCCAGACTCAGTCCTCTTGGTATGCAAAGCTACTGCATTTATCAGATGTTGTTTGATTTAGGAGTAAAAGGTAAGAGTTGGTTTTTCAGATCACAGTGAAGGTTATAAAGGGACTGTTTTACCACCTTGGCTATGTATGATTTTTTTTGTCACAGGATATCTTGTTCCCATTGATGAAAGAAAAGTGATTGCTGAATAAGCAGGAAAAAAATATGCATGAAGGACTCTCTAATGCCTCTGCATTCTTTTGGTTCTGGACTAGGTCATCCAGAGTGGAATATACAAAAAGCTTCCTTGGAAAAAGAAAAAGATCAATAGTCAGCACTCTCCTTGCTTACTTTGATTTGGATACAGCAAAAGTACCTCCATTAAGCATTTAATTAAGAGTCTCTTTGCTTTTATCCCAGCCTATGAGAAATTCCAAGAAGATTAAATAATGTCCCAGCTTCGAGCAATCCAGTAAAGAAAATCAGGAACAGTATTCAAAATATTTTGAGTCTCGTTTGTCTTGTGGTGGACTTAATAATATATTTTAATACATATTACATTTTAAAATTTAAATATAATGCATTGTCTTTATTCATATTATTTAAAATCAAGGTTCATATTGCCATTGTTACCAAATAAAGTCTAGGAATTATGGCTGAGTAATTCATTTAAGAAACTGAAGAAACAAGTCAAGGTGTATTGAAAAATATTTCACAGCATGAGTTGTTCCAATTCTTTCATATGTGGACTATAGAATAAAACTGGATTTTCTTTACATGAATTTCACCCTTGGGCACCTATATAATTATTGTTATTTTACTGGTGTATTTGCTTAGGGTGTAAGTGGTGTGTGTGTCAGTGTGAAAATCACACAAATTAAGATCTCCTAGCTCCACTTTAGACCTCAAAGAAAAGTTTAAAAGAAATCTCAGAGGAAGAATAAAATTCAGAAACAGGAGTTTTCATTGAGGAATTCTATGAAATTCAGTGGTATAAACTGAAAGCAGAAGGTGAGCACCACAGGTGAAGTTTACCATAACACACACCCAGTTTCTCTTGTTACTATGGCTCTTCCCAGGAAACATAGCAGGACAAAAAGGAAAACCACCCATAGTAGGAATTTGAGCCTGAGCTCCAAGTGGAGCTCTGTGTTGAACGTTCTAGGCCGATCTTTGTGGTTTCCAATCCTGGCTGCACATAGAATCATCTGAGGAGTTTTATATACTGACACCTGGCTCCACCTCCAGAAATTCTTATTTAATTTAATTGGTGGAGAGTAGGGCCAGGGTTTAAAACTCCGAACTGGGTCTAATAAGCAGCCAGAATTGAGAATCATTGATGTGATCGTCATTCTCTGCTGCTAAGGTTTGCCTTTTAAAGGCGTTCAGACTCTGGCACTGTGGCACAGATGACTATGAAAGCCTTAATTTTACACGATAGTTTTGTCTGAGGAATACAGGCAAGTCGCCTGGTGTCACTGAGACATGCTTTCCCCCCCCACACAAATGAGCAGGTGTATTAACTCAGATGATTTCTGATTTTTCTTTCAGTGCTAACACTTGAGACAAATTTTATGTCCTGACAGATTGAATTTCTAAGAGATAGCAAAGCAAAAGAGACTATGCAAGAGTTAGAAACTTAGAACACTTTTTCAAGGAACTGGATGTTATTTATTCCATCATAGTCCCCTCCTTTCTTGGATATTTTTTTGTATTTATTCTTTCCACTTTTTGATATTTTTGAGGGAGTTTTTCCATATCAGATATTTTCTCTTCTCAGTGAACGGGGGTAAAATTCATGAGAATGATTATGCTTGAGTCGGAATAAAAGAGGAAAGATAATAGCTACTTTTTCAAGTCCTGTCTAAAATCCTTTCTGAAACAAAATGGAGAATTTAAAAAAAGCAAATAAGTAAACACTGTCCTAATAGTATCTCCTTCTTTCTAACTCAAACTTTTCCAAAGCCTTCTTTCCATGTGCAAAAATTATTCATAGCTCAATCATCTTCTGCTGTCCTTCCATTTTTATTTTTATAATATGGCATCTCATCAAAATGTATGAATCACATTTACACAAAAACGTGGGAGGAAGGAAACAAGGAAATGAAGACAAAGAGAACAGAGAATCTCCAGGTGCAGGGTTACACAACATCCCCATCTCTCTCCTCAGACTTTAACAAGAAAAACAGACACTTGTGCTGTTGCCAGTGGAAACACTATCTTCTGTCTTAGATGGGTTTTGCAACCAGGCAGTCCTTAGTTTAATTCTTGTTCACCGCTTACTACATATAATTTCACGCAGGTTTTGAACACTGTGGTTGCGGTTTCCTCACCTCAAACGTAAGGATCTGGATAACATCCTAGTTGAGTATGCAAGTGCATCTAGGTTTTTTGAAACAGACTTATCCAGGCTCAAATCACAGTTTTGCTGCTTTCTAGCTGTGTGATTCTGGGCTGGGCTTCCATTTTCCCATCCACAAAATGGGGATCACAATACATACTCAATGTTGATGTAAGTATACCAGGAAATGTGCTTGGTATTGTACAGGATCCATCCAGCAAATGGTAAGTTTTTTTTTTTTTTCTTTTATAAGGTTGTCGGGAGGATTAAATAAGATGAGGTATGTTTCGTGCTTGACATATACTATATCAACATCGATGCCTCTATTCCAGATAACTTGTTAAACATAGTCATTGAAGACAGACTAAAAATAAAAACAACAGTAATTGTTCTACACCGCATCGGATCACAGAATATCAGTGTATACCACTTACCCATACCATATTCCTCAATAATTGTATGCACATGAAAACAGTCTTTGGATCTTCCACATACAACAAAAGTGGTGCAGGGCATCCCAAGAGATGTGCGTATGGAAGAAGAAAAGCCTATTTTCATTATTTTGTCTTGAGTTTTGTGAGTTGATAATAGGTATATATTTTGGGGGGATTTAAAAAATTATTTTTAGTAACCAAAGTAACAACTTCTGAACGGTGACTCAGTGGACACCAGCCATTCAACTGTGAGCCAGAAGCCTTATTTTACCATGAGAGTGAGGAGATAGATGCTGAAATGAACAACATATGATCCAGAGATCATCTGCAAATATTTGATTACCATGGTCTTCTTGCAGAGAACCACATACTCAATGCCGACTATTTTCCATTTCTGCATATAACCTAACCTGAGTTTAGGTTTGTTTTGGTCAGTTGGGCAATAATATTAACTGAGACAATGGTGAGAAACAGCTTCAATAAAGATAGTAAAGCCAATAGCTGTCACATCAACAAATGTGGTAAGGAAATTGGGTCTTCACTTCTAAAGGTAATCTGGTCTTTTACTTCAAATCATAAATTGTACAAAGTAGGTATGTCTAGAACTAACATTTTCAATGAACAGGGCTGTAGCATCATAAGACTACAAGTAACAGATAAAGGCGAAGTGTCTTCACAATTGGCTATATTTTCAGCAGTAACTAACACTTAATTTTATTTATTTGCAACCACATTTTGGGTAAAAACATGAAATGAATAGCTTGTAAATGCAAATGTCTCTAGAATACCATACATTTGGCAAAAATATTGTAAAGGAATTGCTTTGTGTATTCATGACCCAAAGCATATGTTACTGGAATGGGAAGTATTATTTCAAAACTGTCCTTAGCTCTTGCTTTGATGATTAGATTTTATGCTTGGGTAATTACACTTTAGAATCAAGATGAATTATAAATAAGATGTATAATGGATTAGAGGCAATGGGATGTGGAGAACACCTCGGGCACCTTATTATGAGAGATAGGCCTTTATCCCCATAATCTCAATACTAAGGTATTACTGTAATTATTGTCTGTAAATGAGAGCTTAAGTGAAATTCACAGGACATAGGTGAAGCCCAACGAAGATGCTAGTTTGTATGTGTTTCTAGTTTTCTTAATCTTTTTCATTTATCATTTTCCTTATTTGTGCTAATAAATATTTTCATATAATGATGGAAAATTGCTAAGATTAATGGGAAAGTATGTTTTAGAATATGCTATTTAAAAAGCCTACCAATAACAAGAAGAATTTTTTTTAAATTTTTTTGTAATGATTATTTATTTTTGAGACAGGGAGAGACAGAGCATGAACGGGGGAGGGTCAGAGAGAGAGGAAGACACAGAATCTGAAACAGGCTCCAGGCTCTGAGCTGTCAACACAGAGCCCGATGTGGGGCTTGAACTCACAAACTGTGAGATCATGACCTGAGCCGAAGTCGGACGCTTAACCGACTGAGCCACTCAGGTGCCCCAAGAAGAAGAATTTTTAACATTTAAAATCTGGAGTGGAAGGTAGAATGAATTAAAATAATTTGCTACTCGGCTAGCATTTTTATTTGTAAGTGAACAGCATTATTTTAAATAAATGCAGAAAAAATAAAGCTGTAGTAGCTTTCTCTTCAGGACAAGTAAAGGTCAATCTTGCCTACTTGCTCCATACTTTTTATAGCAAAATCATATTGCAGAATCAGAGAATTCTACAACTTCAAAACCCAATGTGTTCTTTTATAGATTGGATAACTATGTAACAACTCCTATAGCAATTAAAGAATTGACCAAAGTCGCATAATAATGTTATAATCAAACATTTCTTGGGACAAAATTCTAGAAAAGTCTCAAGTTCTTTCTGTCTTGTATCTTTGAATCTTTTATGCTCATTGGAAAGGTAGCATGTTTTATATGTGCCACATTCACTGTCTCATTGTTCACATCTACACTGTGTGTGCATATGTGTATTTTGGTTGGTTGTGCATATAAGTACAATACATATACTTACTGGTGTGTACAAGTGCATATTGTCTATGTAGGAGTTATGATTTAATAATGAGGTGGATTATTTGATTATTTATGATCAAAATAGACACATTCATATGACTATTGTCTTTCAAAACGATCACAAAGCTATTATTCTAAGGATGTTTCACAGATATTTGCAGTTATTCTTATGAAATTCTTCTCTGAACAATGTGGAATTTATATAGTGGTAATTAAGTTGAATGACACTGCAGTTTACAATAGGGCTTTCACACGCATATTTTCATTTAAATCAATCCTCATGATAATTCTATAGGTAAAAATCCTCAGGTCCAGCAACAGGCAAGCAAATGCCCTGTCCAAGTGGTGAAACTAGGGAGGCTTCACTGAGACCAAACCCCTTTTCATTATAATAGGCTACATCTCAAGATATTTATATTCATTATTTTTAAGTTACTTTAGTTTTGACCTGGTGCCATCACCTGCTTTAGGATTTCTCAAATCCTATTTACAAAAGATGCATGAAGTTTTTTCAAAGAAACCAGTATGTGGACATACATTGAATTATTCCATAATAATACTATTAGCATCAACCCACGTGGACTACTGCCAGGTACTATAAGAAATACTTTAGGTTCTTAGCTCATTTCACCTTCATAGGAGGCTCAGCTATTAAAAATATCCAACAAGGTACGCTGTGGGGACCAACCAATCTGCCGCCCTCCCCAGGAGGGAATGTGGGCTGTAGGGCCGGAGCAGGTCTGGAAGAGCCCTCTCATGCCAGCTTTCGCTGGTTGCACTGTGGGAGGCAGGAGAGGGTGAGTGTGGAGGCAGTTAGTGAGGGGCTTAGGGATTTACCAGGCGAAGATTAAAGGGGACTAGTAAATGGTGCAAGGTCTCAGTCCAAGCATATGGTGACGTCGAGATTCAAACCCAGGCCAGTTTCTCATCCATTCCACCTCTTCCCACATTATACTCTTCCTATTAATATTTAATATTCACAAAAATGAAATAGACTTCCAGAGGATAAAGATCTAGAAAATAGGCCAACTCTAAAGATAATCAAAGGAAAATCCCAGAGAGTAAAATAGGCAATTTTAGAAATATAATGACTGAATGATAGTGTCACTATTGGAACAGTATATGTCCTACTGAGAAGCCTATGTGAAAGGGAACAGTCTGCTATTAATTGCCTAAGTTTTGTCACGTTCTACATAAAAACAGTTTTTCCAAGCCCAACATAATCCTGTCTCATAATCACTGCAGCTTAAAAAATGTCTTTAGCCATGTAGAAGAGATGCCAAGAAAATAGATCAGATATACTAAATATGCCTTATGAAAACATTCTTGTTTCCTGACTATTCCGTAGTTTTACAAATCTTAATTTTCATCAAATATTTCCCTCCACATGTGATTCCTGTTTGTACGTAACAATAACACCACCCTGATCTTTTTTTTTTTTAATTTTTTTTTCAACGTTTTTTATTTATTTTTGGGACAGAGAGAGACAGAGCATGAACGGGGGAGGGGCAGAGAGAGAGGGAGACACAGAATCGGAAACAGGCTCCAGGCTCTGAGCCATCAGCCCAGAGCCTGACGCGGGGCTCGAACTCCCGGACTGCGAGATCGTGACCTGGATGAAGTCGGACGCTTAACCGACTGCGCCACCCAGGCACCCCAACACCACCCTGATCTTACCGTGTCTCACGCTGTGAGTGGAAAGTAAAAAAAAAAAAAAAAAAAAAAAAAAGAATAGTTTACGGGTATGCATGAAGAAGTAAACCTGACTGCAGCAAAGACAGTTCTGGAAGTATTTCCATTTGGCTGGTTAAGTGAGTTGAGCTAATGCAGGTTAGTGGGAGCCAGCTTACCTCACAGGACAAACCGGAATAGCCTGGGGGACAATCACATCTTTCTATCAAACGAGCTGGAGGAGTCACCGCTGTTATGCGTCCTTGTTCAGCTACCTCCATCGAGATTTCAGAAATCCTAGAAACAGCGAGTGTGTGCTCGGATCACCACAGCAGTACATTAAACTCACCTAGCAAACACCCAATCCTACAGTCTTCTCAGGTTTTTGTCAATAACCTTGAGCTTTTCCTATTGTTTTATTTATTTTTTTTAAAAAAATTAAATGTTTATTTTTTTTGAGAGAGAGGGATAGAGAGTGAGCAGGAGAGGAGAAGAGAGAGATGGACACAGAATCCCAAGCAGGCTCCGCACCGTCAGCACGGAGCCCGATACGGGGCTTGAACCCTTGAACTGTGAGATCATGACCTCAGCTGAAATCAAGAGTAGGGCACTTAATCAGCAGAGCCATGCAGGCGACCCTGTCCTATTGTTTGAACGCTGCCTAAATACGACTTATTCCTGTATCTTTGCTTCCTCAAAGGCTGAGATTACACATTAGTAAAATATTCACATAAATCATAAGGAGTTTAGTAAATTAGATGTCTGATGTCCTGTTGAGAAGTTATTATGAAGATTTTTTCTCCACATTTTAAAATGTGAGTGGCTTCAGGTAGACATGGCCAATTAATTAGACATTTATATTCCTTCAAACAGACAAACCAAGGTCATTCCCCATTAGAATATCTCCCGTAGTCACTAGTGAAATTGCTTTTAATTTACAACTAGCCCGATTTCTTCCTCTTGAGTCTCTGAATGTCCTTTCAAGAACTTTAGAAAACCATCTAGAAAACAACGATTGAGCATACTCTAATTAAACGCTGATCTCTTTCTGAGATAGAGTACCTTTCAAATTAGTTATTTTGTTAATTTTATTAAATAAATCCTTCAAGTATCTTAACTCACCTTTCCTATTGGTAGAAAGGTCCTTATAATTGAAAACAGTATTCCTAGTAAAAATGTCGATACCCTTTACATTAATTTGAAATTATGCATTAAAAATATATGCAGTCCATAAACTCAGACTATTTCATGACTGACTAACTGGTAACATGAAATGTTCTGCAAATAAACTTTTAAATGAGAAAACGAATAGTTTTGCTTCACTAAAAGTCACCTCCAATAGCTTAAGGAGCTTGAATCATAAACTTTGTAACAAGCATAGGTAGGTTTTATTGACACTGAATTATGAATGCACACTCTGACTTTGCTAGATTGTAATCTGCACCCTGAAGATCAGCCAGCCTTTACGAGGCACATGTTCAATTAAAATTCAGATTTTCCTCTCCCCTCCTTTTAGTAGACAGAGCCTTTAGATCTGTAAACAAACCAATCCCCTCCTGTAAGAAAGAGTCTACCTTTATGTCCCCCTGGATTCTCTGTGGGAGTAAGAAGGTAACATGGTGTTTGTTCACAAGTCAGTTACTTCGGCATTTTATGATATTTTATAACATGAGTTCCTAGCATCCTCTTCCCTTCTCTTATCTATGCATGCACATAACAGGCTAGTGAGTATTTAAAAACCAAGAAAAACTTGGGGTGTCTGAGTGGCTCAGTCGGTTAAGTGTCTTGACTTCAGCTCAGGTCATGATCTTGCAGTGTATGGATTCGAACCACACATCGGGCTCTGTGCTGACAGTTTGGAGCCTGGAGCCTGCTTCCGATTCTGTGTCTCGTTCTCTCTCTGCCCCTCCCCCGCTTGCTTGTGCACCTGTGCGCTCTCTCTCTCGCTCTCGCTCTCTCTCTCTCTCAAAAATAAATAAACATTAAAAAAATTAAAAACCAAGTAAAACTTGAATTGCGTGTCAACAACAGATATTTGTATAATACACCTGGTTTTTCTCAGGAGATGAGAGAGGAACTGTTTTGCTTGAATCAGGGATTTGGCCAAACTCAAGCTTCTATTTAAGTGAATACCGAAATGCAAAGTTGTTATATCCTTCATATAAATGTAGAAGACAAAAGCAAAGAAATGAAAACAACAACGTCAGCACTGACATTATGTACAAAGTCTCAAGCTACATGTAAAACTCTTAAACTCTCTGCTTCTGAGACTACTTTAAATTTGTAACTGAATAAAGACGTAGGCTTATGTCCTAACTATTTTAGCAGGGGCTTTGGGGGTGGGAAGGTTCAAATATATTTTTCACCTTTGTCACAACTCCACTGTATTAGAAACGTAAGGGCAGGTCCTTTGCTTTATTTGTTCTTATTGTTGATACACAATGGCTTTAGTTTTTATTGAGCCTAGAAAAAGTGCTGTATTTATTTATCCTTAGGTTTCAGAAAATCATCTCTTAAACCAAAGCATTTTATTTAGGGAGATCTGTGAATAACGTGACAAGAGAAAGAGACTTGTGAGGGGAAAAGACCAAACAACAACAACAACAACAACAAAGTGGTCTTTTCCACCATAAAAGGTGGAAATGGTGTGAGGGAAGCAAAGAAAGTATAATGAAAGATGCATGAAAACGCTGCTTCTGTCAGTTCCACTGACAAAACGTTCTGTGCACTGCTATGTTCTCACTGCAGCATGGAGCCATTTGCAAAGTAACGATTAATTTCCACACTCACAAAGTTACCCGCTGTCTTCCATGAGACGGAAATGTGGCCTGGCTTCTGCCATCTGATTTACACTTGGTATTCTAAAATAATTAATGATATCACTGACAGTATATTTTTAGTACATGCTTTTTTTTTTTTTTCATTTCACAGAAAATAATCTTAGACATGAGAAATGTAAAGAGAACACCATAGGGATACAGATATGAAAGTGAATTTTGGTCCTTGATTTATTCTCTAACCCAAAGGCCCTACTTACGATACCTTCAGAAAAGCAATACGGATCTTCTCCAACAAAGAAAAAAGATGTTCTTCCATGTTTAGTATACTTTAAACATCTGAAAGTTGCTATTTATATATTCATTGCTTTGCCAATAAAAGGCTTCATGACTGTTTTGTTTTGTTTTCCTAAACTGATCTACTACTAATTTATTATACAAGACTATTTCAAACATCTATTGAGTCCATATTTTTACAGGAAATAACAGAGAAACTGACATGCCACAGAAATTGAGACTATGTGTATGAACTCCATGCAACTTTCAGCCTCCATGGTAGGAACCTTAGCTACATCCGTGCAATTCCTCAGTTTATCTCCCTGGATAAGTTGTTCCTTCCACTCTAGGAACATGACCACATGTTGTCATTTTGAAATCTGGCTTCTCCATTATTTTTTCTTTATCCTGTCATTTTAAATGTCTAACTTGCTACAAACTCCTTTCCTTCATGGTTTCTAAACAAGTTTACTTCTCTTTTGGATTAAACCGTCACCCCTTGGCCTTTGACACTGTCCCATTCCTCCCTTTCACATTTATGTTCATGAAAAACAAGAGTCTACACCCATACCCATACACCCATATTATTGGTCTACACCCACTGTATCCCTTTCATTGCTCAAAACTTTGATATCTGCCCCAGGATTCTACTAAAGCTGGTGTTATGAATGGCACAGTGTGATCCTAAGTGTCAGTCTCAAAAGCCTCATTTTAATTGGCCTCTTTGGGTGATATGAAAAGGCTATACTCCCTTATAGGATTCTCACCCTTCGGCTTTCAGGACACCACATTTACTCTTACTATTCTTCTGTTGTTTTCCCTTCAGTGTGATTCCTAATCTTTCACATCATGATGCACAGGGAAAGGGACGATGCTGTAGGGCACACTGGGATGAACATGTGAGAATGCCCATGGTTGGAAAAGATGGGAATAACTAGGCCCTCTCTGGCTCCCCTGAAGGTCAAAGGTCACTGTTTCAGCAATCTTGTAGTCTATTTACAACATAACAGTTATCTATCTCTACCCTATGTGGCTACTCTTGAATTTCTGACATCTAAAACTCACCAGGTCAAAGGTCAACTTGATATATATTTTTTTCCCCTTAAACTTGCTTCTCATCCTATTATTCTTTTGGGGGGAATGGTAATATCCTCCACCATATGACCTGGATACCGTCCTTGACTTTTGTCTTCTATCATCACACTCTCAAACACTTTGAAATCTTTCTTGTCTGTGTCTTACTGATCTTACTTATAGACTCTAAAATAAGAATTTAGCTTTTATTCCATTAGGGTTTACCTGCTTTGTCTCATGATATTTCCATAAGTTGCTTTGATAAGAATATAATGAATATCATATAGAATATCCAAGAAGTCTTCACGGGTCACGGTTCTACTGATTCGAGGGTCATCACCATAATATTTCCATTCTTTCTGTTAATAAGAGAAACCACTTTGATGAAACTAAATGCGAAACCACTGGAATCCTTGCACCAAACTAATAACCTTACCTCTGTCATTTCAATCTCGTGCCTTGTCAATTGGCCAATTAGAGGAGCAGCCATATGCCTGATGATAATTCTAGCATGAGTAGGAGTCCCACCTCGAATTATAACTTGAGGATTATAGGTGGAGAAACCTGTCTCTTCCCGAGCCTCAAAATAGATCGCGTACTTGAGTTTGCCTCCATAGGCCGTCAACTGATGGAATAAAATAAGGAATGATGAGTTAGATGATGCCCCCCATGGCATGATTCCAAAAGTATATTTTCCTTTGTTCTCATATGCCTTTGAGGTTCTTGTCGTTTACCTTCTTGCCTTCAAATTGTTCTGGAAGTTTCCAGTAAAAGGGTTCCAGGTGGAGCTCCTGTCTCACCAGATCCATATGTGCAACAGTCTCCGGATGTTGAAAAACGATGCCTTTGGTGGTAGTATGCTGCAGAGCCTCGTCCACCAGGGGCAGGATGGTCTGCTCAGGCTTCAGAGTCACCTGCACGGAAATCGAAACACAGCGGGGGGCTGAGTTCACATCTCGTGGGCACTCCTGTAAGACTAGGTGATGGACTTGTGTGTCTACCTGCAGCCCCTTTCTGCTTCCGAGGAGGTGTTCCGACCCGAAACTAAACTCGTGCAGAGTGAGCCAGCAGGATGGGGGTGAATCTTTCAGTCTTGTTTGCATAGGGAAAACTACAACATCTGTTAGAATTGGTCATTTTACACTAATAAGAAGTAGAACTTAAAAGTGGGAGGCATTAAGGAAAAATTAGGGTAAAAATGAAAATGCTGCCACCCTAAAAGTCAATGATCCTCTAAGGCCAGGTAGCGTGAATGTGCAGCAAGTTCTGGTTTCCATCACTGCCTTAGCGCATACCCACATTCATGCTCCGGTGCCCTCACTCGGAATGCGGCTTCCTTCCATCCCAAAACATAATGCTTCTTTTACAACGTTTCCCTTTCTTACTTGGCATCTATTTCCTTATCAACAATAAATGAACTATTTTTTTGGAAGATAAAAAAGCATTTACTCCAACCGTCGAAGGCCACACGGCACCAGTTCTAAATGTGCGCAGGGGAAAAGGTTACTTAAATGCTTTACCATTGCCTCCTATCCCTCGTGCCTGGCTGAAAGACACCAGCAAGAACTAACAGTAAACCATTACGTGGCTCAGCAGTTTCTTACTCACCTGCGTACGGATCAGTCCTTTGGCTTCAGAGCACTGGGTAGTGGCGCCGAAGCAATAGCAGCTGCTGCAGCCAAGTGGGTTCTTGGCATCTAGTCCAAACTTGCCTGGCCGGCACCTGTCGCAGCGCACACCTTCTACGTGCACCTGAAGAGGAGGAGAGTTCCTCAGGGTCCATAATGAAGTTGTGAGAGAAATGCACTTGAGAATGAATAATGCTTCTTTTTAATTGAGCAAAAAGGAACGCTGAGTGTTAGACTCACATCACAAATGGCAGTTGTGGTTAATTTCATTGTTAGGATTTCCTAAGTCTAAAACAGGCTCTATTTACACATAAATGCATAGCAAAGGATACCATATATGGTTTTTAAAACCTAAGTAGCACATTTCCTAATATCCACTGTGAACAATACAAAAGAGTCATGAAAATTTCAAAAGCAAAATAGAAACACTGATTCCTAGACAGGGGTGTGACACAAAGTTGTAAAACACAGGCAGGGTGTTACAATATAGGTTCATATAATTATCATGATATGATGTATATACACACATACAATGCATATTAAATATAGTGTATAATCATAACATGTAATAATGTAGCATTGGACTTTGTGTTTTGTCTGGGGCAAAATGGGCTGCCACTTTCTGAAATTCTGGAGACTATTTTAATAATCACGCCCTGGATTTTATTTTCCTATTTCCTCTGTTCCTCTTTGCACAGACTTTTTCTTGAAAAGATACCTCTGACACAGTCTTAACTGTATTTATCCTGGGATTGATTTTTCAGATCTGTCTAAGGGGGAAAAAAATCCCTCTTATCCTTTTTAATTGGCTGTTTTTCTACATCATTTAACAATATTAATGAGAGCTGAATCTTGCACGCAGTCGCTGTTTGTTATGTCAGTGTTTTTATGTGATGAAATTTTACCGAACTTCCATAGCAGTAAATATATCTTTTCAGTGTACAGTGATTGTGGGTTAATTTGAAGAGAAATGTTTTTTTATAAGCCCTATTATCTAGCTGTGATTTTTCTCTGATGATGCTTAAGAGAACTGTCATTTTTTTTCCTTCCCAAATTACTCCTTTTTAAGCAAAGCAAATATGTAAAGAACAATTGAACTTTACCATTAAAAATATATCGTCTCTATCAACTAGAATAGAAGTTGGGTTTTGGTTGAAAAGAAGTTCTTAAAGAGAACTTATTATGCCAATATGTGTATGTGTATGCCAATGAACATATATGAATAAAAACTGTGCCTAGTAATGAATTTTTATTTGTTTAATGCCGTGAAGTCCATGAATAACGGAGACTGAAGTTAAAATTAAGCAATGGAAATAGAATCCAGGGAAATCTTTCCTTACCGCATGTCAGCAGCACATACCTTACAGGTGCATTGCCCTGTCTGATCCATACAGGAGCACTTTTTAGTCTCTGAATCGCAGGTCCTTTCATCAGTACCCGGCAGGAAGCACTCGCAGGGGCTGCAGTGAGGGTAGTTCCAGTGACCTCGATTGCACTCTGTACATTTTGCACCAGAGAATTTGGGATGACAGTTGCATTGGCCTGTGTTTGTATTGCATTGGAAATCCAAGGATCCTACTGTGCTGCAGTTACAAGCCTATGGAGGAGATAAAAACAGCAACCATTAACACCATTTCATGGGAAATATCTTAAAATTTTAATTCGAATGTTTCTCTGCTTCCATTAAATACATATTAATCATGTGTCTGTTATATGCTTTGTACTGTTCTAGTTTAGTCACTTGGGAAACATCAGCGAACATAACATTAAAATCGTTTCCTGCATTTACTAAAACAGATGACTGTTCAGAAAACATAATCCTATTGAATAAGAAATAAAATGTGTTTGTTTCTGTCTTTTTTTGTGGCAAGGAAGAGGAGTTAGGTATGGGTTTTCTTCAACCGCTTTCTGTTTCAAAGAGTGAAGTTTAGACAAAGTCATTCTACCTTATCATCTCATTTTTACAGAATTAAAGTTGTAAAGAGACTTATCTCACAGTCTAACAGAAGGAGACAAGTGAGTATATATATAACAGCATGGAATAAGAATTACATAATAGAAGTGCAGAAGTCTCTGAGAACATACAGACTCCCAAACCAGATTTGGGGAAGCTGAGAGGACTCAGGCAAGTGACATCTAGAATGCACTTTTCTGACATTTAGTTTTGCAAATGAGCCTGATTTGAGGGGCTTTGCTGCTAACCTATTTTCTTCTTCCTAGGCATGCATAAGCTTGTTCTCTTTATTTAGGTAATTCAAAGTTTTGCTAGAATTTTTAAAAGTTTGAGTCTTTTTTATTAATTTACTGGAATCTGTTAAAGTTCTTTCAGTTTGAGAACAAAATTACTTTTGATTGAAATTTTTAGTTCTGTTCTATTTTTTTAAGTTTATTTATTTATTTTTGAGAGAGAGAGAGAGAGAGAGAGAGAGAGAGAGAGAGAGAGAGAGAGAGACATTAGAATCCGAAGCAGGTTTCAGGATCCAAGCTGTCAGCACAGAGCCTGACATGGGGCTCAAACTCATGAGCAGTGAGATCATGACCTGAGCTGAAGTCGGAAGCTAAACCGACCGAGCCATCCAGGTGCCCCTAGTTCTGTTCTAATTTACCAATTTTCTTCTTCAGAATCACCTGCAATTCTTAAAGTATACCACTTGTGTCTGTTTGCAAAATCTGTAATATTAGGACCTAATATTTTCTGTAGTTTTCTATTTGCCTCTCAAATTTGTTGGCCATTTTATAGTGCCCATTTTACATAGTGAAAATTCTCTCCTATGTATATGCCACCAATGCATTTTTAATTACACTATTGCTTTTTTAGCTGAGTTTCCATGATTTATTTCATCTCACTCACCTTCAATTTCTACTCATCCATGTGTCTTTTTGTCTTACATTCTTTTCAGGCTTTCTGCTCTTGATTTACAGAGCTCATATCTCATTGCAATTTAATGAAAAAGCCAAGCAGGCTTCTAAAATGCCATTAGGAGCTTGGAATAAGTCATTTTCAGAGATCAGCAGTGCCAATGACCAAAGTACTGTCTCTGAGCTCTCAGTTCCCTCTTCCTTACCCTGCTTTATGATACTGTAGTTAGACCCTGTAGACATTTCTCCGTGGTTAGGTAGCAGAAGTTTAGGCCTAGTCAACAGTGGGCCCCAGAGAGACCTAATAAGGCCCCAGTGGAGGGAAGACACTTCTGTCCTGGGTTCTGGTTCTTCATCACTATTGTCATTATTACTATTTTACTATTTGGCATCGGAGCCCAGTAGCCCAGAAAGAACTTCATTTGGGCCTTCAGGCCCAAAAGGGACTTTCTCCCCATCGGCAACTTTCTGAGTAGCTTTAGTCTGCACATATGCTCTGAATGTGACCAATAGCTCCGGCCTGCTCACTACCTGCAACAGCGGTGGACAGCTTCTATAGACCAGTACTTACCCGCAAACTCTGTTCACCCTCACTCAGCCTAGAAATAGTAGCTTCACTTTTGTACCTGCTACTTCAGGACCCCATATATCTCTTCTTATCCTTTTTTAGGAACTAATGACCTATTACCAGCTAACAATTCTTTATATTCTATTTTCCCTGTTGAAATAACTTGTGGTTTCTGTCTTATAAGCGGGTCCTGCCTTGGTACCCATGTGGGTGCCACCTCTCGTTGTGTCTGCGTCTTCCCTCACACAGTGTTTGTACATCATCGATGACCCGATTCTTTTTGGTGCTGTTTTGTTATCCTTCTTAGATCTGTAGCTCTATGCAGACTTATATGCATTGCAACTTGCCAAATTCCCAGATCCAAGTCTAGGTGGATATTCGTTGGCGTTTCCTACACTTTCATTGCTCAGCTTAATTCTTATGTCCACCACTACTGGGGACACTCCTGCCCCTGCTCCTGCCCGTAGCAGTTTACTTAGGAGACGACTCTTTCTAGGATGTGATATATAATCACCAGCTTCTTCAATCATCTTTCCTGTCCAAATGTTTGGTGAAGTTTCTTTGCAGATTCTGACATTGAAATAATCACCAGGCCTCCTTTGGGGTTAATCTCTGTGATTAAGTTTTTTTCTGACTTCTTTGTTATCTAGAAAAAAAAATCCTACTAAAAGTTATTTGAAGCCTAAAGATCCAAAATGCGATTATTTATTATATAATAAATGTAGACATAGTTTCCTAAGAATAGAATAACCCACTGCTGTCACTCCACCGAAGTCATCTTTATAGAACATCAAATTTAGAATGTGATTTCAAAACAAGGATAATTAACTTTGACTTCAACGATTTTTTTTGGCTCACTTAATAAAATGGGCCATAATTAGAAACAGAAAATTATGATACGTTATGGAAACTGCAGTCATGTAATAAATTTTAAAAGGTCTTATGAGACATTCTTATCCTTTAACTAAAACATGAAGTGTCTGCTACCCCATTTGTTATGTAATACCAAAGCACTAATTCTTAAAGATTAGATGACTACACAAGCAGACACGGGGCCTTTCCAAATCAGGAAGTTTATTCCGGAAGTTATAGTGGAGACTAAAAGGGACCATTAACCATATGTTTGGATAGTACTATGGCCAACATCAAACTTAAATCATAATTAGATGTAATGTTTATTTAGCAATAGAGGATTTATGCACTATTCCCCTGCTAGTGAAAGATGGCTGGCTTTGTATTCTACTTCACTGAAAGCTCAAATGATGTGTGTCCTCACACCTCAACACAGAGAAATTATGCATGACACAAAGAAAGGGAAGCCGTAAATCTCAAATCACTGTTCATTTAGATTATAATCATCCAAAGTTTTTCGGTGGTAGAATACATGCTCATAAATATTTGTGAGGACTCTATGTATTTTTTTGTGATTGTTCATAATGATGAAGTGTGTAGCTATTCAGAAATTTAGATTTTTAACAATGGTTCAAAGTAATAAAACATTTTCAACCAACTCCAATAAATATAATGTTTATCCAACAACCAGTAAAAATAACAGTATCGAACACAGAACTACAATTTTTTTCTAAGGAAACTTGGTTTATATTCCATCCTGATTTGTATCCACATTAGGCATCAGCTTTAATTTCAGAAGATTATTAGAGTTTGGCCACATTGCAGGATTTTGTGAATAGAATAGAACCCTTTTAAGTTTACTTATGGCTTATTCATGAGTCCAAGGGTTGGGGCAGATGCTTGGATTAAAGGTGAAAATGCAAAAAGTCAGTCACCAAAACTTATAACACTGTTCATACTTACAAAAAACTTTGGAACTCTTGAGAAATTTTGTTTTGTTTCTAAAAATGTAGTTCAAACTTAATAGTGCCATTGGCAATAGAAAAAATGAGTGTCCTGTCTAGTTTCTAATTTAATTTAAAATTTAATTTAATTTAAATTAAAATTTAATTTAATCTAATCATATAGGTAATTGAAGTCATGTATCTATATTTCCTTGAACAATCACCAATACTCCTGTTTGCCTCTAGATTATGTATTCTGGACCAGTGTATTCAAATGTTTTAGCATATATGTAGAGATGATTAGACCTTGCATGTGTGCTATGTCAGTGGAAAAAAACAGTTTACATCACTATAGTATACTACCATGGAGTCAAACAGGTCACACTTGGTCATGATGTTCCAATAATCTCCAGCCCAATGTGACCAATTAGAACACCTCTCATTAACATCAAAAATGCCCTTATTTGCCGCTCTTAATGGACACAGGCCAGCCCTAATCCTATTTGACCTGTGTTACATTTGACACACAAAAAATATTTCTTCTCTTTAAACAGTCTCTTAGGTGTTTTTTAAAAATTTTTTTGACATTTATTCATTATTGAAAGATAGAGACAGAGCATGAGCAGGGGAGGGTCAGAGAGAGAGGGAGACACAGAATCCAAGGCAGGCTCCAGGCTCCGAGCTGTCAGCACAGAGCCCAATGCGGGGCTCTAACCCACGAATCACGAGATCATGACCTGAGCCAAAGTCGGACGCCCAACCGACTGAGCTACCCAGGAGACCCCAGTCTCTTAGTTTTTAAAGCACTCACTTGGTTTATCTTCTGTCTTTTAAGCTGCTAACCGACAAAATCAAAAACTAAAAAATGAAAAATAAGAAACAACTATTTTTAGGCTGAATGCCAGGAAGCACAGTACTGTGATTTCTGAGAGAAGAAAAGCAAAGCAGTATATAAAGGAAGTTTCTAGGCTGCAACCCATAAAAGAAGAACCCAAATGAAGCCCTGCACTATAACTGGGTTGAGAAACATAGAGTATAGAGATGCTGAGACAGAATTTATTGGGCCAATAGAATATGTGTCTAAAAAATAGAAAGTCAGGGTGCCTGGGTGGCTCAGTTGTTTAAGAATCTGATTCTTGATTTCAGCTCAGGTCATGATCTCATGGTTCACAAGATTGAGGCCCCCACATGGGGCTCTGCACTAACAACACAGATCCTGCTTGGGATTCTCTCTCCCTCTCTCTCTTCCTCTTCCCCATGCACACACTCTCTCTGCCTCTCTCAAAAAAAAAAAAAAAAACTTAAAAAAAATAAATTTATGGGCACCTGGGTGGCTCAGTAGGTTAAGCATCCGACTTTGGCTCAAGTCACAATCTCATGGTTCACAAGTTCACACCCCGTGTGGGACTCTGTGCTGCTATCTCAGAGCTTGGAGCCTGCTTCAGATTCTGTGAGTGTCTCTCTCTCTGCCCCTGCCCTTCCCTGCATGTGCTCTGTCTCTCTCGCTCAAAAATAAATATAAAAAAAATTTTTAAAAATTTAAAAATGAGAAAGTTATATACAGAGAGAATTCTAGAAATCTGCACAAGTGTCCCCTTGAGTCTTTGACTGAGTACTGATCTGTGTATGCATGGGATAAAATTCCGTGTGGCTGAGGAAAAAAAAGAAAAAAAAAAACACTGAAAAGGCATGAGCTTAAAAATTCCCTTGAAATAATTCATATCCCCAACAGCCACAGTGGAAATACACAGTAATGCACCAGGTAGCATTCTCAATGCACTTAGCCCTTTAGTAGTGATGCTAAATGATCCCTGGATTAAAGGGTGCTCTAGACCCTCCCTAAAAACAAAAGGAAACAACAAAACAACAAAAACCCCAAACACTTAAAAACAAGGATCAAACAGATCCAAGTGATTAGTGAGTAATTAACCTGTTTGCCAAGATAAAGATTAATACTCCTTAAAAGAATACAACAAAACCAATGTGAAAAAATGAAAAATGTACAACAATGATCTGGCATCCACATCGAAATGATCAGGCATGGAGAGAAACATAACCAGGAGAAAAGTCAACCATTAAGAATAGTATTGAAATAAAAGAAATGGTGGAATTAGCAGACAATCACACTGCAAAAGCTAATATTTATATTATAAATATTCTCAAGAATAAATGGAAATGTGAATATAATGAGGAGAGAAATGACAGCTATAAAACAATTCAACCAGAAATTTTAAAGATGAAAAGATGAAAAATTTGAAATGAAAAATTATTATGTAACCAACTGGATTAAGAATAGATTAGACACTGTAGAAAAAAAATCAGTAAATTTAGACACTTAATAATAGAAACTATCAAAAATAAAGAATAGAGAAAAAATAAGAATGAAAGAACAAACAGAATCTCAGTCAACTGTGGAAAAATATCAAGTAGACCAACATATACATGAGTTCCATGAGGAGACAATGAGGATAAAGAAGAGAAAAATATTTGAAGATATACTGGCTGGAAGATTTCCAAATTTAATAAAACCTCTGGTCCCACAGATCTAACAGGTCCAACTTACCATATGAGAAGTAAACAAGAAAACCACAAAAAGCATAATCAAATTGCTGAAAACCAGGACTTTAAAAAAAAATTGTTTAATGTTTATTTATTTCTGAGACAGAGAGAGACAGAGCATGAGTAGGGGAGGGGCAGAGAGAGAGGGAGACACAGAATCAGAAGCAGGCTCCAGGCTCTGAGCTGTTAGCACAGAGCCCGATGCGGGACTCGAACTCACGGACCGTGAGATCATGACCTGAGCTGAAGTTGGTCACTCAACCGCCTGAGCCACCCAGGCGCCCCTGAAAACCAGGACTTTTATATCTAGAAAAAATGTCTTTGAAAAATGAAGGAAAAATGCAGTTTTTGAACATATAAAATTGAAAGAATCATTGAGAGCAGACCTTACCAGAAATAATAATAGTCATAATTAGGGATGTAGTTAATGGAAGAACTAACATGATATGAAACAGAATTTGGCTGTACACAAAGTAACAGAGAGCACGGGAATTGACACATGTATAGAAAACAGAAAAGCAGCATTTTTGCCTTTTAAAAAGAAAATTGACTATGTACGTATGTATTTTTGAGGGTTTTTTTTATGTCTATTTTTGAGAGAATACAAGTGGGGAAGGGGCTGACAGAGGGGGACAGAGGTTATGAAGTGGGCTCTGTGCTACAGGCTGACAGCAGCCAGCCTGATGTGAAGCTCGAACTCATGAACTGAGAGATTGTGGCTTGAGCCAAAGTTGAACACTCAACCTACTGAGCCGCCCAGGTGCTCCCATTAACTATTTAAATCAAAATCACCATAGGGCGCCTGGGTGCCTCAGTAGGTTGAGCATCCGACTTAGGCTCAGGTAACGAGCTCCGTGTTAGGCTCTATGCTGACATCTCGTGGCTTGGAGGCTGCTTCAGATTCTGTGTCTCCCCCTCTGTTGTCCCTCCCTTATTCCCACCCCCCCTCTCTCAAAAATAAAATAAACATTAAAAAAATTTAAGTCAGAATCATAAGATTATATTGTAGGATATATAATACATAGAAGTAAGGTGTATGACAACAATAACATAAAGGACAAGAAAAGAAGTAACAAAAAGGGTAAGCAGGAATTAGAGGTTTACTCTTGTAAGGTTTCTATACTAAATTTAAAGTATACAATATTATTTTAAGATACATTATGAAAAGTTAAGATGTTGAGCTATTAAAATATTAATATCTATCTCTAGGCAATGACAAAAAACATAAAATATAGTTAGTAAGTCAAAAGTGAAGATAAAATGTAATTATAAAAATTACTCAATCCAAAATAAGACAAGAAGAAAAAAGAAAGCAAGAACAGGTGGGGCAAAGCAAACAGGAAAATGTAGACTTAACTCCATCATATGGATAATTACATTAAATGGAAATGTTCCAATTAAGATTATATCAATAACAAAGATTTAAATATATGCTATCTAAAAGAGACACATTAAAATATTTAAAAAGAGATGGAATAAATGACAGTGTGGAGAAATGTATACCACACAAATACCAATCAAAAGAAGGATGGAACTCTGGCTATATGATTATCAGAAAAAGTATTCTTTTTTCACAAGAAATATTACCCAGGATAAAAGGGACACTTCATATTGATAAGGGCATCAACTTTTCAAAAAGACATAATCATCCTAAATGAGTATATACCTAATATTATCACTTCAAAATACATGAATCAAAACCTGAGAGAACTGAAAGACAAATAGATAAATCATAATTATAGTTAAACACCCTCAGTTATTGATAGAATATGCACACATAAAAATCACTAAGAATAACTGGCTTGTATAGATTTCACCCAATAATAATAGAATACAAGATATTTTCATGTACATTAATCAAAATGCACACTGTTATGAGACATAATACCAATCTCTATAAATTCAAAAGGACTGAAATAAAACACATTATGCTCTGAGACCAATACAGAACTAAATTAGATGTCAATAGCAGAAAGATATCTTTAAAACCCCCAAATATATGATGATTATACAACATATTTCTAAACAGTGAATAAAAATAAGTAGTAAAATAAATAAGAATATTTTAAGGGTGAAAATTTAAACAATATATCAAAATGTGAGGTATGCAACTAAATTAGTGCCTGGAAGGAAACTTAATATATTTGTTGAATATATATTGAAGCTACCAAAAAGTAACTGGAATAAATTTTAATTTAAAATAAAATGCTTATATTAGTAAAGAAGAGAGATCTCAAGTCAATGACCTAAGCTTTCAGTTTAAGAAACTTGGAAAACAAGAGAAAACTAAACTCAAAGTAAACAAAAGAAAGGAATGTTTATTTTGTACAGTTATCAAATGTATTGGTTAAAGTTGCTCATATTATTTCATATTATTATTTTAGTGTATGCAGGATCTTCATGATGTCCCTTCCTTTATTCTTGACTTTGATTATTTTTCGTCTTTTTTTTTTCTTGATCAGTCTTCTTAGAGTATCATCAACTTTATTAATAATTGCAAAAAACCAGTTTCTGGCGTCATTGGCCTTTCTCTATTTTTATTTTCTATTTCATTGATTATGCAAACTCCTAAGAAACTATGAGAAAGGAATACTTCCCAATCTATTTCATGAGGGTAGCAGTACCCCAATAACAAAATCAGACAATAACACTCTAAGAAAAGACAAACTATGAACTAACAGTCCTTATGAACAGACCCAGAGATCATTAACAAAATGCTAACAAACATAATCTAAAATAATTTAAAGTAGATAATCGCTCATGATCAAGCAGGATTTATCTGAGGATTGTGAAGTTGGACCAACATTTGAAAATCAATTAATATGATTCACCACATTAGCAGCTGAAAATGAAAAATTATATGATCATCTCCATAGATGCAGAAAATGCTTTTGATAAAATTGGACATATATTCTTGATAAAAGTTCTTAATAAACTAGAAATATGAGGGACATCTTTAAACTGATAAAGAGCGTTTGATGAAGAACATTTGTAAACATTATTCTTAATTGTAAAAGACTGAATCCTTTCTACTTAACATAAGGAATAAGGCAGGGATATTTGCTCCCACCACTACAAATCAACATTTTACTGCGATAGGCAAACAAAATGAAATAAAAGTTACATGGGTTGGAAGAGAAGAAGTAAAACTCAATTTGCAGATGGTATTATTGTCTACATAGAAAATCCTAGTGAAGTTACCAAAAAATAGCTAGAATAAACTTCTAGCAGGGTGTCAATATAGAAAGTTAACAAATGGGGTGTGTGGCTGGCTTAGTCGGTAGAGCATGCAACACTTGATTGTGGGGTTGTGAGTTCAAGCTCCAAGTTGGGCATAGAGGCTACTAAAAATATATATAGAAATATAGTCTATTAAAAAAATAAAAGTTATTGTATAAAAATAATTGCATTTTCTGTTCTGGCAACAGTTGGAAACTGAAGTGAAATAAATAATAACATTTGTGTAAAAAATATAAAACACAATGATAAATGTAATAAAATGTACAAGACTTGTCCACCAAAAACTATAAAATGCTGCCGAGAAAAAAACTTACAAAGAAAAGTAAATGAAAACTTATGTCATATTGATACACTGGAAGATCTAATATTCTTAAAATGTCAATTTTCCCCAAATTGACCTGTAGATTCAATATAATCCCAAGCAAAGTCTAGAAGGCTATTGGTAAAGAAATTGAGAAGCTGATTTAAAAATTTATATGAAAATGCAAAGGATCTAACGTGTGCAAAAGGTATTAGAAATGAACGACAGTTGGAGAGTTTATACCACCCAATTTCATGCTCTGCTAGAAATCTACAGTGATCAAGACAGTACAGTGTCAGCACAAGGACAGATAGACCAATGAAACAGAATAGAGTTCAGAAATGTATGTGCACATATAGTGCCAGGTTATTTTGACAAAGGAACTAAAATAATTCAATGAGGAAGAAGAATAATCTTTTCAGAAAAGATGTTGGAAAAATTGGATATCCATTAAAAGGTTAACTTTGACCCTTACCTCAAACCATATAGAAAAATTAATATTGAAAATGCAACGTGGACCTAAATATGAAATTCAAAACTATAAAACTTCTTGAGGAAAACATAGGAGAGGTATCTCTAGATCTTGACTTAAGCCAATGTGCATTTCTTAGGAAATAAAAAGCATGACCCATGAAACAAAAGGATAATAAACTAGTCTTTATAAAAATTAGGTGAAGATACCACAGCAGAAGTAAAACACAAGCTGTATACTGGGAGAAAATGGTTACAGAACATAAATACATTAAAGGACTGGTATCTAGAATACCTAAAGAACTCTTACAACACATTACTGAGAAAATTAACAACCCCAAATAGAAAAGATTCGTACAGACACTTTGCAAGAAGATATATAAATGGGAAATAAATAAATAAGATTATTCCCAATATCACTGGACATTAAAGAAAGGCAAGGATATAAATAAACATCCAACTGAATGCTTAAAATTAAAGAGTCAAAATCCCAAATGTTGGTAAGGATGTGGAGTATTCTTGTGATGAAAAATGAAAACATAGGTCTACACCCATGCTTTTGACTTATAGACTAATGTTCATAGTAAAATTATTCATAATAGCACCACACTAGAAGTAACCCCAATGCCCATTAAATAGTAAATAAATAGAAAAGTCATTGCGCATCATCCAATGTAAAATTATTAAACAATTAAAAATAACAAACTACTCATATACAACAGTATAGTTGAATCACAAAAGCATTATACTGCATAAAGGAAGCTGGGCCAAGAATAATTCCCCCAAACAAATAAACAAACAAAACTCAAACAATAACATGTAGTATGACTTGATTTCTATGAATTTGTGGAACTGACATTACTATAGTGATAGAAGGAGAAACAATAGTTTCCTGGTGCGACTAAGTGGGGGAAGGGAAGCCAACTACAAGAAGGCATCAGGTGGTTATACAACTGTAATCATTGGTCAAAACTCAACACTTTATTTTATTTTGTTTAAATTTGTTTAATGTTTATTTTTGAGAGAGAGAGAAAGAGAGAGAGAGAGAGAGAGAGAGAGAGAGAGAACACCAGCAGAGGTGGGGCAGAGAGAGAGGGAGACCCAGAATCTGAGTCAGGCTCCAGGCTCTGAACTGTCAGCACAGAGCCCAACTCGGGGTTTGAACCCATGAGCCATGGGAACATTACCAGCTGAAGTCAGACACTTAACCGACTGAGCCTTTCAGGCACCCAAAACTCAACACTTTAAATGAGTAATTGCATTTTATTTAGTTAATACCTCACAAAAAGCTGAAAAAAAAAACCCGCAAAAAGCCCTGTGGACTTATCACCTTTCCTACTTGAATTTGAGTCACCTATAATCCCTCTAGCAGTAAATACTCTCATTTAATTTCCTACAGAGCAAAACCCAGGACTCATCCTTAAGACTTCTCTCTTATCCTCCAAAACTATGAGTGCACCAAGCCATACAGCAGTGAGAATTCTGTAACATAGCCTACTCCCTGCATCTTCGTGGAGGCTCACTGGCTGCGTCCAAGCTTCTGTTCTCTCTCATCAATATTTCTGCAACAGCTCTATCTGTTACCTTTAACTCTGATGCTGGATAGATTTCTTGAAATGTAAATCTAATCATGCCACGTTCTAAGGTACACTCGTGGGAAAAATGAGGATTTTTTTCAAGCTAAAGGTTGTCAGTATGACTCCCCAGAATCCTTTCAAATGCTTCTTGAAAACTGAAACCTAGTCCTAATTTAGGGGCAATTCCTATAGATTTTTGGCAAATTCCTTTAATTAGTTCCTAATTTTTTGTATTTTGCAGATAATATTTCATTGTGTCTAGGTATGAAGTTATTGGCTGTTTCTGGTTGTACGTTTTCCTTTTTTTTTTGTAGGTGTAATGAATAAAGATACATAAATGAGTACTTACTTCATATTTCCCAGAAGTAAAATGAAATGTAAGACACTGATCAGTATCTGCAATCACTCTATACTGTTAGTTCTATATTGTTTTATAAGGTAATATTGGCATTTGAAATTCCCAACTATAAAGCTTTCACAAAATAAAAAAAAAGTTTTGAAACATTCATTACCAGAGAAAATTAAGCAATTAACTCACCTTACAACCAGTGGTGATGCTGTGGCCCCAGGTGTTAGGTGCACATTTAGAACATTTTTCTCCAATGGTATTGGGAGGGCAAATGCACTGACCAGTCTTTGGGTCACAATTATTACCCAGATGGGAACAATCACAAGCTTCACAAGTAAAAGGGAAAAAAATAGTAAAACAGTAAAAATTTGATAGGAAGTGCTGAGTTTATTTCTCTTGTTTTATTTTCCATATTATGGTTAAAGATCCTTGAAAGTGAAAACTGACCTCATTCATCTTTTATATCACAGAAAAGTGTTTTTCACAGAGATGATCAATAAATTTATGTTGTATTTCATTTAATGATTTCAAAAGGTAAAATATTTTTAGTTTTCAACTAAGTTTAAAGAAACAAGTGGTATATCAGATTCTATGCTAACCATATCTAGATACTATAAAGTTTAAAATTTTGTTTCTATAGTTATTTCAAGTGCATAACTAAATCTTCTATCCTGTATAGATTAGTATTTCCTTCCTGTTGATGACTATGATTTATAATAAAAGCCAGTAATTAACAGGCTTCTTAAATTCAGTATATCATGTATGTAGTTTAATAGTCACACATCAGGACATTTCAGTTTTGCAAAAATTAAAAATAACTGACTTATGTGACCCTGTGTGTGTGTGCACATACGTGTGTGTATGAAGGTATTTTTGAGGTTTATTTACCACCTGCTTTGTTCTTTTCAATAGATTTTTCATTTTCTTAGCTATGATATGATACATGAAGAATGAAAATATCTCTATCCACTGCGCTTTCTCAAAGAATACAAACATAAGATTTGAAAAAGAAAAAAAAAGAGACTTCAGAAGAGCTTCAAAGTCATCTAAGATGAGGAATGTCCACTACTGATTAGCTATAGTTGACTCAGCTACTGACTCAGCACTGAGTATATTTCAGTGCAGTGTTTCCAGCTGAAGTGTAAGCAAGGAAGAAACACCACCAAGTATTCAGATTCAAACAGAAGACCAATGTTACAAGAAATCTTTCAGTTGGTAATATGATGATGAAATCTTTAAATGAAATATATTTAGAATATTTGATTAAGTTCAGTTTTTAAGGGATCGCAATTATCATTGCCTACAGCATACCAGCTGTGAAGAATGTTTAGCATAATATTTGACATCAATGCCAAATAAATTTTACCTGTTGTTTTTGTTATTATTGCCGTTGATAATTTGAAGTCAAAGGATTTGTTTTATACATACCTTCATTAAGAAGAGAAACAGTTCATATTATGTTCAAATTTATGTGCTAAAAAATGTCTTGGGACAGTTCAAATTGTTACTTGCAGATAGAAATTCTCTAAGCAGTTCTTCCATGGGATCATAAAACTGAGTAGGGAGAAGACCTGAATAATTAGCTAGTTTTCCCCTACCCAAACGGAATGTTTACCACAATTCAGAATACTAATAAACATTGCTAATGATAATAACAATGATAAACACTTACCTGGTGTCTATGTGCCAGGCAGTATTCTAAATATTTTAGAGCCATTAACTCAACTAATTCTTACAAAAACCCAGTGAGACAGATACCATTCTTTTTTTTTTTTTTAATTTTTTTTTTCATTGTTTATTTATTTTTGGGACAGAGAGAGACAGAGCATGAATGGGGGAGGGGCAGAGAGAGAGGGAGACACAGAATCGGAAACAGGCTCCAGGCTCTGAGCCATCAGCCCAGAGCCCGACGCGGGGCTCAAACTCACAGACCGTGAGATCGTGACCTGGCTGAAGTCGGACGCTTAACCGACTGCGCCACCCAGGCGCCCCGAGACAGATACCATTCTTAAGTTAATAGACAAATTTTTCAGAGAGACAGCAAGACCAGGTCATATAACTAGTTGCCCATGGAGCCACTAAACTGATCCAAGCTATTTGGTGAAGTTATACCCTCAACCATAATGCTATCCTGCCTGTTTGGGACTGATTTTTGTCTGTTTCTCTGGATTTGAATGCTACTAAGTCTGCATTTCTAATGTTATCATCATTGCATAATTTTAAATAATGTTGTCTTATTTATAATTTCTGGTAGTGAATATACTTGAGTGTATAGCACCATTTTATTAATTCACATTAAGTGAACTGTTAGTAAGAATTGGATTTAAAGAACAGAATATTTTAAAATCCAGCTTTATATGTTTTAGTGTATATAGATGATGACTCAGGGATCACATACAAATTCTTAGAAGATGTACACTGATAACATTCAGAATAACAGAATGGCTTATCTTTGCAATAAAAAGTATATATTGAAATTGATTGAGAATATCTATAAGATACTCATTTTTAAAATAATTGGAAATATTACTCCTGCCACTACTTACATACATTTGCAACAATAGTCAATAATAATGTCTTAAAACCTTATCACATATTTATCATGGTACCGAGAGTAAAGGAGTATCATCAGTGTTAAATGAGTGAATTTAATAAGCAAAGGTGATACTCAACCTAGTGAATGTTGGGATAAGGGTCAATTCCAAATTAGTAGCATATAAATCAAGGTAATGTTCAATTTTCATTTTCATTTGTAGTATGCTAATTCCTATTTTCTTACTTCATGATTTGTGGGAAGAATATGAGAATATTGCTTGAAAGAAATCATGGCTAGAAACCTTCATGTATTTCCCCAAGAACTAGCAAATACCTAGTGCTAATCTGTTATTTTCTAGGAACATCATAGTTTTCAAGGCACATGAAAGTAGATGAAAAGATATTTTTTGTACTAGAAAAAGATATTAACTTCTCTGATCCTTGTACCAATTTTGCACTAGGAAAAGAGAAAGTTGAACTGTATTAACTTGGGAGTGAAGTTTAAGCTTCGAGAACACTGGCAAAAGAAAAATTGAACATTTGACTTTCAAGCTACAGGAGCCCTTGAGTGACTGACGGGCTGACTGGCAGTCACAGACAGGAAGGGACACAGCAGAATTGAGATCTGCTGATGGATTTTTTATGGAGTATTTGCAAGCAGTTATTTACAGTGCAGTGTTTCACCCTGCAATGTATTCCATTTGTTAGTTTATTTAAAATAAGCATACTTTACTTACTCAGTTAAATATTTTGGATCATATATTTGTTGTCAAGGTGCCCTTCCTTTAAATCTCCGGGAACCTGCAAGAATGAACTCCTACCACTGCAAAAATGCTAAAACCAGAGAATGAATGTGTAGGGCTTAGTCTTATTTACAGACCTGTGCAGCCTCCTTCTTGGAAGTTGAAATAGCCGTGAGCACAGCGGTCACATTTCTTTCCTGCTACTCCAGGTTGGCACCAACATTGACCACTCTCTTCACAGTCAAATGACTTAGACCCAAAGGAATTGCAATTGCAGGGAACACACCCCCTTCCGGATTGTAGGCCGAAGGTTTCAGGCTGGCATAGAAAAGGAAAGAGACAAATTAAATTTAAATCAATTAATTCATTATGAAACAAGATGCACAATGCCAAAAGAGGAGGCAGGAAAGAGAAACCAATGGGTTATCAAGGTTCATCACTGATGTTATGACAATGAGGTTGTAACTTCATCTAATGGACCTTTTCTACGATATCCAAAAAGAAGAGTTCAATTACTTTAAAATTTTATCAGAATTAATGGTAGAACTAGGGCATGATCCTTTTGTCTGTTTTATATTCACCAGCCTCTTCCTATGCCTCCCAAGATTTTAACAGTGATGTAGAACTAAGCTATGGGTGTTACTAATATTTTAATTTAAAAATTTACTTGCTTCCTTCCTA
This sequence comes from Puma concolor, assembly GCF_028749965.1. Lineage (NCBI taxonomy): Eukaryota > Metazoa > Chordata > Mammalia > Carnivora > Felidae > Puma > Puma concolor. Next base: position 118,587,930 of record NC_141671.1, on the reverse strand, counting down.
ATAATCTGAATTGATTACTTTGAAATCTTATGAACTCGTCTACTTGTTAAACATGTTTTCAATGTTATTGACCAGATGCCTACAGTTAAAACAGATGTTTTTCCTTTAATATTTGATCTAATTTTTGTCATCTCTCCATAAATACTTCTGATCATTATTCTAGGGCTCACATTATAAATTTAACTTACAGGTTTATGCCTATGCTGACAAAATAATTGGTTTACAAACATATAGTTTCTTGGGTTTCATTTTAACAACTGAAATTGATTTGCGAGAACACACATCAAAGCACCAGATTAGATAGATGAAAGGAAACTTTTATTCTCTGATGAGTTATTCCTAGGCATATCTTTTATCTGTTTACAACAAATAACTTTCTATGATCGGTTTTCATTACTATCTTTGGTTTGAAATACACGTTATATGACCTAGAGGGCCTATTTTAGAAAGTGTGGATAAATTAAAAATTACCTCTACTAGAAAAATGAAAAGCGCATATCCTACTTAAAGCACATCAAGGTTGTATTTTAAAATATGAAGTATGTCACATTATTATGATATATTAATCTGAAAAATTAGTCTCAGTAATTACTTCTTTGTAAAAATAATTCCTATTTTAGAATATTAGACTTAACCGTTGCCTTCTGGTAGGAATAAATCTTGCTATTTAATACAAGCCACACAAAGAGAAATGAATAAGGCTTGTTACATATTTTCACCATTGTTAACAGTATGAAAAATAGTTCTAGAAAACAAAATCACACTGAAAATTAGTCTCTTAATATGACTATAGCTAAGAACAGTGTTGGTTTTTAAATATAAAAGGGGTCGATTGAGTTCGATAATCATTTAATCTTTGTATTTACTGCTGACTTTATTTTTATTTCCGGTTCAAATTCAGATTTGACCATATTATTAAAGAAGAAAGTGCGTTGTGTTTATTGTACACCTGAAACTAATATAACACTGTATGTTAACAACACTGCAATCAATATAAAATAAAAAATACAATAAATAAAACAAAGAAGGAGGAAGGGAAGATTAAAACATACGATATTTTTATTCATAAAAAATTAGCTATAAAATTCTAGATACCTGACCTAGAGAAATAAACAGAAATTCGGAAAACGGTTAAAGTATGAGCATGCCCATTACAGTATTATTTATGAGAGTAACTGCAGAGGTACTTAAATGTTTAATGTTAGAAAAAAAAAGTTGAATAAATCAAATTAGGATACATTCATGCTATGAAATAATATGCAATCATTAAAATCCTGTTTTGAAGCAGTTTTAATGATAGGAATATACTTAAGAGATAGCATTATGCAAAATTTCAAAAAGCAGAATACAAAATCATATATACACTATAATCCCAATTATATACCTATAATGACACACATACTGCCCCTCAGACACAAATAGAAACATGTATACATAGAAAAAAGACTAGAACAACTATATTAGTTTTTAAAAGTCTGAATCATAGATGTATTTGAATTTCTTATGCAAAGTATTTTGCATTTATTTCCTAAATTTTCTTGACTTAGAAATATGAATCAGAGACAGTACTTCAAATTCATCTTTATTTCCTAAATTTTTCTTCACTTGGCATATGTATATCTTTAATGGATATATCGATATAGTATTACATGAACTTCCAAGTCATAGTTAGTAAGAAAATTCCAAAGTTCATTATGTAAAAAAATATGTACAAAAAAATCTCTCTGTCATACATTTCAAATATTTAAATAATGTAGTTTTAAAGAATTGAGTAATACCAAAACAAATAGTAACAAACTTCACTAACAAAATTTTACTAAATTTGATGTACAAAATTTTATTTCAGAGGCTAGGGAAAATCTCTGTGGTAAGCAAATTCAAGAAGGAGATGTTCCCAGTCTGTAATCAAGATTAATGAGGTAAAACAAACATGGGAGACAGTCCTTATCCAGTGTCGCTGGAAAGCTTGATAATCTGTAAATTATTTTCACTTGGGATGATAATAACAACAGCACTTAGGTATTGTGCTGCTGTGTGCTAAGCACTGTTTTAAAGCTCTTTACAAATATGAATTCACTGAATCTTCAAGACAATCCTGGGAGATAGCTATTACCATCACCTTTATACTGAGTGGGAAACCAAAGGACAGAAAGGTCAAGCAATTTGCCTAAGGTCACCAGCTACCCAACTGTAGAGTCAGGGTTCCAAGTCAGGCAGCCTGGCTCCAGAGTCTGAGCTCTCTACTTTCACACATACTGTCTCAGGGGAAAAATGGTCTCAGGACAAAACACTACCTTGTACAACAGTGCTGTAGGGTATGTAGGAAAAGGCCATGAATGAGAGCAGAATTTCTGCTAAATTTATATTTTGGAGACATTTTGATCAGTCTCTATCCCTTTCTTTTACTTTAAATATATGTATCTGTTTTTGAAAAACAAATTTTAAAGATTTCTTCATCTAATAACAACAATGGCAACAACAGTAATGATACCTAGCATTCACTAAGAACTCTCCAGATGCGTGCCTTATGTACTGTTCCCATGACAATCCAGAGCCCGCCACGGAGGTGCCCGGGCAGGTCTCCCTGCGAGAGAATCTGCGGCGAGTTGGCTGATTGACATCCTCCGGTTTCCACTCTTGTGGATCCACCGGAGGAACCCACACCAGGTCATGCTTCTCCAGGTCAAAGACTGATTACAATAAAGTCCAACAGTCTTTCTGCCCAATCCAGGATTCCTCAAACGGAAAACTGGTGCTCGGGCACTTCCGTTTGGCCTGACAAGCATTTGGCATTTTGGCAAAATGCACAGAATGAGGCTTTTCTGCTCGATCTTTCCTTCCCTTTCCCCTTTCACATCAGTCAGGCCTGCACTACGGCAGGAGGCTCCCTGTATACTATGCTCTCTTCTCCTTCAACTTTCATAGGCATTTCCCCCAGTCAATCTCTTCATATTTGCTTCTTGGAGGATCCAGGCTGTTAGATACCCTATGAAGCGGGTCCTCTGACAGATGAAGAAGGTACATTACAGAAAGACTTAAGGAACTGTCATAGCTAGGAAGTGGTGAGGCTGGGATTTGACCCGAGGCAGACCAATACCAGAACTAATTTTCTTTTTTTTTTTTCACTATAAATTTTTTTAATGTTTATTTATTTTTGAGAAAGAGACAGAGACTCCAGCCTCTGAGCCATCAGCATAGAGCCCGATGCGGGGCTCAAACTCATGAACCACAAGATGATTATGACTTGAGCCAGCTGGATGCTTAATCCACTGAGCCACCCAGGCACCCCGGAACTAATTTTCTTAAAATGCCAATAAAGAGGGATGCCTGAGTGGCTCAGTTGGTTGAGCGTCCAACTTCAGCTCAGGTCATGATCTCGTGGTTGATGGGCTCAAGCCCCACGTCGGGCTCTGTGCTGACAGCTCAGAGCCTGGAACCTGCTTCAGATTCTGTGTCTCCCTCTCTCTGCCCTTCCGCCAACCATGCTCTGTCTCTCTCTGTCTCAAAAATAAAATAAACATTAAATTTTTTTTTTAAAATGCCAATAAAGAGCCTAGAATAATGCATTCTTTCTTTTTTTCTTTTCTACTCTGTTACTTTTTACTTTACTCTCACTTTCTTCTATCCCTTCCCTGCTCCTCCCCACCAAGCTGTGATTCCACACTGGTAAGTCTTATTTCCTGTCACTCTGCAACATGGCCCTGGACCTAATCTTCTCTCTTTCTTCCTCCTCTCTCTTCCCTTCCTCCCTTTTGCTCTTACTGCCAGTATTTTTCTTTTGTCTACTAAGATGGGGGACTAAACTTCTGTAGTAGAAAACATGCTTCCTTACTTAGTGTATGTGGTATACATGCAGTGTGAGAGTGTGTGACTTGTGGTATATACGGGCAAGCTTATGATGTGGCAAAGTAACAAAGCCATCCATTATGATGAAATGTGAACAACACGTCAGATCAATGGGCTGGATTTTCTTGGGAAAGCCACTTTCTTTGCTAGATTTGTTCATTCACAGAAGTGAGTCTGTTCGGAGGTCTGAAATTCCTTCCACCTGTAAGATCACAGCTTTCTACAAATAAACTTCTACATATCCATGGGAAACTGAAACTTTTATGAACCTATGAACTTGAACATACTTTTAAAAATACACAGACAGGGGACACCTGGGGGGCTCAGTTGGTTAAGCGCCCAACTTCAGCTCAGGTCATGATCTCAGGGGTTCGTGAGTTCGAACCCTGCGTCGGGTTCCATGCTGACAGCTCAGAACCTGGAGCGCATCTCGGATTCTGTGTCTCCCTGTCTCTCTGCCCCTCCCCTGCTTGTACTCTGTCTCTGGCTCTCAGAAAGTGAATAAACGTTAAAAAAATATTTAAAAAAAATACAAAAAAATACACGGACAGCTACTTTCAAAAGGCAAAGCTTTAAGCAGGAATGGTCTAGTGTTTACATTTGCAATTGTGCACACCGAGCAACCGTTATTTGGTAAAAATGCCATTGGGAAAGGTCAGCGGCAGCACACGGAACACAGCATGCGGAGGCATGAGCCATGCAGCGCCTCTGGGATTACCGGAGCTGGGGGCCGATAGGCTCCCCGAGGGCACCCGCTGGAGCTGCTGAAACCCCACCTCTGAGGAGGCCCCAGCACCCGGTGCGCTCTCTGTGACTGCTCCTCCTGTCGGTGCACCTGCCTGCTGAGGTTGCAGTGTCTCCCTACGAAGCCAGATTTACATGCACATCTTCCTGTAATATCACACTGTGGTGTCACAGAACCAACGAGACTGCAGTCACATAACACACAGAAGTGCTTCTCTGGATCCCACCACATATCGGGCTTTAAAAGCCAACAGAAAAAGAAAACAAAGAAAACAAAGAAACAAAAGAGCATTTGGTATTATTCAAGAGATAGAGGCAGAAGGTATTTCCAAACTTAGTACAGAAAGGCCAGTTTGCCATCTGAGAAATGCTCGTTTGGTTTAAGTCTTTATAACCGAAAATACATTTTTATAAGAAGTAGGTAGTGCAAATCCATCACTCTCGTGGAGGAATCTCAAGGGGTTTGCCATACTGAAGGCAGGGCAAAACGTTCAGGAACGGAGAGCAACATGTTGTGAATTTTGTTTCATTTTACAAAAATGGTGTATATAAAACTATGTTGATTAGCTTCTCTACTGAAAACTTTTCTGAAGTAGAATGCTCCCTGTAACTAACTTGTCAACGATAGAACTAGAACAAAGTGTTTGCTAAAAACAAAGGGTGTGACACATTTCATTCTGCCAACAATATAAAAGCAAAGGGTATTTTACTCACTGCAGATTGAGATTAAATTTATAGCTTCTTTGTTTCAGAAACATCTGAATTACAGTAAATATTACACAAATTTGCTGCCAAGGAAATATAGGTTGAAGGCCAAATGCTAGTGCACAGCAAATTTTGTTCTATCTTGGAAAAACTCTCCAATGATCACAGTGATTGTACATGTAGCATTGTATAATCCTGAACTCCTCTTTCAATATACTCATATGTATGTCGTTGAAAGCTAATGAACATTTTCAAGGAGGAAGTAACTCATGGCCAGCTCCTACTCCTTACCTTACACTCATCACACCGCAGTCCTTGCACATTAGGTTTGCATTCACACTGTCCTGTCCTAGCATGGCAACTCTCAGACAAGGAGCTGTTGACATTACAGCGACAAGCTGCAAAGAGAAAAGACATCTTTGGTTGGGAAAACATTTCCAACAGTCTTAATAGGCTTGTTAAATAATAATATCCCCCAGATGGTAACATTGGCAACTAAGTTTTAGAACACAATGTTTTCACGGTGGCTGGGTGGCTCAGTTGGTTAAGTGTCCGACTCTTGGTTTTGGCTCAGGTCATGATCTTGTGGTTTCATGAGTTCAAGCTCCACGTCAGGCTCTGCGCCACTGATACAGATCCTGCTTGGGTTTCTCTGTATCCATCTCTCTCTCCGTCCTTCCCCAATTCATGCTGTCTCAGTCTCTCTCAAAATAAATAAGTAAACTTAAAAAAAAAGGAATGTTTTCTGATTTGCTAGGTGTTCCATTAGGCATTATATCCTTTGATCCTTACAACTTTACAAGCTGTGGAGATGATTCACGTAAAGCTATATCACAGTGCCTGGCACATCAGATGCTATTAAAACATTAATGTAGTCATTGTTATTTTGATTTTGAGAGTGAATATTATATATTGTACCTAGACACACACCTTTAAGATTAGAAAAGTATGTAAGACAGAAGAGTTAAGTAGACATTTTTTCCAACAAGGATATCAAAACGGCCAACAGGCATGTGAAAAGATGTTAAACATCACTAATCCTCAAAGAAATGCAAATCAAAACCACAATGAGATATTACCTTATACCTGTTAGAATGGCTACTATCAAGAAGACAAAAAACAACATATGCTGAAGAATGTCTTGAAGAATTACTCTTATACACTGTTAGTGGGAATGTAAATTGATCCAACCACTTTGGAAAACAAGGTGGAGGTCCCTCAAACAATTTGCAAATAGAACTAGCATATAACCCAGCAATTCTACTACTGAGTATATACTTAAAGGAAATGAAAACAGTATTTTGAAGAGATATGTACACTCTTATGTTCACTGCAGCATTTTTCTCAGTAGCCAAGATACAGAAAAATCTCAATGTCTGTCAAAGATGAATGGATAAAAAAGATATGGTATATATACACAATGGAATATTATTCAGCCATGAGAAAGGAGAATATCCTACCATTTGCAACAATATGGATGAACCTTGTCCACATTACGCTAAATGGAAGATGTCATATAAAGAAAGCTAACTACTGCATGATATCATCTAGATGCAGAATCTAAAAAAATTAAACTCATAATAAAACAGACAGTAAAATGGTAGTTACTAGGGGATGGAGGGTTGGGGGGTAAAATTGTTTTTGTTTAGGGTACACACTTGCAAGTAGTAAATGGTGAATGGTAAATGAGCTACAGTGGTCTATTACACAGTATAAAAATGTAGACAATATTGTACTATATTGTGCAAGGGAATAAATATCTCTACAACGATCATCGTATTGCAATATATAAGTATATCAAAGTAAGATGCTGTGCACCTTATATTTACACAATGTCATATGTCAAATATTTTCAATTAAAAAGTATATAAAATGAAGATGCTGTTTCAAGCGTATTAGGAATATAGCATTATAATTTTTAAAAATCACTTTGTTTTACAATTTGTATACTGTTTCCAATATATTTGGTTTAAGTAATCTTTTATCATTTCTATGTGATGAAGCTGTTAGATGCTATCCTGAAACATAATAAATCAGTCTAACAATTAAAGGGACTTTTCACAAATAGAACGTAATTAATGATGCACCCTACAGGTGTACTTTAATGGTACATATAATTGCATTGACACCAGAATAAATATGTGAGGAGGAGATGACAGAAAAATTTAGAACATTCATAAATGGTTTTGGTAAATTTTATCCAATACCTCCTGTCTTTGGATACTTTGTTTGAGCACAACTTATAACTACATTGTAAATAGCTCCTCCATCAGCCTATGCTATTTTCCTGTTCCCCTAGCTCAAGGTTCTACTTAGTTCTACTGCTTTCCCAAAAACTGGCTGATTTTTCTTCCAGGGATTTGACCTTTTGTGTCTGCTAAGTAGATACATGTTTGGTGGCCATTGAAGAATTGACCTTAGCTGCAGTCTCCAGTTCCTCAGACAATAGCCTAAGCATACTCCATAGCAGGGGTGTGAGAAAAGACTAAGAGAAATACTTTTTGTAAATGTCTACTTCACTTGCCACTAGAATTGTTGTATATGTTTTCAATTTCTTTTTAAAATTAATTAATTTTTATTAATGTTTTTTTAATTGAGTATAGTTGACATATAATGTTACATTAGTTTCAGGTGAACAATGTAGTGATTCAATTATACATTATATTATGTTCATCACAAGTGCAGCTACCATCTGTCCTCACATCCCTATTACAATATACTTTCACTTTCTTTATGTGAGTCTCATATATATTATACTTCAATTTTTTAAATCCCAAATAATTTAGAATTTATAAGTCCTTTTTTCTCAGGATGAGGAATATAGGATTAAATTTACCATAACTTAACGTAATCTTAAAAATAACAAAAGCAGTGACAGGATACAAAATCAACATACAAAAATCTTCTGTACACCAATAATGAAGCCTCAGGAAGAGAAATCAAGGAATCGATCCTATTTACAATTGCACCAAAAACCATAGGATACCTAGGAATAAACCTAACCAAAGAGGCAAAAGATCTGTATTCAGAAAACTACAGGACACTTATGAAAGAAATTGAAGAAAACACAAAGAAATGGAAAAATGTTCCATGCTCATGGACGGAAGAGCATATATTGTTAAGATGTCTCTACTACCCAAAGCAATCTACACATTTAATGCAATCCCTATCAAAATACCAACAGCATTTTGCAGAGAGCTAGAGCAAACAATTCTAAAATTTGTATGGAACCACAAAAGACTATGAATAACCAAAGCAATCTTGAAAAAGAAGAGCAAATCTGGAGGCATCATGATTCCAGACTTCAAGCTATATTACAAAGTTGTAGTCATCAAGACAGTATGGAACTGGCACAAAACAGACACATAGGTCAATGGAACAGAATAGAAAATTCACAAATGGACCCACAACTATATGGTTAACTAATCTCTGACAAAGCAGAAAAGAATATCCAAGGAACAAAGTCTCTTCAACAAAGGGTGTTGGGAAAACTGGACAGCAACATGCAGAAGAATGGAATTGGACCATTTTCTTACACCACACACAGAAATAAATTTAAAATGGATGAAAGATATAAATGTGAGACCTAAAACCATCAAAATCCTAGAGAAGAATATAGGTAGCAACCTCTTTGGCATCAGCAACTCCTTCTTAGACACATCTCTAGAAGCAAGGGAAACTAAAGAAAACTCAAACTATTAGGATTTCATCAAGAAAAAAAAAACCTTCTGCAGCGTGAAGGAAACATTCAACAAAACTAAAAGGAAATATTTGAAATTGGAGAAGATATTTGCAAATGACATATCTGAGAAAAGGTTACTATCTAAAATCTATAAAGAACTTACAAACTCAACACCCAAAAAACAAATAAGCCAGTGAAGAGATGGGGAAAATGAATAGACAGTTTTCCAAAGAAGACATACAGATGGGTAACAGACACACGAAAAGATGTTCAACATCACTCATCCTCAGGGAAATACAAGTCAAAACCACGATAAGATACCACCTCACACCTATCAGAATGGCTAAAATTAACAACATAGGAAAAAAGTTGGTGAAGGTGTGAAGAAGGAACTCTCTTAAACCAATGTTGGTGGGAATGCAAACTGATGTAGCCACTTTGGAAAACGGTATGAAGGTTTCTCAAAAAGTTAAAAATAGGGGTGCCTGGTGGTTCAGTCAGTTGAGCATCAACTCTTGATTTTGGCTCAGGTCATGGTATTATGGTGGTGAGATGGAGCCCCATATTGGGCTCTGTGCTGAGCGTGGGGTCTGCTTAGGATTCTCTCTCCCCCTCTTCCTCTGCCCCTCCCCTTCACCTCTCTCTCTCTCTCAAAAAAAAAAAGTTAAAAATAGAACTTCCCTATTATCTAGCAATTGCACTACTAGGTATTTATCCAGAATATACAAAAATAATGATTCAAAGGGACACATGCACCCCAATGTCCATAGTGGCATCATCAACAATAGCTAAAGTATGGAAAGAGACAAAATGTCTATCAACTGATGAATGGATAAAGAAGATGTGGTATGTATATACAGTGGAATATTACTCAGACATAAAAAGAACGAAATCTTGTTGTTTGCAATGACATGTATTATGCTAAGCAAAGCAAGTCAGTAAGAGGAAGACACATATATGATTTCACTCATAAGTGGAAGTTAAGAAACAAAACAGATGAACGTAGCAGGGAAAGGAGAGGGGAAAACCATAAAAATAGACTCTTAACTATAGAGATCAAACTGAGGGTTGATGGAGGGAGGTGAACAGAGGGATGGGTTAAATGGGAGACGGGTGTCAAGGAGGACACTTGTGATGAGCACCGGGCGTTTTATGTAGGTAATGAATTCTACTCCCAAAACTAATATTACACTATATATTCACTAACGAATTAAAATAAAAACTTGAGGGGCGCCTGGGTGGCGCAGTCGGTTAAGCGTCCGACTTCAGCCAGGTCACGATCTCGCGGTCCGTGAGTTCGAGCCCCGCGTCGGGCTCTGGGCGGATGGCTCAGAGCCTGGAGCCTGTTTCCGATTCTGTGTCTCCCTCTCTCTCTGCCCCTCCCCTGTTCATGCTCTGTCTCTCTCTGTCCCAAAAATAAATAAACGTTGAAAAAAAAAAAATTAAAATAAAAACTTGAAAAAAGAACTCACAAAGGCAATATAAAGTTTTAAGTGGCATTTTAAAATGAAATGTAGGACACAAACAATAACATAAATTTCAAAAGCAAAATACATTTCTTTGTAGTGGTGTGCTTTTCATGAGCAAACCTAGAGGCAACTAAAATAATGGTTTATCATGAATTTTCTTTTCTTGAGGTTTACTACCTATGCACAGATAAACTAATATACGTAAGAAAATTATCAAAATAAGTATATTTCTTATATTTTTATATGTTAAAGATCATTAAAAACTCTAATCTTTTCTATATGTGCTTCATAGCAAGTGGTATAAAAACGTAATGGTTCAAAATGTTTCTATACCATATTCTCCTATGTGTTCTTATGCCACAGATCCCCAATTTATCACAATAAAATGAGTGGAACAATGTCTCCTCAACTTTATGGAGGGGCTTAATGGAAGACGGAAAAAGGAGGTCACTAAACAATGAACACAGCTCTAAAATGAGTGACCCACAGATACAACTACTATGAACACTGCTACCAAAGGCACTCCTCTCTGTGAGCATCCCAGGCCCAAGCGGTGCACTGGACACTCTCTCTGGGCTGGATCCTTGAAACCTCACAGAAAATCATGACCCTTTATGTAAATGCGGAAACTGAATCCCAGTGAGGTCAACTGTCTCGTCCGGGTCACATGGCCAGAAAGTGTTGATCTTAGATGATGTCTTTGAATGGGAGAACTTCTTAAGCCCCTTATGATTTTATACAGGTAAAGTGTGCTTCTGTGCCTGTTGGAAATCTTGCCTTTAAAAAAAATACTGGGGCACCTGGATGGCTCAGTCAGTTGAGTGTCTGACTTTAGCTCAGGTCTTGATATCATGGTTCATGAGTTCGAGCCCCGTGTTGGGCTCTGTGCTGACAGCTCAGAGCCTAGAGCCTGGAGCCTGCTTCGGATTCTGTGTCTCCCTCTCTCTCTGCCCCTCCCCTGCTTGTGTTTTCTCTCTAAAACAAATAAATAAACTTAAAAAAAAAACTTTTAAAAATACCAATTTACAGGCGATATCAACAGATGCTTATTGTCCTAGAGAGTGATTTGCTTTTTGTTTAACCAACTGTGATTTGCAAATGACAAAAATCTGGCACGCATCTTCCAGCCCTATGAGGTTGGTTATTGAAGTGGGGTGTCCCACCAGGTCTTTGGTGTTTACAGCAGAGACAGTGAAAAGACTACATTTCTAGCGGTCTCTATAATTTTGCAGGTCGTAGGTCCCAACTGAGTGACTGGAAGGGCCCCTTCTTATGTAATGAACTTGACAGAGTGAAGTGTTGGCATCATAACTGGCTCTACCTAAAGATGATGGCGGCAGGTGAAGTCAAGGATGGCACATAAAATACTTGGGTGCTGACACGGATTCACATTCCACTGGACTCTGCACCACAAGATTTCCCTTGCATATTGCACTACTGCGAAGACAAAGCATTATTTGATTTTATGCAATACTGAATAATGAGGCCAGGGAAGTGGAAGAAACAGGAGATGTGCACTAATGAACACAGACGAAGCCCTACAAGAGCTAATTTTGTGAAAGGAAACACAGAAATATCATTCTGTGAATAGTCCCACGGTGAAGGTCAATCATTCAAGAATTATAAATGCCAGTGTGTGGAAATATGGGCACCTATTATGAAATGCAAGAATGTAGAGTTCACATACGAAAGCATAACAGATTAACACCTCCAGACAGGTACTACAGAAATAATATGGACAAAAATTCATTTGAAGAAAATGACTGCAATTGAAACAAATAATAAGGATAAGTGGGACTTACCTAGTTTTTCTAAATTCTTCTCTCCTACCATGGACACAAGTTGATTTTAAAATCTTCCTTCCACATGTAAATAAAGATATGTGCATCCTTTGAAAAACAACACGCTGACAATGCAGCTATTTTCAAAGGATTTACTCTATTAGTACAAAGAAATATTTTAGAATATGCAGACTCTGTGTATAGGCTGTGCATCTATCACACATGTATTGCACATAATTTCCTACCCTCCAATCCCCACTCAAGAACTCATCAGCTGCTTTGAGGTGCAATGCATCAATTCTGTCAGAGGCGTCAATAGTTCAGGACTTACGCTGACAGTTCTTTGCATCAACTGCGTCTCCAAAATATCCATCAGCACAGAGCTCACAGTACCGGCCTGTTGTACCTGGCTTACATATCAGACAGGAGCCAGACAAGCTGTCACAGCTGCCAGGGATGGAGAAGTCAAGGTTGTCATTGCATTGGCATGGCTGACATGATCCTCCAGGTACAGAAGGTTGTCCAAAATAGCCTTCTGCACACCTAAGGGGTAAAATTTCATCAGTGAGTATTTGGGAGGAACTCATAAAGCCCATCGGAAGCAATGTTTATATACTTTTCATACTACCCTCTCCCAGGATGATATGTTTTCTTTTTAAGTGTTCCTTTTCTCAAATGCAAGGTGATTAAAAAATGTTTTTCTATAACTGCAGTGTAGATACAAGATGAAATCCTGCCAGCCCCACTAGTAATTAGATTTCAGCCAGAAAAAAAAAAAATCTTGTCACTGGCACTGAAGACGAGACCAAAGCATAATAAGAAATCTGCTGCTGGCACTCTAGAGGAATCCAGGTCTGTGTTGGAAAGCCTTTGTAGTGCAACACATCATATGTATCTACTCCAATTGGTTGTTTTCTGTACAAATATGTAAGGTTCACACTTTTTGTTGTTGTAGCAAAAGCTTGTTATGAGGAAACAGGCTTACAAGGAAATTCAGCAGTGAGAATTCAGAATTTATTAAATAGAAAATTGTGACTCAAAAGATTCTCATTATTATTCAGGTGGGGGCTGTGGGTATCACTGCATTACTAATGGGTTTGTATATATTTGCATATGCATACAGAGGCAGATTTTCATGGAAGAACCTTTAGCGAGAAGCAGGTATGCGGGCATCCTATGTACGTGCCGTAAGGTGATGCTTAATTGTGCCCACAACTCATATTAGCAACCTATAGGTCTCTTGTCTTAAGGACTAGATGCTACTCTACAATATATTGGAAAAACAAGTTTGTTTATTTATGAGGCATAGCAGAGGAGATTTTTTAAATTATGTTATCAAAATTCCCTTCATCCATATGTTGTTTCAAAATGCCACTCAATGTCACAGATGCACAGATACACGCTTTTAGGAGGCATCGATTTCTATTCTGCTCTGCCTTCTCTTTCAGTTACATTTGCTCATGCTTCATATTAAGCCACACTTGTGAAAGGAGAAACAAAACAGTGCATCTATAGGCTTACAGTCAGGCTAGCTCTGTCATCTGTCTTGTACAGCAAGGATCAAAATTGAAGGGGAACAAAAACAATGTGGGGGAATATAATTTCAATAGTCCACTACTTTTATGCTCATCTACTCACAGACATAGAAGTCACTGTGTAGAGAAATGCTCTCTACCATTCAAAATAGAAATGATTTAAATCCATTACATCATATGAGGATATTTTAATAACATCGCAATTATGGGGCAAAGTCATTAATCACTTTACATTTTCTAGAACATGTGTAGGTGCCATAATAATCTTGCTTTATAGAGAATTAACCTCTTATCATAATTTTTAAATGAAATTGCTAGGTTTAATTATATCCACAAAATATTGCATAAATTGTGAAAGACATGGTGTTAATATTGCTTGGAAGAATTCTGTCACCCACAAATGTAATTGCTTATTAATTATCTATTGTAAAATCTGAACTACGTTTTAGTACATAAAATTTCCCCACAATCCCTTCAGAAGTGGTTTTCCATAGAGCTAATAAGAAGGTACTTTTGAATTTTAACCCAATTCTCCTTGCCTTACTTGATATTCAGAGTTTATGATCACATCCACATATACTCACATCTCGTTTTGTTTACCATTAAAAGAGTGGCTTTGCTCCACTAGAATAACAATATACAATGATCATTATCACAGCCAACGAAAACCCATTATTTTCAGCTCACTTTCCTCAAAATGACTTACTGCCCTCAGGAGAGATGGCATTATATAACAAGATCTAGGAATTTTTCTTAACATAGATACCAATTAATAAGTCCAAAATTTTCCCACAATGAAGAGAACCTTTAGTTCATGAGAAAATAATTGCAATTAAGTAGAATAACTGAAGAAGCAGCCTTTATTATTTTTTTTGTAGGACATTAAAGAAAGCTTATTGAATATACATGACACATAATTCATATGCCAGGTTCTATTACCAGTGTATGTATGTGTGTGTTTCCATACATAGAATAGTAGTAGCTCTAGAGACATAAAAATGTTTCAGTAGAGATTAAAAAGTAATTCTAGGGTCAGCGAATATTATACTGCTAATTATATAACTTTTGTTAATAATAATAATGTTTTATAGTCTGATCAAGTTGGATTCACTTAATTAAAATTAGTGTGAATGACAGCCCTTTAGACCTTGCCAGTCTCTCGGATTTTCACTCTACACAAATGAACTGTAATTTGAAATCTCAGATTGTCTCATTTTCATACACAAGGCAAAATGAGGATATTTTTTTAGCACAGTTTATTGGATTCCTTGCTACAGTTAGATATCCTGACAATACAAAGTCACTGTTCCTTTCCACATCTGCTAACTTTTTTCATATCCAATTGCAATATTTTACAAAAAGACTCTCTAACGTAATGAGATTCTAGATACCACAGGCAATTATGTAAAATGGTTCTCTCCACTGATGACTTAGGAACAGTATTAGAGCAAGAGATGGGAGAGGGAGAGAGAGGACAGCAAGAGTGAAATGACAATGAGAAGCCAGAGCAACACTGGCAAGAGTTCTCTTGCTCTGCTCCATCATTTTTACAGTAACTTTTCCCTAAAATATGTGGCCTCTGTTCCCATTATCTATATACTGAAAACAGTGCTTCAATTTCTCTGAGCAAAATAGAAAGGCTCTTGCTCTTTTCCCCTCCTACCCCCCCTCAAACACCTACTGAGCACTTCATCATGAACATAAACACGGCACAGCCTTTACACTGCAGTCTGTAGAGAAGAAAGATGAGCTTAAAAATGTGGCAGAGAGCTACTAAAGAGAAGCCAATGTTCTTGTGAAAACACAGAAAAGGGCAACCAACTCAGATTAGGATTCATCAAGGACACTTTTGGGGTGATAGAGTTGAATTATTTTTTTTAATGTTTATTTAAGAGAGAGAGAGAGAGCAAGGAAAGGGGAGAGAGAGAGAGAGAGAGAGAGAGAGAGAGAGAGAGAGAGAGAGAATCCCAAGCAGGCTCTGCACAATACAGGGCTCATTCTCAGGAACCTGAGCTGAAATCAAGTCAGTCGCTTAAGGGGCACCTGGGTGGCTCAGTCGGTTAAGCATCAGACTTTGGCTTGGGGCACAATCTCATGGTTCGTGAGTTTGAGCCCCACGTCAGACTCTCTGCTGACAGCTCAGAGCCTGGAACCTGCTTCAGATTCTGTGTCTCCCTCTCTCTGCCCCTCCCCTACTCACCCTCTTTCTCTTTCAGGAAAAAAGAAAAAAGAAAAAAGAAAAAAAGAGTCAGCCGCTTAATCGACTGAGCCACCCAGGTGCCCCTAGAGTTGAATTTTAAAAGTTGAGCAGGGTTAGTCTCAGGTGGAGGAGTGGAAGGACTGCAGTCTTGTGGTCAGAGGGAACAGTGTTGGCAAAGGCACAGAGGGAGAGTGGCTGGGGTATAAATGGCAGGGCTTGTGCAGTAACATGGATTCTTAATACCTCCCACGTGATTGAATCAGCCAAGGACTCAATGAGTTTGCCAACATACGTGGTTCCTCACTGAAAATTAGAAAAAAAGGGTTCTTTCTGTCATGTGCAGAAAAGTGAAGAGAGAGTAGACATACTGAGCACCCTGGACTCTAGCTCCCAATCTCCCCCTTGGCTGAGGACTTTTGTGCAGCATACAAATTGCACAACCACATAGGAGCAGACTTTGGAACCTTCCTTGGAGTCATAATTTTCCTAATGGTGTTACCATGTTAACTATGACTGTCTTGCTTTTTTAAATTTCTGTACCTCCACACTCTCCATCTGAACCTCAAGGGTTCAAGGAGATTCAGGCATGAGTAGAAATTCTCATCAGCATAGTGGCAATAGGGCAGTTAGACTCAATTCAGAGTCAGGAATTTATGAAGCAGAGAATATCTAAATAAGATCTGGGAATTGAAATTTTAAAAGCAAAAATAAACTTTTCTGACCTAGAATATGAATCATGTGGATAAAACTGTAGGTGTATTTTCCAAATTTTAAGATATTAGGTTGTAATATCCTTTGTATTCTCAGTGGCCATTGTGAAATTAGTCTTGACATTGACCTCTCTCCCCTCACTTGCGAAGGAGTTGTTAAAATCTGGGCAGCTAGGGAGGGGACAGGGTTAAAAGGGTCCACATAGCTCATTAACTTTCATGTGGTTCTATGTATCCCACTGGGCCAACTTGCCACAGTCTTTTTAAGTGTCTTTCCATTAAGTAGGATATGTTGCTGAGGCTACAAACTTATTCTGAAAGTAGCTTGGTGCCCAGGAGAGAAGGTGTCATCAGCATTTAGCTCACTTTTTCTCCATGTTCTTTTAAATTCCTCTTGATGCTCCAACATTCATCCCTTTTTGCCCTTATAGATACTTTCTCTTATTTTTTCTATTTTTTTCCTCCCCATGACCAGATGATAGATATCCAGAATCTTAGCAAGGTGCCATGGTGAATACCTCATTCCCTTAACCTCACTTTTGTTTTTCTTTTGTTTAAAACATTCTCTAGAGGAAAGAACTAATACTTGAAAGTACAGGTGCTGTGACTCCAAGCAAGTTTCTGAAAAGTGTAACCAGTGTTCTACATGTTATAGAATATCAGTCGATATTTTAAGTGAATAAAAACTTGCAAAGGCAGAATCAGACCTATAAATACGGAGGACACACTGATGGTTTCCACCGGGGAGGTGGGTGGGGAGACAGATAAAATAGTGAAGGGGAGTGAGAGATACAGACTTGTGGTTACGGAATAAGTCATGAGGACGAAATGTACAGCGTAGGGAATATAGCCAATGGTACCGCCATAGTGTTGTATGGTGACAGATGGTAGGCACACTGGCGGTGAGCATAGCATAATGTATAGAGTTGTTGAATCACTGTGTTGTACACCTGAAACTAATGTAACATTGTGTGTCAACTCAAAAAAAGGGACTAGTCAATATTTTGTCATATCTTGTTTTGCCGTCCTCTTGTTCATGATTGTTTTCATTCCCTCAATTCTAGCAGCAAGACCATTGTGCTACATGACTGAGTGAAGGGGTCTGACAAGGACCAAAGCAGAAACACAGGAATCTTCTGGACTTTGGGCTCTAAAAATCACCATTTCTATGAATGTGGCCCTTCCTGCTGTAGTTCATCCCCCAACAGAAAATGGCATGAAGTGGGAAAGGCAGATGGAGGAGAAAGGATGAGAATAGAGTTGGTGGGTCCTAGGGTGGAGTGAAAGCAGCAGAGTGAGTCCTGTACCCCCACAAGTGGTACAGTGGTGCCCAGTGATTAGGTCTGAAGGGAAAGGTGGTCAGGAGGACAGGAAAAAGGAAGAAGTCAGAAGAAATATGCTTTGGTGAACTACTCAGTACTGATTGGCTCACCATCTGTCCTTTGCCCCAAACACACACACACACACACACTCATAGCCAACACACACAGAGATACACACACAGAGACACACATAACTCATAACCAAACACATGCACACACACACACACACACACACACACACACACACACACAGACACATACAAACTCATAGCCAAACAGTGACACCCACACACAAGCCACACCCACACTCATTCACTCAAGCATTCAAGCTTCTTGGTACTAAGTAAACTTGTTAGAACTTTGGTTCAAGCCTGGGAGACGGGGAGAAGAGAAAAAACACAAATTTTTACAATTGAGAAATAATTGGTATATAACAGTGAGAACATTTAAAGTTTATGTGACTGAGATTATGTTTCCAAGCTCTCACAGCTCCCACATATGGAGATTTGGTCTCAAAATAGAAATTAAATTGAGATAAAGAATATAAAATTATAATTCCTGTCCACCTGAGATACATTCTTACTATAGATTTAAAAAATCAGGAATTTATGGGCACACAACATTAGAAAATGCTGAGTTAGAGCATAATATATAGACTTGTTGAATCACTATGTTGTATACGTGAAACTAATGTAAAGATGTTCATCAGATACACTTCAAGAAATGAAAAGAAAAGGTTGATTTAAACACATTAAACAGATTTCTTCCATCCAGGACATGTCAGAACTTTTAACATGCTAATAGGCACTTTTACTTGTGTGATCACAGAACTCTATTCCAAAAACATCTACGGTTTGGGAAACACTGCTCCAGTTCTCCAATGCTGATTTTATGTAGATGATGTGCACAAACTGATTACACCAATCAGTTACAGAATGGGTTTGATTACAAGATTTTCAATGCAACCAGTATCTCCTTTTTACTCTGACCCTTATTCTCCCCTCCTTCTACTTCAGCCTGAACATCCCCAAAAATGTTTCTCCTAATATTTTGGATCCATCTAATAATGGACTTTTAAGCTCATATAAATACAGAGAAATGAGAAACCCTAAATATTCCTGAAAAACCCTAACCCAAATTCTGGCTAGAAAAATATAATATTCCATCTTCCGTATAATAACAATTTAACATTATTTTGGCTGAAAAACTTGGAGATAAGATATGCCATTTGATAAGCTACGTATGCCCATTTCCATTTTCTTTTTAACCAGAAAATCATGCTTACTGTGAGGTATTTCCTTCCTTGGTAGTTTTTATGATTCAGATCAGAACTGTCTCCAGAATACAACCATTCTTATCCACATGAAATATGTGAGCTGCTTGAAGGTGAGGGTGGTATAATGCATCTGTTTAGATCCTATGTCTAGTCCCGTGTCTGGCACATGGCAGTTGCTGAACTGACGTTTGTTAAATAAAATGTAGAATTTCAAATTGTAGGTGATTCAAAAATTATCGTCTGCTATGTATGGAAAACACAGAGCATGAAGCGAAGTAATACAAATACATCAGAGACTATGGTCACCTAGTTAAGTGGGATTTAATGGCATTTTATGAAAGAGTAGCTGTCATTTTCCAGTTGCTAAAAAAAAAAAAAAGGTTGCCTGTAGTGACCCAAGGCGGGGTTAGGCATTTGATGTAAATCTGTCTTGGCCATGATACGTTCTGCTATTATAGTAAGTAATATACATGTGCCCTCCTTTTTTTTTTTTCTTAACACAAAGGTCTCCAGTTTCTCAGTTGCAAATAAATCATCCTTATTTCAGTTCTATTCTTCCATTACTAATTTACAGATGTTGCCACGCTCACAAATAGTACTTGTTGCTGCTGGGAACTGTCACGGGCACTTTGTCCTCAGACTGCTAGCTGTTGACTAAATCCTCTCTGGGTGATTGGCTCCTGCTTCATTAACTTTATGCAGCCTGGTTGAAATAGGGGGACGAAAGGACAGAAAAGGATAGGCGGAAATAGCCCTCTGTGGTGTTCGCCTTGGTGAAAGCAGGTCACTTCCTCTGCTGTCCCCACACCCCAGTGATGGCAGCAAAGGGGACTATTTTCAGTGCTAAAACCAGAGAGATGTTGGTGTACTTGTCAATGATGTCAAGGGAGAATTTTCTACCATTTTTATAATGAGACTGAAATACAGAAGAATCTTTCCTTCACAAGTGTTTCAGGAGAAAAATAATCACACAAATTACATAAAATGCTATCTATAGGTTCCACTGCAAAGCAACCCGATAAAATCACCAGGAATTAAAATACTGGCTTAGAAGTACTTAGAGGAGGATATAAATCACAATAATAAATCACATTTTATTTCTATTTTCAAATATATTTAAGGTAAATTATAGGCCACTTGCTGAACTATGAACCACACATTTAAGCCACATTTTAAGAACAAAAATCTAATTATGAAAAATAAATGGTACCACCATAGACAGTAAGATAAATCTTAAAGTGCATGACTTTCCACTTGAGCAATACTTTCTAGGAAGACTGTAGGTTAATGCTTACCCTTTAAGATTAAAACATTAATCAAACATTCTCTGAGTGAATGGAGATTTATAGAGCAATTTCTAGAGAATAAATAAACTATGAAAACAAAATGCATTGGTTTGACACATGCAGGGAGAAACTTGATTTCACCTCACCAAGTGTGGCGGCTTTTCTGAACTAGTACAAAGGATGATAATGCCTCTGGTTTTATAGCTCCCAAGGTAGAAATCATGTTGAAAGACAGTGTGGTACAGGCTTACCTCTCACAGCGTGGTCCTGTGTACCCGACAGGGCATGCGTCACAGATCAATCCGAGACTTCGGTCTAAATGGCACGTCGGGCTAAAGCTATGTGGATGTTGTTGGGAAACAAGAGACAAGGAAGAAGCACATACACAATGTCATTAGCAGCATATTTTCATTTCTCTTTCTCCAGAACTGCTGTGACAAAAGGGTATAAGCTGGTCTTCTCGTCTCACAGATGGAGATGAGGGTCTGGCCAGCCGAGGATGAAATGACATTACTATTTCTGCAGATGTGGATGTAGCCCAGTGGAGAGCAGTAGCCTTGTGGCATGTTATTAACTGACTTTTGACTGTTGTGGGTCTGTGATCATCAGTAACAAGTGACACCACACAGTTGCCTTTTAGGGTTACCCCAGGCCCGGCAAGACACGGCATCGTATGCTTTCTAGCCAAATCCTTCTGAATTTGAAGCAGCCCAGAAAAATCTGTTAGAGATTTTGGAAAACTCAGTATGGGATCTTGGAAATAATGGTGGTTTTCTACTTTCAGCATTGGTTCCATGGGTGTGTGTGTGTGTGTGTGTGTGTGCATGAGTGCATGCATGTGTGCGAGCTGCTGCCTGTGTGGACCCATAGGTCTGCTGTTTACACAGATGAAATCCTCCAAAAAGTTTTCAGAAGAGATAAAGCATGCATATTCTGCTGAAATTTACAATAAAACCAAGCAATCCAAAAAAAAAAAAAACCCAAAAAACAAAAACAAAAAAGCCTTGCCATTCTACATCTTCTGGCATGTTCCAAGGTTTATCTCTCTTTTTGTACATATTTCCAGTTTGGATCTGAAGTAACAGAATGGAACACCAAATTAGGAACCAGCACAGTAATTACAGAGTTACATGCCAGCTTTAGCCTTCAACAGCAGGTACAACTACGGCATACTTCTCTGCCTGGTGAGAGACATCTCTCAGGCAGGAACCCTTACCCCAACATTGACACAATCACTCTCTGAAGACCCATGAAGCATTCTGAATTCTGTGATTTCTGCTGCTCTGCCATTTTAAAACAAAATGCCCCCAATTAATCTTTCTCCCATTATGTTTTCCTTAAATAGATTTATTTTTCTATTATATATGACAGGACGATTCAGTAGAGGCTTGCTTGATGGCTAAATGAATTAAGGAGTGAACAACAAATTAAACAGTGCAAGTCTCGATCTTGTTCTGTTCCTGACACTTGAATGACTTTGGAATACTTTCTTAACTTTTGTCCAGGTCAGATCACAGGTACTACTTCTGAATAATATTCTTCTGGCTGAACTCATAGCAGTCCTGCAAAGATTTAATTTTTTTTTTTTTTTATAGTAGGAAGCTATTAGAACCGAGTAGTTCTAGCATTTAAAATATTTCAACTCAGTGGAGAGTCAAAATGAATGTGTTGAGGCAAGGGGGGCGGGCAACGCCTGGTTTGGGGTACCTTGAGTTTATAAATATTACCCAGATAAAACACTCCACATGAGGGAGTTGTGGTGACTGCCAAAAAGAGTGGAACCAAGTCATAGCCAGCCTGTGTTCTGTAAGAGGAGGGCCATCTTTTAGAGAGCAGCCTGGCACTTGTCACCCGTGACCTAAAAGGACCTCACCATGAGTGATTTTCTTGGCAGGCGAGTGACTGCATTAAAGAAAACAGGCACATGTAAAAATGGAAAGAAACAGATTTTTTTTCCCTTCCTCACCTCGTGATTTGCTATTGTTTTCAGACAGAAAAGGGAGGACTGGATTTTGACAAATCTCTAGAACACATGTATGTCTTATTTTAAAATTGGCATTCCATAACTGTCTCATCATCTAGGGACAAAGTGACTCTAACGAGAAGCCCTAGGTTTCCCACTCATGTGGGACTACAGTGATTGAAAGAAAATCATGCCAACTATTTTTTAAAATTCTAAATTAGTTTACCAAAAGTCATGTCAAAGGTGCTTGACAGGGTTTCTGACACTGTAAAACCATAAAATAGATTTCAAATTCTTAAATATATTCATGTGTCAGTTAAGACCAACAGAAGTAAAGTAAAATGTACCCACTGACAAAAATCAACACTCTTCAGGAAAAATCTTAAGGAATAACGATATATTAGATTTGACTAGCTCTTTGCATTTTCAGAGTGGTTTTACAAACAATTTTATCACATTTTCACAAAATCTTATAAATGGGTTGCAGCAGGCATCATTTGTCTTGCCCAAGGTCATTGCTGGTATCCAGGAGACTTGAGCATCGGACCCAGGACTTCTCATTCCTAATCTGACATTCTCTTCTCCCTCTAACCAGACAGCATCATTCTACTGGTAAGAATTAAATACGTTGAAACTTTTGGTAATATATGTACTTGACATGATGCATCTAAATAAAACGGATTTCAGGGGTGCCTGGTGGCTCAGTCAGTTAAGGGTCCGAGTTCAGCCCAGGTCATGATCCCACGTTTCATGGGTTCAAGATCCGCACCAGGCTCTAGATGCTGACAGCTCAGCCTGGAGCCTGCTTCAGATTCTGTGTCTCCCCCTCTCTCTGCCCCTCCTCTGCTTGCACTCTGTCTCTCTGTCTCCCAAAAATAAATAAACATTAAACAATTTAAAATGAAACAGAACTCAATATTCTTTAAACAGTCTAAACTGAGGGCTCACTCCCTTACTGCTGTTATTACAGTTACAGCTATGGAGAAGAGGACTTTCGACAACAAAACTAAAATGAGAAGGAAAAAGGAATGCGTACAACAAAAACGCATACGAAATTTGTTTTGGCAACGGCAGCAAGCAACTTGACACTGATTTTGGCCAAAAAATGAAGCTAACTCTTCTGTGACAGAAAGAGGGAACTGTGAGATCATTGTTGCCTTTAAGTGATTCCAAGATTATGTCATTTAGCACTAGTTGGCTGGCTCTACACCAGCAGAGAGAGTGTTCTGCTTCCTGAATTATCCACTTCATGCCGCGGAAGACACAGGCAATCCAAGAACAGCGGGCATTTTCCACAAATAGGAGGAAGATGAGAAGCTACCAGTGGACTAGATAGTAAGGGTCTACACATGGAAATAGTCTTTCTTTTCTTTTTTCTTTTCTTTTTAATGTTTCTTTCTTTATTTTGAGAGAGACAGCAAGCAGGCACAGGAGTTGCAGAGAGAGAGAATTCCAAGCAGGCTCCATGCTGTGAGCATGAAGTTCCACGCAGGGCTCGAACCCACGAACCATGAGATCATGACCTGAGCAGAAACGACGTTGCTGCTCAACTGACTGAGCCACCCAGGTGCCCCTGGAAACAGTCTTTCTTTATATATATATATATATATACACACACATATATATATATACATATATATATTTTTTTAATGTTTATTTATTTTTGAGAGAGAGAGAGAGACAGACAGAGCATGAGAGGGGGGAGGGAGAGAGAGAGAGAGGGAGACACAGAATCCGAAGCAGGCTCCAGGCTCTGAGCTGTCAGCACAGAGCCCGACGCAGAGCTCAAACATGTGAGCCATGAGTCCATGATCTGAGCCGAAGTCAGATGCTTAACCACTGAGCCAGCCGGGTGCCCTGAAATAGTCTTTCTTAATGGTTGGTTGAATAGATTCTTATATTTATAAGGATCCATTTATAAGTCTGTAATATGTGTATGAATATGTGTATATGTATGAATATGTATGTGAATAGATG
This sequence comes from Puma concolor, assembly GCF_028749965.1. Taxonomy (NCBI): domain Eukaryota; kingdom Metazoa; phylum Chordata; class Mammalia; order Carnivora; family Felidae; genus Puma; species Puma concolor. Next base: position 118,563,434 of record NC_141671.1, on the reverse strand, counting down.
TGTTTGTGCTAGCATACGTGCATATGAACAGAAAGATACAATTGGCCTTGTTCCAAGAAGAATTTAATTCTATGTATCAAAATATATACATTAAGATAAAATGATGCAATAAAGGTTAAAGAGAAAAAAGCTACTTAAACATAAGATAAAATGAAGGATGTATTTAGAACACAAAATTTGAATCGTAAGGTATGTTTATTTGAATGTGGCAGTCAGCATATGGCTTTGAGCTTTCTTACAGCTGATGCAAGAGGGAACTGCATTGTCTCTCCGGTCTGTGATGTGATATGAAATAACCACTCCTTTTGCCACTGGCATGAAATCTCCATCATTATAAAATCAGGGCCACAAAATCAGGGCATGCTCTATGTTTGCATACACAATAGGGGAGCAGGACTCCCGCTAACGAACCATAACCTGGAACATTCAGGTCAGGAAAGAGAAACCAGAAGACAAGATGTGTGTGTCAGTGAGGAAGCTACTGCGGAAAGGGCCATGAGAAGACCCCGTCACCACAGGCCATGGAGCAGAGCTTTGAGAGGAAGGGAGAAAAACAAAGGGAAAACTCATTTACTTCATGGGTGTGGTTTGTGCCACATGAAATTCTGAAGTGTCCTTGTAAGGTTTCCTCCTTTCAGGTCAATGATCTCTGTTTTTATTCTTAGGAGAACCATTAAGCAAACACATTTTTCTTTAATAACCTTCAAATAGTATGAAATCTTATTTAATGTCTACAACTGGATTTTGTAATTAGATTTTGGGTTATTCTCTGTGTCTTTGGATGCAATTTTTTTCTTTAACTTGAGTTTCTCATGCAGCCAAATGAGAGACTACGTTCTACCTAGTAAAGCCTTTTGTACTGACAAAGTATGAGAGCAAGTTCTCTGTAAAGTGTCACATTAAGTTGTAGCTGCAATTTAATAACACCTTAGAAGTTTCTGCCAAAATATGTTGATTCGTTTCAATTTTAAGGTATTTAATTACTTGTTAATTAAACCTGCACTTTCTCAACACGTTGTAATCCTGAACATTTGCATTAGCATAACTGTCGCCAAACCCTAGAATCATTTATGATGAACATTTGCAGTTTGTCTAACATGAAGGTTTGTTAATTCTCTTCTCTTTCTTTTTTTTTTCTTGCTTCTCTTCAATGTCTTTGTAATTGTTTTGATTTCTTTTTTTTTAAATGAAAAAATGAATTAATTGTTTGAGAGAGAGACAGAGAGCAAGCTGGGGGATGGTTGTAGAGACAGAGAGTGAGACCCAGAACCTGAGGCAGGCTCCAGGTTCCAAGCTGTTAGCACAGAACCTGATGTGGGGCTCGAACTCACGAACTGTGAGATCGTGACCTGAGCTGAAGTCAGACTTAACCAACTGAGCCACCCAGGTGCCCCAGTAATTGTTTTGATTACAGAAGCACAGAGAGGTGAATCGGAATATATGGATTCTAACACTGGTTCTGCCACAAGCAAGCTGTAATGATCACGATCGAGGCCTTTTAATTTCTCTAGAGTTCAGTTCTTCCTTCTGGTATAAGGGACGAGTAAAATACATCATAACTGCTCATGTAGACATAAAACAATGTGTACAAAAGTGCTCTAGAACATTTAACACACTATAAAATTTCTACATAATGTTGCTAAATATTCCCTTAAATTTACCTCTTGTCTTGGAATATTTATAATTCTCTATTAACTATTAATTTTAACAGCCATAATTCAATATAGTCTTTTCAGTGAGCCCCAAAGTCAGTTCTAGAAGTGTTCCATTCTTTTAAAACTTTGAATTTTAGCATTCCTGATGCATACAAAGAAGTAGCGTTCAAAATGATATGAATTTTATGATATAAATGGTTTCAATAATATTATCTATTCAAACACATTCTAAGTGTTCAAAGGTAGGCATTCATGTGTCTCTTTCATATTATATTTAATTCATAAGCTACATGATGCCAGAAATTAATGAATATAAAACATTTGAAATATTTACACATTTATTTGCTTCTCTAGAGATAAATTTTACTACCTAGTTACGATCTATAGCTAAAATATATACATCACCAAGATGAGAAGCCTGAGCAAAAGTGGACACTAAGTAGTTGATGAAGTTGATATATATGTATAATTTAAATATTATATGCTTGTCTGTATCCATATATCATAATAATTATACCAATCGATCTCTATCTCCCTACATATTTGATTTATTTAGCAATATTATCTAAGAAATTTGGAGCCAAAATGCTTGTGATCTATAAGATTTATGATCAAGGATTAAATAGATAAATCACCAAAGCAAAACTATCACCAAGCTTTATACTTCTAGACGAAGGTTGCAGCAACCTTTAGCTGAATTTTTTTTTCTGAATAACCTGTGAGAATTTCAATCCCATCTTCTGGCTTATTTGTGAATATTGAATTTATTCATCAGAGTTTTCAAGTCAGATTATAATAGTAATGACGTTTGAAAATTTTTTTTAAATGAAGAGTTTCCCTAACTGTCCCATTATTTAGTGATTTAAAAATAAAACATTTCAGGTTATTAGATTACAATGGATTTTTCTATTCACAATTGCACAGCTAAACTATGTTAATTTTCCAAGCTGTTTTAAATTTAAAAGTCTTTAATTTTTTTTTTTAATATTTATTTTTGAGGGAGAGAATGGTAGAGTGTGAGCAGGAGAGGGGCAGAGAGAGTAGGAGACACGGAATCTCCAGTGCTGTCAGTGCGGGGCTCAAACCCATGGACTGCAAGATCATGACCTGAGCTGAAGTTGGACACTTAACCAACTGAGCCACCCAAGCACCCCTAAATTTAAGTCTTTATAACTCTAAACACAGAACTAGTATTTTTAAAGTAAGTGGAGTATCACTCTCTCCTCTTTCTATTTATAAAAATTCTGTATTTAAAGCTAAAATTTACGACAGGTCTATTCTCAGTTCTACTTCTAATGATAAAATTATTATTTAATAATTTAATAATTATTTAATGTAAGTAAAGGTATCTCAAAAATTGAAGGATCTTTAAATACTTGGTGTCGCTGATGTTACTGAGTTGTCTTTATTATTTTTTTAAGTCAAGATCTGCATAATTATACCAAATTGGAATACACATACTTGAGGAAGTACCATCCTTGTAAAGGGGACCCAATCCTTTTGCCACTGATGGATGGTGACACTGACTTTCTTTTTTCTTTCAATAACACAATTAGAACCTATTATTAAAATTAAAGTAGAAGTACAGTAAACAGAGAAGGATGGGCCATGAATGCCTCCTCTGCATTTATAGTAATGTTGGTCAGACTGGAGGATAAACCCATGTCCAATCAATGACATAATTCTCAAAATGTATTAGACTAAGATTCACACTATGCAACCAGTGGCAGCACTGCTGGATTGATAGGTTGGCTAACACGTATGACATTTTGCCTGAGAAGGGGTGCACATAAATGAGTGACCAAAGATAATCCCTCCATTTTCCTCAGTGAAAGTGAGTAATGAGCAGTGAGTTTCTAGTATATTGGATAGTCCAGGAGAATTTCATTCAGCCACAGTGAATGAGCAGGTCCTCTAACCCTTCACAAGTACACCAGTGAGCAAGGATCATGTTATATTACAGCCAACATAGGGAGGACTCACCATTGATTATGAAGGAATTTAATTTGTTCTCCTATATTTATTATTTTCCGGTAGATTTCCCTTTTGCCTTTTTCCGCTTCACTGACACTCTTTGGATGCCAAAGGATCTTTAGTTTTGTGTCCACCCAAGCTTGCACCCTAAACTCTGGAAAGGTTTTTATCACTAATATACATTAACCCAACTGGTCATTTAATTGTTTTTAATGTTATCACTAAAACTGAATGCAGTGTGATTTTTAAAGAAATCCTCAATGTAGATTGCAGAGGATTGGAAAGTACACTGACTTTAAACTTAAAATTCCAACTCTGATACTTTGTTTTATTAAATGTTTGAGAGAGAGAGAGAGAGAGACAGAGAGAGAGAGAGAGAGAGAGAGAGAGAGAGAGAGAATTGGGAATGTGCACACGAGCAGCACAGAGGGAGAAAGAGAGAATCTTAAGCAGGCGCTCTGCACTGTCAGCACAGAGCATGACATAGGGCTTGATCCCAGGACCCTGGGAGCATGACCTGAGCCAAAATCAAGAGTCAGATGCTTAACCAACTGAGCCACCCAGGAACCCCTGATACTTTCTTTAATATATGACTCTAAGCAAGTTATTTAATAATAATCAGTACTTGTCTTGGACATAGCATGTCAAATCATTATTTTAAATACTTAGTGTATTTTAATTTACAAAATTCTCACAATCCTATAAGAAAGTCCTATTATCACAACTAATGATGAAATAACTGAGACACAGAGAGTTTAAGTAATGTTGTCTGAGTCACACAGCTAGCATTTAAATCAAGGAAATGTAGTTCCAGAATTGGTTCCATAATGCTATTTTCCCACTTGGAGCATTTTTTCTTAATCTCTAAAATGGGACTAATATTTACTTTATTGGAATGTGTAGTGCTATACCTAATTAGTCTGCTTTTATTAAATATTAATGCTTTCTCTTTTTTTATTCCAATGACTAAGGTGTAAAATTCTGAAGGAGGTGGACTGTTGGAGAGAAGGAAGAGGATTTCATGTGGGCTGAAAAGTAGAAATCACAATTCCAATAAGGATTTTAAATTTAATGACAGAATTATTCTCAATGTCTTTAGCTCATAGTATTCATTGACTCTAACAAAAGACTATTTTCATTAGCAGTGTGTTGGATAAGACCTCACTCAAAATATGACCAACTTGATAACACCTTTAGATTAAAAGACTACAGCTGACAGAATTTTTTAAAAATCACTAAAAATTTAAGCTCTTCAGGCATTATCACAACATTTAGAAATAGCTGGAAAGTGCCTAATATAATGTGAACATTATTAAGCACTAAACTTACCTTTAAGAAGTCTCCAAAAAAAATCCCTTTCACTTAAACTTGTAAACTCATTATTTACAATTTTTACTAGTACAAAAACATTGGTTTTGGCTCAATGTAGTATGCCCCCATTAAAATAAAGAAAATTTATGATTCAAGGTTTTGCTTAGGTATTTGCTTAAGGAGGGCCACTTGTACAGAATGAGCATTAGAGAAGCTGGAATAGAGTATTCCCCTAAAAGGGAAGGGGAAGAGGCAGAAAAAAATATATACTTTCAAAGTCTTTTCCTGGGGCATCAGGGTGGCTCAGTTGGTAAAGTGTCCGACTCTTGATTTCAGCTCAGGTCATGATCTCAGGGTTCATGGGATGGAGCCCCGCCTCAGCCTCTACTCTGGGCCTGGGGCCTGCTTAGGATTCTCTCTCTCTCTTTCTCTCTGCCCCTCCCCAGCGCTCTCTCTCTCTCTCTCTCTCTGTCTCTCTCAAAATAAATAAACACGGAAAAAATGTAAAAAATAAAAGTCTTCTCCAAGATTGCAAGGTTATTTTTCTAGATGAAAGTAGAACATTTTTATTTTTTAATTTTTATTTATTTTTTTAAAGTTTATTTATTTATTTTTGAGAGACAGAGAAAACACATGTGTAAGCAAATTGAGGAGGGGCAGAGAAAGAGGGAGAGAATCCCAAGCAGGCTCTGCGCCCTCAGCATGGAGTCCAACATGGGTCTCAATCTCATGAACTGTAAGATGATGACCTGAGCTGAAATCAAGAGTCAGGCACTTAACCGACTGAGCCACTCAGGTGTCCCATTAGAAAAAATTTTAAACATAAAGAATAAAAACTAGATGACTGGAAAAACTGAACCAAGTTTTCATTAAACTTTTAAAATATTTAGTTTATATAAAATAAAGTGCTTATTATCACCCATATTTCAATATTCATATAGTTTAAATATAGTTCTTACTGCTGTAACTATTTTAGAAAGATAAACTGATAGGGGCACCTGGGTGGCTCAGTCGGTGAAGCGCTGACTTCAGCCCATGTCATGATCCTGCACTTTGTGGGTCAAGCCCCACGTCGGGCTCTGTGCTGACAGCTCAGAGCCTGGAGCCTGTTTCAGATTCTGTGTCTCCCTCTCTCTCTGCCCCTCCCCTGTTTGCACTATGTCTCTCTGTCTCGCCAAAATAAAATAAAACATTAAAAAACATATTAAAAAAGAAAGATAAACTGATATATATCATATATCATATGATAATATGATAAACTGTGTGATAACCAAAGGATAGGACGGGTGCTTAAAGATCAGCTAGACTGATCTCTTACTTTACCTTTTCTAGGAGTTTGTGACTTGCCCAAGATTCATAAATAAATAGTGTGAGACTGGGATCCAAATGAGCAATATTTGTGTTAGTGATCTTTTAAAAATATATGTATACATTATTTATTTATTTAAAGTAAACTCTATACCCAATGTGGGGCTTGAACTCACAAACCCAAGATCAAGAGTCACCTGCTCTCCCACTGAGCCAGCCAGGCACCCCAGTGTTATTGGCTTTTTTTATTACAGCATGAAGACATGCGTGCATGTATGTGTGTGTACATGTGGGCATGTATATATATTTGTATAAAATATGTCTGTCCTTTATAGTTGCTTTAGACATTATGTTTTAGTTCTATCTCGTACATTAAATCACAGGACTAGAACTCAGATATTAAAAATTCTGTAGAATAAATAGCCACAACTTTAAATATTTTATATCTAGAAAAACTGGTATTACCTTCCAGAGAAAGTCACTGCATTTATTTGTTACTTATTTACGTGTGGTAAGAGAAAGAAACATTTTATATCATAAATGCACTTGCGGAACTGGATGCCCAAATCATTAGAGGTAAGTTTGTGACTCACTTATTGGATGGGATATTGAGTGGACAGGCGCAGGGCTGACAGTCTTCAGAGGTTCCTTTAGTAGGATCACCATAGAAACCAGGAAGACATTTATTGCAGTATGGGCCACCTGTGTGATCCTTACAGTTCTGAGGAAGAAACACACATCAGAGTTTATTGTTGGTCTCAAGCATCAATATATTACCCAAAATTGTTCTACAGAGCTATTAGTCTATTCCCTGCCAGGAAGAATAATTTTCCACATTAAATGGTCAGTTTTACAGCTGGGAAATAGCATTGATAATTAATATGTAGCTTATGAACTACACGCCAGTCTCAGCATATGCATGCTTAACAAAAAACAACTGAAATTCATTATACCTTTTTTTCATTATATAAATCTTATTTCCTTTTTTCTTTACTTTTTGATGTTTTTCATAAGGAAATACATGTGATCATGCATGCATGTGTACATGTGCATAGTCACAGAGTCCTAATAGTATATATCTCATGGAAATCGTAGCTGCTTCTAGGTAAAAGTCCATTGCTCAGCTTAAAATTGGTGATTTAATGAGGATAGTGGCTACTCATACAAATGCTCTGGAACGATGATCCTCTTACCTCAGAGATTAATTTGGACCCCAGTGGCTCTGATGATTGGGACAATGTTCTAATGTATTACATCTGTGAGGGGCCTGCCTGGCTCATATTTAAACAATGAGAATATTGAAACATGTTTAAATGTATTCCGATATATAACGAAACCACAAGGTGCCTAACAATGTCTCCAACATTTTTTATTTTTAATGAAACTGCATTTTTCCTCAAAGTAGTAATGTTTGGTTATGTCCTCTTCAAAGATAAAAAACCAAAATAAAATAATTTGTATCTTGATTTCTTCATATTAAAGTACACTTATCAACTCAGACTGTGTTCACAAAAGATGAACAATTCAGTGAACCAAACACTGGGATTGTCTATAAATCTTTCAATAGCACAATTTGATAAATTTTAATGCTTTCGCATCATGTAAACCTAACTTCTTCAATAAAATATACCTAATTCCTTTTAAAAAACCATCCAGTATGGATTCATTATGACTGAAATACATTTTTATTTTTACAACTATATGAAATTCTATTTTTCTCATGTTGAAAAGAGTTCATCAGAGCTCAGGGGTGCAAAATCCTTATTTTTATGATCAGTAATTAAATATGTATAAGAAATCGCTAAAATATACACTCATTTTAAAGATAAAGTAAATATTTATCAAATCTGGTTGACTTTTGGAATGGCCAGCCTAACTTAATGAAAGGTCTGAAATATTATATCAGTGTGTGTGTGTGTGTGTATATATATATATATATATATATTTTTTTTTTTTTTTAAACGTTTATTTATTTTTGAGACAGAGAGAGAGAGGGAGACACAGAAGCTGAAACACGCTCCAGGCTCTGAGCTGTCAGCACAGAGCCCGATGCAGGGCTGGAACTCACGGACTGCGAGATCATGACCTGAGCCGAATTCAGCCTCTTAACCAACTGATCCACCCAGGCGCCCCTATATCAGTATATTTTTAAAGAAGCTCATTTTAATTACATGTAGTAAATTGATTTAATAGAAACGCAAATAAATATATGGTTTTATTTTATTTCTTTTAAATTTTTAAATGCTTATTTATTTAATTAAACAATTTTAATCTTTATTTTTGAGAGAGAGAGAGAGAGAAAGAGATACAGATTGCGAGCGGGGGAGGGGCAGAGAGAGAGGGAGACATAGAATCCGAAGCAGGCTCCAAGCTCTGAGCTGTCATCACAGAGCCCCACGCAGGCTCGAACTCACAAACCGCGAGATCATGACCTGAGCCAAAGTCGGACGCTGAACCGACTGAGCCACCCAGGGGCCCCATAAATACATGGTTTTAAACAAAACCTGTTAAATACCTTGGAAAGAGGAATAGATTCTTTATTGAATAGAAGATATGAAATTAAAACCAATCATTTAACACTCTGCATTTCTCACATTCTATAAAATGAGAAGTTCAAGCCTATGAATTATGAAGTTTTCAAGCTCTGAAATCCCATGGCAGTCTCATCAACTACAAGCGAATAGATAGTTCTTCAGTTAATCTCGCGATACTTGAAAATAGGTTTTTCTCCAAGGTACTTTAAATTGTCTCTCAAATGCATTTAGCAAGCCTTTCCAAAGAGAGCACAGAGACTACCTTTACTATTAACAGTTGTGCAAACAACAGCATATTAAGATGGAATGTATAAAGCATGGATCATGAAGGAAGGCTTCCCTCTTTGATTTCGTCTTCATACTAATTCCTTTCAAGTCCTCAAATTTAACTAAGGTTGGCTGTTACTAAAAACTTACATTGTTTTTGCAATATTCTTTGCATATTGTCATATTGACATGATCAAATCATATCTTTCAAAGACTTAGGGGTTTTAAAAATAAGATCAGAAAATTGATCATCTTAACCACGTTTAAAATGGTATTTCTAAAACTCCACTGGGAATCTTGCATAACCTAGACATGCTGTTTTTCCTTGACTTCTGATCTAAAAGAAAAAGAACATATAGAAGTTGCTTACTTTTACTAATGTCGTATTTCATTTTGTGGAAACCACAACATTAATCTAACACTCAAGTGTTTTTGCAACTGAAACTATAAAACAGCATGAAGCAACAACACAGTGGAAATCAGAACTGAAAACATGAGAGGTGCACTCTGACAGGCTGGTTATTTTTACAGGTGTCCTGCTATAAAGTGATTTCCGAATGTCCATTCATAGCACATTGGACAATAACAGTGAGGAAGGTCAAGGATACAATCTTTCCATGTGGCTTTAAATGTTTCCTGGGTTACTTCAAATGTACTTTGAGTTAAGATGACCTTTTTATATAGACCCACACTATAAAAGAGGTCTGGATTTTGATCTGCTATCAAAAATATATTTCAAGTAATTTCTTTCTTGTTAAAAAAATTTTAAATGTTTATTTACTTTTGAGAGAGAGAGAGAGAGTGAGAGTGGGGGGAGGGGCAGAGAGAGAGGGAGACAGAGAGAGACAGAATCTGAAGCAGGCTCCAGGCTCTGAGCTGTCAGCACAGAGCCTGATGTGGGGTTGGAAGTCGCAAACCGTGAGATCACGACCTGAGCCGAAGTTGGACGCTTAACCAACTGAGCCACCCAGGCGCCCCATTTCAGTTAATTTCTAATCATATTTCAAACCAAGCTAACTGAAAAGCAGTTTATCTGTAAATTTCATAAATTCTCTGTGTAATGCTAGCGGAAAAAGCATACATAATTGATAAAGAAGATAAAATGTGGGTTAAGTAAACCTTAAAAATGTCCTTAATGTGTAACATTTAAATATTTTTCTCTTCAGGGATCAAATCAGAACCAATATGCTCAAAATGGGATATTAGCACTTAGTTATCAATATCATTTCAGATAAAAGGCATCTGAATGTCTCCAGAAAATATCTTACATGATCCAGTATTAACCAGCTATAATGGAAAATACAGAGAACACCAGATTCTGTTTCTATTGACACGATCTCTATTGTTTCCCTAAGACTCCTTCTGTTATTTAAAGGTGGATTCCTGTTTTTCTGTCCATAAAACAGAGTCAATAAACTAGGTTTCATCAGTAGAAGTTCTCAGATAATCACTGTTTCCTCCCTTCTTCCTCCCCAAATTATGCTGAAAAGATTTTATTCTAAAAATAGGGCTCTCATTCTTATGCCACACAACCAAATGGACCAACAGCATTATCTGATTTAATCACAATGAATTTAACATGAAATATTACTATTAGAAACATTATAAGTCTGGTATTGTGATATATTTATTTTGTCTTTTCAGGTTTAAAGAAAGCAACTCCATATCAGCTTTGCGCTGAATAGTTCCTAGAGCATGTTAGCAAAGTGTTTAAAGGTAACTCAATATTTTTCCCAAGGTACATTTTAAATGACTCATGGTATAATTAAAATGAAAATCGCTTAGTCTTTCTATTCATAAAAATGCCATTGGAAAAATCTACGGATCCACAAATTAAGGCTATCGTGCTTTATACTGCAATGCAATTAAACAAATCTTATATAGAGAAAACAGAAAGAGCATCAATAAACCTAAATGCCAAATTACATTGAGACAAAGCCCTGAATTTTCATTTTGGGTTTGTCCCAGAAGCTTTTAAGTGGAAGAAAAGGGGGGAAACATTGAGCAAGAGGAAGAAAGAACATTAAGAAATAGAGATAGCAGAGTCTGCCTTAAATTCTACAGGGAAATGAGAATATGATATCCTCCTAAATTGGCACTGTTTCAAATTGTGTTTCTGCAGGACTAATGAAATGAGAAGTGTCGTTTCAAGCTTCATGCCATGTCAGAGAATATCAAACTAACATGCCCTTGAGTTCATCAGGATGGTCTATGTGGTGTATATTCTCCAATCTAGAGGCTTCTTAGCAGGTAGAAAGTGCTGGCCTTTGCAGAGAGCTTTTCTTCTCCTTCAAAGTTTGGCTTTCCTTGTAGCTGGAAGAAGCAGCTTTGATGAATATGTGGTGCATATATTTATTATTTTTTAATCTACATATGACATTAATTTTTAAAAAGTTTATTTACTTTGAAAGGGATAAAGAGAGAGCTGGGGAGGGGTAAAAAGAGGGAGAGAGAGAGAATCCCAAGCAGGCGCCACACTGTCAGCATGGAGTCCAATACGGGGCTCAAACTCACAAACTGTGAGATCACGACATGAACCAAAATCCGGAGTTGGACATTTAACCAACTGAGCCACCCAGGTATCCCTACATATGACCCTTTTGTTTTACTTACATGTTGAAATTTTACAATAAAAATCGTGTAGTATGCCCTCATTTTTTCAATGTCGAAGAAACTGAATTATGTCTATTATAAAAGTTATATTTTATACTTTTCATATCATGGGGATACAAACCATTTTCTGTTATGGAAATACAGCCTATTTTTGGTAGATTTATGGAAGGGATTGAAACCACATACATTCAGGGTAGATATGTATCTCAGTCATTAGTTATATTTTATGATGATGTATCTAATTCTAATTGAGGTCTTACACTAATATGGATAAACATCTCCTAATACTTGTTAGTCAGGAAAACCACATATGAAAGAGCATTCTCAGCTTCCAACTCCATTCAATATAAAGATCCCTGTCAAATCACGTCTTGACTCAAGTGTTTGTCCCAGAGGTGGTAATTGACCTGCAGACCTATTGAGCTGATTTCAGCCTTGTCAATCAGCATCCCCAAAGGAGAAAGCACTTACCAGACATTCTCCAGTGATGTCATCACAAGATTCTGCATGGCCAAAGCATTGACATGGTTCACAGATGCCACCCAAAATAGTGCCATTGACTCGTCTGTGCCGAGGCCAACAAGACTGAAAGAAAGATAAGGTTTCAAGTCTCAGGGATTTTTTTCTTAAGGTTTTTTTTTTGTTTTGTTTTGTTTTGTTTTGTTTTTTTGTTTGTTTTTTGTTTGTTAAAGGGAAATATTTAGGTAGCAAATTCAGCAAACATGCTCATCAAAGTGTTGCTACTATTGAAACATTGCTACAGAGCTATTCCTCCTGACATTTGGGACTTTTGTACTGACCTTAGCATTATTGGCAGGTATGAGATTAGAGGAAGCATTAGCTTGGTGTCTCTTCTGAAATGGTAAAATAAAGAAGAGATAAAAAGAATTGAAATGTGACAGTCTCAAAGTAAAAAGCACAGACAGGAAAATAGAAGGAAAAGTATTGAAAAAAAAGCAGCAGACATAAAAAGACTTTCAGAGAACCTTAGCCTAAGAAAGCACCTAATATCATCCAAAGGACTGTCGATTTTCTAGAATACATTCCCTCACCCACACAGAACTGCCCTTAATTCTGTCACTTTACAATCATTCGGAAGAAAGGTAGTGTCCCACTCTTACATTTGACCCACATACACAGCTGATGTCTACACATAAAGAGTCCGTATCTTTCATTCTCATTCTATTACGTTTTCTCAAACTTGCACATGATTCATTTACCATATATTCCCTTGACATTTTTTTTTTAATTTTTTTTAACATTTATTTATTTTTGAGACAGAGAGAGACAGAGCATGAACGGGGGAGGGGCAGAGAGAGAGGGAGACACAGAATCGGAAACAGGGTCCAGGCTCTGAGCCATCAGCCCAGAGCCTGACACGGGGCTCGAACTCACGGACCGCGAGATCGTGACCTGAGCTGAAGTCGGATGCTTAACCGACTGCGCCACCCAAGCGCCCCCCCCCCCCTTGATATTTTATTTTTATTGCATTATTCTACTAGAAGTCTACTTACATTCATCATTCCTTTTAAAAGTATGGAACACTTTATTATACAAAAATGGAATTCTGATTAAAAATATTCAGGCCTTGGAGCGCCTGGGTGGCGCAGTCGGTTAAGCGTCCGGCTTCAGCCGGGTCACGATCTCGCGGTCCGTGAGTTCGAGCCCCGCGTCAGGCTCTGGGCTGATGGCTCGGAGCCTGGAGCCTGTTTCCGATTCTGTGTCTCCCTCTCTCTCTGCCCCTCCCCCGTTCATGCTCTGTCTCTCTCTGTCCCAAAAATAAATAAAAACGTTGAAAGAAAAAAAAAAATTAAAAAAAAAATATTCAGGCCTTAGAATAACTTTATGTCACCATCAGCTCTAGGTTCACTGTCACTCTTAATTAAGTTTCCCTTCCATGGGGGTTACTACAAACTGTATGGGATGCACAACTGGGGGGGGGGGGAGGGCAAACACTGCTGCCCTCTGGAAGCTTGTGTTCTCTCTCAAGTTCTAATTTCATTTTGTGGGTGATTTATTATATTTCTGGCTGGTTTACTACAACGTAATATATCATGAAAATGCCTTTTTTCCAGTTGAAAATGGAAACAAGAGAGAAACCACTGAAGTAATAAAGTTTATAGAATTGTGTTGTGTACTGCTAGAAATGTTCATTCTGCCTCAGGGTGTGAAGGTTCTTAAATCTGAACATCAATAACAAACACATAAAAAAGGGTCTGCTGATACTTCACATCTGAAAGGAAAGCAAAAATGACTTTCCTCTTAATTTGGGCAGTACAAGAAAGGTGTTGATTTTTTTGCCCCTTTCTAATAATTTCTCCTCATTAAATTTTTTGCCACCTTAGATTCAGTATAGAAGAGATTTCCTTCTCCAATACGTATTTTTAAAAACTGGTGAAGTCATATACCCAGAAGAGGGTAGAAACCAAGGGTGTTGATAACAGAGAGAGAACTGACTTACTGTTTTCAGGACAAATATTCATAGAATTGTCATTAATGAGCTTTTTTTCTTTTTTTTTTTTTTAATTTTTTTTTTCAACATTTATTTATTTTTGGGACAGAGAGAGACAGAGCATGAACGGGGGAGGGGCAGAGAGAGAGGGAGACACAGAATCGGAAACAGGCTCCAGGCTCTGAGCCATCAGCCCAGAGCCCGACGCGGGGCTCGAACTCACGGACCGCGAGATCGTGACCTGGCTGAAGTCGGACGCTTAACCGACTGCGCCACCCAGGCGCCCCGAGCTTTTTTTCTTTTAATACTCTGCAAATGTCCTACTCATACCACAGCCTCATCAAATCTGTAAGTATCAGCGATATCTCCATTTGCCATATTCTTTTCTGGAACAGTGGAGCGGGGCATGCAGAATTCTTCCTCTCCTGAGAGAAGTCACTACACTCATAATCTGCATTCCATTATCTGTTATCTTTCCAATACTCTTTCTCTGGGCTCTACCAGTAATACCTTCCTTTTCCACTGGATCATTACTATCAGCTCAAAAATATGATTTGCTATCCCCATTAAAAGTTAACAAATATGACAAAATTACTTCCTTAATATCTCAGAGCTTTCCAGTTACCTACCTGTTTTTCTTTCTCAGTAAAACTACTCTAAAAAGTCTTCTCTTCTTCACTTCCCTCTCATGCTTCATTCCATTCTACTCTGTCTTGTGCCATCACCACTCAATTACAACTGACCTTGGCTATGCCACCACATTCCAGGTAACCAAAGCTGGTAGACCATTCTGTGACTGCATTTTATCTGACCTCTCATCAACATGTGGCTTAGTTGACTCCTCTCTCCCTCAAATGCCCTCTGCTCTCAATTTCCATGCCATCACAACTCCATGTTTCCACATTAGCTTTTTGCTTTCTCCTCTGCTTTGACCCAACTTCTCATTGCCAAGAACTCCTAGGGGCTTGATTGCTTTCCTCCTCTTCACACTGTCTCCTAGGTAATTTTATTCAGCCCCATAGTTGATGATCTCTTCCAAATGCTTATCTGTAGACCAGACGGATATTCCAGGTTCAGGACCTGCATAGTCAACTGTAAAGTTGACATCTAGTTTACACTTTTCACACCTAATATTTCTAAAATGGATTGTTGATTCCATCTTCTGCCCACTGCTAATCCTCCCCAGTCTTCCTCAGCTTAGTAAATGGCTTTGCATACAATTGCTCCAACTGGTAATCTATGACTCATTTCTTTCTTTTTTTTAAGTTTTATATATTTATTTTGAGAAGAAGACAGAGAGTGAGCATGATCAGGGGAGGGAGGGAGGGAGGGGGAGGGGGAGAGAGAGAGAGAGAGAGAGAGAGAGAGAGAGAGAGAGAGAGAATCCCAAGCAGGCTCTGCACTGTCAGTGCAGTGCCCAATGTGGGGTTCGACCCCACGAACCATGAGATCATGACCCAAGCTGAAATCAGGAGTCAGACGCTTAACTGACTGAGCCACCCAGGCACCTCTATGACTCATTCTTAAATTCCTTACTTCTTTAAACTCTGCTCTGGTATGTAATCTACAATAAATCCTATTGGTTATACTATCAAAATATAGAGTAAACCCATATCTTTTTACATCCCCTGCCATTATCCTAACATAAACCATAATAGTGTCTCCTACCACAATAGCCTATGAGCCACTCTTCCTCTTATTCTTGCCTTCCTATATTATGTTCTTCACTCTGTAGCCATAAAGAGTTTTTCGAATAAGAAAACTAAGATCAAGGCACTACCCTCCTTAAAGTATTCTAATGATTTTCTATTATGCTTAGGATAGAATCCCAAATTATTATAATACATACAAAGCTCTGGATGGTTGGGCTCCTCCAGTCACATCACGTACTATTCTCTCCCTTGCTTACTATGTTCTAGTCGTCCTTGCCCTCTTTCAGGTACTTGCAGACTCCAAGCTCCTTTCCACTTCCTCCTAAGCCACTTCCAGCTTTCTCTGCATAGCTGACCCTTCTCACTCTTCAACACCCAGTTTAGATGCTACCACTTCAGACAGCCTTTCCCGAAACCTTTTATAAAGTAGTCCCTCTTATCTATTCTTCCTGTGCCCATTCTTAGTAGCTGTATCGAGACACCTTGTTCATTTTCTTCATGACATTTATTACATGTATTTAAATATGTTCTCCGGCGTACTGTCTAGCCTACAACCAAATGTAATGTCCTTGAGGGTAGGGACTATACCTGTGTTGTTGATCACCTAATCAGCCATGCCAAGGGTCTTGATTGTGTCAAAATGCATGATTATCAACATCTATTAGCTAAACAAAAGTATGAACACTCCTATGAGGTGGTTAATTTTATTTTGATCATATAGAAAGAAGCAAAAACTGAGATTTGAATTAAAACACATTTTTTCAGTACCAGATGTTGCTTACACTTCTTCACCTGTCCCACTTGTGAAGTGAAATGAATTATGATGGTATTAAGAGTGTAAGAAAAATTGGAAAGATAAACTGCAGAGGGATTTATAAGAAGTCAGGTAGAAATGAAGAAAAAAAAAAGGTTTGAATCAACACTGTGGCCCCAAATAGAGTAAAAGAGAATGATATTATAGTGAGTGGTTTGACCTGGTTTTTGGCAACCTAGCATAAAGACATTCTGGTCTTTGTAGGTTACTCAGCATTGCAGAGGTCTGTGCATAATAGGGATAGCAAAGCTGATGTGACTGGCCTTATGAACTCAGTAAAAAGCAGATGAAATCAGGAAAGGACAGGAATGAATGCGAGCAAGTCTAAACATCTGATGTTTTGTTTGGATTCTTTCATACTCGTGTGCTTCTCTCTTCCCACCTAATTGTTACCATTATTTAGCCTCCAATTTGAGATTTTTCCACTGCAGGATACTTTCAGTGACACCTGTCTCTGCTCACCTCTTTGAATGATTATTGCACTTATGTTCTGTACCACTCACCCGTCCCTTAATTATATAGTGCTGTGATCCAATTTTTCATAGGTATTTGTTCTGTCTCCCTAAACAGATTGTTAGCTCTTTAAGGATGGGGATTTTGATGTAATCTTCTTGATAATCCCTTCAGCACCTAGTGCAGAATTTACCAAAGATTCACAATAAATATTTTTGAAGAAAGGAAAGAAGAAACAAAAAACCTAGCCAACTGAGCAATTCTGATATTTAATTTTGTATCGACGGGCATTTGGAACTTCCATAAAGATGATGAAGAGTACTAGGGAAAACAAATGTGGGGGTAAGTGGTAAAGCAAGCATAGAATCAAGGTGTTCATTCTTCCAATTGAAATAGGAACTTAAAGGTTCAAAGACAGCTTTCTGGTTTGAAATAAAAACTGCTGGGCTCTTCATAAAGTATGTGCTTCATCAAATACAGCATGTATTTTATATGTAAAAATCAAATTAATGTTGACAGAGCTAATTTATTGCCACAATTATTTTTCTCTTCTTGAGATGAATTTTGGAAAAGCAAGGACATCAATGAATTTCATTTCATTTTATTTCTAGATAGGTGAATCTGAGCCTGGCTAAAGAAAACACATTTGTCATGAAGATGACTCTGAATCCTATGTATCTTCTAAAAGCATGCATTATTTCAGAGTACAACAGAGCTGACGAAGCAATGCCCAGAGTATTTCTATAAATGGCATAATGGGATAGTGTGCTGAAGTAGAACATCTTGGTACACTCAAACGATTCCTTAAAGGCACCATTTTTAAAGAATTTAAGCTCCTATTTATCTGCAAGCCATGTCCTCTATCAGGAAAATTGTGTTTACGTTATATGACTGGGTTTCAAGTGAAACCAATTTCAAACCACCTAAGAAAAAGTACGTAGAAGTAAATAAAAGTTATTACCTTAAAACGACACACTGTGGTATTAAGTAAGAAATGTTAATCTTATTAGAAATCTAGAATACTGGGGTAACAAGGAATATCTCAAATAAATGAATCAAAGGCATGTAGGGAATTTTCCAGATCACGGTATTTCTTCCATGTATTATATCTTGATGTTTTAAAGATTCTATCCTTCAGAGGCTTGCGGTTTGGCATTCTTAGAAATAAAGCAGAGCAAGAGTATGGTACATAAGATTAGAAACTAGAGGGAAAGGGGAAAACAGTGCTAATTCCTGGTAAGCGCTGAGGTAGAAATGAAAGGAAATTATTTTGAAATATTAAATATTACTCTGCTATCATTCATCTTATTTTATCAACCAATGAAATAGGAAATAAACACTTAGGGAAACCTCAGATTTTCATCTGTAGCAAGGTAAAATATCCAAAAGAGAAACATAACTTCAAGATGACGTAATATGAGCGGTGCTCTATTAGAAAGCCATGATTTGGGGCACTCAAGCATCTTCTTTAAATAAAACACTATCATTTATTTGCGCCATCATTGATGGAGGACGGTTTGCTGAAAGCAATGTTGAAGGAACTTGGAAGGCGCCAAGGATTTATTCTTGCAAACTTGCCTCACAAGAGGAGCCAGAATACCCAGGTGGACACTGGCAAATCTCCACGGCGGTTGCAATGGTTCCATCAGTAGGATAGGGGACTGCGGATTCAAGGCTGACAGAGCCCAGCCTGCAGTGGAAAGAAAAAGAGATGGTGACTAGGTAAACCAACTCTTAGGTACCATAGAGTTTGAGGAATAGTAATCAGGTTGGTAATATAGGTAAACCCTTTGTGGTGAGAGGGAAGACCAACGGATATCTACAACTTGAAGCCCTGCTCATTCCTTCTATTAGGTAAAATATGTCCAGGTGCTCACAACCATGACCACATCAAATGCTGAAAAGATATGAGAATATTCTTGCCCAGTTCTTGGGTTTTGGCTATTTGTTTCGATTTCATCATTATTATTATTATTATTAATTTTTGGAGATAGTTTAAAATAATGTAGTTGAAGGTATTTTTAAAACAGAAAATATCACATGACTGACTCATTTTAACGTTAAACTAGAAAATCAAAGAAGACAATATTAATATCCAGCTCAAGCTTTTAAATTGAAAGGAAAGATGAAAGCAAAAAGAAAGAGAGAAGAAGGAAGGAAGGAAGCAAAGAAGGAAAGAGAAACAGAAAAAGAGAGAAAGAAAGAAAAAAGTGATTTTCATTTCTTTTCATCAGAAACAAATCTGCACATTGGGAGGTAAAAGTGAGACTTTTTCAAATACTCAGTTGAATTAGAACTATTTTCTTAATTTGTTTTGACCTGAATTAAATGCATTGTTCTATGTATCCATGGGTTTCATTTTATTAGTACTTCTGTACAATCTGGTGATTTTAGCAGAGTGATTTGGTGTCACTCATTATTTTGGGGAAAAGCTGGTTTGTCTAAACTGAAAACACTGTTAATATAAGTGGTATATGTGTATATTATGTGTGTGTGTGTGTATTTCCTATATATTTCCATATTTCCTATATATATATTTCCTTCCAAAATATGCAAACTTAATATGAATTAACAATTTAAATAAACATTGGTGTCTTATTGGGTTTTTCAATTTTTTTTTTTAAAGGAAATTTTAAAAGCTTTAAAACCTTTTTCACTCCCACTTTACTAATCCTAGACACTTGATAGTACCTTGCATGTGTATGACCTCATACATAATCAAAAAGTTGAAAAGAGAAACCAAAGCAATTGGGTGGGATCATCTTAGGGGCTGTGTGCTAACCGGCATCTTCTAAAGACAAGCCATTTATCTTTAGCTACAGAGTAGTTCATCCACAACCATTTCTTGAATGATTTCTTCTCTGGGAGAACAGTCTGGACAACCTAGTAAAAGGTCCTAAACTGGTAAGTGTTAAAAATCACTCTTTCATAGTGTTTAGGTTACATAGAGATTTTCAGAGAAATCTCTAAGTTGTCATTTTTTCCCCCACCAAATCAACCTGTATAAGATGTATAAGTGGAGATATTTTCATTTTGTAAATTGGGGTGAAATTCACATAACATAAAAGTAACCATTTTAACGTGTTCATTTAGTACATTAATAAGGTTGTGCAACTACAACCTTTATTTGGTTCCAAGCATTATCATCAGCCCATGTGAAAACCCTGTACCTATTAAGCAGTCACTGCCTATTCTGGCCTTATTTAGCCTCTGGTAAATCATGAATCTGCTTTCTGTCTCTATGGATTTATCATGGATAATTCTGGATATTTCACATAAATGGAATCATATAATCAGACCTTTTGTGTCTGGCTTCTGTTAGTATAATGTTTTCAAAGTTCATCCATGTTGTAGCATGTATCAGTATATCCTTGTTATGACTGAGTAATATTCTATTGTATGAATATATCATAACATAGAGTTTGAAAGACAGTACTTGCTTGTGTCAACATGAGCTTATGAGCAACTTCTCACAAAGACTTTGTTGTGTCATCTATATACCTAGCCAGATCATCTCAATACAAGCTCAATACACTTTCGTTGGATGGATGAATGGATGGATAGATGGATAGTAGGTATATGGATAGATGGATAGATGAATGAATGGATACAAAACTACATATAAACAAACATACATGTATTAATAGATGAGTGGATAGGTAAATGAACAGGTGAATGGAACATAGTTATATTTTAGACAATGACTAACATACTCCCAGATAAATGCTAAAATAAAGCCTAGTATCCACATTCAGATGAATAAAGTCAGATAAGCAGGAGACAAATTACTTGTTTGATCAGACTAATAAATAAATAAATAAATAAATAAATAAATAGATAGATAAATAAATAAATAAATAAATAGAAAGCTATTAGAGTTAGAACTTGAGGTCAGAACTCATCTGAATTAATTGTGACATCTTACTGTCTGCACTTAATGAACTGTCCCAAGATTAACTTATCTTTCTGATCACTTTGCTTTCAGAATTAGATGATTTCATGATTGCTATACTAATTGGTTATCTTATAAAAGACTGTCACAATTTACTAAACAGTAGACTGGTCAATTGTGTAGACAGTCCCCGGATTTTTAATATAAAATTGAGTATTGGAATGTTTCAAAATAGAAAAATGAGTAATTGACTACTTTAAGGAACAATTTAAAATATAACAAAACAAAAACAAAAATATTTTCTATGAATTGCCAAATTTCATTTGTCTTTACAACAACAGATGTTCCTTTCCTTAATCTGTGTAACCATTTTGAGCAGTAAGAAATTTCAACATTCAAAAATCTTTCCCAGCAATATTCCACATTAGCATTCACTGAGCAGACCCAATGTTCATCAGGTTCTGCTGTTGGTAAATGGGATTTTAATGTGTTTAACGGTTTTAAGTATTACTCATAAAGAAGGCTGCAGTTTTTTTTTCCCTTCAATATGGACATTTTTTTTTCTTGATACGAGGCTGCATTCTTTTAAATATATAAAGGTAGTGGTAATAAAGTACTAAATTTTAGAAGTGCATGAACTATCAAAGATTTGTCAACTAAATCACATGTTTTAGCTGGCTATTTCCTCTTATTTTTGTGACTTGGAAATACAGATAAGATGATGAAGAGAAAAGACATAATTGTGTAAGGTAGTATTGAAAATATTAGAATCATATGAGAAACATTGTCCTGGTACGGACTTATATTTCTACCAGAGTTAGATAGGTTAAGCTTTACTAAAATAATAATAACAATAACACATAAATTATCCTTAGAAACAATAAGAACTTTGATCATAAAACTTTTATATAATTATTTTTTCTATCCATCTTTTTTTTTCTATTGAAAGCATCCACTTAATTCTACTTAAACCAATGTTGCTTTGGATCAGCCACCATAGATGAAGAGTTTATCGCTATTCAGTTGCTTTGTTCTATTTCGTTCTGTCAAAACTCAGAACTTCCTGCAGTCTCTACCTTGTGGAAGTCCCACCATGTTAGGGGGGACTGATACCTTTTA
Organism: Puma concolor; assembly: GCF_028749965.1. Lineage (NCBI taxonomy): Eukaryota > Metazoa > Chordata > Mammalia > Carnivora > Felidae > Puma > Puma concolor. The sequence goes on along the minus strand of NC_141671.1, from coordinate 118,541,390 downwards.
TTCCACTCCTAAAAAGGCAAAGCATCATTTAGTGGCCCAGGCAATGTCTGAGTGGTTCATCTGAAAAAGAACTAGATGTTTTCATCAATCGCTTTTTAATCCCCCATCAAATAAGGGAAATAACTGAAAGAATTGGATACTATTTCAGCCATTCATAAACATTATATTAAATGCTAATAGGATCATTTATCTCTTCCTTCTTAGACCTACCAGTATGTACTGTGCACATTTCTAATGCATTATTTATTACACTACTGTACATGTATGTGTCTGCCTTCCATCCTCGACTATGCCTTTTTTTAATTCAATGATCATTTATCCATTATCGCATTCTTTTTGCTTAGCCTAGAACTACCACATCATAATAATTACTACTTACTAAGTGTCTGCTATTTTCTGTGTACTGTAATGGGGGCTTGACAGACATCTCATTTAACTCTGAGTGAACACAATGGGTAATCATGTTATTGTCTACATTTACAAATGAAGAACCTATGACTCAGAGAAGTGCTGTGTCCAATATAATACAGTTCGCAAACAGTGCAGCACAGATTCAAACCCAAGCATGACTCCAAAATCAACGATCATCTTGTTACCCTACACTGCCTCCCAACATATTGCTAGATAGCATGGCTAATGTTTTTGGTACATCATTTTCTCACATGGCATTCAATCTTAAAATTTAGATAGTGTTTCTGCCATTTCGCAGAAGAGGAAACTGAGACTTAGAAAGGTATACATGAAAGGCAATAAATGCTGGCAGACTGAATGAATCCAATATTTACAGAATTTATTTGGCAGGTAGTCAAAGATAATGTGGAGGAAACATATGTGGGTTTAAACCTCTTATGAAGAGCCCAATGCCTAGTGAGTTGCATAAGTCTTTTAAGTTTTACAGGCCTTTTCAGTATAATTTCTTCAAAACATGGTTATCTGTACCATTAATTTCCAAAGATAGATGCATGGTATGCATCTACCAACAATGTTCCTATAATCATCAAGATACTCCTTTATTTATAAGGGTTTTACTAGATTATTACATAAATTCTATGCAATATTTTTGATACATCCCCCCCAACACATATTTACTCGAAAAAGTCATATGAACATGTCTTGCCTTGAAATGATTCTGTGTTCCTTTTTAAGCAATAAAGACACATGGGGTGTATCAGGATAAAGTCATGATGAGGGCTCAAATTCTTAGTGGCTTAACAGACAACAAAATGTTTACTCATGTAAAAATCCTTCACAGGTCTGGGTGACTGTTCAGGGCAATGTTTCAGGCTATTTGTATCTTCTTGTAGGTTGATAAGCTCCAGAAAGTCTCATGCTGGCATTTCAGTGCTTTGTGTGTGTGTGTGTGTGTGTGTGTGTGTGTGTGTGTGCATGTGTGTGTGTGTGAGAGCATGTGCATGCATGTAGGGGAATTATAATCACTTCTATTCACATTTTACTGGCTAAACCAAGTCATATGACCACATCTATTGTCAAAGGTTAGGGAAATGTAATATTACAAAAGGGGAAGTTTGGATCTAGGTATTTTCCCAAAGAAAATAAAAACACTAATTCAAAAAGATATACGCACCCCTATGTTTATTGCAGCATTATTTACAACAGCCAACACAGGCAAACAGCCTAGTGTCTAACAATAGATGAATGAATAAAAAAGATATGGTATATATAGACAATGGAATACTACTCAGCCATAAAAAAGAATGATATCTTGCCATTTGTGATAGCATGGAAGAACCTAGAGGGTATTATGCTAAGTGAAATAAGTCAGACAGAGAACGATAAATACCAAATAACTTCACTTATACGTGGAATCTGTAACACAAAGCAAATGGACAAACAAATAAACAACAGCAAAGATAGAAACTGGCTCATAAATATAGAGGACAAATAGGTGATTCCCAGAGTAGAGGTGACCAGGGGATAGGCAAAACAAGTGAAGGGAATTAAGAGGTACAAACTTCCAGTTACAAAATAAATTAGTCATGGGGATGAAAGTACAGCATCAGAAATATGCTCATTAATATTGTGACAGCTGTATTATGAGAGATGATACACATATTGAGGTCAGCATTTTGTTATGTATATAATTGTCAAATTACTATGTTTTACAGTGAAACTAATAATAATATATGTCAACTAACTTCAATAAGGATTTTAAAAATAATTAAAAATAAAATAAATAAAATAAAATAAAATAAATAAAATAAAATAAAATAAAATAAAATAAAATAAAATAAAATAAAATAAAATAAAATAAAAAAGGATGAGATCAGAGATTGATGAAAGATACTAACGTCTGCTACAAGGTAAAAGAAAACAATTTTTTGCAGAGTTTTATGCTGAATAAACGTTTAAGAAGAGCTGAATAGACTCCTTGCTTGAATTAAATATCAAGAATGCTACTAAAACTAGGGTTTGGGGAATTTAAAGGAGAAAGATGTATGATTTGGTTAAGTTGATTTCTCTTACATTTCTAAAAGAAGGCTGAAATTTTTCTATTTTTATATTCATCTTACCAATGTGGGCAAATGAGAAAGAAATCAATTAATTTTATTGCATTAACATCTCATCATTCTGGAAAAGAATGACAGCAAACACTGTCACAATTTTGGAATTATCACTATGTGCTTTATCCTAGATGGTCTCCAAAGTCTTAATAGTACTTGGTAGAAAATGTTATTGCTTGCAGTGACCGAGGTTGGATAGAAATGCTTCCGATTTCTCTGCCTATTTGCCATTAGCAAAATGCTTTTGCAGCCCTCTAATTCTATTCTCACGGTGACCTTTTGAAGCTGGCAAGGCAATTGTCCTTCTCTGTATTTCACAGACAGGGTGATTGAAATTCAGAGAGGTCAAAGCTACACTTATGTTTACAACTATTAAATAGCTGAATTGAAAACAGAAGTCAAAATCCTGACCCGCAGGCTAGTTCTCCTTCAACTATTCCTCTCCATCTCACCACAGAGCTGGAGGAAGCCAAGTCCATGAAGTGCACATGCTGAGAACCACCACGTAAGTAAATCTTCCTTAAATACACCTAAACACGAATTTTCGTTGAGACAGCCTCCGTTTACTTGTGCTTACACACAAACCGGATTCCAAGTCAGAAGCGTACTGTGTAAGACAAGCTGAAATCGATTCAAGTGATGTTTTACAAATGTGACTCAATCCACTGGTAGATCAGAAATAAATACGATAAAACAAGTTCAGTGAGTCAGGATTTAAGCTGACTTTCTGCTTACCTGAAGGGGGCAGGAGTTTCAGATCTGCCATTGCCTTTTCCTTCTTGAACCATAGTGCTTTAGGGAATGTAGGCTGCAGAAGGCAGCCACCTACTTGGATTAGCTCCCGTGTCGGTTCACATAACCTTGCTCTGTGAACACGTCACTCGTACACGGGAAAAGTTCAGAAGGCTTCAAAAGAAACTGATGATTTTGACGGGTAGACACTGAACTTATCTGACATAAATCAGGGGGAAATGCCTTTGGATTAACTAGTCTGAGAAGCAATGCTGACAAAAATAAATAAACCCCCTCGCCACTTTTTGTCAATTTGGTTGTCATTCATATCGAAAGCCAGAGGACTCATCTCTCTGTACTGTTTAAACATCATGACAATCTCTATTTACTAAACGGGAGAAAAGATAATTAATTCCTAAGTGCTGCTTCACATCTTCATGGCATTTTAACCCAGCTCCTAACAGAATTGCCTATGCAAAAGAGGTACGCTGTTTGACAATGGTTCTGTTTATGAATCTGTAGCGTCCCCCTTTGGGAGATGGTAATGATGATCACACTTAGTTGAAATGGTACAAGTGAAAGACAAACTAGGCTGCACAAGCAAATGATGGGGGTGGAGGAGCATCAGCATTAAAAACAAGACAGCAACAACAACAACAACAAACAAAAAAAAAACCCCACCTCTTGTAGATAAACCGGTACTGGAGACAATGCTTTGATTCTGAGTATGTCACAGAGTCAAGTTTTGGGTCATATTTCTTCATCTAACTTAATCTCAATTAGCAGAAAGTTACCATGCTACCTTGTGCTTATTATTAGGGCATAAAAGGGAAAGGGGGGGGGGGGAGAAAGCTCATTCAGGCATAGCTGAAGTTTGAATTTTCTTGGACAAACACATCACTGTTTTTAAAATGGAAAGCTTATAATCAGTCAGATATGAGCAGGTTTGATTCCAGTCAAAAGTTCTGTCTTTAGGGGCACCTGGGTGGCTCAGTCAGTTAAGAGTCCAACTTCAGCTCAGGTCATGATCTCATGGCTCGTGAGTTCTAGCCCCTTGTCAGGCTCTGTGCTGACAGCTCAGAGCATGGAGCCTACTTAGGTTTCTGTGTTTCCCTCTCTCTCTGCCCCTTCTCCCTCTCAAAAATAAATAAAACACTAAAAAGAAAAATTCCCTCTTTAAAGAAAAAGAAAGGAAAACAACTAATTCTATGTAACAGGCACTTTGCATAATTGCCACATATAATTTTCGCAATGACCCCTGAAAGGTAGACACTATAATCTCCACTTCACACTTGAAGAAAGCAAGTTTCCACAAGGACCAATGACTTGCCAAAGTCACACACAAAATAAGCAGTTGAACTCACTAAATTCCTAGTTAGTTTGGCTCCAAGCTTATGCTCTTTCCTCTACAACACACAGCCTTATAGTCTTCCATGAAGAGACTTGTGATTATTTCAATGAAGGTGCTTAGGTTTCTTATTACAAACCACATGCTATTAAGTTAGAAACTGGTTAATTAATTAATGGAAGAAAACGGTTTACAAACCACTTTCCGAATATGGATACCCTGGAATTATACCTCTTTACTTTCCCAGTGTCTGAGTCGTCATAAATGAGACTTTATTCTCCAGTATAGAGTTTTTCAGAATATGGATCCTTTTTTATCACATGTTCTAGCTGAATTGTGAAGGAATCATCGATACTAGAAAAGGGCTAAGACAAATTTCTTTTGGGTGTTTAAATTTTAAAGTTTTAATAGAAACGCTTTTCAGAAAACTAGCGCTTGATTCTTAACTACTATTTGCAGAAAACCTGCATATCTTTAAAGTCACTGTTCTACCTAACGCATGCTTGCTCCAAAGAAGTGTGTGAACACTGGGAGATGCAGTTCTTGAGTTTACCTGAAGGTGGCATCCATCCCAAGGCTGTAGGTGATTTGTATGAGGACTCTCTTTACATTCGCGAGCACTGTCATAAACTCTCTTCTACTGACAGGGAAATTTGTGCCATGTATGGTAAACAATTCTTCTTTAAGTGACAATGAATGGATATGTTCTTCATATGGTTGCAGATACACCTCGTCTTGGACTGTGCTGATCCTCAAGTCACTTCCCTAAAGGGGGGGGGGGGAGGATAAAAGTGTGAAAAGAAGGTATAAAAGGGTAAAAAGTATCCATATTTGGATTTGCCACTTTGTGAATTATCCTCAGATTTTTAATTCCAGGTTGGCTTTCCTTGCCGTTTAGTATATTTCTGGTATATACGAGAGGAAGAGAAGGCAATTTAAATATTCGCCTTAACCAGATGTATTGCTAAGCATAAGCTTTGTTATACATAACCTTGTTTCCACTATTAACTAAATAATAGATACTTGGCAACTCATGCATGCCATGTGATTACAAATACCTATTTAATGCAAGTGCATAATAATTGGCATAATTCAAATATATTAGTTTATGGTGAATGTAGGTTGTATAGAAAAATAGGGAAGAAAAGTTACAACAGTGTATTGTATTAAGCTATGGTTTTAAAGGACTTTTCTATATGGGAAAACAAACAGAAACCAACAAGAAAAGTCCTGCAGTCTAGCATTCACAGTAAGATAATGGCATCATAATAGGGAATGTATTGACTGACCTTAAGGTTATCCTTCTTAACTGAGTTCGTTTATATTAATAATACAGAACTTCACATTTTACATTTAAAGAACCCCTTTGATCTCAAAGGAATTCCAAGACATACTTCTAGTTTTATAGATACACACACATGCATATATATTTAATAATATATATCATCCAGATCACTTCCTCTAATACTGGAAATATTTATTTTAGGGGAAGAATTTTGTCATTGATTCAGATGCATGAAAGGTTCAAGAAGAAGAACAACAAAGCCTGGTGCTAAATCAACATCAGCCCACTGGAACCACAAATGTACATGCAAGTGTGTGCTCTGAGGCTATGTGAGAGTTGGAGGAAGGGTATGCATTATGTGAAAGGAACAGTATGAGAAAGGGTGGGGGAGGGCCTCTAAGATATCTTTAGGCTTCCCACATTGTAGACTTGCCTATGGCCCTCCAAATCCTGAAAGTAATTTCTCCTATATCTTTCCTACTTAAATGAGGAGTTTGGAAGTCAAGATTTAACTACACCTAAATAAACAAGCTTACTTTTTCATTTGTGTTGGCCTAATATCAACAAAGAAGTAGACAATAAAATCTACTTGGAAGAAAGGGGAGATGGAAAAAATTAAACAATGTAAATCATCATTTGCATAAACACTTGATCACTCTTATATTCTTGGGTACATGGTCGTTATACTTTTAATTTAAATTCCAGGTCTGGTCTAAAGGTCTTCCTTATCATGGCAACCTAACGAATATGTTCAGTCTTTTAGATATATCTTAGTGTGAAACATAAGGCTGGCATAAGAACGTTTCCCAAGATACGGTATTTTCTAGAGTTGTATATTAAATTAATCTCAAGCCAATCAGGTAAGGAATAATCTAAGAATGTAAAACAGTTGAACATAAGTGATCCACTCCGTACTTTACCTCTAAGATAACCATAATCTGGAGAACGTGTTCTGTATCTTCTTCCCCTTCTTCAAAGTCATATGAGATGGCAAATGTCAACTGTCCTCCAGCTGCTGTAAGCTACAAGAGAAGAGATGCGTAATCATTACAAGACAGGAGATGGGCTGTTAAATCATATTTTACTTATTATTTTAAAATCATTTTATTGTTCTAGAGGGTAGGATTTGGAAGAAACAGAAATCACAAGAGTGCAGAGTGAGAATGATAGACATTTCTTTAGCAGTAACCTTTATACGAACCTTACCCGTCAACAGCAAGCCTGACATAAATATAAATTCATGTATTATTTTCCCCAGGATTGCAGGCTTGCTGAAATAGGTTAAGTTCTGTGAAACCAAACACAGCCCCTCCTGTCATTTTCCTCGTCTATAGCTTGAGCTTTACAATTCCCAAGCAGAAAAGGATCTTTGTCAAAATTGGGAGATTTCTACCCATCCCCGAGGGTCACTCACTTTCTGTTGGTCTGAACGCTTTGAACAAAGACATCACTCCCTTTGACAGCGACGTTACATAAACTATAAGCTAAGCTGGGAAATGTCGGTCAAAGAAAAATAAAGGAATAGTGACAAATTTTATATTATGATACAATTCAACCAAAACTCTCAAAGAAGATACACTTTTCCCCGTGCAATCAAATATGCTTAGTTGGAATGAATGCTATTATTCCTTTTCATTAAATAAACCTCCTTCCTTCCAATATGCACGTCAAGCCCTGTGTTAATGGATGTTTGAGGTTTACATCTTCTGACATTGACAGTAACCTTGTAGAAAGGGAAAAAAAAATAGGAAAGCAAGATCATTTATAGGACAGGAATCAACATTGGGGCTTGAGTGACAGATTCAATGCAAATACGGCAGTCCATTTTTAAAAATTCCACTCCGGCATTGTAAATAAAGACATTCATAAAACAAAGCTGATGATTTGTATTCTGCTGTTTCCTCCGTGCTGACAAACAGAGACCCAGCTTCACAGCCATCAGCTCTCCGTGGCCTCTTACTGCAGACCCTGACCACAAAGCAATTCTGGGCGATGCACTGGATGGTGGAGGAGCCCGGATTCCTTGCAGAGTCGTTCCATGGGGAATGGCACATAGCTCTCCATGGCTGATGAAATACGGTTTTCAACTTGCAGCTCCGCAATGTCTTCTACGAGCTCATTACATGGAGCTCTACAAGGAACTAGAATTCAGAAAACTTTTATTCCCCTGTTCCCCTGAGAAATAGCCCTACTCTAATGTCTTCTCACATATAAAATAATAAATATCTGCCTGGACTATAGCGCTTGGCATCATTGTGAGTAACAAAGGGTAGATCAATGTAAAAGGTTTTTGGTTCTATTAAGATAAGCATCCCGGGGTGCCTGGGTGGCGCAGTCGGTTAAGCGTCCGACTTCAGCCAGGTCACGATCTCGCGGTCCGTGAGTTCGAGCCCCGCGTCAGGCTCTGGGCTGATGGCTCAGAGCCTGGAGCCTGTTTCCGATTCTGTGTCTCCCTCTCTCTCTGCCCCTCCCCCGTTCCTGCTCTGTCTCTCTCTGTCCCAAAAATAAATAAACGTTGAAAAAAAAAAAAAAAAGATAAGCATCCAAAATATCACCTTGCAATAGAAGAGTACAGAAAGGCAGCAGGAAAGAAGGCTTCATATATTTCAAAGAAGACTGAACTAATTTTCTACATTAATAAAAATATTTAGCAGGACGTAGGGATGGAGTTTGGGGAAAACACAAGGATATAGATCTATAATGTTGCAAAACTTTTGAGCTTCCAGTTATATTTTGATCATGTAAAATTTGGACTATGTGTTTTTAGTTTCTTTGGAATATGTTTCTCTAAAAAAAAAAGAAAGAAAAACACTCCATTTTAATTCATAGTTTCTTAATTTAAAAATTATACAAATGTGTGGACCTCAGAGATAAAGCTAATGCCTATTTTGCTAATAAAAAGAGTCAAAGTGAGTGCAATTTGAATATCCAAGCTTTTCAGACTTGAGATAAAATAGAAAAATTTTTGATTTGTTACAATATTTCATTTGTTTATGCCATTTCCACACCTACTCATAATAATTATGAAATCATCTAGCATGTAAAACACTTTGAGAGACAAATGAGGGTGGAAATGGAGAAAACAAACAAGAAACAAATATAGAAAAAGAAAGGGCTCTTCTGCAGGTCAGTGATCATATATAAAACATGAACGAAGGAGTGAAATTAATTCAACCTATTCTTCTGAGGGCTTATCACTACTATTATAGTAATAAAAATGAAAATTTGCCCTTCACTCACATTTCATAAAGCAACTGTCCCCAACTCTTTTCGTGGATCTCCCATACCTATACATCAGTATTATTAGAACTAATTTTTTAATCCACTAACAATTTTCATGAGTGAATCCATTTTACTTCTACCTAAGTTATGTGAAAAACAGACCATTTTAAAAAGGTGTATGTTGAGTTACCAGATTTGTTTTTTCCTCCAAATCAAGTACCCATTTCTAGAGTATTAGAATCACTATCTTTTTCACTCACTGTAAAGGTGTATATTTATGGCTATTTCTATATTGGTACTTAGTCAAGTACTTTGAGTAATTTTGAAAAAGGATTATTTAAGGTAACATCCCACAGTTTATAGGTCATATTCTTAGGAATAATCACTTAATCTCTGTTAAATTCCTTTCCCTCTATTTTTCCTTGACCTCCATTATCTCTTCATAAGCAATAAACCCAAGCATTTCCTGATGTTGCCAGCTAATGTGTCTTTCCTGACAAGTACATACCATCATATGAAAGTCTCTGTGATGAGTCAATTATAAGACAGCATCTTCTTTTCTGAGGGATCTCGTTTTTTGGGGAAAAACCTGTAGCAATATTCAGAGTACAAACTGTCCTTTCCTATAGCTTTGGATGAAGAAGTCTCTGCCTCTTCTTCTACCTGTCGCTCTGTATCCCAAATGGCTCTTATGTGTCTCTTTCAAGTCCTTGCATCCCCACTCTCCTATATTCCCTTAAGTATCCCAGTCTCCACGCTCTCTGTCAAATCCAATGTGCACTGGACTGCCAATCATCAGCTGACTTTACTGTCTCCTCTAGCCATTATGTATGGTTATTACTTTCACTGCCTAACTCTCAGATACAGGACATTACATGCATTTTCTTTATTCTTACCCATCCAGCCTTTCTTATTTTATCTATTGCATCCTGTCTTAACCCTTGGTACTCCACTAAAAATGTTTCTTGAGGGGTACCTGGGTGACTCAGTCAGTTGAGTGACCGACTTCGGTTCAGGTCATGATCTCACCGTTTGTGAGTTCGAGCCCCGCGTCGGGCTCTGTGCTGACATCTCAGAGCCTGGAGCCTGCTTCAGATTCTGTGTCTCCCTCTCTCTCTGACCCTCCCTCATTCATGCTCTGTCCCTCTCTGCCTCAAAAATAAATAATCATTAAAGAAAAAAATTTCAAAAAAAAATGTTTCTTGAGGGGCACCTGGGTAGCCCAGTTGGTTAAGCCGCCGACTTCGGCTCAGGTCATGATCTCAGGGTTTGTGGATTTGAGCCCTGTGTCGGGTTCTATGCCGACAGCTCAGAGCCTGGAGCTGCTTCAGATTCCATGTCTCCCCTTCTCTCTGCCCTTCCCCTGCTCATGCTCTGTGTCTCTGTCTCTCATAAATGAATAAACATTAATAAAAAGTGTTCTTGAAAGTTCATTTATGAACTCTACCTGGCAATGGACCTTCTGCTTCTGTTCAGTTTTATTGTTAAATCTGTATGTAGCATGTAATAGTTCTTAAAATTCTCGACTCCTTTGTCTCCTGTTGTACCAAACTTTCATAATACTCCTTCCTCTGCCTTGGTCATACCACTATCTCATTTGTAGAAACATTTTTCTTTCTTATTCTATACTCTGTGTATGGATGTCTGCAAAATTTTTATTCCCTTTGGTTACCCTTTCTTATTGTCTCCCCATTCCTCTCTCATGGATTTAATTATGTTTGTGCCTGGTTCCTCATCTGTATCTTCCACTGAGTGCTGTAGCCATGTATTAGTTAGCTCAGGATGCCATAACAAAATACCAAAGACTGGTGCTTAAACAACAGAAATCAGATCAAGGTGTAGGAAGAACTGGTTTCCTCTGCAGCCTCTCATCTTGGCTTGTAGATGGCCACCCTCACCCTGTGTCCTCACCTGGTCCTTCCTTTTGTGTTTGTCAGAACACACTATTCTATTGGCCTTCTTCTTATAAGGACTCCGGTCAACTGGATTGGGCCCACCCTAATTCCCTCACTTTAACTTAATTATCGCTTTAAAAATCCTTTCTCCAAATAGTGTCATGTCCTAAGATTCTGGGGGTTAGGACTTCATCATTAGAATTTGGGGGGAGGGATACAATTCTGCCTATCGCAGTCCTGTACTGATTGTTTGTTTGTTTTTAACTTTTTTTTAACGTTTATTTATTTTTGAGACAGAGAGAGACAGAGCATGAACGGGGGAGGGTCAGAGAGAGAGGGAGACACAGAATCTGAAACAGGCTCCAGGCTCTGAGCTGTCAGCACAGAGTCTGACGTGGGGCTTGAACCCATGGACTGCGAGATCATGACCTGAGCCGAAGTAGGGCGCTCAACTGACTGAGCCACCCAGGCACCCCTGTACTGATTGTTTAATAATGTCTCAAACACTCAACATTCCCAGTTAATCTCATTATCTGGATCTTCCCAGGAAACACACTTGATTATTTTCCCAACTCCCATGATTGGGTCAGGTCAGTTGCTTTATTTCTCTGTTTCAAATGAGAAACTGTAGGTGTCACACATATTGTTTTCACTGTATTATTTATATCAAATTAGTCTCAATCTTATTCTCTTGAAATGCTTTTCCTAGCTTTCCATTTTCATTGTTGCATCACCCTTACTAGGTCCTCACCAAGCATTTGAATTCAATTCCCTGACTTCAGTCATTTTTTTGGCTCGGGGGGGGGGGGGGGGGGGCGGCGGATTTTATCAACTGTTACTTCTGTTGTTGCCTCTGTCATGAAGAGCCTACAGTGGCCCTGGGATCTATAATATCATTTGAGTTTCTACCCAGTTTCAATAAGTCTAGGATCTATTTAGCGCCCTTTTCACAAACTCTGCACAGGCGCTCCAGGGCCCTGCAGTAAACTCACAAAGGCACCGTAGGATACTGTAAACATTTAAAGGAAACACAAGCAACACTGTGTATCTGTTAGACGCCAGGCAAACAACTAGCTTGAGGTACTTCACAGTTTTAACATTAATGTCATATTCCTTTCAGAGATATTCTCAAAATGTTGAACTGTGTTTTTTGGGTCCTTGCACTTTCAGCAATGTCATGTCTTTGGTAAGCCAAGTTTTCAGTGTGTGCTATGATAAAAACCACTTATTGCACAAAAATCAATGTGAAACAGGAATTAAAGGTAGCCGTGTGCACTCTGTTTCTAGGTTTGAACAGTTGTGTTATTACAGGCACACAAATCTCCTCTAGTAGGTCATTGTGGTTATGAAAAAAAAAGAGATTATTATATGGCCTGAACTTACGTGCCTTATCTTTTTCAATGGTTGCTAAATTGTTAAAATGTAAATATTTATGAAGCTGTTGGGCCGTAACTACTGTGGCATGTTTCAGTTGGTCTAGGAGACACTGTGAAAAAAAAATACAAAGACATTCAGAATACCACAAATTGAAGAAGTTTGGGAATTTCAGATTTAGCCTCTGTTTATATCTACCCATTCTGCTACTTAGATTTGCTTCAACTCATCTTCCTGCTGAAATTCTCACTCCTACAGCTCTCTGACTATTCAAATCTGCTTTTCTTTCTTTGCTTGGCTAGTGTCCCACTGGTCAGAAGACTGAAGAGGGAAAAGGGTTTTTTTTAGTGATATTCCCGAAGACTCAGTGGCAACCACAACAGATAAGAGAGCTAACGGACTTTAGAACAGGTAGAGCTCTGCATAGACCATCTCATCCATTAACACTGAAGAATGCATTCTAACAATACATCCCATGACATTGGTAAGTTACACGTACTGTGCATAGCTTTAATTTTCCACAATTTGGGGCTATGTAGACTCAATTTATTAATTTTATCTTTGAGACTTTCAAACTCATCCATTTTGGGGACAACACTGGTTACTGTAATTTTGCAGAGCACTAAAAGTACTTCCAGCACATTTCATTTTCTCTGGCTATTGACAAACAAAACTGTCACTATTCTATTGGCCAGAGAAGTATGGTTTTCCACAGGAAGAATTAAGTTCAATTCCAGTTCACATTGAGGCAATTCTTACATTTGCTGGGTAGATTAGACTATATTTAGCAGAGATGAAAGTTGTATTCCTTTTCAATACAAAGAGAAAGTGAATTTAATGGGAACAGTTCATTTCATCAGGGTCCCCAAAGACCTAGTTTTTTTTGTTGTTGTTGTTTGTTTGTTTGTTTTTTACCTTTCTTCATATCTATTAAGCAAAATTCTCTTTGGAAAGATTCAGATATCAAATTGACAAGCAAGGAAAAGAAACAGGGCCCATTCATTCCTGGTTCAGGTCTAAGCCCTTCCTGATCTTCAAATTCACCCCATTAAGAAAAGAGCAACACAAGTAGCTGTTTCCCATGAGTTCCTGTTTTAATTCTACCTTCCGGGGAAAGAAACAGCTTGTTTGCAAGTAACATTACAGTTACTATGCAATATATAACCTAATGTCACACATAATAATGTACTGTGCATGTAGCACATTGCATTAAAGATTTAATGAGGCAGGAAAGTTCTCCCTCATGAGTGGAAAAGGCTAAAGGTAATTCATAAAACCAAGCTTTACAACAGTATTTAGTATTAGGCTACCTGTGTTCTAGCCTCCCCCACTCCCAATCTCAAGAAAAATGAATTGAAAGGTGAAGGGTGGATGATCTATGGGGGACAATACACTCGGGGGGAAGTTCTTTCATAAAACAAGCCTGGAATATTTGGTTGTCTGATGTCAGAACATCGTCTCCCTTCTTCCACTAAATGGGTGTAAAATCTAATATTGACTTTTGCTTACCAGAGCAAATATTTCAGGAGGGATGTACTAAAATCAAATGAAGAAAAGTGTAATATGGAGCAGGATAAATGAAACATATATGTTAATTTCAGTTTAGCATCACAAACATGGCGAGTGGTTCATCTTTCTAGATTTTGAAGCTCCAATGCCTTAAACTGTGAAAAAGTATCCCTCTCACAGAAGTGTTTACTGATGCATCTATTCATGGAGCTCTATATTAACATAGAAACAGAACTTCATGTTTTGTCATGCTTTTTGGTACATTTATAACATTGAGATAAGAACATGTTTCTCTTCCTTCCAAGTTTGAAAGTTAGAATAGAACAGGTCTAAGGGGATGTTGAATTAGAGAACAGGCAGAATTTACAGAGGAGGTCTTAAAGTTACATCACCTTAACGCAGAGAAAAAGAAGTAGGAGTTGTGAGCATCAAACAGAAACAATGCATTCTGGAAACACTGGGCTGGAAGGCAAGAGGCTACATTATGTAGTCCAGGAGATACAAAGAGGAAAATCTTCAGGATTTTCTTGCATGCCTGCTTCCATTCTTCCCTTCTTTTCTTCCTCTCCACCTGCTCTGCCTCTTTCCTTCCTTTTATCCATCTCCTCCTTTTTTCCTCCTTCTCCCCTCTTCCCCCACCTCTTCTCCTCTTCCCTGCCCCCACTAGTTTCATCTTCTCCTTCTGATTTTTTTTATCCTTTAGACATGGCCACTTCCAACCTGATAATGTTGCACTCCTTTGTATTTTGTATCATCAGAATTTCATAAGTATCCAAAGTAGGGGTGAAAATTACAAAGCGACCGAACCAAGGACAGAATCTTCTCGCAGCCCCTCAGAGATACTCTCTCAGTGAAACAACAACTGACCAATCAGTGTCCTTGGAGTCCAGTCACCCAACTGCTTGAGAAATTAAGTATGAACTTATATGAGTTTCTACAAAATTAGTAGTTTATTCACTTGAATAACACCAACCTATTTCAGCATGAGGTCTCTCGTGTAACAAAGTCAGCCCAATTGTACTTTCTCTATACTCTCTTATGATTCAAAGCAAATGGAACTATGCAGGTTCGATCAGGTAAGAATGTTTTTGGCTGTAACTGAAAACCAGACAATTCATGATTCTTATATAACAAGAGGTGCAGAAGAAAACACATCAAATTTTAAAATACAACCAACAGGTTATTTCCCACTCACCACCCGCCCCCCCCCCCCCCATCTCATGTATTTTCTACAAACACTTACTTAGATCCATTTGGGGACACTTAAAAATATAAACACCCCATAAACAGATTTGCTAAACATCATAATAAGATGATGAAGTGTTTACAAGTACAATATCCCATACATAAATTAAGATTTAGTGTTTCCTCTAAGTGTTGTGACTGAGAGAACCACTTATCACTTTGGGACTTGCACGGATCAAGTACTGGGTGGAAATAATGCAGTCTCCACAGATGTGAGTAAATGGTAGCAGCCAAATTCTCCAAACTGCCTTTTGTTATCAAGCCCTGACTCAAAAACAGGATCTTTGCAACAGCTGTTTGTCTTCTGTTTACTTACTTAGGTTTGGATGGAATGCTCCATTGGTACCCTTGTTGTAGTTTGGATTAATTTATGTGTAAATATTCAGTACAAAAAAGTACATGCAATACAGAATTAAACACTGATCTCATCAAATGAACTGTAAATTATGGTTTTATGTATACATAACTTTCTTATTGACCAGGGCTTAAACGTTTTTCAAGTTCTCTGCCAAGAAAACAGAAAACTGCATTCCCATGATATACAACATGGATGTTGATTAAAATAACAACATACATTTTAATCCAAGTTCCGTCAAGTTAAAGAGAAACAGGCTTACTATTTTTATATAATTGACAAATGAATATATATTTTTTATATATTTATGCATACATAAATCCTTGTGAAAAAAGCTAGGAGAACATTGTAAAAAGGAGATATCAATAATGCTCTTTTCTATCTGAATAAGAATTTTAGCTAATCTTTTACTGCTTAAGCGTTTTGCCTTATAAGGATATTCTTTACTCTGGATCGTATATAGCTATTTTATAGCTTTCCCCTCTTATTACAAAAGCAGGAATAAAAGTATAATAAACAGAATTCTTATCTTTCCTATAGGTAATTTTCAATGTTCTTGCCTCAACAACACTAACTATGGCTGGAAGGGCTGTATGCTTAAATGAGCTCAATCAATTCCAGGCTACATTATTTAAATAGAGGTTATCTTGAACTATCAGACAACTTATTTCTCACAAAGGTAGATGCCAGAACACCAGTCTTGGAATACTATCTTGATTTGATTCAAAATTGATCTACCTCTCTTCCTTTTTCTCTTTTCCCTTATTCATGAACTCTGCAGGTGACTCTTTATTATAGCAGTAGAAGCTGGTTATGAATTTTAGAAGAAAAGATTCCCAAAGATGCAGTGGGAACTAAGTCACACCCCAGAGGAGGACCAACAGGCTAATACAATACATTCTAGTGCCTCCTTCCAGAATGAACAGATAAAGATTTGCATGAGTTTCTGACATGTCTGTTAACATGGGAACCATATATAAATCACACAAAAGATGAAGCTCATTCCCAGAGATTTTCCAGACCTGGTTTTGGATTCTGGTTCTGCCTTTAAATGTTGTACGGCCTTTGGGAAAGTTATCTATGCTTTCCGAATCTCAATTAATTTTCACTAAAATGCACTGAATTACACCTACTTCTTCAGCAGTTTGTTATGAAGGTGAAATGAGCAAATATTTATAAAAGTCTTCAGCTGATACCTAGCACATAGTATATATTCAATGAATGTTATAAATTGTACTATTTTAATAAAAATAACTTTCAAAATTAATACATACACACTTCACTCTAAAAACTTAACCATAATGATATTTATTTCATGATTCTAAATGCACTTTAAAATCATAGCATTTCTGGAAGAGACCACAGTGTTGGCAGATCTTGTCCATGTTTTAATGTTTCCCTATGGTACTTTGCATAAGTATCTTACAGATAGTAGATATTGTGTAAATATGTGCTGAACTTTCATCAAATTCAACACCATATATCATTTCAATGTATTATAGTTGGAGAAGATATAAAAAACTGGTACAAAAAAATTTGTACTACCCCCATGAGATAGCTTGTAGTTGTTATTAGAATAGGCCTTTATTGGTTTCTCTATTCTTACCTTTGTCAGTACTAAAAACAGACCAAGGGAAATATGTCTATTTGAGTTTTTTGGTGATTTGAGCTTACTGCAACAACTTACTGTACTGCTGACTGGCAAACTATAAGTGCATTTATTTTAAAATAAGGCCCTTTAGCATGTGGGAAGTTTGATCTGCAGCTGAAAGGAAAAATCAATATTTAAGTCATTTAGACATTTACACACATAAAGCAACTATATGTCATCGCTTTTCACCAGATTCTATATGCTAAGATAATAGTGTAAATTCCAGCAGCCACTAATACATATTTTATAAGTTACAAATACATTTTCAATATGTTCTGATATATTGGCAAACAATGTACTCTCTGTGTTAAAAAGACACGTAGCATACAGATTAAAGGGAGCAATGATCCCACTGCAATCATCGCTAGTCAGAGCACATCCTTGACACCACTATTTAAGAGAAGAGTTAACAAATTAGAGGTCAGCGGGGAGGTGTGACCAGGATGCTGACGGCTCTAAAAGCACAACAAGAGGTTCAGAAAGGTAATGGGGATATTTAACCTTAAAGAATAAAAGCCATAGGAA